>NC_052623.1:304108241-305436991 GCF_016161935.1 Mauremys reevesii
ATAACACAGTTAAGTTACTGTCTAGTTAAGAAACTGATTTAAAAGTGGAGTTACAAACCACTCTAAATCACTGGAAAGTTAATTTTATGGGGACAGAAATAAAAGTTTACACCTAACAACTACTATTTCTGCTATTAAAGTTTTTATTAAAACAATAAAGTATCCTAAAATTGGATCAGAGATTGTAAAAACACTCAGCCAGTCAGTTGTTACAAAGGCAAAAATGGCATACATTGTAATCACTGAGACTAAGGGTAAATCCCACTCATTCCTCCATAAGCATGGAGCATAACAACTCATCAGGGCTCTGTTTGCTTACTGCTTTGCAGCAGGACAGTCAACAGAGAGGGCAGAAGACTCTGATAGGAATCCAGCAGATACTCTCCTTCCTGGAGGTAGGGAGGGCCTTTAGGCAATGAGGAGGCTGGTGTGTGGCTCTGTTGGTGCTCCAAAGCTTGAGTGAAAGGATTCCCTCCCTTCATCCAACCTTTAGGGCAGAGGTGTATGGGATTGTCAGGGAGGGGTAGTACCTCTGATAGGGGAGCAGTCGTACTCCTAGGAGTAGCTCATCCACTTTGGTCCCCACTTGACACCCAGCTCTCACCTGTGGCTCCAAGTAGCTGTCAGCATGCGACAGCGGCCACACCCCGGAAACCATCTCGACTGGCAGGCTAAACCAGGTGAGGGTAGCCGATGAGTCTAAGACCCTCGGTGAGTTAGGGCCTGTCTACCCATTGCATGCGAAGGCTGGATCCGGCTGACTGAGGAAACCTGGTTCAATGGTCAAGAAGGCGGTGACAGCAAGCGTTGTGGAACGCTCAAGAGCATGACAAGACACATAGGCGTCCTGGTCATCCACTGCGCCCTGCCCTATCTCCAGCAGTCTCGACTCTTGTCCTGCCACTGGATACAGATAGGAACTGGGAAGAGAGAGTGAGGTTGATGTTGCGCAACTCTCCCTCACTTTAATCCAATTCACGCGCAAGTCTCGACATCATATCATATCATATCACATCATATCAAGTCCTGGGGCAATGGGCGAGTGACGAAGCAGCAGGTGTGGATACACTGGGAGCTGTAGCCGCAGACCTGCACACAGGCGGCTCAGGTATAATGGTCGTTCCTCGCTGACCGAAGCAGCGGTGGAGCTCGGCATCTTCTTGAGCGACTGAGCAGCCCTATTCAGGATTGCACTGCTCACCTCCGTAGAACGAGGAGGGGGCTAGAAAAGGTGCCCTAAACATTGCCTGCTTCACCTTACCCTGGCCAGCATACCGCGGCTGGCGGGGATCCCATAAAAGCGGTCGAACAAAAACAAAACTTAGAGTGACACCGATCACCATTGGCACATGGAATGTGCGCACGCTACTGGATAACATCACGGCAGACAGACCAGAGAGAAGAACAGCACTTGTCGCCAGAGAGCTCGCACCCTACAACATTGACATTGCAGCCCTTAGCGAAACTCGCCTTGCTAATGAAGGACAGCTGTCTGAGTCAGGCGGAGGCTATACATTCTTCTGGAGTGGCCGCCGCGATGATGAGCGTCGCGAATCTGGAGTTGGCTTCGCCATCAAGAATCATCTTGTTCGGAAACTTGCCAGTCCCCCCAAGGGTGTGAATGATCGTCTCATGACAATGCAGCTTCCGCTTCAAAATGGAAAACAAGCTACTTTGATCAGTGCATACGCTCCCACAATGACCAACCCAGAGGATGTGAAGGATAAATTCTACGATGAACTAGATGCTCTGCTATCATCAGTTCACCGCACAGACAAGCTGATCCTGCTTGGCGATTTTAATGCAAGAGTCGGATGCGATGCCGCAGCCTGGGAAGGAGTCATCGGGAAAAATGGAGTGGGAAAGTGTAACAGCAATGGTCTGTTACTGCTGGAAACTTGTGCAGCACATGACCTTCTGATCACCAATACGGTCTTCCGCCTCCCTACCCGTAACAGGACTTCGTGGATGCATCCCCATTCCAAGCACTGGCATCTGATTGACTATGTCATCATCAGGAGAAGGGACAGACAAGATGTCAGGGTTACAAAAGCTATGTGCGGCACTGACTGCTGGACGGATCACAGGCTCATAGTATCTAAAATGAAGCTCCATATCATGCCGAAGAGACGACCACAAGGCTGTAAGGCTCTCAAAAGGATTGACGTGTCGAAGCTGAAGAACAGCCGCATCACTGAAAATCTAGCAGAAGACCTAGAGAACGAGCTTGCTGATCTTCGTATTGAGAATGACGCTGAGAGAGACTGGGAGTGATTCCACAACACTGTCCATACAGCTGCATCGAAGGTATTGGGGCCCTCCACACGCAGGCGGCAAGACTGGTTTGATGAAAATGATGCAGAAATCCAGGCCTTACTTGCTGAGAAGCACCGCCTGCATCGCGCATATCAGAACAATCCATCCTCAGCGGCAAAGAAGACTACCTTTATCAACGCTCGCAGAACAGTACAGAACCGACTGCGCAAAATGCGGGACTTGTGGCTGAGCGCCAAAGCAGATGAAATACAGGCGTACGTGGACAGGAATGACTATAAGCAGTTCTATGAAGCCCTCAACACGTTCTATGGTCCACAGGCTTCTGGGAGCTTTCCCCTCCTGAACTCTGATGGCACTGTGCTCCTTACAGAGAAGACGCAGATTCTCCAGAGATGGGCTGAACATTTTGAAGCAGTTCTCAACTGCCCCTCAGTCATCAATGATGAGGCCATCGACAAGATGCCCCAGGTTGCAGTCAATGACTCCATGGATGCTTCACCAAAAGAGGACGAAGTGAAGAAAGCCATTAACCAGCTGTCAAGTGGC
Organism: Mauremys reevesii; assembly: GCF_016161935.1. Classification (NCBI taxonomy): domain Eukaryota; kingdom Metazoa; phylum Chordata; order Testudines; family Geoemydidae; genus Mauremys; species Mauremys reevesii. The sequence continues at coordinate 304,111,065 of NC_052623.1, forward strand.
AAATCCCCAGGGTCAGATGCCATACCAGTAGAGGTGTACAAAGTCGGTGGACCAGTGCTGCTACGGAAACTCACTGAGCTATTTCAGTCCTTCTGGAAGCAGGGATCCATTCCACAGGAATTTAGAGACGCGTCCATCGTGCACCTCTATAAGAGGAAGGGCAATCGCCAGGTATGCGACAATCACCGTGGAATCTCGCTGCTCTCTACAGCGGGGAAAGCTCTTGCATGGGTTTTGTTGAACCGACTGATCACTCACCTGGAGCAGGGCTTACTGCCAGAATCACAGTGCGGCTTCCGCAAGGGGCGTGGGACTATTGACATGATCTTCGCTGCGCGTCAGCTACAGGAGAAATGTCAAGAGCAGAACCGTGAACTCTACACAACTTTTGTGGACCTCACGAAAGCGTTCGACTCTGTCAGTCGCCAGGGCCTGTGGAGGATCATGTCAAAATTCGGCTGTCCAGACCGATTCATACAAATGTTACGTCAATTTCATCACGGTATGATGGCTCGTGTCCTGGATAACGGTGAAACATCTGAGGCCTTCCCAGTCATCAACGGCGTCAAGCAAGGGTGTGTTTTAGCACCCACTTTGTTTAGCATGATATTCTCTGCCACTCTGACTGATGCCTTTCAACACTGCACTGAAGGAGTAGGCCTGAAGTACAGAACCGATGGGAAACTATTCAATCTGAGGCGACTGCGTGCCATTACCAAGGTGAAGGAAACTGTACTTCGAGGCTTTCTCTTTGCCGATGATTGTGCTCTGAATGCTAGTACAGAGCCAGAAATGCAAGCCAGTATGGACAAGTTTTCATCTGCATGCAACAGCTTCGGCCTCACCATTAACATCAAGAAGACTGAGGTCATGCACCAGCCAGCTCCCCACACTCTGTACTCAGAACCATCCATCACTGTAAATGGACAGAGACTTCAGGCAGTGGACCATTTCACGTACCTGGGCAGTACCCTTTCTCGAGCAGTGTCAATCGATGAAGAAGTAAAGTGCAGAATTGCTAAAGCCAGCTCTGCATTTGGCCGATTGCGCTCCAACGTCTGGGAACGTCGAGGGATCAGCCTACCAATGAGGCTGAAGGTCTACCGAGCAGTGGTGCTTCCAACTCTGCTGTACGCCTGCGAGACGTGGACCGTCTATCGGAGTCATGCACGAAGGCTCAATCATTTCCACACTTCCTGTCTGCAAAAGCTTCTAAAAATCAGATGGCAGGACAAAGTGCCCGATACTGAAGTCCTTATCAGAGCCAGTCTGCCGTCCGTTCACACACTGCTGATGAGAGCCCAGACCAGATGGGCTGGACATGTTGTGAGAATGTCAGACGAGCGCATTCCTAAACAGCTCTTCTACGGAGAACTCGCCCACGGAAAGCGCTCCCATGGAGGACAAAAGAAGCGGTTCAAGGACACGCTGAAGACCTCTCTGAAGTCCTTTGAGATTAACACCACCACATGGGAAACCCTCGCACTGAACCGTCCAGCATGGCGCAGCCTCGTTCACACAGGCAGTAATACCTCTGAGGCGAGGCGTACTGCTGAGGCTGAAAGAAAGCGTGAGCTGCGCAAGTCCAGAGCTGCTCGCACATCATCGACAGTGCCATCACATGTCTGCCCAACGTGTGACAGGACGTTCCATGCCCGAATCGGACTGATCAGTCATCTTTGGACGCACAGAGTCCGGTCATCGAAAGAATGAGTTGTTGAGGTCTTCATCGACAACGATGGACGAACATCATCAGGGCAGAGGTTCTCAAACTGTGGTCTGTGGACCACCAGTGGTCCGCGAGCTCCATTCAGGTGGTCCATGAATAGTTCCCTCTAAAGTGTGCACCTGAGCGGTGCCTGGAGAAATCCCTCTCCTTCCCAGCCCCAGCTCGGGGGCTGCCACAGCAGGGCAGAGAGGGCATATCCATCACATTAGAAAGGTAAGACTATTGATATTAAAATATGGACTTGTGTGCTTTTATTTGTAGAACAAAAAAACATTAATTATTATTAAGGTTTTTTTTATATAGCGCTTTTATCCAAAGCGCTTTACAATAGTTAGCTAATGGTATAAACAACATTTGGAAAGATCATTAAGTGGTCTGCCGAGACCCTCAGCAATTTTCAAGTGGTCTGCAAAAAAAAAAAAAAAAAGTTTGAGAACCATTGCTCTAGGGACTCCACAGTGCACAGCCCAGCTGCTGCGCTGTGCTCTGACAGACAATTTAGGGTTAGGAAAAAGATGGTTACCTTTGGGAACTGTTGTTCTTCGAGATGTGTTGCTCATGTCCATTCCATTGTAGGTGGTGGAAGTTTTTCCCTCAGTGGTATCCATAGAGGACCAGCTCTGGTGCCCTCTAGAGTGGTGCACGTATGCACCGCTATAAGGGGTGCCACCGGCTCCCTGCTCCCTCAGTTCCTTCTTGCCAGAACTCAGACAGAGAGGAAGGAGGGTAGGTCATGGAATGGACATGAGCAACATATCTCGAAGAACAACAGTTACGAAAGGTAACCATCTTATCTTCTTTGAGTGCTTGCACATGTCCATTCCGTTGTAGGTGACTCCCAAGCAGTACCACCGGAGATGAGTAGGGGTTCATGGATGTGTCGATTACAGCACAGCTCTGCCAAATCCAGTGTAATTTCTGGCTTGCTGGGTGATGGCGTAATGTGTTGTGAACGTGTGTACCGAAGACCGCGTTGTGGACCTGCAGTTGTCTTGGATAGGGAAATGCGCTAGGAAGGCAGCTGAAGATGCCTGAGCCCTAGTCGAGTGAGCCTTCACTATTGGTAGAGGCACAGCCTACACCAACTTGTAACAAGTACGGATGCAGATGGTGATCTAATTCAAAATCCTCTGAGAGGACACTGGAAGGCCCTTCATCCTGTCAGCTATTGTGATAATGAACTGGGTCTATCTGCAGAAGGGCTTGGTGCATTCCAGGTAGAACACCAGGGTGCGTCTGACATTTAGTGTGCAGCTGCCTCTCCTCATTGGCTGTGTGAGGCTTTGGACAGAACATTGGGAGGAAGATATCCTGGTTGACATGGAAGTGTGACACCACCTTTGGCAGGAAGGCCCAGATGGGGCTGCAGTTGGACCTTGCCCTTGTAGAATACCATATGCGGGGGCTCCGAAGTGAGGGCTTTAATTTTCGGGAGACATCTTGATGAGGTAATAGTTACAAGGAATGCAACTTCCACGACATGTGGGAAAGGAAACAAGAAGCCATACGCTCAAAGGGTGGGCCGGTGAGGCTGGAGAGGACCAAGCTGAGGCCCGATTGGGGGACCGGGTCCCGGACCAGAGGAAAGAGCCTTTCAAGGCCTTTCAGGAACCTAATCATCATGTCATGTAAGAATACTGATCTATGCTGGATGCAAGGGTGGAAGGCTGATATAACTGCCAGGTAAATCTTGATCGAAGAGGAGGCGAGGCCCTGGTGCTTTAAATGAAGCAGATAATCCAGAATGGACTGCAGAGACGACTTAGTTGGGGAGATACTCGGCTCTGTTGCCCAGCATGAGAAACGCTTCCACTTTGCCAGTTAAGTTGCTCTGGTGGAGGGCTTCCTGCTCTCCAAGAGAACCTGCTGTTCCTGACTAGAGTAAGCTTCTTCCTTTGATTCAGCCATGCAGCATCCAAGCTGCGAGGTGAGGTTTGGGTGCAGCAACTGACCATGATCCTGTGAGAGCAGGTCCAGGTGGCTGGAAAGTGACCACGGGGCTGCTACAGCCAGGTCCATGACCATACTGAACCAATGCTGGCGAGGCCATGCTGGGGCAATCATAATGACCTGTGCCTTGTCCCCCTGTATCTTTAGGAGGACTTTGCTGAGGAGTGGGATCAGCGGAAAGGCGTACATCAGGTCTCCTGACCAAGGCATCAGAGAGTGAGTCTCTGCTGAGGCCTTGCAGGGAGCAGAACTAATGACACTTTCTGTTCTGCCTGGTGGAGAACAGGTCCACTTGGGGAGCTCCTCACTTCTGGAAGAGCATCCTGACAACCTCCAAGTGGAGGGACCACTCGTGGTGAGAGAAGAAGGACCTGATGAGGCGATCCAATAGCATGTTCCAGATGCCGGGGAGGTGTGAACCTTCTAGGTGGATTGCATGTCGGATGCAGAAGTCCCACAGGCAAAGGGCTTCCTGGCACAGAGCCGCTGAATGAGTTCCCCTTGCCTGTTGACATAGGACATGGAGGCCATGTTCTCTGTCAACACCTGCACTACCCAACTTGAAAGATGGGGAAGGACTACTCTGCAAGCTGGATGGATAGCTCTGAGCTCCCTGACATTTATGTGAAGCGTGAGCTCCTCTCTTGACCAAAGCCCCTGCATTTGCAGTGTACCGAGATGCACTCCATATCAGAGGTCAGAAGCATCAGATATCAGTGAGACCATGGGTCGTGGGTTTGCAAATGGCACACCTTCCAACACCAGTGCTGGGTCAGACCACCACTGCAGGGAAGTAAGTACCCATGGCAGGATCGTGAGGCACTTGTCCAGGTAATGCCTGGATTGACTTATGCCAGCCACATCTGGAGGGGGCGCAGTCTGAGTCTCGCGTGCCGAACCACGTACGTGTGTGTGGCCACGTGCCTCAACAATTTGAGGCACACCCAGGCACTAGTGAGTGGATGAGCCGTGACTTTGGCAATCAGATCCGACATTGCCCTGAACCTGGCCTCTGGAAGGAAGGCTCTGGCTCGTGTAGAGTCGAGGACCGCTCCGATAAACTCTATTCTTTGAACTGGAACCAATGCTGATTTTTGTTGGTTTATCAACAGACCTAGAGCTTGACAAGTGGCTTGCAATGTCTAGATGCTGCACTAGATGTGGACCTTGGAATGTCTCTTGATAAGCCAGTCATTGAGGTATGGATAAATCTGGATACCACATCTGAGGTAGGCCGCTGCCAACATGCACTTCATAAACACCCGTGGCACTGTCGATAGGCCAAAGGGGAGCACTGAAAATTGGTAGTGGGTGGTCCCAACTACAAAATGTAGGAACCTTCTGTGTCCGTGAAAGAGCGATATGTGAAAGTAAGCATCTTTCAGGTTGAGGGCAGTGTACCAGTTTCCCAGAGCCAGGGAAGGAATGATGGAGCCAGGGAGACCATGCAGAACTTCAACTTCTTGAGATACTTGTTCAGGCTCTGCAGGTCGAGGATGAGATGTAGCCCCTTTTGGCCTTTGGGATAAAAAAAATAACAGAAGTAAAATCCTTTCCCCCTCAAGTGCAGAGGGACTTCCTCCACAGCTCCCACTCGCGGAAGGCCTTGCACCTCCTGAACGAGCAGATGCTCATGAGACGGGTCCCTGAAGAGGGACAGAGAGGTGGGGGTGGGAGGGAGGGTGGGGTAGAAATAAACTAGAGGGTGTATGTACCCCCCGCTACTGTGCTGAGGACCCACTGGTCCAATGTTATAGAAGCCCAGGCCACGAGGCAGGGAGACAGATGGTTGGAAAAAAGCCGGGGTGCTGGATCCAGTACACAGGCTGGAAGGTCGGCCTCGAGCGCACCCTCAAAATGCCTGCTTATTACCCTGTTGGTTGCAGGTAGAGTTTGAGGGAACTGAGGGTGCCGGCTGTTGGCCTTTCTGTGGAAGGGCTCTGTTCGGGATTGGTCCCCAAACCTGTGGGGGTGCTGCAGTTTGAACCACTTTCTCACAGGAGCCAGCATGTAAAGGCCCAGCGAGCGCAAGGTAGCCCTAGAGTCTTTTAGGCCATGTAATTTGCTGTCTGTTCCGCAAACAGCGCCAAGTCATCAAAAGGGAGGACCTGGATGGACTGCTGAACCTCCACCAACAGGCCCAATGACTGCAGCCAGCACGCATGCCTCAAGGAAATGGACGAAGCCATGGTCCGGGCCGCGGTGTCTGCCGCATCTGAGGCTGCTTGGAGGGCTACCCTGGCCACAGCTCTGCCCTCATCCAGGATAGCCAGGAACTCCTTCCTGGGCTCCTCTGGCAGCGAGTCTGCAAACTTGATCATGGACTGCCAAATGTTAAAGTCGTAGTGACCAAGTAGGGTCTGATGGTTGGCCACTCTTAACTGGAGGCTGGCCGTCAAATAAATATTTCTGTCAAAGAAATCAAGCCTCTTTGCTTCCTATTCTTAGGAGTTGATCCCAGTTGACCCTGTCTATCAAGCTCATTGGCTGTGATACCACCTGTGAGCTAGGAGCAGGGTGTGTATGTAGGTATTCAAATCTCTTAGCAGGGACTTTCTCTTCGCCCGCTTGGAAGTGGGGGGCAGGGAAGAGGGGAGTTTGCCACAAGGCTTTGGTCAGCTTTACCACTCCCTTGTGGATGGGTAATGACACCCTGGAAGGGGCTGCTGCACTCAAAACATCAAACAGGGAATTGGAGGGTTCTGCCAACTCCTCGGCCTCTAACCCCAGGTTCGAAGCCACCCTCTTAAGAAGCTCCTGGTGGGCTTTTATATTATTCTGGGGGACTGTGTGGGAAGGTCCTGCTACTGCCTCATCAGGTGAAGAGGATGAGGAGGCGGGTAACGGCGGGTCTGCCACCTCCATGGCCTCTGCCAGGGGAGCCCCAGCTGGGGCTAGCTGACCCTGGGGACCTTGGTCTCACTCTACTTCCGAATCCAGAGGTGACTGGGAGACTGTTGCCGACCATTTCTCAGACGCCCTTGAGACTGATCGGTACCCCTGTGATGGCTGGGTAAACCCCTAGGGTTTCCATAGCTGCCAGGGAGCTGGCCACTGACCTTGGGACCATGGGGGCACTGGTGGTCCTGATGAGAATTTCGATGCCCGCGGTGGGTGGCCCTGGCGTGCTGGTAAATCTTCCTCCTCACTCTCTGAGGCATGTTTGGGGGACCAGGACAGTGCTGATGCTGCCTGTCCACCCCGATCCCATCGGCCCTCTCCGTGGGTCTCCACTGGTGACCTGTACCAGGAAGACTGCTCCCAGTGCTGCGCCTCTGGTGACTGGCGGTCGTGTTTGGCACATCAGCAATCATATCCCGGCGATCAATGCCTCATGCTTTGAGAGCACTGCTGTTCCATGGATCAGGAGAACTGACATCCTGGCTCACAGGATTGATGCCTTGCCTGCAGGGATCCATACTGGCAAATTGGAGACTGGTGACTGGACTCTGGGGACCAGCATCTGGACTCTGGAGCGGTGCCACAAGCTTGGAGATCGACTCTGCTGCTCCAGGGACCAGTGCTGGGACTCTGGGGACTGGCAACACACCTCCACGGGTCTGTACCAGACAGCCGGCAAACGATGTCGGGATCCTGGGGAATGCTGTCTAGAGTTTGGGCAATGATCCGGGGAACTCTGACAGGTAAGCTGGTGGCGCTGTTCTGGTGGGGCACTCCCTGTGTCGGGGAGCAGTGCCACACCAATGGGGTCTGCTGGAAAAGTCCCAGAACGGGTTTAACCCTCAAACAGGGCACCTAGCTGATCCTTGTGGGCCTGAAAGGCTTCCGGCATGGACAGCACTGCTGGGTGCTGACTGCCTCTGCTACTTCGTGGGGTGGTGGGCAGGTCATGAAGGGGGTTTGACAGCTCAACAGGTGCTGAAGCCTGGCCACTGTCCAGAGAGGAAGAGCTGCCCCATGCGGGTCTTTGCTCTCCTCCGGCTCTCTTCTTCCCTTTATGGGATGTAGGAGAACACCCTCTGCCGGGCTTTCTCTGCTTTTTATCCGGTACAGGGGACGGGGATCAGCGCCGGTCAGAAGCCGGTGGCGGTGGCGCACTCCACACTGAAGCTGCGGTACTTGAAGCGCTGTCCAATCTGGCAAGCTCTGAGGCCAGTGTGAGGACCAACTCCATAAGGAGTGCTCTTAGTTGAATGTCCTGCTCCTTTTTGGTTCGGTGCTTGAAACTCTTACAACTGCGACATTTGTCACTCATGTGGGTCTCCCTCAAACATTTAAGACAGCTTTGATGGGGATCACTGACTGCCATAGGTTTTTTGCAGTGGTTGCAAGGCTTAAAGCCCTGGGGCATGCCCAAGTCCCATCCCTAGGCTAAGTCCTGCAGGGGACTAACTATTTCTAACTTATACACTAAGGAAAGTAATACACTACTCAAACTTTCTAACAACTATATAGAAGAGAATTCACAACTAGGCACAGTTGAGAAAGAAAGCTTGCTGAGGCAAGGAGACGTTCCAGCACCGTCACTGGTGGTAAGAAGGAACTGAGGGATGGGGAGCCGGCGGCGCCCCTTATACCAGTGCCTATGCGCACCTTTCCAGAAAGCAGTGGATGTGCTATTTCTGGACTTTAGCAAAGCTTTTGATACAGTCTCCCACAGTATTCTTGCCAGCAAGTTAAAGAAGTATGGGCTGGATGAATGGACGGTAAGGTGGATAGAAAACTGGCTAGATGGTCGGGCTCAATGGGTAGTGATCAATGGTTCCATGTCTAGTTGGCAGCCGGTATCAAGTGGAGTGCCCCAAGGGTCAGTGCTGGGGCCGGTTTTATTCAATATCTTCATTAACGATCTGGAGGATGGTGTGGACTGCACCCTTAGCAAGTTTGCAGATGACACTAAACTGGGAGGAGTGGTTGATACGCTGGAGGGTAGGGATAGGATACAGAGGGACCTAGACAAATTAGAGGATTGGGCCAAAAGAAATATGATGAGGTTCAACAAGGACAAGTGCAGAGTCCTGCACTTAGGACGGAAGAATCCCATGCACTGTTACAGACTAGGGACCGAATGGCTGGGCAGCAGTTCTGCAGAAAAGGACCTAGGGGTTACAGTGGACAAAAAGCTGAATATGAGTCAACAGTGTGCCCTTGTTGCCAAGAAGGCTAATGGCATTTTGGGTTGTATAAGTAGGGGCATTTCCAGCAGATCGAGGGATGTGATCATTCCCCTCTACTCAGCACTGGTGAGGCCTCATTTGGAGTACTGTGTCCAGTTTTGGGCCCCACACTACAAGAAGGATGTGGATAAATTGGAGAGAGTCCAGCGGAGGGCAACAAAAATGATTAGGGGGCTGGAGCACATGACTTATGAGGAGAGGCTGAGGGAACTGGGATTGTTTAGTCTGCAGAAGAGAAGAATGAGGGGGGATTTGATAGCTGCTTTCAACTACCTGAAAGGGGGTTCCAAAGAGGATGGATCTAGACTGTTCTCAGTGATAGAAGATGACAGAACAAGGAGTAATGGTCTCAAGTTGCAGAGGGGGAGGTTTAGGTTGGACATTAGGAAAAACTTTTTCACTAGTAGGGTGGTGAAGAACTGGAATGGGTTACCTAGGGAGGTAGTGGAATCTCCTTCCTTAGAGGTTTTTAAGGTCAGGCTTGACAAAGCCCTGGCTGGGATGATTTAGTTGGGTTTGGTCCTGCTTGGAGCAGGGGGTTGGACTAGATGACCTCCTGAGGTCCCTTCCAACCCTGAGATTCTATGAAGTGTCAAAGCCGGTCCCCTATGGATACCACTGAAGGAAAAACAAGCACACACACCTACAATGGAATGGACATGAGCAAGTACTCAAAGAAGAATAAATAGGTAACCTGTAGAAGATCATTTAGATATTTTTCAAGTCGGGATAAGATGTTATGGCCAACACGGGACATTTTAAAGGAGCCTGGGTTTTCAGAACTTATTGAGCATTCACTTGCTGACAACAAAACAAACAAAAATAGGTCCCTTTAAGGTGTCTCAGATTGGGCACCCAAAAATTGAAGCAGCCCAAATCACTGGTCACTTTTGAAAATATTGGACCTCACTAATTGCACAGATAAAGTATACTTCGTGCCCATGAAAGGAACCAAATAGTGTAAACATATCAAGAAGTTGTGCTTCTGAAAATGGCAGAAAGTAGCAAAGTTCATAATAATTAATTATACACTATGTTAATAACTCTTTAAAATATACTTTTTAAAATAGAGACATTTCTATTTTGGGCTAATAAAAGCAGTCTTCAGTTTCACTACTGCTTTCTAAAGTAAGAATTTCTAGGTCTACATCTCATCAGATATTGATCTTGTAATCTTCCCGCTTAGAGATTCTAATATAACTATGCTTCTAGTCGACCTACTAAACTAATATAATCATGTGGATAAACTACACAAGGTTACATCATTTCTCCTAATGTATTTATTGGAGGACACTTCGCCTCCTAAACAGCTTGCAAACAGAGACGCAAACAATTTTGTAACCTCTTCTGTTCCTCTGTTGTATCATCATCCATTTTGGCAAATTAGATGTTTTACTTCAACTTGTGCAAGATGTAGAAGATGAAATTAGTTTCAAATGCCATTTCACTCACTTTTACACTTTCCTTTATGTCATCACCTCTATGTAATTTTGTATTACATAAAGCTAACACATTAATCAGGTAGCCACATTATGGTGGAATCCTATTTGGAAATTGTTTTTAAAATTATTAAATATAAAATCCACCTGTCATCTGGAACCTAAAAGGTATTAACACAGCATGGAAGCAACATGTTCCCACTGTATTATATTAGAAGAATTACAAGATTGCTCACCTGCGACCACATTCTGAATATTTACCAATATTTTTTAATATTAAGGCAGCTGTTAATCGGATGTGTTTAGTTATTGGCCCCTCTTTTTCATCCTAAAAAAGAAAGAAAATCATATTAAAAACAAATCAGTCAACCATTAATTTCAAATACACAATCTAAATGCTCCTTACTGTGAAATCTCTGAAGACAAGGTTTCTTGATCCCCTTCTTAGTGCCATGAGGGCAGCACTAGGATGATTCACAATAGCCTTCTGTGCTCTCGGAGTAGAGGTACTACCTCCTGCAGTTGGCTGCCTACATTGATAAAGAAAAGATATAGGTATAAAGCATTATGTGCTGCTTTCTAGCACATTTATCTTTATCAAGACAGTTACTCTTGCTAGGTTTTTATTTTTAACCTCTTTGGAGCTCACAGGTAAAGGAGTTCTCGGTGCTCAACACTCATGCAATTTGCCTTTTGGTTCAACAGGGGAAAACGGTGGCTCACAAGTGCCCCAGGATTAGTTAGGAGAAGGTGAGAAAATACACCTCTCTCAGAGAACCACGGCATTTCATAGATGACATCTGTAAAGGAAAAGTAGCTTTCTAACTAATCAACACTAGTACACTTCAGAACAGACTAGCTTTCTGATGACTGTTTGAAGGTATGCGTTATCAGCCAAGATTTAAAATGAATGAGGATAGCGGTTTATGCAAATTCGGAATAGTCCCGTAGTGTAGACGTACCCTGAGAAAAACTTCCAGAACAAGCCCCTACAGAATGCAGGCAGAGAGCAAGGAATATGGACAAAAGACATTCTCTGACAGTTGCAAGGATAGGGCTTGAACTAGGTGCATGGGTACTATATAGATTCCATGACCAAAATACATCTTTGAGCCAACCAATTACTGTCACAACATACTGCCTGGAAACCCTTTGACTGTTAAAGCCATAATTTTGCTACACATGTGCACCTCATTCTCTGTGGCTTGAGCAACTGACACATTCAGCTACAATCCTGAAGGTCATATGTTCCAGTCTTGATCAATCTCATACTGAAAAGCCACCTCCAACTCACCCAGCTGCAAAATGGGTACTTGATCCGTAAGGGTAGAGCAGTTAAATATGGCTGGACATGATGCTGGCCACATCACTCCCTAGTCGTAGTGTATCATTGGCTTCGAAACTGACATGCCTTAACCACACAAAGAGCCACTGGCTCAGGGGAACTCTGACTTTTAACTGACATACCAAACTGGAGTTCGTAACTGAACCTGAAATGCTCCAAAAGGGCATTGAGTCCAGTAACTATGATAAATCTGGAGCAGTTTGGGGCGGGTCAAAGCCACAGGCGTGCATAAAAAACTCTTAAAAGAACAAGATGATTTTGTAAAGAGCTGGATTTTTAGGGGGCTTTATGTTGACAACTTTTTGCTCAAAAGACCCTGTATTTGGACAATTATTCCACGAGGCATAGCAAATTTTGAGATAATCCATGTCAGTATGTGGATTTTCGAGCATTTAGAATTGTAGTCTTTTAAACAGTAAGTGACTCTTGACCTTAACTACATCAGAGCTGCTGATTCACCATAATAAAAAAGATAATATCGGTTGGCTGGGAGAGAACTTGGAGAGTATAGTGAGGATAGCGTTTGTCTCCATTACTGAAGATGGGTGCTTATCTTTAATCAATGACTCTTAAAGTTTAGGGGCACAGGACCCTCAGTTGCTCTTGGAACATCAATGTGGCTTTTTCACCTGTGCTTTACATGACCATTATGACCTTTTCTCTCAGATGTCACAATCCCTCATTTCTCTTACCTATTTTATATTTATATTTTATGTTTCACTGCATATTGGATTACTATATTTTGCTCTATCTAGAACAACACCTGATAAATCAAATTATAAATATACAACCTTCTTCCAGTGATTTCTGACTCTATTTTCTCTATCAGTAACGAGGATCATGTCTCTTACTTATTGGAAGGTTTCTGATTTCCTGCTTGTCCATGTTCATCTTGTTTTAATCCTGCAAGTAGAGCATCTCTGGAGCAGTGCTTATCCTGTTTGAGAAAAGGAAAAAAAATGTACCTGAAGACTTTTCAATGAAATTCCACATTTTACTTTACAAAAGAATAGTGAGAAAATATGTACCTGTAAGTGGGTAATGAAGGAAAACCTCTGCCGCTGGAAAGGTTCACAACCCTCCCATAAGCACTGCCCTGGATATACATCTTTTCCTCCATGTTCAGTTGCTGCATGATAAAAAACTTGTGATGGTGTCTGAAACCACCTAAAAAGTATAAAAGTAAAAAATGCTGTCATTGCTTTTGCTTGGTTAATGTTAAAGCAGCAATACCGCCTTTGATCCAATACTGACTAACACTTTTGTTCTTATGAACAGACATATATGCATTACATACTGAAAATTCATGTATGTAATTTCCATATGTAAATATGACAATTTCCAATAGTGTGTGTACATGTCCATTATCCCTAAATACCAATAAAGGACAATTTGATTTGGCTGAATCCAATTATTTAAAATTGTAAGCATTTCTTTTCCTCTTGATGCATTGATCCCAATGGCTTTAATGTGGACTACCTGTTTAAACTCTCAGTACATCCAAACAGACTACTGTACCAAGCTGTCAAGCACCTTGTATTACAGATGTGGTTGTCTTTCATATGTTCTCCTTCCTAGATTCTTTCTGACAAGCCAGCACTTGTACTGAGAACATTTAAAATGTGACTAGCAAGCAGAAATATGAAATAATTGATCCCGCAGTCTTCTATGTAATATAACGGTATCTGTTAATGTTGGAACAATAGGTCAGGGTAAAAACTGTTTTTCAGTAACTCTCCCAATACAACTTGTTTGTCTGAAACTTGGTTTAGAAGTTTTCAGCATACAATCAATTTTATTTGTTTTGTTAAAACAGCTATAAAAATATTTTGTCTATTTTAAATTGTAGGTTTGAAAATAGATATTGTCCTGCATGTACATTAAATAATAAATGGTAAACAACTGCCATTCACGTATATTAACTCTTTGTTTATAAGCTTTTCAATAGCTTGGTATGCATATCTGCAATCTTGTCAAGCTGATTTATTGTAGTCAATTACAATATTTAAAAGCTTTGCCTGCTGATTCAAATTAGACTGTGCTCAAATAATGGGACACCATCTGGGTTTATCATGCAGACTTATTTAAAAATGGATTGCTGTGTATATTTACCATCAATGAAGATTAACATTTAGTTAATTTTCAAACCAAATATACACATATGCCCCCAAATTACAAAGACTTAAGTAGTTGTTTAACTTTAGGCATGTGAGTAGTGCCAGAGTATAAACTGATTAAATAGTAAAGACTCTAATTGAAGATATGAAGTTATAAGGACTGGGCCCTTTTTAGGATAGAAAGAATCTTTGAGGCCTATTAGTTCTCATTCAGTTCCATGAGATTTTTTCCTTAGTCTGATTTTTTAATTTTAGAGTACCGTATATACTCGTTCATAAGCCGAATATTCTTGGTAAAAATGTGACGCATCAAAGAGCAAGAGTCGTCTTATAAATGGGTCTACACCAAAATTTAATGATTTAAAGCTCTATGGAAGGGGTCGGCAACCTATGGCACGTGTGCCAAAGGTGGCATGCGAGCTGATTTACTGTGGCACGCTGCTGCCAGCCTGGACGGAACCCCGGGTCGGCAGCCAGCTGAGTGGGGCCGGTAGCCAGGACCCTGGCTGGCAGGGGCTGGCAGATGGAACCCCAGACTGGCAGTGGGCTGAGCAGCTCAGCTTGCTGCCAGCCGGGTTCCCAGCCGCTGGCCCCATCAGCCCGCTGCCGGCCTGGATGGATGGAACCCCAGGCTGGCAGTGGGCTGAGCGGGGCCAGTGGCCGGGACCCCAGCTGGCAGGGGCCAGCGGACGGAACCCCAGACCGGCAGCCAGCTGAGCCGCTCAGCCCGCTGCCGGCCTGGGGTCCCAGCTGCCGGTCTGCTCAGCCTGCTGCCAGTCTGGGGTTCCATCCACCAGCCCCTGTAAATGTAAAATGTATTACTAGCACGCGAAACCTTAAATTACCGCAAATAAATGAAGACTTGGCACACAACTTCTGAAAGGTTGCCGACCCATGCTGAATGGAATCATTGAATTCAATATCTAATACATTGTCATTTTGTTTACCTAGAGCATCTGCAGGCCTGGAGCTCCTCAGCTCCCTGTGGCCACGGTTCACCGTTCCCTGCCAATGGGAGCTGCAGGAAGTGGCGTGCCTCCCTTTGGCTGGGAATGGGGAACCCAGCCACAGGGACCTGAGGGGCTCTACGCCTCAATACGCTCCAAGTAAACAAAATGTCCCAATCCGCCAGTGGCTTACCCTGACAGGCCAGGAGCCAAAGTTTTCCAACCTCTGAAATACAGGGTCGGCTTATGAAAGGGTCATACAGTTTTTACTATTTTTACCTATCCATTTTGGAGGGCTGGCTTATAAACGAACGGGATAATGAATGTGTATATATGGCATTTACTATGAATACGTTTATACATAAACAAAATGAAATTATATTAAAAAAATTCAAATGGTCTGAACATAAAAGGGAGGAAATTTGGTGATATGATAGAAACTACTATTTTTAACATCTTTGTATAATAGGGATCTCAAAACAGCCTTGTAACATAACTGTTACATATATTTTAACTCGATCATTTTAAGCCATTTTATAAGAGGGAAAATATTAAAACTTGAGCAATGCAACTGATTTGAGATACCACTACTTACCACAAGGGGGGGCATTTTAATTTTATCTGCAGGAATTTACACCTGACTCAGAAAAAACAAGCTATAAAAACAATCCACATAATATAAAAAGAGAGACTGATTCATTTCAGTTTTGGAATAAGTAAGTTTTCCATTAACATAACATTAGACAAGCTTACCAGAAGGGTTCACAAAGAGCAAGTACCACATAGGGATTGTGTTTCTCTTTAACAACAACAACCAAAAAAAAATATATTGATGATAGGGTGACCAGATAGCAAGTATGAAAAATCGGGACAAGGAGTAGGAGGGTAATAGGAGCCCACATTAAAAAAAAGCCCCAAATATCGGGACTGTCCCTATAAAATAGGGACATCTGGTCACCCTAGATGATGATGAATTGTATTGTGGTAGTACCTAAAGGCTCAACTCAGGGACTGGCGGCCTCATTGTTATATGTGTGAACAGCATCTAGTACATAGACATTTTTCCCGCCTCTAATAATGTAGTCTAATATAGCCAGAGCTGAAGACTATGTACGGAGCACTGAAACATGTCTTAACTGACAATTAAAGGGACCAACAAAAATGTGTTGCAAAGTAGAGACTGGCCTTTAAAGAATGAACAAAAGGACACTCTGGGGATACTTTAAAGTGGTTGTTTAAGACAGGGGATGCCTGTTGTGTAGGTTTCACTGACGTTTAGTTTTTTCTTCTTATGCAAGATTAAACTGTTAAACAAACATTAGTTTTAACTGCTTTTCTAAAATCCAATAGAAAGCAAGATTTTTTTTAACCTTAGGCATATTGTATTAACATATACAATACGGCAAAGTAAATGGTGCTATTTGCACTGCTGTAATTAAAGGATATCTCACTACTTGCACTATAATGTCTAGTATAGTCTGTTTCATAACATACTTGTAAATGTTTTCCCAGGTGAAAACACAGGCATGGCATATCATACAATGAATTCTGCCTCGAGCAGTGGTGCTGGAACAATTTGTATAGTGGGGGTGCTGTGAGCCATTGAACCAAACTGTAACCGTGTATATAATGGAAACCACTTCAAGCCAGGGGTGTGGCAGCATCCCTAGTTCCAGCACCTATGCCCGCGAGTTACTTTTTAAGAGAGAATGGGAGGGGCAGGGGAAGAGATTTCATGTAATATAGGGGAATCCATTTATAGGGAACTCTGTTACGGCAAAATTCCACCTATTGTTAAATGTCACGAAAGTCCCAAATTTCTACAATATATTTATACAGACTTTCATTCTCACGCAAAGCTTCACTTTCCTTATAAAAGGCCAAATTCTCATACCCTTTACACATGCTGAAAAGTGTGCTCAGTGGCTTTATTAAAATCAATGGAGAGCTATTTGTAGAGTAAAGTGTTACTCAATATGAGTAAGATATGTTGTCTAGAATAGATGATGGGTGTTTTATTAAATCGTGTTAGCAAACACATTTTAACTACTGTATTTTAGAATTGCAGTGTAAACAGGAAAGTTGTATTTTAATGTGTCAGTTGAGATGAACTATCACCTCAACCAGATTTTAAAAATCAGTAGTGCAGTGCTAGCTCACATGCTTTAAAAAACAAAAACAAAATTTAATCTAGAATATCTAGATGTACCTAAGAGTATCAGAATCTGCCCAAATTAAATTCCTGAATCCCACAGAGAAACTGAATGCAGCTACTCTGTGAAGGGGCTTGAAGCAAAAGATTCACTAGTGACTACAGATGACTGCAGCCTAGCTTACCTGCACTCATCTCAATATCTGCAAACTCATGGACACTAGATCGGCTGATGATTGATCCAGTGACTCCCTGCGACCCACTATTCACTCCAATACTCCCCTCCATGTATGTAGACCCAACTGTACAGCTGCTAGTCTCCCCACCCCAACACAGGTGCCAGTCTGACAGAGAGAGAATTTATTTCACCCAGAGAAGTTTTTCTCACTTATAAACTGGGTTCCTTGTGCTAACTCCCTAGAATACAGCAATTATCTTCTAGATAGGTGTCAAATTCCACATTCCAAAGGGATTATCACCTTCCCCCTCCCACTCTGCTCTTGCTGAGGGAAGGGGAGAAGAAGAAACTTTGCCACTAAACTGAGGAGGAGGAGATAAAGGAGGAATTTCTGGCTCCATGTCTTGCTGCAGCTGGCTTATAGCAGGGTGTGACAATACAGACTTTCAGACTCACGAACAGCAGATTGCGCCTACAATATCACGGGATGGAAAGAGCTCCTTCCACCACCATCGAGGTAAAGTGGGAAGCATGGAGGGTCCATATGCAACTACAACTGTGTCATGGGATCTAGTTACAATATGGACATTCCTTGCCATGGCTGAAATGGATTTATCTCTGTAGTTCAGCCAGAATCTAAAGGTATTTAACTATGTCCCCAAAGGCTGTATTAGGGTTTGAGACATGGCTATGTTCTGCCTACGCTGTGTAAATAGACCAATTTTAACTGCTGGGGAGATCCACACTCTAATAGGATCCCCTAACACTACTTTATTTGAAGTGCTGATAAGATCTAAAAGAAATCCTGACTGACTCTTTTGTTGAGGGAGGGAAAGTACTTTACTATAACAGGGCTTCACTGTATTACACCAAATCTAGAACAGAATTAAGCTACTGAACAACAACATTACTGGCAGGATTTTTCTTATTCAGAAATAAAAAAATTATTTAGAATCATGACTAAAAAGACAGGGTAACATCTATTCCTTAAAGAACAACAATAAAAACAAAGTTGCTGAGAATAGTGTCAACACAAGAGTTTTGCCTCAACTATTTATTTCCTCATTTCTCCCGGGCTTTGTTTAGCTTTTTACCCCTTTGTTAGGCTATTATAATTGCCTGACAGGTACTGGAGTTTCTTTAATATAGGTTGTTGTTTTTGCCTATAAGAATCCCCTAAGAGCAGGACTCTGAGTGGACAACACATCTCAGAGAAAGACAATTACAGTCACTGGCAAAGTGATGGTCACGATCACATTGTCAGGTTCACAATGTTCAAGTTCCAAAAGGCCCACACTGAGGCTATCACGATGACCAGACCTACATCCTGTGTCAGTTTCCTCAAGACTCTGGGTAACAGCAGAAAGGCATACATCAGACCAGGAGCCCATTTGATGAGAAATGGATCTGAGAAGGAACATGGGCTTGCTCCTCCCCTGAGACAGAACGGTGGGCACTTGCTGCTGTGACATGTTTCAAATAGGTCCACCAGCAGGAATCTCCACCAGGAATGAGATTCTGAAGAAGTCTGTACTAGGAGGTCCACAAGTGTGTTTTTCAGGCCAGAGAGGTATAGTGCTATCAGATTAAAGTGATGACAGATGCACCAGTCCCAGAGAAGTACATCTTCCTGGCAGAGGGGATATTTTCTGGGCCTCCCTTGTTTGTTGATGGAGTGCATTGTTGGGGTGTTGTCTGTCAGCATATGTATCATCAACCTTGGATGAGAGGCAGGAAAGCCCTGCATGCCAGTCAGACAGCTCTGAGTTCCAGAACATTTATGTGTAGGGTGGACTCCTGTGGAAACCACTTCCCTTAATCTTTAGGTGGTTGAGATGTTCTCCCCACTCCTGAAAGGATGCATGCATAATTAGAGTCTTTGTTGATAGAGGCACTGAAAAAGGTGCTGGGCTGAACAGCGTGAGTTGGATTCATCAACCAATCTAATGAGGACAGTGTTTCTCGAGGAATTGTGACTGTCTGGTACATACTTTGTCTGCTTGGTAGATACAGTGATTTTAACTACCCTTGCATGGGCCGAAGGTGAAGCTTAGCATACTGGGCCACATACATGAATGCCAACATATGCCCCAAGAGTGAGGTGGGTCCTTACCAGTATGCTGGGATGAGTCTAAAGTTGGTTGAAGAGGATGAACTTAGTCTGAAACCTCTGTTGAGGCAGGTACATTCTTCTGCAACCTAGAATCCAACAGTGCCCTGATAAAGTGTGTGTTCTGAGTCTGGGTCGAAGTGGATTTTTCTCTGTTGACCTGAATTTTGAGCATGGCAAAGGTATTTAGTGTCTTTTGAAGTGAGTCAGTCACTTACCGGGGGGAGGGGGAGAGAGAGAGAGAGAGGATTTCCCCCATACCAGCCAGTCATCTAAGTAGGGATATGCCTGGATTACTTGTCTTCTCAGGTGAGCAGCCACCACAGCTAGGACTCTGTACAGCTTCTGGACGAGGTGCAAGAATGTAAAATGTTCACCAGCCTGCGGTATTTGTAAAACTTCTGCCACCCTCTGTGCCAGGTCCTGGAACAGTTTAAAGTCAGCTGCCATAGATGGCAGAGGTGGCACCACTGTCTCATCTGGTGTTAATAACGAGAAGTGGGCTTCATAAGTAACTTCCTCCTCAACTTCAGCCTCCACTTCCTCCCTTGCCTGCTATGGGGATTCAGAAGCTCTCGAGGTAGCAACTGAAGGAGGGTGCCTCCTCGGCTGCTAGTAGGTCACAGCCTGCCTGCCAGAGATCTGAGTATGGCCATTGCAATGGGAAGGAACCCAGTGGTTGGTATCATGGCTGACCAACCAAGGGGGCTGTGGATCAGGAAGATGATCTGCCTGATGTAAATAGTGAAACTTGGCAGGTGAGAAGAGCGGCAGGAAACCATGTCCACTTTCTGACCCTGATAATGAAAAGGGAAGTCGTTGGCAAGTCAAGGGCTCTGTGTTAACCCAGTGCCGGGGTCCTGATACTGGGCAGGGGAGAGTCCGGGGCATCAGACATCAAAAGATCCATTGCACACCGTAAGTCCTGCAGTACGGAAGGCATCAGTACTGGTGGTGGTTGTCAGTGCTGAGATGCCTGTACCAATGGTGTTGGAGATGTGGACCTGACAGCAAGGCCCGTTGGTGTCTGGCATACCACAGGCGGTACTGATGTCGATGTTTGTACCAACAGAGCCTTCCCCAGGGTGGATCTTATGGTTTTTTGCACCCCAACGGTACCAGTATTTCCTTGTCTGTGCCCATTGGGTCTTTAGGCAGCCCGACTTGCTCAGTCAGTCCAGTACTGTGTGTGCCAGGGGTACCAGATTTAGACAGCTTCGATGTCATCAGTGCCGATGATGCTGACCAAGCCGGAGATCATTTTCAGCTTGATCGGGACTCGCTATGGGGACTCATGGACCTTTCCTTAGAAGCCTTATGTGAGTGGCTCACGGGCATATCCCTGGGCTCTCCTCCTTTGAAGTAGAGGGTTGCGGTGTGGGCTCCCACTGAGACTCAGGAAGTTGAAGGGCTTACTCCATGATTAGGAGTTTGAGCCTCAGTTCTTTGTCTTTCCTGGATCTGGGTTTCAGTTGCTGACACAAGCTACACTTCTGTGGAATGGGTTTCTCTCCCAGGGCATGAACGTACTGCGAGTGTTCACCAGTCACTGGGATAGATTCCTTTTAACTGAGGCACATTTTGAAGCAATAAAGCCAAGTATCTTCTGTCCATGGGGGTCACCCTTCTCAGGAGGTTGGCGAAAGACAAAGTCCTTTACTTTTTTTTTTTTTTTTTTTTTTAGGGGTGGCGCAATGGTCAAAATAAAATGTTAACAAAGTAAAGAAAGAAAAGAGGTTACAAGGGAGACTAAAAATTAGCAATTCTAAAAGAGTTAATGATCCACGAATGGACAGTTATAATTCTGTCTCTAGCCAAGGGTGGTTGAGAAGGAACTGAGGAGGGTTTGCCCATGCACAGTGGCTAGCCTCATGGCAGGCGACGAGCAGCACGTGCCTGGGTTGAATGGACACTGCTACCAAAGTTCTCTGCTCAGCAGCGCAGGGACGCAGACACACCTACAGTGGAGCATCCGTAGGGACACTACTTGAAGAAGAATATCACTCTATAAAAAGATTAAAATTCCATATAAATTCCCTCAGCTTAGTTCTTAGTTCTCTTCACCTTATCTCCAAAAATATATAGTGGAAACAGTGTGGTGAAAATGATTAAAGGCATGGAAAGACTTCTGTATGAAGAGAGCTGAAAAAGATGGGAACTCTTTAGTTTAGGAAGAAAATTAATCAGAAGGAATATAATAAAGGTACATAAAATGATGGCGCACAGAAGGTAGAAGGTACCAGAAAATACTGTGAATAAACCCGCTAACCTCGGAGATGTTCTGGCACCTTTTCGACTGCTCGTCAGAAGCAATTATTTATTTCTGAAAGAAGAATATCCTTGTGAAAATGGTCCCTGAAAACGGAGAGGCGAGTGGAATTTTTAGGGGGTGGTTTCTCAAATTGTATGTCATAGCCCTTTTATATCATTTCTAGAAACCATTGGTCCAATGTAACTTGTCTCCAGGTGCCGATAAAAATGAGCTAGCCTGCCTCCAAACAAAAGGGTAGAAAGATCCTGACTGGATGGTTATTGACTCTTGAACGTCCCATCAAATCTGCAGTCTGGTGTTTTGCAACAAGGATATCACAGAGATGGCACGCTGTTTGGATTTAGACTACAACTTAAAATGCCTTCTCTTATAATGACTGATAAGAAGGCAGCTGTGGTAACTTTGGTGCTTTTGAATAGCCAAAAAATAAGAGGACTGGGAGTAAAACTCCCTTAGGTTAATGAAAGGAAGGAGTTGGAGGTCTCTTGGACCCTGGATCCCAAAACCATCCTGATCCAGAGAGTCTGGCCTCAATGGCCTCCTTAAGTGGCAGGACCTGTAGACAAGTCTGCCTATCCTTGCAGGCCCTGGGCATAAAGATACAACAGATGGAATAGGCAGAAGGAGAGTTGCCTTCTCCCAGGCACCTGAGGCACATGAACATCTGACACTGGGAAGACATCTGGGCATGATGCACATCATTTAAAACCTGACTTCTTCAGCTTTGGTTCCGCTATAACCCTGACCTACAAAAAACCAAACAAACTACATGAAGCTAACTAACTAACCCCAATAAACAAACATCAAGGAGAAAAGACTCTGGATCCAAAGATACCGGAGTGGTTCACTTCCGTCCATGCATGTGGTTGGAAGGAACTGGGGTGGTAAAGGGTGCTCAGTCCCTTATATATCTTTGCTCTCAAGACTTTGGGAGATGATAAAAGGACAGGTTGGGGTTATGAGAGTGCTCTAACAGACACTGCTGGGAGCAAGGTTCTACCATAAGGCACCACAAGGTGACAGAACCCATAAGTGTAAAGATGCAGAGCCACTCAAAGTAATAGTATCGGTTACATCTTCCAATGCACTTTAGAGGACCTTTGGAAACTACAGGACCACACCCAAAAACTCATAATAAAAACCACAGATACAAGAGAAAGATCTGTTCAATAAAATAAATAAATCAAATATAACCTAACACTAAATATACAGATAGACTATTTTTTAGAAAATGTAGCAAAACATATTTAAACAAAGTAGACACTAAAGGTCAATTTTAACAGTGAAAAGCTACCAGAATGACGATAATGTTTGAGAAACAAATTTGTGGATGTATGGCTCCTGCAAACACCATGGTAAAAAAAGGAACAAAGTATTACTCATCGAAGCATACTGTACTCGTAGTATATGCAACCCAGACTGAATAGCAGAGCTTTTTTTTAAAAAGAAAGTCTTTGCTAATCAAGTAATTAATAAGGATCCTGTATGCCATTCATTCAAGATCATATGAGCAGAGGAGCATGGCTCCATAGATATATTTATTGTTAGGGGGAAAAAAAAAAGAGAAGACAATTCTAAGATAATTTGAATTCATCTTTATATAATGGTCCATAATATTATCTTACATTTATATAGTACCTGTCATTCTAAAGGATCTCAAAGGCCTTCAAAAGCTTTTTAAGTACAGGAATTATATCACCTACCAATCAACACAGTCACCTCTGAGGTGGAAACATGGCAGTTATTTAACTGCACATAAGAACAAAGTACTATTCAGAGGACTGATCCAGAACCCATTTGATGTCTTTCCATTTATTTCAATGGGTTTTGATCATGTCTTAGAGAAGAAAATTAAGAATACCACATCAAAGAAGAGCTTTGTGTAAGTTCAAAAGCTTGTCTCTTTCACCAACAGAAGTTGATCCAATAAAAGATATTATCTCACCCACCCTGTCTCGCTAATATCAACCTGAAGTCACCATGGACATTTTTGGTAGACAGTAACTAGCTTTCAGCATTCCTCCATATCAAATTCATATGCCTCATCTTTACCTTCAGAGTCATCCCAATTCCACCTGCTAACGTCTCATCCCTAGTTACATGCTACTCCCCTGAGCGTACCCTACACTCTGACAAATCAGTTCCGCTCCCTTGATGCTCCCTTTGTCTCCTAAGTGTGCTCTCACACCTTTGCTCATGACACTGCCAGTTCCTTCACATCCCTGTGGTATGCAATCCCTCTTCTTTCCTTCCAAGTCGCCATTACACTTTCAATCACAGCCTTCACCCCGTATTTACTCCAGACATTGACCTAAATCTGATACATTATTTTAGAAAGAACTCTCAAGAAGCATGTGTAGCAATATGCTTATGATCTTACACTTCTATAATGCTCATCCAAGCATGCCCTTCTTCCTCACTCTTGTTTTGTTTTTAAAACCATTCCTTGCTGTATTGTCTATTACAGGGTGTAAGTAATTTGAGTCAGAGATTTGTCTCATTTAATTGCTCGTGAATCCCCATAGTACTCAATTAATAAATTAATCATAATCCAAACATGAGTTTGGCTACGACACAAAAGGTACACACCCCTTGCAAAACTGGAAAAATCAGAAAGGAACACATTTCATGTTTCAAAACTAGCTGTATAACAAGAAAGTAGTAACTGTTCCTATATTTGTAATGCAGAAAAATTATGGAATATAGTTATTGTGACTTACATAACTACATACAAATATTTTAGTCTTCACTGAAGTAACTTTAGATAAAAAGCAATTTTTTAATATTGAATAATATAAAATTTTAATATTTTCTTCTCTTATCAGATGACTGATACCATGTAGAGATATTTCAGGAAAGAGAACAGTTAGTACTTTCAGGGATCACATTCCAAATAAGAGCTTCTGCAATATGTTAGTAAATCGTTGTTAAATAAAAGAGCTATTTACTTTTTACAAGATTGCCACAGACACATGAAGTTCTGTCCAGGTTTTTTCACTTGCTCGCCATGTTGACTTGGTGTTGGGTATGAAGAAGGCTGCAAATTGATCTGCTGGCCCTGTACTTGCATTGTTGGTACCGGTGTCACAGATGTGCTCTGTAGAAAAGTTTCAAACACAAAGAGTTAAAACAACATACTAGAAGATAAGAACACACACTTTCCAGTTTATTCTGTTGCTTTTTATATTACACTTTATTAACAATGAAGTTTTAGATTTTAACCCACTGAACTTTGAGTAAGTGGTAACATATATAATAGTGAAACTAGAGGAAAATATTATTGGATAACCCTTGAATTATGTTTTGTACAGATTCTTCTGATATCTTAATTGCTGTAATTTAAGCACAAATTCAAATACTGAATTATGAATCAAAGGAACACAATATTTTGTTACTTCTGCAGCATCTACACAGGCAGCATTTTAAAAAGTAATTTTTGACCTTTAGCAATAAACAAAACATGCACATTAACAATAACTATACAGGAATAGTAACTTTATAGTGAAGAGTCATGTTATTAATTATTTGAGAGCGTAGTTTAAAGTATGAGTTACACAATTTTTTGGACACTTGTCACATATTTTAGACCTTTTCTGTTCTGCTTACAAAGAATATCATTCACTAATTCAATACACCTAAAACACCTAAACTGAACCCTTTCACAGAGGATTCAATGCACTATCTTTACAAGTCAGTAAGTAGATATGTAAAAATGAGGCATCAAAAGTTACTACCACTTTTGAAAATCTCAACCACTCACTCATTCTCTCTCAAATGTAAAATGACCCAGTGTGATTTTGTTAGTGTATGGAAAACTAAAGGACTTTCTCATGGACTCCACATGAGCAAAGATTCTTTGAGTTCCTGTAAAAAATTAGCTTGTGTACCGTTATAGAGACTGCTAGAAGCCTAGCATTCCTGACCAGCCATATAACATAACGATGTGCTTTATGAGGAAGTAAAACCATTTCAGTATGGAAACCCACCCTCCATCCCCCAATGTTTCAAGGGACTGTTTTTAAAAATGAGTAAAAATGATCTTTTTACCCTTTACAGGTCACTTTTAAAACTCGGTATGAGCCTTTTTGGTTCTTTATGATATAAAAAGAAAGGATGAAATGTGGATCCCCGTACCCTCAAAAAAGAGTATGTTTTCCCCCTGTATGTTGCTTACATCTGAAATACAGGTCTTCCCATACTATTTTTCCTACAAGTCTCTGGACAACTGGAGCACTAGTAAGATGATGATACCAAAGATATTAGAGCCACTGAACAACAGAAATTCAACAATTTATTTGTTTGATTTAAGGCTAAAAGAGCTCATGATACATATCTATGACCTTCAATAAGAACTCCTCAAAAAATAAAAACCTGACTCTCCTAATTTTCCTAAGGTTAAAAACCCAAAACAGTAGTGTGTGTAAAAGGCCCAAATAAACCCACCTTTCAGGCTTCCCTTTATACACAGAATCAGAGAAATTGAGGTCTCTTCCACTCCTAAAGAAGTCATCAATTCCAGTCTCCTGTGCTGTGGCAGGCCCACCTAAACTAGACCATCCCTGACAGCCTGTTTTTAAAATCCTTCAATGACAGGGATACCACAGCCTTCCTTGGAAGCCTATTTCCAGAGCATAACTACCTGTATAGTTAGAAAGTTTCCTCCACTATCAACCTAAATCTTCTATGGGGCATATTAAGCCCATTACTTATTGTACAACCTTCAGTGGACCTGGAGAACAATTGATCACATCCTCTTTGTTACAGACCTTAACATATTTGAAAACTGTTACCAGGATCCCCTCTCAGTCTTCCTTTCTCAAGGCTAAAGACACTCAGTTTTTTTAACCTTTCACCATAGGCCAGGTTTTCTACAACATTCATCATTTGTGTTGCTTTCCTCTGGACTCTCTCCAATTTGTGCACATCTTTCCTAAAGTGTGATGCCCAGAACTGGACACAGTACTCCCGCTGAGGCCTGCTGAACGCTGAGCAGAGCAGGACATTTACTGCATGTGACTTACATACAACACTCCTGTTTATACACTCCATAATGATATTAGCCTTTTTGGCAGCTGTATCACATTGCTGAATCATATTCATAACCCCTAGAACCTTTTCAGCAATACCACCACCTAGCCAGTTATTCCCCATTTTGTAGTTGTGCATTTGATTTTTCACAAGTGAAGTATTCTGCATTCTCTTGATGAAATTTCATCTTGTTGATTTCAGACCAATTCTCCAATTTGTCAAAGTCATTTTGAATTCTAATCCTGCCCTTCAAAGTGCTTGCACCCCTCTCCAGCTTGGTGTCATCTACAACATTTACAAACTCACTCTCCACTCCATTAGCCAAGTCATTAATGCAAATATTGAACAGTACCAGACTCAAGACTGATCTCTGCGGGACTCCATGTTTGACAGCAAACTACTGATAACTACCCCAGGTATGGTCTTTCAACCACTTGCGCGCTTACCTTATAATCATTTCATTTACACCACATTTCCTTAGTTTATGAGAATGTCATGTGGGACTGTGTCAAAAGCCTTACTAAAATCAAGATATATCACATCTTCTGTTTCCCCTCATCTACTAGGCCAGTAATCCAGTCAAAGAAGGAAATTAGATTGGTTCGATATGTTCTGTCCTTGCCAAATCCATGCTGGCTATTCTTTATAACCCTATTATCCTCCAGGTACTTACAAATGGATTGTTTAATAATTTGTTCCAGTATTTTTCTAGGTATCAAAGTTAGGTTGGCTGGTCTATAATACCCTGGATCCTGTGGGTTTCCCCCTTTATAAAGATAGGTACTATGTTTTTCTTCCCTAGTCTTTTGGGATCTCACCTGTCCTCCAGCAGTTCTCAAAGATAATTACTAATGGTTCAAGATTGCTTCTGCTAGTTACTTAAATACCCAAGGATGAATTTCATCAAGCCCTGACAACCTGAATAAATCTAACTGATCTAAATATTCTTTAGCCTGTTCTTTCCCTATTTTGGCTTGCATTCCTTCTGCGTTGTTGTTAATATTACTTGTAGTTGAGTATCTGGACAGCATTAACCTTTCAGAGAAAACTGAAGCAAAATAGGCTTAAAAACATCAGCTTTCTTGATGCATCAGCTCTCCTACCCCGCTCAGCAGAGAGTGTACGCTTTCCTTCGTCTTTTTTTTACTCCTAATGTATTTAAGGAACCTCTTCTGATTGCCTTTTATGTCCTTGCTAGATCTAACTCATTTTGTGCTTTAGACTTTCTGATTTTGTTAGTACATGCCTGCGCTATTCTTTTGTACTCCTCCTTAGCAATTTGTGCATCATGGAAGAGAAAAAGGGTAAGAGTCAATTTTTTCTTTTCATTTTCAAGTCACCTTAAAAAATTATGTACAATACTTTGCTTAAGTCTTTTCAACATCATTCCTCAGTATTTCTAGATTAGTGTTATGGGAACTGAAATCAACAAACTATTTAAACGTGTTTCATTTGTACACTATACTTATATGGTTTTCTCTGCTATTTCTTACAGGTACCATATAGAGTACCCATCAGTTACTCAGGAAATACCAACTCTGGAAAACCATAGGTAAGCACTATTGGAATTGCCAAAACAGTAAAACAAAAAGAAATTTGCAAACCATGAAAGACAGGAAGGGGAAGGCTTAGAAAAACATTATGAAATGTATGTAGCGCCTATGGTCCATGAGTTAAAAAAATACGTCTGCTGCTGCCTGAAGAAGAGGAATTGATGTCCAACTATTCATAAATAAGAATAACTTTGAAATTATACAACGGTTTTCATCTTAGGATTGCAAAGCTATTTTACAAGCACTAAACAATGAATCCTCACAAAACACCTTATGTTGTAGGAAAATTCAAGTGGACACTATAGGAATGACATTAAACAACAGTAAAAGAAAATTAAGATTGCAAAATCAAACACTCAAAAGTTAGATTGCCCATGCAACCTTAATTTGCCTCCCTTGTGCATATGGATTATGATACAGTCTTTAATTACACAATTACATTTTTCCACAGGACCCCTGCTTCATTCAATATACAGGACAGAGAGTGCTTTGGGAATAAGTCAGGGTTCTGTAATGAAGGACACTTGTCTAAGTCCCCATCTTGTTTGTTGCTTGACATCGCACCCTTAATATTCTTTTAACATATTTTTAACTGTAATTTCCCAAGTTTAAAAAAACTGAAAAACAGAAATTTAATCCTGTGGAACCATACTGAATCCCCAAATAGGTCACCAGCAGGGCTGGAACCTTTACATAAACAATACAGATCTCTACCACTTGAGCTCATGGAGTATATGGTAGCACTAGAAGGCTATCTTCTATGTGGACCTAACACACACTTTGGCAGTGGGTTTCACAGCTATTTGCTAGATCATCAGGAATGTAGAGACTCTAGAATTCTGGGTTCTATTCCAGGTTTTACAGAGGAGTGTTCTCTAATGGTTACAGACCCTTCTATTCCTAGCACCCTTCCACCACCAACAGCTGCTAACCCACTGGCTCCTGATCATCTTCCCTCCCTTCCCCCATCCCTGCTTGGCTCCTGACTCCATCCCTATCCTCCCCATTGTGTGGCTTCTGCCCTCCCACACTCTTCTCTTATCCTCTCCCCTTCCCAGCTCCTACCCTTCCTACTCACTCTGCTTCCGCTGTCATCCCCCGCATCTTCTGCCTCCTGCTCTTAAGCCTCCCCCCCGCCCAAGTTCCTATACTCCCTCTGAATTCCTGTTGCTGTCCCTCTGCCCTGCATCTCTTCCCCTCCCCCGCCTCCCGCCCCCATTCTGCTCCTCATGTCTCTGCATTCCTTCAGGCAACTTCCTCCTTCTCCATGCTGCTTGGCTACCACCAGGGGAGAACTAAAAGCACTGGAAAGAGTCTCCCTGCTCTCAGTTCTTATGCCTGGTGACACAGCAGCTCCTACAGCCCAGGGATGGATCACGCTCAGTTGCTCTGTAGAGATAGTATATGTGAGAGTCTGGTCAGCACAAAGCAGCGGTAAAGAGATGGAGCATGGTCATTGCAGATGGAATCATTGGAGAATGTAGCTGTCAAATTCTAACAAAAATCTACTGAGTATGTGTGAACTGAGATTTTTCAGCAAACTATAACTTGGCCAAATGTTGGCAGTTTCATGGGGATGACAAAAGGCACATCCCTGATGCCAGAATAATCTCTCCTGACAAATTTTAAGTCCTGCTCCAAAGCACAAAAGCATTAGAGCTCGCCACAAACAGGTTTAACAATTTTTTAAACATAACTATATTCCCCCCTTCATTTCATTATAAGAAATGGCTGAAGGGATCTACCAGAAATTTTACAAAAATCTGCCTGAAACTAACACCTCAAATGGAAAATTTCAGCCCAAACTTCCGAAGTTTGGCAAAGTTATAAGCAAATGAAAACAGCATCTTATAATGGAAAGTGTTGGGCAACTGTATCTGTAGACCTCACTACCTGTTCAGTCTGTAATAAAGAACACAACAGTGGCATGCCCAAATTCTTGAAATCATTTATTGTAGGGGGCAGTACTTCCAAAATGCCAGCAGAAGCAGTATGTCTACACTGCAAAGTGAAGGTGTGACTGTAGCAATGGGTACTTTTAGGTGATGTTGTAAATAAGAAGCAGGCAGCAGTATCTCCCGTCAATGTAAACAAACTTGTTTGTCTTAGCGATTGGCAGAATAAAAAGTAGGACTGAATGGACTTGTAGGCTCTAAAGTTTTACACTGTTTTGTTTTTGATTGCAGTTATGTAAGCAAAAAAATCTGCATTTATAAGTTACACTTTATGCACTTCAGTATTTGTATGAGGTGAATTGAAAAATACTATTTCTTTTGTTCGTCATTTTACAGTACATATATTTGTAATAAAAATAATATAAAGTGAGCACTGTGCACTTTGTATTCTGTGTTGTAACTGAAATCAACATTGAAAATGTTGTAAAACATCCAAAAATATTTAATAAATTTCAATTGGTATTCTATTGTTACAAGCGCAGTTAATTTTTTTAATCGTGATTAATTTTTAAGTTAATCACGTGAATTAACTGCGATTAACTGACACCCTTAATATAAAGCATAGGACAGAGACAAGGTGGACGAAATATCTTTGATTGGCCAACTTCTGTTGGTGAGAGAGACAAGTTTTTGAGCTTACAGAGCCCTTCTTCTAATATCCTGAGTCCAACACAGCTACAACTACACTGCATAAAATTTATTATATTCATTTAATTCATGCTGCAATCCATGTCTCAATGCTCATATTTCAATGTTACTCAACCTCAGGCAACTCTGTTAAAATTGGTAAATACCATCTTTGAAATAAGGCCGCCTACTATCCTTTAAATTTCAGTTTTAGATAAAAATGTAAGCACAAACACACAGGACCCGTCATCTGCAAAATCCAGCAGTCTACCCTACCAAAACACCTCACTTTTAAAATGACTACTCTAGTCAAACGGTCTATACTGGGTTTTGAGCCACCAGTGAAGCTACACAAGTGCAAACCCTGTAGATGATGTGTGTCAGTAGAACAGTAAGCTGGAGTAAAGGTAAGGAAAAAACAAAACTGCTGGTACACAGTGAACTGGTAAAACTGGTAACGATTAAATTTTACAAAATGGAATACATGATCTATTGAGATATAATAACTGAGGCCCAGTCCTGCACGCAGCTCCATATGGGGGACCCCTGTTCTCATATAGAGTTATTTTCAAGATCAGGGCCTTACTCTACACTTCTGTTCCCTAATAATATATAGATACACACACACACGCACGCTGTGACTGTCACACGTCTGTGTGTTTGTGTGTACCACTATTTGTACAGTGAATAGTTAATATGAGTAAAATTTTCAAAAACACCTCTGTCATTTACCAGACAAAGTCATAGGACTTAGGAGCCTAAGTTACTTAGCGATTTTGAAAATTTTATGTTCTCAAAATATTATGTTTATCACAGGTAGCTTACATGTGGAAAATAAAAACAGCAGGATTTTGGGGGATATGAGGGAGGGTTTGGATAGGGGGATAGGCATTAAAATAAATTTTCTCATTAATTATAGAAAATTATTGAAGTTCAAATCTAATTGCATCAGTGTGCCTCAGGAGTGAATGACAACCAAATGAAGAGCTTCTGTATTTTAGTAGCTCCAGCTGAGCAGTTCATTTGCTCTGCGAATAGGAATGAATTATGCCTCCTGGGGCTATGCACTTGCTTTCTGGTGCATGGAAACTCAGCCTACTGATCAGTGGAAGATTGGAGCCAATGTTTATACTCCTGCTCACAATTTTAGCAGCCTGCTTCCCACACAAGGATGTTACAGGTGGGCTGCCTTAAGAAAAATGGAAGTGTCTGTTTATGAGGGGGTGGTGATGGTGAGGGAGGGACTGATTTTTTTAAAAAGCCAGATAGGCAGTTAAGTGTAATTGTCTCATATCTAGGTATCTGGCATGACATTAGAGCATTTCTATGAAGCCAGTTGGGACAAACCAACTTGGTCATGTTCAACAGATGTTTTGTGGGAGCTTGAAAAAAAAAAAAGTAGTATGTAATTACTCATTAATTTTTCTTTCTTCGTGCACCAGTCCAACACAATGCCTCAGGGAAGTAACAACCCATAAACAGAAAACGTGTAAATAAAGGGAGAGAAAGCCACCAAAGTAAGATGCCAGCTCCCTCCTCCCTTCAGGCTACACCTAGGACTAGATAAATGCAGATGCTAATAGAGAGAATCACCTTTAAACAATGACATGTGTCACATGCTCCTGTTTGAGACAATCCACTAAACACGATATTTAAATACAAAATCCAATCCTATATCTATATAATAAGATTCCAAGATTGTCACTGTGTGTGTCACTGTAAAGCCTAGAACAAGGGTTGGCAACCTTCGGTCGGCAGGCACGGCCTGCCGCAGCTCCCATGGGCTGCGGTTCACCATTCCTGGCCAATGGGAGCTGCAGGAAGCAGCGGCCAGCATGTCCCTGTGGCCCGGGCCGCTTGTCTGCTTCTCCTTCATAGGTCATGTTTTCTAGACCTGTAATTATTTTTGTTAATCTTCTCTGGACTTTTTCCATTTTGTCCACATCTTTCCTGAAATGAGGCACCCAGAACTAGACACAATACCCCATTTTAGGACTAATCAGTGCAGAGTAGAACAGAAGAATTACTTCTTGTGTCTTGCTTACAACACTTCTGCTAATACATCCCAGAATAATGTTGCCTTTTTTGCAATAGTGTTACACTGTTGACTCATATTTAGCTTGTGATCTACTCTGTCCCCTAGATCAGTGGTTCTCAAACTAGGGCCGCCGCTTGTTCAGGGAAAGCCCCTGGCGGGCTGGGCTGGTTTGTTTACCTGCCACGTCTGCAGGTTCGGCCGATAGCGGCTCCCACTGGCCACGATTCGTCGCTCCAGGCCAATGGGGCTGCAGAAAGGGTGGCCAGCACATCCCTCAGCCTGCGCCGCTTCCTGCAGCCCCCATTGGCCTGGAGCGGGGAGCCGCGATCGCCCGAACCTGTGGACGCGGCAGGTAAACAAACCGACCCGGCACGCCAGGGGCTTTCCCTGAACAAGCGGCAGCCCTAGTTTGAGAACCACTGCCCTAGATCCGTTTCTGTAGTACTCCTTCCTAGGCAATCATTTCCCATTTACTATGTGTGCAACTGATTATTCCTTCCTAAGTGGAGTACTTTGCATTTGTCCTTATTGAATTTCATCCTATTTACTTCAGACCATTTCTCCAGTTTATCCAGATCATTTTGAATTTTAATCCTATCCTCCAAAGCACCTCCAACTGGACCCAGAACTGATCCCTGTGGGACCCCACTCGATATGCCCTTCCAGTTTGACCGTGAACCACTGATAACTATTCTCTGGAAACAGTTTTCCAAACAGTTATGCACCCACCTTATAGTAGCTTCATCTAGTTTGTATTTCCCTAGTTTGTTTATGAGAAGGTCATGCACAACAGTATCAAAACCCTTACTAAAGTCAAGATATACCATGTCTAATGCTTTCCCCCTATCCACAATGCTTATTACCATGTAACAAGAAAGCTATTTGGTTGGTTTGATACAATTTGTTCTTGACAAATCCTTGTGGATTGTTACCTTATCTTCTAGGTCAGGCCTGCACAACATACAGCCCTCACCGCTTTAAGAGCTGTGCAGGCCTGTTCTAGGTGTTTGCAAATTGATTGCTTAATTATTTGCTCCATTATTTTTCCAGGTACAGAAGTTAAGCTGACTGGTCTGTAATTTTTCAGGTTGTCCTTATTTCTCTTTTTATAGGTGGGCACTATATTTGTCCTTTTCCAGTGCTCTGGAATCTCATCTTCCAAGACTCTTCAAAGATAAACACTAATGGCTCAGATATCTCTTCAGTCACCTTCTTGAGTATGCTAGGATGTATTTCATCAGATCCTGGTGACTTGAAGACATCTAATTTGTCTAAGTAATTTTTAACGTGTTCTTTCTCTATTTTAGCCTCTTTTTAGCAAATCATCTTTTGAGTTTCTTTGTTTATCAACCAAACTAACTAATAGAAGCCTCAGTGGAAGTTCTGTGTGTTCCTTTATCTCACTTGACAAAGTGTTTGGCAGTATGATTCTGTAAAAGGAGGAAAAATGCAGTAGGGAATAATGGGGAAATGAAAATGAGTAAGGCTGAGATTTAGTCACAGAGGTCACAAAATCTGTGACTTCCAAAGACCTCCGTGACTTCAGCCAGTGCCAGCAGGCGGACCCCCCCGCAGCTCCAGGCCGCCCCTGTGGGCAGCACTGGGGATCCTGCAGCTCTCCGCCTCCGTGGGCATCCAGGGGGACCCCCAGGCCTCCTGGTCAGCCCGAGCGGCAGGGGGGAACCCCAGCAGCTCTCTCCCTCCGTGGATGGGAGGGGGGATCCCTGCAGCTCCCAGCCACTTCCGCAGGTGACAGGGTGGTCCCCCAGAGCTCTCCGCCTCCGTGCCAGAGGGGACCCCAGAGCTCCTGGCTGCTCTCCTGCTGCCCCGGGAGGCACTGTGGGCCCCCCGCAACTCAGGGCTGCCAGCAGAGAGGGCCGCTGGAGCTCTCAGCCTACCCGCAGCTGCCCAGGCTCTCCCTTTCGTCATGGATATTTTTAGTAAAAGTCAGGGACAGGTCACAGGCTTCTGTGAATTTTTCATTATTGCCTGTGACTTTTACTAAAAATATCTGTGACAAAATATTAGCCTTAAGAATGAGGCATAAGAATAAAAACTACCTCAAGAAAGGATGGGTTTGGGGTTCTTTTTAGTCTATGGCAGTAGTATGGCAGAACCACAGGTAATATATTTCAAATAGGAAAAAAAATCCTACATAGTTTTCTCTCACTCTCTTCCTCAACATCTGAAAGAATGACTGTCTGTTAACAGCTTTGAGAAACATTTTCTAATTCAGATCAGCTATGTGTCTAGGGAATAAATATCCACAGTCAATTATTTTAGTTAAAAACAATCAGGTCAATCTTTGATAAGACACTTCTACCATTTTCTATATACATAGGATCTTTAATGAGGTTATTCAAAAAAACCCAAACTGCACAAACACCAAAAACCACCCACACTCTGTACTCTAAGCAATGCATAGCTGATGTATCCATTTTAGGGAAAAGATATTACCTACCAAAATCTTGTGAACCCTTATGCTGCACATTGGCAATTTTCTTTTGTTGTCAAACAACTTTTATTCAAATCAAAGATCATGTGTCAATCAGAATAATGTACATCTTTGACTTTCATTTAGATTTGCAAATTTTTCACAAAGTAGCATGTGTTCTCACAGTCAAAAGAAAATTATTCATCTTTAGACAAGAAATCTCTTCAGGTAAAGAGTTAAGGCATCAGACAGATTTCAGTAGAAGTCTAACTTGATGAAAGTGCAGGAGTACCACCTTGATGAATCAGGCATCAGCTCCTAAGTGGAGCTCTGTTTGTGTCCATAATCTACATCTACTAAATACTGAAAATGAATGAGTATCAAGTACACCGCTACCCCGATATAACGCGGTTGTGGGGAGCCAAAAATTCCTACCGCATTAAAAGTGATATCGGGGGTAGTGGTGGCAGGACTGCAGCTGTGATTTAAAGGGCCTGGGGCTCCCCGCAGCAGCCCTGGGCCCTTTAAATCGCCGGCGAGCCCCACTGCCGCAGCCCCAAGGTAGCAGCGGCAGGGCTCCAGCGGTGATTTAAAGGGCCCGGGGCTCCCCACAGCAGCCCATGGCCCTTTAAATTGCCAGCAGGCCTTGCTGCTGCAGGGGCAGGCCTCCGGCGGTGATTTAAAGAGCTCCAGGCTCCGGCCGCTGCACGGAGCCCGGGCCCTTTAAATCACCAGCTGAGCCCCACTGCCGCAGCTCCGGCGGTGACTTAAAGGGCCCGGGGCTCCCCACAGCAGTCAGAGCCCTGGACCCTTTAAAGCGCTGCCTGAGCCCCGCTGCTGGAGCCCTGGGGTAGCAGTGGCAGGGCTCCAGCGGTGATTTAAAGGGCCCTAGGCTCCCTGCAACAGCCGGAGCCCTGGATCCTTAAAGTGCCACCGGAGCCCCGCTGCTACTGTGCTATATGCAAACCCATGTTATATCAGGTAGCGTTATAGCAGGGTAGCAGTGTAATAAAAGTTTCTTAACTCAACGCCTACGAACACTAACCCAAACAAAGATTTCTCTGATTCCCGCCCCTCATAATCTGTCTTCCTCTTACCACCCTCAAATTAGTTGATATCTCTTTTGCTCTAATTCAGAATATGAAACAGTTTCTTAAAATGAATTCTCCTTACATGAAATTAAGGGATATCTGACTATATGCTGTGCTAAAATAACTCTAGAGAATGTAATAATTTTGAATATGATCAGGAATTTTCCTGGAAAATGGTACTGAGCTATACAAACTGGAATAATCCTATTTACAATAGGACAGTAGGTGCTAAATGTCATATTAAGAATGGACACATACTACAGCCTACGCTGGTGGTGAGGTACGAGGAAGCTCGCACTTATAAAGGTAAATAAAATTTAATCTCAAAAAGAAACCAAAGCCCCTATCCTCCAAGCTGATCTATGCAACAGATGCTTATGCCTGTGTACAGTCCATCAGACATGACTGCAGGATTAGAACCTATGGTGGAAATAAATAGCATCTTTTTTGACCAATGGACAAACACTATTTTCGACTGACTGGAGTAAACCTAAACTGAAACATTTATTATCCTTTACAGATCTTCAAACCCAAAAATGAACTTATTTCAGTAAGCCCAAAGATCATGGTAGAAGTATAATCAACTGAGACATTTTATAATATCTATACAGAAAAATCATTTGAAATTCACTCCTCAGAAATATACTTATGTGAGCTACTATTAAAATGCGTAAGAACAAAATATAAAACATTACACAAAAGTAGAGACTGCCACCTAATAGAACACCTATTCTAAGTGAGGAGGCAAGGTATCGACAACTTTGAGAGCGGGAAATGATAAAACAAATAATTTTAAGATTCTAAAATACAAGGGACTATTTTTAACCTTCAAAATAACAAAACAATTAAATAACAGAAAAGTAAACACAAGGAGTTTTCCCTTGATGCATAATCAAGTTGCAACCTGTTAGACTTTAATCCTTTTAAATAAATTTAAACTATACTACTATTACTGGCATCAAAAACAGAATGAGAAGTATCAGAACAACTTAAGTGGGAGCAAAAACAATGATTTTATGAAGATTTTAAATCCCACATGGGGGATGATATCAGAATAGCAAATTTACATTTTGACATATCTGTTTCTTTTACAAATCATATTTGGTAAAATAAAACACAAAAAGTTTGCTTAACCTACCTGTGTGACCATGCTTTGTATATATGTTGTTGGATGCTGCTGCTTTTGCTGAACAGCGCTTTCTATTGCTACTTTAGCTACAGTGCTTGGATCCGCTCCAGCTGGCACAGCAACCATAGTTGCACTGCAACCGGCATTGTTGGGGTCACTGATTGTAACAATTCTAACTCCTACTTTATTTGGAATTCCTGGAACAGTTTCCCTATCATTATCTTCTGCTGGCCTCTTTACAGTTTTGCATTCTGCTGTGCCATTAGTAGACCGAACTTCAGATGACAGGGTAGACTGGGACACTCTAGGTCCTGAGTGTGGAACTGCTATGATTTGATGCCCCTGTATAACAGAGGCTGTAGAATGTGGTGAGACAACTACACTTGGGCGTTGCTGAGGCACATCTGAATTCAAACTTGAAGCTAAAGGTCCATTAGATAAATCAGTGTTGATACCACTAAGTTGCTGGGTTAACAGTTTTGCAGCTTCCTGTGTACCGCTTACAACAGGTGAACTACTCAAAGTTAATATAGGCCCATTAGAAATCCTTTCCCCTTGATCACCTTTGGCAGTCTCTTGCTGCGTGACATCTGAATTCCCTTGTTCCACTGGAGAGATCTCACCATTTCCTACATGATTGGAAGTTTTGTGATTTGGAATGTTTTTGCTCAAATGAGAGCCATCTCCTTTATCAAAATCACAGATTCCATTAACTAGGGGCTTCTTCAAATCACTTTTAATTTCCTGTGTGTCCATTTGTTCAAAGTTCTGCTTTCCAGGAGCTCCATTCTCACCCAATTCTAATGATGGCCCATTACTGACTTGTGAGCACTGATTGGCCTCATTTTGAGTTTTCCCTGAGTTGGAAGGAGGTAGACTGGAGTCATTATACTTTCTCCCATTTAAAAGACTTCCCACCTGCATTTCATTTTCCTTTGCATCCCCATTACTGGTGTTCGCAGCTCCTCTTCGGCAAGAGGGATTTTCCATAACTTCAATTTTACGTTCATGAACGTGTAAACCTGTTGCTTCCTTTGCTTCTTCCTCCTTTTGGCAAATAATTTTATCACCTTTGAATGGAGGAGCAGCAGCACATGGTGATTGTCCAGTTGGAGGTGCTTGAGTAGCTGGAAGTGTTTGCACCTGAAGCCCAACTCCTGTCTGTGTTCCACTCATTGAGATTCCTGCTGGAGCAATGAGCTGAGTTGTATTTCCCTGACTCACAGTTGCAGTAGCAAAACTAGTATTTGGCACAACTGTTATGGTAACCTGGTTGCCAGAAGTCCCTTGGAAAATGGTTGC
Source organism: Mauremys reevesii (assembly GCF_016161935.1). Taxonomy (NCBI): domain Eukaryota; kingdom Metazoa; phylum Chordata; order Testudines; family Geoemydidae; genus Mauremys; species Mauremys reevesii. Next base: position 304,149,599 of record NC_052623.1, read on the forward strand.
TGGGCTATTTGAGATCAACTGGCCTGGCAATATTTGTAGATTAGAAATGGGTACTGTTTGTACTGCCCCTTGGGGCTGGATTGCACTCTGGACCAGCTGAACATTTTGCTGTCCAACCAATAGCTGCTGAGCTGGAGACTGTCCTTGAACTCCAAAACTTGGTGCTTGGTTATTGGCCACCTGATAAACCACCTGAGGGCTAGGAGCTCTTGCATTGTTAGGTGGAGGAATCTGTGGAGCTGGGAGTATAAGCTTACCACCAGGAGTTGAAGGGCCTCGTTTTGGAAGAAGCAGCTGTTTGATCAGACTAGATTCACCAGAGGAAGGCTGACCAACTCCTGCATTAGGTTGCTGTGGCTGAACTTGCATTTGTACCGGTTGTTGTTGCTGGACTTGTACTTGTACCTGTTGTTGTGATGGTGCAGGTGAATGTTGCTGCTGTTGCTGCCTCTTCACGGAAAGCATTTGACTGACAGTAGGAGGGGGTCCTTGTGACTGAGTAGTAGATGGAGATGACATTACTGTAGGAACCTGGTTATTTGTAACTGGTCCAGGAGATGGTGAGGAAGATGGAGTTATGTTTGGTTGTCCAGTCAACTGGACAGTTTGACCAGCTGGAAGAGAAGCTGGATTAGTTAGCACAATTTGGTGAATGGCTGGTGCATATGTTTGACCTTGCTGAGTTGGCTGGCTTACAATCACTACACTTTGTTGGGATGGTGGCTGCTGCTGCTGTTGCATGGGTTGTTGTACCACTGTAGATGGGACTTGCTGAGAAGGTAGAGGCTTTGGCGCAATATTCTGAAACCCTACCCTAGAAGTTTGTGGATTTTGGACACCAGCAATAGTAACCACCTGCCCAGCTGCAACTTGGAAATTCTGTACTGTAGTGGCAGAAACAATATTGGATGCAGAGGTCGTGACATATTGTTGGGGTGCTATGATGACTGTGTCTTGTTGCTGGTTACCAGCAGAGGGCTGCTGAGATGAAGTTTGCAAAGGTTGTGACGATGTAGTGATTAACTGTTGACCCTGTGAAACTGCTGAAGTGCATGCTGGTAGGTTCTGTACTCTGCCAAATATATGACCCTGAGGTACAGCTTGTTGAATTACCGTAACAGGAGTGCCTGAAGGTATCTGTCCTGGTACCACTGCATGTAGTGGAGACTGTTGTTGAATTACAGGTTGGTGGTGAAGCAATGTCTGAGAACTGACAACAGCAACAGATGGTTGTGGTCCTGCACTGCTGTGATTTTGATTAGAAGCTTGTGCTGCTCCACCTACAGCAATAGTAACAGGAACTGCAGACTGGGAAACCGAGCTCTGTATTACTGTGGCCTTGACTACCTCACAGGAAATTGGAGTTTTATTCTGAATGACAGTCACTGTAGCATTTTGTTGCTGCTGTGTGTGAACTGAAGGATTTTGTGGAATTCTAGAAACAGTCTGTGCCACAGTGTGAACACCTTGAATTGGAAAAGACATCTGTGTTGCTGTCAGATTTGAAGATTGGTTGTTAACTGGGATCCTCTGAAAATGGTTTCCTACACTTTGTGGTCCATGTGGGATTCCTGTTGACCCAAATAAAATAAAAAAATCAGAAGTCTCAACACAAAAATCCAAACCAAAGCAAACACATAAATATAAAGAATCAAAATTTCAAATTTGGGATTTATCATTACAGCCAAGTGAAGTAGTTTCTAAACTCAACTATAGCATGTCCGGATTAGTAGTGGACATCAGAGTGGCTTGTCTGGTGACATGCAAATTTAGGGCTTAGGTGTCAAATGCTAGGCAATATCTACCCAGATACTACTTAGCAACACTATCATCCAGCACTATAAAGCATTAAACAAAAAAAATGAAATAACTAGTTTCTCAAAACTTCTTTTCACTGGAGTTTACTTCGTTCTACTGTAGTTTCAGAAGCAACAAAAATGGATGCCATATAAAATATAATGTAAAAGATAAAGAACCTGCTGGTGAAGGAGACGGAGATACATCAGGAATAGAATCAACCCGGACGACAGGGGTAGAAGAAGTTGGTTGTTGCTGATAGTACATCTGAATGGGAAGTGGTATAGCTCTCCTTTTAACTCCTACTACATGTATATGCGCCTGCCCATTGTTATTTGGATCCTCTACTCTCTTCACTGTGTGATTTGGAAAGACAGTTCTGCCAAACACAAACATACAGCTATATACATAACAAAAATTCAAACCTTTCACAGTATTATTTTTTTTTCTTTCTTTTCAATTTTTAGCACATCAACTCTGCTCTATACACACAGAGGACAAAGACAAACATATTTACCAAAGCTAAGAAGTCAAATACTCATGTTAGTCAGTCAGGATTACATATTCACTCTGCCAAAAAGAGAAGGAATGGGCATGGGAAGTCTCCATTCTATTTTTCAAACAGAAGTTTTTTTTTCAATGGCTAATATTTTGTGACAGCATCTATCCCTGTTTCTGCAGAGATGCAGCCAGAGTGAAATGCTAAGATGCTCTTTTTTAGAAGGCTACCTCCATGGGGACTGAAAGGTTCACCAGAATTAGCATTTCCAAGATTTTGGACAAGAGAAATGAAAACTGTAACCCCCAAAAGCTAGAAGTGGAAGAAATATATGGCCAAACACATAAAGCAAGCTCTAACAAAGTCGTAAAAAAAGAACAAAATAATTGCACTGAACTATCAAACTTTTTTTTTAACTTAAAATTCCGAATGCTAACAGATCAGAGCAGTCTTTAAAACTCATTTGAGAGTAGGTATTTCCCTAAATAAGTCTGAAGTTGCAGATTAGCATTAGGCATCCACAATCTCCTGTTTATTCTTCTATAGACTCTTCACCTTACCGAAGACATTTATAAAATCCAGTTGATGTTAGGATTCCACCTCGAGCTAATTTACTGCAGGTTGAGAGGTATTCAGAGTACATTTCTGCTCGAGAGACTGAGCAATCTGAATTCACCTCAAAATGTGCATTCAACCTAAAAATGGAGAAAGAAAAATAAATGATGAAACATGCTGCAACATGGACATTTCTTTTTAAAGGGCTGAAACGCTATTCTCTGGCTGAGTAAAGGATTTTGGACAATCAATAACAATGCTGCTAATTTAAAATATTGAAAAGAGCATTTTAATGTGCTCTCCTAACAAACACCTCCTCAATACAACATAATTTTATCTTTCACAATGTAAACCTCAATGCCCAAAGTTAGTACAAGAAAAAGCACTAAGATAGATGGCAAAAACTGATCACATAACATCCTGTTGAGATTATTATTTACATGTATGATATGCAAGACTTAACATATTCACAAACCAAAAACTTATCTGAGAAAACTTCAGATTGAAAATGTGTTTCAATGAAGTCCCCAGAACAACTTTTTATATTTTCTACAAAATTCCACAACTTTAAAAAGGAAAAAAAAAAACTACGTAAAACCTACAAATGTTAGAATGTCTGGAAATTAACAGCTCAGTTCCTCACTGCCATATAATCTTTAATCATCTGCTCACCCCACCCAACTGTGTCTATCAGTTAAATAAATTATATATTTAAAAGCTTCAAAACCATACCTTTTAAACTTTAGATCAAAAGTCAGATATAGTTTAGCATTGCATACTCATTCTCTATCAAAGGTTTCCATCAAAAATTTGCTGACCTGACAAGCCAAAATAAGTTTTTCGGACTGATCTGGTAATTTAGATGTACTGCAATACACAGGAAAATCAGAGATATAGAACCACCTTACCCTGAGCTACCAGGATCATAAGAGACTAGGAGTGCTACAGAGGCAGAACATTCATCCCTGGAGACAAGCAGTGTGAAGGCCTCATGTTGTCCTCGAACAACCAAGGCTCTGGCCAATGCTCCAGGCAATATCAATAAATTCCCAGGGAGTGAAGCAATGTGTGATTCCTGAAGGACCTCCACAAAAGCACAGCCAACCAAAAAAAAAGGATATTTTCCTTAACTGGTAATTTTTATTTCTTTGAGATTCTCTATGCGGGCCCAGAAAAGTTGGAAAACAGTTCCTTTGTGACAGAAAATGGAGACAGCAACAACTGTCTACAGCAGGGGCGGGCAAACTTTTTGGTCTGAGGGCCGCATCGGGTTTCGGAAATTGTATGGAGGGCCGGTTAGGGGAGGCTGTGCCTCCACAAACACCCAGGTGTGGCCTGGCCCCTCCCCCGCCACTTCTCACCCCCTGACTCCTGCCCCATCCAACCTCCCTGTTCCCTGACAGCCCCCCATCCACCACCACTCCATCCACCCCCACCCCCACTCCTTGGCCCCTGACCGCCACTGGAACCTCCACCCCTGACTTCCTGCTGCTGCCCCATCCAACCCCCACTCCTTCCAGACTGCCCTCTGGGACCCTTGCCCACATTCAACCCCCGTTCCCTGCCCTCTGACCGCCCCGACCCCTATCCACAACTCGAACTCCTCTGCCCTCTATCCAACCCCCCCTGCTCTCTGCCCCCTTATCACACTGCCTGGAGCACCGGCGGCTGGTGGCGCTACAGCCGCGCCACCTGGCTGGAGCCAGCTGCGCCACAGTGCAGCACAGAGTACTGGGTCAGGCTGGGCTCTGCAGCTGCGCTGCCCAGCTGCCCAGAGCATTGCGCTGGTGGCGCAGCGTGCTGAGGCTGCGGGGGAGAGGGAACAGCGGGGGAGGGATCAGGGGCTAGCCTCCCAGGCCAGGAGTTCAGGGGCTGGGCAGGAAGGGCCTACTGGCCGGATGTGGCCCACGGGCCGTAGTTTGCCCACCTCTGGTCTACAGAATACCAAAATATCTGCACTGCCATGCAGGATCAAAGAGTATTGATATATTTTTTAAACTGTCAGCAGTACAAGCTATATCACCTGTACGATTTGAAAAAAACACCCGTGTTCTCTATTGTTTAGCATCATCTAAAAGTACTATAATCAGAATGTAACTGGAAATTCTAAAGAGAAAGAAAGCAGATAAGAGAATTTAGTGTTGTCTTCATTCATAGCCAATACAACCAGTGCTTCCTCTAATTTTTCCCACCCATGCGCAGAATGAATTTTGTTAGGTGCACCAATATGGAGGTGATGTGTAACAAAATTCATGTGATGGGGTGGGGCCGAGGGGTTCGGAGTGTGGGAGGGGGCTTAGGGTGGGGCAGAGGTTTGGGGTGTAAGGGTTCCGGCTGGGAGTGCAGGCTCTGGGGTGGGGCCGGGGATGAGGAGTTTGGGGTGCAGGACGGTGCTCGGGAGGAGAGAGAGGTCTCCCCCCAGCTCTCTCCCCCTGCAGAAGCAGCACCTGGGCTGTGAGGGAGAGGCGCCTCTCCCTGCTGCGGCAGCTCTGGGTTTGGGGCTGCAGGACAGGTGCCCCTCCCCCAGCAGGTCCGGGCCAGGGCTGCGCCTGGGGCTGCACCGCCCCAGCATGTCCGGGCACCCTGCCCGGCACCCCGCCCCGTTCGCAGCAGGTTGGAGACCAGACTAGGTGAGGTGCTGGTGGGAGGGGTGCCCCTCCCCTGGCAGGTCCCGGGGCGGGTTCCTTGAATGCCTGCACAGAGCTAAATAGGCTGCTGGCAGCCGTGCAGCTTACAGGGAACTTAGAATACAACACCAGTAAACATGATGCCTTTTTTTTTTTTTTGACAAACTTTTACTATAGTTACAAAAATTGAACCCACATTCTGTGTAATAATAGGTAGTATGGAAAAAAAAAATCTATATTCCTGCCTTCTCTAACCAGATTGTCATTAAAAACAGTGTCAGCCTCCCATGATACACACCAGTATCACTGTGACCAATGAATGTCAGAGAAGGTGTTCTCTATCTCATAATCTTGATTTGGGAGTTGGCGATTAGACCATGATGTGCACTTACCTTGCAGGGGATCCTTCTTCCGGCCCAGTTGGCTTATAATATTAGGGATATTAATTTTAATACATTGCCCCTTTTTGCATGTCCTTCCACTGCTTCCAAGAGATAGTAATATTTCTAAATTCTTCCATTATGACTTACTCCCTTGCAACTTCTCTCAGTAAGAGACAGTGATAAAAACTTACTAAGAGATTTTACGGGGTAAAAACCCCTTAAAGTTGGCTTTCATGCAAACACAGTTGAAAAAGACTATTTCCCATTCTTCAACTCCAAGAAAAACATTGGAAAAAATACCATGATTAGTATATTTTAGGCTTGTGTACAGGGCCACCGGTTGTTTTATATCTTGTTGGTTCATTTCCATTTAGAATTCAGAAAAAGAAAAATAACTAGAGAGTACCCAGCACTTTGTTACCTAGCACAGAATCAGACAAAAAATAACCACTACAGATCCTTCTGACATTGCGTTGTATGATTTGTTTAATTACATTCTGTCATCAGATGGTGTTACACAACTGCAGCATAGCAGAGTGATTCTGTTGCCTTTTTCTACTCCTTTCACTAAAATACTGTTTTTCTTGTTCCCCAAATCCTGGCTACTACTGAATAAGAGGTGTCAACTGTGGAATCTTTCTCTGATTTAACTGTCCATTCCTGCCTGCTTGAATGCAAGAGAGGCTATTCTGCATCATTCCTTTTTGGTTTGAGGGTCCAGAAAGATTTCAGTGGCTCCTTTTCTATCTTTCCTAGGATTGGGGGTTGGCAGAACAGCAGCATGGGAAGCAGGGGAAACAGTCTGATTGCTCACTGTCCCCTCTATTATTACTTCACACCTCAGATATCAGTGGGACAGCTCTACTGTCTAATTCCCAGGCAGAAAGAGTATAGTATAAATATGAACTGTAGAATTCATAGCTGTATACAATGGGCTTCTGAAGAAGCACATTTGAGAGGAGGAATACGCAGATTCCACTTATTTTGGATTATGAAGTTTTCAAATATTAGCTGCTATTTTCTAGCTAAAAACATCTATCTGAGGTTTTCTATATTAACTATATCACTGTAGTATCTAAGCTCAGAATCTCATCATATGTTAGTGTCAACTAACAACTCCTGTGCAGCCAAAATCTTTGCTTAAGTTATAAGTAAAATGACAGACTTTCAGTGTAGAACCACTCTGCTTCTTGTAAAATGCTCCCCACTTCACTGTAAAGACGTGTGTGTAGATGAATATTTGAATCAATTCAATAACTAGCTCCATCTTTAACTCATATCATTTTTGTGAGGGAAGGGGGGAGTGTTGGAAGTACAAGAGTTTCAGGAACTGATCAACCCAAAGACTTAGAATGTGAGCAGATGCATGTATAGGTCAACACCAGTTTGGGGAATCACCCTAGCCCTACTTGAGAGCTATGAGTTGGGTATCAATTCTCTAGAATATTGGATGCACAAACATACATTATAACTAGTAAAAATATTAAAGCAAGTATGGGGTGGGGAAGGGTTGGAGGAAAAAAGGTCTTTCATCTTCCATGGTTTGCTTGAGCCTCCCACTGATGAAATCACAGGCTTCCAGAAATCTAGTTTCAAAATTTGAGAAACACTTTCCTGTATCGCTACAGTAGCACAAGATGAAAATACTGTTTAGTTAGACAATGCTGCTCTACAGTTTTACAGCAAGATTAGATTTGTAATTAAATGAAAGAATTAAATAATATTCTAAGACAGAGAGAACAACTAGTTTGAAGTATTATGTCAAGTGGCTAACATTTTGTGTTGTTTTTCTTCTTCCTCAAGAAAGTATTTGAATGGAACTGTATACTTACCACTGACATGCAAATTTCTCACTGTCTATTTCCACTATTCCTGGTGGTGGAGCAACATGCTGTGCCGCTCTTGATGCTATGGAAAAAGATACATTTGCTGACATGTAATGATGATTCTTCCTATAAAATTGAACATCTCAGGCAACACAAAGGATCATCGAAAGTTTAGTAGTTTCAAATTTGATTTGAAATTTGTTTTGTATTTTTGCAAGATCTCTCCCCTCACTCGTCCCCCAAAGAAGTTCATTTTGACAAAATTAAATGTAAGGATTAATTAATTACTTACATCTACAGAGAGTTTCCTAGACACAAAGTCTACATATATTTAAAGAACTCCCCAAATCCATGTCTTAAAAGGCAATAGCTTATTTGTTACTGAATGATCAGATTTGCTTTAAATCAACTCTGTTTAAATGCATGCCACGTTGTTTCAAAGATGTAATGAGATGTGTGTGAGGACACATCTCCGGCAAGGTTTTTAGCCACTAGTGTAACTGTATTAGTGCAAACCGCTAGTCTAAATGTACTGCACTAGTATAAACCATGACTTGCATTAGCACACCTGGTTTGAAACTGGTTTTATGACAGGATGGAATGGAGTAACAGGAACCACCAGAGCCCTGGGCAGTAAGAAGGAATTGAGAAACAAGTTGGTCCACTTCACCCTTCTTCCCCAGGAGGAGGAGATGTCAATGGGTCTGCACCTGGTGACACTGATGGCCAAATGCTTCTGATCTCAAGTTCATGAGGCACATGAGCACCAACATACAGACACATACATATAGACAATCACTCAAAGAAGAAATATTGCTTTTTCTCAAGCTTGGCTGACCCTTCTGTCTTAGCTCCTCAATTCTTCCTGCCTGCACAAATATTCTAGCCACTTATATCCCAGGTTGGAACTAATCAGAACCAACTTGATTTGACCTTAAAGTAATAAAAAATGACTGCATCTTTATGCAAGATTCAAGCATATGATATCAAGATGCTTCGACAGAATAGCAGTGCACTCTTGTCCAAGGGTGTTAAATCCTGCCATGTTACTTAATTCTATGTATAAAAAATGAATTACACTTTCAAATAAGAGACCTATCCCTGGTGATCCATGTCATCAGCATCTCTGTGCTGAACTACTGCAATGATTTGACCACAAAGGCCACACAGAAGCTGCAACTACTGCAAGATGCAGTGGCCTGCCTATGAGGCCCATTCACAGGCAGCCCTGTAAACCTGTATTACACTGGTGATTGATGATCTGCAAAAGGTCTACACAGAGTTCTATATCTGCTTCAAGGTCTTGGCACTAATTTTTAAAGACCTTGACATGCTAGGACCTAGCTACCGAAAGTCTCTATCTTCCTGTCTAGCATTCTCATTTATGATTAGTAGAGATCGTGTAGCTGATGGAAACAATCAGGGACATGTCATTCTCAACATTGGCTGTAGAATTCCCTATCATTATTCAGAATACTTAGGTGGTCTGGGGACAAATAAGGTTTTCCCAACTACTCTCCCTTAATCTATTTTTCAGTTTATGTGCATCCATAACTCACCATGTGGACAAGCACTTCTTTACTTAAGAAAAATGCTAAAACATGCTCAGGGCTCCATTTTCAAAATGGTAGTAAGTTTAGTATTTCTGAACTAATTTTTTTTCCAAATATTAAAATCACGTTCCTCATTGAGGATATGTTTGAACTTTTAAATAAAAATGCTTTTGAGTTTTCTGAACGCATAAAAGTCTCAGTTATTCTTTAAAGTAGGCAAGCAACTTGCAACCACTTAACTTAAGCAGCTGGTCCAATTTTATTTTAATTTAAAAACAAAACAAACGCCTTCAAGAGCAGACCAAGCTTGGAAAGTTTTCACCAAAGAGCAAACTTTTGAAAAAGTTACAAATCATGGGAAAAGAGGACTACAGAATGAAATATAAAATAACTACTAATGCTGCCTTATGATACGTTTGTGTGTAACACAAATACTAAGATTTTAGTCTGCAGTGGGAAATTATTATTTTGTAGAATGAAAATGTGACCGATACTGGGATATAATTATCTCATCCTTTAATGCTTTCCACATTAATTTAACTCTTTCAACCCAAACTGCTAGGCCACCTGGTTCAGTATCATGCAGGTATTTCAGTATAGTCCTATTAGAGTCAAATGTGTTCCATTAAATAAAAAAGCACTAACTAAAAAGTAAAGTTGTACATGAATGCTTACACTACTTACATGGTTAAAAGCTCATGTAGACATAGGGGCATTCACTAATACAATTTACTCCGGTAACTTGCTTTACAGAGGTGCAGCACATCTATATATGGAGTTTGCGCCTGTGTAACTACATCAATGTAGTCATATCAAAGCAAAATACTCTAACGTGGATGAGGCCTTCAATCGGCTAGCAAAAAGTTTGTCAAGATTTCATGGCTCATACTTTTCTGGAGTCAAGTCACTTTGAACTGCGATGTTTTATAAAAATAGTTTTGAGAAGAAGAATCTGATTAACTGAGAAAGGTTCTGGATGAGTGAGTAATCCAGCAAACCACAATTAAGTCCAAGAGGGAAAGGGAAAAAATACTAGGGAAAAAACTTAAGTTTATATTTAGTCACAGAAATGAAACTGAAATACTAGAGTCTTTGAGTCTGACCCTGACTTGAATGGGAGTTGCAGCTCACCAACATGTCTCAGGTTTACACCCTTTAGGAGCTTCCGGGAACCACACAAAGGCAGTATGGGCCTTTAAAAAGTCTGTGGTACTTTAAGTACTGAGGGGAAAAAAACAGGGTGGTGGTGGTGAGACTGGATTTTTTTTGGCAGGGGAGGGAGGGAGTTTTTAAATTTGAACTTTTTTTTTTAAATAATTATTTTTTTAAAAGCAGCAACATAGGGCAAGATGTGTAGTTATTTCAGATATCTACCTTTTACAAATGGCTGGAAGCACCTGACTCCTGGTTCTCCAGTTTGAGCCAAATCCTGCAGGTTTTACTTTCATTGAAATTACGGGATTGAGGGCAGCAGGACTAGGACCAGCAAGTACATGCTTAATTGTATTATCAGTTGTTTAATTAACGAGAGTGACATTTATATTTGGATTGGATGAGTCACCATAGATGCCATGATCCAACAATGCCCATAACTTTCTTGATATGCAATGTATACTTGTGAAAAGCACTGAAATAGACATTTTTCTCTTATACTTGCTGTTAGAGGAATCACATAGGCCAGTAGAATGTAATTTTGTATGTGAATTTAACAAGAAAAGTTCTTGTTAAAAACCTTGTGTGTGCATGTCAAAAGACACCAGATATCTAGAGTGAAATTTTGACCCTACTAAAGCCAAAGAGTGTTTTATCATTTATTTCAATGGTGCCAGGATTTCACTCTGAAAACAGATTTTCTACAGCTAAACAATATCTACAATATCAAGTATATTCTGAGGTTCTAATGACCTTAAAGATTTAACTTTCCTTTAAGCTTTAATTGTAGGTGTTAAACTTTGGCTCAGATCACAAATGAAATGTTTAGTAGCTTCAATGAAGTCAATGAGAATTTTTTTTAATCTTCATTTCCATGATCCCATTAGATCCTATAGCCCATTCTCCTAGAATTTGACCCTAACACTAACTGAGAACTTATTTTACATACTATTCACACAGAATATAACACAAAATGGACTTGCTGCCCCTCTGTGAGTTGTAGATATTTTGTTGACATGCAAATGAACAGGTTAATTTTAAATAAAAATGTGTAACATTTTCATTGCGTACACTTTCAAGATTGATAGCGTTGAAAAATGTTAAGACTCTGTCCATGTTACTTCAGAGTGTTTTCATGTAATGACCAATATTGTTCCAAATATTTATTCAATTACAAAAATAAAACAAAGATTAACTTAACATCCATTTTGCCAGCAACAATACTAAAATATGCATGTCTGATTTGACATATTGAAGCACAAGTAAATCATTAAATTATGCATAGCTATATAGCTATACACATGCACGCAATTACATAGCTACAGACAGAAAGACAGATGGATAGTCACATATGCTATAAAGAATGTTCTACAGAAATACAAAAGATGTTCTCCTACAATAGCACTAACCTGGGACAGCTGTTGCATGGGCCTGTGAGGAAACATGCTCCACCACCTGTGGCCTGATTTCAGATACTTGATGGCTGGAGTTTTGATGTTCAATGAGTTTTACTGCAGTAAGTGCATCAGGTCCAAACATCTGGATGTCCATAGAAACCAGACATACTAATGTATCTAAAACATTAAATGCAAAACCAATAACGATATTACAACAAAACAAATATGAGTGTTTGGTATTGAACACACTGATTTGGATTAAACTGACACTTGCTGAAAGAAAAACAAACCCTCACATATTTCTATGGATTTCTACATTATATTTTTCACTGCATATAAAGCCAATATATAATTCAAAATCCTGACCTGCTTTGGTCTCTATTTTCATTAATTCTCTGAGAAAACAAAAAATCAGTTATGTAAATATACAGCAACAATATGCACATAATATACCAACACATACATTCTCTAAACTCTGACAAAGTAAATTTTTTGAATCCCTGAATGTGACAATGTGCCAAGTCTTTTCCCTCAACAAATAAACTAATATAATATTTTGTTCTGCTTCTTCCTCACCTATGCTCTTATCTACTTTAGCAATCTTTGTGCAGGCCACTTCTCCCATTTCTGTGAGCATGTATAGAACTTCAAGTGCTGAGATTACAAGCAGCACATCTGGTAAAGTGAGATGACATATTATCTCTTTGTAGGATTCTTGATCCACATATTCACAAATTAATACACCATTATCTTCAGCTTTACAAAGATTCCCCAAGATTTCCATGCCTGAAAAACAAATATAGAATAGTATTAAACAGCCAAAAATCATTCTCTTACTATTTACAAAAAAATCAGCAGTCTAAGATCTTACCTCTCATTTTTAAGAATCTATCTCTTGCCATTAGGCATTTTGTAACAGTGTGAAACATTAGATGAGTAGTTTTGAAATCAACAGGGTCCAACAGAAGCTGAGAGAAGGGAAAAAACATTATTTAAGCTGCAGTCCATGTTGTACGTACAGTCATAATACTTACAGTTCTTAAATTTGCATACCAAATTCAATGCTCAAAAGTCTTTATACGTTGGAATATGTTGTCAGTTCTCTGAGCATGTAAGACTGATTTAAATGCCTAGAGTTTTTATTATTTTTAAAATTGCATTAACCCTTTTCTCTTCTAAAGTATTTGAGAAGAGGCTCTGAATGTCTCTTTTTTCTTTGAGTCTTTACAGTAAGGAAAATAACTGAATTCCTAGGCTGCCATCAGGATGGATATGAACGTTTTCCTAAGCCCTACGAAACAGTAACAGTGATTAGGGGTGAATTCTTCCCTATGGCTTTCACCATCCTTTGTCCTGTTTGTACAGCACCTTGCACGATGGGGTCTTGGTCCATGACTTGGGTCCCTAGGCACTATGGTAACTACTACTACTACTACTACCACCACCACTACCACCACCACCACCAGTGCTCTTTCAAAGGTCCCCCCACACATGAAAACACACATGAAAACATCAGATTTCTATCAGTAACTGAGCACTACAGTGTCTCCTTCCCTGCTATTTACTCTTTGCAGGATTTCAATATATACACAACGTCCAACTTTATATTTATCGGTGGTGTATAATGCCATAAAATGGATTGAGTTGGCCTGTTACTGTTTCTTCTTACATCTAAATATCTTTGAAAAGAAAGTCTCCCTCACTGATGATCTACCCATGTGTATGTGACCTTCCCAAAGTCCCCCTGGTTTTCTCATACTCATTATTATAAACAGTGTATTGATACCTATTAACTGGTGACACAGGAATTCTTGTATTATCATAGTAGAGTTATGATTTATAAAGTATAACCCATATGAATATTTTTCATTTTTAAAGTAATTCCGCAATGCCATGAAATTTCAATTGAAAATTAGAGATGATTTGAAGGATCCCATGCCCCTCACACAACTGCATTCCCTCACATGACTGTGCTTAGGCAATTGGGGGCCCCAGTCTATATCTGATTCCTAGCGTTGTGCATTCCATTGAAATCTATTATTTGCAAATTCAAAACACTTATTCACTACTACTTAAATTTAATTATTTTTCTTGTGTTTATTTGAAGACATCAGTCAAGCTACTTAATACTAAAGTAGCACCTTCTTCTCCAAAGTATATTTACCTCTGCTGCAATATTTCCTAGTGTGTCAAGCCCCAATTGTCGTAGAGAAATAAAATGACTATGAGCAGAGAGTAGCAGGAACCGAAGACAGGTACGATTAGCTGCCAAAAGTTTAACGTTTCCCTCCTCAAAGGAAAGATTTCGCAATATCACTGCAATCTGAAGTACCCGCTGCCCTTCAATATCATTAATGCCCAACTTGCGAGGTGGATGAAATAAGGATTCCCATATCCATTCTTCTGATGGAACATCTACAAAAGAAAAACATCAACTTTAGCTAATCCTTTTCTATATTTACCAGAATTTATCTAATCAGTTTATTCAAGACATCTCACCTTGAGATTTGTTTCTGTCAGAAATGAGGTCACGTACTTCATTATCCTCCACAATATCCTTCCAAAACTGAGAACAGAATAAAAAGTAAAACTGAATTTCTGAAGCGTGATGTTTCCTTTAAAAATACATTTGTTTTCTCTTCCGCCTCTTTAAAATATTCACAAATGGATAAGGATGTGTTTATCACTATTCCATCCCTTGAAAAAAATCCTCTTCCCATTCATGTCAGCTACTACTGCATCTGCAAGATGATCTCTATCTAAATAATGGTACATTCTTCACTCCAGAGCTGAAACTTATGATGTTCAATATATTACAGCTGCTTTAAAGAAGTCTTCCTGCCACCCTTCCAAGACACCAAAGGTACTCCATCCACAATCAACCAACATGATTGGGGCCTATTCCTATTCCACCACAAGGAATTCAAAGTACTTTACAAATTAAGGGCCTGATCTGCAAACCTTTACTGTGTGGCTAGTCTGACTACAGTCAAGATTAATCATATGATCAAGGATATACAGGATCAAGCTCATAAACTGATAAAGTATATATGGATCACTTAATCCACTACTAAAATACTGCTGTCTCTTAGGTGAAATGCAACAGCTCTATCATCACAGAGTAAAACCCAGGAAACAATTTTAAGAAGGAGCTTGAGACACTCAAGGAAGAGGGGTTTTGTCATGTTTAAACGATGTGTGCAAAACCAGATTGCCTTGAATTTCACTTGTCAATGCAATATACCCTTTTTGATGTTACTCTATTGGAAAGTGATGAAGAGGGTAAACATGCAAATTTCACTAGTGATAACAAAAGGAAGCTGATCTTAGAATCATGCCCGAGACTTACTCCTTTAATTTCTCTAGTGTTTGTATTTTTAAAACACGGAAGAGGTGGTGTATCCTCAAATGCACATCTTCAACCTTAATTTTAAAGTCTTTGGAAAGGCCCAGAGAACTAAGCCAATTAGTAATGTAGGGTTACTGCTGTTGCCAGTGCTCTTGCAGTGATACCAAAATCATAAGATGCTCTCACGGTGTCATGGCATTAGTTAGACTGACCGTCCAACAATATGCTCTTGGTCTCTTTAAAATATTCAGGCTAAAAGTCCAAAAGGAAGCACTCTCAGATTTAAAAAAATGTATCTATCTAAGGCGGTTGGGTAATTTGAAGTTATAGAAGAGTAGACTTTCTTCTCAGAGGTAAGTCATCCTGGACTCTCTCATGTGGTACAGAACATGAGGACTTGGCATGTTCTCTCTGCAGAAGCGGACATCAATGTCATCTTGGCATAGGCTTATTAAAAATATTAAAACTCTAGCACTTGGTACAATTGATGAGCTTTTTAAAATTATTTTTAACCACAGTAGGTACTGAAGTTGAAGCAAAATATCAATACATTGCAGGAGCAAGGCAGCAATAAGTAATGGGCACTGCAGTCTTAGCCTTTTCACAAGGATATCAAATAACATTGGCATTTTCTTCTGAAACAATGTCATTTTCAAATCCAACTTCTTCACCAATTAGCCCCATGTTCCTGAAACTGCTAAAAATCATTTGGTGGTGACACAGAAGGCATCATAGCACTGTAACCAGGGGGGCAATGATGAAGGACCAATGTATCCATACATTACTCTTTATAGTATGCGTCTAATAAATCCCCCCATGCTGGCTAGAGGAGATTTTAAACACTCCAAGGAAAGATCAGAGTTGACTCTTGAGGTCATTTAGGTGAAGGACAATTGGCAGTATCTCTCTCTGATGACGTCTTTAACAATGTTACTACTATATAAAGGGCTTGTATCACTTCATACCAGGGTACAAGTAAAGCCAAAGATGAAGGCTCCTAGCACTCTCAAAAGAAAGAGAGCAGTTGAAGTACATAGCCTGAAAGAAATCTGTCTGATTATAAAAACCACAGAATGAGGGGCCTGAGCCAACCTTAAAGATGATACTTCAGAACCAAAGAAACATCTCTCTTAGGGTAGGTCTATACTTACCTGCCGGGTCGACGTGTAGCGTTCGACTTCTCGGAGTTCGAACTATCGCGTCTAATCTAGACGCGATAGTTCGAACTCCGAATGCGCTCCTGTAGACTCCGGAACTCCACCACGCAAACGGCGGTGGCGGAGTCGACGGGGGAGCTGCGGACTTCGATCCCGCGGGGTCTGGATGGGTGAGTACTTCGAACTAAGGTAGTTCGACTTGTTCGACTCCCCACCCTAGTGTAGACCAGGCCTTAGATAAAGAAGGCTAGTGACAGACAACTCTGGCTGTCAGGTCTAGTGAAACACTCTATGCTCCAGAACAGACTAAACAAGAGTGCCCTCTCAGAAGCTCAAGTGAGAGAGCCACAAAGGCACCAAGAGTCAAGGTTTCACCTCAACAGCCTATAAGAGCTGAGGCATCTGTTGTCAGAACAGAGGTATTAGGCACTCAAATTTCACAACTTAGAATAATAGAATCATAGAAAATTAGGGTTGGAAGAGACCTCAGAAGGTCATCTAGTCCAACCCCCTGCTCACAGCAGGACCAACCTCAACTAAATCATCCCAGCCAGGGCTTTGTCAAACCTGACCTTAAAAAGCTCTAAGGATGCAGATTCCACCACCTCACTAGGTAACCCATTCCAGTGCTTAACCACCCTCATAGTAAATAGTTTTTACTAATATCCAATCTAGACCTCCCCCACTGCAACTTAAGACCATTGCTCCTTGTTCTGTCATCTGCCACCACTGAGAACAGCCTAGCTCCATCCTCTTTGGACCCCCTCCTTCAGGTAGTTGAAGGCTGCTATCAAATCCCCCCTCATTCTTCTCTTCTGCAGACTAAATAAACCCAGTTCCCTCACCCTCTCCTCATAAGTTATGTGCCCCAGACCCCTAATTATTTTTGTTGCCCTCCACTGGACTCTTTCCAATTTGTCCACATCCCTTCTGTAGTGGGGGGACCAAAACTGTATGCAGTACTCCAGATGTGGCCTCACCAATGCCAAATAGAGGGGAATAATCACTTCCCTTGATCTGCTGGCAATGCTCCTACTAATGCAGCCCAAAATGCTGTTAGCCTTCTTGGCAACAAGGGCACACTGTTGATTCATATCCAGCTTCTCGTTCACTGAAATCCCCACTGTAAACTTCTGATTTTCATATCCAAGGACTCATTCAACTCTGACTTTTAGCTGGATCAATAAACTTCCAATGCTTCATAGCTCACACTGTTCTCAAGGGAAAGATGTCAGTACCTCAATATCAACCAGTTCCACCTATGCCAAGTCTTTGGCTCTAGGAATGCTTAGAACTGAGCATTTTGCAAGACCTGATTTAAGAATCTTGGTCTTTATCTAGATTAGGAAAAGAGGTTGAGATTAAATTGGGATTAGCCACCACATTAGTACACAATTGTGCAAATCCTTACTATTAATTGTCACTATAGGAAACATAATAGGAGAAGTGAATGATGACCCTATCAAAATAAATATTTGCACGTGGCAGAACAAGTAACAGACAAACCAACATTTACAAAAGAAAACCTGAACAACAAGAGCAAGAAGAGAGCACAGATCTACATAAGCACCATTTTGCTAATTTTATAAAAGTATAAGCAATCCAAAAGGGAAAAGAACAAGCATGCAACCTCCTGCTCTTGCCAACACAATGCATTTGTTGTGAGTCAACAGAATAACAGGAATTTTAAATTTAAAAATACCAACATTTTATATACAGAAGCATAGCTGCTATATGAAATAAATAACATCCTGTGGTGGGATCAACAAACTGCTTAAAATAAGATTCTATGAAAAAAATGGATTATTGTAATAAATAGGTTTTTTTAGATGTGGTATTAGTTTATGGCATGCCTTCAAAAGTGTTTTGCAGTAGTGTGGTACTATACATCATGTAACGTTTATAAATAGATGCTTGGAGCACATCCAAGTTTCTTATTAGTAAACCTTATTGCAATATGCTGGTTCTACTTAACACCCAGTTAAGAGAGTTTATTAAAACCATCTGTCTTCATATACTATAATTATTTAAGATGATGTAATTAACAACCATATAATAAATTATAATTCAATATAATTTCAAAATGTTTACATATCTAGACATAGCACCTGATGTTGTTCTTCATTAACTATTATGCAAACTGCCTTGGTTTTAGGGGACAGCAAAACCAGAAAAGCTAGCTACTTTTGAATAAAAATTTCCAAGTATAATATTTCTGGACATCTGTCTGACAGAAAAGGTGAAGACAAAGACCACAAAGCACAATTTTTGACACTTAACCTTGGTATACTTTAATATATGTCCAAGTTCCAATCATAAAAAGTAATGCCTATTTTATTTATCCTCAATTTTATTCTTTTGGGAGAGTCCATCTATTTGTATTTTAGCAATAAAAAAAACCTGAATGGGCACTACTGTTACCCAATTTGGCCCAACATTAAAGTTATGTAAAAACTAGCTTAACACAATACATGAACATAAAAATTCTTCTGCAATGTCTGTAATGCAAATATTGCTGCATTCAGTTGATATATTTGAAAGAAAGAAAGAAAGAAAGAAAGAAAAAGAATTTGAGCAGAAACCAGATTATAAACTGAAGTGGAACTAACTAGTCTAATCCCCCACCCCCCACCGGCCATTTCTGTCACCTGGAAATCAACAGCAAAAATGAGCAAAATAAACCATTTTTTAAAATTCTTCCAATTTGAATAATATAAGTTATTTGAAACCTTCTTAAGGAAATCTGTTGTATTATATTAACATGATAGAATCCCCTTAAGCAAACATAATGAAATGTCAAATCCCTTTCAAATATATTATACACGCTACTGAGCACCATACAAATATTAATCTAGGGCAGTGGTGTCCAACGTGGGGTGCATGCACCCCAGGGGGTGTGCAAGATGATCCATTGCGGGGCGCAGCAGGAGGAGCGCCGCCGGGGGGAGGAGGCAAGGGCGGCCGGAGGAGGGAAGGAACGAGCAAGCAGCCCCTAAAGCCCCTGTGTTCCGGGTGGCCCTGCCCCCCCGCCCCCCACACAGGCAGGGCCACCCGGAACACAGGGGCTTTAGGGGCTGCAGGGCCCTGGGCTAAAGGGGCCCTGGCCTGCAGCTCTAAAGCCCCTTTTGGCCTGCAGCCTGTGGAGGAGCAGGGGCAGCCGCACAGCGAGTGGCCGGAAAGAAGCGGCGCTTTCTCCTTCAAAGCCGGCTGGAGACAAGTGGCCGCTTCTCTCTGGCCGCTGGCTGTGCGGCTGCCCCTGCTCCTCCTGAGTCCTCCGGCCCGTGCTCGCAGGGCCACATTCCAAAAGGGGCTTTAGAGCTGCAGGCCAGGGCCCCGGGGCCCCCTTAGCCCAGGGCCCTGCAGCCTCTAAAGTCCCTGTGTTCTGGGTGGCCTTGCTGGGGGGGGGGGGGGGGCAGCTCCCAGAATTGTGGCCATGGGAGCGGTGCCGCGCTGTGCAGAGCCACCTGCACACCCCCTGCACCAAACAGGGGCTGCCCCAGGTAAGTGCTCTGCACCTCCTGCCTGCCTGAGCCCTGAGCCTCCTCCTGAACCCCCACTCTGAGCACCTTCCTGCACCTTAACTCTCTCTCAGATCCCGCACCCCCACCCTGAGCCCCTTCCCACACCCTAACCCTAATCCAGACCTTGGAATCACTGTATCACAAAGTGTTAAACCAAGATTTTCAGAAATAATGAAGCATGTTCAATCACATTGCGCTCACTAAAAATTATTATTAATATTTTTTTTGTGAGAGCAAAAAGGTTTTTTGTACTGTTAATAAACAAAATACAATTAAAAATATTTTAAAAATATTATTTCATCTTTATCTCATCCTTTTTTAATTTCTATCTTTTGTATGTTTTATAAAGTACATAATATATTAGTATAGTAGTACATGCATATAATTATACATAAATAAATATACATATATTGGGCGTGCATGTTCAAAAAAATTCTACTGATAGGGGTGCGCGATCAAAAATGTTTGGAGACCACTGATCTAAGATACAGAGGAAATGTTTACATATAATAGAAGTGTAGCCAGAAGTAATTTTGCTACACATTAATATACCATATCATGCCCTCTAGTGGAAATAAAAAATGTCTTGTGCAAACCTAGCTACTATAATGTAAACTCCTAATTGAATCAAAGTTGTCCAAAGCTTCCAGCATCCCATAAACTTTCCCTAGGCTTCCAATGTCTCTGAATCACCAGCACATTTTCATAATCTATAATATTTCTTTGCTGATTCCAGTCCTTAATAACCCCAGCATTGTTTTCTCTTGCCAAATAAGTTAAAGGGCTTGTTTTAAAAAATTCTGCAACCTTTGTCTATTTTACAACCCGCACTTCCTTTTTCTTAATGCTTTTCTTCCTATTTACCCCCAAGTTTTATCACAAATATCCTTGATTTAGTATCCTACTGTATTTTCTTGAAAGCAATAAACTGGAAAGTAGTTCAAAGTCACATTCTGGTACAACCTATGTGAAAACCATGTTGATGCTTTAAGAGATTTAGACTTTGCTACTGGAAGTGCACAATTAAAAACAGTTTCATAATTTCAAAATTACCTTAACAAAATCTCTATCAGTTTTCTCCTTCCATTCATCTCCAAATACAGTAGAAAATGATCCTAAAGCTTTAAGCATAAAAAAAACAATTAGTAAAAATGAGCTGAACATTTTCATTTGATTTTCTATCAAATCAACAATGGAAATAAAGATTCAACAATACTACAGACCACTCAGAAGTTTTCTTTTTTCTTCGAGTAATTTTGCAGTAAGATGTAGTAAACCACTGTAATCGCTATTGCAATACACTTAACTGACTGCTGTTGCAGTACTACAGTTTATTAAGCCACAAGAAAATATTTGAATGGTCTAAACTTTGTGTACCCTTGCCTTATACCTTAAAGAGCCATGATATGCTTTTCTAGAATTTTTTTGACAAAAGTATGAAGTGGTTTCCTAGTTTTAAATCTCATGTCAGCAACTAGTTTTTGCTTCTACATAGTAAAGATGTTCCCAGCTGTTTAGCATGGTGTCTAGGCAAAAATTCCCTTGAAGCTTTCAAGAAGCCAACACAATGGCTAGACAACACTACCACTTACTAAAAATATTAGTATTTTACAAAGAAGCTTTATGAAAATTCCCAGCTGCTTTGGTGGAACCAGTAAATAATATTACATCAAACTTTCTGGCCTATCACTCCTTGGAAGCAGCAAAGATTAGTTCACAGGATTTCCCTTGACAGGAAAATAACTGTTTTGCAGATTGGAAGTCTGCGATTAGTGTCAATATGAAGTTGTATAAAACAGTATTGGGTTCACAGTATATTTTTATGTTACAATTTTCAGCTGAAAATAATGAAGCAGCATTTGACATCTTATAGAATCCAAGACCAAGGCTTCTACAGCATTTGGCATGCAAGTTATTTAAAACAATCCTACTGAGAAGATGGGGAAAAAAGGTTTTGTATTCCCATCATGTTCTTAAGTTACATAAGAGAACTGGATCTTAAAATGAAAAATGAATGTTGAAACACTGAGACAGTACTCCTGAAAGAGAGAGGCTGCCCTAACACATGCAAGATAAGAGTTATCTCAAACTTTCAAACTGGAATAAATCCTAAGAGGTTAACAAAATTGAGAAAAATATAACAAGAAATGTTACATCACAAAAAAGAGAATTAACACAATTCACAAACTACAATGATGAAAACTATATATATGCTCTGGAACAGGGGTGTCAAACATGTAGCCTGCGGGCTGCATGCTGCCTGCAGAGTTATTTGCTGCAGCCTGCCAAGCTCCCCGCCCCACATAGCTATTTCCTGCGGCCGCCAAGCTCCCCAACACACCACGTCCCTGCTCCTCTGCCTACTTCCAGGTGCTTCCTACCGCCAAACAGCTGTTTGGTGGAGCTTAGCGCTTTCCAGCAGGGAGGTGGGGAGGAGCGGGGAGCCGATCACTCAGGAGAGGAGGCGGAGAAGAGGCAGGGCAAGGGCGGGGACTTAGGGAAAGGGGTTGGAATGGGGGCAGGGAAGGGGTGGAAAGAGGTGGGGGAGGGGTGGAGCCTCCTGGAAGGGGTGGACGGGGCGGGGCCAGGGGCAGCAGGGGGGAAGTGTCAGTGATGCGGCCCTTGGACCAATGTACTAATCCTCATGTGGCCCTCGTGGTCATTTGAGTTTGAGATCCCTGCTCTAGAAAATAAGTATTCCCTCACTACATGGATAGGGAAATAGGACACATCTGTTTTTTGCATTGATCGGACTCTCACTGCTAGATGTATTACAGAGTAGCTGAAAATAAAATCTTTTTCCTAGTGGAAGAAAAGAACATGTCTATTACAAATTTGCCTCTCTCAAATACCAAAGATTATTCATTTGCTACTGTTAGCGATGGCCTAGAACTTTACCTCAAATACTTCTCAGCTGAGGAAGACCATAACAGAAAGAACAGCTAGTACAGGACACCAATGAAACAACCGTATGGAAACACAGGCTTGACCTTCAAAAGTTAACAATGGAGGACTAGCCTTGAGTGTCAAAAAAGGCATGAAACAAAAGAACATTCAAACCTTGCTGAAGCACCTTTCTCATTTCTGTAAAAGCTACTTTGAAGAAGGAATTGTCCTGACTCCAGGGCCGGCTCCAGACCCCAACGCACCAAGCGTGCGCTTGGGGCGGCATTTTGCCGGCAGGGCGGCAGGCAGCTCCTGCGGACCTTCCGCAGTCATGCCTGCGGGAGGTCCACCGGAGCCGCGGGACCAGCGCACCCTCCGCAGGCACGTCTGCAGGAGGTCCCCCAGAGCCACGGGACCGGGGACCGGCAGCGCGCCGCCCTTCTTGGGGCGCCCAAATTCCTAGAGCCGCCCCTGCCTGACTCTCAGCAGAGTGACCACTCAAATTCAGAATCTAAGGATGGGCCTCTGGGAAGGACTAATTAGGGGACTAAAATTAACTTTAGACACTCTTTAAACATTCCTTCCACTTGGGAGTCCTTGTGACTAGCCCAGATGAAGACAATGTATTGGTCTGGTCAAAAGTGAAGGACATCATATTAAGAAAAAACACAGTAAAAGGACAGACACACAACCCAAAAAATCTGAAAGAGAAATCAGACCAGCACTAATATATTACTGACATGAAAAACGTTTTACATACTACAAATGATTAAAGACATAAAAAAAGTTGATAATATTTTTTAAAATGAGTATATAATGTGACTCATATATACTCTTCCCCACAATTGAAGGAAAACAAGTAAAAAGATAGTAATTTTGATGCACTATTTTGCAAGAATATGTACATGCATGCCAGCATGTGCACGCACACCCATACACTGTATCTATTATTAGGGGGATCCCAAAATATTCTTTAGCTAAAGAATGCTCATTTGATGATTTATTTAGATAAAATTAACTTTGGAAAACATTACTATCTCTTGTTAGAGAAGCTTTGTACATAACAAAAATTAAAATAATGAACGATTCCTTATTTTCCTGTAAGCTAGGAGTTACATTTTATCCTATTGTCATTCAGTGAGATTACAAGATGGTTTGGTCATATATTTGCTTACAAAAGAACATAAAGCAAGGAACAAGAAGGCCTAACAGCCAACACACTGGTCAATCTACCCAGGAGAAATAATTCAGTATTGAAATAGTTTTGTGAAAGACAACTTCTTAAAATAATAAAAATGCAAGCAGGCCAATTAAATATTTCTTAAATCCAGACTGAGATAATTTTAATGATATTGAGGTCTGATTTCTAAATTTCACTGTGCTTAGGAACTAACATAAATCTTTTTTTATCAGAATACAAACTCAGTGTGTCATTTCTATGAGATGCTTCTTTTTATTTTTAATATGTAATTTACATCAAAATGCACATCTTTTAAAAATCAACAAAGACCTATGCATTCATCAGGACAACAAACAAACACACACGTCCTGACAACAGAGGCTAAATGGAAATCTAATGCTAAACATTTATCACCTAACTCAAGTAATTTAAAAATACCACTGAAAACCTAATTTAGTGAAACTCAAGAATTGAACTGTTAAATGATAAAGTCTCTAAAACACATATATGCTAGCTGAATAAAAAGGTAATTTTAATATTCAAAGCCTGATGTGAAGTTATGAAATAATTAAAAAAGAAAACTATGTATCAAGTAAATTTCTCTTCAGTAAATTATTTAAAATTTACTATAAATTAAGAATGATTATTCAAAATTGAAAGAAGCTACAAAAATATATTTGCAGCTTTCCTGCTCAGATATTAAAAATGTTATATACAGTAAAAATAGAATTCAACTTAAAACTTACTGTCATCAAATACCCCAGCATTAGCAAGCAGTAGAGTGATGATTTTAGGGTCCTTTTCAAGCTGCATAACATGCTTGCTTTCATTTGACAGAAGAGTGCACACATTAATAGCAAAGTCCACTTCATTGGGGAGTCCAGATAACAGTGAAAGCACCAATTTATTATAGTCATTTGGCGAATTAAAGTCCATAGACAGCCCATAGCTTTGACGAAGATAATCTAACCAAGACAAAAAAAAAAAGTGAGAACAATGTTTCTGCAGCCAAACTAATAAAATGAATATTCTGTCTGACACAGCAAGTAAAATATCAATAATTCTCTTTAATTTAAATAATTCATGGCATTAAACCAACTTTTCCAACATTTCATTTGTTTTTTCCATCTTCTTTTGGGCCAGAACATTGAGACCATTCCCATCGGATGTGGATCTTGCCAGTTAGCTATTCATTTCAGAACGGAACATTGCAATACATGCTCTACTAGAGGAGAACCTTGAAAACCACTCAAACTTCAGCTAGGACAGAATGCAGCCGAATTATTTAGAGTTACAATATTATTTATTTGTATTATCATACCACCTAAGAGTCCAGAGCCCAACTGTACTAGGTGCTGTACAAATACAGAACAAAAAAAGACAGTCCCAGCCACAAAGAGTTTACAATCTAAGTAGACTGTATTGGCATCAAATTTGTGTCCAGTCAAGATTTGCATTTTGATCTGAAGAGCCCCATATGGTATGGATTCTCTGGCTACATTACGGACCACCTGGCTCCTCAAGTTGTAACCCAGAAATTGAGATCAGCAGAACCCATATTTAAACATCTGTGAGCTGCACGGAGACCATTACTGGTGAAAACTCTGAAATTCACTCCTTAACTTGGCCTAATAGATCCTGAGTTTGTTGATTTTCAAAGAATATCACTTCAAGGCCTATCTATCTGTTTCCCAAACTCTGGACGAACTGGGGTTATTTACGGATTTGGAGGTTTTCTTGTTTTTTGGGTAACAGGAGAAAATATTTTATGTTAGATAATAATTTGACTGACAAAGTTTTGATGTTTTTTAATAACACTGTAAATGCATTTAAAGACTGCCTCAGTTAAAACATGGAAAATTAAAATAAATATCACAACAATCTTTTTCTCAAAAATTTAATTTACCTGACACACTGTGTTGCTGGTAATTGTAGGAAGATGGAATTGCACCTATAGGAAGTTGTGGCTTTGGATTGCCTGGTTGTACCTCATCATCATCCTCCCCAAAATGATGTACTTTCTCGTACTTTTCTAGATAGCTGAAATTAAGACAGCAAAGATTTTTAATATTTATCATGCAACTAACACTCCTGTCCTCTAAGAGTTGAACTGCTGAAGGAAACAGTAGCAACTGTAGAAAAAGAGGTTTAGTGAAAGCAATAGTTAAACTGTGGTATAAGATACAAAACCATGAATCAGACTAACAAAAGGTGATACAGGCAGGTAAGTGAAATCATGATTTAGATAGAAATTTGTTTATATTTGCCAATAACACTCCTTGGCTAAAAATTATAGTATAACTAGCCACCTTGTAACTAAGCCCATTTTCTTTTTCTGTGGATCAGTTTTTGCTTTTGTTACCTGACATACTTTTATATGTGCTTTTATTACCTACAGGTAGAAGTACTTACAAATTACTACAAGAAATTTCACCAGAAATATTTTACATAGTTTACCATTAGAAGCATAATATGGCGAGGGGTAGGCAACACAGACATAATCAACAGGTTAAAAACAGTGGTTCATAAAGAAAATACTAGAAATATAAATATACTAAATTCAACGTGTGGACACTGAAAATGCTAAGACTCAGTAACAAGCTGAATGACACTACTGGAACTCCGTTAGAATCTCTCATGCAGTAATGCAGACAGAATGTGATATTTTATGAGGTGACAGGCTATGTCAAAAGGGGTAGGAAAACAGAAACTATACACAGTCATGGCTGGATACATCAAATTGGTGGTAACAAGACAAACTGTTAATGTGTACAGTAACTCCTCGCTTAACACTGTAGTTATGTTCTTGAAAAATGCAACTTTAAGTGAAACAATGTTAAGTGAATCCAATTACCCTATAAGAATTAATGTAAATAGGGGAGGGGGTTAGGTTCCAGAGAATTTTTTTTCACCACACAAAAGACCAAAAAAAGAGCATTTTCATAAAGAGACAGTAGTGTTTGTCTGTTTGATGGGAAGAGCTGGGGGGGGGAGGGGGGCCTTGAGGGAAGGGGTGGAGTGGGGGCAGGCACATGCTCAGCATAGCATTTGACACAGTGTGAGAAAGGGCACTAAACTGTGGGCTTCTATGGTAATGACAACACTTCTGGGTTTTGACCTATAGGTGGGGGGTATTCTGGGTTCTGACCTGTAGGTGGGGATATTCACATACTTTTAATTGATCAGAAAAACTGAATGCCTTTTCTGGGATCTGAAACTTCATAGTCACTTTTCGTGGACCCCTTAGAAAGTCTGCGGACCAGTTGAAAACCACTGGCCTAATTTTAAGCATGTGACTATTCTCATTGATTTTAATGGGACTACTCACATGCCTAGAATTACAATCATGCTTAAATTCCTTGCTGAACCAGAGCCTAAAATAAGCAAACATATCTTTAAGTTTCAACCAATATAATTTTCATAATAAAAAGCTTTATTAAAGGTTTAAGTTAATCTCATAAGAGGAAGAAAATTAAGAGTTAAAAAGGGCTGTGAGTAGGTGTTGCATAAAACAATTATGATTAATCAGACGTACAGTACTTTGGACACATAAAGCACTATGTAAATGATAAGTATTATTAGATAACCCACTGCTGGGAAACCATCTTTATTACATAGGCTTCATATGGTGAGTTAAGGACCTCGCAGAAATCTTAACTATATCACTTTGCTTTTGCTAATTAAAATAAATTTATATTTAAACACCGTCGCTTCTATATTTCTTCAAAATACAGATCTTCACTGATGATATTTACCTTTTCATTTAATGTCTGAAAAAGAGCAGACCCCAAAATATTATGAGTAACTGAATTTTCTTTACACTTAATGTCAAATGTCAACATTCCCCCCTCACACACACCATCTTTAGGACTTAAATTTTCAGTTCTTCCCTTACAGCTCATTTTCCTTCCGCTTCTCACTTCTTTCCCTCCCCTTGAGCCCTTTAATCAAAATTTCAGCCAAATACTATTTATAGCTTTCATATGTCAAGAGGTGCTTTTTAGCATGTGCATTTTCACAATGCTACTCTGAGCAAAATGAAAAAATGACTGCAGCTCCTTTTTAAACAACTTCACTCTTTGCTGGAGTGATGGGACATTTAAAAAGACTAATACTTTACAAAAATCCACACAATTACATACTTTTTCAGTATTTCCTCTCCTTCCATTGTATTTTACCAAAAGAGATGCATCACAATAGAAGCTTTACTTTTCTTTATAATCAGCCACCATCAAAATTTATTGCTCCAATCACTTCCATTCCCTAGCAATGAATTGTTATGCATCCTATACTTAGTGTTGCATCACTAGATGCATCACGCAGGAAGAACACAAAGATCAGAGGGGCCAGTTTTTGTTTTCCAAGGCCTTGCTCACTTTACAACTTTTAAACAATTTTCTGGTAATCTTTTTAAAATTGTTAATGCTTTTTTTTTTTTTTTTTTAAAGAGAATATAACAACCATGTGCAAACCCTGCACAAGAGGTAGCCTTGAACAACGCATGGGATCAAATGGCTTTAAAGTAATGGGGAGAGATGTACTGAATAACTATGTAAATTGGTTTTCCAGTAATACAAAAATTACCAGCATGGCATCAATAAATAAATGCAAAGTGGTTACTTCTAAATAAACAGTGAGATTTGGTACGTTCATTGCCAAGTGTACATGGCTAAAAAAGAGCACAAAGCTGTACTAGAATGGTTGACCATTCAGAATGATAGACAGGAAACAGTGTGATGAATCATGGGTTACTTGTCCCATAATTTCACACATTCCAAAATATATCTGAACTGGTTTTCCAGAGGAATGATTTAGATTCTCTAACATGGCTTTAAAACAAGGCTTGAGATGAACGGGATAAAGCATTAATCTCCAAATGTGAAAGCTAAGAATTTATGCTTTCATATGATCTGAAAAAAAAATCATCTTTCCAGTCAAATAAAGCATTCATTTTTAGCTCTGGGGTTTTTGCAAAATATGTAAACTTAGATCATGTTCCGATTACCATCTTCTTTGAATCCAGAAATTATTTAGTGACCTCTAGCTGAAGAACCATTGAAGTTAGACATGAGTGCTTTATATCATCTTCCAGTGTAAATTCCCAGCTTTCTGAGTTAGAGATTAGTACTTTATATTCAGATTAGGGCTG
Organism: Mauremys reevesii; assembly: GCF_016161935.1. Lineage (NCBI taxonomy): Eukaryota > Metazoa > Chordata > Testudines > Geoemydidae > Mauremys > Mauremys reevesii. The sequence goes on from NC_052623.1 coordinate 304,178,630, forward strand.
TCGAGATTAAAAAAAATTAATTGCAATTAAGAGCACTGTTAAACAATAATAGAATACCATTTATTTAAATATTTTTGGATGTTTACTACACTTTCAAATATATTAATTTCAATTACAACACAGAATACAAAGGGCACAGTGCTCACTTTATATTTATTTTTTATTACAAATATTTGCACTGTAAAAAACAAAAACATATATTTTTCAATTCACCTCAAACAAGTACTGTAGTGCAATCTCTTTATCATGAAATTTGAACTTACAAATGTAGAATTATGTAAAACTTTAGAACATACAAGTCCACTCAGTCCTACTTCTTGGTCAGCCAGTCACTCAGACAAACAAGGTTGGTTACAATTTTCAGGAGATAATGCAGCCTACTTCTTGTTTACAATGTCGCCTGAAAGTGAGAACAGGCATTCGCATGGCACTGTTGTAGCTGGTGTTGCAAGATATTTATGTGCCAGATGCGTTAAAGATTCATATGTCCCTTCATGGTTCAACCACCATTCCACAGGACATGCGTCCATGCTGATGATGGGTTCTGCTCGATAACAATCCAAAGCAGTGCGGACAGATGAATGTTCATTTTCATCCTCTGAGTATATCACCAGCAGGTTGATTTTCTCTTTTGGTGTTCAGGTTCTGCATTGGAGTTTTGTTCTTTTAAGATTTCTGAAAGCATGTTCCACACCTCGTTCCTATAAGATTTTGGATGGCACTTCAGATTCTTAAACCTTGGGTTGAGTACTGTAGCTATCTTTAGAAATCTCACATTGGTACCTTCCTTGAGTTTTGTCAAATCTGCAGCGTAAGTGTTCTTAAAATGAACAACATGTGCAGAGTCATCATCCGAGACTACTATAACATGAAATATATGGCATAATGCGGGTTAAACAAAGCCAGAGACATACAATTCTCCCCCAAGGAGTTCAGTCACAAATTTAATTAACACGTGATTTTTTAAAATGAGATTCTTCAGCATGGAAGCATGTTCTCTGAAATGGTGGCTGACGCATGAAGGGGCATATGAATGTTTAGCATATCTGGCACATAAATACCTTGCAATGCCAGCTACAAAAGTGCCATGCAAACATCTGTTCTCGCTTTCTGATGACATAAATAAGAAGTGGGCAGCGTTATCGCCCATAAATGTAAACAAACTTGTTTGTCTTAGTGATTGGCTGAACAAGAAGTAGGACTGAGTGGACTTTTAGGCAATAAAGTTTTGCTTTTTTGTTTTGTTTTTGAGTGCAGTTATGTACCCCACCCCCAAAATCTACATTTGTAAGTTGCACTTTCACAATAAAGAGATTTCACTACAGTACTTATATGAGGTGAACTGAACAATACTATTTCTTTTATCTTTACAGTGCAAATATTTGTAATAAAAATATATACTGTACACTTCGAATTCTGTGTAGTACTGAAATCAATATATTTGAAAATGTTGAAAAACATCCAAAAATATTTAATAAGTTTCAATTGGTATCCTATTGTTTAACAGTGCAATTAAAACAAAGATTAATCGTGATTAATTCTGTTGAGTTAATCACGTGAGTTAACTGTGATTAATCGACAGCCCCTAATTCAGATATATTACTATTGGCTGCTAAAAATCACAAGCGGAAAAACTACTGCACAGGTGCCTAGATGGTGAATCAGCCTACATATTTTTAGGGACATTAAATATTTCCAACCTCTGCTTCTGGATAAATTAATAAGCAAATGTCAGTTCCTGGCAACTATTCTAATATTTTTTCAATTAAAAAATATTGTTGTGCTCTAACTTTAAAAACCCAAAAGATTAAGTAAATCCAATGCTATGGAAATTAGATTTCTTACTCAGCTTCACCAAATTCAACTCCCCCACTTGCCTCCTGGAGCAAGTTAAAAAAAAAAAAAAACCAAAAAGCAAAAACAAACAAAAAAAAAAATAAAACCAGGTAAGTAAGTTTGTATTAGTTTTTCCATCATTGTCACATTAAGGAAGAAAGGGTATATTAAAACCTGGCCTGTTAAAGACTGCTTTCACTCCCAATATTGATAGCAAAGGAGACACAAAATCAAGCCCTGGTCCTGAAGACTCTTACGCACATACTGAATTTTACTTCCATAAGGCCTCACACAAAGTCCACTGAAATCAAGGAAACTTACCCCACTGATTTAGCATTAGGCTCGTGAGTATTCTCAATTATCTCAACGGGATTACCCCTAGTAATAAAATGAAGCCTGTGTTTTCAGGATCGGGGGACCTGCCTTAACCTTACATTTCCTGATTTTTGCTGGTTTGCCTCAAAAGCGCAGCATTATTTAAACATTTTTACTATTAAATATAACAATAATATTGCATAGAACAGTGTTTCCCAAACTTGGGACGCCGCTTGTGTAGGGAAAACCTCTGGCAGGCCAGGACAGTTTATTTACCTGCCGTGTCCGCAGGTCCAGCCGATCGCAGCACCAACTGGCCGCGGTTCGCTGCTCCAGGCCAATGGGAGCTGCTGGAAGTGGCAGCCAGTATGTCCCTCGGCCCGCGATGCTTCCCGCAGCCCCCATTGGCCTGCAGCAGTGAACCGCGGCCAGTGGGAGCCGCGATCGGCCAGACCTGCGGACATGGCAGGTAAACAAACTGGCCCCGCCCGCCAGGGGCTTTCCCTACACAAGCGGCATCCCAAGTTTGGGAAACACTGGTATAGAAGAACATAAAATGCCTATTCAGAAGCCCACCCAGTAATAAGAGTAAAGTGGCAGTTGCGGCCACAAGTCAAAAGACAGAATCTAGGCTCTGAGAAGGCAACTTAAAGCTACTCTCCCTACTCAGGGCCATCCCTACCCAGACGTAGCTGCGTGCCGCTCCAGCCCCTGCTCTGCCCCAGCCCCGCCCACACTCCACCCCTTCCCCAAAGCCCCCACCCCGCCCCCACTTCCCTGAGGACTGCAGCATGGGGCAGGCCTGCACTCACCGGAAGAGGTAAGTGGAGCGACCCAGCCCCAGCCTGCTCTGCTCCCCTGGCTCCCAGCCATGCAGCTGGTGAGTGCTGGGGGGGGCAGTTCCCCCCTGTCCCCCAAGCCTGGGAGCCAGGGGAGCAGAGTGGAGTGGGCTGGGGCCGGGTCACTCCACTTCCCGCTGCCCTGTGAGTGCGGGGTCGAGCCTGGGGTCAAGCCCGCCCTGCACTCACTAGGCGGCAGAAAGTGGAGTGACCTGGCCCGAACCCACTCTGCTCGGCAGGCTCGAGCTGGAGGGCGTTCACCCCCTCCCCCTCGTGGAGGCTTGGGGCCCTGATCAGGCGCCCCCCCCAGGAGGCCTGGGGGGTTGCGTAGGGCATCAAAATGGCTAGGGATGGCCCTGTCCCTACTCCTGGGTATAGTCTTCTGTGTTGTCTCTCCTGAGAGGTACAGAACAGAATTTAGTTTGTCGTCATCCGTTTTTCAATTTGGAAGTAGATTATCATCTCTCTGGTCAATTGCAAAAGCCACACAACATACAAAGTACTGAAACATGGGGAAATTAAATGCCTAATTTTTCAAAAGTGACTAGGGATTTTTTGGGTGCACAATCACAGTTGCCTGATTTTTAGATGACAAGTGCTCAGTATTTTCTGAAAATGAGGTCTCCTTTAAAGGTATCTCAAGTCGGGCACCCAAAAATGAAGAAACCAAAGTCATTGGTCACTTTTGAAAATTTAAACAAAAATGTATTATGCAAATTTCTACTTAGACTAAACAGCAGAAATACAAATGATCTTTATTTTATTTTCAAATTATCACTACAAAAACCTTAATTTTCTAATTAGCAACAAAACCTTTAAAAAGTGTACTTTTATTTACAAAAGACAAATTATACATCCATATTTCTGAATGAAAAAATTTTGCAATCTGATTTTTAGTTTTATAATGTTATGTTACTAAAATAGGTTATTGTTTTAATTAAAATTATGAGGAAATTAGCTTTATGAAAGTGACTAATATTTTGCCTATTTAGACTACATATTTCAATAAAATAAAGCAGCTTTTTATTTTATCAGAAAGTGTAAACAAAACTTGTATTAAGAAATTTGAAAAGCAGTTAACAGGAAGAAATCTAGATGGTATATGAGCCAGTTGCATATGGAATTTACCCCGGAATAGATATGTACAGTTCTCAAGCTGTGGTCTGTGGTGCTGTGTGAAACTGTTTCTCTCATAATACCATATCCAACTGTATCTCTCTAGGTTTTTTGTACTACACTCACCAGCTTTTTATCTGAGTAAAACATGTCAATCTTCAAACAGTCTTCTTGCTATTTGTAAGCCTATTCCAAGGCTTTAAGCTTTCCTTTAGATTTTTTTTTTTTGGCCAACTAAATCAGGACATGAAAAGTTGACTACACGCCTACTAACCAAGGGCTTACACAACAGATGAGGAAGTCCAACCAGATATGTCTAGGCCAACATTCTAGTGAAAATCCCAGCTTCCTCTTATCTTTACTTTCAGCTACCAAGAAAAGAAAAAGACTTAAAATTCTTATCAGAGTGCTGCACCTGAGTCCTTCCTGAAACTCTCTTTTTCTTACCAACCTCTATCTAGCCTACATCTGAAGGAATTAAGTAACATCCTCCCCTTCACCTCTGCTAGAAGAGAGGAGGCGCTCTCACTTTCTCTCCCCACCTTCTACTACTTAGTGTCCCATCCCCAGCAGCTACCTGATTATCTGGAGGGAAGGGAGAAACTTCTCAGTGAGGTACGGATGTCACACTATTCAGTCTTCTGGCTGCTGTGCGTATATTGACGGCAGTGGGAATCACTATATGCCTTTCTTACCTTCTAAGCCTCACTTCTGAGCCTACCTCCACATATATGGCTCCAAGTTACTCCCTAGTGAGTAGCCTCAAGTCCTGCCCCTCCTGCTGCTCCTAATTTTTCTTAGTAGCAATCGAGTGAAAATGAAGTTTGCTTACATGTAACTGAAGTTCTTTATCCTAAGTCTCTGTATATTCCCATTGTGGCATAGGTACTTTGATCCCACAAGTGGGAACATGCAGAAACCACTTGAAGTGGGATGATTCTTGTCAGTTTCAATGTTGCCCACATGATTTTGAACAGGAACACTGAAGCTAACCAGACTTGTTTGTTTCTCTCTGCAATTGCTTAGTAATGCAATGAACAGCAGAAGCACTACAGCAGTCTGTCTGCAGACTCAGGAAGACTGCACTGTCAGTTCATATTTAGTTCATACCTAAGTTATTTTATTAACCCAGAAAGGCTAGAAACTTTTTTTTTCTTAATGAAAGCTTAAATTCTGTAGAAATTGATGGCTTAGCCCACTTCCTCTAAACTCTCCATGGTCAAAGAAAGTTTTTCTTGCTATTGGCAATTAGTTTTCAAAATCTGAACTCAACTGAAATTTTTTGCATTCCACATGGCTGCTTCATGGCTTTGTTGGATGTTTCTGTGGTGAAAATTCAACTCTGATCAAAATTTGCAAACAGTATCAAATTATTTTCAAGCTTCTGAGATATCTTGAGCCACCTACTCTACAGAATCTCCACAAGAAGCCTGATGCTTACAACAGCAGAGGCTAGAATGGAATAATTTTTTTAAAATAATTTGTTTAATACATCTCTTTCTGAAATAAAACAATTCACTGATCTGCCCAGAGGCCAGGAAGTAGCAATTCTGCAGGTTTCCAGTAATGTTGCAAACTCTAAGAATTTTTTTTTTGAGTTCCACTTTTCTTTTTTGCACTGAAAGATACAGTGCAAATCACAGCAAAAAGATGACAGCAGAGAAGAACACTGCCAAAGGCATCCAAACTTAGGGCAGCCAGGCCATACGTGCACCTTTTGATGACACATTAGCATATCCACTGTCAAGACACAAAGATCCCAAATCCCAGAATAATCTACCCCAAAGGGGTAATAAATACAGAAAGAGCCCTTAAAGTAGCTCTTGTAGCCAATTTCCACAAGATGACAGAGCAAATGCTGCTACTTGTGGAACAAATGTAAATCAGAAGGGGAGAAGAGTAAGATTAATGATGAAGGAAAGAAAGAGAAGTTGGAGGAAATATAGCAATGACAGGAAGGATAAGAGAAGACAGCAGATGTTTACTGCCATGATGGAGACTTCTGAGTGTTCAGTGGTAAGCAGATCTTTGACTTGAACATGGATATCTATGATGGTTTGAATTTCCTGCTGAATTTTTTAGGTTGCTTGTTAGATGGGAAGAGAGTTTCTTCTTGGTGGCATATTTTCCAGGAAAGTGCTGTATTTCTGCTGTGTTTGGGTCAGTACCGTCTACCTGTCAACATAAAAAGTTGTCTGCTGTGCTGTTGTAGCCATGTAGGTCCAAGGATATTAGAAAGACAAAGTGTGTAACGTAATATCTTTTATTGAACCAACTTTCGCTTTCAAGCTTACACAGGGCTCTTCTTCAAAGCTTCTCTCTCTCATCAACAAAAGTTAGTCCAATAAAAGATATTACCTCACCCACCTTGTGTGTCTACCAAAAAAGTTGGCTTTTGTTGTTTTGATTTTTAAATTCATGTCTCCCTTTTTGTACAGCAGCTCTAATATAGGTATATGCTTCATAATTAGGTTGTACATAGGTTGATAAGGATTTGAAGGTAAATATATAAGTGCTGGAGAAAGAAGGGAAAATTAGTTTTCTTATTTCTAATATTGGTTTCTTCTAGAAGTGATCCACTGCTTTAGACAGATGTCATAACCTCAAAGTATTTTTGTTCATGTCAGTGGAATGGAGGCGCAAACCCCCATTTTCCATAATTTTCTTTAACCTAAAAGTTCCTCCTGTTGGAAGGATTGCTGAAGCAAATACACCTTCCCTAGGCAAATACGTCACACAACTAGAACAATTAGCATTTACAATAGGGTTACAATACAGTTTAAATGGAAAAAATAAACACAACTGTTTGTTGATATAATCAATGTGCCATTTTGGCCCTATCTGGCATTTCCTGCTATCCTGAATTGAAGATTCAAAACAAAAGAATCACATGCTAGATTAGCCTACAAGGAATACTACATAAACTGAGGGTGGGCCTGTTCAGAGCACTGGATTCATACTAAGGGAAAACATAATTACAGGAGGTATGAAAACCTTTAAATAGTCGTTAATGAGGATTCTGGGATAGGCATATTACTGTAAGATTTTATATGGAAAGCTCTATTACACCTTCAATTTGGGAGACTGTTTCTGGGCCGCACTAGCTGTATCCATTTAATAAAAGCCATAGAATGATGAGTCCTACTCCTCTTAATCTTTCTTCCCCAAACCAACACTTTTAGTAAAGTAATGACAGAGAGCATCCGTATCTGATTTCTTTGTCTGACACTGGCAGTCAGTGAATTTCCAAAATCCACATTCAGGTTGTCGGACTAGAGCACCTCTTTGCTTCATTCTAGGCATTTATGTAGCATTCTCCATTCTGTTCACAGAGGTTATGAATCATAAGCAGCAAGGACAGTCAAAATGTAATTCGGGTAATTGCTGTTCACATGACATCTCCACCTCCCCTTCAGTTGTCTAAAAACACCACTCTGTTGCTGCTGGAGTGACAGTTGAAGTGCTGCTTATCATCTTGGTCTTGGATTCATCAAGCAAGGCAGCAAAAGGCTGGCAGGATTCTGGGATCTGGATAAGAAATCCTATAATCTTTGGTTTCCAAAAGGGTTAACCCATTCTGTAAAAACACCCGCGTACTTTGTGTCAGCAGCAAGGGCTGATACAGAATAGAAGAGCCACCTGGATTTCCCCAAACTGCACTGATACAAACATATCAGCGGAGCCTGGCAGCTGTGTATGCATTAAACAGAAATCACACACAATTATGTCTGGGAAAAGCTGTATGCATGCACTGAAACTGTTTTTGCTCTAATTGGGTGTGAGAGTACCCAGTTGCTCCTCAGAGTAGGGACTGTGTTAATTTTGAGTCTTGCCTACACTAGAGAATTATATTATGTGGCTGATCCAATGCAAGTTGCAACAGTTCAATACACCCACACTAGTCATCCTGTTTCAGGTAAACTATAACCCTGCATCTGTACATAATACTCCCTGCAAACGCTGCAGCAGCATTGGATTATGGGAACTTATCCCATAGTTCTTAGTAGCGCTCTGTGCAGCAAATGCATAACTGGCAATACTATAATGAATGTGTCTACAGTATAAGAAAGTTTGCAATAAACATATTTTATATTAGAATATATTTAACTAAAACAGCTTATATATTACACAACATTTGTACTACATAAAAAAAATCTGTTTTAAAATATTTAGGTTGTTAACAAATGATGACAAATGCAACCTTAATTTTGCAGCCTTGTGAATATACATGATGGTATCGTCTTTAATTACACAATCACATACTATTTTTTCCACAAGAGCGCTGCCTCATTCAGTACACAGGGTGGGACGGCGCTCAGGTTGTTTAACCTGTATAATATGTAAATGTACAACCACGTATGTTTTTCAAATAAGAAATACAGAGATTCTTTACAAAATATAAAAATAACCCTGAATTGTATAAATTATCATTCCTACAGTTCAATAATTCAAAACATAGCCAGTGATTAAAATAGATTTTAAAGCTTGGGGAATTATTTCCATTAAAAATTACTTATTCATTTTGCCAAATACAAGCATCTACAAGAAGCTGCTAACAACTTACAAATATAAAAACACATTTTAGAGATGCTAAAAATGCTTCAGAGATTCTTTTTGCTCAGGAGATTTTAAAAATTGATTAAAATATTAGTATACTCAATTTCTTGTGTGCTTTGACCATCACAAATATAATTACCAAGTACTAAGAATGTATTTATGTAGTCATGCATCTATTTGTACAAAGATCTGCTAGCCCAAGTGTATTTCTAGAATTTTAAATGGAAGTTGTATATGGCTGGCAATAGTTTACAAACTTTTAGTCTTTTCCCTTATTGTACATTACAAAAACAAATCCTGATCCGAACAGTGAAATTACATACATATCAAATACCAAATTAAGTATAAAAAGAACATTTTAATATGTTTCAAAGCAGATAAATCTCAAATAGGTATTAACTATAATTTACTAATTATTCCTCATTTGTCTCTTTTGAATATTGTAAACATTCAAATTATAGTACTAGAAGCTTTTAAAAGCAAAGGAAAAATCCATATGACTACAGCGCAAGCTTTCCTATTATGTTCTGTTGGTGACATGAGCTTGGAGGGTTACCCTCTCTAGAGGAGTCAGTTTCCATGGTAGTTCAGTCCCGGGCCTCTCCTAAATTTAAACTGAAAATTATACTAAGTAGTATCAAATTATGGAGGTGATTATTTGTTGTCTTTAGTTCATGACTATTTTTTAACATAGAAATAGACACAGCTAAGGTTCCCGGTAGGGAAAACAAAAAACAAAAGCAGAACTTCCCTTGTGCATTTTCAAGGGCCTCATTAAAAATTATCAGAAAAACTATTCCAACTATAAATAGCATGGTTTTGTGAAAAATGTGAATAATTTAGCTTTTCTTCTTACATGCCATCATAAGAAAATTACTTAATAAGCATATTTACAGATAAAAGGTGAACTAACAAGCTTTTCACATGCCAAGAACAGCTCACATTTCTTTGTTTCTTCTGCCATGGTTGTCAACATCACAAATACCTAAAGCAGTGCAGGAAGCCATATTCATACATGCTTTAGGGGTCAGAAATAGGTTCCTCATACAGGCCCCCAGTTCAGCAAGATATTTTAAACATGAGCACAGTCCTACAGAAGTCAAAATACATTAGTTGTCCCACTAAAGCTACATGCTTAAAATTAGACACAAGCTTGAAGTACTTTGGTGAACTGGGTTCTGCCTTAATTCTGAAACATGCTGTTTTTCTATTTCAATTTTTTTATGATTATATATTTCAGCTGTACTGTAACAACGAAAAGGAAAATGTCTATCTATATTCACTTCGAACTTTTGCAGTAGCTAAAGCTATAGTTAAAATTATATTGCCTCTTCCATTATAATCTTAGTTTTACATAATCATAAAACCCTCTCTCTGAAATTCTCCCTCCGAAATTAAAATGTCCATGCTTTGCTTTGACTCAAAGTTTAATTCAGTGGTAAAGTCTGAATAGAAGTCAGACAGTCATTTTTCAGTTAGCTGCTGATGGAGGGAAAAACAAATAAAACTGTCCCACGCACCGCTATTCCCACTGCGAAAAGATCTGCAGCATACAAAGTATTTAAACTGTATGCTGTGGGTACGTCTACACTACGGGACTATTCCGAATTTGCATAAACCGGTTTTGTAAAACAGATTGTATAAAATCGAGTGCACGCGGCCACACTAAACACATTAAATTGGTGGTGTGCGTCCACGGTCCGAGGCTAGCATCGACTTCTGGAGCGTTGCACTGTGGGTAGCTATTCCGTAGCTATCCCATAGTTCCAGCCTCCCGCCCCTTGGAATTTCCGGGTTGAGATCCCAGTGCCTGATGGGGCAAAAATAATTGTCGTGGGTGGTTCTGGGTAAATGTCGTCAGTCACTCCTTCCTCTGGGAAAGCAACGGCAGACAAGCATTTCGCGGCTTTTTTCCCTGGATTGCCCTGGCAGATGCCATAGCATGGCAATCATGGAGCCTGTTTTGCCTTTTGTGACTGTCACCGTATGTGTACTAGATGCCGCTGACAGAGGCAATTCAGCAGCGCTACACAGCAGCATGCTTTTGCTTTTGCATGACAGCAGAGATGGTTACCAGCCATACTGCACCATCTACCAATCCATAAATTGGTAAAAAGATGATCATGGCTACCAGTCGTTTTGCACCATTTGCTGCTGTCATAAGTGCCCTGGCTGCTCTTAGCCAGGGCGCAAAAACAAATTGGGAATGACTCCCTGAGTCAATCCCTCCTTTTTGGTATCTAAAAATAGAATCAGTCCTGCCTAGAATATGGGCAAGTGTACTAGAGAACCACTGTATCAGAGAGCACAGCTGCTCTGTGTCAGATCCTGCAGAAATTATGAGCTGTATGCTATTCACAGGGGATGCTCCTGCAACAACCCCACCTGTTGATTCCGTTCTTCCCCCAGCCTTCCTGGGCTACTGTAGCATTGTCCCCCCACTTGTGTGATGAAGTAATAAAGAATGCCGGAATAAGACACACTGACTTGTTAGTGAGAAATGAGTGGAAGGCAGCCTCCAGCTGCTACGATAGTCCAGATAGGACAGTAAGGAGTGTGGAGGAGAGGAGCCCAGCATCCCTCTGCTAGTCCAGGGGCAATTGAATCTCTTTTTTTTTACACATGAAGGGTGGGGGCTGACAGAGCTCAGCCCCCTGTTGCTATGATGACGATGGTTATCAGCCATACTGCACCATCTACCAGGAAAAATTAGGGCCAGGCACCCTTGATAGACCTCACCAATGCTAGTCTGCATGGTTACCAGTCCTTTTGCACTGCCCCATGTGCCAATAGGCTGATGATGAGGACGGGTACCAGTTGTTTTGCACCATCAGCCACCCATGGCGGGGGGGGGAGCAAGGATGTTGGTGTTCAGTGCTGCAGCATCGCGTCTATCTGCAGCATTCAGTAAAGATAGGGTGACATGTAAAAGAGTCAAGAGAGGATTGTTTTCCCTTTCACTTCTGGGGGTGGGTGGGGGGGGGGTGCGTAAATTGCCGAGCTATGCCCTGACCCACCGCGGACACTGTGTTTGACCCTAGAAGCATTTGGAGCTCAGCCAAGAATGCAAATGCTTTTCTGAGAGACTGCAGGAACTGTGGGATAGCTTGAGTCCTCCAGTCCATGAGCGTCCATTTGATTCCTTGGCTTTCTCTTACGCTTGTCACGCAGCAGTGCGCTGAGTCCCTGCTATGGCGTCTGTCTGGAGATTTTTTTAAAATGTTTTTTAATTCGTCTTCTGTAACGGAGCGCTGATAGAACAGATTTGTCTGCCCTTACAGCGATCACGTCCGCATGGTCCATGCGGGAGCTCTTTCTTTATTTTGATTTTTAACTGCATCGCCACACGTGCTGATCGGAGCTCCACGCTGGGCAAACAGGAAATATTCAAAAGTTCGTGGGGCTTTTCCTGTCTACCTGGCCACTGCATCCGAGTTCAGATTGCTGTCCAGAGCAGTCAGTGGTGCACTGTGGGATACCGCCCGGAGGCCAATACCGTCGATCTGCGGCCACACTAACCCTAATCCGATATGGTAATTCCGATATTAGCGCTACTCCTCTCGTTAGGGAGGAGTACAGAAACCGGTTTAAAGAGCCCTTTATACCGATATAAAGGGCCTCTTAGTGTGGACGGGTGTGGCGTTAAATCGGTTTAAACACGTAGTGTAGACCAGGCTTGTGTCTGTGAAAGAGGCAAAGAAATCCCTGTCTACACAATAGCATAAGTCTCAAACAGAGGATCTGTTCAGGTATGGACAACCTGGTGACTCCATTCAGCCTCCAATCAGATAGTGTTGAGAGTTTCTCATCATGCAGTGTTTTCATTTTACTTTGTGGATAAAAATCTCTCCAATTTGGACTGAACTGTCTTTCCGTCAATGGAAATGGAGAAATGGCCTGAAAGGACAAGGGTTTGCTCCTCTTCATCTGAGTTTTTGACCAGTCTCACTCAGAGAGGCTTTATACAAGCTCTTTAAAGATAGATAGATATCTATATCTATATTGATATCGATATAGAGATATATACACACACACCACTGCTATATGTATAAATTTCATGATAGAAAAGTGGAATATGTTGAAAGAGTTTGGGCCAGATGCTCAGCTGGTATAAATCAGCATAAATTCATCCTTTAATGGTGTATGTCAGTATACGCCAACCAAGGATCTTACTCCTTGTGTTGTGTTGTGACTTACAGTTGTTTTTGAAAACTCAGAAAGGACACAAGATGCAATTATAAAAGCCACAGAATATCTTAAAATAAATTACTATAAGCAGTCATTCCATCACTTTAATTCTTAGAAATTTAGTTACGATGTTCTTATGTCATTTGTATAAGGGCTATGTTGAATTCACCAAAACCAATCTTAACTATAATAATCATTTGCATATATGAATCTCTTACATTTATGAAGGAGAAATGTATGGAAAGGTTAGGGTTTTTTGCCTCAAACAAGTTCTATAGCTCTTTGCTTATAAAAACATATTATTTCATAGCAGAGATAGTTAAGTGCTTTACTGCTTAAACTTTTAAACACAAAAGCATTTACCTGGCTGCACTATGAGGCAGCTCTGCTCACACAAAACGTTAAGGACTTGAATAAGATCAGAACCTACTCCTGGCTCCCAGTGCCCTGGCAAGCTCCTAGACACCTCAGAATCCTTGGGCTGCCTAGCTAATTCCAGGCTAACAGGAAAGGAAGAATTTAGGAATGTTGCTGTGTTGTGAAATCTGGTGGATGGATCAGGCAGTAAGCTCAGGGACCCTGTGGAATTTAGCTCCAGACAGCAGTAGGAACTAAGGGTAGCAATGATCCAGTTGGGTTCTTAGAAGTTGTTAGGTGCTAAAAGACTTGTTTAAATCTCTGCAAGGCATCTCTGCAGACAATGATCAGTCAATAAAAACAAACGCTCCAAATAACTATTACTTCAAAACTAATTTTCCAATAAACTATTATGTACAAGTATGTTTAAGATATCTACATATGTGAATTTGTGCATTTATAAACTGTTCCATATATGAGGGAAAACAGGCTGAAAAATAACGACAACACTTTCAAAATCTCAAGAGTGATCAAGATAGATATTACCTTTGAAATTCTAGCAAAAATTATCCTAATTTTCTATAGTGACCACAAGTTTCATAGGTATATCTTTTAATAAGACCAAGTTATGGGTGAACATCAAAGAAGTTACTCACCTTGTGTAGTAACGATGGTTCTTCGAGATGTATCCCCCTATGGCTGCACCATTGTAGGTGTGAGTGCATCCCTGTACTGCTGATGGGAGAACTTCCCAGTAGCAGTAGCAGTAGCAGTGTCCACTGGGCCTGCACATGCGTGGTCTCTCCTCATGCTGCACCACAAGGCTAGCCAGTGCACGGCGGCTAGCCATCCTCAGTTCCTTATCTACAGAGTCATAGAGAACTTCGAAGTAGCGGGGAGGAGGGCAGATAGTGGAGCACCCATAGGGACACACTTCTCAAAGAACCATTGTTACTGCACAAGGTGAGTAACTTCTTTGGAGGGCTGGGACTTCGGAGTCAGATTTGTCACAGATGGCATCGGAGGCAAAGTCCCTGGTGATTGCATAATATTCTGAGAAATATTATGCAAGGTGTAGACCGATGCCCATGTTGCCACTCTGCAGATCTCTGTGATAGGGACATCCTTGAGGAAGGCAACAGATGAGGAGATAGAGCTCGTGGAATGTGTACGGATCAAGTCTGAATTTGGTAGCACTGTCTGATGCAATTCAAGACCCACTTGGATAGTCTTTGAGCTGATATCACTAAGCCCTTACATATTTCCACCATAGAGAGAAATAGTCTAAGGGATTTCCTGAAGGCCATTGTCCTATCGAGGTAGAATACAAGGGCTCTCCTCATGTCTAGTGTATGCAGAATGGCCTCCCTATTGTCTCGGTGAGGCTTAGGGTAGAATACAGGAAGGTGAATAGACTGATTCATGTGAAATGAGGAGGTCACTTTAGAGATGAACCTTGGATGCAGCCTAAGTGTAACCTTGTCAGGGAAGAATACTGTGTAGGGGGAATGCGCCATCAGAACTGATATTTCCCTTATTCTTTTAGCCGAGGTAACTGAAACCAGGAAGATCGTTTTCATCAATAGATATGCTAGCCATAGGTGGCCATAGGTTTGATGGGAGGTCTAGTCAGCCCTTTCAACACTAAGTTTAGATCCCACAAGGGGGTAGGAAGTCGAGGTTGAGCAAAGAGGTTTGTTATTCCCCTAAGGAACCTTTCAGTGGTCGGATGCGAAAGAACCAAGTACCCTTCTACTGGCTGGTGAAATGCTATAATAGCTGCTGGGTGGACCCTAGAAGATCTCAGGGATAACCTGGATTTTTTTTTAAGGGTCAAGGCAAATTCCAGAATGTGTGGAAGAGTTGCTGACACTGGAGAGATTTGTTGGGATGTGCACCAAATCCGGAACCTGAACCATTTCTGCAAGTAAGTGTGTCGTGTAGACTTTCTACTGTGTAGTATCAGGGGGTAGCCGTGTTAGTCTGTATCCACAAAAACAACAAGGAGTCTGGTGGCACCTTAAAGACTAACATTTATTTGGGCATAAGCTTTTGTGGGTAAAAAAAAAACCCACTTCTTCAGATGCACGGAGAGAAAATTACATCCACCCTGATCAAACTGGCCTGTCAACACTGGTTCTCCACTTGTGAGGGTAACTCTCTTCTCTTCATGTGTCAGTATATAATGCCTGCATCTATAATTTTCACTCTGTGCATCTGCAGAAGTGGGTTTTTTACCCACGAAAGCTTATGCCCAAATAAATCTGTTAGTCTTTAACATGCCATCGGACTCCTTGTTGTTACTGTGTAGTAGAACCTCTTACACTTCCTTTGAGCATGAGCTTTCTAGGTGTTGGAACAGGTCTGTGGATGGTGTTCCCCACCGTGCATACAAGTCGTGTAGTACCGACAAGTGCATCTCCACTGGTGGTCATGTGGAAAAGTGCAACTGAGCTTGTCTGCTACCATGTTCCATTGCTTCTTTGCATAGAAAGGCCAATCTGGATCCGCCCCAGCGGTTGATATAATACATGTAGGCTATGTTGTCCGTCAGGACTTTTGTGTGTGATCCCGCTATCACAGCAGAAGAAATTCGCACAGGCATTCCTGACTGCTCTCAGCTCAAAGAGACTGATGTGCAGGGATCTCCGCAGGCGACCATTTGCCTTGCACTGTGAGACCATTTAAATGCATGCCCCATCCTAAGATGGATGCATCTGTGGTAAGGAGTGACTAAGGTGGCACCTGTAAGAAGGGGATCCCTTTGCATGCATTGGCCGGGTTCTTCCATCAGTGCAGGGAGTTCTTGATCCTGGTATGCAGTGACAGGGCTTTGTCCAGACTGCTCCTGTTTGATCTATAAACTGAGCTGACCTACAGCTGTAAGCATCGCATGTGAAGTCTGGCATGAGGAATGATCACTGTGCTGGCTGCCATATGCCCCGGGAGCTGGGGGCAGATTCTGGCTTGTACTTGAGGGCTGCATTGAGTCGTGTCTATAAGTGATACCAGGGCTGGAAACCTGTCCTGAAGTAGGAAGGTTTTGGCCTGTAGTGCGTGTAGGTCAGCCCCTATGAATTCTAGACGTTGCACTGATGTGAGAGTGGACTTCTGGGAACTGATCTGCAGTCCCAGCTCCATGAACAAGTGTATCGTGTCTTCGGTTGCTCAATGAGTCTCCTGAAGTGACCAGGCTCTGAGGAGACAATCGTCCAGGTAAGCATTGATCATTATCCCTTGAGATCATAGATGGGTGGCCACCACTGACAGAACTTTGGAAAATATTCTTGGGGCCGATGAAAGTCCAAAGGGGAGGACCTTGTATTAGTAGTGGTCATGCCCCAAAATGAACCTTAGGAAATGTCTGTGAGCCAGTAGTCTGGAGACGTGAAAGTAGGCATCTTGTAGGTTGAGGGCCGAAAACCAGTCTCTCTGTTCCAGTAATGGAATGGTTGTCGACAGGGTAACCATCTTGAACTTCTGAGCTTTGACAAACTTGTGGAGAGCTCTGAGGTCCAGGATGGGTCTCCAACCTCCATTCCTTTTGGGTATTAGGAAGAAATGAGAGTAGAACCCCTTTCCTTGTAGATGTTGAGGCACTGGTTCTATGATTCCCCACTGCAGGAATCGATCTATCTTCTGCTATAGTTGACACTCGTGAGAAGGGCCCCTGAAGATGGACAGGGAAGGGTGTTGTGGAGAGGGTAGGGAGGTGAAGTGGATGGAATATCCAGATCTAGGACCCATCTGGCCAATGTTCTACACTCCCAGGCACTGCAGAACACTGCCAAACAATGGTCAAATGGATGCACAGTCACAGGTAGCAGTGCGGAATGGTCTCACAGCGGCTCGACCTGCCCATCCAAAATGATGCCTAGGGGCAGGTGGGTGAGTTGAGGACTGGGAACCAGAAGGCTTTTGTTTCGAGAACCTTCCCTTTTTCTTCTGGAGCTCATAGTGCCATTGTGATGGGAATTGGGATGAATAAGGCCTCTGTTGGTATTGAGGGCTAAAGGGTCTCTTTAGTCCCGTGTACAGATTCCCAGTGACCTGAGAGTGGCCCTGGAATTCTTCAAGGAGTGGAGAAAGGCATCAGTCTTCTCGGTGAAGAGCTTCACCCCTTCAAAGATGAAGGGTCTGCACATCCTACAGAAAACCCAACAGATAAAGCCACGATACCCGTCTCATCACGACAGCCATGGAGATAGTCCTGGCAGCCGTGTCAAGGGCCGACTGCAAAGCTGTTTTTCTGTCAGTTGCCCTTCCTGGATGATGGCTTTGAAGGAATCCTGGAGCTCTCTGGCAATTTATCAACAATGTCTTGTAGTTTATTGTAATTCATGTAGTCATATTTCACCGTGAGCACCTGGTAATTGGCAATTCAAAACTAAGGTGGCTGAGAAATACGCCTTCCTACCAAAGAGATCAAGACGTTTCCAATCTGTGTCATAGGGCATCATCCTATAGTGGTGTTGTCATTTACGAGAGCTCAGAGCATCCACCATGATGGAATTGGGTGGTAGGTGGTCCTTTGTGAGGATATAATATTTTTTGTCCATCTGCTTGCACATCAGAGCCATTGAAGCCAGGGTTTGGCTGAGTCAAGGATGGCCTCATTAACTGGGAGGGTGATTTTGGCAGTAGATGATGCATGGAGATTATCGATAAACTGGTGGTGCGTATCTTTAACCTCCTCCAATGGTATGTGGAGGGTGTCTGCCACTCTCTTTGCCAGCTCTTGGAACAAGTGAAAGTCATCTGCCATGGCAGGTGGCGACAGCAAGACTGCTTCATCTGGTGAAGAGGAGGATACAGCCTTGGATGTGACCTCCTCCTCTGTGTCCATCTCTAGCTCCTCCACTTCTTGGGGTTATGAGGCTCGCGATGCTGTAGTCGAGGAGGCATGCCTGGGAGGCTTTGGGGCAATGTTTAGTGCCCTTCAGGCAGGCTGGCAATGCGCCACTCAGGAGTCCCAGTATGGCTACTGCAGTGGCATAATACCTGGTGGAGGTGCCAATGGGTTACCATGCTAAGATGGTGGCGGTGTCATCTGGTGGTACATTCCCAGACCCTCTTGATTTTGGGTCCCATATGGAGTTTGGGAGAAGAATGGAAAAACCCCATTCAGCTCACTGTCCGATTCCTCACTTGACTTCGGAGTGATTGTGGGGAAATACTCCTTGGTCGGCCATGGTTCGAAGCTCTGATCTTGGTACCAAAGGGTGGAGGGTCAGGAGCTTCCAACATAGCCAGGTGACCAGCCTGATGGAATTCTGCTAGTACAGAGCATCCCAGCATTGGTGGCGGTGCCAGGGAAGATGGGAACCTCGCCCGTATGATCTCTCCGGTGCGTGGTTGCTGGATGATCTCAGTGCCGGCAGTGCTGAGAATACCAAACAAGATGGTGATTGCTTTCGGCTATCTCAGGGTTCGCTGAGGGGACTTCTCGCTCTCTTTTTCGACTTGTGAGAGGAGTCCCCGGACCACTTCTTCAATCCACTGTCCTTCAAAGTTGAAAGCTGAGGAGAAGACTCACACCTGCCAAAGGACTGGGGTTAGAGAGCTGCCGCCATAAAGATGATTTTCTGGCAGAGCTCTCTGTCCTTGTGGGATCTCAGCTGGAGTTGCTGGCAGAGGGAACACTTCTGCTGGATGTGGCCCTCGCCACTCAGAGTGCTTGTCCATGACCAGGATTGCCTCATTACAACTGTGACACTTCTTTAAGCCCAGAGAGCTGGGCATACCTTTGTCCAGCAGGGAGTTCCCCCTCACTGCGGTTACTCTGAACAAAGTCTTCTTTTCTTCTTCTTCTTCTTCCCTTTTTTTTTTTTTTAATAAATAAAAGTCAAAGAAGGCTAAAGGGCTTCTAAACGCTAAAGATTAACAACTGAAAAGTAGAGTTAATGATCCATTAACAGACATCTAAAGGCTCTAAACAGGGGTGGTTGAGAAGGAACTGAGGGCGATTAGCCCGCATGCTGGCTATCTCATCATGCAGCACAAGAAGAGACAGCGCATGTGTGGGCCAAACAGACACAGCTTCCAAAGTTCTATGATGAGCAATGCAGAGATACAGACACACTTACACAGTGGAGCACCCACAGAGATACTACTCAAAGAAGAATTAAGGTTAATTATGGTCCTCTGCTCACATCCTTAACCATAACTAAGGAGGCACAATTATAATGGCTCCATAATAGTCTTAAAAAAAGCAATAAAACAACAAGTGCACTTATATATACACCATAGAACTCGAAAGACTTCACAGAGATTAAGTTAATTCACAACACCCATGTGAGGTATGTTAGATATTTCAATAATTTTATATGTGTAAACTGAGGCATAGAAATGTATATAACTTGCTCAAAGTCACACAGAACACCATTCTGCAGACTCTTGCATGAAAAATTCTTATTCACCTAAGTAGCCTTATTGATTTGAATGAAAGTATCATGCAAGTACAGATATGCAGAATCAGAGCCAATATAAGTGATAGAGTCCTGGTTCCCTTTCCTCTTATGACTTTAAAATATATATTTAAGTCTTTAGAAAATAATACAGAAATAATAACAATAAAGATAAGTAAATAAAAAGATTTCACAGTCAGTTCAAAAGCTTCTGCCGATCCAGATTTGGCCTCCGGTCTGCCTATTCACCCTCACCCTATTCACACCCTGTGTTATGGCCTTCTTTATTCTAGGAAAATTTTTACTTTCTTTTTCAGTACTGTTGTACCAGCCCTGATGCTACCAGTGATGAAAGCTGTAGTGAAGACTGGATGCTCACATGTCTAGCACTGTCATTTAGCAGGACTAGATGCAGCCTTGTCTACCTTAAAGCCTCCACCAATATTACCTCTTGCAGAGCTGCAACTATTGGGAATTATGGGTTGAAAATTCTACTAGTGAACAAGTATGCCTAACTCTCCCCTTGAGGCTGCTTTGTATTGACACACAGGCTGATATCTCAAAGTATCCAAAACAGACTCCCTGATACATTAGCACACATTGTAGTCATTATTCACCACAGATGCATTTCCACCTGTGGCAGTCCTTATGTAGACCAGACTCTTCTATGCTAGATCTTGAACCTCTTTTTCCATCAGTGCAGCTATGGAGAAGTACAACAGTCAAATCTTTTGTAAACAAGGCCTTTCTGGACCGAGTCTTGTTTTGCTTCTCAAAGGCTTCCACACTATTATGGGGATCTTAATCTAATAAAAGCTGCCTTCAAGACTCAAGTCCAATCAGGCAAAGCTTAGAATAGGCAAGCAAGAGCTACCAGTCTGGCATAGGGATGAAAGAAAGTTGAACAGGGTACTCTAAAATTGTTGGCAGCTATTAATACTGTAAAATAAACCTACTTTGCAGCAGCACCATCTGGTGGTACGAGTCTCCTTAGATAGTTTATTTAGAATGATTTAAAAGAAAATTCTTTAAAATGTCTAAGAACAGCATGAAATTCAAGTGCAATAAAGCAAAACAGTGTCTGTGCATTCCTAATACTTAATAATAATTGGATGTTTCCTAAATTTATTGAATCTATACATCTAAATTAAATCACTGCTACACCATACATTCGCAACATTGTACTACTTGAAGTTCTATGACTACTGATTCAGCAACTGCAGTTGCTAGATACATTTTTCTGCCTTCAACTTATGGATCAGCCTTTCATGTAAATTAAATATACTTACAGTTTCTTTGCTAAATTGTATTCCATACTCTGACAAACATAACTAATGTTATGCTGTTAGTTTACATGTATTTAGGTAGAAAGTAAAACTGAAATTATGGAAATCCATTTTTGAAAATTTTTAGCAGATGGATCAAATATTATGGGGGGGGGGTAGTGGAATTAGTAACAACTATCTGGTTTAATGGGATTCCTGCTGGGATTCTTCAACACAATAAGAACGTGAAAGTTTTAAAGTTCCAAATGGAGCAGGAAAGGTGCGTTGATGGTATATCCTAACACTATCAAAGACAGCTCAGTAATTATCTCACAGGAAGGACTGTAACTGTACATCTGAGCTGCAAAAAATGCAACTTTATAAAAATTTTATGTCTTACACATGCACAGAAGTGCATAGGCAAGAACTAAACTATTAAAATATTTGTATATCTACCACTCTATTACAATAATAAATATCTGCCTTCAACATAGCTCTTCACCTCAGGATTTCAAAACATTCCGTAAAGGTAGCTAAGCATCATTTTATAGATGGTGATAATGAGGCAGGGAGTAAAGTCACTTGTGCAAGGACACACAGTCAGTCAGTTGCGGAATTGGGAGCAGTAACCAAGTCTTCTGACTTGGTTGTGTACTCTAACAGCTTGAACACACTACCTAAGTGAAGAATAAGTCCTTAGTTTCAGCATTTCTTTTACTAATCTTCAGACTGACAGGATCTGCAATTTTCTCTTCCACTTCCATTTTTGCACTAAATATTTATGTAAGCATGAAGCATAAACAAACTTTATATCAGCAATTCCAGATTTTTCTGCCATTCCAGTACATCAATTAGAAAAACAATATAGTTCCCAGTAGATGCTAAATCTTGAAATTCTTTTATCACTTTTATAAATATTTACTCTGTATCTGTCAGCTGACATATTTAAGATATTTAAAAGTTCCACTGAAGTTCAGTTAAGCATATGCGTAAATCTGTAGAGCATCAGAACCTAAGTGTTATCCAATTTCAAACA
Organism: Mauremys reevesii; assembly: GCF_016161935.1. Lineage (NCBI taxonomy): Eukaryota > Metazoa > Chordata > Testudines > Geoemydidae > Mauremys > Mauremys reevesii. Next base: position 304,200,546 of record NC_052623.1, read on the forward strand.
CTTATATGAAGCAAATAAGCATTGTATAATGTAAAATTTACAGCTGAATTCTGCACATACAGCTTCTGATTTAAAGAAAATAAGAAATCAGAGAGGGCAAGGTGGCAGATATACTTGCTGGGAAGTTTTAGAATTATCACTGCAACACTGATTATGAAAGCCTGAGCAGCATTTTTTCCTTTGGTTAGCAACAGTGTAATATCATTAGAAAATGAAGAGGTATGGTGTGCACCCTGAATATTAGAATGGTCAAGAGATCAGACTTCCTGTTGGGAAGTATCTGTCTTGGGTATTAAATATAATCACTGAAAATTTCTTTCAAAGGAAAAGAAGAAGAAATCTGAGATTAAAAAATACTTTTGCCCCACGAATCACCAACTTAGAAGGTTACTGTGAAATATCAGGTAAAAATACTTGAAGTGTAGACTCAAAATATGATTATTAAAAACTGAAGTGGAAAATATTAAGGTGGTCTACAGTGCACAGGTAATACAGAATATATTTTTATAGAAAGGCTGAGAAAATGGAAAACAATATTAAAAGTAAGAGTATTCAGATATTAGGCATTAGAAAAAGGCTCAACAACATTGAATCCCTAGAGGTGGTCTGGGATTTAGTGGAGATAAAATCTGATCCTCTATTGTGGATTAACCAGGCTTTTGAAATCCTGGGTAAACCCAGTAAGATTTACTGCACTTCCATAATTTTGAACGGAAATAATTCATGGGAATAGCAATACTGTATAATTATTATATCATATGTCTTAGAGCAAGGGAGAGGGACCAGGAATTTAGACTGAAAGTTTGTTATATGAAGCAACAAATGTATATGAGCCTAGATGTTTCTCAAACAACAACTGAGAAAGCACAAATTTTGTAGTTAGTAATCCAAGTTTTCTCCTTTCTTCTGTGGCGCACTACCCTGCCCAGCTGTGTGTAATTCTGGATTACATTAAATTCTGCATAATTCAGAAAACTCTTGGACACAAAGTTGGCATATTGGGCCCATGAAGAGGACACTGCAGCCCTCTCCAAACAACTTCTTAAGTCATTCAAACAAAATACTTCCTATATTTTAATTTGCTATTTTTGGAGAGGAGAAGTGTTGTTCATTACAAGTGAATGGGGGAATTTTCTTCAATCATGTTCCTATTAGGACCAAATGTAATACAAGTTGTAAAATTAAAATTGGCAGAGCTTATTTTTGTGGCAAAAAACACTGATAAAGATGTTATAGGAAAGTTATGTATAAGATTGTCTGTACAACAGATTCTTAAATGAATAATATATGTGTGTCTAGATTTTCTAGACCTTTGTAGGTCTAATAATTTAGGGGGGAAATGACTACTAAAAATATAAATATAAAGGAATTTTAAAAAATTCAGATAACGTGAGATACATTACCTGTTGGGGGGAGGGGAGGAAGGAAGAAAAAAGAACACACACACACACACACATACATGTATATCCACACAATCAAATTCTGCTCTCAATTACATTAGCATACAGGACTTCAAAAATTTACCAGACACCTACCAGCCAGAGGTGGATATGAAAGATGAGGGAAGGCTGAGCTTACTCGTTAGGTCCAGGAGTAACCAACAGCCCAGCAAAAAGTCCTATCTGCTGCTAGTGGGAAGTGCAGCCTCTCTCCTTCAAGCATTCAACAGTCAACCCAACACTGAAGAAATCCACACTAGGTACATCACATCTAGCCAATTACTGCCCAGTAACTTTGCTTTCCTGAGAAAGATCATAGTGAAGCTAGCAGGCTGCTTTGACTTAAATCAAAGTGATTTAAAATCACGATTTAAATCACTAAGTGGAAAGCCTCGGTTTAAATCATGGCTTTTAATCAACTTTTCCATTTCTACTTCAGTTATTTTCATTGGCTAATATAAGCATTAAAACATGCTGATTTACAACTAAATAGAACCTTTACACTAGATTTTATATATCTTTTTGCTACCCCTGAGGGTACGCTAAACTTTATACATCTATTCAAGCAATTATATAGCTTAATATTTTCAGATTTTTATTAACTGTACACTTTTAGCATGTTAGAAAATGCTGAATGATATATTGCTTATTTACTAGATAATTAACTTTTTGCTCAGGATGGGTGTCAAGCTGCATTTGGATGGTAACCAGAATTTAGTTAAACACACAAAACAGTGTATTTACTTTTTATTTAAATGTTTTAAGAAATTATAGTTTAGGCCTTAACATATTTTGTATTAAATTCAGAATTAATTTTAAACAGGGTATATTTTAAAAAAAAATTATAATTTAAAAAAAAATCTGAGTTAAATGAAAAAAAATTGAACCCCCCCCCCTCAAAAAAAGCATTGATTTTTATCCACTCTGGAAGGTAGTGAAAGCCCTACTGCAAGCTTATCAAACCAAAGCAAATATCTTTAAGACAGTATAATCTGGCCAAAGTGAAATAGCCAGTCCTATTTCAGTCAGGCCAGAGTGAAATAGCTTTAGCAACACTCATGGTTAAACTGATGTTGATGGATGGAGGGCAGGAATCCATTCTCATCCTCCTGGACCTCCACAGTATTCAGCTTTGCCAAATTCAAGATACTGGTGTCCTGCCCATGAGAGGTGGCAGTGATGCAGGGGAATGCTCTAAAATGTTTAAAAACCTTCCTGGAGGGCTTACAAGAGCAGTGATGGCAAACAGAACCTCTGCTACTAGACTCCCTCACTTGTAGAGTCCCTCAAGGATCAATTCTCTCTTCTCTCTTTCAACATGTGCATGCAGCATCTAGGTGAACTGGTAAGACAACATGGACTCAAGTGTCAGGAATATGCAGATAACACAGGTCTACTTCTCCTTCACCATATTACTATCTCTGTCACCCAAGATGACCCCATGCTGGGATGAGATCAGCTCATAGATCAAGAGAGCTAGTTGAAGCTGAACTCCAGCAAGACAGGGGTTATGTTGGATGGCAGAGAAAAGGATTATGAGGCTCCACGGTCTGGTCTCCTTTGCTTCAAGGTATGCATCCGCAGTAGGACAATTCAGCCCATATTTTAGGAGTGCTCCTGGATTCCTTGCTGAGCTCTCACTCACAGTAGCATCTGGAAGTATCACTTTATACCAGGGGTCGGCAACCTGCCAAACATGGCACGCGAGCCGATTTTGAGCAGCACGCAGCCGCCTGCCGCAGTCCTGGCCCCCAGCCCCATTCAGCCCCCCCGCCCACCACTCTCCCCTGCGGGGGCAGAAGGCAGAAGCTTGGTTCTGCGGCAACCAAGCTTCCCTCTCCCCCGCTTCTTCCCCCAGAGTGCTGCTTTCTGCCCCGCCCCCTCTCCGTTCCTGTGTCAATCAGCTGATGGCCCTAGCGAGGGGGAGCGGGGAAGAGCAACAGCGTGCAGGCAGTCCCCTAGAGGGGACAGACAGAGGTAGGGACGGAGCCTTGGGGAAGGAGGTGGAACAGGGCATATCCCCCCTTCCCTGAGCTGCTCAGGGCAGGGGGCTGGGAGCACCCCTATGGGCCAAGCACCCCAGCCCTCTGCCCTGATCCCCGCCCCACTGTCTTCTGTCCTACACCCCCCATGCCTCCCAGCCCTCTGCCCTGACCCTTGAACCCTCCCTCACACACAGCCTTCTGCCCTGCACCCCCCAACCCCCCCAGCCCTCTGCCCTGAACCCCACCCACCCCAACACATATCCAGCCTTCTGCTCTGCATCGCCATAGCCCCATCCCTCTGCCCTGAACCCCCCACATACCCAGCCCTCTGCCCTGCAGCCCCACAGCCCCATCCCTCTGCTCTGACCCCCCCGCCCACACTCAGCCTTCTGCCATGCACCCCCCCATCCCCAGCCCTCTGCCTTGACCCTTGAACCCCACACCCAGTCTTCTGCCCTACACCCCCCACACACCCCAGCCCTCATCCCTGAACCCCCCCCACCCCATCCAGGTCTGGGGTGCCGGCTGCAGGCCCTGCTCAGCCCGCTGCCAGCCTAGGTGAACAGAACCCCAGAGCTGAGCAGGCTGGGCGGCGTAAGATCAGCATTTTAATTTAATTTTAAATGACGCTTCTTAAACATTTTGAAAACCTTGTTTACTTTACATACAATAGTTTAGTTATATAATATAGACTTATAGAAAGAGACCTTATAAAAATGTTAAAATCTATTACCGGCACGCGAAACCTTAAATTAGAGTGAATAAATGAAGACTCGGCACACCACTTCTGAAAGGTTGCCGACACCTGCATCTCTAGTTGGCAAGATGATGTTCTCCCTTTCTGGCAGATAATGACCTGGCCTCACTTATGCCATTACTATAGCAACTGGTCAAGAAACCACCAGCCCTTACGAAACTCCAACTAGTATTGAACACAGCAATAAATCTACTCAGTAATATGAGCTATTATGATCACGTCAAACCTATCTTCTACTCTCTACAGTGGCTTTTCACAGAACAGTGGTTCTCAAACTGGGCTCAGGACCCCAAAGTGGGTTGCAACCACAATTTAATGGGGTTGCCTGTGTTGTCATCAAACTAGCTGGGGCCCAAGGCTGAAGCCAAAGTCCAACCCCCACAACCCAGGGCTGAAGCCCTCAAGCTTCAGCACCCTCCAGGGCGGGGGGCTCAGGTTTCAGTCCCTCTTCCCGGGACCTTGTAGTAATTTTTGTTGTCAGAAGGGGGTCGTGGTGCAATGAAGTTTGAGAAACCCTGCCATAGACTATTGAATCAAGTTCAAGGTCTGGGACCGTATCAACTTCAGGGCATTCAAAGGCCTGAGACCAAAGCATATAAAAGATCACCTAAATCTCCAGCATAAAGCCATGGTTGACAACTCTGCTTCATAGGCACAGCGGAACTTTTGCCACAATGGTAAAGTTCTTCCGTGCAGGAAAATAATTTCTCTCAGGGCTGGGCCCAGACTATGCAACAAACTTCCACTGGAAAAATAACCATCACAAACCTCGCCACCTTCCACTCCATGTTCAAGGTGCAATTATTCAACATTTGGTAAAAATTTTCAAAAGTCCCTAAGTCCCATTTTCAAAAGTGACTTTGGCACTTAGGAGCATAAGTCTTATTGAAAGTCAATGGGACTTAGACTCCAAAGTGACAATCCCATTGATTTCCAATAAGAGTTAATGCTCCTAAGTGCCAAAGTCACTTTTGAAAATGGACTTAAGTACTTTTGAAAAATGTGTCCCTTGTCTTCTCTAAAACACACACAGCAGTGTGTAAGCGAAAAGCTACTAAAACAAAACACTACTTTGTACACAGACAATCCCCCTTAGAAAACGATGACATAAAAAATGAAACACACACAACCGATGTCAGTCTCATTGCTTCATGCATTACTGGAAGATGCTCAGATACTAGTGATGACACTAAGAAACTACACAGAAGAGAAGTGGAAGGGTATTGGGATTTCTTCCAGGGAAATATACCAAGACCCTCCTCAAGGATACCATTTTTCATATCAGCCTTTGGCTACTAGGTGTACGATAAACTTATTGAACCCTCTCCTAAACAAAATCTCTCTTCTTCTTGTCTCCCTGCTACCCTCTCCCAGAGTCTCATCAATTTTGAGTGGTCTCTTTACATTGTTCCCTAGTGGCAGGTTGTGGAAGGAAACATCTCCACTACTATCCTAACACCAGGGACTTAATGCTGTCAGAGCATCCTGGAGCGTGGCTTTGGCACCTGAAATCCAGGATGGAGCAACACTCTAGCACTTTGGAATTTCTCCCTCCCCACCCCCTCTCCCACTGAATCCCTCTGAGGTTCATACGCCTCCTCAAAGTGTCCGTTGCTCAGTTGCCCTGGGAGTTGTTGTGGATGGAAGGTGACCGAGATAGCTAGCTCAGCACATCCCCCCAACACACATACATTTGGGCCACCCCCAACACCCATGCGCAAAGCCCAGCTTGGCAGAGATGAAACCCTGGTTCTGGTGGAACTAGGGCCAGCTTGGCGCTAAGCTTCCTGGCTGCCCAGCAGCAGGATGAGCAAGTTGAGTCCCTGGAGCCAGTGGCAGGTGGTGAGGCAAGTGTAGTGCTGCAGGCAGAGTCCATTCTGAGTGCAGTCAGCGCTCAGTGAGTCAGCTCTGCCCCTTGTGGAGCCATGGTGCACCTATCTCTTCTCAGTGCCTGCAGGAGGAGCTGAGGCTGGTGCCAGTAAGAAAGAGAGAGAGGGAGCGATACAGAGGGAGGAAGAGGAGAGGGGCTGCAGGAGACAAAGTCAGACAGTTACAACCAGCTGCAGCCACCCCACCCCTCAGACCTTCTTACCCCCTGCCACACACTCCTAAATAACCATCCGCCGTATGCCTCCTCCCTTCTGTTGCTCACAACACTTAACTCCATTTATCCTACAGATGAGCTCAAATGCCCCCAACTCCTGGTTGCAGAGCGACACTCCTATTTTCACTCTGAAGTGTTATGAAGGCTGGTGACCTTTCCCCACTCCTGTGCCCTCATTTTTCTGTGGGTAAGCAAAGAAATCTGCAGGGGACATGAATTCTGCACACATTCAGTGGCGCAGAATTCCCACAGGAGTAAAAATTTATAAGGTTGCATAGCGATGCTATACCATAGCTATTTTGGTACACTATCATTATAAGCCTGTTTTCAAGTACTTATAATTCTCTGGGGAGTGGGAATAGAGTGACCAATTGTCCCAATTTTATAGGGACAATCCCGATATTCAAGGCTTTGTCTGATATTTGCACCGATTTCCCCCACCCCATCCCAATTTTTCACATTTGCTATCTGGTCACACTAAGTGGGAAGGAAGAAAAGAAGGACGGAAACAAACTCTAGACTGATATGTTGTATGCCTCTTCTCAGCCCAAACATGATGCATGTTTGGAAAGTTTTGTAAAATCCCAGTTGGCCACTTTTGAGATAACTTTATGTTTAAAAGTGCTCTTTAATGAGGCCCTGTACAAGAATACCATCACATATTTTAAAACATAACATAATAAAATAATCCTTTAGTAAGTAAAATACAGAATCAGAAGGATCTAGTCCCCTCCCCCCAAAAAAGAAAATAAAAATATATAAATGTGACCAACAATGGCCACAATAAAAACACCTTTAGGAAAAAGCAGTAAAGAAGTTGGGCCAAATCCTCAGCTAGTGTAAATCAGCATATCCCTTCATTTGGGCTATGCCAATTGACACCATCTGAGATTCTGGCCTGTTTACAAATGGAGAGAGCTGAGGGCCTAGACATGTGTGTTTAGCCTCCCTGCTAATAGATGGAAATAGGAATAAATTATAATTGTAATATCACTTTCTCCCTACTAGGGACTAGCTGGCTGTCAGCTTTCAATTGGATCATTTAGCAGCAGTAACCCTATTAACAAAACATTCTACCCATTTAAAAAAAAAACTCTCATCCACACAGAAGATGCCACATAAATTAGGGACATCATCATCTGGGTAGGTATAGGTGGATGTAAAGAAGCCAAATTTACAGAAAGGAAATTACCCTTTTTCTGTTTTCTCTCGTGTTAGCCTAGAGAAGTGAGATTTTAAAAGCAACAGTCAATAATAGACAGTTCTAACATCTACCTATGTAGCCTATAGATAAAGAAGGCAGTAACATCAGTTTCTTAAATGCAGCATTATAGGATGAAAATTACAGCCGATCAACATAAAAAAGTGTTGTAGGCTACATTGTTAACTCTGTAATTCTAATAGAGATCCCTCCACTATAAACTCACTATATTCACACTTATTTTATCATATGGACCTTCAACTGAATCAAATATAGAAACTTTCCTGATTCAGCCTGCAAAGCTTAATTGTCAGGGGGAAAAATAAAATCCAGCCAGCAAGAGTCCAGTCAAATGTAATCTGCTGATGACAAGAAACAAGTAAGGTGTCAAACAACAGAGTAGATGATAATAAATGATAACTAACAAGAGATACAATTCTAGTGAAGAAAAAGCAATTTGTAGTTTAATATAAGGTAGCAGGTGTACAACCTAATTTGCTCGTCTTCACTAGGATTTTACCTCATGTTAGTTACCATGTGTTAACCAATATGTGGTAAGAACACTCCCTTTTTCCTAATGAAAATACACCCTTAACTGTCAGCAATGAATGATGCTTACTATAAATCAGGGGCTTTAAAAATCATAATTTCAAAGAGAATATAGCCATCAATAATAAGTCTTTAAAAAAGAGCAATACAGAGTACCTACTTAACATACAGTTAAACATATTTTCTTAATTATTCATTTAACTAAATAAGGCCTTGCTTTAAAAAAAAATCAAGAAATTAAAATCTGTGGAATTAAGCATATCAGGTAAAAAGCTGGACATGCAAACAGAACTGCAAAATTCTTATACCTTTATAATTAAGAGTCATATTGATTTTTCTTGAATATTATATGTCTCAACTGCAGCCACAAGAAAGAATAGAAGTTTTGTAATAAATCCCAAATACTGATTGAAATATATGGAATTCATTCAGCAAGAAAAAGAAGCTTCCTCTCTACTCTTTAATTACTCAGATCCTGGAACCAATGAGTTTGATAAATCATTCATGAGAAGAATCTTTGTTTGACATCTGAGAAGATAAAAAATCCTTTGTATTGTCTATGTAATTCTTCTGATCTATCATCAGGTCATATCTCCCCGCTCTAGAACCTTGTCAATACTAGAAAAAACAGCAGCACAGGTTATATAATAGCACTGGCTATAATGTTATATACCGTATATACTCGTTCATTAGCACGTTCGTTTATAAGCTGACCCCCCCAAAATGGTTAGGTAAAAACAGCAAAAACTCTATGACCCTTTCATAAGATGACCCTATATTTCAGGGGTTGGCAAACTTTGGCTCCCGGCCCGTTAGGGTAAGCCTCTAACGGGCCTGTACGTTTTCTGGCCACTTCCTGCAGCTCCTATTGGCTGGGAACAGCAAACCGTGGCCACAGGGAGCCTGCAGACGTTCCAGGTAAACAAAATGACAATGTATTAGATATTAAATTCAGTGATTCCATAGAGTTTAAAATCATCAAATTTTGGTGTAGACCCATTTATAAGCCGACCCCCGCTCTTTGATGCGTCACTTTTTTACCAAAAATATTCGGCTTATGAATGAGTGTATACAGTACTCTAGTACAGATTGGGTGCAGATATTTAACAGATTTAAAAATTTTATTAAAGCTAATGTTTAAAAAATTATGTAATACATAGGTTGAGAAAAGAGTGTCTGTACATCTGGGTATAGTACTTAGATTATCCACAGATACAGAGTTTGTTTTTAAAAGTCATATGATACATAGAGTACATAATCAGCAATAAACCAAATTTAGGTGAATAAATTTAAGAATACAGTTTAGATATTAGCATCCAAGTATTCGGGTACATCACTCATGAGAGGTTGTACAGAGATTTGGTTGTGGAAAGCAAAATATATCAATGCGTGGAGATTGGAAGTTTACTGCGCCACACTACATCATCTAATCCTGTTTTGAGTGGTGAAAATATCTGTATCCAGTATATACTAGGTCTTGCATTTGTGCTATCAGTAGTGTATCTGCACCAAGGCTAAAAAACAGCTTTAACACTTCCTGATGTAGATGCATACTAGAAGTGCAATTGTCAGGCCACTTTCAGCCTAGCCAATCAAAATAACATTGAATTTCTTTAAATGGATGTCAGGTATCAGAGGGGTAGCCGTGTTAGTCTGGATCTGTAAAAGCAGCAAAGAATCCTGTGGCACCTTATAGACTAACAGACATTTTGCAGCATGAGCTTTCGTGGGTGAATACCCACTTCTTCGGATGCAAGTAGTGGAAATTTCCAGGGGCAGGTATATATAAGCAAGCAAGAAGCAAGCTAGAGATAACGAGGTTAGTTCAATCAGGGAGGATGAGGCCCTGTTCTAGCAGTAGAGGTGTGAAAACCAAGGGAGCAGAAACTGGTTCTGTAGTTGGCAAGCCATTCACAGTCTTTGTTTAATCCTGAGCTGATGGTGTCAAATTTGCAGATGAACTGAAGCTCACCAGTTTCTCTTTGAAGTCTGGTCCTGAAGTTTTTTTGCTGTAGGATGGCCACCTTAAGATCTGCCAGGGAGGTTGAAGTGTTCTCCTACAGGTTTTTGTATATTGCCATTCCTAATATCTGATCTGTGTCCATTTATCCTTTTCCGTAGAGACTGTCCAGTTTGGCTGATGTACATAGCAGAGGGGCATTGCTGGCATATGATGGTGTATATTACATTGGTGGACGTGCAGGTGAATGAACCGGTGATGATGTGGCTGATCTGGTTAGGTCCTGTGATGGTGTCGCTGGTGTAGATATGTGGGCAGAGTTGGCATCGAGGTTTGTTGCATGGATTGGTTCCTGAGCTAGAGTTACTATGGTGCGGTGTGCAGTTACTGGTGAGAATATGCTTCAGGTTGGCAGGTTGTCTGTGGGCGAGGACTGGCCTGCCACCCAAGGCCTGTGAAAGTGTGGGATCATTGTCCAGAATGGGTTGTAGATCCCTGATGATGCGTTGGAGGGGTTTTAGCTGGGGACTGTATGTGATGGCCAGTGGAGTCCTGTTGGTTTCTTTCTTGGGTTTGTCTTGCAGTAGGAGGCTTCTGGGTACACGTCTGGCTCTGTTGATCTGTTTCCTTATTTCCTCGTGCGGGTACTGTAGTTTTGAGAATGCTTGGTGGAGATTTTGTAGGTGTTAGTCTCTGTCTGAGGGGTTAGAGCAGATGCGGTTGTACCTCAGTGCTTGGCTGTAGACACTGGATCTTGTGGTGTGCCCGGGATGGAAGCTGGAGGCATGAAGGTAGGCATAGCGGTCGGTAGGTTTTCGATATAGGGTGGTGTTAATGTGACCATCACTTATTTGCACCGTGGTGTCTAGAAAGTGGACCTCCCGTGTAGATTGGTCCAGGCTGAGGTTGATGGTGGGGTGGAAGCTGTTGAAATCTTGGTGGAATTTTTCCAGAGTCTCCTTCCCATTGGTCCAGATGATGAAGATGTCATCAATGTAGCGTAGGTAGAGAAGGGGCATGAGTGGACGGGAGCTGAGGAAGCGTTGTTCCAGGTCGGCCATAAAAATATTGGCATATTGTGGGGCCATGCGGGTGCCCATAGCGGTGCCTCTGATCTGGAGATATATACTGCCATCAAATTTGAAATAGTTGTGTGTGAGGATAAAGGCACAGAGCTCAGCAACCAGTTGTGCTGTGGCATCATCAGGGATACTGTTCCTGACAGCTTGTATTCCATCTGTGTGTGGGATGTTTGTGTAGAGAGCCTCTACATCCATGGTGGCTAGGATGGTGTTTTCTGGAAGGTCACCAATGCATTGTAGTTTCCTCAGGAAGTCAGTGGTGTCACGGAGATAGCTGGGAGTGCTGGTGGCATAGGGTCTGAGTAGAGAGTCCACAGATCCAGACAGTCCTTCAGTGAGAGTGCCAATGCCCGAGATGATGGGGCATCCAGGATTTCCGGGTTTGTGGATCTTGGGTAGTAGATAGAATAACCCTGGTCGGGGCTCTAAGGGTATATTGATTTGTTCCGGTGTTAGTGTAGGGAGTGTCCTGAGTAGATGATGCAGTTTCTTAGTGTATTCCTCAGTGAGATCTGAGGGAAGTGGCCTGTAGAATTTGGTATTGGAGAGTTGTCCGACGGCCTCCATTTGGTAGTCAGACCTGTTCATGATGACTACAGCACCACGGATGACAATTCCTAGCAGCCAAAAGAAATGCATTTCTGAAATACTAGATGTGAATCTGAGACATGGGAATGCCCTGGCTGAAATATGATATTGTCCAAAGAGAAAATGGGTTGGACTGAAAGCTGGTACAAAAGATTACTGTCAAGAGATAATAGGTTAGAGTAGATAAACTACATCAAAGGATGCAGGAGCGTTTAACCTGTTGAACAAATAGTTAGCAACTGCCGTTCACAAAGGCTATCACTACGGGCACTCAAAACTACAAATGCATCTGTTAAGTTTACTATGGGGAAACAAAAATTATACACTACTTTCTACAGTTGGAAGACAGAATTGGGCTGACTAAATTATACATCTGCTGAACTAATAAAACTTGTTATATCCATGAAGAAACTTACGAACGGCATTTTAAAAAAATAATCTTTTCTCCACTGACCTAGCGTAAGAGAAATGGGCAGATTTCATTTTATGGTATGTGTGCCCCCACCCAGCCAAAAACCAGACCCTTATAATTAAATTTCAATTATACAATCTGTGTTTTGACTAGTCTTTAGCAGTGTTAAGAATTTAAATTGTCACAACCAAGCTTTGAAGTTAACACACCATTAACATCAATGAAGAAAGTTCACCCCTCTGTTAGTTCTATTGTTTGAGTCTGTCAGCAGACACAAGACAGTTGTGAAGTAATTTAATGAATGGTGTCTTCACAATAAAAAAAGGTAGATATTTTATGCTGGAGACTAAAGCAATGTGAATGAGAGCTACATTTTCTGATTTTTGGAATCTGTTGATTTTATGCTGCCTTATCACCAAATTTACCGAAATTAACTCCATTTAATCTTTTAAATAGCATTGGAAGACACAAAAAGAAAGTTGAATGCATATTAAAAAAATGTTAATCATTTCCCTAGAAGAACTGCAAAATATTTAGTTGAAAGCATTATGAATCCTGAGAAGAGACTGCACCCTGCTGGAAAACTTGTTAACTTGCTGACACATTTAGTTGATAAAACAAATAAAAAACTTATAAATACTTACATATATACACACACAAAAAATATTTGTTCTGCAAAATGAAATAAGCATGTTATGTATGGGCCATTTTACATTATGATTATTTGGTTTCAAGTGTCAGTCATATAAGGCATATCAAAGTATATAAGCTGAATGTCTCCAAGTAACATTACATAATCACAGAGCACCCGTGGCTTTCCAGAAGTCTTTTTAAAATAGACATTTTGTTTGTCACAGCAGATACAGAAAGAATAAGAGAAAAACCAGAGTATTATTCAAACAATGAGATTTATCATATAATTTGTTCTGTAATAAAAAAAAAAAACCATTACAATTAAAAACACTTTCAGGTGCTGACAGATTACTATAAATTTGCATTCATTTTGACTGAAAATAAACCATCATATTATCTGCACATTTACTGAATACCATATGTAATAAAATGGCATAACTTTATTTTCATCCAGTCTCTTGACACAAGAGATAGTTTTTATGACAGAGTGGACTGGCCAGATGACTGGGTTAGTATTCAGGGTCACTGCATTCATGAGCTCTCAATTAAAGTAAGAGGCAGGAGTAGACTATGCTAGTGGAGCAGGAAGCCAGAACTCGTTTAACTCGGCCTGCATTTAATTCAAAGCAAGGATGTTTCCCAGGAATAACTGAAGATGTAATATGCCAAGATCATACATTTTGCTGCCAGTAGCCAATGAATAAACTGAGAACATTATTTTAAAGAGTTTGAGGCCAGAAAGACAAATCAAATTCTAGTCTAATGTCCTGTACACAGTAGGCCATTAAATTTCACCCAAATACCCCTATATTAAGCTCAAAGACTTCAATTACCATAGGCATTTCAATCCTCAAGCGAATACGCTATGCGCCACAGGTATAGACCAGGAGAGCTCAAAGTGCCACCAATGCCCAAGGCTACTGCAATGGCAGGGAATTGATTAGGTGAGACATATCCAGATAATCCCAGAAGGCGAACCATGTCTACAGAGGAAGTGAAACACCCTAAGGTCCCTGACCTGGGAGAAATTCCTGACTGACCCCCAAATCTGGCAATCAGTAGGACTCTGAGCAGGAGAGCAAAGACATACCAGCCAGGCATCTAGAAAGGATTCTTTGAACCATCGCAGAGCACTGCTCCACTACAAAAGGGGTCCTATATCCAGTTGTGGCCAATCTCTGATATGTCAGAGGAAGAAGGGGAGAAAAAAGGCAAAATACACCTATGGTGGAAACCCGCTTCCCCCATACAATATGCAAAGAGAAGTTGTTACGGTCTTTCATGCCAAATGTCCATAGGCAAACCAGAGGGCACTAGGGCACTGCAAGTGTTTTGCAGGTCACACTTTGTTACTCCTGAGGGCATTCGACACCAAAAAATTAACTATTCCGTGCACAGTATTTTAAAATTCTGCAAGTTTTATTTGTCAATAAATAAATGCAGAAGCTCCAGCATGGCAGTGGGGAGCACAGGCCACTGGCTGCACAGGCCACTGGCTGCATGAAAGTGGAAGATCACCCTGCAGCTCCCCCCACGCTCAGACATGGACTCAGTGTGGCTGTGCCCAACCCTGACACAGCACAACGCCTGGGCGTGCCCCAGAAACACCCTGGGGCCCTGCCCCTCTGCTCCAGGTGCACCAGGTGTGGGGCAGGTCAGCTAAACCAGGCAGGATCCATGGATGGAGGGGCTCGGGGGGATCCAGGTGTGGGGTGAGAGGATTCTTTGTGGGACAATCTAGGTGCAAGCAGTTCAGTGGGGGGGCCTAGTTGTGGGGGGATCTGAATGCACAGGGGCTCGTTGGGGGGGGTTCCAGGTGCAAGGGCAATAGGACTCTGTAGGGGCAATGGGGCTCAGCAGAGGGGTCTGACGCAGATACTAATGACTTGTCTACACTTTGAAATTTACCAAAACAACTATTCCAGAATAATTATTCACGTAAATTTCCAAATGTAGACAAGCCCTCATATTAGTCCATGCAATCCAAGTACAATGCAAAACTAGCTACGGACGCCCCTCGACTTACACAATCGTTCCGTTCTGGAAAGCCTTGCGTAACTCAAATTTTGCGTAAGTTGGAAACGTTATGCAAAAATTTCCGCAACTCGAAAATCCTATTTCTGGCTTATAGAACTTTTTCCGTAAGTGCGAATTTGCATAAGTTGGGTCTTGCGTAACCTGGGGCGCGTCAGTATAGTCAGCACTCTCCTTCCTATCAACATAACATTTCTCCCATGTATCCAGCCTCCTGCTTAAAGTTGAGAATTGGAAGTTCAATCCAGACATCAAGAGTCACAAGTGTTAACAAGTTCCTAGAGATACCACACCACTGGTTTGACTGCAGTGTAAATAATAAACTTTTTTTCCTAAAATGCTGAGGATATGAAATTACAATGACTATGCAACCACTTGTGGAAAATGCAATGGTGTGCATCAGCTGATACTGTTGTATTTAACAGGGTTTTTTAAACAAATAATTATTTAATGAGCTATTACTATCAGCCAATAATATTTGTCATCACATGCATGGTTTTCACAATTAGTAGAGCATAAAAAGGTATTTTTGTACATTTTGATAACACAAAATTATTTCCAACTAAAAACCCACATATGGACTGTACAGATATAGACTTCAATACCATGCTGTTGATTTTCTGAGGAATATAAAACACTTTCAAAAAAGAACAGGTCTTGAGCATTACCAGAGTAATCTTTTCCCAATGAATACACATTGCTTTAATTAAGCATTGATACCCACAAACATGTTAGAGCATTTGGAATATAAATCACATTTTTTGTGTTTTTTTAAGTTGTTAAGATAAAAATATTTTTACTCATTACACGAGGATCTCATCTTTCATTAAAAAAATAAAAAATAAATAAAAAAAAATAAAAATATTCTGGCCATCATGGTTGTGGAAAAAAGCTTGAAAATGTGGTTTGAGTATGACCCAAAGACTCAAAAGCTAGAAGGCAAAT
Organism: Mauremys reevesii; assembly: GCF_016161935.1. Classification (NCBI taxonomy): domain Eukaryota; kingdom Metazoa; phylum Chordata; order Testudines; family Geoemydidae; genus Mauremys; species Mauremys reevesii. Next base: position 304,216,235 of record NC_052623.1, read on the forward strand.
AAAAAGAACACGAAATTTATTATTTTATAAAATCTCATGATTTTAAGACAATCTTGAGGTTTTTTGGGACCTGACTCCTGATTTCTGAACAGTTGGAGTTGGCAACACTGGAAATGCTCCTACCCTCTCCTCATCATTATCCATCAACTTCCATAGACCTCCCTTTACAAGGAAGCCAGTATTAACAACAGAAAGTTGAAATTGAGCAACCTGAGCACAAAACTAGAAGGAATAAATTCCTCAGCTCTAATCCCAGATGTGACACAGACTATCTCTGCAGTTTTGGGTAAAATATTTAACCTCTCTGGGCCTGACTGCCATTCCTATATTGAGTAGTACCTTTATATTGTGGGTAGTCCCATCACTCAGCATGAGGAAGGGTAATAGCATAAGCCACATTGCCTCTATTTCCCCAGGTGCCTAACTAACCATGTGGTGCAAACTTAACACACTTAAAGTAATTTCAAAATAAAAAGTATATCATATATATTCCAAGACAAAAAGCTAAGTTAAAATGAAGTTAAGGTTGAAAATAAATATCAGTAATTTAGAGGTAAAAGATGTTACAGAAATGTTGGAATTAGCCCAGAAATCAAGCACAATTAATCCAGGAAACAGAGTTAAAATTAAATTTAAGGAAATTCAAGCATGTTAAGGTATGAAAATGCTCAGATAAATTACCCATACAACCTTAACTCTGCCCTGGAGTGACGCTAGTCAATGTAAATGCTATTACAATTAATATATTTAGAGCTTGAGGTCCCAGATTAAACTGTGTTTTAAAAACACATTATGTTTTTTATCCCTTTCTCTCTCTGCCCCCCTTCCCTCAATGAGAAGGTACCAGAGGGTAGTGTGTCAAGTTCCTGACACCCCAATGTCTCTGCACTTACAGGTTCCTTCAGCAGTTTTGCATCGGCCCTCCCAGCAGCATTGTCTGGGTGCACAGTAGTGAATACAGAAGTGCCAGAGGCAGTCTTTAAGGTTGCCCATTTGACCAGCCCATAAATAATTGGTCAACTGGCTAGTCAAACATTGTCAAATATTTTAAAATGCTAATTTATTAGCACAATAACAATAATAACAAAGATTATTACTTTATGGTTTCTTGACCTTAGATACTTATACGTAATTAGAAAAAAACAAGTTACTTAACTGAGTTATTTTAACTCAGAAAAATACAAAAAACAGAAATACAAAATACAAAGAACAAAAAATGCAATGAAATTAAATTAAAAAAAAAAAAGGCACCATGATGCAATCTATAATGTAGGCCAATGCCTACATCAGGGCATTCTTGCCGGAATATTTCATTGTGTTTCAGTAATAATAAGCAATCAACTGATTGGTCAACTGAAGTTATTTAACTGGTTAACTGACCAGCCTGTCACTCCTTGTTTCAACTACTGATGCCCGAGCTAGGATTCAGTCACTGAATCTTTAGTAACAGAGACAGCTGGGCCAAATAATCTACCACTGAGAGCTGTTGATAAATGAGTTCAGCAGCTTTCATATTGCTGAGTCAGTACAACCCATAGAATTATAGGATGCTAATTTGGTGTATAGTAAGGGTATTTATTGGCTGTTACTTCTGATGTCACAGTAGCGCGTTAATATGACTTTAGTTGTTCATCTAACCTTGTCTATATAATCATAATAGTGATATACAATTGTTAATAGCTTTGTTTAATTACATCCTAATTTTTTCACATGTAATTTATGTACAAGATTTCAATGAGTTTTAGCCATATGGGAAGTCTGAAGAATCTATGTAATGCCATTATTTAAAAAAAAAAAAAGGGGGGGGGGGGGGACACCGACACCGAATGCGATTTTTACTTAGACCCAATTCTTCACTAATTAATTTGAGTTAAAATGAACTAAGTTATATTCTTCATACATAACAAAGAGGTTGAATCCCTACTTTAAATGCAAAACTCAGCTCAGCCTGAATAACTGAGCTATGACTAGTGTTGAGACAGTAACCCACAATAAGAAAGCTGTGGTCAAACTACAAGTCACAATATAAAAGCAACAAGTCTGTGTTGCTCTGTTGCACTATTGCAAGAAGCAAACCAACTTATGTAAAATACATACAACTGTCAAGCATTTTTAACAGAAATAATGTAGTATAATATTGTAAGTTTTACATCTGGCATTATACCACAAATAAAAGAAAGGATGCCTAATATTACAGGAAGGATAGATTACTGATGTACCACTCCAGTTTTGCATGAGAAATGAGGGAGGCAGTGTTTCGGTGCACTTACACCAGAGAAACTTTTTGACAATGTAGTTCTCATCCACCATCTTTCCCCTCCCAAGATTTCCACTTCACCCCTCCCTACCCACCCACAGCACGCAGCTTCCTCCCAGCTGCATGCCTGCCAGGCACATTTGCTAATCTTCTTGGGTACTGACTGGCACAGAAGCAGCTGCTAAAAAGCATGCTGGATGCCTAGCATGCTGGATGTCATCTCTATGTTTCCTGCCTGCTCTGCAGCTCCTCCCACTTCTCATTCCGTCAGTTACTGTTGAGGTCATCATTAGTTTACAGTGGGTCATGTCATATTACTCCTTTTACCTCTTCTATCTTTCACACACACATACATATATATATATATACACACACACACAATTGTGTGTGAGAGAGATATTATTGAAATATATATATATACACACACACACACAGAACACTGCTATACATTATTATTAGAATATTTAAATTGTACAGAGCCATAGATGTGCATGCTACTTTACAGACAATAAAAGAGCATCCCTACCCCCAAAGGAGTTTACAATTTAAGTAAATCATAATAGAATTTAGTGTAGAATATAGTATTTTATATGCCTGTATTTTTGATAACTGCATTACTCATGAGCAGCAACGGGTTATGTAAGTCATCCCAAACTACACCAACATTGTACTATTTTGATTATCTGTACTTTGATTATCCAAAACCCTCATTATCTAAACAGGGCTATGTCCCACAAAATCTTAATTACATTTAATATTCCCTCAATTACCTGATCTTAGTCACAATACTCTAGGGTATTCAGACAGTCTAGGTTATATATACCGATATATATTTTTGCCAAATATTTTAGACAAAGGGCATTTTAGAAAACGTCAGTATTTTATTTATTTTTTTTAATTGATAACATTGTAAAAAGCAAATTTTTAACTTGGTATAGTTTTTCCTATTCCTCCACTTCCTCATCCAGGGTATATCATATAGGCCTCCCCGCAAGAAGAAAAAATAGTACAATAATAGGTTTTTTAAAAAACAACCATTTTCTAAGACTGTTTTTTCAATACATCCTAACTTCATGACTATAAGGTCTGATAGTTCATGAACTGCTGGGGCTGGGATCCAATGTTTTATTTTATTCCATTAGATAGTCAAGATTCCTAGTTCTCCAACGGGATATATTTGTGTGTGATTGTAGGAGACATATGCACACACAAAGGCTCAATTTTACCAATTATGTATAGTATTTACTTAACTGGCTTACATCATCGTAGTGATTTTTTTAAAAATTTTGTTGCAGAAAATTGTGTTGTGTTTAAAACATACAAATGAATAGCAGCAACAGAAAAAAAAAACCAAGAGGAATATAAGTTTACACACCAAACTGTATCTGGACAGATACTTAAAACACTATGTTGTAATTTAGCATACAAGGTTACAATAGAAAAAGAGAAAAAATCCTGTTCTGTATTTGAATGTTAAATTCATTGTCATCACTATAGTTATAAACTCTTTTTACACACCTAGGCCAAGATTTTAAAAAATGTGTGCACTAAATTGAAAATTGTCTACTTGGAGCTGTCTGATCTAAAAGTTACTATAGCCTCTGAAAAAGATACCATGTCTTCTTTCTGTCTTTGTTAGTAAAGATTAAGGCAAAATCCCAACACACAATAGTCCCCAAAGGTGCAATTCATTTAAATACCACTCACGCTTATTTTGAGAATTTAAATGGTTACACAGGGCCTGTGTGGCGCCTCTGCAAGGGTTAATATTGCCCTCAGTGAAGAGCAAATGGTGGCATACACATGTGATAGCGGATGGCTGGTTCTAGGGATGAGATGAACTTTGTGTTTATGATGGTCCCAGCAACACTCTCAAAGTCCCATTATTATATGATCCAGAGAAGAGAGGGATAGGCAATGGTTAGAAGTTATGTGACCAGGTGTGTATGAGAATGCTGACAGTCCGAGGGAGAACATAAAATTGAATAGTTGTAATGTATAGCCCAGTATAGTCTTAATCCTGTTCGTTGTAAATTATCAGTCTGCACATAATCACTCACCTCTTTTTGTTGTATTTTAGTTCATTTTTTCCATAAGGTGGATATTTTTAAAGGAAAAATAAACTAAGTGGTGATTATTTTTAAGTTAAAATGAGAGTTAAATTACTTTTTATACTAATTAAAATAATAACTGTAATAATTTCACTGCAGCCATGTTGGCCCCAGGATGAGAGATCAAAAGCTATTACTCACTCACCTTGTCTTTCTAAAATTTTTACTGAAGATTTTCAAATATAAATCTAAAAAACAAGCAAGTTAAAAAAACAAAAACAAATAACACACCATCTCAGAATATGTTCCTACAATTACTATTATTTTCACATATACAATCTTACAGCCCTGATCTTAATTATCAGCTTCAGATTTCTTATGATCTTCATGGAGATTCCAAATCAACATATTAATTTCAAGCAAGAGGTGAAAAAATGGAGAATAGCTATATAAAATGAAAGGGGGAATGTAATAGATTTAGCACTATATAAACTGAAATGCAAGTTCCCATTGCTCATTATTAACCATTGTATTTTACCCATTATTGTAAGAGAAGTATTTTCTCAGTCAGCTTGCAACCAATATAAAATGCCAGAGTTTTGACAGAAAGTATCAGTTTTCTTACTTATTTCTAAATACACACACACTCTCTTCTAGTCTAGTCCCCAACAAAGCATAATTCCCTCTTCCTGCTCAGGGATATAATTATGTCTTCATTAGTTCTGAAATGCAGTACAGTACGAATCTGTTGATTTTTTTTGGCAGCATAGGCATATTGAGTAAGGATAACCAGATGCTGCTTACATCACTTTTCAGATACATACAAATTAAAACAAAAACAAAAACCAATGCACAGGTGTTCATGAAAGCAATAAATTCAGTGCTCCCCAACTATTTGGCTCCCTGATATAAGGCTTTTCTACTTTGGGTCCCAAAAAGAATGTACTGTGTTCACAATTCACAGCTATTTCATGATCTCAGATGTATGAACCAAATACAAATTATGCAGATAAAACTTTGTAACCATCTGGTCATCTAAAATATTTTAGATAAAAACTAAGTGACCCACTTATTGGTATGTAAGATGTTTTCCCATCCTGAATTTTCTTTTGCCTTTTTGTTGCATTTTGATTGAAAGCAAGGCAGACAGGTTGCAGAACTTTACTGTATTTTGTTCTTTTGTTTGCACACCAACAGGTGCATGAACAGCCAGTAAGTAGGTTGGTGCTAAGAAGTGCACAATAGCATAACTGCTCAGTTATGCTCTAGAAATCAGTGAAAATACCACGGAGGAAATAAAACAAACAGAAGTTCTTAAGAAAAATAAGAGGAGTTATCATTTGCAAGAATGCATAGTTATAACCAAAATGACACCTTCATCCCAAGCCCTATTCTCAGCGGTTTATGACTTTCCAAAAAACACTGCCTTTGAGGCTAATATTGTTCATGTTTCTTCCCATTTCAGAAATACTTTTTCTTTGTTTTAGTTTCAGGGTTCTTGGGAGGGAAAGAGTACTTAATTTGTAATGAAAGCGGTGGCGGAGCTTAAGCAATTTTTTTACATTAATAACTGATGCAGCAGAGGTGCCAAGGCTATGAACTGCCATGCCTAGAGGTGCCGGGGCTCAGCCCTGGCAAACCTTGGCACAAATTAAGCACTAGAGGGACAGAAGAGGCAAAGCTCAGGGAAATATAGTCAGTTTGAGTTATCAGAACAATTTTTTAAAAATTGATTTTACAGCTGTCACATTCTTTTTTATTCTTTGATCATTCAAAATTAGTTTGTATTTAAAAGTTCAAAGTTAGCCCATTTGCAAGTCCCTGAATAAAAGATTATTCACTTTGATACATATTAAATAAAAACTAGACTGAAAAAACACAAGCTATGACCTAAGTGAAAATGCTTCACTACAGATGCTCAGTATGTAAATTTTATTTACCAAATGAGGTACATACAGAGTGCAGTTATCCAGATATGAGTTGAGAGTGTGTGTACAGACAGGATAAAAGTATTAAATTATGCATTTTATATTTTTTAAATTCTGAAGTCTTTTTGAATGTCTGAATGTACAGACATCTGTCTGAAGGGTTATGTTCACCTCAACCATTATAACAACTTCTATAAATTGAAATAAATCAGTTTAATGTCTTGAATTAATATCGTAAGTTACAAATCTGCATGCGCGTCCAAGCAGCTGGAAAGGAATCCAGTTCCAACAGACAGGATACTGAACTGACACTTTGGAAACAAGGTTTGTACTCCTGGCTCTGCTACTGACTTACAGCATGACCGTGGATAGATCACCCAATCTGTTTCTCATCTCACGCTTTATCTGTTTTATCTATTTAGAATGTGAGCTCTTTGGGGCAGGATTATGTCTGTGCAGTGGCTAGTGCAATGGGGCCCTGATCAGGGTTCCCAGGTGTCTGTTTTACCTGAATGCCTGGTCAAAAAAGGACCCTGGCAGCTCTGGTCAGCACGGCTGACCGGGCCGTTAAAAGTCTGGCTGGCAGCACAGTGGGGCTAAGGCAGGCTCCCTGTCTCCCGTAGCTCCGCATGGCTCCCAGAAGCAACGACATGTCCCCACCTCTGTCTTCTGCACATAGCGACAACCAGGGGGCTCCGAACATTGCCTTCTCTCTCCCGCCTGCAAACGCCAATATGCAGCTCCCATTGGCCTGGAACTGCAGCCAATGGGAGCTGTGGGGGCGGCGCCTGTGGATGGGGCAGCACGCAGAGCCACCTGGCCATGGCTCCGTGTATGAGCCGGAGAGGGGACATGCCGCTACTTCTGGGAGTTGCCTGAGATAAGAGCCTGCACCCTTGACCCTCTCCCGCACCCCAACCCCCTACTCCAATCCCGATCCCCCTCCAGCACTCCAAACACCTCGGCCCCAGCCCGGAGCCCCCTCCTGCACTCCAAACCCCTCATCCCCGGTCCCAACCCAGAGCCCGCACCCCCAGCTGGAGCCCTCACACCTCCCCGACACCTCAACCCCCTGAGCCAGCTTGGTGAAAATGAGCGAGTGAGTGAGGGTGGGGAAAGCGACAGAGGGAGGGGGGATGGAGTGAGCGGCGGGGTAGGGCCTTGGAGAAGGGGCAGAGCAGGGATGTTCAGTTTTATGCGAGTAGAAAGTTGGCAACCCTAGCCCTGATCTCATTTGGGATTTCTAGGTACCACCACAAAAAAAGTAATAAATAAACATGACAGCAATATGTACTGTACAGTAATAATACAACAAACAACAAGGTAACAGTTGTCTAGTACCCATCATACTGAAAGAGTCCAAAATGCTTTAAAAAAATTCTCTTTATAATATTAAGGCTGCAAGTTTGTCACGGAGGTCTCAGAAGTCATGGATTCCGTGACTTTCTGTGACCTTCGTGACTTCTGCAGTGGCTGGGGCGGCTACCCGCGCAGCTCAGGAAGCCCCTGGGCCAGTCACACTGGCCACTGCTGGGGCAGTCTTGGGCCACCCCCCCGCAGCAGCAACAGGAGGAGGAGTTTGGGTGGGTGGCTCAGGGCTGGGGCGCAGGAGGGCTCTGGGCAGCACTTACCTTGGGGGAGGGAGCTCCCTGGAAGTGGCAACATGTCCCTCCCTCAGCTCCTAGCTCTGTGTGCTGCCTCCGTCTGCAGGCATGGCCCCCGCAGCTCCCATTGGCAGTTCCTGGTCAACGGGAGCTGTGGAGCTGGCAGTGCATGGAGCTAGGAACTTAGGGAGAGACACGTTGCCACTTCCGAGAAGCCAGGTTGGGAGCCTGCCAGCCCTGCCAATCCTCCCACACACATCCCCCCAGCACCAGCTCTGAGTTGCTCCCCCCCCCCCAAGCACTCACAGAACCCCCGACCCCCCCCCCCAAGCACCTGCACCTCCCACACCATAGCCCCCGCCAGGCCATCCACTAGGAGCACCCATGGCCCTCCCATGAGTACTCGCAGCACTCTCAAGATTTAGTCAGGGGTATAGCATAAGTCATGGACAGGTCACGGGCCATGAATTTTTGTTTACTGCCTGTGACTTGTCCATGACTTTTACTAAAAAATACCTGTGACTAAAATGTAGCCTTATGTATTATATGCAGATTATTCCACTAAATATTAAAAAGCATCCACCAGTTTTGGACAGAAAATGAATAACTTAATCAACTGAAACAAGAGGAAGTTAGGTAGAAAGAACCAGAGTTGGAATTTGGCCTGTACACCAGGCTTATAAGATTTATTCTTATGAAGCCTAATCCAACGTCCAGGAAAATCAATGGAAGTGACGTTAATGGTCACAGCATCTGGACCACAAAAGAACACGATGGAATCATGAACACCAAGTGGTAAGGACCTCAATTTTATGTTCCATCTGAAAGACAGTATGTCCTAGCAGGACAGTACCTAACGTGCTAACGCAATAATTCAATACTGGCTCAGAACAGTGCCCATGTTATATTGCAAAACATATCCCGGGGGGGGGGGGGGGAATTCATGAGGGCATGCAGAAAAATGATGAACCCTTGCTTTTTCTCTCTCTAAGAAAAATATGGAAAGACAGTACAAACAGGAAATTTTCATAAAACATGAGACAATGCTTGTTTCCCATTGACTTGATTTCTGAAATGGGCCACACAGAAAGAAAGACAACTATAACCCCTGTTCACTACTTAGGAAAAGAACAAAATCTATTCAGATTTCTTCACAATAACTCCTTATGCTGGTCAGAGTTAATAGGCAATGAAAGCTCTAATTCTGACTTGCTACAAAAAGCTTTTCTTAATGTAGTCAATCTCCAACATGAAGTTTCACCTATCAAGTGTTCTCTAAGGTTCTACCAACAACTATCACATGATACCTATGCAATAGAATAATTGTTCCTCTCTTCATCATCATCTGTAACAACCTAGCTCAGGGGTCGGCAACCTTTCAGAAGTGGGGTGCCAAGTCTTCATTTATTCACTCTAATTTAAGGTTTCGCGTGCCAGTAATACATTTTAACATTTTTAGAAGGTCTCTTCCATAAGTCTATATATAACTAAACTGTTGTTGTATGTAAAGTAAATAATGTTTTTAAAACGTTTAAGAAGCTTCATTTAAAATTAAATTAAAATGCAGAGCCCCCCGGACCGGTGGCCAGGACCCAGCAGTGTGTCACTGAAAATCAGCTTATGTCCCGCCTTCGGCACCTGTGCCATAGGTTGCCTACCCCGACCTAGCTGTTCCTCTCTACAATCACAATAAACAAACTCTGAAAGCTCAAGACAAAAATAGATTTCAGAATCCCAGAGCACTTTCCTGCAACAGATTTGGTAATACCCTGTCTCCTGAGCCCAAAAGGTAATGGCGTTATAGTAGGGATTAGTGAGAGAAACGAACAAGGACTATTTAGGAATGTTTAAGATTAAGATGGAGAGTGCAGACTCTTTGATCATGTGTAGACAATTCTATCACTGAATCATCATAACTGATAAATAATACTACTTCACTCATATGCAGTGCTTTGCAACCATAGATTTCAAAGTGCTTTACCAAAATAAACAAAACAAAAAACAAAACAAAACAAAAAGGTAAGAATCTAAGACAGAGAAGTTAAGTGACTTACTCCCACAGGTCAGTAATAGAGTCCAGGTAACCTGTCCATTGCAAAACACTCTTTCTGGGATCATGTAAGATCATACATACATCTGGATGAAGTATCACATGAAAAAGCATGCATGATAAAAAGAAAAAAGCATTAACCTATCCAATATGAGTGTCTGCAAGAGCTCATGTGGCTAGAAAGAAGAACACACAATGAAATGGTGCAAGATATGATATCTGTTTCCTTAAATAGCTGATCAAACAAATGCTTACTTTATGGAGTTTGATATGTAGGATGTTGGAATATATGCAACAGACACAGAAGCATATAACAAAAAAAACAAAACAAAAAAGCACATCTAAGACACCAGTGGAAAATATGAAAGCACCAGTCCACAAATGTATAGTTCAGCAAAATAATTATTCAAAATTTAACACTGTATTTCACTGCCAAAGGAAAAAAAGATTTTCCTGAATTGAAAATAAATAAATAAAAGAAAAAGCTGCATGACCTTCATGTAAAAGACAAAGTTGAGTGAGGACAACGCTACCTAGATGAAAATGGTGTCAGGAAGTTTGTGCATCATATTGCTGAAGTTGGTGACACAGCTGGGCTCTGCTCTGTTTCTGTTTATGTGTGTCATAACAGATGGGAGTAATGCCTGTAAGTAGTTGAAAAATTACTTAGTCTGTGTGTTAGGTATGTATATGCGAGTAAATCTTTGACATTTGTTGGTTTGATCGATATTGAAAGTGCAAGTAGATAAGGCATTCACAAAGCTATTACTAATGCTCTAGAAGTTGTGAAATTAAATGAGGTAAACAGACTTTAAATAATGGATACAAATGTGAGCATCATTGCTATAAACACAAAGGGAAGCTTCAGAATTATGCCACAACTGAGTCAGAAAGAAGAATACTACTTATCTGAATTACTAGCACCATTTCTTACAGAACCTAAATATTATTGCAGGTTTTCCATTCAAGCATTGAATTTATCCAGTCCCATCATGTGAGAACTGACAGGAAGGACCCCAACAGATTTTGAGGGCTTTCTGCAGTGCCCCAGAGGCATACTTTTCAAAGTCTGCATACTCTAGAGTTCTGTGCTCCAGAGTTTTGGTATCCCCCACGCCCTTTAATTTCCATTTTTGTATCTTTTCTGAGAGAAAGATGAAGTTCACTACTGTATATATTTCACATTCGCACTACTGAGGTCAGCTTTTAGTCTGTTAACCTTTCAGCCCAGATTTGTTAACTTTCCAGGCATTCTGCAAAGTTGTGTTTTTGGGGGTTTTTTTGTGGGGGAGGGGGGGGAGGAGGGAGAGATTCAGATAAGTATTGGTCTATAGGGTGAGTTATAGTGTAGTTATTATTCTAGCAGTTAAATATTATGTTACTGAATGGATAGTTGACTAGATAAGTCAAGGATTTTTACCATTCATATCAGATATTTTAAATTAATAAAAATTTAGAGCTTGGTATATGCACTTAATAAATCACAATAAATAAATGGTCATTTTAAGAGGCAAGACAGCAGACTTTCCTTATTTTTTCTCAACTGTGGTCTCTGACTCCATAGTATATCATTGTTGCAAGGACCACCATTTTCCAGCCATACTTCTGCAAGTGTTAAAAATTGAGTATCCCTGGTCAACTTGTTCTATAGATGTTGCAAGCTTATTGGCTGCTGTGTCTTACACTGGGAACTGGCCGCAGGATTGGGGCAGCATAAAAGTGGTGTGAAAGCCACTTTTGTCATTCTGCATCCGAGTCCTATACCAAGAACAATTCAGTCAGACCAGAGTAACTGTCCCATCCCATACGAACATTAATGATGTGACAAGCCCAATTCTTTCGCTGATAGGAACACATTTCTGGATCTGTCCACAATAAGGCCCAATTCTGCCATCAGATGCAATTCCCTTTGAAAACAATGGAAGGTGCACTTGTGTGTGAGGGCAGAACGGGGCACTATATGGGAGAATTAATTAACTAGCACTTTCCATCAGGATCCATTACAAGCAAAATGGACAGGTCAAATCAACATCTACCCACCTAATTAGTCGTATCCTGATTGAACACTACCTTAGTTTAGCTAATTCTTGTTATTTGAGCTCCATGCAGAAAATAATATGGCTTTGTTTAGTAACTTATTCATTTTCATATATCACAACAGCAAACCTAGTAGTATTTCTGAAAATATTCTATGTAGACAAACCACTGAAGGAAATGCTGCTATACTTCATCTGAAAAATTATTTTTTTGAAATATTTAAATGAACAAATATTCTGTGAGAATCCTTCTGAAGAAAATATTTGAAATATTCATAATAACTATATCCAAATCTTTGAAACAAAGGACCAAATTCAACACTGGCATAACTGAGTACAACTTCATGGAAATCAATATATTATCATAGCATCTAGGAGCCTTAGTCATTGACTAGGATCCCATTGTGCTAAGTGCTATAGACACACAGAACAAAAAGACAGTCCTAGCCCCAAAGAATATAGTGGAACCAATGAATGCCAAATATGAATTTACTCCAATGTTTTAAACATAGGAAATATGAGCAGTAACCAGTTTCCCACCTCAGGTTTTTTGTTTGTGTTTGTTTTTTAATTACAGGGGACATTTTCATAAAACATGATCCTTGTCTCTTGTGAGTTCATCTCCTCCTCCTACTGTTTATTTCTCTTCTTAATTCATAATCCTAATCGTCACAGCATAATACTTTCCACAATAGCCAGGTGTGATGTAACCACTGAAGGGTTGTAACTTCAGATAAGAAAAACAGGAATAGATGAGTCTTAGCAAAGATATAATTAGTGCAGAAAAAAAAAGACGTATATAAAATGATTTCTTTCAAACTTTTCACTGTAGCATCAGTTGTTCTTAAATTTGGATAGTAGGATTGTATGCTGGAGTTACAGTGAAAAGCACAAATATCTGGAAATGATACAAGCTCTACTATTACATTATTTTTGTTTTTTTTAAAGTGAGACAGACTTATCTTTTATGCAGTTTTCAAAATCCGTGCACCAATGCAAAAGGAAGTTGGGCATATAGATATGCTGCTAGGAAACGCAACGATGAGTGGAGTATAAAAATGGATAGAATGATGGAAGTATACGGCCTTTGCACTTAAATGTATATTCTAACAGTTTCACATTATGTAAAAACATTCAAAATCTATTTTAAAATAAAAGTTATATAGGTTGAAAAGTCAAGTACTCAAAAGTAAAGAAATGCTATACAGTAACTCCTCACTGAACAGTATAGTTATGTTCCTGAAAAATGAGACTTTAAGTGAAACAATGTTAAGCGAATCCAATTTCCCCAGAAGAATTAATGTAAATGGGGGGTGGGGGGTTAGGTTCCAGGGAATTTTTTTTTTTTTGCCAGACAAAAGGCATTATATACATTTTAAACAAGCAATTTAATACAGGTACAAGTTTTACACAATTTTTAAACAAGCAATTAAATACTATGCTGGGGGGAGTAGCGTGCACATGCTGCGTGTTTACAAACATACTGTACATACAATACAGTACTACAGTTGGGAGGTATCCCTGCCTTACCCTACACAGGCACAGCTCACTGGCACTGGAGATGAGGCAGGCAAGGAGGCTGAAGGTGCTGTAGGCTAGGAGAAGCACATTGTGCAGTAGCAGCAGCTTCCCCTACTCTACAAGCACCAGGGGTGGGGGGTGAAAAGGGGGGAACTCAACCCTCAGCCCGCCCACTCCCCCCCTTCCCCCAAGCCCCCCATCCTTGACCTGCCTCTTCTTCTCCCCACCTCCTCCCCCTTTACTTCCCACACTGCATCCTCACTCCTCCCCCTCCCTCATCTCCCTTCTAAAGGCTGCAAGCCAGCTGACTGCCCTAGACAGGAGGGGGAGCCTGAACATGGAGTCCTCACTCCTCCCTCCTGCCTGGGGCAATCAGCTGGCTTATGGTGTTTAGGGGGTGTTGGGGAGGCAAGGGAGGGAGGGGGAGCCTGCGCGCAGAGTCCTCGCTCCTCCCACCTCGCTCCTGCCCCCCGAAACACTGCAAGCCAGCTGATTGCCGCAGGTGGGGCGGAGGGGGAAGGCGCTGATCTGCAGATTCTGCCTGTGGGCATAGGCAGGCTGCCAGCTGTGGAGAAAGCAGGCAGCCAAACAACATAAGAGTGGAGCATTGCACAACTTTAAATGAGCATGTTCCCTAATTGATCAGCAACATAACAACACTAATCGGGATGACTTAAAGTGAGGAGTTACTGTATTTACAGTTGAAATTTTTGATCTCTGATATGTCCATCCTGGCCACTGAAATAGTCTGGGAGTATGGTGGGAGGAAAAAGTCTACCATGCACAAGCACAAGGAGGTTGAATTAAGATTGGATGAGCAACCATAAATCTGGCAATTCCTAACTTTTGAGTGCTTGACTTTGCAACCTACTTTTTTTTAGTATACCATTTCCTTGTTAGTTTGGTTTTAAGAGGAAAAACTGAAAAACAAATTCAGCATCGCAGCACAGACCTCTACCACTTGAGCTATAGGACCAGCTGGCAGGTAGAAAAGACTATTATGACAAAGAAGGGGGAGGAGCAGCTAATGCTGGGTCCAAAAAGCTGCTCATAGAGGAATTTAGTCCAGCTCTCTGGTTATGTCTACACTGCAATCAGGAGGTATGTAGACATCCCTGAGCTAGCTTTGATCTCAAACAACAAGAGAAGTGAAGCCACAGCAACATAGGCAGGTGCACAGACTACCCCTGTCCACCCAGGACTTTGGGTTCATACTTGAGCAGCCACTGCCTGTGTTGCCACAGCCTTATGACTTTTTTTTTTTAAAATACAAGCTAGATCAAAGCTACTGCATTTATGGCTACACATGCTGCAATCAGACCTCCCAAACGCAAAGGATATATCCTCTCCCCCCAGTCCTATGTATTACCCTCAGAGGGGAGATGGGACCCCGGGACAACACTGTGGGATGGTCTGAGAGGTATTATCTGCGGTGGAGCCAAAGGAGGTTTCCGCAGCATCCAGGCATTCCATGATGATGATGCTACTTCAATGAGGGTGTGGGCCTTGCCTTAGATTAAAATGTTTGTGTTCAGTTATTTTGGTATGCCAAATTTACCTGAAGAATGGAAGCAAGAAAAGGAAATGGCAGTTTTCAACAACTTATAGTTCAGCCAAACGTGAATGGAATTTCATGGACAAACAAAAGGCACTTATCTAGCCACAGGGCTTTGTCCCTGCCAAATTTCAAAGGCCTGCTGCAAATAATGGAGATGTTAGAACTCAGAAAAGCTGCAATAATCTTTTATAATGGAAAGAGATAATCAACCTAAGTCTAGGAGTTTCTACTAGTCTCCCCCTACGATATCAATTTTGTGTAAAGGCTAAAGGTGGCACATCTTCTCTCCTGTCCACAAGCCTACACAATTTTTTACAAACTTTCTAATTTTTACTAATTCTACAAACTACCTTTTTAATGATAAATTAAGTGCTTCTACATTTTTGGAGCACATAAAGGAATTATTCTTGATTGAAATAAAGAACTTTCAACTCTGAAACAATTCATAGCAAATAATTCACCCTTTTAAAATAGTTTAATAGCCTATCAGAATACTTTCACTCCAAGCTATTTTACAAACAACTACTCAGTAAGAAGCAAAGACAAACTTAGGTTATTGTAAAATTCTATTAATAGGCTAAATCTGGTCATTGTCTGTAAGCTACAATATGTCTCATTACAGTATTCACATTAGCAAAGATGGTTCTCTACCAATTGCTAAACTTATTTAAACACACTGTACATCTTAAGAATATTTTAATTCTTACTTTCCATAAATGTACAGCATTTACATATTTTGGTTAGTTCTATTTTCCACCATACAATAAAAAAGTAAGCCTTGCGTTCAGCACAATAAATCTGAGGTTGTAACGAGATATAGAATAACTATTAGATGTTCAGTATTGCTTTAGCAGAATCAATTCCATTTCAGAGAACATATGTTTTCTATTTAATCATGAATTGTGACACAAGGACATTTTGATCAAATCATATGTGTAGCATGTAGCTTTAGCTGACTACAAACCGATTCTTCTATAGACAATGGAAATTCAGTACCTTGCAGGATCATTCATAGAGAATACATGAGATTCAAAAAACTATGTGAAACAGGGATATTCAAGTGCTTGAGGGAAAAGGTAATTTGCCACCAGTCTTTAAACGGACCAATAAGGGATGAACTATTGAGGGCCTTATTGATATTCAAAAATTAGCATAAAAAATTGAACCTCTCCCCTGCTTTTCTATTGTAGAACACAACATGCACCAGACATCACAGTCATTAACATTGCAATGACTGCTTGTTGAGTATTTCTGCCTTCTTTTTCATGGAGCCACAGGGAACAGTAAAACTGCTGGGACTACAGAAGGTGGCCCATACATTTGTCTCTGTGGAAGGACACAAATTCCATCTGCTCACCAATGACCCACAGGAGGCTGCTGCTGATCCACTCTTCTAACTGTAGGTGAAATGGCTTTCTGTTTATATTTCAGATTATTGTCTGCAAGATAAAGCCTAAAATGGACCAACTGCTTTTCAACAGTCTGTTTCTTTTATACTTCTCAAAAACCATAAAGTCAGCATGCTTCTCCAGTTTGTGTGCTTCAGCACTCAAAAATCTGAACTTATTGGAGTTTTTGCCTACTTTTGTACTAGCAGCAAAGACTCAGTTCACCAAGACTGGTACCACTGGGGAAAACTGAAAAACAAATATAAATTACGTGTTCTGGAGGTACACTAAATATACCTAAATATCAAGTACAAGCAAGGAGATCAGAGGAACAGGTTTAAGAACATAAGAATGGCCCTACTGGGTCAGACCGAAAGTCCATCTAGCCCAGTATCCTATCTTCCGACAGTGGCCAGTGGCAGGTGCCCCAGAGGGAATGAACAGAACAGGTAATCATCAAGTGATCCATCCCCTGTCGCTCATTCCCAGCTTCTGGCAAACAGAGGCTAGGGACACCATTTGGGATAGGTTAGGGAAAGACTATTTGAAAACAAACAACACTTGAGGATAGTTCCTGTTAAAATGTGGCAATATATTCTTTGGTAGTGTATTTTAGGTTAATAAACACCTTCACTTTTAGTATTAGCCTGTTTACCCCTAGCTATAGTAATGATCTTGTAGACAGGAAGTGCCTGCAAGTTATGATTTAAACATCCAAAATACTTTAACAAAATAAATCAAACATTTTATTTCCCATTCTTTACTTTAGAAACTGCTTCCATATGGGAAAAGATAGTGAAGTGCATGTTTGCAAATGTATCTTTTAAAAAAATGAAGACCTTGGAACACTGGAGTAACTATCCCTGAATTAAATTCTTACATTATAAATAAATATCAGTTTAAAATATCACTGGTGGTGAAGAAGTAACCAAATCATGTAATACTTAGGTCTCTGATATTATATACCATATACACTCGATCAAAAGCTGGTTCATTTATAAGCTGACCTCCCCCCCAATATCGATAAGTAAAAATGGAAAATTTTGATGACCCGTTCATAAGCTGACCCTATAATTCAGGGGTCAGCAAACTTTGGCTCCCAGGCCATCAGGATAAGCTGCTGGTGGGCCGAGATGGTTTGTTTACCTCGAGCGTCTGCAGGCATGGAGGTAAACCTCAGTAAACAGAGTGTCCCAGTGCCCCAGCTGCTTACCTTGATGGGCTGAGACAGCAACTGGTGAGGCAATTTTATTTTGGGGGGGGGGGGGGGAACCTGGGGGTCAGGGGAGTAACCCGTGACCATCCCTCACATGACCCCATCCCTAGCCCGGGACCCCCACACTCTCCCCATCCCATCCCTTCCCACCTTATCTGGGGAGGGTCAGGGGAGGATGTCTCTGGCCTGGCTGCAGCTGCTCCAGCAGGCCGGGCAGCGCGGCTGCAGCATGTTCCAGCGGGCTGGGCCGGGCGGCACGGCCACAGCGTGCTCCAGCGGGTCGGGCAACGCAGCCACAGCCTGCTCTGCAGGGCGGGACCAAGCGACATGGCTGCAGCCTGCCAGCCCCAGAGCTGCAGCTGCTTCAGAGGGTGCGGGGAGAGCAGCATGGCCAGAAGCAGGGAGACTCTGGCTCCGCCTCCTCCCTTCTGGCTCTGCTGGCTGTGCTGCCTCTCCTTGCTCCCTCTGTTGGGGGCAGAGGCTGTGTCCCACCTCTCCCTCTCTATACCCGTTCATAAGCTGACCCCCTTCTCTGGTGCTTCCCTTTTTTACTAAAAAAATTCAGTTTATGAACAAGTATATATAGTACTTGCTGGACTATTGCAAACTAAATGTCCATACAAACAATCCACCTTCGTCCTTTACAACTTTAAAGATTAGTAGAACATAGCTAATTCGTTAACTTACAGGTTCAGAGGAAAAAGTATAACATACAAAACAACCATTACCTCTATCAAATTGTAATAGTTGTTCCCTATTCTAACAATCAGGTATTCTTACTAAAAAATAGAGATTGGTGGGGATTAACCTGTACTTTCTATGAAGTATTCCTGTATGTGAATACTGGTACATTTTCTATATGTTAATAAACTCATATTTTATCATAAAAATGGAAAACAGTTCTCAGGTAGGAGTTCTCAACCTTTTCTGAACTATACTAATTCACCAGACAGAATTCTTCCACCAATCAACAACTTCCTCCCTCCTTTCTCTTCCTTATGGCCAAACTCCACTATGAGTTACAAGAACTAACAGCTGAATAGGCGTAGCAGTGGCAACACATTGGGACTCAATACAGAGGCTGGATTCTCATATCTATTAAGACAGGAAGAGGTTTGCAGAGGTTCCAGAAAAAGGAAAATAAAATAAAATAAAATAAAATGAGGTTGGATAGCTAAGGACCAGTTTAAAAATTCTGAAGCATCAGTACTGGTACATGTACTAGAGGTTAACAATTAACAACCTGTTCCAAAGGAGCCCTCTGTCCTAGTATTCTGTTCATTCTTCAACTCTTTTAAACCACTTTTTGGGGGTACAGAGTTCAGAGGGATAATGAGTCCTTCAGATGATCTCCTTTTGCATACCAGATTAAAAATATTCCTTTCCCCCCCCCCCCCGCCCCATCATCTTTCTTTATACCAGAGTCTACATCGGGGTAGGCGACCTATGGCACACGTGCCAAAGACGGCATGCAAGCTGATTTTGAGTGGCACTCACACTGCCCAAGTCCTGGCCACCAGTCCGGGGAGGTCTTTATTTTAATTTAATTTTAAATGAAGCTTCTTAAACATTTTAAAAACCTTACTTACTTTACATACAATAGTTTAGTTATATATTATAGACTTATAGAAAGAGACCTTCTAAAAACGTTAAATGCATTACTGGCACACGAAACCTTAAATCAGAGTGAATAAATGAAGACTTGGCACACCACTTCTGAAAGATTGCCGACCCTGGGTCTACATCTTATCTTGTTCTTCACAATTATTGTCCACAACAACACACACCGCTGGCAACAGAAAAAGTGTTCTGGATAGTAACAGTGAAGAGCAAGATGAAATGAAGCCTCTGGTGTAAAGCAAAAAAACAAAAGCAACAATGTCAACCACCATTCAGCAACTAAGCGTTATTGCTCATTGACATGATCTTGCTGAGACATACTTCCATGGGATTTCCTTTCTCTGAGGGCAAATGTTCCTTGCCTTCTGTATCAGGACCTGAATTATTGCCAGACACCACAGTTGTGATCTCTGAACTGATTAGCAGCAACAAAAATTTAACTAAGTTTCCTAAAGCTTCCACTAGTTTTTTTTAAGTCTTGCATTCTTTTCATAGATTTAAAAATGCATTCAAATTAACATAAACATAATTGTATTCATAAGGTAACAGTACATTAAATATTAAAAAATGAAGTACTGCCTCCTACAGCCCACAAGACCACAGGGAGACTTGAAAATTACCCCAATCTATTTTAGGTGTTTCAGCACCCACTGCAGGAGATGCAAAAATATCATGAATTCAACACTTAGCGTTTAATAGTGTGTTTATTTTTAAATACCTATCAAACTGTGCTCTCTGGCAACAGCCCCACATCTATACTAAAGAATCTTTCTCCTCCCTCTCTGTGAAGTCCCACAAAATCCAATTCCCAATTCTCTTCCCTTTTATAACTATTTTCTTCCTCTCTAATATTTTCTCTACATTTAACTTTAATTATCCCTTTTAAGCTGCTGCTATGCAAATGTACATGTCTTTGGAATCATTAATGGCTCCTTCCTATTCACTCTCACTGCCTGTCTTACCAAATATACTTGTGGATTTGTCACAATTTTGTTTCGCTAAATGACATGAACACAAAAGTACTTCTCATGGTCAAGAGAAAAAAATACTCAGGCATAACTAAGTCTCTTCTACACTCGCTCCATGCTGACCTCCTATTTGACTCTGAACTTTTCCTTTGCCTTCTATAACACCTATGTGAGTTTATCTACCTATCACTGCCTCCCATATATTGCCTGTGTACACTACCCTCTTAATTGCACTTTTTAAATTATACACACACGCACATGCACACCATCTGGTTTTGCTTTTACTAGTGCAGCTCCTTTTCCTATGGCCTTTCTAATTCAAGGCAGAACGCCTCTGGTCTGCTTTCCTGTACGCGCACACACACAAAAAGTACAGCCATAGCACTCTCATACCTTCACTGACATTCATTCATTTCAGGATCTACTTTAAAACTCTCCATAGCCTTCTTAACTTCCTCACTCCCTCCATTCCTTTAGTAATTGCACACTTCAGCCCCCTACCAGAAGCTCACTGTGCGAGTCTCCGTCTTCTGAATAATAATCCTATTAAACTGCTTCCTCACCAATTGTCCAAATCATTTCAAATCTCAGCTGAATAAAGTGTTCTTCCTTTCTGAATATGCCTTTTAATTTTGCTTTTCACCCTTTCAGCCATGAGAGCTACTTGAGGGACAAGTCTTTGGCCACTATCCTAAAAGCAAAATGAAAAATATATTCCTGCCTAAATACAGGTGGGGCATGTCCCTAACTGCACTCCTCCTCTTGTTTATCTATAATGAGATTCCCCCGGATGTCGATGATGCCCTCCATAGAATCGAAAGGGAAATTGGAACAAAAATCTTACTTTTTAGAAAATTGAGTGTCCAAATGCATGAATAAATTACCAATCTTTCACTTTAAAAAAAAAAGAATTATTAATCATTTTTAGGATTTAGAGAGATTTTGGGATTCCAAGGCTCACATTCCCTTTTTCCCTGCTCTGGAAGCCCCATCTCTGCTACTAATAGTTCCAATTCTGCACTGGTATCTGCTAACTCAATACCATGCACCCAGTGAAATCAATGAAACTCTGCACAAGTACAGGATTTCATGTTAGCCTATCCTGGTGCAATGCAAAATCTGAATCTGTTATTATCAGGGGGCAAAGCCAGGAGCACAGCAGCCCCCTCAAGGAAGGACAGCATGGCTACATGAAAAGGACACAGTAAGCTGCTTTGTCAGATAATAGCAACCATTTTTATACATATAGGGGCGAAAGAGCACAACTTACGTCTTTTCTCTGACATCCTCTACACCCAGGGGTTGATGTATATTGGGCACGCGAAAGGAGGGAAATACCCCTTTCAAATAACATTTATTGCTTTTACTCTCTGCAGCTATCAGTGCTGTTCTGACAGAAGAGAAAACAAACAGAGTGGTGATAAGCATAATAGCCCCAGTTAGCATAATATTACATGAGATTTTGCCCACAACACCTGGAAGCCATTAAATCTTCACTGCAAACAATAATTCAAATTACTGCAGAAACAAAAACCATGTTCTTCTAATGATATTATATCTATATGATCCAGCAGAAACTGCAGAGTCATGTGGTAAATTGCATTTTTCATACACCTTTGACTGCCTCACCTGCCCCCTGCTCACTATCCATCTTTGTCAGGACTACTTACATTCCAAACCTCTAAGCAGCTTCAAACAACAGCCACCTTTTCAAATCAATTTGTTACAGGAAGATTTCCTACTCTCTCCAATATGTGAAAGTTCCAGCCCCAAAATTACAGTGGTCTGAGGACAAGGACAAGCAATAAACAGTCCCACACTAGGAACAGGATTATCATCAGATATCTCACGAACCATCAAAGCTGGAAACAGAAGTACTATAACACAGCACTTTGTTCCAACGGTAGAAGGTCCCAAGAGAACGTACTTTTAAGTCTTCACATTTTTATGTATAGAAAGCTAGCAGATCATTTTTACAGGTGTTTTATTTTGTCTCTCATTGCGCTCTGTACAGTTGGACTCATAACAACAATGAAATCTGGCTTCAGATGTAGGAAAGATACAAGAAATAGTGACAAAACTTTCATGCCATATCATCCCATCACGTACTTTTTACATATACAATTTACATACAAAATATGTAATAGAAATACATTTACTAATTTTTCTCACAGTAACAGTATCATTAGAAAACAAACAAAACAAAAAAAACCTCAAGATGACATTACTAACCAAAGTAAATGTAAAATCTTAGTGCGATACTGTGTCCTTCCTTAGCCCTATACTTTCTAATGTTTGTTTTCATCATCATCATGTTATGTCCTAATTTAGAGTCCAGTGCAGCACACCCTTACTCAGGTGAATAGTCCCATTGACTTCCGCACTGGGACAATGACCCATGAAAAAGGTTTTGGACGATCAGACACTTGGATTGTAAATTCTTCACGGCAGGGACTTTATTTATTTGCTTGTAAATCATGCTATATAATTACAATATTGTAGAAATAATGATAAAATAAACAGTAATTATACAGATGACATCTCCACTTTAAAAAAAAATGTGAATAAAAATGGCAAATTTAATGGTCATGAAAAACGTTCACAAAAGTGCAATTGACAAAACTGGAAATGAATTCCTCTATTCACAGAACATTCATAACACAAGCAGAGATGCAAGAAAACCCTGGGAAGTCTTGCACAAGCATGTCTGAATTTTGTTCTGGAAGAATGGCCTTGTAGGGATAAGAAGGTGGAACTCAATCAAGTCCACAGGACACCCAACATTTATAAGACAATGGCAATGTTAATTCACTAGTGACCCAGCATCCTGACCAGAATTCAGTTCTGTAACCTACAGCTGAAAAGTTCCACATACTATAAATGCTTTCTATATTCTACATAAGAACATAACATAAGAAAGGCCGTACCGGGTCAGACCAAAGGTCCATCTAGCCCAGTATCTGTCTACCGACAGTGGCCAATGCCAGGTGCCCCTGAGGGAGTGAACCTAACAGGCAATGATCAAGTGATCTCTCTCCTGCCATCCATCTCCATCCTCTGACGAACAGAGGCTAGGGACACCATTCTTACCCATCCTGGCTAACAGCCATTTATGGACTTAGCCACCATGAATTTATCCAGTCCCCTTTTAAACATTGTTATAGTCCTAGCCTTCACAACCTCCTCAGGTAAGGAGTTCCACAAGTTGACTGCGCTGCGTGAAGAAGAACTTCCTTTTATTTGTTTTAAACCTGCTGCCTATTAATTTCATTTGGTGACCCCTAGTTCTTGTATTATGGGAATAAGTAAATAACTTTTCCTTATCCACTTTCTCAACATCACTCATGATTTTATATACCTCTATCATGTCCCCCCTTAGTCTTCTCTTTTCCAAACTGAAGAGTCCTAGCCTCTTTAATCTTTCCTCATATGGGACCCTCTCTAAACCCCTAATCATTTTAGTTGCTCTTTTCTGAACCTTTTCTAGTGCTAGAATATCTCTTTTGAGGTGAGGAGACCACATCTGTACACAGTATTCGAGATGTGGGCGTACCATGGATTTATATAAGGGCAATAATATATTCTCAGTCTTATTCTCTATCCCCTTTTTAATGATTCCTAACATCCTGTTTGCTTTTTTGACCGCCTCTGCACACTGCGTGGACATCTTCAGAGAACTATCCACGATAACTCCAAGATCTTTTTCCTGACTCGTTGTAGCTAAATTAGCCCCCATCATGTTGTATGTATAGTTGGGGTTATTTTTTCCAATGTGCATTACTTTACATTTATCCACATTAAATTTCATTTGCCATTTTGTTGCCCAATCACTTAGTTTTGTGAGATCTTTTTGAAGTTCTGCACAATCTGCTTTGGTCTTAACTATCTTGAGTAGTTTAGTATCATCTGCAAACTTTGCCACCTCACTGTTTACCCCTTTCTCCAGATCATTTATGAATAAATTGAATAGGATTGGTCCTAGGACTGACCCTTGGGGATCACCACCCCTCTCCATTCTGAGAATTTACCATTAATTCCTACCCTTTGTTCCCTGTCCTTTAACCAGTTCTCAATCCATGAAAGGACCTTTCCTTTTATCCCATGACAGCTTAATTTACGTAAGAGCCTTTGGTGAGGGACCTTGTCAAAGGCTTTCTGGAAATCTAAGTACACTATGTCCACCGGATCCCCCTTGTCCACATGTTTGTTGACCCCTTCAAAGAACTCTAATACATTAGTAAGACACAATTTCCCTTTACAGAAACCATGTTGACTATTGCTCAAGAGTTTGTTTTTCTATGTGTCTGACAATTTTATTCTTTACTATTGTTTCAACTAATTTGCCCGGTACCGATGTTAGACTTACCGGTCTGTAATTGCCAGGATCACCCCTAGAGCCCTTTTTAAATATTGGCGTTACATTAGCTAACTTCCAGTCATTGGGTACCGAAGCCGAATTAAAGGACAGGTTACAAACCTTAGTTAATAGTTCCGCAACTTCACATTTGAGTTCTTTCAGAACTCTTGGGTGAATGCCATCTGGTCCCGGTGACTTGTTAATGTTGAGTTTATCAATTAATTCCAAAACCTCCTCTAGTGATACTTCAATCTGTGACAGTTCCTCAGATTTGTCACCTACAAAAGCCAGCTCAGGTTTGGGAATCTCCCTAACATCCTCAGCCGTGAAGACTGAAGCAAAGAATCCATTTAGTTTCTCCGCAATGACTTTATCATCTTTAAGCGCTCCTTTTGTATTTTCATCGTCAAGGGGCCCCACTGGTTGTTTAGCAGGCTTCCTGCTTCTGATGTACTTAAAAAACATTTTGTTATTACCTTTGGAGTTTTTGGCTAGCTGTTCTTCAAACTCCTCTTTGGCTTTTCTTATTACACTCTTGCAGTTTTTGTATATTTTGTATAATATACATTCATATTCACATTCTCCCTACTTTTCTCAAATTATGTCCACGACTAGTCCCCTCATCGACATTACAAAAAGGTTTTAAATGTCTGTATTTATTGTGGCCGCTGAAAATCAGCAATATTGAGCATTATAATATACCGATGAAATTAAGGATGATAGTAAAGGTAAAACAAAAAGTCCTGTTGATAGAATCTTGAAAACTTAACTGTAAGAACTAAACTAAGCAGCTACTTTGTACCAATTATTAAGTGAATTCTACTTTTACTAGGGGTTTTTTATTTTAAATTTTGAACTGTCAAGCTGTGTGGGTCAGTCAGTGTAAAAATCTTTTCCATACTGAACAAGTAACATGAAGTTTAAGCAGCAAAGAATCCTGTGGCACCTTATAGACTAACAGACATTTTGCAGCATGAGCTTTCGTGGGTGAATACCCACTTCATCGGATGCAGTTTAAGTTGATTTTGAAAGCCAAACTATATTTTATATACTTTTTTCCCCATTGCCTTGTCTTTCCCAGTTTTCAGTAGATTCCTTCCACCCCTCCTCCCCAGTGCTAGCTAGATCAGACACTAAACGATCTTAAATTGATGTCATTGTGCCAAATACAAGTCCTATCCTTGAGAAAATTACTTCTAATGTGCTTTGAGCCTGCAGCCCTTACTTATCTACAAAGTCCCACTGGAGGCAATGGAAGTTGTGGGTGTTCAGTTTGCACTAATTTTATTGTCATGTGTGTTCAGTAGATCTTTCCTGATTTCCACTTTTTAGACCATCTTTTCTCTAAAGCTGTATTTTAATAATTATGGCCCAGATCCTGCAATCTGTTCCGTACAAAGAGACCACTTTCCCTATGTGGAGGATTCCCATTGATTTCAATAGAATTCTGAGTAGGTACAGCAGGCTGCCTATGCAGATCCGAACACACTTCCGCATATACCGTACATATCCTACTGCAAATCACCACCTATAAAAGCATCAATGTACTATACTACCAACAGGATATTTTTGCTTCCCATTGGAGACTGATATATTTCTGAACAATCATTTATCTCACTAGAGGTATCTCAGACAAACAGAATTGTATTTTTGTGTGAGTTGCAGGTTTTTTGTTTGTTTTTGTTTTACTATGTCTTATGTAGAACTATAGCTGATTTTTTTTTAAATAGGTACTCTCCTCAAACTGTCTTAATAAAGTTCAAATGTTTACTTCTCCAATTGCCAGATGAAGTTTCTTTAAAATAATGTTAAAATATGGTTATTTATTAAATGAGACAGCATATAGAATGTACATCTGTACATTCTTGATCAGAAAATTCTCAATATATTTCCAACTAGCTGAATACAAGTAAACTGACAATGAGTTTTTTATAAGATCACATAAAAATGTATTCATGATTCTAACTGTTTAGCTGTATTAAGCAATAACAGTGTATTGACCATGAGGTGTAATAATGAAGCACTACCGATAGTGATGCAGTCATTGATACAGTTAGCGCTGTAATTTAATTTGGGAGTTCACCACATTTTTACTACTACTCTATGGCTCTGTATTTATCAACAGTGTGTTTAACTACAATTTACTGCATACTATTCAACTAAATGACTTTCATGGCATACATAGAGTAGCACATAGTACAAAATATGCAACCAGTTTGCCTAAGATTGAAGAAAATTGTATGATTTTACACTGTATTATTCAAAATTGTATCGTAATCAGTGCCGTTTATTCCACAAATCTGCCATCAGAATTTACTGTGGAATTCATCTTTTATACAGAATTCTGCTCCAGAAGCACTGTTTTCAATTTTAAAATATTATATTTCTAGCCCTTGTGGCTACAGAGATAACCTTGGAAACATGAATCAAGTGTAAACCAATGCCTAGGTCTGCAAAGACCTTGAAATAACAGCTCTAAGACACATGAACTGCCCCATTCATCTCAGTTTGGTCCTATGGATTCTGCAATTCCACAGCTGTGGAATTTTTCCCAGACACTATGGAATTCAACATTTTTGTTGCAGAATTTTCTATTTTGTTGCAGCCAGGCATGTCACATTTGGTTCTCTCCCTGCTCTGCTAGGACCTGCCTCCAGATTCCTTTACCTGTAGTCTTTCCCACAAGTGGGAATTAATGCTCCTTGAATAGTTCCACAGAGAAAGACAGCAGGGGGGTGCAGGGGGGGTGTCATTGAACTAAAGCTGGACTCCAACTTCCATCCAGGGAGCCAGAAGAGGATGAGGGGAAAATCAGAAGCACTGACTGGTGAGCTGAGTTAGTCAACTTGGAAAATAGTACAGCAGTAAAGACCTAGGGAGCCAGTTTGAGGAGCTGCTGAAGCTGGTTATGAGCTCTCTCATTTCCTGACACAAATGCAGAGGAAAAAAGTTTCTGAGTCTGACCAAATGGGCAACATGGTGGAAGCCTGAGAAGTGGAGCTAGGATACGTAGAGAGCATAAAGAAGAAAAATCCATACTCAAAAATAATCACCATTGAAAATAGTAAATGAATCTCATGTCAATTAGTATTTTTAACTATGAGCCATAATTGCATGTTTATGTAAGGGTGGGAGATACAAGAGATTAATGTTGCTGTGGAATTTAGTCCCATTGTGCCACAGAGTATACAAGGCCCTGATCATAAAACATATGCTCTAGGGGCAGAGATAAGGTTGCACATTCAGCCTTAAATTAGGTCAATCCTGACTTTTCATGTCTTACTGTGCAAACGTAGCATTATATGAATATAGGTTATTTTAAATTTAAATTTCTTAGGTCTTCCAGAAGTAAAAAAATGGGGTAGAGAAAAGAAAAATGCTCAGGAGAAAGCATTTCAAACTCCAGAGCTTCAAAGTCCTGCTATCTTGCCAAAAATTACGAACTGCACATGTGAATTTCATAAAGTAGAACTGTTTGCGGACACTACCTGACCTCTGCAATACTTGATCAAGACCACCAGTTGACCAAAGTCAACTATGTACTGACAAAAGTATAACTCTTAATTTTTATCTGGCTATATGATATCAGAGCTTACAATTTTACACCTTCTTAACATCTTAATCACCATTAAACTACTTGGCATTTACTAAATTTATAACAGAATTAAGGTAATCATGAAACTCAGCTAACTCCGTTTCTTGGGAAACGACCCAACAGAACAGCCACCCCAATACATCATGTCCCTATAAAGTAGATACTGCAACTTCTATATACACCAAAACACTTTACACATTAACTTCAATTCCACAACTCACATTTTTAAAGTTAGACACAGGCATCAATACATTGCAGAATTGGGGCCTATATACAGATAGCATTATGGAATTGTAGCAACCTCAATTTAACTATCTTGAGGTTGAAAATCTAATCCAACTCAGTTTAGACTTCAACATTTTGCTCCCGGGAAACTATATTTGTAACTGGATGTTTAGCCAACTAAACCCTCAAGCAGAGTCCAAAGATACACCACTATTCTAAGTAGCTTCTCACTATTTTCTTTTCTTTCTAAAAGTCAGCTTCTCTCTTTCAGAAGTATTTGTACCAAAAATCATCCAATCTCTTCTGTTCCTTCTCTATGATTGTATTCTAATTTACATATTCCCTAAAGAGGGAATATGTTCTCCCTCTCATCTATGCCATGTTCTTTGCTTCTCCACATGGCAGGGCACATATAAACAGTTTGGAAATGGATTTATCTTTCTAATAGTTCTAATTCCTTAGTATTTATTTTCAAATATCCAAAAGAATGCTAGGCACGTCACAGAAATAAGAAGAGAGACAGTCTCTGCCCCAAAGAGTTCACAATCCCATTTTACAGATGGGCAAACATTGATGTCAAGGGACTTGCTTAAGTTTGCCTACCAAATAAATGTCAGACCCAGGACTAGAAACCAGGTCTTTTGGTTGACTTCCGGGCCCGCACCCTATTCACTGTACTCGAGGTGTGTCCTCCAAAATTATTATTTGTACTGAAGTAACTCCAAGGAACAATCAAGGACCAGAGCTCCACTGTACAGACACACAGTAAAAAGACAATCCCTGCCCCAAAGAGCTTACAATCTAAGTTATTGATTTAGCTTTTCGGTGTCTCAATTTTCCCATCTGCAAAACATGGCAAATACTACTACTTTGCACTAATATGGTGCTTGTTCAGCTATTGATTTCAAAGGTGGTAAGCATTAATAACTCATTTTATAGATAGCTTAACTAAGGCTCAGAGACTGGAAGAAGTTTATTGGATAAGATAAGGGTCTTACACATAAGATACCTGGGCTTCATTCTCAGCTCTGATATATGCTCCCAATGTAACTGGCTTAACTTCTGTGTATCTTAGGCCTGGTCTACACTACAGAGTCAGGTCGACATAAGGCAGCTTACGTTGACCTAACTCTGTAAGCGTCTACACTTAAATGTACCTCTCACCAATGTAGCCCACTCACTACACCTGCTTAATAACTCCACTTCCGCGAGAGGCCCAGTGCTTAGGCCAACGTAGTTAAATCGACAGTATAAGTGCGTTGCTTACATCGATTGTTGTTGCCTTTCAGAAGTTGTCCCACAATGCCCCACACTGACAGTTTAACTGATGCAAGCGCTCCTGCTCAGGATGCACACTGCTGACACAAAGAGCCTAGTGTGGACATGCAAAAGCGATTTAATTACTGTGGTGGCTGCATGTTGATATAACTTAAGTCGACTTAATTTTGCAGTGTAGACCTGCCCTCAGGCATCTCACTGGCAAATGAGGGCAAACTATATTACTCATTAAAGTGTGTTAATTGCAAAGAATTTAAACCTGTCAGGTGATGAAGGGAAAAGAACTCTGAACCTGTTGTCTCCCTGCCCACCGTCTTATTCCACTTCACTAGGGGACAAGCAGGAGTCTTGCACTAATAAGCATTCTGTTTATCCTATATTTGAAACTTAAATGGTTACGATAGCTATTTTTATGTCTGAAAATATAAACTCAATTTAACATAATAAAATGCCCCCCATAACCTTTCACCAGTTAGCAAAAGACTGAACAAGTCTTAGTGTAATCACAATAAGTAGAGCTGTTACCAAAAGGTTATATTTTTGTAAATTACAAGTCACTGCACGTAACTGTCAGATTAAATATATATTTTAAGTACTTACAAAGAAATTCAGAACTATGTGTTAACACTGAAGTATAGTGTCTTGCCAAAAATTATAAATATATAAATAAATGAATATTTATAAGTTTAGCAGCAGAGAATCCAGATCATTACCTCCAACAGAAAAGCCCACAGGAAGGAACCAGGAGAAAAAAAATTACCACAAAGTTCACTTCACAGAGTTTTCACCAGCTTGTTCAGCAGCAGAGAGGTGTTTGCCCCTT
Source organism: Mauremys reevesii (assembly GCF_016161935.1). Classification (NCBI taxonomy): domain Eukaryota; kingdom Metazoa; phylum Chordata; order Testudines; family Geoemydidae; genus Mauremys; species Mauremys reevesii. The sequence continues at coordinate 304,246,710 of NC_052623.1, forward strand.
CACTGAAGATCTCAGGGATCCGATGGAGGCGAGGGCCATCTGCATAGAGGCCCTGTCTCTTCACACTTGCTTCAGGGACTTTTGGTTGAGTTTTCAGTCAGAACAACTTTAACATAACCATGCTACCACTAACTCCCTAATTTGCTGCTGGCTCCCAAACCCCCCCTCCCCTCCAAGTGCAAGTTTTACAACACTGAGGCTATATTAACTTTTGAGCAGACTGCCAGTACAGTTGGTGGGGAGACAGAATCCATCTAAATAAATAACTCTTACCAAGAGACACCCTGAGATTTGAAATGACCAAGATATTTAATCTCAAAAAATCAAGTTTAGCCTTGACAGTAGAGGCACCAACAGTACTACTATAACTAAAACAAAATTCTCCATCAAGTATTTAAAATATTTCCCTAAGCCTTCAAACCAAGGCCTCAACTGCTTGATGGAAGCACAAACTATAAATTATTTTCCCTTAAGAAAGAATTTAAAAAAACACACTAACAATTAACAGCCATATGTGATCTCTACTCTTGCAATCACTGCAGGGTCTGTGATAAAATTTAAGTGATACAGCTTTTTAAGATGAAGCACACAGTGTTCCAGTAAAACCTGTAGTAAATGACAGCCTCCCTTACGGTATTATTCAAGGATGGACAACACCTATAACATCATCTACTCCATCTCCACATCAATGCTGTTTCTCCCTTGTTCCAAACAGTTTATTTTTAAATGATCCATGCAATAGGGTTTCCACCATTTTCCTTGGCAGACTATTCCACAATATAGTAGATCTTACTTTAAAAGTTTGGCCTGCTATTTAGTTTAAATGTATCATTTATTAATTTAATCCCATTACTTCTTATTACAGCCTCTTACACTACTCTAAATAATTCCACCCCTTTTTAAGTGTTAAAACCTGTGAAATGTCTGTAGGATGAATATCATCATGGCCACTATAGTCCTTGCTTAGTCAAGCAATACATATTTATCTCAGTCTTTCCCTTTAAATCAATCCCAAAAGTCTTCTAAACATAGAATCATAGAACTGAAAGGGACCTCAAGCGGTCATCTAGTCCAGTTCCCTGCACTCAAGGCAGGACTAAGTATTATCTAGACCACACCTTACAGGCATTTGTCCAACCTGCTCTTAAAAATCCCCAATGATGGAGATTCTACAACCTCCCTAGACAATTTATTCCAGTGCTTAAATCCTATTTGTCCCACCTGGTAATGAGGTGCTGAAAGTAAAAACAATATTCCTGATGCAGTCATACTAGTGTCCTAGAAGAGAGACCATTACCCCACTGTTGTGACATGATGCCTCTGTGTATGCAGCCTAAAATTATGTTGGCCTTTTCTGCTGCCATAGCACATTGCAACCTGGGGCCTGATCGAATTCTGTCAGTAGCATGTAGAACTCCCATTAATATCAATGGGAGCTGTATGCACAAGCAACTGACGGGATGATCAGGCCCCTGATATCTCATTTGCTGTTCACTATCACTCCCATCTCTTTTTCAGCATTACTGCTTTCCAGGTTATTCCCTCACACCGAATACCTGTTTTTTGGATTATTGCCCCCGAGATGTTTAGCTTGAATTTTCAAAACTAAATCTCATTTTGTTATTTGCTGCCGTCTCCAATCTTTCTAGGTCTATTTCTTTTATTTCTCTGTCCTCACTGGTATTTACAACTTTCTCCAGTTTAGCATCATCAGCTAATTTCTTTAGTATGCTGTTCACTTTCCCTTAAAGATCATTAATAAAGACAATAATTACGGTCTCGAAGCTGTAATGGAACTAAGTCTATGTGGCTATGTATTTGTACCAGTGGATCTCTTTACAGGACTGAGGCCTTAAACTGGACCCAAAAGATCTCGGCAGTTCCTCACTACGCATGTCCCCCATTCTTTGCTATTTATCATTTTTTTTATGGTTCTTCATTCAGTTTTTAATCCACAAGATTGGCTATATTTTTAAATAATTTGAGAGTGAGATTTTGAGAGACAATATTTCAGATGTTTTACTCAAATTTAAATAAATTCAGCTGTAACTTTTCCATCATCCACTATGACCCCGTCCCCTGACCCTACAACCAGATCCAGCAGGCAGATGAATCTTTGCATCCATGCAGAAACCATTGATGCCTGTACAGGTCCAGTTGCAGGATTAAAACCTAATTTTGAACTTTTTTTTTTTTAAAAAGAAGGAAAATCAACATAGTTTGGCAAAAATCTGTTCTTTATAAATCCAGACTACTTATTGTGCATGGTTCCATTATATTAAGAGGGGAATTTTCTCAATATTTGTTCCATTCTTTTATGAGGAATAGAGGTTAGATTTTTTTCTAAGGGTCTAATTGCTAGGATGATTCTCCTTTTTTGAAAATCAGAACTATATTTGCTTTTCTCCAATCTTGTATTACCTTAAAATTCAGCAGATTTATAGAACTGTTCAGATTTTTCTTCAAGTATTCTACCTACTCTTCATGAATAGCTATATTTAAGGTTTTCCTCAGCTCTTAATTGTCCAAACTTGTTTATTTTTCTCATTAAAGATAAAATTTGTTTAAGTGGTTCAGTATGATGGTCTTTTTTAATAATTAATTTAATCCCTTTCCTCATTTATTAACTGACCTACTTTCCCTTTACTACTACTTCTTCCCCCTTGATATTTATTAAAACCCTTCTTATTCTCCTATGCCCCTAACATTAACTCATTCTGCTTTTTGCTGCCTTTATCTTTAGCATGAGTTCACTTACAAACCAGCTTCACAATTTCAAAAAAATTACTTACATGACCGAAATTTAAACTCATTCTACCTAAAAATAAATAAAAAATAAATAATTGGAGATATACCAATCTCCTAGAACTGGAAGGGACCTTGAAAGGTCATTGAGTCCAGCCCCCTGCCTTCACTAGCAGGACCAATTTTTGCCCCAGATCCCTAAATGGCCCCCTCAAGGATTGAACTCACAACCCTGGGTTTAGCAGGCCAATGCTCAAACCACTGAGCTATCCTTCCTCCTCCCCAATACCTGCTATCTAAAGGAAACAACAATCTTTAGCCTAACTTCTCTAACCACCACAAATATATTAAAAGAAATAATTCATGTCTCTGTAACAGTGATTTTTAATTCAGCCACCCATGTTCCATCTTTGGTTTTAAATTCTCTTCCCTCCTACCACCTGTTCCCCATATACAGCTACAGGCACAGAACCTACAAACAGATACATCCAGGGCCGCCCAGAGGGGGGGGCAAGAGGGGCAATTTGCCCCAGGCCCCGCGTCCCGCAGGGGCCCCCACGAGTGTTTTCTGGGGCCCCTGCGGTTCCGGTTGAGCTCCCGCAGGCATGGCTGCGGCAGGTCCACCGGAGCCCGGGACGAGTGGACCTGCCGCAGCCATGACTGCGGGAGGTCAAGCGGAGCCGCGGGACCACGGCACCCGCCGCAGTCACTCGTCCCGGGCTCCGGTCGACCTGCCGCAGGCATGCCTGCGGGAGCTCAACCGGAGCCAAATGCCGCCCCCCAGGTCTTCGGCGCGCTGGGGTCTAGAGCCGCCCCTGAGCGGGGGCCCCCCGCTGCCGAAGACCCCGGGCCCCCGGAATTCTCTGGGCGGCCCTGGATACATCCCTGTAGGTTTATGCCCACGTGAAGTTCCACTAACAGGACTCCACATGGATGGAAGGGCCACATCAGGGCAACTGTTTGTATGACTGGTGGCCTATCCAGCCATTACATGAAACAAACTTCTGGTTTTTTGTTAAACTTCTCTTTTGCCAACATGTTTAGCAAGGTATAGATGACAAGAAATGTAAAAACATGCTTTTGACCACCATTTACATGTACTGCCCCATATTAAAATGTTTCCTTTAACACTGTAAAGTACCCACATAGAAGTATTTGGAAAATGCTTTACTAATTCATCTCAATTGACATGAAACATCTAATTTGCACTAAGATTCAAGGGAATTACACTAACTGCTACTGTAGAGACTTACACCACTATATTAACAAATTATTGGCACTGTGGCTTTTGACTGCTCACTACAGAATCATAGCACATGAATTGCTGTACCTGTCAGACAGTTCAAAGCAAATGTAGTCAAACAGTTAGTGTGATTAAGGCAGTCTCTCACACATAATTTTTGGAGAATTTTTTTTAGCTTATTTGAATTGTTTATCATGGGATCAGGAGCGTATCCAGTTTTAAATTTATGTTTTTAATGAAGGCTAAAACACATTCTTACACTCATCTGGCAAAATTCCACAACAGTCAACATGAAAAAATAGTTACAGTTTAAAAACAACAACCCTCACTACCTGAAAAAGGGTGTGGTATGTCTTTGACAAGACATTCAATTTGATGGAGACAAATGGATCACCAGTGTGTCATACAAATAGCTAGCTATTTAAGCAATAATTTTAAATCAAAATGACACAAACCTAAGAGATGATATAGTAAAACAGGCTAATAGTCCACCTAGTTTGAGATCTTATCTCAAACATGTGCAATGCCAGATGCTTCACAGAAAGATATAACTTCTTACCATCACAAACTATCAAGGCTCCAAACCTGCTAAGGTATCCACGTGATTCTTCTTTTTGGTGTATGCACAATGTGTCTCAGGTGGCACAAACAGTGAACATCAATGAGTGCCATAGAGTTGAACAGGGCTCCTATAAACAACTGCCTGTGCAGGTCTCTTTACAGGATCCAGGCCCAATGTTACATACTGTGAAAAACTTCTAAGGTTGTTAGGCCCAAATTTTGACCAGTTCAGTTTGCAAAAGTCCTTAAAATTTGTGGGACAAGATTTTGAAAAGTAACTAATGATTTTGTGTACCTAAACTGAACCCCCTCACCAAGGGTCTGATATTCAGAAGGTAGATGTCCAACAATTCATGAAAATAAGGCCCCTTTAAGGAATATTAAGTCAGGCACTGAGGCACTAAATATCACTAGTTATTTTTGAAAATGTGTGTGTTGGTGTCTTTCTTCCTTCTCCTCACCTCTCCCCCCGCCCCCAAAAAGCCTGAATAAACAAACAAACAAAAAGTCAGTACCCCAGCTACAACCTTGCAATAACAAACCAATGAACGTGGAGTGGAGGGAAAATAAGTTAATTAAGAAAACACTTCATCTTCCAGTGGAATTACCCAACAATGAGCAAAACAAGAATAGCAAAAATTATGAAAAAATAATTGATAGGCTATTCTTGAACTATACTATCTAAAAGATGGAAATCTATGAAAAACGTAAACTGTTTTTAAAGATTTTTCATTTTAACAATTTTTTTTAAAAATTTCTTTTCACTAAAATAAAATCAATTATAACAGCTTTAAAAGAACTGTGACTGTTTATGTACATCTTTTAGAAAAAATTGGTATTTTTAATACCCTTTCAATACTACTATGGTAACAACATACAAACTTTTAGTGATTTGGTCTACTAAGAATCCAATGTATTTTTAAATAAAAAATGGCACATTATATATTTTAAATTACTTATTATTTGGATTGTGCTAAAGACCACAGAGCGCAAGACACTTTCAAAACACAGAAGAAGGCACAGTAACTGTCCCAAAGAGTATACAACCTATTACCACAACAAGCTTGAGTATTCTGACATTTATTGATTTGAAAATATGGACACGAAAGAAGGAGAGGTCAGACAACAATCATCATATTACAACTTTAGTACATTTTTCAGGAGTTTGAGATCTCATAGTCCATTAGGAAAACTCAAAAAAGCAAAAACCAATTCCTGTCATCCAGCACATCTTTAGCAAGATTCTCCCAATGCTGCACATTAATAAAACAAACAAACAAAAATAGATGGAAGACACCCAAAAATGAGATTCCCAACTTATTCCTAGGCCCACTAGTAGCCATTAAAATAGTACATAGTGTTAGAAAAGTTTATTTCTTCAGTTGGTAGGGATTTTAAAGAAATAACATGCCCTCACAAAACAAATCCAGTAGCTACAGATATCTGACTAAGGTTTTCCAGACTTCACTGTAACTCAATAACTGCTCTACACAGTGCTGTGAACTCTACAGCTTCAAGCTGGAAGTCAATCTAGGACAGCCAATAGAAAGTGCACCTGTGCAATTACTGCATTTTCTAATTCAGAATGCTAACCTGAGACAGATATAACTTGTGTGCATTGTGAGAAAACAAAAATCAACAATTAAAACAACACACAGAGGATATACCACATAGAAAAAGCACAGCCTGTATCTATTTTGTCATTAAAAAAATTGAAAATTACTGTAATATATATAATTTAAAAACATAAATGTTGGCTCCTTAAACATATGGCAAACACTTTTAGAATATATATAAGAATATTTTAATGTAGATTACAGTTGATAAAAGTTATAATTAACATTAATAAAAGACCATTTAGTAACTGAACAGTAGCACATGCACCAAACTGAAAGATGCACTATAAGGTTCTTAAAGGTCAGAAAAATAACCCTTAGCATTACTTTAAGGAACTTAATAAGATCACGGGGGGAATGCAGGAAACTGATATTTTTAAGTAACTGAAAAAAAATATTCTATTTGACAACTCTAGATGATAAAAATCAACTGAAAATATTGTATACTACAAATAGCTGATAATTGTGTATTTATATATTGTTGAGAAGCAAACCATGTTTCCTCAAAATATGTATTTTTAAACCAGAGTCTAACTTCAAAAACAGGTAACCAAGTCTACCAATAAAGACATTTTATTGCGCTGAAATGAAACAAAGTTTCAATAATTAATATACTAATTTGGTTGCTAGTATCGGTTTTACTGTACTGTCAATTTAAAATAATCAATAAAAATACCTCTGACTATTGTTTACGTACTTAAGTTTACCTGATAGGTTTAAGGCTGGCAGATGTAAAATACAAATATAAACAATAACAAAACAGATTACAAATATAAACAATCTCAACACAGTTACTTTCAACTGACCTGTGAACCAGTTAAATAATTGATTAGGAAGTGCTTTATTTCAGAGTATTTTTGGTGGGTGGGGTTGCTTTTAAATTTACACACATTGAAAATAAAATGCTATCCCATGCTCAATAATACTATTGAAAGAGCCCTTATCAGCACTTACCGCAAGTAATACTGTTTTAAAGCGAAGGCAGCGTTAGAACAACTTCTGGGAAAGTTAAACTCCTCTACAATTTCTCCCCACTGATTCTTCTCAGATACCTGTCAAAAACAACATACAGACAGAGATACACAACATACACAAATACATATCCTCGATAGTGAACATCACAAGGAATACGGGCTGCCATGAAACAAATAAATATATGAAAACTATATAGAGAAAGATCTATATCTATATATATGGGATATATGGCTATATTTCTCATTGACAGTCCCTGGTGGTCTCCCCTCAGGTATAATCCAGCCCCTCACCACTATTTTACATTTTATTTAATGTATTTGGTTATTCTGGGGGAAACGGAGGGATTATATTGTTTTGGGGTTGTTTGTTTTGTTTTTACTGCCTGGACAATAACCAATCGGGAGTCCCTCTATCGCCCCCTTTTAAATCCTAACGCGGTCCGTTAAAAACCCAAAGAAGTTTAAAATGATTCACGAAAGTCTTGGAGGGGGCGCCCACTGGTGTCCGGGGTTCAGGGGAGCCGTCCCGGTGAGTCCCCCCAAGACAGATCCATAGACACAGAGAGGCCTTTCATTTGAGGCCTACATTTCTGTCCCTAGCCTTGAAGCCTAAAGATGGCTATTTGATTACACACCGTCTTGGGTGCCCCTTTTGTTATTTCTCTCCGGGAAGGGCTCCGAGGGCAGCGCCTAGTCCCCCCCGGCTGCGAGGATCATTTCCTAGCCCATGCTCCGTGCCGATTATCGATGTTAAACATGCCCGCTAATTTTGAGTTGCACTAAAACTGCACTCAGACGCTCCTCTCCGTCTCCGCCTGTGTGAAACACACAGAAAGCAGCAATCGCAAGCGAGAGAAACAAACTCACACGCACACCTACACACTCTGCTCTCTCTCCTTCTCCCAGGAAAGAGGGGAAGGAAAAAGGGGGCTGTGGAGGAGGAAAGGGAGGCACAAGCAGTGTGTACGCTGCACCCCCAACGATCCCCCTTCATCTCTCTACCAACAAGGCCAAGCCACCAACCTGCCTGCCTGCTTCCTTCCTTCTTCCACCCCCCACCTTCCCTTACCGGCTTTCAATGGGACGCTTCCCGGCCACCCCACCTCCCCTCTCTGCCCCCGAGGGTCAGAGGAGACTTTTGGGAAGAGGTTACTGGGAGGGAAACCCAAATTAAAACTTCCACTCACCTTCCCAAATCCGCCTAAAGTGGTGACTCTGGTGTAGAGAGCGTGAAGATCCAGCTCCTTCCCACCCACCACAGGGATCTTCTTAAAAGGAGACCTGCCAAAGGCGATACACACAAAACAACACAACTTGTCAACTCTGTCCCCTTTTCTCCCCTCATAGGGGCTGCCGTGTCCTTCAGGGAAGGGGCTGGAAGTTGGATCTGGCCGGTTTAAAAGCCTCCCCCCCTCCCCTTCCATCTCCCCATTTTCCTCACCCTCTGCTGTGGTGAAACTGCCGCAGCTCGTCCAGGAAAGCGAGTCCCTTTCTCCGCTGGTCTGGTTGGGTTTTACCCGTCGAATTTGCCATTTTTTGTATTTAAAAAGGTTTTCTTTTAAAAATCCAATTAAAAAAACAACAACAACAATCCCCGGCTCCTCCTTGTCTTTACGAGACCCAGGTGCCCGTGCTCGGCCGGGGATCAGCCATGGAGAGGGGCTTGCTTAAAAAAAAAGTTTAAAAGGAATAAGGGAGCCCCCGAGAGCGTGGTAATTGCGAGTCCCGTCTTCACACAACACACAAGCAGAGACACACAGGGAGGGAGAGGGGCACCTCTCAGTAATTCCTGCCGCTGCCTGTCTCAGCACCACAAACCCAACCGATCCAACCGGCACATGAGACTCAACATGGTGCTGCTGGATCACACAATGAATTGGGTTAGTGTTGTGGTAGGGCGGGGGGAGCTGGAGTGAGGTATTGACAGTGTGTGTGTGTTACAGACGCGGCTCCATGCAATCTCCCTCTCCCTCTCTCACACACACACACTGTACAGCGGCGGCGGCGGCGGCAGCGGGATTCACTTCTCTTCTCTCTCAGACAAAAAGATCTGAGGCCGCCGTGCGGCTGCCTGGGCGAGAGCGCAACACAGCGAACCCCAGAGGCCGACCCAGGTACTGCAACAGGCTGCTCGAAAGGCAAAAGCCAGCACAGCCCCAGCAAGCAGTTCCTGGCGGGGAACAATAGGCTCCTCTCGCCGCTAAGGGCTCATCTGCAATGTGCCGCAAACTTCACACAAAGCCAGGCGGAAAGAGAAAAGGGAGAAGGAGAAGAGGGACGGGAAAAAACGGCTACTACCGGTTGTTCCAGCGTTAGGGATAGGGGAAATGTGCCCTTCTTCCCGGGCTTTAAAGGGACGAATCATTCCAGTGACTTATTCGAGGGAGAAACAAGGAAACAGGAAAGTTTGATTTGAAATCTCTGTATTAAATTGGCCTAAATCAAATGTATTGAGTTAACAAAATAAAGGGGTCAAGGGAGGATTTTGACTTAAAACCAAACTTTTGGGTGTCTCACTCTAAGGCATTTTGAATTATAAGGGGGATTTTACATACTTCATTGAAAAGCCCCCAAACTCCTGTAAGAGATTAAATATTGTAAAATATTCCCAATGAGGAAGTCTGATCCCTTAAATGAGTGATATCTTAGGCAGGTATGTCACTAGGGGAGTGAATTGTTTTGCTAGGTAAATATTTTCTTTCTGGTTTAGAAGTGATATTTTTGTAATTAAACAATTTTATTAATACTACACCCCAGACAAAGTCACATATATGCCTGTGAGCAGTTAATGGGATTTCCATGTGTATGCTTCTATCTAATATTGGTCCTCATACAATTCATAGGGAGGGAAACTTGTCCCTCATATACATTGAACAGGACGTCTCTTATAATGAGGCCCAGCATCTAGGCCACCACATGTCCCCTAGCATACAATAAATGAGCCTCCAGGTAAACTCTTGTTCCTCATATAGTATGTAGGAACCCAAGTGAATGCTTTTATAGATTTTCATCCAGGCCACCATTCTGCTCCCATTAAAGTAAGTGGGGGTGGGTGGAAGGGGGAATGGGATCATACAGTAAATGGGATCCCAGGTGAATTCTCCCTAAAATCATCCCTCATTTACAGACCAGTAAGTGATAATCCAGGTGAGCACTTGTCCTTCTCATAGAGTAGATAGAACTTGAGGTGAGCACTTGTTCCACTTTATAAGACTACGGAGGGGCATTTATCTCTCACAGACAATAAACTGAAATCCAAGGCTATATTCAGCAGTTTTTAAGCAGAATTCCTCATTAAAATCAGTAAGAAGTTCTGTTTTAAAACTGATGGCACATTATGGCTTCAAGTGAGCACTTAAAGGAAAACTATAATGCCCTTATACTCCCTGTACTAACTTACTTAAGGGAATAAACCATTTTTTTACGTAAGATTATTTTTCTTTTGACTGCTCTTTCAGCTTGAATATACCCACAGAGATATAGTAAGATGTTCGAAAGGAGCTGTCCTCTAGGTCACACTCATTGTGGAGAGGGGGAGGCAGAAATCCCTCTGTTTGGAATTAACTCTCAGGCAGTATTTCAAGCCTCTTCCTCTCTGGATGGAGGATTTTGTTGTGTATTCTGAGTGAAAAAATGTATAAAGTATCACTCAGCCTTGTTTTTAAAATGTCCTTCATTCAATTTAAACCCAAAGAACATTCAGATCAGCACCCCTATGATATTTTGAGGGGGGTTGGTATTTCAACAGTAGTGTATACAAGGCTGCTAAAGCTGAGACAATACGAATGAGAGATTTAAAACAAAATGAAGACTTGGGGTCTAAATATCTAATTGAAACATACACAGCAAAAGCCTTTCTCACGAGCGGGAGACAGTTTTAAACATGCCTTAAAATGCTTCTGAACTCAGAGGGGTGGGTCTCCCTAAGTGAGTGAGACTTGGCAGAGGTGAATCATTTTTCTAGCCTGTATGCAGTTGAGGGGGCAGAGAGAAGGATAGTCAGATTGCGTAGCAGGGTTAGGTGGGTTTCCGTGCTAAGCACAGCAATTGCGCACGGTCCCTTACGTAACTGTCAGCTGGGGATTCCCTAGAGGGGGTCACTGTATTCAACCATTACACAGACCCCTGCCGCCGTTCCAACGCGCCTGGGCTGCCGTTGCCGCAGCTACTGAGGCTGCGGCTGCAGCTACAACGGCGTCTCCTCACAAAATGGCGGCGCCCATGGAAGCGGCAGCAGCCCCATTTTGTGCCCACAGAGCTGTCAACAAAACACGGGACTTGGCCGGGGCAGAGACGCAGAAGGCGGCGGCGGCGAAGCGACGTTACGGGTAGCGAGGGACTTCACCAGCCCCCCGCCCCCGAGAAGAGACTTTCTATAAAGCGTGCGCGCATTGCGCGGGGGAGGCGAGCAGCGGGCGAAGCGGCGATTTGAGCGCTGGGACCAGCCGGCAGCGAGAGCTCTGCGGGGACCTTCCGGAGCTGCGGCTCCGTGGTCTGGGAGATGGTCCTGCCGGTGCGATCCGGGATGCTCGACAGCAAGGCGCTGCCCTGATCTCGCCGGCGGGGCCGGGGAGGTTCCCCGTGGGGGATAGGTCTCGGGCACTGGGTGTGCACTGCGAGCGGCAGTGGGGATGGGAGCGCATTTGCTGTCTCCTCCTGGAGACCTTGTTCCGGGCTCGCTCCTTGCTCTTAAACCTCTCTACTCTTGAGCTGGTGGTTGGCAGCCCAGTTTATGTAACTTTATTGCTGTAGGAATCTAGCAAACCTGCAAGGAGCTGCAGGAAGATCTGGGTTCTTAGTTTAGTTAATTAGGTCAATTTCAGCACTTAATTACTGTTTGCTTCTTTTTAGTGCGTGCCTTTGGAATCGGCCTATTAAGTTGATGCTTCAGTTTACATTAGCTAACAGCAAGGTACAAAATGTCTGTGTTAGACTCTAACCCGTGACTCTGACATCTTAACAATATGTGTTGTTTTAAATTTAAACAATGTTTTGATCTTTATACTTTAATTTGGTATAGCTAGGTTCCATTTCATATGGTTTTGTAACTGTTTGCAATATTGCAATGCTTTTTATTTCTTATAGTAAAAATGTAGCTTCCTCTGGGATAAGCGATGGGGGGTGGGTTGGAGGCGGAATTAAATTAAATTAAGATTCTACCCAATTTCTCTAAAGGTGACTTTTGTCTAGGTGCATTGTTCATGGTTCTGAAAGGCAGATGCTGTCTTACTGATAGTAGAAAGGGTTTGTGTTTTTTTAATTGGAATTCTGAATATACAGCAATCACTTGAAATGAGTGGTGTTCAAAGGTTATGAAATATCTCCTAGTGTGACACATTAAAAAGTCATAGATCAAATGTAGGTAGAAAGAACAAAATACCACTGCCTTACTGTAGCTTTCCTTCATTATTATTATTGTATGGTTCTTATAATCGTAACTTAAATTGGTATAAAATGTAAAATAAATCCTAAACTACAAAAATTGCTTAGATTATATGTACAAGGCAGTTGATTTACTTTAATTTTTTATGTTAGTATTATCTGTGGAATCAATGTTTTTGTAGATCATGCAGATTTAATGATTGATCTAGGATTATTTACACAGTAAAAGTTGTTTTGGTTTTTTTTAAGGGGGTGGGGAGACAAGTTTAATTGTGAAACAAAATCCCCACTGCTCTACATCATTGTTCATTAGTCATTTTGTCTGAAGCTCCACTACTATGTTGTGCTTGCAACCTATTTGTCCAACTGCTGCTCTCTACAGGCCAGGCCACAGCAGCATTGTTAGCATGCCACTACTCTACTGTGTTTCTCCTTTCTGGAGGGTGAAATGATCATCTCTTCTCACTGGCCCTTTTCATCCTTGTTTTTGCTACTCTTGCTGCTTGGAAATGTTAGTTACTGCTAATCAGAAATGTAATTTTGCTAGCTAAATGTTGATAGGAACTACTGTCTCAGTAATTTGTAAATTCTTGAAATTGAAGTGCTAGTGTATTTTCTCAGCTAGTATTTTTTGGTAATTGCAGCCCATTATATGGGCTAGAGAGGGCAGTTATATAGTGCATTTCTTAAGTTGTGCACACAATACTGTGCAGTATAGGATGAAATCTTGGAAAGGAATACGGTAACCATAATTGTGGGTTGAGCATTTGGCTACAGGAGAAATAGTCAGACTCTTCACATGACAGATATATTTCAAGCATTTTTAGTAACAACACATGTAGAAGTGTTGGCGTTAACATCAAGACTTCTATGTTTGCACAGCTCACAATTACTGAAAAGTGTAACACTCTCTAACAAGGGGTATTTACTGAGCAAAAGTATAGAATACTTGCCATTTTTCCTTCCCCCTACGTACTATTTAATGCTTTTTAATTCTTTATTACACTTTAGAGTACTGGCTGTTTTAAAGAAGACATTACTAAAGACCTGCAGATCATTGATAAATATCTTTACTGAACTTTGCAATATTATCCTATTTAAAAAAAATTGGGGCTCTTAAGCATATACTGAATTTTAATGTACCATGCTTGTTTTATCATATTTAAAGTGGAAAAGAACCTGCAATATGATGGCAGGTCTGTAAATTCTTACCCATGAGTAGTCCCACTGAAGGTGCTGGGACTCTTCATGTAAGTAGGGGTTTGCAGAATTGACCATTTAAATAATCACAGTAACAAATACCATCATCTCAAAACTAGTCAATTTGAAAACCTTGGTTTAAGTAAATTCAGGAATTATACTTCCTAAATTCTCCTAATCTGTTTTCTACTTTCATATTTTTTAAAAAACTAATTGTTCATTGTAGTGTTACTGTGTAAAATTCTCCCTCCATCCCTCCCCACACACAAATAAAAGGAAGAACTCACTATATACAAAGTCTTGTTGCATGCAAGTAAACTTTTAAAAAAATTCTTATGTTGTTATATGTAACAATATGTACCTACTATTAAATAGTAAGTACAAAATTTTCAGACTTTTTTTGAAAAACAACTTTTGTGTATAACACAATCAAAGCAAAAGTACTTGCAGTAAGTAAATTCAAGACTACCATACCTGTAATGCAAAGATATTAAATCTGAGGCCCTGAATGATGTGAAAGTGGTGATAATGTGGTAAATATATCCGGGGAACGGTAGAATTCAGAGATTTGCATATGGGATGGCCAACTGGTACAATTCTTAAAAGAAATACTCAGTTGCTTACAGTCAATTCATTTGCTTAATCTCTAAAGTAAGCATGACTAGCCACTGTGAAAGCATTGCTTTGCAATTACACCTGAGTTGGTCTGGATTGTTTGGTGGTAGTAGTAATCTTTCTGAAGCCATGACAGCTGTAGTTAAATTTAATCCTGGTACTGTACAGTGTTATATGGGGGACTAATTTCTTATTGCGTGTGTGAAAGTTGAATTGAAATAAGAAATTGTGGGGTAAATTCTGTATTGCTGAATGTGTTTCTGATGAATGTTAAAAGAAGATGATTGGGTTATGCTTCGAGCCAAATTTAAGGGTTATTCTTTTATTTATTTAGAAATTTTTCACAAAACTAAAGACCAATAAAATGTTATGTTATGGGGTGGTGGGGGGAATGTCCACTGGAACTTTCTAAAAAAACTAACAAACATTTCCCCCATAGTGTTTGAAGTCCAGATGTTCCAACATTGTGCTAGTGTAAAAGATCTCAAGATTGTGGATTGTCCAGTTTTCCACTAGTGGTCCATGAAACATTTGTTGGTCACATGATGCTGGTTCATCTTTCTTGTATTTCCACCTATTAAACAGCAGTAAAAGATAGCTAAAATACATTAAATGTTCTCTGAATAAGCAATTGCTGTGGTTAGCAGAGGGATTTTATGTAATTGTAAATGAAAAGGGAAGCAATTCCTGCAATCACAAATTCAAGGCTAGGTGGTCATGAGACAATTGATGATGAATTTCAGCCTTATCCATACTATGAAAAGAGTTGAGAACACTGCTAGTTAATGGAAACCTGAAAGTGAATCTGACAAGAAGACAACTTAATAAAATTGAACTAACTAGTCCAGTCTCATTGTTCAAGCTGATTTGAAATGCTTAAAATAGTGTCGCTGTATGGTTACTTAAGGGCACTTAATTATTTTTTAAAATTACTGTATGACTTTTTAAGCTATTGACTATTAGGCTACGTAATATATATTCGGTATTAACTATTAGCAGGTTAGCAAAGCTGTACTGAAGATGCTTAGCAGGCTGCTGTATTTACCTGAATAATGTGGTAGTACATGTATAATTTTTTTTTTCAGCTAAAGGAAAAATCTCAAACTTATTCATTGGTCAGATAGTAAAGAGACACTACCTCAAATATCATACTGTCTGAAAACATTGTACTTACTGTAGTTACAATTACACTTAAGATTACCAAAACTGAAAGAAGCTGGTGGAAAATACATTTTTCTTTGTTTGAGGTTCACTTTTCACATTTGATAGCACTTCGTGTATAGTCAGTTTCGGATCCTCTTTCGTGCACTAGCCCGATGGCATGACTCTTGCACTGCTCTGGGAGGAGCACATGGGCATGCTCTTCTCCAGATACTTCACTTGTGTTTATCAGTCTCATAGAAACAGAGCTCCTGCTCTTTCTGAGTTTTGAGCCAGGAGGGTGTCTTCCTTATGATTCTTGCTTGAGAATGGTGGGTGTAAACAGGCCCAGGAGGCAACTGGAGCACAGGGACAGGAGGAATCCTGTTTTCCACCCAGCCTTGTGCACAGAGCTAAGGAGCAATTGTTCACTCCCAGAGACTCCCTGGCAGGTCTAGTGGAGAAGTTGTTCAGGAGTTGCTACTGTACACTTTGTTTCAGTTCTGCTGAAGAGGCAGGCTGGTGGAGGGATCAGAAGAAAGGGTAGGCCTGAGTATATTTGGTGGTGCTCTTAGTTATTGTCTCAGGGTCTGCAGGGACTTAGTAAGATAGCACTGCATATGTTCATGCTTGATTCATGTTCTTAAGGCTTGGCAGTTGTAAATGTTGTAACTTAGATTCTGGAGAACAGCTTTCTGGTAGCAGATTTTGTGCCCCCAAATCAGACTATGCAGGGACTTACCTGTAGTGTATGCCATGATGCAAATAGAACTGTGAAGTCATTTTTTGGGCAAGCTTGAGTTGAAAAGTATGGTCTTTCTCTAGATGAAACTGCTTTTAGTGTCATTTCATCCTTGAACAGATTACTCTAATTTATTAATTAGTTTACAAATGAGAATTCTTTAAAGCTACAAATTTCACTTGTGTATGAAGACCATAAAAGTGAAATATGCTTGGCTCTGGATGAACCCTCTGAAGGTTATTTGTTCTAGTATATACATTTCAAACAGTCTGGGCTCATTCTTCACTCACCATATTAACTTTTAAGAAACTGGGTCAGACTTTCCCTCCATACCACCAGAGCTTGCTGAATTCTTATAGCTCCCATTGTCTTTAGTTGGAGATAGTGGTGTTTAGCACTTCTGCAAATCAGGCCCTGTGGCCATAATCAGATATATTTATTCAATATTTTTAATGTCAAGCTTGCAATACTGTACAGTAGTTCAGGGAGAATTCCATTATTAAGCACTGTCTTCAGGAATTCTGGAGTACAATCTGTCCCTGGGCTGAAATTTATTTATTTATTTCAAAAGCAGTTTATTTCTAAATTTTGCTATCACTGAAACCAAGTTATTTGTTATGTGTTTTGTAAGAACAATTCTGAGAGGCATATTATGTGTCCTAGTGGACAGAGCCCTGGTCTGGTACTCAGGAGACCTGGGTTCTATACCTGCCACTGGCATACTGTCACCCAGCAGGCCTCTCCCTGCCTCAGTTTCCTAATCTGTAAAATGGGGATGATGATACTGACCATCATGGAAAAGCACTTTTAGTCTACTGATAAAAAGCACTATATAAGAGCTAGCTATTATCGTCAAAATTACTTTCTTTTTACATTAAAAATTTAAGCCTGTAAGCTGGAAGGGCTGACTAAACATCAACACTAGATATAATTACACACACACCGATTACCTTGGAAGAATGTTAAGGTTTCAAAGTCAAGGGCATGAAGGTTAGGAAATGGCAGAATTAAGGTGATCTTAATTCAGTCCCTTTGTGTATATGCATTATATGATCATACATACATTCTCTTACAATTCTTACCCCCACATTCAGTTCACAGGGTGGATGGTGCTCAATGACTGACCAGTTATTCAATATTTTGTTTTATAATTGTTCAGTGTGTGGACCCCATGCTTTCTTACCTGCACAGAATTCAAATTAAGAAACACAGTAAAAGAACTAAAAAAAGAGCCACCTTGGCTTAACAACCATGTAAAAGAAGCAGTGAGAGATAAAAAGACTTCCTTTTAAAAAATGGAAGTCAAATCCTAGTGAGGCAAATAGAAAGGCGCATAAACACTGCCAAATTAAGTACAAGAATGTAATAAGAAAAGCCAAAGAGGAATTTGAAGAACGGCTAGCCAAAAACTCCAAAGGTAATAAAATGTTTTTTAAGTACATCAGAAGCAGGAAGCCTGCTAAACAACCAGTGGGGCCCCTTGATGATCGAGATGCAAAAGGAGTGCTTAAAGATGATAAAGTCATTGCGGAGAAACTAAATGGATTCTTTGCTTCAGTCTTCATGGTTGAGGATGTTAGGGAGATTCCCAAACCTGAGCCGGCTTTTGTAGGTGACAAATCTGAGGAACTGTCACAGATTGAAGTGTCACTAGAGGAGGTTTTGGAATTGATAAACTTAACATTAACAAGTCACCGGGACCAGATGGCATTCACCCAAGAGTTCTGAAAGAACTCAAATGTGAAGTTGTGGAACTATTAACTAAGGTTTGTCACCTGTCCTTTAAATTGGCTTCGGTACCCAATGACTGGAAGTTAGCTAATGTAACGCCAATATTTAAAAAGGGCTCTAGAGGTGATCCCGGCAATTACAGACCGGTAAGTCTAATGTCGGTACTGGGCAAATTAGTCGAAACAATAGTTAAGAATAAAATTGTCAGATACATAGAAAAACATAAACTGTTGAGCAATAGTCAACATGGTTTCTGTAAAGGGAAATTGTGTCTAACTAATCTATTAGAGTTCTTTGAAGGGGGTCAACAAACGTGGACAAGGAGGATCGGGTAGACATAGTGTACTTAGATTTCCAGAAAGCCTTTGACAAGGTCCCTCACCAAAGGCTCTTACGTAAATTAATCTGTCATGGGATAAAAGGGAAGGGCCTTTCATGGATTGAGAACTGGTTAAAAGACAGGGAACAAAGGGTAGGCATTAATGGTAAATTCTCAGAATGGAGAGGGGTAACTAGTGGTGTTCCCCAAGGGTCAGTCCTCGGACCAATTGTATTCAATTTATTCATAAATGATCTGGAGAAAGGGGTAAACAGTGAGGTGGCGAAGTTTGCAGATGATACTAAACTGCTCAAGATAGTTAAGACCAAATCAGACTCTGATGAACTTCAAAAAGATCTCACAAAACTAAGTGATTGGGCAACAAAATGGCAAATGAAATTTAATGCGGATAAATGTAAAGTAATGGGAAAAATAACCCCAACTATACATACAATGTGATGGGGGGCTAATTTAGCTACAAGAAGTCAGGAAAAAGATCTCGGAGCCATCGTGGATAGTTCTCTGAAGATGTCCACGCAGTGTGCAGAGGCGGTCAAAAAAGCAAACAGGATGTTAGGAATAATTAAAAAGGGGATAGAGAATAAGACTGAGAATATATTATTGCCCTTATATAAATCCATGGTACGCCCACATCTCGAATACTACGTACAAATGTGGTCTCATCTCAAAAAAGATACTGGCACTAGAAAAGGTTCAGAAAAAGGCAACTAAAATGATTAGGGGTTTGGAACAGGTCCCATATGAGGAGAGATTAGAGGCTAGGACTCTTCAGCTTGGAAAAGAGGAGACTAAGGGGAGATATGATAGAGGTATATAAAATCATGAGTGATGTGGAGAAAGCGAATAAGGAACAGTTATTTACTTGTTCCCATAATACAAGAACTAGGGGTCAGCAAATGAAATTAATAGGCAGCAGGTTTAAAACAAATACAAGGAAGTTCTGCATGCAGTGCACAGTCAACTTGTGGAACTCCTTGCCTGAGGAGGTTGTGAAGGCTAGGACTATAACAGCATTTAAAAGAGAACTGGATAAAGTCATGGAGGTTAAGTCCATGAATGGCTATTAGCCAGGATGGGTAAGGAATGGTGTCCCTAGCCTCTGTTCGTCAGAGGATGGAGATGGATGGCAGGAGAGATCACTTGATCATTGCCTATTAGGTCCACTCCCTCTGGGGCATCTGGCATTCACCACTGTTGGTAGACAGGATACTGGGCTAGATGGACCTTTTGGTTTGACCTGGTACGGCTGTTCTTATGTTCTAAATCCTGGTGTAAATAATTATTTCCTCATAGGCTTTTCTGTGGCACTCATTAGGATAGTATCTAAGTGCTTCACAGACATTAATGAATTTATTTTCATAACACCCTAGTAAAGTGATATTATCCCCATTTGTAATGGGGTAAATAAACCCCACATTGTGACAGAAAGGGTTAGAGGACTATCCTGGGCCCAGCTAGCCTCACCCAGCCCCACCCCTCCAAGCCTGCAGAGCATGTTCCAAATGGAGACAGGGTTGAAAAGGGAGCAACCCAGTTGAAAAGGAGGAAGCTGTGGAGGAGTGCAGACCTATCCTAAAGTCTTCTGCCAAAACGGGGTGGAGAAGCCTCCCTGATGGAACAGGACTGAATGTGGAGCCCAGCTGGGGCTGGCAAGTTTGGTTTCCTTTTTCTTTTTTTCTTGTCTAGGACCAGAAACAGAAGGAAGCAGTGGTAGGAAGCGACCCAGGGAAGGTAGCTCAGAGGGCCCCTCCCAGAGCCCAAACACAGCTGACCTTCCTAGGGTCATGGGTTGGAGCCTGGTGGAGTGGGTGGGCATGGACTCCCCTACCACTACCCCATGACCAAGTGGACGCTAGCCACTAGGCCCCCCCAGAACCCCATTACACCATTTCATAGAGCAAGAACTGAGGCCCAGAGGCCTCAATGCACACAGGGACTTTGGTGCCTAAGTCCAACATTTAGGCATCACTGATATTCACAAAAACTACTGATGCCTAATCTTGGAGGTACGTTTTTGTCAGCAGGCACGTGCAAAACCACTGAAGTCCTGATGGTGCCAAGCTGCTTAACATGCTAGCTCAGGACTAAATCCCAATGGGATTCTCAAGATAGGTGTTCCCTTTCTTACAGGGCCAAATCCAGTTGGTGTGCTTAAAGCACTCCTAACCCACACAAAAAAGACTGATGGAGGGACACCTCAACCCCAGCAGTCTTCCATGATACCCAATAGCCCATTGGTTAGGGCACTCACCTGAGATGCAGGTGAGCTAGGCTTTAATTCCCCCTCTGCCTGGTTTGAACTCAGATTCCCCATCTCCCATGTGAGTTCCATAACCACAGGGCTATTGGCTATCATAAATTGGGGTCTCTCTCCAGGTCTATCATGAGAAAGTGCTGACCTGACTTAGGTACCTAACCACAGGAGATGGTTCATGTCTGAGGGAGGCATCTCTTTCCAGCCTGTCAATTAGGTGTCTCTGGCCCTAAACCCTGCCCCTTCCTGTATGCTGCACTCCTGGCTAGCTTAAGTGACTTCCTGCTCAGTATGTTGACTTCTGTGAGTCCTTTTCCTAGGCACCTAGCTTTTCCTATATAATGCATGGGGATCTTGCATGCCTAAGGTGGGGCTTGGAAAACCCCTGGGATGCATCGGAGTTGGTGTTACAATGTCCAAGTCTCCTTTGTGAATCTGTCCCAGAGAGATTAAGGTCAAAAGTGCCCACTAATTTTAGGTGCCCAATTTGAGATGCCTAGGACCTAATCTTTCAGATTATTTAGTATTATGTCACTTTATGTTCAAAGCACAGCTCCTTTTGACTTCATTTGCAGTTGTGAATACTCAGTACTTGTGCAAATCAGATACCAGGGCCTCAAGTTGGGTACCAAGAAAATGAGAACACAATTAGTGGTCACTTTTGAGTTTTTGGTTTAAGTGGATTGAGTGGCATCCCACAGGAACTCTGTGGCAGAGTAGAGAGAGAAACAAATTCTCCAGGGCAGCATTTAACTGCTTTTAAACATGATTACCTTTTTCTTCTTGCAGTCCCCTCATTCATTCACTACTCACCTAACTTCTGCAACAAATGAGGTAGGGGTCCTACAGACAACACTCTTCTTCACTATACAACCCTGATTGAGCCCCAGAGCACAGTCCAAACTCTATTTTTTCTGTTCATCTGTTCCTCCTTGCCCCACAGGATTCTTGACCCAGTATCTTTTCCCAGCCAATCTCATTCTTTGCTGTGCCCCCACATCAGCTCCCAGTTTCATGCCCCCTTTCACCACCACCCAGACTCCTTGTCCCAGTCCCTTACCTTATCCCAGTGGCAGTCCTGCCATTTCACGTCCACCTCTTCCCACCCCACCTCCCTGCAAGTCCAGCTCTTTGTCCCCTCTGTGTTCCAGTCAAGCATCCTTCTCCATGCTCCCTGGATGCCAGCAGGGGGAGCACTGAGCACAGGGGAGAGTCTCTCTGCTCTCTTGTGGTGCCCAGTGCCACAGCAGTCACCAGGAGCAATTACAGGGAAAGTCCTGCTCAGACCTCACAGCTGCAGGTTCGAGCATGCTCAGGGTAGACAGGATTTTTCAGAGAATTTAGCTGCTAACTTCTAACAAATCTCTGCTGACCAAGTGCAAACAGCCTTTTTCAAAGGCTCATAACTTGGCCTAATTTGCTGTTCCTGTGGAAAAACTGCCTAAAAGGTCCATCCTTAACACAAAGGCAAGCCCACTGTCAAATTTCAAGTCCCTGCTCCAAAGCATGAAGGTGTTAGCGCTTCTCAACTAAAAGGTTTTGCCCTTTTTCACAGGGGCAAAACATATTTTTCTCTTATCTCATTCTTAGAAATGACTGAAACTCCTTTTCCTGAAACATTCCAAAACAATTCAGACTAGGGGAGATACTGAAAAATTTCAGCCACAATGGTTAAAGTTTGGCAAAGTTATAAGCAAAGAAAACCAGTTCTTATAATGAAAGCATCAAGCAACTATAGGCAGAGATGGTGGCACTGCCTATAATATTCAGTAAACAGCTCAATCCTGCAAACACGCATCTGAGTAACTATTCATGTCAGTAGTCGTATGGAATCCAAAAGATAAATACATAGTTAATATAATACAGATTGAAGAAGCTAGTGTATTTTTTCTTTTTTAAATGAAGACTATATCAGTATATAAAATCCTGTTGCCTTAGTGGTCTTGCATGCCAGCTAATAAAATAGAAATTAAAAATGGACCATGTAATTTAGTTATTCCACAACTTTTAAGTAGATTTTCTTGATCATATCACAAGAGCCATTTGAATTCTATTTGCACACACACTCCCTCCTCCCCTCCCCCCCCAGCTTTTGAACCCAATTCTAAACATTTTTATAGCAACTAGCTAGGAAATACATTGTCTGAGAGCCTGGGACAACCATGATCTCCACGTGAGCAAAGTGAAAGTTGTGAATTATTGATCTGCAGACAAGTTTCTGCATGCACTTAAAAATCATAGGTATAGTGGTTATCCATGGATGACCCAGAGGTCTCTATTCTGGGAGGCAAGGCCACAGCCCTGAGTCTCAGCACACTACATACAGAAATTCCTCCCCAAATCTATGCATCTCTGAATCCATTTAGTCACTCATCAGAAATAACTATGGTTTTTGAGACAAGAGGCAAGATCATCGTCTACTGTAAGTCAGCATTGTTCTACAGGCTTCAGTGGAGATACACCAACTGACAATTTGGTACAAAACCTTTAATGTGGGGTTAAGAAACGGCTTGATTTTTTTTCAGTTTGTGGGAGGTGTACTTCAGAAAATCAGGCCCTTGAATTTGTAATATTGATACGGTTGGTTCTAGATGAAGTAACAGTATCAGTATTACAAATTCAAGGGCCTGATTTTCTGAAGTACACCTGCATAAAGTACATCTAGATGAATTAACAGAAGCAGATCCCCCTCCGCGCCTCTTCATACCCATGGAGAAGGCACCATCGCTCTCCTTTGTGCATGAAGCTCACTCCCTTTAGGCTGTGGTGGCTTCCACCCTTCATCTGCAGTCTTAATGAGCCCACTGCATGGAGGTGGAGTCAAAAGGCAGCTTTCAGAGCAGAAAGAAGAGGCAGGTGCTTTGGGCATTGGAGCTCTGGCACTAGAGTGAGAGCAGTAGATGGGAAAATGGTGACTGGGGCAACTACTTGCTGTGTGGATCCTGGGAAGAGTGAGATCACAAGTCTAAGGATGCTGCAGAGGAACACCGAAACATGCTGGGCCTTAGGATTGAATTTTCAAGTTTAAAAATGGTCAGGCCACAATTAACTCTTTACATTCTTGATACAATTAAATGTTAATCAGCAGTACTCACATCTTCTCCTGAGTATTTCAGTTCTTCCTGTGCTATTGTCTTCTTTTATATTTTTCTTTATTCAGCTCATTCTTTCTTCCATGACACTGACCTCTTACATTCTACAGTGCTGGATATTCATTTTCCTTCACTTCCCATTTTCCCCCCTGCGAAAGGCCCTGCCCTGACTGTTATTTCACTTCTGTTTACTTTTCTTCTCAACAGTTAATCCCAACCGCCATGGAACCTTCCGATTCCAACATTCCATTCCTTTTCCTTCTTTAAAGAGTCATCACCCAAACCATTTACCTATTGCTCAGACAGCAATAGAGAGGAGCAAAAAATCACTTTTTTTTTATGTATCTTATTACGCATGGATCAGTCCAAGAGACCTGAGGCAAAAAACAAAGTTGCACCCCCTCCCCTCCCCTCCCCTCCACACTTCTGCAACAGTTTCCTTGTAAATAGCACCAAAGAGGGTGGTGAAATGAGTTGATTCACCTACTCCTCTGCTAAATTCTCCTTTTAGCTCCACTTGGCCAGTCACAACCCACACTGCATTTTAGAAGGGGTGCACCTGGCTGGTTAGCTAACTGCATGCATTTCTTCAGTGCAATAGGAGATACAACTGTCATTCTGTGGTATTTACAAGGAAACTGAAGTAGAAAGTTAGATTTAATTTTAAGTGCAAGACCCTTGTGGGATGGACAGAGAATATACAGAATTAGTCAGATGAAATATTTTGGCTACAATGATCATCGCTACCATATTTTTCTCAAATCAGACTATGCATGCTCTCTGTCTGTACACCCTAGAAGGTGGTAGTATTACACAGCACCTAAAATTTGAAATACGTAGTCCTGGGAGGGAGCTCAGAGACAGGCTGACATACTTGCTGGTAGTCTTCCAATGACACTTTAGAGGCCTTTGTGGATTGGAAAATAAGCCTTAGTTCTTCTTATACCTCAACATTAACATGAAAGGATCCAGCAGGATCAATAGAGTTTCTGTACATTTTTAAATCTTGTGCATTCTGAGGTGTAGACTTGAGTGTAGAATCTAAAGCAGGGGTGGGCAAACTACGGCCCGCCAGCCCATTTAATCTGTCCCTCAAGCTCCTTCTGGGGAGTGGAGTCTGGGGCTTGCCCTGCTCCAGCTGAGGAGCAGGGGTGGGGGCTGCTTTGCGGGCGCGTGCCACAGCAGCGGCATGTCCCCCCCTCTGGTTGCTACGTTTAAGGGCAGCCAGGGGGCTTACTGCGCCGCTCCTGCCCCAAGCACTGCCCCCGCAGCTCCCATTGGCCAGGAACTGTGGCCAATGGGAGCTGCAGGGGCAGTGCCTGTGGATGGGGCAGCGTCCGCCTGGCTGTGCCTCCACGTAGGAGCCAGAGGAGGGACATGCTGCTGCTTCTAGGAGCTGCTTGAGGTAAGCGCCACCAGAAGCCTGCAGCCCTGAGCCCCTCATGAATCCCAACCCGCTGCCACAGCCCTGAGCCCCCTCGCATGCTCTGAACCCCTTGATCCCAACCCGGAGCACCCTCCTGTACCCCAAACCTCTGATCCCCAGAGCCTGCATCCCGAGCTGGAGCCCTCACCCACACCCTGCACCCAGCCTGGAGCCCCCTCCCACACCCTGAACTCCTCATTTCTGGCCCCACCCCAGGGCCCGTACCCCCCCCCCCAGCCAGAACCCTCTCTCACACACACCCCCGGGACCCAACCCCAATTTCATGAGCATTCATGGCCCACCATACCATTTCCATACCCAGATGTGGCCCTCAGGCCAAAAAGTTTGCCCACCCCTGATCTAAAGCCTGCTCATCCAGGTGTAGTATGCAGGGTTGGAAGAGATGGACAACAGGTCAGGTTGCAGGGTTGGCTTAAAGCAGTCAAAATTAATTAGTTTTATACTTTCCAATGTAGGACCTATCTTACCACAAAAAAATTATGTTCATTATTTGAAATGGAGCAGGGGATAGGGGAAGATGGAAATGAAAATGAAGGAGCAAAATTAAGTTATTGATCCTTGTTTTAAAAGTAAATATTACAGACTTCAGCTCCAAAGACATAGTTGATGTCCTCCAGCCCAGCTATTGTGCTTTCCAAGAAACTGAAAAACACTGTAAAGAGGTAGGTTTTATAACTATATTTCCCTTTTGTAAGAACCTGAACTGGGAGCTCTGAAACAGCTCGTCATTCAGCACTGCAAGTAAAATCAAAAGAACCAGATGCTTCTGAATTGCTATCACTAAACTGGAAGGGAAGTAACAGTGGTTTGACGTCAAACACTGTCAGCAATGCCTCAGAAGCAGATAACTTCTTTTAAGATTTTTTATTTTACTTAAAATGCCGAGAAACTTACAAAGCAACTATCCTGTTGCAAATACCTCCTTTAAACATATATCTGTTTTAATGCCTAAAAAGCACTCAAAATAGCTAGTGTGTATAATTCCTTAATTTATACCATGTCCTGCCCTCACACTTATCTGTTTTATTCACCTGTTATTCTTCTCACATGTTTAGGCCTTGAACTTGCAAACATTAAAAAATGCTTTTTAACTGTACACATGCGTAGCCTCACTGATGTCATGGGCTATTCATGCATAAAGTTAAGCATGTATATGTTTGAAGGATGAGGGCCTAAGAATGTAAGCACTCATAAGGGCCTAAGAATGTAAGCACTTTGAATCAGGGACTATCTTCCTTATGTGTGTGTATAGTTCCCAGCAAAATAGGACTCTGGGGTGTCTAGTTGTTATCCCAGTATAAGTAACTCATGTTTCAGTGATAACCAAGTTAAGTTATTTGACAAAATAAAGTGTAAGAGGAACCACAGCTGGGTTGTAGGGTGGTTGGAGGGACTCAAGAGAAAAACAGCATTTTAAAACCCCTTCTCATATACTTAGCTGCACTATCAAGTGGCAGTGTTTGGCCCTTTGACTATATTCCTACATTCTGCTACACCTACATATGGAACTCTTTAACATTGACAGTATAGTATTTGTAATTGAAAGAGACTATTGGTCTATATACTGTGCCTAAAAGGCAGTCCAGCTTCAAAAGGAATAATAGCAGTAATAGTCTGAGGAAGAAACAATTTAACGTATACTTTTGAAAGGCTGATGAATAGGTAAAAGTTGTCTGGCTCTGTGGATGAGGGAAAAGCAGTGGACATGTTATTCCTTGACTTTAGCAAAGCTTTTGATACGAACTCCAGCAGTATTCTTGCCAGCAAGTTAAAGAAGTACGGGCTGGATGAATGGACTATAAGGTGGATAGAAAGCTGGCTAGATCATCGGGCTCAACGGGTTGTGATCAATGGATACATGTCTAGTTAGCAGCCGGTATCAAGCGGAGTGCCCCAAGGGTTGGTCTTGGGGCCAGTTTTGTTCAATATCTTCACTAATGATCTGGAGGATGGCATGGATTGCACCCTCAGCAAGTTTGCAGATGACACTAAACTGGGAGGAGTGGTAGATATGCTGGAGGGTAGGGATAGGATACAGAGGGACCTAGACAAATGAAAGGATTGTGCCAAAAGAAATCTGATGAGGTTCAACAAGGACAAGTGCAGAGTCCTGCACTTAGGACGGAAGAATCCCATGCACTGCTACAGACTAGGGACTGAGTGGCTAGGCAGCAGTTCTGCAGAAAAGGACCTAGAGGTTACAGTGGACGAGAAGCTGGATATGAGTCAACAGTGTGCCCTTGTTGCCAAGAGGGCTAACGGCATTTTGGGCTGTATAAGTAGGAGCATTGCCTGCAGATCAAGGGACATGATCATTCTCCTCTATTCAGCATTGGTGAGGCCCATCTGGAGTACTATTGTTTCCCCACGCTACAAGAAGGATGTGGAAAAATTGGAAAGAGTCCAGCGGAGGGCAACAAAAATTATTAGAGGGCCGAGGCACATGACTTATGAGGAGAGTCTGAGGGAACTGGGATTATTTAGTCTGCAGAAGAGAAGAATGAGGGGGGATTTGATAGCTGCTTTCAACTACTTGAGAGGGGGTTCCAAAGAGGATGGAACTAGACTGTTCTCAGTGGTACCAGATGACAGAACAAGGAGTAATGGTCTCAAGTTGCAAGTTATCCTGAAAGTTAAGTGCTTTCCACTGAGGAAGTGAGAGATCTGAGAGGATCAATTGGATGGATGTTTACCTACTCATGGATTTTTAAGGGTACGTCTACGCTGGCAGAGTTACATCGCCGCTCAGAGAGTGCTGAAGGGAAACCGCTGTTGTGTGTTCACACTTAGCTGCCTGCGCAGTAGTGTGTTAACAGTTGCAGCACTTGCATCGGTATTCGGAGCAGTGCACTCTGGGCAGCTATCCCACAGAGCACCTCTTCCTCTTCTGCCACTCAGAGTTGTGGGAAGGCGAAGGGGGTCGCGGGGCATCCTGGGTCCTGTCACAGTGCCCCGTGATGCATTGCTTTGCATCCCAGCAATCCCTGTGCTTCCATCTGCATTGGCACCATCTTTCAATGGTTTGTGTACTGCGCGCTCTGCCTCTTCCGTCTGCAGGAATGGATCCTGCACTATTGACCAATATGCTACTCGCTCTTATGAACATGTCACGAGTGGCAGTGGAGTTATTCCTTAAACTACAAAGGCAAGCGGAGTTCTATGTTGATCTCGCCACATGTAGTAGCTACGACATGAGATTGCTTGTGGCATTCACAGAAGTGCTGACCACAGTGGAATGCTGTTTTTGGGCTTGGAAAACAAGCACTGTGTGGTGGGATCAGAGAACTTTCGGAGGAGGAAAGCCACATTCGTGGAACTGTGTGATGAGCTCACTCCACCCCTGCAGTGCAAGGACACAAGAATGAGAGCTACCCTGTCATTGGAGAAGCGTGTGGCGATTGCACTGTGGAAGCTGGCTACTCCAGACTGCTGCCGATCGGTCACTAACCAGTTTGGAGTGGGAAAGCCGACTGCTGGACTTGTGTTGACGGAAGTTTTCAGGGCCATTAATCACATCCTGATCCGAAAGACCATGATTCTGGGAAACATGAATGACATTGTGGATGGTTTTGCACAAATGGGCTTCTCTAACTGTGGAGGGGCAATAGATGGCATGCATATTCCAATTCTGGCACCAGGCCACCTAGTACATTAATCTAAAGGGGTACTTCTCTATGGTTCTCCAGGCGCTTGTTGATCACCATGGGCATTTCAAGGACATTAATGCAGGCTGGTCAGGAAAGCTGCATGACGCACGCATCTTCCAGAACACTGGCCTGTTCCGGAAGCTGCATGCAGGGACTTTCTTCCCAGACCAGAAGATCACCATAGGGGAGATCGAAATCCCCATTGTGATCCTGGGAGACCCTGCCTACCCCTTAATGCCGTGGCTTATGAAGCCATACATGGGGCAAATTGACAGCAGCAAAGAGCAGTTCAACAACAGGCTGAGCAAGTGCAGAATGATTGAGTGTGCTTTTGACCATTTATAGGCCCACTGGCGCTGCCTATATGGGAGGCTGGACCTGGCCGATGACAATATTCCTATGCTTATAGCCACATGCTATATGCTCCATAATAATTGTGAAGGGAAGGGTGAAAGCTTCACTCAGGGCTGGACTACTGAGGCTCAGCACCTGGAGGCTGAATTTGAACAGCCAGAGACCAGGGCTATTAGAGGGGCGCAGTGTGGGGCCAGAAGGATCAGGGATGCCTTGAGGCAGCAATTTGAAGCTGAAAGCCACTAATATTTGTTGCTATGCTTGGGAGTGCAGTGCTTGTAATGCTAGGAGGTGATTGTGATTGGTGCAGACAATGCACTGTGAAGATTTAAGAAAATTGCCTGTTGCTTTGCAGGGCTCTGTTTGCTTTCAATTAATGGAATAAAGATTGCTTTCAAACCAAAACAATTCTTTTATTAAAAAACAACAACTGGAGGAGAGAGACAAACAAACACATCAGCACTGTGGGGGATGGGGGAAGGGAGGGTCCTAGGAGAAGGTGGGGTCCCTGGACAGTTAAAGATTTGTGTATGTCCAGGTATCATATGCAACCTTGTCCTTCGGAGTACAGTGCAGAGGGTACTGTACTTCAGCAGGGCTAAACTGCAGAGAGAGGGATGTTGAGTGCAGTGGGTACTGGGAGTCCGCAGGGCTGGACTGTGATGGTGTGACAGATTTATGTTACCAATCTGCCTGAGGCATTAGGTGATCAGGCTCAGGCTGCAGAATCATTAGGGGAGGAGATGATGGAGAACACCAAGTGACTGAGTTTTAAAGCTTTATTAATAAAATAACAGCGCTGAGTGAGGGGGCTCCCAGCATCACTCAAAGGAAGAAAGAAAGCGTTAGTGCCCCAAGCTCTAACCCACTTTCATACTTACACACGCACTACCAGGGGATGGCCAAGCTTGGGTGTAACGTACTAAGAAGGGGGAAGAGGTGGACGGGAGTTCTCTCCTGTGCACAGGTCGTCCAGGGTCCGCTGTTGATCTCCAATTTGCTTCAGCTTTCAGGAGGGTTTTAAGTCCTTGGCTCTTTTTGGGGCGTTTCGTTCAGGGACCTCTATCGCCTGTGCTCTTTGTACAAGTCCAAACTGGCTTTCTGCTGCATCCTAAGCTTTCCCAAAACACACTAGCCTCAGGGATGCAAGACACTGTTTTCCCCCTTGCTGGCATTCACCTTCTCACTAGTTTTGCAATCTCCTGCCCAGCTGACCCCCCACAGAAGCAGAGCGGTGGCGGCACACACGGGCAGAGGCGGAACGGAGGTTAGCTGGGGCAGGGTGGGGAGCGGCCGGTGGGTGCTCTGCACCCACCAATTTTTCCCTGTGGGTGCTCCAGCCTTGGAGCACCCATGGAGTCAGTGCCTGTGGTCCTGCCACTCCTTCAATTCTTGTTTTATGGCCGCAGAGTGCATCATGACATCACGCAGAAAGTCCTCTTTAGTGCTTCGTGGCCGCTTTCTAATTCTGCTCAGCCGTTCAGCCGACGATAACAAAGAAGGGGGCTGGGCTCCATGGTCATATTTGTGAAGCCAAAATACAACGTTTTACAGAAGCAGTATTGTTTCCAATACAGAGACCACTGATTCAGTGATTTAAAACACAGCCACTATTCACATACCTATCACTAACTGACTGACCCCTGGCAAGCATACATGAGCCACAAGACACCCAAAATGGAGAATAACCAGAGGGGCAGGGGAAATCAGTGTTCCAGAATGGTACTGTACACTGGGCACATAGCTCTTGGGGAGAGACGGCACTGTAGTGGGAGCCTTATAATCATTATTGTCTCCCACATTTTCCACAGGCTGTGTTAATTATGGAAGATATCTCGGTGCTGAGGGTGAGCAGGGAATCAAGGGAGGGTCTTCTCCAAGACTGCGGCTTTCACCCTGGCCCTTATGCAGCTTGCCTATGTGCAGCAATGGTTCTCCCCCACCCCCAGTGATGGCACAGTGGCGTTCTGTAGCTCCTTCACTTTGACCCTGCACTGCAGTGTGTCCCAGGCATGGCCCCTTTCTGTCATGAATCATGAAATCTGTAGGTATAATTCCTACGGCTGAAGCGCAGCTGGGACTGGACAGCCTCCTCTTCCCAAATGCTGATGAGGTCCAGCAGCTCAGTATTGCTCTAAGTGGGGGATCGCCTGGTGCGTGGAGCAGGCATGGTTGCCTGGAAAGATACACTGAGACCACTGCATACGTCACTGAACAAACAGGAAGGGGACTTTCAAAATTCCCAAGGAATTTAAGGGGTGGGGAATTTAAGGCGTTGGTCACCTGAGGGCAGGACAGTAGAGTTCAAACTGATGAACAGAGAGGTGAGAACAGGCATTGTGGGACACCTCTCGGAGACCAATTGCAGCACTGTAATCGACCAGGGTGTCTACACTGGCACTGTGGCGCTGTAACCCCCACACAGAAACCTGTATGCCTCTCATCGGGGTGTTTTTTTACAGCTCTGCTACTGCGCGGTTTTTGCACACTAAGTAGCTTGGCAGTGTGTACACCTCGGGAGTTACACTGCAGAAAGCTGCTTTACTGTGCAGAAATTTGCCAGTGTAGACAAGACCTAGAAGTAAAGGGAAAGTGGCAGATGGGTTGGGATGGTCAAATCATGTGAGAATAAGACCTTTATGGGTGCTGGTTAATGAAATCATCTGTGGAATTGAATGAAGGGTAGTACTGATCTGCTGGAGACTTGCTTAGGAGTTACGGTATACTTTTAATGCTGTATTCTGCTTTCACTAACATCCTGCTTAACTTCAGTCTTTGTGTTTATGAAACAACTTAATGAGAATGCTGTTGCTGGAATCACTCTTTTGAGTAATTTAACATCCATAAAGGATTGTATGTGCAATTAAGCATTTCAAGGATAATTTCTTAAAATGAAAAGGCTGGCTTAAAATAATATCTTCTCTTGCAAGAAGGTGTGTAAAGTCTGGGACAGATGCCCATTATCCCCATCTGACTATGATCAAGTTCTGTATATATAAAAAGATAGTAGCTGTAAAGAGTAAATATTTTTATAAAAATAAAGTGTATATCTGCTATATGTCCCGCTATGAGGCTAATACACATGGTACATTTTTAATGTTTACTTTAAAGGAATACAGGGCTCGATTTTTCCACTGCCCTTCAGATTGTGTACTTATTTACTAGTAACCACAATAGTCTGCCCGAGGGGAGGTGCACTGTTCCTGGAGGTACTGCAATACCAGGTCAATGCATGAAGTGGATGGAGCAAGCTCCTATTCCATCTTCCTGTTCTAAAAAATCCTTTAATATATAGTCCTGTGCAAAATAAGCTACCTTTCTGATTTGGTAGCACCTTGCACAGGTGTAAGTGATTATACAAGGTGTACAGCAATGAAGAACTCAGGGCCATTATCTTGAAGGAAATTATTAAGCATATCTTAACTTCTGTAAACTTCTGCAAAGTGTTATTTGTATTTCTTTAAGTCTAGCATTTCATCTTTAGTTTAAGAAATAATAACTTCCATTTATGTGGCAAAGTAGTTAAAGCAAGAGCCCTCTGCTCCTTCCCTAATTACTGTAATAGCAATTAACTGACAAACACATATTGGTTCATACTCCATTAAAAACACAAGGTAGAGAAGGTTTTCCAAGTGGGAAACAAACAAGTCATGGGAAGGATGACACTGCTCTTTAGTTTTCTTTTAAAAGAGTTTCCATTGATCTAAAATGTATAAATTTGTAGTGCACTTAATAATACAAGTACCACTCAACCATTTTTAGAACATATAGTCAGGAAATCAGCCCTAACTCATTAATCGTCTTTTTCACCCTTTGTTCAAGAAAACATTCTCTATTTATAAGAACTTTGAAAATGATAGTCACCAAGATGATACTTAAGAAGTAGTATAAAGTTTGTGATGTAACTTAAAAACAAACCAACAAGGAACCTTTGCAATGTTTCAGTCCCTGAAAATATCCTTGCAGTACCTTGGCTATATCAAAATACTTCTTATGGCCATGGAGAATGCTATGAAAGGTGCCGACTATTATTTATATGCAAAAAGTATAGACTAGTTACATAAATAACACCAGGTTAGTATAAAACTGAATGTTAATGGACTGCTGCAGTTAATTAGCTCAGTGGTTTGCGCATTGGCCTACTAAACTCAGGGTGGTTGTGAGTTCAATCCTTGAAGGGCTCTGGGGCAAAAATCTGTCTGGGGATTGGTCCTGCTTTGAGCAGCAGGTTGGACTAGATGACCTCCTGAAGTCCCTTCCAACCATGATATTCTATGAATTCACAATTAGAGCAGTTAAGAATCCGGCATAATTTAAGAGTGAAACAAGATATTCTAAATGGATGCTATACATTAAAATTTGTATTTATGGACTTAAAGGTTATTTTGCAGTTAAGATATTTTGCTCCCTCCATGCACCTTGTATCAAGCTCACTGAATTTGTGGTCTCATGGAAGAGGTAAAAGCAGTTGACAGGACTGGAGCCTGTAGAAATGGCTACCTTTACTGAATTGGGACAGCTCCATCCTTTAGAAATTGCTGCTCATCAACTTGAAATTGGGCTGAAGGACTCAGCAAATACTGTCTAGCACCATCAATTCCTGTGAGTGAGATACTTCCTGTGAGTGGAACATTATTTTCATGGGCTACAAAACAAAATCCTTTTTGGCTCTGAGGTGCTGAATGGAAGTTTGCACAGGGGTAGGAATCAGGAGTTCTAGATTTTAATCTCAGATCTGCCATAGACTTTTGTGTAACTTGTGCCTTGATTTCCCCATCTGCAAAACGGTGATATTTTCCCATACCTCAGCAATATTTTGAGACTTATTTCAGTTATATCTATAAAGTGTATTGAGATCAGATGGAAGGAACTAAGCTAGAGAAAAAATTTCATATTATTTCTCTATGTGAAACAACCTGAAGGCCCTGACATCTTTGAGGTAATTTTTGGAAGCCTCTCCACCCTTTGGCCTTCTCTTTACTAGAGAGAAACTGACTGTTTGATGAGCCATTCTACCAGAATGCTTTTTAAGCAGCTCATGTGCACATGCAAAAGCATTTTAATCCAACTAATTCATATATTCCAGGAACATTTGACTGAAACTTGTTTTCAGCAGGTCTAAGGACCATTTTATTTTCAGCTGTTTTACTACCAGTGTGGATACAAATTAGCCAAACAATTCATCTAATCATTTTGCTATTGTCCCACAGAGTGCTGGTGGCTACTTGAAACTCCCAAAATGCACTGCTTCTAGGAGCTGGTCCAGGAATTACAGGCTAAATACTCTGACACAGACTATTTTAACGGATTGGTTTATATTATACATATCACTTTCTGTTTGGAGCTAGGTGCTGCTGACTAACATGAAGAGGAAGGAGAGCCTCCTCCTGCAGCTCTGGTTCCTGTGTCCCCCACACACCACTACTCTTCCCTTCTGGAGAGAGGTTTAAAGAGCTGTGTCAGATCTTCCAATAGATTTTTAGATAGGGGAGGGGCAAGAAAGGAGAGGCTCTGCTGGACTGCTCATAATTTCATAGGATGCGTAGGGAAGGATGGAGCAGAGCTGGGCTCTCTCTGCTAATCTGTTTACTCCCTACTTGTTCTGTGAAAAGTGTGTCAGGCCAACAGAGCCACTTCCTTATCACCCATCCCCTTGTAAAATGGATGGTTTGTTTCCTTTGTAGCTCCTTACCTTACCTCAAAGGCTGCATGGAGGGGAGGGGGAAGAGAAGAGCAAAGGGCCCAGAACTGCAGCTGGGAGTTCCTGGGCTTTCACTCCTCACTCCTAGGTAAGTAGGGCCTGGAAGGCATTAACATTAGCAGGGGGAACAGGTGGCATGTGTGTTTTTGGGGAGCATGGAAAGATAATGCATTAATTGAAGGCAGCTGACATGAATTGGGCAGGGGGAGAGCATGACAATAGCATAAACTTTATGGAAGGGCTGCTTTAATGGTGGGTTTCATTAATTGTCTTTGGGGCTGCCTGAGCTGCTCCTCTCTCTCCTTATATCTCTCAGCAATGTGGGCAGGACAGGGGTGCTTCCAACCCACCCATCTAATCTCCAAATGACTGAAATGTGTGATATCTGTGTCATCTTCTTCAAGTAGTGTCCCTGTGGGCTCTCCACCATAGGTGTGTCTGCGTTCCTGCACTGCTGGAGAACTTTAGTAGCAGCGTCCGTTCAGCCTGCACATGCACTGCCTCCCTCCAGTGCTCTGCCACAAGGCTAACCAGCGCTGCGTGGGCAAACCCTCTTCAGTTGCTTCTCAACCATCCCTGGCTAAAGACAGAGCTTTAGCTGTCCATTAGCAGATTGTTAATCTCTTCAGAATTGTTAATTTTAGCTAGCCTTTGGAGCTTCCCTTTCTTTCCTTTACTCCCGTTATCTTTTATTTTGATGTTAATTTAAAAAAAACCAGAACTTTAATTTGAACTTTGTTCTTTTCTTCAACCCCCTGTCTGGGGATCCCACTGGACAGGATATGCCCGGCTCCCAGTGCTTCAAGAAATGCCTCAGTTGCAAGGAATCTATCCCAGTGACTGACGAACACATTGAGTGCGTCCCCTGCCTGGGAGAGAGAAACATCCCACA
The DNA here is from genome assembly GCF_016161935.1 of Mauremys reevesii. Lineage (NCBI taxonomy): Eukaryota > Metazoa > Chordata > Testudines > Geoemydidae > Mauremys > Mauremys reevesii. The sequence goes on from NC_052623.1 coordinate 304,282,386, forward strand.
GAAGTGTGGTTTTTGCCAGCAACTGAAGCCCAGTTCAGAAAGGATAGAGAACTGAGACTCAAATTCCTCTTACTAGAGGCACCCTTCAACTATCCGAGCTGTACCAAGACCCCAGACAGTGAGAAACCTCACTGCAACTCTCTACATAAGAACATAAGAAAGGCCGTACCGGGTCAGACCAAAGGTCCATCTAGCCCAGTATCTGTCTACCGACAGTGGCCAATGCCAGGTGCCCCAGAGGGAGTGAACCTAACAGGCAATGATCAAGTGATCTCTCTCCTGCCATCCATCTCCATCCTCTGACGAACAGAGGCTAGGGACACCATTCTTTACCCATCCTGGCTAATAGCCATTTATGGACTTAGCCACCATGAATTTATCCAGTCCCCTTTTAAACATTGTTATAGTCATAGCCTTCACAACCTCCTCAGGTAAGGAGTTCCACAAGTTGACTGTGCGCTGCGTGAAGAAGAACTTCCTTTTATTTGTTTTAAACCTGCTGCCTATTAATTTCATTTGGTGACCCCTAGTTCTTGTATTATGGGAATAAGTAAATAACTTTTCCTTATCCACTTTCTCAACATCACTCATGATTTTATATACCTCTATCATGTCCCCCCTTAGTCTTCTCTTTTCCAAGCTGAAGAGTCCTAGCCTCTTTAATCTTTCCTTGTATGGGACCCTCTCTAAACCCCTAATCATTTTAGTTGCCCTTTTCTGAACCTTTTCTAGTGCTAGAATATCTTTTTTGAGGTGAGGAGACCACATCTGTACACAGTATTCAAGATGTGGGCGTACCATGGATTTATATAAGGGCAATAATATATTCTCAGTCTTATTCTCTATCCCCTTTTTAATGATTCCTAACATCCTGTTTGCTTTTTTGACTGCCTCTGCACACTGCGTGGACATCTTTAGAGAACTATCCACGATGACGCCAAGATCTTTTTCCTGACTTGTTGTAGCTAAATTAACCCCCATCATATTGTATGTATAGTTGGGGTTATTTTTTCCAATGTGCATTACTTTACATTTATCCACATTAAATTTCATTTGCCATTTTGTTGCTCAATCACTTAGTTTTGTGAGATCTTTTTGAAGTTCTTCACAATCTGCTTTGGTCTTAAAAGTTTAGTATCATCTGCAAACTTTGCCACCTCACTGTTTACCCCTTTCTCCAGATCATTTATGAATAAATTGAATAGGATTGGTCCTAGGCCTGACCCTTGGGGAACACCACTAGTTACCCCTCTCCATTCTGAGAATTTACCATTAATTCCTACCCTTTGTTCCCTGTCCTTTAACCAGTTCTCCATCCATGAAAGGACCTTCCCTTTTATCCCATGACAGCTTAATTTATGTAAGAGCCTTTGGTGAGGGACCTTGTCAAAGGCTTTCTGGAAATCCAAGTACACTATGTCCACCGGATCCCCCTTGTCCACATGTTTGTTTGACCCCTTCAAAGAACTCTAATAGATTAGTAAGACACGATTTCCCTTTACAGAAACCATGTTGACTATTGCTCAAGAGTTTGTTTTTCTATGTGTCTGACAATTTTATTCTTTACTATTGTTTCAACTAATTTGCCCGGTACAGACGTTAGTCTTACTGGTCTGTAATTGCCGGGATCACCCCTAGAGCCCTTTTTAAATATTGGCGTTACATTAGCTAACTTCCAGTCATTGGGTACCGAAGCCAATTTAAAGGACAGGTTACAAACCTTAGTTAATAATTCCGCAACTTCACATTTGAGTTCTTTCAGAACTCTTGGGTGAATGCCATCTGGTCCTGGTGACTTGTTAATGTTGAGTTTATCAATTAATTCCAAAACCTCCTCTAGTGACACTTCAATCTGTGACAGTTCCTCAGATTTGTCACCTACAAAAGCCAGCTCAGGTTTGGGAATCTCCCTAACATCCTCAGCCATGAAGACTGAAGCAAAGAATCCATTTAGTTTCTCCGCAATGACTTTATCATCTTTAAGCGCTCCTTTTGTATTTTGATCATCAAGGGGCCCCACTGGTTGTTTAGCAGGCTTCCTGCTTCTGATGTACTTAAAAAACATTTTGTTATTACGTTTGGAGTTTTTGGCTAGCCGTTCTTCAAACTCCTCTTTGGCTTTTCTTATTACACTCTTGCACTTAAGTTGGCAGTGTTTGTGCTCCTTTCTATTTGCCTCACTAGGATTTGACTTCCACTTTTTAAAGGAAGTCTTTTTATCTCTCACTGCTTCTTTTACATGGTTGTTAAGCCACGGTGGCTCTTTTTTAGTTCTTTTACTGTTTTTCTTAATTTGGGGTATACATTGAAGTTGGGCCTCTATTATGGTGTCTTTAAAAAGGGCCCATGCAACTTGCAGGGATTTCACTTTAGTCACTGTACCTTGTAACTTTTGTCTAACTAACCCCCTCATTTTTGTAGAGTTCCCCCTTTTGAAATTAAATGCCACAGTGTTGGGCAGTTGAGGTGTTCTTCCCACCACAGGGATGTTGAATGCTATTGTATTATGGTCACTATTTCCAAGCGGTCCTGCTATAGTTACCTCCTGGACCAGCTCCTGTGCTCCACTCAGGATTAAATCTAGAGTTGCCTCTCCCCTTGTGGGTTCCCGTACCAGCTGCTCCATGAAGCAGTCATTTAAAGTCTCGAGAAATTTTATCTCTGCATTTCGTCCTGAAGTGAAGTGTTCCCAGTCAATATGGGGATAATTGAAATCCCCCACTATTATTGGGTTCTTAATTTTGATAGCCTCTCTAATTTCCCTTAGCATTTCATCATCATTATTACTGTCCTGGTCAGGTGGTTGATAATAGATCCCTAATGTTATATTTTTACTAGAGCATGAAATTTCTATCCATAGAGACTCTATGGAACATGTGGATTCGCTTAAGATTTTTACTTCATTTGAATCTACACTTTCTTTCACATATAGTGCCGCTCCTCCCCCTGCACGGCCTGTTCTGTCCTTCCGATATATTTTGTACCCCGGAATGATTGTGTCCCATTGATTGCTCTCAGTCCACCAGGTTTCAGTGATGCCTATTATATCTATATCCTCCTTTATCACAAGGCACTCTAGTTCACCCATCTTATTATTTAGACTTCTGGCATTTGTGTACAAGCACTTTAAAAACTTGTCCCTGTTTATTAGCCTGCCTTTTTCTGATGTGCCAGATTCTTTTTTATGTGACTGTTTATCATCTGATCCGGCCCTTACATTATACTTTTCAGTCCTCTGCTCCTGACTATAACCTGGAGATTCTCTATCATCAGACTCTCCCCTAAGAGAAGTCTGTGTCCAATCCACACGCTCCTCTGCAGCAGTCAGCTTTCCCCCATCTCCTAGTTTAAAAACTGCTCTACAACCTTTTTAATGTTTAGTGCCAGCAGTCTGGTTCCACTTTGGTTTAGGTGGAGCCCATCTCTCCTGTATAGGCTCCTCCCATCCCAGAAGTTTCCCCAGTTCCTAATGAACGTAAACCCCTCCTCTCTACACCATTGTCTCATCCACGCATTGAGACTCTGAAGCTCCGCCTGCCTACCTGGCCCTGCGCGTGGAACTGGGAGCATTTCTGAAAATGCCACCATAGAGGTCCTGGATTTCAGTCGCTTCCCTAGCAGCCTAAATTTGGCTTCCAGGACATCTCTCCTACCCTTCCCTATGTCATTGGTACCTACATGTACCACGACCACCGGCTCCTCCCGGCACTACACATAAGTCTGTCTAGATGCCTCGAGAGATCCGCAACCTTCGCACCAGGCAGGCAAGTCACCATACGGTTCTCCCGGTCATCACAGACCCAGCTATCTACATTTCTAATAATCGAATCTCCCATTACTAACACCTGCCTTTTCCTAGAAACTGGAGTTCCCTCCCCCAGAGAGGCAACCTCAGTGCGAGAGGCAACCCCAGCACCATCTGGAAGGAGGGTCCCAACTATGGGAAGGTTTCCCTCTGCTCCCATTGACTGCTCTACTTCCCTGGGCCGTTCTTCCTCCTCAACAGCACAGGAGCTGTCTGAGCGGAGGTGGGACAATTCTACAGTGTCCCGGAAAGCCTCATCAACATACCTCTCTGCCTCTCTTAGCTCCTCCAGTTCCACCACCCTGGCCTCCAAAGCCCATACATGGTCTCTGAGGGCCAGAAGCTCCTTGCACCGACTGCACACATACGCCACCCGCCCACAGGGCAGGTAATCATACATGCAACACTCAGTGCAATAAACTGGATAGCCCCCACTCTGCTGCTGGGCTTCTGCCTGCATTGTCTCCTAGTTAGTGGAAGGGTGGTTTACAGGAAAGGGTTTTGGAATGTGGTTTGGTTTATAGGTTTTAGGGGGACCACAGGGAAGGGGTTTAGGGCTGGCGAGGGACTCCCACTCCCTTCCTAAACTCCCTTGCGAAACTCCCTGTTAGCAGCCCCTGTTCGCAAAGCTCCCTGGTCACTTGTGCGCGGCTTTATAAAGCCGTGGCCTGAGTGAATGCCCCGCCCACTGATTAAGGCTCAGTCAAGGCTCTACCTTTAAGGGAAGTGAGCCTAAGAAGACATCTACGAGCCACTCATACAAGGCCTCTAAGAAAATTGCTGTAAGTTCCCACAGTGAGTCCCTATCAAGCTGAAAGGAGTCATCGGTACTTACTGGGCATGAGAGACATAGAGAATCCACCCCAGGAAAGGCTCCTGTGGCACGGACATTGACATCGTTACTGCCTGCGGCACACCAGGTACTGACAGACCATACCCTCAGGTCGGTATCACTGACTCCTTCGGAACAGACATCTCATGACTGACAATCACTTCCGGTACCAACACCTTGGGCACTACTGGACCTCTGGTACGCAACAGACCTTTGGTGTCTGATACACCGGATTCACCTTTGCTCAGTGCCAGGGCCCCCGTACTGAGTTCATCTAGTGTTCCTGACTCACTGGCAACCTCATACTGTGCACCACCTTCTTCATCCATTGAGTCAGATAGTGAGCAAGAGGACGTGGTTTCCTGCTGTTTTTCTCACCCTCCATATGGTGCCCAGTTCCACTATGGACCACAACCATACAATCCATCTGATCCTCAGCCTCCCGGTATGGGCAGCCATGGTACCAATCATCGGGCTCCTTCTCTTCCCACCTTCTGAATGGTCCTACTGCAGGGGTCTCAAACTCCTGGCCTGCGGGCCCTCTGTGGCCCATGAGCCCTCCCAATGTGGCCCATGGGGCTCCAGCAGTTTTGGGGGTGGGTTTCTCCCTTGGCCCCACCTGCCACCCCCAGGCTCTCCCCCCTCAGGGGCCCCAGTCCCCGGCAGCACAGCAGAGCTGAGCAGCATCTGCCTGCTCACTCCAGTGGCTGCCGGCCCCTCCCTGCAGCCCAGGGGTGGGGCGGGGCTGTGCCTCTATGTGTTGCCCTCGCCCCGAGCGCCCCTGCGGCCAATGGGACGCGTGGAGGCGGTGCCTGGGGGCAGAAGGGTGTGGAGGCCCCCCAGCCCGCCCCGCCTTGGAGCCCCAGGTAAGCGTTGCACCCCCTAACCCCCTCCCAGAGCCTGCACCCCCACACCCTCTCCACACACACACCCTTCCGCCCCCAAATTCCCTCCCCGAACCTGCACCCCCTCCCCACACACGCCCAGCCCCCAAATTCCATCCCAGAGCCTGCACCTATGACCCCCTCCCCCACCCAAACTCCCTCCCAGAGCCCAACCTCTCACCCCTTCTGCACCCAAACTCCCTCCCAGAGCCTGCACCCCAATCCCCTACCCCAGACCTCCTCCCCCACCCAAACTCCATCCCAGAGCCTTAGGCAGGTGGGGAATGGAGTTTTTTTTGGGGGGCGGGTTCTGGGCAGCATGAGTGACATTGGCCCGCTAGGAAGATTTGAGGACTGGCACTGGCCCTAAGGTAAATTGAGTTTGAGACCCCTGCCTTACTGGAATCCTTGGTAGGCTCATAGACAACATGCCTCCCATAACTCCAGCGTGGCCTACCAGCAGCCAAGGAGACATTCTCCTTCAGCTGCTGCATCGAGGGCATCTGAACCCCCCTGAATGGACGAGAGGAACAAGAGACTGAAGTCGAGGAGAAAGCTACCCCTCAGGCTAATTTCTCATCATCACCAGACAAGAGGGGTATGCCCCCTTCTCCATTATTGGCAGATGATTTTAAACTATTTCAGGAGCTTGCCCAGAGGGTGGCAGAGGCACTGCAGGTATCACTACAGGAGGTGACCAAGTTACACCACAAACTAGTGGGCATTTTACATTCTTCTCCCTCATCCAGAGTAGCCCTCCGTATTAACAAGGCACTCTTGGACTCTGCCAGACTCATATGGCAGACCCCTGCATCGGTCCCACCAACATGTAAGTGGGCCGACAACAAGTATTCTGTGCCAGCAAAAGACACAGAATTTCTCTTCTCTCACCAGCCTCCCAATTCAATCATAGTGGACGTGGTAAACTGAAGAGGCCACCAGCACCATTTCAAACCTCCCCCCCCCCCCCCGCCACGACCAGGATTGGAAGCACCTAGATCTTTTGGGGAGGAAAACATACTCCTCAGCCACTCTTCAGTTCTGCATTGCGAACTATCAAGCCTTAATGGCAAAATATGATTGCCAGAAGTCTTCAAAACTCAATTCCTGTATTGAGCAACTCCCAGGTTCACACAAGGAACAATTTAAGGCCATAATTAATGAAGGCCAACTGGTAGCAAAGACATCACTCCAGTCTGCATTCCATGCAGCTCATGTGTCAGCCTGCTCCATCTCTACTGCCGTCATGATGAGACGAGCCTCTTAGCTGCACCTATCCCGCTTCCCTAAAGAGTTTCAAACAACTGTGAAGGACCTCCCCTTTGAAGGGACAAAACACCAAAAAGACCATTGCTTCCCTTCACACTTAAAAAAAACTTCAGGGCTACTCTTTGATCACTCAGGATTTACGCACCTGGGTACAAGGAAAGTGTAAACCAGGAGTAAGCAACCTATGGCACGCGTGCTGAAGGCGGCATGCGAGCTGATTTTCAATGGTACTCTCACTGCCTGGGTCCCAGCCAACGGTCCGGGGGGCTCTGCATTTTAATTTAATTTTAAATGAAGCTTCTTAAATATTTTAAAAACCTTATTTACTTTACATACAACAATAGTTTAGTTATACATTATAGACTTATAGAAAGAGACCTTCTAAAAATGTTAAAATGTATTACTGGCATGCAAAACCTTAAATTAGAGTGAATAAATGAAGACTTGGCACACCACTTCTGAAAGGGTGCCGACCCCTGGTGTAAACCTTTTTAAAAAATCAAGTCATTCAGTGTCAGTAAACTCAGGAGGAAGTTGATGAAGAATTGTAAAAAGCAAGAAGTCTGTGGGTATTTTAAAAAATACCATATTGATCATTCATATTTTTCTAGTGGAGATCAGGCACCTGCTCCAAGTGGTTTTAGATGTACATTTGCTTATTTTGAATAGGCACAATGATTTAGAGAGACAAGGTAAGTAAGGTAATTTCTTTATTGCACCAACTTCTGTTGGTGGACAGTATAAGCTTTCGAGCTCTTCTTCAAGTTCTTCAGAGCTCTGTGTAGCTTGAAAGTGTGTACCTTCCACCAACAAAAGTTGGTACAATAAAATGTATTACCTCTCCTACCTTTTGTCTTTTATATCCTGGGACCAACATGGCTACAACAACAGTGCAAACAACCATGGATTTTAAGCAGTTTCATAGCAATGAGATGTTTCATAATACCCATTAACTTAGATTATAAGTGAGAATCAGTTTGCTGTATCCACTGTGGCCTGTGGGCGAACATTTTTTCTACTTTTTTCCCTATTCAGAAGAGGGATTTTTACTAGATTTTATTTTGTAAAACGTTCATATGAGTTTTTACTTTCCGATAACAAACTTGTTATACCCCAGAACTTCAGGAGAATGGGCATTTGAGGGATTTATGCTTCACAGAATTTTAATAGTTATGGTGCGTCCTAGATGCTAATCAAAACCTAAAGGCTTTTTAACTCTGAAAAAGTACCTTGGCAGCAATTAAACTGACATTCTTGACTAGTAAAGATTTTAAGCTACTATTACTACATTTGTTGGGGGGGAAAATTGTTGGAATTTAAGAAGCAATTGTGGTATTCCTTTTTTAATGTGTATTTTTTACTTCCAAGGTACATCTTAACATCACTTTTGTAGTAACAAAGAAATAATTCTACATACAAACTAGGGATAATGCAGTACTAAAGGCAGAGTACCAGGGTGATGGTCACGGTATAAAACACAAGATTATATAGAAATCAATCACTCAAGGAAATGCAGAGTTTAAACTTTAAAAATCAATCTTAACTTTCCCACTTAGCATCTCAAATTGTGCAAAATAATATAATACATAATGGATTTTTATACAGCCTTTATATACCATAAGTTACAATATATGCAGTCTTCAAACTTGGTTTGATATTTTTTCCATCTCTTAATGAGTCCTACCAAACAAGCCAAATTTTAAAGAAAATTTAATTAATGGCTTTAAAAGTTCTATGCATGTTAAAGTTTCCAAATTTTGAGCTAGTCCTGAATTCGAGTTGATTTTAACTTTTAGATCACTTGATAAAGATAAGTGAACATTCTTAACCATTCTGTATGTGTATTTCTAATGTACCTGTCACTGAGGGATTTGAACATCAATAATCATCACAGGTAGATAAATCAGACTTTAGACCTGTATAGCCACCATAGGCCTTTGTTTACACCTGAGGTTTTTGTTTGTTTTTTGCACTGGTGTAACTATGCCAATGGAGCTGTACTGGTGCAAACTCCAAATATAGATGTGCAGGCTAGTGTAAAAAGTGACTTGCACAGGTGTGTGGATCTTATCCCAAATCAGAATGGGACCTTTTAGAACCAACTTTGTTCTTGTTTTACACTGGTGTAAATGACTACCCAAGGTGCAAGGATACAACTATGATTCTCAAATGTCTACCTTACCACCACATAAAGGCAACTCAGTGACAGGTGACTTGGATTTCAGCCCTTTTGTTATTCCTTTAGTGTTGCCATAACTGCCTCCTGACATCGGTGTCCTAGACTTCATAAAGTATTGTAAGGTTTGTAGATTTCAAACTTTGCATTAGTTTTTCTATCCAAGTATGTGATTTCTAAAGTTTAAGCTGCTTTAGATCGAGCAAAAGCCTAACAGCAAAGTCCATTGTACACGGGCACTTTTGACATTTGGTGACAGAGGTTTTGTTCCAGTAACTAATCTTATTGAATATTCATTAAAAGAACTTTCAACTTGCATAACTGCAAAAGTACTGAACCAGTTTTCTTCAAACTTGGGACATTGCTTAGATCATAAAACATGGCAAAGTTAAACAAAATTGGTTCACCACCCTTCTTGAGTTAGATGTGTTATGCCTCTCTGATCTGAACATGAAGTTATTTTTTTCTCAGTCTTTTAAAATACCGAACTCAAAATAGCTTGAACAGATTTTGCTTAAACTTTCAAAAATAGTATTTGTCTCTGGGATGTGACTAGGCAGGGAAAACTTCAGTCCAAAAAAATATTATGAGCAGCTAAAAAAGGGGAAATTTCATATCACTTTATTGCATATACTACCACATAAGCTCAAATAATCATTTTTCATTTCAATAGTGTTTTCCAGGAGAGGGGTCAAAGTGCTTGTATAAACATTAAGCCACACAGCAATTACTGTAACATGTTTTTCATTTTGGACACTTACCTAACTATGCAGTGTAATTGTAGCCAACCGTGTTGGTCCCAGGATAACATTCCCAACCAAAAAAAACCAAAAACCCATGTTAGGCTCGAGTTACTGAGATGTACTCCCAACATTACCTCAAGAATAAAAAAAAATCAGAAGACTGTTGTAATTATTCCCAAAACCAAGCATTGCAAACCCAAGAGATTCAGAGTTAAGGTTAAACTTAAAAAAAGGTCCTAATATATTAAGATACTACAATGCACAATTAGGCTCTCAAGCAACCTTAACTCTGCCCTGTAGTGGTCCCATGATGGGAAAAATAATGAAAAACGAATCTCTTTTTAAAAATTGGTTTAATCTACTCTGGGACTCAAAACACTCATACTTTAATCACAACTGTATGTTTATTACATGGTTTCACAACAGGGAAATCTTAAAGCAGAATACAAATATGCCTCTTAAACAAATGTCTTTTTTAAAAAAATATTTAAAAATACATTTTAAAAAACACTATGAATGAGTATATAAATGTTCTTGCAACATGTGTGAAAAGCAGGGGGAATGACAATCAAATTGAAAGCAGTATTTGAATCTCTCAGCCATACCAACAATTTCTTTATAAATGTATTTTAAAATGCTGGTTTTAATTTAATTATTTTTGTAAGGCTTCCTGTGTTAACTTATCCCATTTAAACTTTAATTTTATTGCAAGTCACAATTGCACTGTCAATAGATGACCAATAGATGAAATTTAGAACATCCAGGAAGTCAAACTTTCTACAATTTTTAATGATCATATTTTTGCTTTTGCTTAGAATTCTGTGTCTTTCCCCTTCCCCCCCGCCCCCCCCCCCCCGATTTTTACAGCAGGAGGATATTCAGCTGAACAGTGCATTGCCAAGTAATCTGGGTCTTAATCTAGTAGAGAAGGTCCTTCAACTTCTAGATGAAGTGCTTTTTATATTGTCGTCCTCCCTCTCTGCTCAGTAATTCCTGTTAAACTTTTATTCCCAGAGTTATACTAATATCTGCATGCTTATAAAGAAAGAGATTATGAAATCTTAATGGAGGAGAATGACTCATGTTGGTCTCTGACTGATGAGAAAGGTGTCACTTGTAAGCTAGCAAAGGTCCTATTATCTTGCAGTAGTGGGAAACTAAAAACTCAGTATGACTAGTTGAAGTATATTTACTTACTGTCTGTTGGATGAAGCACTAGCCTACGTGTGTATTACCAAGAAAGAATGATGCAAAGTCTCATATTTTCATAAATATGCCTGTAACCCCACTGTCCACACTGTATTATTAAAGGGTATCAGTACTGGCCCCTAAACTCAGTTTACTCCTCATTGGCTCTATGAAGTTACTATCATGCCAGAATTTACTCAATGGAGAAAATAAATTATGTTCTTATTCTTACAGTGAACGAAAAGGCAAGTCAGGCAGCATTTCAAGCCTTCCCCACAGTCATTGCAGTGAGAGGAAGAGGAGGAACTGTTATGCTTTTCTGTCTCAAGGGGATTTTGGTCTGTTTTTCCCTGACCCTTTCTTTCTTTCTTTCTTTCTATTTATTTATTTATTCCTCTTCTGTCATGGGGTGTACTCACCCTTCACTGAACAAAGAAGGGGCTAAGGAAGCCATGTTCCCTCGCCCCTGCTGGGCATGCTCTAACTGGAGAAGCACTATAAAAGGAAGCAGCTCAGCTCAGTCAGGCCTGACCATTGAGAAGGGAGGACACACATTACCAGCTCCAGCCTGGGACCTGCTGAAGCCCCAGATTGTGGAAGCCAAACCTGCGAGATCTGGGCTGTTACCCAGCTACCTGAAGACACCCAAGGGAGGGCAGAGCTACTGAGAGCAGCATAGGCTGAGGAACTTGTAGACCCTGGAGTGGCCAAGACCGGTGCTTAAGGAGACAGAGTAGGAGGTAGCCAAGGGGGACTATACATTGATATGGTTGCAGAACCAAAAGCTAAGTCAACGTGTTGCAGTAGGATCTCTGCTGACCCAGTGATGAGTGTACTCATCATTGACAAAACTCATCACTGACAAGACCGGTGGAGTAGGGAGGGTCCAGGTCCCTTGGCCCCAGCCACCACCACCCCAGGCGGTGGCCCACCCCCCTACAGCCATTAAATCACACACCTATCTGATTGTGGCCATTAGGCCACACAGCCTTAAGGAAGGCAGCTATACTGACTTTGGCCATCAGGCCACATCACTCTAAGGGAGAGGGCAGACATATTGACTCTGGCCATTAGGCCACACAGCTCTGAAGGTGTGATAAATGAAGTGGGGGTGAGGAGGGGCTCCCTTTGATGGACACCCAGCCAGCCAGTTAGCTATAAAACCCCTGTTAGGAACTGTTCTCTACTTGCTTTACCTGTAAAGGGTTAACAAGGCCACAGGTAAAAGGAAAGGAGTGAGCACCTGACCAAAAGAGCCAATGGGAGGGCAAGAACTTTTTAAAATTGGGGGGAAAAAACCTTCCCTTTGTCTGTGTGGTGTTTTCTGGGAAAGAGGGGAACAGGGATCAGTTATGGTGTGAGAAGCTTTAAGCTAGGTATGAAAAATCATCAATTCAGACCTCAAACTTGCTTATCTGAAACCCCAGATATGTAAGTAAATTAAGGAATGTCTAGTAAGACACTATTAGGTTTATTTCTTTTATTTCTTATTGGCTTGTAGACTCCTCTGTGCTAGCCCCAGATGCTTTTGTTTTGCTTGTAACCTTTAAGCTGAACCTCAAGAGAGCTATCTTGATGCTTAATTTTTGTAATTGTTTCTTTTAAGATCTAGCAAAAAGCTTAAGTTCCAGATGTATTTTCTTTCTTTTTGTTTTTAATAAAATTTACCTTTTTAAAGAACAGGATTGGGTTTTTTGTGTCCTAAGAGGTTTGTGCATGTTTAATTAGCTGGGGGCAACAGCTAATTTCTGATGTTTTTCTTTCTCAGCTCTTCCCTGGAGGAGGGGTGAAAGGCCTTGAGGGTACCCCACAGGAAGGAATTCCCAGGGGCACCTTTCTGGGTTCTCAAAAAAGGGTTTTTTTTGCAGTTGGGTGGTGGCAGCATCTACCCAGCCAAGGTCAGAGAAAAACTGTAACCTTGGAAGTTTAATACCAGCCTGGAGTGGCCAGTATTAATTTTTAGAATCCTTGTGGGCCCCCACCTTCTGCACTCGAAGTGCCAGAGTGAAGAATCAGCCTTGACAGAGGGAGAGGGCACCTATACTGACTCTGGTCGCTAGGCCAGGGTGCCCTGAGATTAAGGGCGGTCAGGTGGGCTTAGCCATGGGGCTGCAATGCCCTTGCCCCACCCAAGAGGGAGACGGCGTGTACTCACCTCACAAAATCTTGCTCTGTGTCCATTCAGCTCCCTGATACTGTACTTCTCATACTCTGAATTCAGTTTCCTAATAACTCCCTCTTCTCATGGGATCCTGCTGCTGCCACTCCTCTCTAGTCACCTCTCCTCTTCTAATTGCTCAAATCTAATTAGCATGAAACCTTGTCATTATAACATTCCATCTAGTCCCCTATTAAAAAAGGGTCACTGCCCAGAAGAGTCATCTTGCTGTTCAGATACCTCTCCATGTGTATCCTGTTTCATACTGACTGACCTGACCAAAGCGTTCAAGAAGAGGATGTAAAGGAAATTGGCGTTCCACTTTCATTTCTTTGTAGCTGCTTTGCCTCCCTGGCCTGCTGCGTTTCTGAATTCCTGCCATGGCTTGGCTCATGCAGTTGTATACTGTGCTACATTAAGGAAATTGCTAACTAAATGTGTGCTTTTTGTGAAGTAAAATATGGGTTAAAAATGCCATTCTGTGGTCAGGAAACTGAGTTGGGATTTATTTTCAACCACACCAATATTGGACACACCAATAAGTACACACCCAGAATTTTAATGCAGATCAGATTGGTAGCTTGCCCTTGAAAAATAAATTAAAACACATGAACTTACGGTACAACACAATTTAATTTATTAAAAGTGACAACCATATTTTATTGTCTTGATAACTAAATGTAAGATTCAAGTTATCCTTGGAAAAGTCATTTAAAAAAATTTCTAGTGTGGAAAGTTGTTGGCTTGGGTAAGTCTAACTTTCCACTTATATGCATACAATAACGTTTAAAGTCTTTGGCTCCCAAAAGCATGAAGGAGCCGACTTAAATATTTTCTCTATTAATAGGTGCCACTTCCATGAGGCAAACGTGCATGCATGCTCTCTTTCAAGCATCCTGTTATAAAGAAAGAAACTTATTTAAAGAATAAACTTCCAGTTTATCAAAAAACTTTTTTAACCTATCTTGATGAAAAAATAGGAGTTTAATACATTCTGTGTAACAAATCAAACTAAAATAGCACAACCATATTATATAAACTTGTTGCACTGACATTCTAATAATTAATAATGATTAGTAATTAATTATTTCAGGGCCTGATTGAAGTAATTAGGGTTGCTTGAGGAGTAAGGTATTACTTGGCGTATGATTAATCTGCTGAACAGTCATAGGTCAGTGTGGCAACTGTGCTTTTGATGGGATATACAAAAGCAACAAGAGGTTAAGGAACTGCACTGGGCTCAGCCAGCCCTGCCCTGCCACACCTGCAAAAGATGCACAGACTGGGGGAGGAGTAAAAAGGGAAGCAGAACAGCTCACTGGTGGGCAGACAAGAGAAAAAAGTACACTGTTAATTTGCAGGTCCTGAGGAAAGGGCTGAGGGAAGGCAGGGACCTTCCCAACCGCAACTGCCTGAAGGTCTTTCTCAGATAGAACAGAGGACCTGATTCTAATAGCTCCTGAGACAGAAGCATTTCCGCCCAGGGCCATCCCTAGCCATTTTGGTGTCCTACATAGCCCCTCATGGGGAGGCTGTGTGGGGCCCCAGGCCTCTGTGGGGATGGGGGGCAGGCTTAGGGGACAGGGGGGAAACCGCCCCCCAGCACTCACCAGCAGAAAGGAGCAGACTGGGGCCCGGTCACTCCACTTCCTGCCATCTGGTGAGTGTGGGGGCAGGCCTAGCCCCACACTCACAGTGCAGCGGGAAATAGAGTGACCCAGCCCCAGCCTGCTCCGCTCTGCTCCCCTGGCTCCCAGACTTGGAGAGGCAGGGGGGAACCATTCCCCAGCACTCACCGGTGGCATGGAGTGGGCTGGGGCTAGGTTACTCTACTTACCGCTACCGGTGAGTGCAGGCCCAACCGCTGCTGAAGTCCTCAGGGGAGTGGGGGCGCAGCTGGGGTGGAGCAGGATGAGGCAGGCTGGGGGTGGAGCAGGGGTTGGACTTTGGGGAAGGGGTGGAGGGGCTGAGGCAGAGCAGGGGCTGGAGCAGCACGTAGCTGCGTAGGGCCCCAGGAAATTTCCTGGGGCCCTACGCAGCTGTGTACTTTGCATGTGGGTAGGGACAGCCCTGATTTCTGCCTCTCTCATACTAACTCAGTTTGTTTGTGTTAATTCCCCTTGGTTTTGTTTATGGACTACCCTGCAAGGGGAGAGATTTGGAAGTGACCTGGCTGGGGGGCCACATCACAGGAGGAGGTATGCCACTGCACTCAGGAGGCAGAGCAGCTGATGGCTGCTTCCCCCAGGAGAGAGAGTTGCCATGCCACACCTGGCCATGGGGAGGTACCAAGTGGTGTGCTGACCACTTTCACAGTGCTGCTTAGCAGCTGCTCTTCTCCAGTGGGTGGGAGGCAGTAGGTCATCAGAAAGAGAATATTCTCCTGCAGGTGGTGGGGAGGCTGGGTGTCAGGCCCTATTAGGAACATGGTGTTGAAGGCAGTTGGCAAGTTGCCTATTGGGACTCACCAGCTGTTGGGGCCCATAGAGCATTAGTAGCTTAAGCACTTACAGTTCTTGCCTCAGCCATGGTACGCATGGTATGCTACTGGGGACTGGTTCAAAACAAAGTTTGGTGCCGCAGTCCTCCAAAGACCCCACAAAGAGGTGATAATTTCATGAGTAGAGAGGTGGCACAGTCTGTCTCTTCCACTCTGTGACTGATCCAGACCTCTTGAAGTCAGTGGAAAAACTCCCACTGACATTAGTTGGCTTTGAATGAGACACAAACTTGATGCCACAATAACTTAGCTACATTTGGGGAACTGAAACTAAAGTTGTAAATGTGAGTGTATTCGGTGATAGGTCCATTCCAAGTTGCATGTTTCTGCATAATTCTATGAAAATCAGTAGGTTGGTGAGAATTGGTGAAAGGCATGAATTTGTAGAAAAGGATTCATGATCTGTTAATTACATGGTCTGGATAATACTTAATCCTGCCATGAGTGCAGGAGACTGGACTAAATGACCTCTCTAGATTCCTTCCAGTCCTATGATTCTATGATATAAACATTGTTACAAAATTGTTATTTTTCCCAGAAAGATGGACCTGATTTATAATTGTTTGCCATCGGATAAAACTGTTAATGTAATTTTAGTCTTGTTGAGCATGTTTTATTCTTCACAATATGGTATAAATCCATGAGGAAAATCTGTACTTTGGAGATTTTAAAAATAATAGAAGAATCGGTGGCAGTGCCCAGATTAAGGTAAAGTGGCTCTCAGTTAATGCCAGTCATTGTTTATTTTTTGCTTTAATACTGTTTTCTAACAATATAATTGTTACAAATGTCAGTATTTGAAATAGGGAGAGTTGAGGTTCTTAAAAAAAAAGTAACATCTTGGCAGGCTTTTGATCTAATGGCAGAGTTTGTCTTTACTCTGTTAATTTCAACAACAGAGTTTAATTTGCCTTTAGGGGGAAAAAAGAGGTGTTGATATGTGGGGAGTGAGGAATAGCAAAACCACAAACCAAATAGACAAAATATTATATTTAATATCTATATATTTTCATATTGGGAGGGAAACTTAGACCGAAACAAAGAGTAACAAGGATCTACATTCTGACACTAGAAACAAGCAGCATTTCCAGATGTTAATATGCTAACCAGCTTTTTTAAAAAAATGTTGTTGATAGAAATAAAGGAACAAAAAGGGAGAAAATTGAAATATGTGTTTTGCCTAGTTGAGGCCTTTTTCAGCATTTAGAGTGCCAGAATCAACCCCTTTTACTACAGTTAATGGTATCAAATAGCTGTGTCAGCTGACAGGAAATAAGAAAGTTCCTATGGCAACTAAAAATATGCACAAGAGGAAAAATGCATCAAACAATATAGCAAACAAAATAAAAAGGAGTATATTGATGATAAAAACAAAAGAATACACATAAGCCCTACCTTAGTAAATGCATACCTTAATACCTTATTTTTAGTTTTATTTCTTCCAGGTGGGAAGCAATTCTTATGGATAATGGATACTTTAACTGTGTCAAATTGTTTTCCTAAGATACAATTCACTCTTACAGGTTGAGCAACACAGGAAACAGAATGCCACATATTTATTGCATGCTGTTTCTTGATAGATATATGCCAAACTACCCCTTCACCACAGCATGGGCTGGAAAGGAGGACTTACTCAACAAAAGTACAGGTAGCGTTAGCATTTAAACTGCAGTGCCTGTATTTCTACCTATTAAAAGATGTGTTTTGAAAGAACTAGATGTCTATAACTAGACACAAGTGGCTTAAAGTAGAAATGAAAAAGAGCAATCCTGTTTATGTACCTTACTAGCTTACATACCTGGATAATCATCCTCTTGAGCATTACAGCATGTAGCAGTATCCACTCTTATAGCAAGATGTCACAACAACTGTAAGATTTTTAAGGGGAAGGGAACTTTGGAAGAGCTTCTTCAAGATAGGTGAGCACAGGAGGGCAACAATTACCTCAATGGAAGAGTCAGGTAGAATTAAGATGGTATGTGTTAATAGTGCTAAAGTACAAGACAGATTCTACTAGCAGCTGCAGAGACAACAACTACTGTACAAAATATCACTGCAGGAGGCTTGTTTCTTGAAGGACATCAGTATGGGAGTACAATAGGTGGTCAGTACTCCACTAATTTACTCTTTAAGAAGGTATGGTTAGCAACAACAGTAAATATATAATACACATACAGTAGGATGGGAGGGAACCCTTCTGAAGGGACCATAGCAACTGAGCATGTGCCTATTCTCATCTCTTACATTGGTGAAAGAAATTACATTCCTTAAGTAATCAAATTCTCATGGATGTCTACCACTTCCTCTCAGGATTAATTTTCAATATCCAATAGGATGCCGGGGTTCTATCCTCGGCTCTCAGAGAGGAGTGGGGTTTAGTGGATTAGAGCAGGGGGCTGGAAGCCAGGACTCCTGGGTTCTCTGCAGGCCCATCCCATCCCATCCCCCACACCTCACCCACTCTAGGGCAGACATTTATCCGAGTCCTGGGCGGGGAGGGGGGGGGGATGTTACCCATTTCTACCATGTGTCTCTGTTTTATATGATGTATATAAACCGATGAGCTGGAGGATCTCTCTGCTGTCTCCCAGACATTGACACCCCCTCACAACAGGCTGCTGATTAAACTGAGTCTCATGTCCTGGGGGGCCTGAGCGTCTTTCCTTGGGGTGGCCCTGAGCCACTGCTTCCATTGTAATGTACTGTAGCAGGGTGGTCACCCTGCTCCTGCCCTGAAGAGCTTAAAACAGCCCTGGGAGAGGGCCGTGGTGGGGAAAAACTTGGCTGATTGGGGGAAGCAGCCACAGGTGGGTCCACACCCCAATCAGGCCACAGCTGGCCCTATAAGAGGGCTGAGGGCCAGAGACTGAGAGACATACTCTCTCTAGCTTATTTGAGAGAGAAGGACCTGATTGCCTGGGAAGCTGAGGGGGGGTACCTAGGGTGGAGCAGTGCTGGGGAAGGGCAGAGGGAGCTGGGGAGCTCCAGTTTAGCAAAGCCCCAGGCTGCAGGCTGAGTAGAAGGCCCACAAAAGGGTACTAGGGCTGCAGAGGGGCAGCCCAGGAATAGGCAGAGGCAGCTGGTCCAACCCACCTTGCTGATAATGAGTGGTTTACAGGCTGCAGTCTGCCCCAGTGAGCAGGGGCTAGACAATGACTGGCAGTAGCCACTTAGGCGAGGTGGGGATAGAGGGTTGGGGTACTGTGGTGGGCAGAACCCCTGGGCAAAGGGCACCGGGATCTGGGAAGTACACAGGACCAGCGGCAGGTGAGACACCGGCCTGCAGAGGGCACTCTGGGCTGGAAAGAGCTAATTCCCTGGATGACCAGCAGGAGTTGCCGCACCGGTGAGTCATCGCCCCGCCACATGTACATTAAACACTAAATGTTTAGCCAAAAAAAAAAAGTCAAAGTATTTTAGAAGTGGTGAAAGGTCAAAGGGAGCAAGGACTGATACCCATATATTAGATTAGCTTCAATATGTTGTTGAGTGCTTAATCCTCATGCAAGGCTAGGTAGAGCATATTGAGATACAGGAATATTTATGTCATTCTGTAACTCACACAGGAAAGTATTAGGCTGAGATGAGATTGCTTTTCTTGGCCATTTTCAGTACATGAAAACCTGAAATGCAAGCCATGGGAATGGATGGAGGCTGTATGGACTGGGATGTAGGTGGCGTGGCCTAGTAGTCAGAGCAGGAGTCAGTTCTAGTGGGTGGAGCAGATGTCCAGGTTGGAGAATGAAGCCAAGGGTCGGCACCAGAGTCCACTGCCAATTACCACAGCCAGGGGTCAAGCCAGAATCTGAACAAGGAATCAAAGCTGAGGGTCAGAGCAGAGGTCAGATACCAAATGCCCGAACTGAGGGTCAAGCCAGAGTCAGGGTCAGAAGCATAGGCATGCACAGCACATTTCATTAGGGTGTGCACCCAGGGATTTTTTTCTTTAAAGGTGAATATCATAAAGGTTGGGGTGCGAGAGGGAGTGCAGGGTGTGTGGGGGGGAGCAGTGTGCAGGAAGGGGCTCAGGGCAAGGGATTGGGGCAGAGGAGGGGGTGGAGTGTATGAGGGGGCTCAGGGCAGGGGGTTGGGGTGCAGGAGGGGTGTGAGGTGCGGCAGGGGGCTCAGGGCAGGCGGTTGGGGTGCGGCAGGGGGCTCAGGGCAGGGGGTTGGGGTACAGGACAGGTGTGTGGTGCAGGCAGGCTTGGGGAGCGGAGTGCAGGAGGGGCTAGGGCCCTGGCCCAGTGCCGCTTGCCTGCAGTGGCGTGCTCCCTGCCTGCCTGCCCTGGCCCCACGCCATGCCATTCACCATGTCCTTGCATGGCCCCTGTGGGGGGGCACAGGGCTCTGTGCGCTGACCTTGCCACACCCTTAGATACCTCCCCCGAAGCTCCTATTTGCTGCGGTTCCCTGTTCCCGGCCAATGGGAGCTGTGGGGGGCGGTGCCTGGAGCAATGCACGGAGCCCTCTGCCCCCTCCCCTGGGACCCCAGGGACGTGCTGCCGTGCCAGCGGCTTCTGAGAGAAGCACCATGGGGAGGGCAAATCCCATGGGCTGGATACAAAGCCCTGAGGGTCCGTATCAGGCCCGCAGGCATTAGGGTGTGCCTGGGCACACTCCGTGCGCACGCCTCTGGTCAGAAGTCAGAGGCTGGGGGCAGAGCCAGACTGGTAACTGATGACTGGAGGTGAGGCAGGGATCAAGCACAGTGGGAACAGGAGTGAAGGCAGGAGTGAGGTAGGAGCCAGGGGAAGAGTAGGAATCAGAACAGGGTTGGCGCAGGAGGCAGGCACAAGCAGGGTCCAATGCAGCTACCATTGGAAATCACCTTGTTGCTCAGACAAACGTCCTGTGTCTTCTTAACATAAGAATGGCCGTACTGGGTCAGACCAAAGGTACATCCAGCCAGTATCCTGTCTACTGACAGTGACCAATGCTTGCCAGGTGCCCCAGTGGGAGTGAACCTAACAAGCAATGATCAAGTGATCGCTCTCCTGCCATCCATCCCCACCCTTTGACAAACAGAGGCTAGGGAGACCATTCCTTACCCATCCTGGCTAATAGCCATTCATGGACTTAACCTCCATGACTTTATCCAGTTCTCTTTTAAACGCTGTTATAGTCCTAGCGTTCACAACCTCCTCAGGAAAGGAGTTCCACAAGTTGACTGTGGGCTGTGTGAAGAAGAACTTCCTTTTATTTGTTTTAAACCTGCTGCCTATTAATTTCATTTGGTGGCCCCTAGTTCTTATATTATGGGAACAAGTAAATAACTGTTCCTTATTTGCTTTCTCCACATCACTCATGATTTTATATACCTCTATCATATCCCTCCTTAGTCTCCTCTTTTTCAAGATGAAAAGTCCTAGCCTCTTTAATCTCTCCTCATATGGGACCCGTTCCAAACCCCTAATCATTTTAGTTGCCCTTCTCTGAACCTTTTCTAATGCCAGTATATCTTTTTTGAGATGAGAAGACCACATCTGTATGCAGTATTCAAGATGTGGGCATACCATGGATTTATATAAGGGCAGTAAGATATTCTCCATCTTATTCTCAATCCCCTTTTTAATGATTCCTAACATGCTGCTTGCTTTTTTGACCGCCTCTGCACACTGCGTGGACATCTTCAGAGAAATATTCACAATGACTCCAAGATCTTTTTCCTGATTAGTTGTAGGTAAATTAACCCCCATCATATTATATGTATAGTTGGGGTTATTTTTCCTAATGTGCATTACTTTACATTTATCCACATTAAATTTCATTTGCCATTTTGTTGCCCAATCACTTAGTTTTGTGAGATCTTTTTGAAGTTCTTCACAGTCTGCTTTGGTCTTAACTATCTTGAGCAGTTTAGTATCATCTGCAAACTTTGCCACCTCACTTTTTACCCCATCCTCCAGATAATTTATGAATAAGTTGAATACAATTGGTCCTAGGACTGACCCTTGGGGAACACCACTAGTTACCCCTCTCCATTCTGAGAATTTACCATTAATTCCTACCCTTTGTTCCCTGTCTTTTTTAACCAGTTCTCAATCCATGAAAGGATCGTCCGTCTTATTCCATAACAACTTAATTTACATAAGAGCCTTTGAGAGACCTTGTTAAAGGCTTTCTGGAAATCTTCTACCTTAAATTGCATGGTTGGACCAATAGGTGGAGCCAGGTGATCCCCCAATCAAGTATCCCGTGGGTAGTGTGTTGGTTGAGACTATAGTCCTACTAGCTTCTTGGCCCATCAGGTTTCAGCAGATAATGGGTGGAGGCCAGGATGCAGCAGCCATGGTTCAAGACCCAGGACATCACAGAAGCAAGAAACAGAACAAAGCAATAAAGTAGAATCAGCAGTGGTCCTAATAAAATCAGATTCATCATTTGTGTATCAAATAAACTACTTTAAATACCTTAAATTACAAATAAAACAAGACAGTGTGTCTGAATATACTAGGTTTTTGTTTTCATCTTGTTTCCTCTTGGTTTGGTGGTAGGAAATGTAAGCATTTATCTGAGGTAAGCATCATTATTAAATATGATTTAATGCCTATGAAAAGTTACAAATTGACCTTGATGGTACCAGGTTTACTGTACTAAACTTGCATAAAATATATTTTAGTTGCTCTCTTCTTTTTGTTTCCTGCTTTTGCTTTTATAGATCACTGTATATCTCTTTCCCTCCTGACCCACACCCATTAAGAGATCTCATGAACTGAGATCGCTGCTAAGTGGACTCTCAGGGAACTTTAGAGAAAGAGTCAATGATTTCAGATGTAACATACTCTAAAATGTCCTGAATCTTAGCATCTGTTGCGTTTACACCCCAGTGGCTGAAACAGATGGAAAAATGTTTCCACTTGGCTAAATAAGCAGATCTAGTGGAATGCTTTCTGCTGTTCTTTGAACTGCCAAAGAACAATGTTTCTCTGTTTCATCAAGCCACTCAATAGCCATGGTGTAAGGTGCAGTCTGTTCAGGTCTGGGTGTAATAACTGACTGTGGTGTTGAGACAGTAGATCTGGAAGTGTAGGCAGAGTCCAAGGAGGCGAAATGGAGAGGCTGCGAAGATCCGAGAACCAGCACTGTCTCAACCATGCTGTTGGTTATGAGAATTATTTTGGCATGGGCTTGTTTTGATATGAGGATCACCTGTGCGATGAGGTGAGTGGAAAGGAATGCATACATGAGGTATGGCCCCCCACCAAAGGAGAAAAGCATCAGTCAACGAGCTTGGGCTGTGACCTGCTTGACAGCAAAACTGACAGCATTTCTTGTTGTCATTCATTGCAAATGGGTCAACCAACAGGATTACCGAGGTGCGGAAGATAGTTCCAAGCACACTGCACTTCAGAGACCATTTGTGATCATGAGAAAATCTGCAGAGATATTGGCCAACAGTTTCTGTGAGCCAGTAAGTAGGAGGGAGTGAGAGTAATGCCTTCCTCGATGTGAAACTCTGGAATGTTTGCCTCTTCATGATAAAACTGATTGGACTTTGCTCTTCTTTGTCTGTTTAGGTAGTATACCATGGTTGCATTGTTGGTCAGAACCTGAACTGACAAACCCCTGATGTGAAGGAGAAAGGTATGACAGGCCTTATGAATTGCATAAAACTAGGGCATATAGATGTAAGGTTCATTTCCTGTTCTGACCATAATATTCAGGTTTGTAAATCCCCCAGGTGAGCACCCCATCCCATGAGTCACGTCAATGATAATCGTCTTGGATGGAAGAGGGAACAGGACACCTCTGCACACATTGCTCTGATCCATCCACCACTCCAAAGATGCCAGACTGCAGCAAGTACGCAGACCAATTTGTCCAAAGAATGCCTGGTTGGTCGATAGACTTGAGCTTTGCTACCCCTGGAGGCTGTACCGGCAAAGCCTGGCATGTTGAGTCGCATAGGCCACATGACATTAGGTACCTAATAACCTTAGGATCAAAATGTGGTGTTGGAGTCTGACTTGAGTGAATTTCTCAGCTGAGGAATGTCCCAGAATCTTTCCAGGAGTAGATAGCCAATCGAATTTATAGAGTTGAGTAGGGCCCCAGTGAATTTTGAGTTTCTGTGTTGGGGCTAACAGATTTCCCTTTACTTTCTATGGGCCCCAGATGATTGGACAGACCAGTGTATTGGATGTTGTGGAGAGCCAATTGTTCGGATCTGCCTCAAATTAACCAACCATCCAGATATGGAAAGACATGGATCCTTTTTCTCGTCAGATAGGCTGCCATTTCTGTCATGCAGTTTGTGAATACTTACAGAGCCAACAACAGGCCAAGGGAAGTACTGTGTACTGATTATACAGCTCTTGCTATCACAAATCTTGGAAACTTCTTGTGACTTGACAAAACTACCACATGGAAGTAGACATCCTGCAAACCAGTTGGTACAATCTTGGGAAGGACTAATTAGTGCTAGAGACAATGTGAAAACTTATATATTTGACAGACTTGTTGAGACTGTGAAGCTCTAGAATGGATCTCAGGCCTCCCTTGAAATGTGGAATCAGAAAGTATTGTGAATAACACCCTCCTTTCCCAATGTCAAATGGGAACTTCCTCTACAGCCCCCACATAGAGCAGAGTCTGAACTCCTTGAAAAAGCACTGACTCATGAGAGGGGTTCCTGAAGAAAGATGGGGCTGATGAGTGAGGATGTGAGATAGTCTATCCAGTTTCCTCCTATCTCAATCCCACAGTGCTTATGACCCATTTGTCCATAGTTATGGACTTCAAAGCATTGAGGAAATGAGAGAATATACCCCCAAATGGTGGGGAGGAAGAGGGTAGATTGCTGATGACTGTTTTGCTGTCCTTGAGTGGGAAGTCAAATGGACTGCTTCCCCATAGCTGATTAAGGATGGGATGCCAGTATAGTGGTAGAATTAGACTTTCCTACATTGAGATTTATGACTGTTCTTTGAAAAGCCTGTCTATGTTGATGGGTGAAATAGATGCCAATAATACCGCTGTTGCTGAGACCGATATTGGCATCTCCTGGGTGTTGGAGTGAAGAGTCACTTGAGAGTCCTTAAACAAATTTAAAGTCTCATCAATTTTATTAGCAAATAAAAACTGACTATCAACGGGAAGGTCTTCAATAGTTTTTTGAATGTCTGTAGCTATGCCTGAGTTTTGCAATCAAGATACTTTCTTTATTGTTATTGAAGATGCCACCACGCTATAAGAAGCATCAGCTACATCAACATAGACTAGTGAGATCTTGGCCACTGTGTGGCCTTCTGCAAGAAAAACCTTATATTCTTCCCATGAATCTTCAGGTACCTTCTCAGTAATTTTTGACACCGCATGCCAGTTCACAAAGCCATATTTAGCTAAAAGCACCTGGTGAATCACTATGCACATTTGGAGAGAGGAGGTTTGAATACCTTTTTCTACCAAGTAAATCAAGTCTCTTGGGTTCTTTCTCTTTGGGAGTTGATTTAAGTATTCCCTGTCATGATCCCTCATTGGCAATCATATCTACTAGAGAGTTGGGTGCAGGATGAGAATAAAAACAATTCTGGGAGTGGGAACATGATAGTGCTTATCTATGTGCTTAGAACTAGGGACCAAAGTCTTTGCCAGTTTTAGAAGAACTTCATTAATAGGGAGGGCTTCCCTCCCCAGTGTGGAAACCTGGAGAATATTTAATAGCTTATGTGTGTGTTTTCTTGTACACGCTCACTTTAAATGCCCAAAGATATAATCATTCTTCTCAGTGGTTCCTGATGAGATTTAAAATAATCAGGAACTGGAGAAGACTCATCCAGAATTATAAAATCATCCGTGAGAAGGAGGAAACTGCTCCAGCCTCTCTCATGATGCCTCACCCATTTTATATATGACTAAAAGAATTTGAATTTACTATTGAGAGAGAGATTCCTTTACATTAGTAAATAAAGGGGAAACTGAGACAGATGCACCTCTCTTTCCACAGGAGATTACCCCAGGAGGAGCTGTCCTATGACCAGACTGACATTTCTTCTCTTCAAGATTGTCAACTCTTCAAGGCAGGGACTTTCATTCCATGTTTGTACAAACGCCTAATACAGGTGACATAATCCTGATTGGGGGTCTCTGGGTGAAACTGTTATGCAAATAATAAATAGGGCTGTCGATTAATTGCAGTTAACTTACATGATTAACTCAAAAATTAATAAAGATTCAAAAATTAATTGTGATAATCAGTTTTAATCACACAGGTAAACAATAGAATACCAATTGAAATTTATTAAATGTTTTTCTACATTTTCAAATATATTGATTCCAATTACAACACAGAATACAAAGTGTACACTGCTCACTTTATATTATTTTTAAACAAATATTTATATTGTAAAACTGCACTACACTACCTCTATGAGGTGAATTGAAAAATACTAGCTCTTATCAATCTCTTTATCATGAAAGTGCAACTTACAAATGTAGATTTTTTTGTTACATAACTGCACTCAAAACCAAAATATATGCTCCAAAGTTTTACATTAATTCCACTCAGTCCTACTTCTTGTTCAGCCAATCGCTAAGACAAACAAGTTTGTTTACATTTACGGGAGATAATGATGCCCACTTCTTATTTACAAGTCACCAGAAAGTGAGAATAGGAATTTTCATGGCATTTTTGTAGTCATCATTGCAAGGTATTTACATGCCAGATATGCTAAACATTCATACGCCCTTTCATGCTTTGGCCACCATTCCAGAGGACATGCTTCCATGCTGATGATGGGTTCTGCTCGATAACTGTCCAAAGCAGTGCAGCCCGACGCATGTTCATTTTTATCATCTGAGTCAGCTGCCACCAGCAGAAGGTCAATTTTCTTTTTTGGTGGTATTCTATTATTGTTTAACAGTGTGATTAATCACAATTAATATTTTAATCACTTGATTGGCCTAATAAATAATTTGTGCTGAATTTCTCATATTGTTGTTAACTCATTTACAAGCTACATCAGTCAAAAAGGTGTAGAGACTGCAGTCAACCAATGGGTCCTTCACCACTGTGCTGCTGTACAGCCCTGAACAACATGGTGATCATGGACCAACATAATCTGCTGCTGAGAGCCTTGATTACATTAGCATTTCCACTGCTTTGTTGCAATGGTGGGAAACTCCTGTGACAGGGTGGCTGGGATGAGCCGTACTGAGAAGGCCACATTCAGGGCAGACTGCAAGAAATAGGGCAGACCATCCCCAGAGCTGGCGATTTATTCTGTAATTCAGTTCACCAAGCCAGTAACAGAAGAGCTTCTGAAGTACTATGCTTGTTAACCAGAAGCCAAACACAGTTCCCTATAGGCATTCCAGTCCTTGGCTACGACCCAGACAACCAAGTCAGTGAGGGGTTATTGAAAACCCATTTCACCATATATGAGGTTCTTACTAGTCCCAAAGAATCAGACACTTATCCCCAGGTCTATATGAATATCAGATCTTATTCAAATATCACGCTGTCAGCCAATCCTTAGTAAACTAACTAAAGATTTATAAAGAAGAGAGTTATAAATGGTTAATAGATCATATACATACAGATGATTGCAAAGTCCTTATATCAGGTTTGTAGCAGTGATTGAATAGACTGCTGGCTTGCAAAAGTCTCTCTGGTAACTTCCGAAAGATTGGAAGGTCCATAGGTGCCGACTTCCCCTCTGCCCCAATTCAAACCCCCCCAATGTCCCTGCCCCTCCACCGCCCTCGCTCTGCCCCTGCCCTGCCTCTTCTTCATCGCCTCCCCTGAGCGCACCACATCCCCACTCCTCTCCCTCCCTCCTGGAAAGTCCTAAGCGCTGCCAAACAGCTGTTTGGTGGTGGGCAGGAAGCGCTGGGAGGTACGAGGAGTACCGGGGATGTGGTGTGCTTGGGAGGGGGAGGAAGAGAGGCAGGAGGAACTTGGCTGCCGGCGGGTGCAGAATACCTGCTAATTTTTCCCTGTGGGTGCTCCAGCCCCGCAGCACCTATGGAATTGGCACCTATGGGAAGGACCTCAATCAATGGTTCAAAATACTCCTTTTAGTTGTAAATCCACAGTCCAGAGAATTGGAGCAGGAAAGAGGCAAAATGGAGATGTTTCAGGTGTCTTTTATGCCCTCTGCCATGTGCAAAGAAAGTTACTGTCCCAAACAAAGCCCACAGCCCCTTTGTATGGAAAGTTACTGGCCCAAGATGGAGTCCAGGGTCACTTGAGCATATCACATGTCCTTACATGTTTTGCTGAATCACAAGGAGTGGCCACTGGCTCTTTGCTGTCTGAGGCATCCACAGGAAAGGCCTGCTGGGTGGGATGAGATTCTTCAATGGCCAATTGTGAGAGTGGAGTGTCCTTAATGGGCAATCAACACATAGCTGTCTAGCTCTAATGTAAATCTATTTGGGTGTCAACCAGAAATACAACACATGTATAAGATACAAGCACATAGCCACTATTCATAATTTCAGACACAAAGATGATACATGCATATAAGTAGGATAATAATATTTAGCAAATCATAAGTTTTCCATTGATACCTTACAGGATACACTTTGTATAAGATTTATGGAAATTGTGTAACATTTTAACAACAGTGATATAAATGGTCACCTTTCTTATACACAGTATCACAACTTCCAAAAAAAAAAAAGGCTATTGTAGCTGCAGCCCTAGATACTATTTAAAATTAAAACAGTGTCAATCTAAATTTAAATCATAGAATTGGACTGGAAGGAACCTCAAGAGGTCTTCTAATTCAGTCCCCTGCAGTCAAGAGAGCATTAAGTATTATCTAGACCATCCCTGACAGTTGTTTGTCTGACTCACTCTTAAAAATATCCACTGATGGAGATTCCACAACCTCCCTAGGCAATTTATTCCAGTGCTTAACCATTGTGATAGGAAGTTTTTCCTAATGTCCAACCTAAACCACTCTTGCTGCAATGTAAACCTGTTGCTTCTTGTCCTATCCTCAGAGGATACAGACAACAATTTTTCTCCCGCCTCCTCCAATCTTTTATGTACTTGAAAACTGTTATCAAGTCCTCCCGCCTCCAGTCTTCTCTCCTCCAGACTAAACAAACCCATTTTTTTTCAGTCTTCCCTTATACATCATGTTTTCTAGACCTTTAATCATTTTTGTTGCTCTTCTCTGGACTTTCTCCAATTTGCCACATCTTTCCTGAAATGTGGTGCCCAGAACTCGACACAATGCTCTGGCTGAGACCTACTCAGCACAGAGTAGAGCGGAAGAATTACTTCTCGTGTCTTGCTTACAATACTCCTGCTAATACATCCCAGAATGATGTTTGCCTTTTTTTTTTGCAACAGTGTTACATTGTGATCCACTATGACCCCAAGATCCCTTTCTGCAGTACTCCTTCCTAGGCAGTCATTTCCCATTTTGTGTGTGTGCAACTGATTGTTCCTTCCTAAATGGAGTACTTTGTATTTGACCTTAGTGAATTTCATCCTATTTACTTCAAACCATTTCTCCAGTTTGTCTAGATGATTTAGAATTTTAATCCTGTCCTCCAAAGCATTTGCAACCCCTTCCAGCTTGGTAATATCCACAAACTTTATAAGTGTACTTTCTATGCCATTATCTGAATCATTGATGAACATATTAAACAGAACCAGATTCCAGATATGCTCTACCCCTTTCTTGTTAGGTGAACTCCATCTCTGCTTAGCAGTTCATCTTAGAACAGCATCCCATGGTCAAGGAATCCTCATAGCCATCCTCGCAGCCAGGCATTCACCTCCAGGATGCATCTGTGTCTGCCTGGGCCCCTAAGCTTGACCAGAAGGGTTGAAGAGAACACCTGTGCCTCAAGGTCCTTCACCCTTACTTCAGGAGCCCTGTAGTCACTTCTGATCTGCTGAGGGTCATAACTCATAGTATCATTAGTGCCCACATAGATGAGTAGCACGGGGTAGTAGTCAGAGGGCCAGATGATCCTCAACAATCCCTCTGTAACATCTCAGATACGGGCAGGGGCGGCTCTAGGTATTTTGCCGTCCCAAGCACGGCAGGCAGGATGCCTTCAGTAGCTTGCCTGCGGAGGGTCCGCTGATCCCGCGGCTTTGGTGGACCTCCCGCAGGCAGGAGGTCTGCCGAAGCCGCGGGACCAGCAGACCCTCTGCAGGCATGCTGCCGAAGGCAGCCTGCCTGCCGCCTTCGCGGCGACCGGCAGAGCGCCCCCAGTGGCTTGCTGCCCCAAGCACGTGCTTGGTGTGCTGGTGCCTGGAGCCGCCCCTGGATATGGGCCCCTGGCAGGCAGCATACCTCCTGGGATGCCATGTCAGACTGACAGATGAGTGCCTCCGTCTGCCTCAGAAGAGAGTCACCAACCACCACTACTCTATGTTTCCTCCTGGGAGTGGTGGCTGCAATCCTCTCAGCCTTGTGGGTATATGGCTTCTGCTCCTCCACCTTTGGGGGCAATTCCTCATTGCTCATTCTTCATCACTATGGTGGGTGGGTTGGGGGTAGGGGTGGAGCACTGCCTGCTGCCAGAAGTAACGAGCAGCCAGTGTCCTCCCTGTGACAGAGCCATAGCCACCTCTCCTGGGGACATGACAACAGTCCTCTCTATTTGGATATCTTTCTCAGCCTTGGACATCTCCATATGAATACTTTCAATGAATTCCTGATGTGCACAGAGGCTCCTCAGCATAGTCATCTCCTCTGTATCTCTCCTACCTGGTCCCTGAGAGATTGCATCACCAGGCACCTTTCACACTGGATGGTCCCCCCAGCTTTCTGAGTGGGAAATGCAGGCCACAGTCTCTGCAATATACACCAGGATCTGGGTAGAGGCATCCACAGTTAGGTTCTCCGTATGGATATAGGTGCAGGTGGAGGAGACATTGCCAGTGCCAACACTGCTCCTGCAACCTTTCCCAACTGTAGTGATGATATTACGACTCTGTCTTACAAACTCTTTCTCAAGCTCCCCTGTTTGCAGTCCCTTGGTTGCTTAGCCTCTGGCTTTTAAGGCCTTTTCTCCTAGGTCAGCCAGCACCCCCTCATTAATCACACAGGGGGAGAATGATCAACGATGATCAAGGACGATCCAGGGAACAAAGGTTTAAACAGTCCCAAAACACAAAATTTCAACTGACCCTGTAACTTTAAGATAACCTGAAAGAGAAAGAAAAACACAAACAGCCAAAAAAGTGCACTCACCCCCAGATTAATACTTGCACCTTGTTCGTTCAACAGGAGGATCTCCTCCTCTTCCTCTCAAACTTCCCTGTTTGTGGTCCCCTGTTTGCTAGCGAAATTGAAAGTGTAGCTAAAAATTCCAGTGTGGACGAGGCTTAAGTCTACAGCCAGACAACTTGGCACAACAACCGTGCCAGCTGAATCACTTTATTTATCTCAGTTGTGGGACTTAAGTCTGAAGACAATTTAAATGTCAGAACTCTTTGCTTATCTGTTTATCCATTTTAACTGTATATGGTGGTAGTTAGAGTGGGGCTCTCCCTGCTGTCATCACTCAAAATGTACACTGCTGCAGTACAGTGGAATGGAGGCCTGAAGTTTTTTTTTCTTTCTCTGTCTTTCTGCATGTCAGGGATTTGATTTTCCACATAATTGAGTGTATGTGCAGTGTCACCATAGACGGGGGAGAAAACTATTAAACTATAAAAAGGAGGTTGTTAGCCTGAACTATTAAAGTAATTGAACATGTTCATTTTCATTCCAGAAATACGTATATGTTCATAGCATTGGGTGGAGGAACCACACCCCATCTCAGGTCCAAAAGCAATATGCCTCAAGAAGAGATACACAAATTCCACTCACATTAGTGGAGAGTTTTATCCTTATTCATAACTTTTAATGTTACCGAATTATTGGTTTGTCCATTTTGTATTCATTACGCCGGTTGTGAAAAGCATGTAACTCCGCTTTCAGTTCTAGCATGTGCATCTTACAGTGCAGCAATCTCATTCAGAAGATCTGAATCTTGCCCAAATTCATTTTATTCCCTATATTTTGCAACAAGATTAGTGCAGTTAGTAGGCCACGTCTATTGTTCCAGTGAGATTTTTCATTTTCACAGTTGTGCTGTGCTTGTGATATTACATTGCAGGTATAGACCGTTATTACCAGGCTCATGCTGCAAGTCGCTGCATGTAACCACAGGCATGGGGAACAGTAAGTAGACATTAAATGCTGATGCTATTATAGCTTACTCTGCACTTTGGCTATTCAGGCTGCTATAGGTAATTCTCAACCCCCATACAGGAGACACTGTCATTGGCTTCAAGAAAAGCACAAATACCTTGGCAGAACTTTAGGAACTGATCATTAAGTAATTCATAACAACCAACCAGAAACTGGGTAGTATAGCTGGACAATGGGAACCATTTTCTTAAAGTGGCTTGTGGCATCAAATACATGTTTTATTTTGTGTTAACAGAGACCACAACTGACACTGCCAAGAAATTATCACCCTTTTTACTGAGCAAAGATGTGTGCATCCCTTAAGTACGTCAGATGACAGAAGGGCTCTGAAATCACCTAAGCCAGGATGTATTTGAGAAGTGAAGTTGCACATTGTACACCAAAGCAATTCCAGGAACAACAGTTGGCTGTGTACAGTTACCTCTTGATTCACAAAAGAGCTGGCTCTTACATACTGCCTTTGTTAACATAGTTCAGTTCACATTTGTAACACTCATAGATTATGCATCATGGAATGTTTGATTTCTGTAATTTGCGTTCATGTTTGCAAAGTCACACAGGTGTAATCAGAAGCACAAATCAAAAGGTTCGGCAGTACTGATTCCAGCATTTGCCTCTCTCCTCATCAGCTCTTACTGCTGTGTGTGGCTGAGTAAGTACTCCCTCCCAGCCAAGATTGTACCTGTAACTTGAGCTGCAACAAGGAAAGCAGCTCAATTTATCAATTGAGCAAATGGTTGGAAGCATTGAGATGGAGGAGCCTAGAGTAGCTGACCAAGCAGATGGAGTAAACATCTTCATGTGAAAGCTGAAGTAACATTCTTTTTCCCTCTGTCCCTTCCTCTAAGAGCAAGGCAACAAGAGAGGAACTATGCAAAATACACAATTTGTCTTGGTGTGCTCGTGGGGTGGTGCACCTACATGCCATCCCTTACTCAGGGCAGGTGTCCAAGTTACAGACTAGCTCAGACTGAACAACAGGAGCAACCTTTTTTTTTTCCCCTGGCTAGGATAGTTATCTTCACCTTGCATGAGAAAGCAGGACCATGGAAACACACAGCTTATTTTATATGAAAAGCAAAATTTTGTTTAACTCAGTCTTGCAGAATTTTATTTGCCCTTACATGGAATTTTTTTGACAGATGAGTGAAAATATGGGCGCACAAGTCAATATTGTGCCAAGGCTGGTAGATATTCATGACTATTTTGGAAGGTTGTGTCAGCTGAAGAATCATAAAACAAGACAAGATTTGGGAAAGAAACAGTAAGACAAGAAGTAAACGCAGCTTTTATATTTGAATTGGAAAGAAACAAGCTTTAAAAAATATGCAAAACAAAGTTAATAGATTCCCTCCCCTGCCAATTAAAAACACTTTTATTAAAAAGGACAATTTTCATTTTGTACCTCTCAGGAAAGTTGGCTGTAGGCCGGAATGGACTAAGAAAGATGTGCAAAATACAAATAAGACCTGCGCAAAAACTTACTTTTAATATCTCAAATATGACTGCCTAAATGCTGATGCTGCAATTCAAAATGCCAAAATTCACCAAAGTTCAGATTTTAAAACTCTCTTGAAGAGCAAAAATCAGTTTCTCCTATAAAAAGTGTAGCGTGTGTACTGTGAATACATTGAATTCCAAGAGCATTAGCTGCAGATATAACATATAAAGGCTCATTCTTGTCTCCTGTGAAATTTGTAACTTTGTCCCTCCATAGAACACCACCACTGAATCTGGTCAACTGCACCTGAGCCTGCAATAGCAAATTATTTGGTTTATTCATTCTCGTTCCAAAATGTATTCTTCATCAATAGCTAGCAACCACTGAATGGTAATCTCTTTCATTAACTCTTGTATATCTTGTCTATACTAGGAAATGACACTGTTTTAACAGTTGGGACTCAGCAATCAGATTAGCTGATTGCTGGCCATGGTTTATTTCCTAGTGCAGAAAAGAGAGTAATCTCACAGCGAAGGAATGGGTGAATAAATCTGAAGTACTTGCATACTACACAGTTCAAAAGCATGATCAGATTGCTAGGAAAAGAACAGCACTCAGACTCTGAGTAAGAAAACATAACACAGCCATATTGATCTTCACTGTGAATTTTTACTCCCATCCCTAGGGGATACTTGGACTTAAACTATGAGCTTTATTATAAATGATTCTGTAATTTTTTAATAAATCACTTTAGATTTATTCAGATTATTTATGTATTCAAATTATATTGGAAACTTCACTTTCCCTCCCATCTCTCCCCAGTACATCTATGAAGCACAAACAATTATAATCTGCTTTATCAGTTACTCAGTCATTAATCATTGGAATTAAATACCTTTCATTGATTTTGATATAACTTAAAATAATGCTAATGAAATTAAAGATAAAAAAAGGGACATGGAAATCCAGCTCTATGCAAGAGGGCCTTGCTCTGAGAAGGAACACTGGGAATTGGACTCTACCAACCACACTACAAGAAGGAATTCCATCATCACACTCCAAAGAAAAATCAAACACTTTCATTTACCAAACCATATTTATAGCGGAGGTGCTAGGCACACTGTTCTCATGCATGTAGGAATATTTATTTGTACATCTGCAGACGAGACAGTGTGACAGTGTATTGTGTTTTTTGTCATCCTCATAAATAGAAAGTTGTCTCTGAAAGCCATAGACTAGTGGCTCTCAACCTTTCCTGACTACTGTACTCCTTTCAGGAGTCTGATTTGCCTTGTGTACTCTCAAGTTTCACCTCACTTAAAAACTACTTGCCTACAAAAATCAGACATAAAAATACAAAAGAATCACAGCACGCTATTACTGAAAAATTGCTTATGTTCTCATTTTTACCATATAATTATAAAATAAATCAATTGGAATATAAATATTGTACTTACATTTCAGTATATACAGAAGTATAAACAAGTCATGGTGTGTATGAAATTTTAGTTTGTATTAACTTCACTAGTGTTTTTTATTAGGGCTGTCAAGTGATTAAAAAAATGAATCGCGATTAATCGCACGATTAAAAAAATTAATTGCGATTAATCGCACGATTAATCACACTGTTAAACAATAATAGAATACCATTTATTTAAATATTTTTGGATGTTTTCTACATTTTCAAATATATTGATTTCAAATACAACACAGAATAAAAAAAAGTGTACAGTGCTCACTTTATATCTATTTTTGATTACAAGTATTTGCACTGTTAAAAATAGTATTTTTCAATTCATCTAATACAAGTACTGTAGTGCAATCTCTTTATCATGAAAGTTGAACTTACAAATGAAGAATTATGTACAAAAAACCTGCATTCAAAAATAAAACGATGTAAAATTTTAGAGCCTACAAGTCCACTCAGTTCTACTTCTTATTCAGCCAATTGCTCAGATAAACAAGTTTGTTTACATTTGCAGGAGATAATACTGCCTACGTCTTGTTTACAACATCACCTGAAAGTGAGAACAGGTGTTCGCATGGCACTGTTGTAGCCAGCGTCGCAAGATATTTATGTGCCAGATACGCTAAAGATTCATATGTCCCTTACTTCAACCACCATTCCAGGGCACATGCATCCATTCGGTTCTGCTCAATAACAATCCAAAGCAGTGCAGACTGACGCATGTTCATTTTCATCATCTGAGTCAGATCCCACCAGCAGAAGGTTGATATTCTTTTTTGGTGATTCAGGTTCTGTAGTTTCTGCATCAGAGTGTTGCTCTTTTAAGACTTGAGAGGATGCTCCACACCCTGTCCCTCTCAGATTTTGGAAGGCACTTCAGATTCTTAAATCTTGGTAGGTTAGAAATCTCACATTGAGTCCTTCTTTGTGTTTTGTGAAATCTACAGTGTGGTGAGCCTGGCACTGCAGCATCCCTTTGTGGCAGGGGTGGGATGCAGGGCCGGCTCTAGGTTTTTTGCCACCCCAAGCAAAAAAATGTTTGCCCCCCCCTCCCTTTTTTTTGGCTTTTACACGTTTGCACTTTGCAATGTTGTCATTTTGTTTTGTTTGACTGGGTGCGGTACTGATGCAGCATTGGGTAACGACTGCATCTGAATCTGCTTGAGCTGGGTGTATCTTCCTGAATTTCTTATGGAGACAGAGGAGCTGAAAACCGCATGGGCCAGCAGAGCGCCTGAGTAACTTGCCGCCTGTGATATGTGCGGAGTGGAAATACAGAACAGAGAAGGACATTTCAAGAGGCTTAAATCACCGCGTGCTTTGCTGCCCCCGTGTCACGCCTGAGTCTCTTGAAGGAGGGCTACAGGGTTGTGCAGCCGCAATCGGAGACAGCCCTTGGCTTTCCTGGGCACGCTCCGTATTTCAGTCTTATTAGGAGCTGGGATGCTGCTTCTGCGCACTTTCTGCTCCTTTCGCTCATTTAAAAGGAGCCTGATGTTCCCCAAATCATTAACTGACATGGGTAAGGAGCGCGCTGGAGAATTGCCTGCTGTGTGATGGGTGCTAATTCCGACACTGCCACTTGATCAAAGGGTCGGGTCATTATCTTTAAAAAGTTGTGCCTGAATGAAAGGATTTCTCCCAGCTCAGATTCATTTCCAAGGAGGTGGGGGCAGGAGAAAAGAAGGGGAAAGCCGGGCTAACCCTTGGGCGGGTATTTCATGGCGCTCTCTCCCAGTGCGTCCCCCTGAGCCCCACCGGCTGTATGGCAGCACAGAGTTACCTGGCTGGCGGCACTGACAGTGTTACTGGCTGCTTGGGGCTTCCTTTCCCGCCCTGGTAAGTTCTCGGCGGCTTTCTCGTTGTTCCTTGGGGGACTCCGGCTTTAGGAACATGAAGCTGCTCTTGGCGGACTCCGGAGTCAGGCAGACTTTGTAGCTGTAGCCTGGAAGGCCTCTGCCCGCCACATCCAGGCAGTTGCTGGGCACTTTGTTGCCCCAGGAGAGCTGGGGCATGATGTTGGACTTCTTGAAGAAGGCAGCCAGAATGCCGCCTCTGAAAATGTGCCGCCTCAAGCACCTGCTTGTTTTGCTGGTGCCTAGAGCTGGTCCTGGTGGGATGGGGTGTCGGCCCCTCACAACTTTCCAGTCCTTGCATCTGCCTCCCTACGGGTGGGCGGTTATGGCCTCCTGGGCTTCTTTCCCCCTATCGGCTCTGTCTGGAGGGGTAGCATGGCCTAGAGGCCTGAGCCCATACAGCCCCCCACCACGAGCGGTGTAGCATGGCCTAGTGGCCAAAGTGCATACACCCCCCCTTACGAGCAGGGTAGCACAGCCTAGAGGCCAAAGTCCACACACCCTGTGGCGAGCCTGGCACCGTAGTGTCCCTTTGTGGCAGGGGTGGGATGGGGTGTCGGCACCTCGCCACTCTCCAGTCCTTGCGTCCACCTCCCTGCAGGCGGGCAGTTACGACCTCCTGGCCTTCTTCCCCCCTACCGACTCTGTCTGGTGGGGTCACATGGCCTACCGGCCAAAGTCCATACCCCCACCCTTACGAGTGGGGTAGCATGGCCTAGTGGCCAGAGTCTATACACCCTCTCCTTATGAGTGGCCTAGTGATCAGAGTCTATACAACCCCTCTTACGAGTGGAGTAGCATAGCCTAGCGGCCGGAGTCTCTAGGATTCCTCATGGTTTGGGGGTGGGAGGGTAGGGGACTCGGGCCCACCCTCTCCATCGAGCCCCGACCCAGGACCCTGGTAGTGGCAACCTCTCCTTGCCACTCGCTCAGCAGGGATCCACCCGCAACATGCCGAGCGTCAATACAGCTCTAATGCCATATGTCTCTAGAGTTCCCCTGGGTCACTTCCTACCATGAGTACCAGTTCATCTGCAGCGGGGGGTCCTCCAGTCTGTTCCTCCCCTGTGACATCCTCCGTCAGGGTCTCAGGTAGTTCCTCAGCTTGGCTGGATCCTGGCGCACAGGCTCTCCCTCTTCAGGAGCTGGCAGTGAGCATCCTTCTCCTCCAGTGGTCAGCTCCAACTGAGCTGGTCTGCAGGCTTTTATACCTGTTCTCCAGTTGGAGCATGCCCAGCAGAGCTTCTGGGGCATGGCTTCCTCTGCTAGGAAGGAAGGGTTAACTCCTGCGGTACCAGTGAGGGGCCACTCTGCCATGTCACATATAGCAAAAGTGTTCTTAAAATGAACATGTTCTGGGTCATCATCTGAGATTGCTATAACATGAAATATATGGCAGAATGTGGGTAGAACAGAGCAGGGGACATTCTATTCTTCCCCAAGGAGTTCAGTCACAAATTTAAATAATATATTCTTTTTTTAACAAGCATCATCAGCATGGAAGCATGTCCTCTGTAATGATGGCCAAAGCATGAAGGGCCAAACAATTGATTAGCATATCTGGCATGTAAAAACCTTGCAATGCCAGCTACAAAAGTGCCATGCAAATACTTGTTCTCACTTTCTGGTGACATTATAAATAAGAAGAGGGCAGCATTATCTCCTGTAAATTCAAACAAACTTGCTTATCTTAGTGATTGGCTGAACAAGAAGTAGGACTGCGTGGACTTGTAGGCTCTGAAGTTTTACATTATTTTGTTTTTGAGTGCAGTTATGTACAAAAAAAATCTACATTTGTAAGTTGTACTTTCACGTCAAAGAGATTTCACTACAGTATTTGAAAAATACAATTTTGTTTTATCATTTTTACAGTGCAAATATTTGTACACTTTGATTTCAATTACAACACAGAATACAATATATACGAACATGTAGAAAAACATCCAAAATATTTAATATGTTTCAATTGATATTCTATTGTTTAACACTGCTATTAAAACTGTGATTAATTTTTTTATTTGCAATTTTTTTTGAGTTAATTGCGATTAATTGGCAACCCTACTTTTTAGGTAGCCTGTTGTAAAACTAGGCAAATATCTAGATGAGTTGAAGTACCTCCTGGAATACCTCTGCATACCCCCAGGGGTACATGTACCACTGGTTGAGAACTCCTGCCATAGACCAAATCCTCTGCTGATATAATTCTATTGAAGTCAATGGAATTATTCCAACAAAGAATTTGGCTCATAAAAACACTCATACGTGCATGTACATTTTCACACATGGAACTGAATTCTTGACTAACTTATGACTTGACCCTTCAAGGCACATGTGGTGGGATCTACAAAGGGACTTAGGAGTTGCAATGTTTAGCATCATAGCACCTCATGTTTAGGTGCCTAGAAAATCTCAGAAACAACACTGCAGTCCACAAAGCCAAGTTAGGCACCTTTTAGAGTCATTCTCTCTTGCTCTCTCTGGCCCAATAACTGATCCACTGTGGACAAATACTTAAACTGTCAGGGTATGTCTACACTGGAATAAAAGACCCATGGTTGTCCTGGGTCATCTGACTTGGGTTCATCGTTACAGGCTGTGTGGCTAAAAATTGCCATGTAGACATTTGGCCTCAGGATGGAGCCAAGGCTCTAGAGCCCTTCCCTCTCACAGGGTCTGACAGCCTGCACTCCAGCATGCTCAGAGGCCACCTACCTGAACGGGTTCTCCCCTGGGACTGAGGCAGCTGAGTGCTTATCTTCCCCCAGTTCATGGATCACTCTGGGACTTAGTTGGCAGATTATATAGACATCTGGATGCCCAGAGGGAGGAGGCAATGCTCATGCCCAAGGATCTAAAACTTAGGTGCCTAGTGAGTGGAAAGTTAGGGACCGAGTGAGTTTAGGTGCTTAAAGGGATAAGTGGCAGTTAAGCTGGAGTTTCCCGGATCACAGTGTGGCTGAGTCCATGGATTTAGGTGCCTAACTCTGGAGTTTAGGCATCTATGTTGCTCTGTGGATCTCATCATTGGCTCCTCCTGAGAGTTGCTATGTGCTCTTGACTCCCATATGAAGTTACTCAGCACCTTGTAGGATGGGGTCACATTAGTAATTAGACATGATTACTCATGTGCTGCGCCTCAGGCAATGTTGTATGAGATTGTATTGCAGACTCTCTATATAATAATCTTTGCATTGCACAATATAACAATCCTATAAAAGGCTCATTGCACATATTAACCTGAAAACAAACAAATGTTTTATTCTATCAGTAGATTAAAAATATTCAATTGTCTGTTTAATACACTGAAACACCAGAATTGAGAGTTAATTTATTTTAACTCAGGTACACATTTCTAGCTATCACTGTAGCTATTTTTCTTCAAAAAATTATACTTTGGGAAGTAGCAGAAAGGTGATTTATAGGTTAAAATCAATCACAGTGGCAAATTCAATATCTAATGAAGTCTTTTTTACTAGCATCTAAGATTTGTTAGTGATTGAGAAATATGAACGAATATCCCCATGTGCTTTGTAACAGTTAATTTTGCTTGCTATTTTAAGGTCAGGAATGCACTGTCGCTCAATTTCCATCAGAATTACAAGTAGAGTGACCATATTTCCCTATGCTGAATATGGGACACCTGGTAAAATTACTCATATCCAAGTGAGTTCAACGACAATTAATCAGAACTATGCACTACAAACGTTCAAATTAACGTCAAGTTGACTGAGCCCCTGTTAAAAAGAAATACTGCGTAGTTGGATTCTTTTTATTTACCTTCTTCTCTTTAAGGCTTTAGGGTTCGCACAGGGAGAGGTGACACACACATACACTCCCATTCACCTCTCTCACATGTGGGGGTGACCAACCCGACCCTCCTTGCCCAGCACTCTCCACCCTCTATGCCTGGCTGGGCTCCGGACGGACCTGCCTCTCTTAGTACCTGATGCTGCATCTTCCAGAGTCAACAAATGGTGGGGAGGGTAAAGTCCCAACCTCCCCCACCCCCTGGTTTCTGCCAGGGTTCATAACAGAATGTGGCCAGCAGCAGCCTTTCAGCACTGTGCGGGAGGGAAAGGACGAGAGCTGCTTCAAGCCGTGATGGGGAAGGGGGTGAGGGCTAACCTGGCCTGTGTCTTTGCAGAGTTCATCTCTTCCCCCGCCTGCTCCTGCTCCCCTGTGGCTGGAAGCAGCTTGTCCCTTCCTGCCTGCAGAGTGTCGAAAGGCAGATAATTCCTCCAGGCTGCTGCTGGTCACCGACATAACTTAGCCACCTTCTGTTCCCTTGCTACAGCATGGTTCCTGGCCAATGGGAGCTGCGGAGGTGGCACTTGGGGCAGGAGCAGCCCCCTGGTTGCCCCTATGCATAGGAGCCAGAGGGGAGACATGCCACTGCTTCTGGGAGCCACAGCACATGCGGAGAGGGGCAAGACCATGACCCTGCTCCCTGGGCGGAAGCTCGAGGGCC
This sequence comes from Mauremys reevesii, assembly GCF_016161935.1. Lineage (NCBI taxonomy): Eukaryota > Metazoa > Chordata > Testudines > Geoemydidae > Mauremys > Mauremys reevesii. Next base: position 304,323,346 of record NC_052623.1, read on the forward strand.
AGATTAAAATGTCTGGAGGGCCAGATGCAGCCACCGGGCCATAGTTTGCCCACTTCTGCTCTAAACTAAGGGGAATGCACAGAGCCCAAAGAGGGTGAAGAACTTTCTTTTGGCTTTTGTTTGTTGTGTCTTATTTTGGACTTTGTTTATCTTGAAAGGGCCAAATCACCTAAATCTTCCCTGAGGAAAACTGAGTCAATGAAGAACCAAAACTGAGGCAGGGCTGCAACCTGATGCTGGAATGAGGTACGCTGTGTTGTCACACCATGTTTTGCTCACATTTCTTTAGAATAAAACACTGACTTCTATATGAGCTGTTAAAATGATCTTGTGCTTTGTTTTGGCTTCCTCCAAGCTTCAAGAGTAAATAGTCTACAACTAAATCAGTTTTCCATGTTGCTTAGCTTCATATGTCACACAATAAAAGATCTGAGAGTTGTTTTATATTCAGGGAAGTATCTCAGCAGGTAAGATTGTCAGTTTATAAGTTTCATTATATCCTTTGTGTGTTTTGTTATCATTCATATGTGTATTATGTAAGCAGAGTCTGAATGAGCTCTCCCATGACATCTAGTGGTGAGCTGTGAAAAAAGGACTTCATTTGCATGGACACACCCACCCTGCCTAGGTGCTCAGCATGATGAGATTGCTTGCCCAAATGATCACTTGTGGCTGGTGTTGGATCCCCAGTCTCCTTATTATTGGGGCAAGAGTAATAAAGTATAGTTATCCTTGTTGTGTGAACCAAGGGGAGCAGAACTGTTCCTGGTATACCCCCAATGGAGGAACTCACCCTCAACAAAATGCCACTCACTAGGCAGGGGCCATGGGTTCCAAAGCCCAATGAGTTGAGAAAGAGTGGGTGTTTAACTCTCTTGCTTGTCTATCATGATAGACAGTACAAGAGCTAATTTTGACTTCATGGGGAGTCTTGTTGTATGCTGTAAAGCTGAAATCACTGATATCTAGATATTAGATCTATTCTGGGATAGTGTCTCTATTGCAAGAGACTGCCTAGTGTGCACCAGCAGTGACCCCCACTAACAGCTGAAACTATTGAGAGCTGTGTTAAGTGAGGGGCCCTGAAGACATCTTGGCAAGTGTGCAGCTGGTGAAGAGATGTGGTAAGTGGCTAGCAGTATGGCTGGTAGAGAGACATGGCAAGTGGCCAGCAGGGTGGCTGGCGGAGAGGTGGCAAGTGGCCAGCAGGCAGGCTGGTGGAGAAGGCCAGAGCAGAGCCCTGCAGAGAGGTGTGGCAATCGTCTGGTGGGGTGATGAGTGAGTGCCCGAGCAGTGGAGCATATAAAGTGCCTCCTTACCCCCTGCCCCTTCCACACAGGGTGGGCAGTGAACTCTGTGGATGAACCTCTGAACTCTGGGCTTGCACTGGCCAAGGACAGCAACTGTGAGAAGGGTACAGAGAAGGGACAAACACGTTAAAGGGACTTTTGGGTTGCTAGACTTAAGAACCCGAGGGGAAAAGGACACTGTCCAATTTACTTTTTTTTTGTCCAATCTTTTGTTCCTGGTTTATGTTTATGAATCCTAGTTGCAGTGTTTTCCCAAATTAATGCTGAGTTACTTCCCTCCTTTTACTAAAAGTTTTTACTACACTCAGACTCTGTGCTTGCGAGAGGGGAAGTGTTGCCTCTTAGAGGCACTCAAGGGGTGGTGTGTAATTGTCCTAGATCGCTGGGTGGGGGCTTGAGCTGGCTTTGTGTTGTATCAGTGAAAAGGAACCCCTAGACACTGAACCCGTCACTTGTTGCTGCTGGCTCCACCTGGCAGAAGGGTTACAATTATATAAAATAAAAAACACAAAAAACGATGCAAAAGAATGTTAAGGTTAAGTCAAGCAATTAAGGTTACCTGTACAATCTTAATTGGGCCCTTGTGCATCTGCATTATGACACAATCTTTAATTACATGATCACATACTAATTTTTTGATGGGACCCCGCCTTAATCACTGCACAAGATGGATGGTGCTCAGTTAATGAGCATATTCAATATTCTCTTTTATCCTCATTGCTGTGTAGCCTTCACAGCTTATTTACTGCATACCATTCAAACCCTGCTGCAGAGATGACTCGTGCCTGCTGATATTGGGGGGGGGCACAATGTAAAAGGGGAGTTTACATGACTGTACCACTTGTTGCCTCTGGGAAGAACATTAGCCCCACCTCCCTGGGCCAGAGCAGTGAATCCCGCTGGCTCCTGGGGAGCTGGGGCCATAGGAGTGGGAGCACATGTCTCTGGGCAAGGCTGGGGCTGTCCCTGGCCTGAGGAGACTCACAGCATCACAGTGTCTCTCTGACCTCCAGTGCCCTCACGGATACCTCAGCAGAGGAGGCACAGAGTGCAGGCAATGCCCCTAGCTCAGGTTGAGCAGGGAACCTGCTCCCAGCGCCTTCACCAGCGACCCCCTCACCTATGCCCGGCCCGGGGCCGCTGTGCTCTCCCCGCCAGAGTTACCTTCAGGGAGGACTCTGTCCTTCTCCTGCTGCACTTCCTCCCTCTTTCCCCCCGGCACATTTCTGGCTCACTTGGCCCCTGTCCCCAGCAGCCAGGCCCAGTCAGGGAGTGGAGGGGGCAGGACGGAGCTGCTTCTCACACCAGGTGAGGGTGGCCACTCTGGGTCGCTACCTCTGTGCAGCATGGCGGCTGCCTGAGAGAGCCCAGCTGGGGAGGCGGTGGTGGCCTGCCCACTCTGCTCCCCACCTAGGCCCAGCTGCTGGGAACAGGGGCCAAGCGAGCCGGACCCCCCCCCAGCATATTTCCAGCTCGCTTAGCTGCTGTCCCCTGCAGCTGGGTCTGGGCGGGGAGCAGAGAGGGTGGGCTACTGCCACCTCCGCAGCTGGGCTCTCGCAGGCAGTCGTGCTGTGCCGTGCTGTACAGAGGCACCAACCCTGATCAGAGTCAGCCGGTGTGAGAAGTGGCTCCATACCACTATCCACGCAGCCCAGGCCTGACTGCTGGAAGGAGGGGCCAAACGGGCTGGAAATGTGCCAGCAGGGAACAGAGTCCCCACCCTGCCCAACAGGCCAAGCAGAGCAAGCTCTGCGAGGGCAGTTCAGTGCTGTGAGTACAGAATTATAAATTTCTTCATGGGCTTTCCTACAGCAATCATCCTATTGTATCTGAGCGCCTCATAAACCTTTATTTATTTACTTTCACTACACGCATTTGAGTTGAGGGGGTGGTATTATCCCCATTTTCCAGAAGAGAAACTGAAGCACAGAGAGATTAAAGTCTAAAGTTTCTACTATTTTTAGTGCCCAATTTGAGGCACCTAGGGTCCGATTTTTTTCAGAGCAGTTAGCATTATATAGCACTTTACATATTCAGTGCACAGCCTCCACTGACTTCAGTTGCAGCTCTGAGTGCTAAAAATTTCTGCAAATCCGACCCCCAGGTCTCAAGTCAGGAAACACGCAGTTAGTGGCTACCTCTGAAATAGTGTTTTAAATGTATTGCCTAGCATTGGACAAAGGAACTCTGTGCCAGAGGTGAAGGTAGAATCCAATTCTCCAGGGCAGCATTCAACTTTCTTAACCTTGAGACCATTTTTTCTTCTCCAGCCATTCCCCGCATCATTCACTACACACCTTTTAGCTGCTGATACAGAACAAGCAGGGTTCCTACAAACAACAATCTCCTTCACCAATCAATCCTGATTCATCCCCGGTAAAGGTCATCTTGTGCCATACATGAGGCTAGGGTCCTATGGAAAAATAGTAGCTGATCATGTAGTTAAAGGCATAGAAAATTTCAGCCCAAACAATTAGTTTGAAAAAGCAACTGAGAACAATATCTTATAATGGGAAGCACTGGGTTGTAAGGTGGGTCTGAATGAGCTCTACCCTGACATCCAGTGATGAACTGGGGGGAAAGACCTCAGGAGCAGATTTTATTTGCATAGACACACCTACTATGTTTTGGGGATGTGTGTTACCACAGTGATCAATTGTGAGTGTTTTGGATTTGACCCTTCCCCTTTGGTATTTAAAGCAAACTAGACCCATTTGAGAGTTCTGGTTCTGTCTCAGCGATTGCTAGAGCTGAGCTCACTGATCTCAGAGGGCTGAATCTTAGACCTGGCGTGGATAGTGTTTTGGTGAAGAGACAAAGGAGGAGAGGTAGCAGCAGAGAGGTTCCCCATTACACGGTGAAATGATTGACAAGCTGAAATCACTCAGAACTCTCACTGCAAAGTGGTGGCAGTCGTGATGGAGGCAGCTGTGAATAGTGGTAGTGATGACAATGGTGGTAGTGATAAACAGCGTCAGACTGCTGAGTGGAGACAGAGGCATCAGCCAACCACCTTCTCCCCTCAGGGGTGGGAGGTGAATCCACCCAAATGCACCCCAGACTCTGGGGACATTGGTGACCTCAGACAACAAGTTGTGAGTGGGGTTCAGTGATGGGAAAAGGGGAGCGGTGTGTTAGAGACATTGATCCCTTGGACTTTCCCACCACCACATGCAAAAAAGATTCTATACAGCCTAAGACAATGTGGGGCCTGTGTTTTTCTTATTGGTTGTTTACTTTCAAATGGTTTTTGCAGTGTTTTCCCCAAATTAATACTTTTTTTTCTTCTTTTATTAAAAGTTGTCTTTTCTTATACACAGACTCAGTGCTTGTGCATGGGGAAGTATTGCCTCTTAGAGGTGCCTGGGGGGGGGTGTTTAGTTTTCCTAAATTAGTGGTGGTGTCTCAAGCTGGCTCTGTTTTGTATTGTCAAGAGGAACTTCTACATATTGAACCCAGCCCTTGTTGCTGCATATACTACCTAGAAGAAGGATTACAAGTATAAACAGCACTACCAGATCAGGCTATAATATGGATGGTAAAAACATACTGCTAAAAACTTAACATATATGCCAGTATATTATGATAACATTACCAGTAGTAATAGATGCTTTTCCTTCAGTACACATAATAATGAAGTCTCTCAGCTAATTTATTTCTCTGTTGAAAATCAGAAAAAATAAATCCAAGTAAGAAGTTATTTGCTTATGTATAAGTGATATAGTGATAACCTCTACTTTGATCATTTTATTTTGCAATCAGTATCAGATATGGCAGATTTAAGATACTTACTGTAGATTGCTGCTCAGCTTTTATTAAATAGGTCTGATGTGAGCAAGATACATACCACAATATTATCAATCTTGCTCTTTAGCTAAAGTTCAGTATGTAGTAGTTATAGTGAATCATTTATAGGTAGGTATCTGATGAGATAATGCAGAGTATAAGTGTCATTTCCTTGGCTTGGCTCAATGAAACTCCAGGAGTGTGGTATCAGAACTTACATTATATGCTTCTAATTTTAGAACATGCAGAAAAGAGGTCCAAGTCCTGCCGGATGTTGAGTCCTTTCAGGTGTGTATACCCTGCAGCTAGGAGTGAGCCGCCCAGTCCTGGTAGACAGACTCGTGATAGCAGGGCTCGAGCTAGCCCACTAAAAATAGCAGCATAAACAGGGTGGCTCTGCTGGAGACTTGGGTTAGCCACTTGAGCTCAGGCCCAGGGGGTCAGGTGGGCTTGAGAGCCCAAGCTGCAATATCCACACTGATATTATTAAGCACACTAGCTGAAGCCCCATTAGTGTGAGTCTGTCTAGCGGGGCTGGGAGGCTTGCTCCCAGTTGCAGTGTAGACATATCCTTTGACTCCAGTTTAAGCCAGAGGCTTGAAGAATCAGATCAAGAATTATCTAACAAGCGGTACAAAATGGTATTTTTTACATTTTTGGAAGTTTTCAGTCATTTTGTTCATTTATTTCTCAGTCAGACTCCACTTAGAGGCTGCTGCTAGAAAGCATGCTAATAGGAGTTCAAAAATACAGGGTTGAAGATATTATATAGTAGGGTATTATCAGAATAGTTTGTGTGTAGATAGCAAGTAGATCCCTTTCATTTGACCTCTTCTGTCTGACCTAGTGATTTTGCTTGTGTTCATGAGGTTAACCCCACTACACTGATTCAAACAGAATTGTCAATGTGATCACATTCTTCTTTTCACTTGTATGTGTCGTATTATAACAGAATAAAGGAAATCAATTTCTCATGGTGGCACAGAATATATTGGACATTGTGAAGCTACAAAAGCCAGCATCCTGAAACCACATTTTATCCTCTTGTAACCAAATGAAAAATTAGAGGGCAACAAGATATTCTTAGTAAGGTACCAGAAAAGGAACTAGAATATTAAATGGAAGATTTGTCTTTTTAACTAGGTGTTTCTCCCATATTTCAGTATCCTTTATCTTTAAAAATTCTAACAGCTTTCCTAGCCCAAAGGAACAACTTTTTGAATAGCTGTTTTTCATAGTGTTCCATTGCAAAACCACATCTACCCTCAGCAGAAGCAGATTACCTAGAATTTATAATGTAATATTGTTTCTCTGAGTCATTGTAATGAATCGACATTAGTTCATCATCACTTTCACTCAGCACCAGTACATTATCCAAATGGTGTTAGGTAGCTTGCATATCTGAATGTTGAAGTCTTATAAATGTTAGCTGCTGTTCTGATTTAGAACTTGAAGGGACAAAATGGTCTTTTTAATGAGCATTTGTTTATTAAAAGAGTGATAAAATCTTAGGCAAAGCTTTACAACAAGATCAGGATAACTGAAACGCAGTGAAAAGTTGTAAATAAAATCTATCTTAAGTTTTGCTTGAGTGCCTATTACTGTACTGTCTCAGCTGTGGTCAGATTCTAATAGCCAATACTAATATCACATCCATTCCACTAGAACATAAATAAAAGGGCTTGATGTTTGAATTAGTGTCTGGAATCATAGGTCAGGTGCCACCAGTAACCCACCATTCAGTCGGTCTCATTCCCTTAATTTAAATCTTTATGGCCTAACGTCACATCACTGTCGACTATTTTCTACATTTTTAGTTTATATTGTAAACGTCAATGCCTAGCTCTTGGCTTTTGTTACTCTAGGCAAAGTGAAAAAGCACGTGCCTTGCAGTCTATAGCCATTAATGCAATTTCTGTCTCTAAACATTTTTCTTCCCTTGATAATCATCTGATTTCTCTGTTTGATAGAGCCAACTCTGCTCCCATGGTTGTCATGCCCTTTTGCTGCTGAACATAATTGCAACCTGCATTTAAAGACTCTTGCCATTGTGACAATTCATACATCAATAACTACATTTGTGGCTTTACATTAAAGATTATGCAGCCACAAACCCTATATATTGTATTACATTAAAGAATATTGGATATCTCAGCATATGACTGGAAAATTCTTCCCAGCTTGCACTCAAGACATGGTGGATAAAAATCAATATGATTTTTTAAATTTAAATACATTTTTCTTTTTAAAAATAATTTCAATTTATAATTTGAATTTTAATCTAATCAACTATTCTTTATTTAAATGATTTTAATAGATAAAAATAATATTCTGCATCAATGAGCCATCTTCAAATTTTTTTGAGTTAAAAGGTGCTGCTTTTTTAATTACACACAGAATCAGGGAGAAAACATCTAACAGTTGAGGTCACCTCATGCTTTATAAACATGCTACAATGTCAAGCATTGCATTAAGTATCTATATATTTTGATCTTTAGAATGGCACAAATGCCGGTATGTATAGTTTTCCAAATGTAAGTACTTTCAATTTGTTTTATGAGGAAAAGCTTGTGCCATAATTACTTTTATTTTAGTTTAGCTAGTAGGTGCGGAAAGAATATTTTCTTCATTTGGACTACTTCATTCAAAGGTGAGAAATTGATTAGGAGTTTAAAAAGCAGGAAAGCTTCATTTTCCTTTTTCAGTCAATGATTAAAAACCAGATAGTAAAGGAAGAGATTACTAATTCTAAAAACTTGAAGGAGATGGAGCAAGATTTTTAAAGGTATTTAGGTGCCTAAACATGCAGCTAACTGCTTTATAGGATTATCAAGGGTGTCTAAATAGGTTAGGCCCCTAACTCCCATTGGATGCTTTTGAAAAATCTTACTGGGCATCTTTTTACCCACCTAAATTCCTTTGGAATAGGTATGGCCCATGGTAACCAGAAACAATCTGTCAATTGACTAACTATAGCTAAGAAGAGCCATACTGGATCAGACTAGTGGTCCATCTAGCCCAATATCCAGGCTCCAACAGTGGCCAGTACCAGGGTTTTAGGGGGAATCTACAGAACATGGCAATTTGAAGAGATCTACCCTGTCTTCCGGCAGCCAGAGGTTTAGGGTCACCCTGAGCATGAGGTTACATCCATGACCATCTTGGCTAATAGCCACTGATGGACCTATGCTATGGACTTATCTAATTCTTTTTGAACCCAGGTATACATTTAACCATCACAACATCCCGTGGCAATGAATTCCACAGATTAATTATGCGCTGGGTGAAAAAGTACTTCCTCTTGTTTGTATTAAACCCACTGCTTAATAATTTCATTGGATGATCCCTGGTTTTTGTACTGTGGGAAAGGGTAAAAAATACTTCTCTATGCACTTTTCCCAAACCATTCATGAGCTTATGGACCTCTTTCATATTCCCTGTTAATCGTCTCTTTTCTAAGATGAACAGCCCTCAGAGTCTCTCCTCATATGGAAGCAGTTCCATATGTTGATCATCTTTGTTGCCCTTCTCTGAACCTTTTCCAATTCCACTATATCCTTTTTGAGATGGGATGACCAGACCAGGACACAGGTTTCAAGGTGTGGGTGCACCAGGGATTTATATAATGGCATTATAATATTTTCTATCTTATGTTCTATCCCTTTCCTAATAGTTCCTAATAGCCTCTTGGACTGTTGCTGGGCATTGAGCTGAAGTTGTCAAAGAACTATCTGCGATGATTTCTTTCTTAAATGGTAACAGCTAATTTAGAACCCTTCATTATATATGTGTGGTGGGATTATTTTTTTCCAATATGCATTATTTGGCAGTTATCAATGTTGAATTTCGTCTGTCATTTTGTTGCCTAGTCACCCAGTTTTGTGAGATCCCCATAACAGCAAATATTTCCTCTATTTAATAAATCAATTTTAAATACAAAACATTTTGATAAACTTATTTTTTCTTATGTATGCGCACACTTAAGATTGTTTTTATTAGTTAAATAAAACTATTTAAAAATGCTTTAAAAATTTTAAAATTTCCATCCAAATGCAGCTTGAAACACATCCCAAGTAAAAAAGAGCATTTAGTAAATAAAAGCCTTATTCCCCATTTCTTAACATAATGAAAAAAGTAATAAAGAATCTGAATAAATGTATGTTAAGCTATATAATTACCTAAATAAATGTGTATAGTAGATATTATCCTCCTAGTTAGCAGAACAAAGTACCAGATTTAGTATGAAGACTATATTTGGTTTCAAATCAACATGTTTTAATAGTTGTACCAACCAATGAGAATGAGCCTTTCATTAGAAAATAACTAAAAAAGTGCAAATGCAACACAAGAGTCAATTGACTTAAATGAAGGTTTCCTATTTGCGGATTTAAATCATGATTAAAATCAGTGATTTAAATAAATCCACCCTGACCCAAGAGACAAAATTTTAACAAATGTTTTAGGCAATTTTTATTATAAATCTGTACGACTTCCTGAGTTTAGAAAAAAAATTGGGCTTTGGAAATGGTTTCAATCATGCTAGGAAATATCTGACAGCAACACTTTCAGAAGGGGTCAGCAGTTTTGGGTGCCCAACTTGGGATACTCTGAACTTGTTTATTTCAGAAGTGCTGAAGGCCCACAGCTCCCATTTGAGTCAGGTAGCTGGGGGTGCTCAGCACTTCTGAAAATCAGGGTTTGTCTATTTGGTGAGTTTGTGCCTGGCAAGCCAGAATGTGAATCCACAGAGTGCAGTAGGCTGATGCACCAAGTGGCCATGTCAACTCTGCTGCTGTGCACTAAAAGTTCCATATGGTGCTTTGATCTACTGGAATAGTAATAACTGTTTAAAATATTATGCAACATAAAATAATTTTGAATGTGGATGTTATGTTACGATTTTTGTTGTATTTTTAGTGTTTTATGTAACTACTTGTGAAATAGTATCAGAATGCTGGAAATGAAGATTTGTAGGTTCTCTGCCTGGCTCTAAGAACAAAATAGTCTCATAGTTAGATATAGCATAGCCAAGAGTTATGATACTCCTATTTGGGTCATCTGCAGGAACTGAATGTAGGACCTCAGGATCAAAAAGTACAAGTCTTCATCATTTAAGCTAGAGGACCAGGTTTAATAGCATGGAGAGAAGGCAGGTGCAGAAGGGGACAAAGACATATATTGTGTTAATGTGGGTACACAAATATATAATTTGGTATATTTATTCTTAAAGGCTGTGTGGCAAAGTAAATGAGAGTTGGGTCTGTTTAGCTTAGAGTTGGGTGTTCTATTTGTAGCTCTGCCTAAAGTGATATTGCAGACACACTTATATTTCTTATTTGTAAACAGGTGAAGGATAATTGCCTCTCATAAGTGGAGATATAAAGCCTTGGTTAATAATAAAGTTTGTGAAATATGCAGAAATACTAATTACAATCAGTAGCTGAACTGGCATGAGTGCTGATGGATTCTGACTTTACATGTTAGCCAGTAGTCCAGGGGAATATATGTTATCTTGTAGATGAGCCTGACATTTTCCAGTTCTGTAGGAATGCATAACACGCCTATCAAATGTGAGATATGTGACACTAGGCAGGTCTGCAATGCCACTGGCCTACTTAGGGATCTGCAGGGTTTGGAATTCTCTGTTGGAGCCAGTTAATTTCCTTCTGCATTGAGGGAGGAAGGGCTGAGGGGACAGCAAAGAAGCTCTTGCGTTATTAGGATAAGTTGTTTTACAATCTCTGTGGAAGGGAAAGATCTGGGCCCACCAAAGGACGACCCAGATTCCCACAATCTAGTAGTTATTACAACCCTGATGACCACACTGCGTTATTAAAGTGCCACATTTCCAGTAGTATTGGCTGCTGCTGATCCTCCCTCACTAAACGTGACTTGTTACTGTCAGAGGCAAGATCTTACTCAAAGAGAAAAAGAAATGACCTGCTAATTTTTAGACTGAACCAAAGGCAGTTCAGGCAGCAGTTCAAACCCTCTCTGTGGTTAGTGCAATGAGATATTGAAAAGCTGCTTCACTTGTGTGTCTTCAATGGGATTTCAGCTGCTCCTTGCATTTTTGATTTCCTCTCTTGCTTTTTTCCCCACCTCCCTGACAGTGTTCTTTTCTCCCACTGAACCTGGCTTTCTATCAAGTTTCTCTCAGGGCCTGCTTCCCCAGTCTCTTCTCCTCACAGGGATCCAGTTGCTACTGTTTGGTTATTCTCTCCAGAACACTCCTATCTAATCTGAAGATCACTCAAGTCAACAGAGAGTCTCCCATTGACATCGGTGGACTTTAGATTGGGTCCTAAATGACCAAATCCAACTTCCATGGAACCTTCTGACCTAACACTTTGTCCTATACCCTTTTACAAAGGGATAGTGCAGAAAGAGTCTATCAGCTGTTTAAATACCAGAAGAGAGGAAAAGAATCATTCCTTGTGCGGTTAGTGTATCTTTCTGAGACCAAAATGAAAACTGACGTTCTTCCTGTACCCCGCTCTCATCCAGTTAATATTGCTATATGTTGATTTGCATGCCTGGCTTAGCTCAATTTATTTTGCCCCATAATCTACTTTGGGAAGAGTGTGCCTGACTAATTTTTATGTGCTCTCCATAGTCATTCTGTGGCATATACAAAGATATTGAGGCGTTAGGCCATTTTTCACTTAGCTTCAAGAGGGTGATGCTAGTCAGCTATTATACCTGGGATCTTCTTTTCCATAGTTTATTCTTAATTGCATCTTTCTTTAGGACACAGAAAAAAGTAATACAAGTAAAATTCACAGACACTGTACAAATACTCTCTTTCCTCATTGCTAGCAAGGAACAATTTCAAAATCATTATCCTAGATAAGACACTTGGGCAGACAACCTGCTGGACTCCTTCCAAGAAACACTGAGACATCCATCATAACACCAGAGTGTAATTACTTTAATTATGTATTCTAATTAATCTGAAAACAGTCCAGACATTAAAGAAGTTCTCATCTGGCTATTTTTTATGCTCAGGACTGCCTATAGAATTGGATGTCCTCGATTTACCTGATTAAACAATGGGCTAATCAAGTCTTGCCTTTCTAAAAATACTTCCTGAGTATTGCAATGTGGAGGTGGTGAACTCCATCTCTTGAGGTTTTCTTATCCATGTTGTCCTCAAAGTTTTTTCTTTACCTGGCCACAGTACTGGTACACAGTGTATAATGTCAATATTTTACACATATTTTTCTTTAGAAACTGATTTCTGCTGGAAAATGTCCTAAAATGGAAGAGACTTTTTTTATTCAAGTGTACAGTACCTTGTTATGAACCAAGATCCAATCTAAATCCAGCTTTGGACACTTGCAAGATTTGTGTAAGACCATACCCTTTTCAGTAAACAGGAACAAATATTCTCTTTAGGATGACAGGGGGCACTGAAAATCAAGTTATCTTTCTCTGAAATTCCCTCCATGAGAGAGAGAATGTATTGTAGTCATATGCATGTTGAGCATTATTTCTGACAGTCTCACTTTCAGGGTTCTCATTAATTTTGATTTTCTTCTTTATCTTAGATAAATCATTATATATTATATGCATTATTTGTTTCAATACTTGTTTTCATCTCTCCCAAAGGAATTTTTCACCCAAATCAAGTTATACATATCTAGGTTCCTTTGGAAAGGGACCCAACTGCTCTCTTTTGAGTTAAGGGCAGGTAAGACCATTCCCCTCTCCTGATCCCAAGGGTATTCTGGGAGCCAGGAATTCCATTCTGTTTAGGGTCTTATATCATGCCTATTTCTGTGGTGTCTGAGCAACTACTAGAGTTAAAAAGTTTCTAATGTCAGCCAAATGAAGTTTCTTGTACACTTTCCCCCTATGTGTGAATCAGGAACAAATCAGTGAATTTTTCATTTTGACCAGAAAGTGATGTGGTTTGCAATCATTCTGGGCCAGATTCTCCGCTTTGTCAAGCTTATGTTCAGTGCAGCAAAGAGGATCAATTAGAGAGAGAGAAAGAGTGTGTCATGGTGCGCTGATCATCTCCTCCCTTGGTTTTCACACCTCAGCTGCTGGAACAGGGCCCCATCCTCCCTGATTGATCTAACCTCGTTATCTCTAGCTTGCTTCTTGCTTGCTTATATATACACACCTGCCCCTGGAAATTTCCACTGCTTGCATCCGAAGAAGTGGGTATTCACCCACGAAAGCTCATGCTGCAAAACATCTGTTAGTCTATAAGGTGCCACAGGATTCTTTGCTGATCATCTGTCTGCTTCTTGTGCATGTTACAGCAGCAGTCTGAACTAGAATATGTCCTTCTACATCAGGGACACTAGCAGTGTAGTATGTGGATTCTTGTACTACAGTGTCCACATTATGGTCCTGATCTTGCAGTTTTGGTCTACATGGGCTGACCCATGTCTCTCTGCAGAGATCCAGTGAAGACTATGAAGTTCTGCCTGCGTGGATCAGTTTGCAGGGCCGTATAACTCTTCTGTGGATAGAGAGAGGACATAGTTCTCTGCTTCTATTAATTTTGCACCTTCACAAACACTAAAATAATTATGACTTTAATCCCTTCTTTCTACTGCATTCTCACTCATACCTTTGCTTGACCCCTCTCCCCTGATACCCTGGTCTATTCCAATGCTTAATTACTTTAACTGTTACACTTTGCCTTCCTTAGTTTTAGGCCATTACTCTTTGTTTTGTCATTTTTTGGTAATGTGAATAATCCTCTTCCTTTGAAAGTATTTATACAACATGATCTTTTCTCCCCTGAGTCTTCTCATTGGAAGTCTGTAGAATTTGAGCTCCTTCAGTCTAACCTCCTATTTGATACATCATTCACTAGATAATTATTTTTTGCTGAGTGTGTATTCTTTAGCTTTTCAATGCCCTTCTTAAGCTATGGGTCCAAACTGGGTGGGGTCACAGTGATTTTCCGAGCTCCAGTATTCTATAACCCAGCGTCACTTTTACGATGTTAGTTTAAATTCAGTCACCCCCTCTTCAGTCACCACTCTCTCTACATATCTCCAAATGAGGACAAGGAGGAAGGAAAAGGGAGCATCCATTAACCCATCTGCCCTTAGCTAATGTAAAGTTTATATAAAATATACAATTGATTATAGCCATCATGCACCTCTCAGATCCTCAATAATGTATTAAGATTGAGAAATGTAAATGTATATATTTAAGAGTTTTTGGACTGAGCCTTATCTCACCTACATTGGCTAACTCTGTTGATTTAGGTGGATTTATGCCAAATATGCAGTAGTGTGAAACAGAATTAAGCCCTTTGTTTCATAAATAAAACTATTCTTCCAAAGTATAATTAGATAGAAAGCTGATCTCTTGTGAGTAGATAGGACTTTTGGTGAGGATACAGTGAAACTCTGAAAAAATCAGAAGCACTGATATCCCCCCCCATGTGCTGGATTTTTCCCAACAGGGAAATTTGCAAAAACTTTTGAAATGTCTTCATTGATAATGACAATATGGATACCCAGTTATTCTGCCTCTTTGATAAGTTTGGATGAATGAACTCTGGCCAGAAGATGAACAATAATTTCTGATGTACACGTGTATTTACAGCAAGTGCTAAACTAATGTCTCTGCTGGGTATCCTGGGCATTGTGTCTTATCTATGTTTATTTTTGGGCCCTGATCCTGTAATCGGCTCCATGTGGACACAGGACTCCACCTACATGGAGCTCACTGCAGGATCAGAACTTTAGACTGTAAGCTCCACAGGGCAAGGACTGTGGTCATGTGTGCTGGGTATACTGCTGAGCATATCACCTGTCCTTAACAAAATAAACGTTCCATAGGATCAGGTATCTTAGTTACCTTGAATCAGTCAGGACTTTTAAAATCCCTCTTGGTCCAAGTGCAATATACCTAGGTAATCAAGAAGCAGCCAATTACATTTTCAAAAGGCATGAATAAAGCTTGTTTAAAAATGTTTTATATATACATATACACGCACTCAATGAGCAATATTAAGTATCTCTGGAAGAAAAGAAAACTTGAAGCAATTATTTTTCTAGTATCCTTGTTTATCTCAGGACATTTGTGCTGCATTACCTTCTTTTTAATATAGTAAGTGATAATTACACCCCTTGGGTACATCTTGGTGGCTGCCTAAAAGACATCTAGAGTTGTTTTCTTATTACTATGAAAAGTATTGGAAATGAGAGGCTATATATTCTTTAATATCAGGAGCACAAAAGGACACATGAAGAAACCTCCATCTTTTAAAAATGCTAAGTGCCTCTGAGATATGCTAAATACTAAAAATGAATGGCTCACCCCCCCATTACTGTACCTCCCTGTTTTATTACGTTTATTATTTTTTTCACCTCTGCTTTTTAATCAACTTTATGCACTAGGAAATCTAGTACAGATGAGAAATACCCTGTTGAATACCCCAAATGTTTATGATCTGGCATAGAGATGCAAGCATTTCAAAATTTCCCACCATAGTGTTCAGTGACTTCAGTGGAGCCAGGATTTCACCTTAAGAGACTAACTTGTCTACAGAAATTACTCTGATAAAAGCCCCTGCCAAATAAAAGAATATAATTAAAATTGTTTCCTAGCAAAATGTGGTTACATATTGTTTGGAATGTGTATGCTTCTGTATATGGGGTGAAATGTACCCCGATGTGGTTGGCCAGCACTAGGCTGAGATGCCCACTTACACCCTATTTTCAATGGTACTTAAATGGTGCATAGGCCTTTTGCTGGCACCTGCACGGGATGAATTTCATCCAGTGTAATAAAATGGCACATTCAGTCTATCTTAAGTTACAGGAGATCAGTAGCCAGCTTAAGTCTGTCTTTCTAGAAAAGCGAGAAAGTTTTATTACTGAACAACATCTGAAGCATTCTTTACTTATTTGCAGGTCCGGCTCCAGGTTTTTTGCTGCCCCAAGCAAAAAAAAAAAAAGGGCTGGAATGCCGCCCCTTGAAAAGGGCTGCCTCAAGCACATGCTTGGAATGCTGATCCCTAGAGCTGGCCCTGCTTATTTGCTAGTTTATTTAAATCCAGACTTAACATGGAGAAATAGACAGTGGTATTTACTAAAGATCAAGGCCCCATGGATTCTGTGGCACGATGTGACCAAACTCCACAGCAGCCACTTCTTAATTCTATGGTGACATTAATTTATTCTATCATCTTGAAGCAGGCTTCACTCGCTCCTCTCCTGCTCTTCCCTGCCCCTCCCCCCCCCAGCCCTGGTTCATAGTTAAAAATACTTACTGACATAACATTGGTTGATTTTTCCACCACGATTATTTCTGAAGACAGGTTTTTCATCATGGTCTCTTGGCAGCCCAGCTGCACTTCTCTGGCTTTGGTTCCCATGATATTGTTCAGGAGACCACTACCCCCTCAGAGCCTCTTTCTCTCCATGTGCACCTGGGAAGAGGGAAGCTTGTAGCTACCTTCACCAGCTCTTCAGCGCAACTCCCAGGCATTGGCTGCTGCATTGTTCTCCAGGCTATCTAGCTTGCCAGCCTACACATTTGTCTCCCCAAATCCCTGGCCACAAGCTGGATTCTAGCTCTTACTCCTCATTAAAATGGAGCAGTGCAGGGAGCATAGCTAAATGGTACAGGGCCAGGAGCATTCACAGTAATCCAGTTTGTGACGGGATGGATCACAGAACCCCCCTTGGGAGCTGCCACCCGATGTGCCAAGACTACTACTACCCCTGCTTTCCCTGCCAGCTCGGGACCCCAGCACCCTGTCTTGCTGAGCCAGACACTCCTGTCTGCTCCAACAAAGACCCAGGGTCTGAATTACTTGCCCCAAAGCTGCAGGTTTACCTGAAAGCAGCTAACAGAAGTGTTCCTGTCTTTAACACTCAGATGCCCAACTCCCAATGGAATCTAAACCCAAATAAATCCGCTTTACCCTGCATAAAGCTTATGCAGGGTAAACTCATAAATTGTTCACCTTCTATAACACCGATAGAGAGAGATACACAGTTGTTTGCTCCCCCAGGTATTAATACATATTCTGAGTTAATTAATAAGTAAAAAGTGATTTTATTAAATACAGAAAGTAGGATTTACCGGTAAGTGGTTTCAAGCAGTAACAGACAGAACAAAATAAGTTACTAAGCAAAATAAAATAAAATGCGCAAATCTATGTCTAATCAAACTGAATACAGATAATCTCACCCTCAGAGATGCTTCAGTAAGTTTTTTCCTCAGACTGGACACCTTCCAGGCCTGGGCACAATTCTTTCCCCTGGTACAGCTCTTGTTCCAGCTCAGGTGGTAGCTAGGGGATTCTTCATGATCGCGTCTTTCCTCACTTTGTTCTGTTCCACCCCTTTATATATCTTTTGCATAAGGCGGGAATCCTTTGTCCCTCTGGGTTTCCACCCCTCCCTCACTGGAAAAGCACCAGGTTAAAGATGGATTCCAGTTCATGTGACATGATCACATGTCACTGTAAGACCCCAAGCCTTCATTCCCCCCAGCCTGACTCAAAGGAAGGCTTGCCTGCAAACAGAGCCATCCAGTCAATTGTCCTGGTTGATGGGAGCCATTAAGATTCCAAACCACCATTAATGGCCCACACTTTGCATAATTACAAGAGGCCCTCAAGTTATATTTCATATTTCTAGTTTCAGATACAAGAGTGATACCTTTATACAAATAGGATGACCACATTCAGTAGACAATAAGCTTTGTAATGATACCTTACAAGAGACCTTTTGCATGAAGCCTATTCCCGTTACATTATATTCACTCGTTATCAATGTTTTATAAAATCATATAGACTGCAACGTCACACAGTTAACTCCCCCTGGTGGGGAAAGCTGCAGAGTAAGAGGCAGCTGCAGACTTGCAACGAGCCCAAACATAAAATGGCAGATGCAGGGTGACAGCAACATTGGGAAATCCATGGCAGAAATGCTGGATTCTATGGCATCTTGGGAAAATATAGAATTGTTTAGTCCACGGGACCCTAACTGAGATGAACAGATTGGTCACACCCCTCAGAACTATTTTTTCAGTCCCTCTGCAGACATGGGCATATAACATCACATTGGTTTACACTCAATTCACGTTGGAGGTTTCCTCTGCTACTATAAGGGATAAAAACATAACCTTTTAAAAATGAAAGGTCTGATTCTGGTGCACAGTTCTGCAGCAAGGGGGCATGGGTGGGATAGGATTCTTTGGCAAATTGCATGGCCCTGACTGTGTGGAAGTCTTGTGGCCCTGCACATGATTAATTAGATTATGGAGTCAAGATTTCTGTGAGTTTGCTCTTACTCTTTAACAGGTTGCATACATCTCCAGCCTATCAGGGAAAAACCACCTTATGTGCACAAACCTTGAGAATTCAAAGAATAATGCACATATAATATGACAATCCATTATCTGCTTGCTACATAATTCTATGTTTTAGAAACTTACCCCCCGCACATAGCTTTCAGAGTCTGAAAGCAAAGAAAAAGCAGATGCAGTGCAAAACACAACCTACTGTTAAGTGAAGAAAAAATCAAATGTGAAAATAAAAATTTATGCTCAGTGAGCTGATGAACACAATTTTTAAAAGTTGGCTGAAGAAAGTATGTGATGTTGACTTCAGTATAAAGACATATTGAAATTGGAGAGCTGAAATAAGTGCAAATGAACAACTGTCTAGAAGCTAATTGCGCCTGTTTCCATATAATTCAAAGTGATAACATTCACAATAGTTACTTCATTACAGAAATATTCCAGAAAAGAGGAAGAGTTCTGTGAAACTGAAAGAAGGATTTTGCCCTAAATCTCTCAAAGAGCCTTGGGCCTCCGTGCTCTCCTGTTAGGGAAAAACAATAGGGGATTGGAAATGCCACTTATTTGAATTCACTCTTTCCATAAAGGGTGGAATTTGCCCCATGAAACAGCAGGGCACTTGGCCCCCAAACTCTGTGGATCTTAGATGAGCTAACAGAAGAAAAGGTCTATCCACAAAGAGGTTCCTTGCCTCTACATAGCCACGTGCCTACCCCAGTACCTGCAAATGGTACACAGCTACCTGGCTCCCTGCCTCCTCTTGACAGTATGGTTCCTGCAATCGGTATCCATGCTGCTAGGGACTCCCTATACTGCCTGCTGTTCCCAGAGGCCCTTGGAGTGTGTGGGTGGCACTCTTAGTGATGCATTGTAAGTTGGCAGGTGAGGGGAAAAGAAGGAAAAGGTAGCGCATGATGACACCCACAGGCCTGGATCAACATGAAGCACCCACACAGGGACTACACAGGAACTGGGGAACATGGTGTTGAGCTGGCACTCTCTGTCCCTTGAGCCTGGATTCTGGGTTTGAGGTTGCCTCCTATCACAAACGTGGAGGAATGTCTCTTGGGTCTCTTGGGCTTAACAATGGAATTAGATCACAAAGAATACTGTGGAAATCAAATACCTGATAAAAATGCAAGTGACATTAGCAGATTGTCTGAAAAGAGCAAAATGACTTTCTAAGATTAATAGACTAAAAATGACAGCGAAAATAATCATATTTAGTCAAAAGCATATATCAAAATATGTTTTCTTTAGAAATCAATAGCAATTAATCTATAACCACAGTGACAGTATAAACTTAATAAAATCCAGAGCACCAAAAACATGGTAAGAGTAAAGTGTTAAAATATTAGTCAAGCGAATACAGCAGAAACATTAAGAACAAGATTTAAAAAATGATAAAATGAAGAAGAGAGTATGCAGGGAAGGGTTCAAACAAAGCATTTTCCCTAGTTCAAACCACATTTTGTGGGATATAATTTTGACCACAATCCAATTTTATGCATCTGGCAGAAAAACTTTGAGTGTTTTTTCTTTAAAGAAGAAGCACAGTGGCAGAAAGGAACCAGTTCTGATCAGGGCTCACTGGAGGGGCCTTCAGAAATGTTAAGGTCATAAGGGCCTGTGTGTCTGGTTCACCTCTTGTATCCTCTCTCACACCTACACTATAAGATGTGTAGGACAGGTACCATCTTCTTGGAGTCAGTGACCTAGGGCATTGGACTGTTACTCAGGAGACTTGGGTTCTGTTCCCAGCTCTACCATGGGTTTATTTTGGACAAGTTACTTTCCCTCCATGGGCCTCGGTTTCCTGATTTGTAAAATGGGAATAATGATGTTGACCTCCTTGGTAAAATGCTTTGAGATCTATGGATGAAAAACACTGTGTAAGAATTAAGTTTTATTATTATTGTTTGTTATTAGTTTGCACAGTGCTCCCCTGATTCTAATATTACCATAATAGAAATAAGAAACAACAACAGAAGGAACCCCGATGATCATCTTGTCAGACCTCCTAAATATCACAAGCCATAAAATTTCACCATTGAGTTTGATCAGAAGAACAGTAGACCTATTTTTCATTTATGTCTTTGTTTTAAGAACAAAGGCCCTGTAAGTGGGTGTTGGGAAATTATTTCTTAGCTCTGAAGATAGAACCCAATATGCAGCAGGTGACGTGAGTGAGAGCAGCATGTCACATTTCAAGCTGACTACCCTTCTCACTGTATTTGCCAGTGGGTATGTAGGTTTTGATATACAGCAAGGAAAATAGCGCTATGTAAACGTAGCTCCCTTTCATTTCTTCTTTCTCCAGCTGGTCAGCCACAGTCTAACTGTTCCTTCTTTTTATTTCTCAGCACAACCAGGACCACTACAAAGCTTTTACCCTTCAGGGACTAACTCCTCCAGTCATTTAAATCAGAAACGTAAGGAGGTCTGAGGCCTCCTCTGCCCCCTGCTGGAGGCATTAGTGCCCTGACACCTCCTTGCTTAAAAAAAAATCCACTCAGCCTGGGCTACCAATGAGACTTAGTTTTTAAGGCCTAGAAGGGAATGGAGGAGATGTGGACTAGTAGGGAGGTGGCAGTCCAGTTAAGAAGGCTTGCCTGGTTTCCTCTAGTGCTGAATGAGCATGGGATGAGAGAAGAGCTGCTTAGTGCTACCCCAGGGCCCTGGGGCCTTTGCTTAAGCACTGTGACAAGGCAGTCACCTTTTGTGTTTGTTTATAGTTTAAAGGCACAGACAGCCAAATCTTGCATTTGTTTATTGTTAACCATTTAAGCCTCACACTGAACTCATAGCACAGGTTGATTTGCTCCAGCCTGGGTGCCACAAGGGGCAGGGAGGCTATCCTTTTTTTAACAACCCCCCCCCCCCCAAAAAAAAAGTCCAACCAAAAACCATAGCCTCTTCATTTCATAAAAACATGATTTTAAGTATAACTAACAGGAAAGAAGGAATTTTGCCACCACCCCTTTTCCCGTCCAATAAACTGACCTCTTCAGGGTTATAGCTGCTAACTAAGGTTGACAACTATTTAATCGCACAAACCCAAACACCCTTGCCGTACCCCTTCCCTGTGGCCACGCACCTGCCATGCCCCTTCTCCAAGGCCCTGACACCTGCTCATTCCATCCCAGGGCTGACTCTACAGTTTTCGCCGCCCCCAAGCAGTGCGCCGAATTGCTGCCGTGGGCGGCGGGGGCAGTCCATGTGCCCTTAGGGTGGCAGGCGCGTTTCCGCGGCGGCGGCAATTCGGCGGCAGTTTCTATGTTTAGCTGAAGCCGCCACGGACAGCTAAACATAGAAGCTGCTGCCGAATTGCCGCCCCCGCGGAAACGCACGTGCCACCCTAAGGGCACACGGACTGGCCTCACCGTCCGCAGCGGCAATTCGGCGCGCTGCTTGGGGGCAAAACAACAGGGACTGCCGCCCCTTGCAGATTGCCGCCCCAAGCACCAGCTTGGAATGATGGTGCCTGGAGCCAGCCCTGTTCCATCCCCCCTCCCTCCATTGCTCATTCTGCCCCACCCTCACTCATTTTCACTGGGCTGGGGCAGGGGGTTGGGATGTGTGTGGGGGGTGCAGACTTTTGGCTGGGGGATGGGGCCAAGGGGTTTGAAGTATGGGAGAGTGCTCCGGGCTGAGCCAGGGGCAGAGGGTTGGAATGCAAGAGCAGGTGAGGGGTGCGGGCTCTGGGAGGGAGTTTGGGTGCAGGAGGGGGCTCAGGACTGGGGTAGGGGGTTGGGGTGCGGGCTCCAGCTGGGCGGTGTTTATCTCAGGAGGCTCCTGGAAGCAACTGACATGTCTGGCTCCTAGGTGCAGAGGTGGCCAGGCGGTTCTGTGAGCTGCCACTGCCTGCAGGCACTGTCCCCACAGCTCCCATTGGCCACGGTTCCTGGCCAATGGGAGCTGCGGAGCCAGTGCTCAGGGCGGGCAGCGCGCAGAGACCCCTGGCCAACCCTGCGCCTAGGAGCCAGAGAGATGTGTTGCGGTTGTTTCCAGGAGCCACGTGGAACCAGGGCAGGTAGGGAGCCTGCCTTAGCCCTGCTGCACTGCCAACCAGACTTTTAGCGGTCTATTAAAATCTCCCAGATTGCTTTCAGTAGCGAAGAGAAGATCAAGGCTGATTCCAGAAGATTCCTGGCCAATCCGGGAGGGTTGGCAACTATACAGCTGACTGAAGTTATAACTGGAACAAAAGGAAGTGTCTGTCTGTGCAAAGGCAAAACTTTGGCTAGAGAAAAGCAGACAGACGCAGTCAGTAGCTATTCAGCAATTGGAATCCTGCTTGGTACTTTATAAAGCAAACACTTGTGCTTATCAAAATTATTATTGGTTAAGGTGTGAGTATGGATGTTTCTTTTTTCTGGAGGGAGGTGGGGAGGGAAGATTAATAAATGGCTTTGGGCCTATTTGGTGCCACAGATGTGGTGAGCAAATGCATGTGAGCTGAAATCCCCTTGATTTAAAAGGGAAGGAGCTGTTGCCAGGGAATTTTTCCACAACAGCCCCAAGATTTTAGAATACACTCTCCCACCCTAGTCTGCAACAGCCAAATCTCTCAATCTCCAGGGCAAACCACTAAGTCTCATATCTTCTCCCAGGCTTTTGAGGAAGGAGGGGTGAGTTGATGTTTGGGATGAGAGTATTGTGGCCTCCCATGACCAATCTCCCCAGTATTTTTGGGTTGCATGTGGAGAGGAGACAGTTTTTTGGGAAAGTTGTGTTTTGTTCCTGATTTTGGAAGGTCCTAAAAAACCTTGTTGCATCCAGAGAACATTTTCCTCAAACTTGAGTTTGAGCAGAATTCACATCTTGGATCCTGGGTATTTTATCTTGGTTTATGGCTTGGGAAGATAAAATTTATACTTCCTTAGTCTTAGCCTATGAATTTTCAGTCCAAAAAAAGCTTTAATGTCTTTAAGTTTAACTTATTTTTTGGAACACATTAGTAAGGTAAATCAATTTCTGCTTGTTCTCTGATATTGCTCTATCTCAGTTTCTTTTAGATTATTTTATAACCTTTTATTCAATTATTTTCAGATCTGGGTAAAAGGAGTACGCCTTTGAGTAATAAGACAGACTATTTCTCATTCTTGATACTTGCATTTCCTCCAGTATTTGGGAGGTTATTTAACTTTCCTCTGATTTAAATCTTTGACACCTTTGTTTGTTTTTTATGACAGAGAGATCCAGTACATTATGCTTTCTTAGCTATCCAAGTTTCCCTGATAATAGCTGTAGGTTTTCAGGATTGTCACCAATAAAGTTCAAAAGGAGAAAATTATGTAGATGTAGCTAGCATATGAAAAATAATCACATTCCTTAGAATCCCCTTGAACAAATTTTCTCAGCATCTTTTACAGAGCATACTTTAAACATACAGCCACATTATCAGTGCCAGAATGGTAAGAGTACATTTGTGGTTGTTTGGGGCCAGATTCTCAGTTGATATAAGTTGACTTATTTTTCACTGACTTAAATTGTTCCTATGCATTCATACCATTTTTATTTAATGGAATTACAGAAGTGGCCTGGCTCCTAATCTGTTAATTCAGAGGACATTTCTATCTGAGCAAAAAATTGTACTTTGTATTAGGGATGGAAATATTTCTGGAATGCATCACCTTTGAATATTTAATCATTTTAATAATGAATACCAAATGCACCAATTTCCCTTCTCTTCCTTTTTTGGAGAGTAATTATTTTTGCAGTTAGTTAAGCTTGAGAAGCACTCACCTTTCTTTATATTTTGAAAGACTGATGATACAAAGAATCAAAAGAAGAGGGAAAGATTACAAGGAATGGTGGTGTTTAGAGAAAGGTTAATGAGGTCAATTGTGCTTGCTGTAGATGTGTTTTAAAAGCCCTAGCTCAGGCCTAATCAAAGTTTAAAGACTACCTAGGAAGATAAGCAGTTCTAACCAAGTGTCCATTGATTTTTACCTGAGTAGTTCAACTGTCAAAGTGGGTTAAAATCATCATGCCAACTGTTTCCAGCATTGTACTTCTAAGTGCAAGAGCTAGAAGTGTAAGTGTAGAAAGGATCACAGGATATATTCAGCAGTGCAACTTTTTTGACATACTGTGGACTTCCCCATTTAGATATTCCTATGCAGGGGCTGGGCACATTCCAGTTCTTAGGCTTCTGGGGCACAGGATTATTGAACCTTAATACCTTCCATGTGCCTCCTCCTAGAACTGGACTGGCATGGAGAGCACATACTGCACCATGTAGAAGCATGAATGAGAAATCACTACTGAGTGTACGTCCCTAGTGCCATGGAAGCTGCCCTATCTTCAGTTCAGTGTGAGCTGTGGCTAAAACACACAACGAAGCCAGAAATGAGTGCAGGTCTGTTGGCTGTGTGGCCAGC
This sequence comes from Mauremys reevesii, assembly GCF_016161935.1. NCBI lineage: Eukaryota > Metazoa > Chordata > Testudines > Geoemydidae > Mauremys > Mauremys reevesii. Next base: position 304,348,121 of record NC_052623.1, read on the forward strand.
TCCCTTATCTTTCCTATGGCAGAGTGGAGTAAGGTGTTCTGTCTTTGCAAATGGTTAAAAATAGAGTTTTAATTTTGGTGACTCTTTGATTTGCTTCCCTGGGCTAAACTTTATTATCTACATATTGGGGGCTGGGAAGAGACCTGTATAGTCTATACCTCTCCTTTGTAATTGTTCATAATCTTATCACATAAATGGGAAACTCTCCAACACAGAAACTGCTCTTTTACCATTTTCTGTTACGTCTACAACTTGGCATGCTCAGAGAAAATTCTCAAGAATTGATCCATGATCAGCATGTTAGAGAATTCTTCCACGCTTTTATTTTCAGACTATTAAATAAATAAATAAATAAATAAATAAATGACAATTCAATCTTGCATAGCTTTTCCTTAAGGGCATCCACTTGAGAAAACGTGAATTCATGGAAACCCTGCTGTTAGATCTCTTCATTTACATCAAAGTAGATGTACATCCTATACTCTCAAAACTTTTTACATGAAGTCACGAGACCTCCTCCTGGCACTGGCCAAAGTAGCCATCTACAACACCAGGAGGAGGATGCTGGATGGGGAGGTGCTCTGCGACTCTGGGGCCTATTTCCATTCCTCCCTTCTCTTACGTATCCGAGTAGAGTTCCTTTGGGCAGTGTCTGCAGGCTCCTTAAACTGCTTTGAGGAGCAGTGGGCACTGTCCAGCATTCTCTGCTCAGTGTCCCCTCTGGATCCCTAGTTTTGAACCTATGACCCCCACTCCCGACCCTGTTATTCCTTACTTGTCCCACGTCATCAGTTGAGTCCTGGGTCCAGTGGTTCCTTCCACAAGGCTGGGGGAGGGACCTTTAGACATGGGCGGGCTTGTGTCCACCTACCTCCCGGAATTTCAATAAGGATCATTTCCTACTGGTCTCCTCTTTCCCAGTGGGTAAGGAATCAAGGATAGAATCTCAGACCTTCTGAGAATCACAAGTCTCTTCCATTTGGGCTTTGCAACAGCCAGACCTCAGACAGCAGGCACATAGCGTGTATTTCAGTTCTCCTCCACTGTCTGCTGGCTTTGCAGGAGTGGCAGGGTGGAGCTGCCTCGGCTCAGAGCAGCTGCTTAACTCCTTTCTTATTGGTGGGGATTAAGAGTGGGGTCACAAAAACCAAAAACAATGTGATATACATAACTCACCAATACAGCACAAATTTGCAAATTGCTAATCTCAATGTACTCTTCATGGACAATCTCCAGAGCGAGAATTAGTCACAGAAGAAATTGTCAAACAAGAGATATACCTGAGAATTTTGCAATTTGTTTGCGGACAGTTCACAAAAGAAAAAAAGTGAATAGTTATCATAAATTATTGAGGTTGAATCATTGGCCCAATGCTAGTAAATAACACAGGGACAGAAGAATTACTGTCTTTTGACATACTAGAGGTCCTGTCTAGTCTGTATCCTGTCTCTGACTGTGGCTAGCACCTGATGCTTTAAAGGGCGGTGCAATAAATCCTATAATTAATATTATTTAGCTATGTGCCCACAATAGTAGTTCTTAACTTCAGGCAGTTTATGCTTGGCTTATGCCCTACATCATAACACCAAACATCTCAAAAGGCTTTTATTTGCCTCCTCCCCTACTATGACCCTGTTTAAAAAAAAACTAACGTCTAGAATTTACTTATATATTGTGCTTTTTTTTTTAAAGTGAATCAAGGTATTGACTTGGCAGTCCCAGAGAATGAAGTCCTGTATTTAACCAAATAACTGATACAGCATAGGCAATGGCAAAGGAAACCTCCCCCTACTGCCGTGCTGTGTATTTTAAAGTAGTCCTTAAAGGACCAGCTCTGGGAGGAGAGGTTGGTTCGGCTTCCATGATCACTTTTTCTTTGGCTGCTCAGACTGCTATCTCCTGTGAGATTCATCACCAAATGTCATGGTAGATTTTTGTGATATAGCTACCTGTTTACTATTAGCTGTATTGAGATCAACATTTAATTTCACATACAGGTTCTCTGCCAAACACACACAGGTTGCCAAGCATTAACAACTTTCAGGCACTACTGTGCAGATTCATTTTTCCTTGCTATTTGAAAAACTTTATTAACTTTTTATTATGCACGCATGTGACCTTTTCTCCTGATATAATTCAATTCTCACGTTAGTATTTCATCATAATAAATCTATAAACTCCATGAATTCTCTGAAACGGGACTTGTCACCAGATGATTTGAACATTCTGAACATGTTTTTCTTAATGATCAGTTATTATCATGTGACTTGAGTACTTTATTTTGTGGGTTTATGGTTGTTTCTGTAAATAAATGTTTGAGCACTGGTTAGCTATTCAACTGCTACCATGAGTAGACACTGTGGACTGATGGACCATTACAAATAACTGTTTATAGAGAAGATTAATAAGACAAATGTGCTCATTAATCTAAATCCTGATACTCTCCCATTTTATTGAGTGCCCGACCATTTTCATTTTCACTGCAAAGTTAAGTAATTAGTTCTCTTGCTGTAATACATATATATATATAAAACTTAAAGATATTCTTTACTGTTGAGAACCTATTTTAATGACTGCAAAAACAAACACATGTAAATGAACAGAACGTTGCTTGTGCATTTCAGTGATTTCTCTTGTTATGGATGACCTTGATGACTTTTCTTATTTTCTCTAGTCCTTCTTCTATTTTCTGTCTCCTTGGGATTTTTGTGCCTTGTTCTCCTATTCTTCTGTTCTTTGAGTACTTTCAGATTATTTCACTCTTCTTGGGCTGTTTCCTTACTTCTTAAAGATGTCTGGTTCTTAACTCTTTCCATTGGTGTTCTTTCTTGTGTCTCTTGTAGCATCTTTCCTGTCTCAATGCAACAACCTTAATTAATGAGCAGGTTTTCCTTAATAGATGAAGCACTCATGTCTTTGGAATATACATAATCTTGTTTTAGAACATTGAGTTTTGTTTCCCAGTTTACTAGGTAAAGGTGTATTTACTTTCAGCCATTTTGTACTGCTAATGTATCCTGCCAGTATTTCATATTGGGTAATACATGAATGGCAGGCCAAGCCATTCCTTTTGTTTTCCTAAAATTAGATAGGAATTCACATAACTCGTGACTCATTAATAAGAATGGGCTAGATTGATACATGTACATGCCTCCATTTATATGGGTGGAGCAAGCAAGATTGGAGCATCTGGGGTGAGAGCATGGAAGAAGGACAGAGGTGAGTCTGGTGCATGCTATCCCACTTTGGAATCTATGGAAATCCCTCTGTAACTACTGGAGAGTGCATGTTAGGGGAGAGGTAGAGGCACCAATATCTGCACCATGTTCCCTAGACACCTGTTGAATATCCACTGAGGGTGAAATCCTGGTGCCTTTGAGGTCACTGTGAGTTTTGCCATTGACTTTAATGGGACCAGGATTTCACCCCAAGAATTCCTTTCAGAAGTTAATGTTAATGTAGAAGTAGTATTAACCCCCCCCCCCGCCACCCCCAATAGCTTCTGCAGCCATGATGAATTAAAACTATTCCTGCTAGGCCTTAATGCAAGGGGAGAGGGACAGGATTTGTCTACGCCTCCCCCCTCTTTTAAAGAGCAATCTGTAATTCCTCAGTTCTGTTCCTGCTAAAAGCTCTCCCCATCCAATATATGACAATAGAGTTAAAAACTGTCCAAATTTTCTCACTAAAATGTTCCCATTTATAAGTTTAAAAAATCGGTAGGTATGGAAATACTGTAAAAAGTCTCAAAGCGATGAAATTTCTGAAAGATAGTTGGATTTAAGGTGAGAATTCATACAAATGTCTTTAGTCAGGCATAACTGAAAAACTTACAGCTATCCATGACATACATTTATATTGATTTGATTTTTTTAATTAGGAAATTTTTTTCTTTGCATTGTGAAAACCTCTTTGAGCAAAGCATTAATCAGTTGTTTTTGCCTCTAGACAACTACTTGACTGTATTGAATCTGTAGAATTCTTCATAATACAATGCAGCATATCACAGAAAACATTTAGATGTTAAACTGATAATCACTATTAAATGTCAAATACATATCTGAGATAAGACCCTCCAGACTGGGGTTTGGCACTGTGACCTTTAAATCACTCCAGGGCCTTTAAATCACCCCAGAGCTCCTAGCTGCAGACGTGGCTGGGAGCCCTGGGGCTCAGGGGTGAATTAAAGGGCCTGGGGCTCTGGCCGCTGTGGAGCTCCAGGCCCTTTACATCACCACGGGAGCCCAGCTGCTGGAGCTCCGGCAGGGATTTAAAGGGCCCTGGGCTCCCCGCAGTGGCCAGAGCTCCGGGCCCTTTAGAGCCCCACCTGAGCCCGGCTGCTGGAGCTTCAGCAGGGATTTAAAGGGCCTGGGGCTCCCTGCAGCGGCAGGAGCACTGGGCCCTTTAAATCCCTGCCTGAACCCGGCTGCCGGAGCTCTGGCGGTACTTAAAAGGGCCCAGGGCTCCACGCAGCGGCTGGAGCCCCGGGCCCTTTAAATCACCACCGTAGAAGCTGGTCCAGTCTGGCATGGTGTACTGGCTCTTGCCGGTATGCTGTACCGGACCGTACCGGCTTACTTTCACCTCTGGGTAAAACACTGCATAATTAGCTTATGGTACAGATTTCCACAAATATCACTGAAGCTAAATGTTTAGGAGGATTCAAACAAGGAGAACTTCTTTGTATGGATATTGAGAATATCCCCAACTACATTGGATAGGACTTTATGGCACGAACTGACCACTAGCTGACAGATTAGGGGAAAAGAACCCATGTGTGTAGAATATTTCATGAGTGTCCATTACCGTGTTTCTTGCTCCTTCCTCTAACATGTCTGCACTGGTCATAATGGGATACTGAAGTAGATAGACCACAGTTCTGAACAGGCATAGCAGTTCCTGTGTACCTGGTTTTAACCATGGTTTCTGAAACAATGCTAAATACAGTTATTTGCATTTACAGTAAAACTGTGTTCAGCACCAGTTCAGTTTCACGAATTGCTGACACCTGTTGTCAGGAACAGGTAATTTTCAGGGTTGATAATTCTAGAGAAACTGAACTCTGCCTGGGAACTTAACTAAAGAGGAGTAAATTCATCCTTAGGATAAACCCATTGACTTCAGTGAAGTTACACCAGAGATTTATTTGGCCTTAGCCTGTTTTGCTGTAGTTCTGTCAGTGGAGCTGCATCTGCTGGCAGGATTGCTGCTGCTTTGGCTGTTCTATCTGTCTTTGTTCAAAGCAATAACAGGAATTAGATGGGGGTCAGAGAAGGGTGACGAAAATGATCAGAGCCACGGGAAAACTCTCTGTGGAGAGAGATTGGAAAGACTGGGATTGTTTACCTTAGGAAGCAGATTAATAAGAGGGGACATGATAAAAGCACATAAAATAAGAAATGGTCTAAAGCAGGGATTCTCAAACTTCATTGTGCCACGACTCACTTCTCACAACAAAAATTATTATGTGACCCCAGGACGGGGGCCCAAATCTGAAGCCCAAGCCCCACCACCCCGGGAAGGGTGTGTGCGTGTCAAAGCTGAAGCCCAAGGTGGGGGAGCTGTAACCTGAGCCTGGTCTCCCAGGGCTGAAGCTGAAGCCTGAGCCCCTCTTCCCAGGGCTGAAATCCCTGGGCTTTGGCCCCGGGCAGTGGGGCTTGGGCTACGGCTTCAGCCCCAGGCCCCAGCAAGTCTAACATCAGCCCTGGTAACCCCATTAAAATGGAGTTGAGACCCACTTTGGGGTCTCAATCCTCAGTTTGAGAACTGGTGGCAGTTGGTTTCAACCTGTGGTCCTCAGACCCCTGGGGGAGTCACAGACTATGTCCAAGATTTCCAAAGGGGTCTGCACCATTGAAGATCTGGGCCTTGGGGCCTTGGTTTGTGTTCTGAGTGATACTGCTATTTTTTTTATTCATTTTAACTTCTTTCCTTTCTTCCTAAGAGATTCTTTGAATTTTAGAAGTTTATTCATGTACAGGGACTTACACAGATAACTCCTGCTAGCTGTCACTAATGGGAACTTTGCACTTAAATCCCTTGTGTGTTGAGGCGATAACATACCCTTTAGTCTTTCAAAGTAAACTCTAATTTATGATCATTCAACGGAGGAGTAACTACAAAACTTCTCCAATTAACTAAAAGTATGCAGTGTAGAACCCTAGACACCCAGCTATATTATGCTCATCAATCACTAATGTAAGTGACTAGGTAGAGAGCCCTTATGAAGGGGAATCTGTTGTTAACATTATAGATGTAACCTACAGACCTTCTAAAAAAGATATTAACAACCTTCTTCAAAAAAGAATAGCTTGCAGGTGTGCAAACTGCTCCCTGTTTTCCTTGTGTCATGAAAACGCAGTCCGTACTTTCAAGATCAGAAGATTCAGTTGCAAACGTTCCCAGGGTACTTTTCAGACAGACTGTGGTCATGTCTGAATCTTGCAGTTTGCAGGTGTGTGAGCTCCCTGTGGACACTATATACGGTTACTGCATCTTTAAAGCCTGGCACTTGCTGGACACAGAGTACAAAAAGACTTGTTAGGTGGACAAACAACATGGGTGAGGTAATACCTTTTATTGGACTAAGGGTACATCTACACTACCCGCCGGATTGGCGGGTAGAGCATCTAGTGTAGACGTGATAAAATTGATCCCCAATTGCTCTGCCATCAACTCTGGAACTGCACTGCGGTGAGAGGCGGAAGGGGAGTCAACAAGGGAGCGGCAGCGGTCGACTCGCCACCGTCCTCATGGCCAGGTAAATCTACCTAAGATACACTGACTTCAGCTACGCTATTTGCATAGCTGAAGTTGCATACCTTAGGTCGACACCCCTCCACCCCCCATTGTAGACCTAGCCTAACTTCTGCTGGTGAGAGAGACAAGCTTCCAGCTACACAGAGCTCTTGTTCAAGTCTGGGAAAGGTACTCAGAGCATCCCAGCTAAACACAAGGTGGAACAGATACTTTAACATAAGTAGTTAGCACATATTGTAAGGGACCATTCAAGGTAGAATGGCCTGTTAACACCTCTGCAGTCATAGGACATGGGACATAAAGAAGAGGCTGGTGGGTTACAGAATGTAAATTCAGTGTTAGGTGGAAGCAGTTGCAACTGGAATTATTTGGAGACTGAAATGGGTCTGGATGCAGCTTGTAAACAGGGACTCTCACCATGTTAACTTGATTTTGTTTTTACTTTATTCTCTTGTTGCTCTCCTGATCAAATTAGTCATTTTAGTTAAAATGAATTGCACAATTGGTTGATTGGATATTGGGAGGCATAACAGCTCTACTGCTTTATTTTAATTGGCTAGATAATTTTAATTTATTATAGAAGTAACTATTTGGACTGTGACCTCAAATGTTTGTGCACACACTTCATTGAAAGCAAGGGTATCGTTCCATTGACTTCATGGTGGCAGGACTGGCCTTACCATGAGGCAAATTGAGGCGGCCGCCTCAGGTGCCAGACTGTGGGAGGGGTGCCACTAGGACCCAGAGCAGGGGTGGGCAAACTTTTTGGCCCGAGGGCCACATTGGAGTTGCACAACTGTATGGAGGGCTGGGTAGGGAAGGCTGTGCCTCCCCAAACAGCCTGGCCCCCACTATCCACCCCCTCCCACTTCCCGCCCCTTGAGTGCCCCCCTCAAAACCTCCAACCCATCCTGCCCCTCCTGCTCCTCATCCCCTGACCGTGACTTTGGGAAATGTGCATGAAATAGTGGTTGGCTTTGCAGAAAAGAGGTTTCCCTAACTGTAGAGGGGCAATAGATTGCACACATATTCCCATTTTGGCACCAGACCACCTTGTGATGGAGTACATCAATAGGAAAGGGTATTTCTCCATGGTGTTGCAGGGGCTTGTGGTGTTTCACTGACATCATTGTGGAGTGGTCTGGGAAGGTGCATGACACATGCATTTGCTGGAACATTGTCCTGTATAGAAAGCTAGAAGTGGGGACTATCTTTCCAGACCAGAAGATTACAGTGCGGGATGTTGAAATGCCCATAGTGATCCTGGGAGACCCAGTATACCCCTTACAGCTGTGGCTCATGAAACCTTACACAGGAAACCTGGACAGAAGTAAGGAGTGGTTCAACAACAGGCTGAATAGGTGCCGGATGACAGTGGAATGTGCCTTTAGCAGATTAAGGGTGTGCTGGTGATGCCTTTATGGCAGGTTAGACCTCAATGAGGATAATATTCCCATTGTCATAGCCATGTGTTGTATGTTGCATAATCTTTGTGAAGCTAAGGGTGAAAGGTTTGCTCAGGGGTGGAGTATTGAGGCAGACCACTTGGCTGCTGATTTTGAGCAGCCAGATACCAGGGCTATCAGAGGGGCCCAGAGGGGGCAATTCGAATCAGGGAGCCTTTGAGGCTACACTTTGAAAATGAGAACCAGTAATTTATATCACTATGATTGGCACTGCAATGTTATGTTACATGTAGTTTTCCTAGGAAGCAATGGTGATATCTGGGGCCTTACATTCCAGTAAGCAAATGATTAAACTGCCTGCTAGCTCAATTTGTAGAAAACAAATAATGATGAGTTACCATTCAAAAACTTTTCTTTTATTGCACAAGAACCAACGTACACCCACAAAGATGCTTGGTGGGAAAGGAGGTACCAGGGAAGGGAAGGGCAGACTTTGAGAGCTGTGTGTAGGTCCAGCTATTATTTTGAAAGTTGTCTGAGGAGGTGGAGTGACTTTCTGGGGAAACCGAGAAGTCCCAGAAAGTGGAAAGGACTGTGCAGGTCGAGTTTTGGGGGGCGTGAAAAAGATTTCTGAATGTGCTGCAGGGGAGGCTGGGCATGCATCTGCTTAGCCTGTAGCATTATTAAGGACGTCAGCATCTGCATTTGGTCCTCTGTGACTTTAATCATCTGCTCAGTAGCATCCTGAACAAACTCCTGATTTTCCTTTCTCTCTTGCCTTTTGGCTTCCCTCCATTCCTTCTGTTCCTTTTTCTCTGCATTGGAGCAGTGCAGTATGTCCAAGAACCTCTTCTTCACTCCATCTTGGGCACTTTCTTATCTGGCGGAGACACTCAGCTGGTGTGTGTCAGGTGTTCCTGAAGACCACATCTGCCGAAGCAGAAGGACCAATGCACAGAAGCACGATTGTTATGTATTCATGCACAGCATTGAAATGTTTCAGTAAACTACACCTTTTGTAACATAACAATCACTTTCTCACTGACCCTGCCAGCTTTGAACATTTCTATACCCTGAACCCACCTCTGCACTATACAAACCACAGCCACTTACCAGGCATCTCCTGTCCTGTTTCTTATTCACCAGAAAGCAACTGCTGAGATTGGCTAGACACCTCTGGAGTAGAGAACAGTTCCTGGCTGCCTGCCTGCCCCACCAGGTGACCTGGCCATGGGCTCCACATCATCGTCTAACTCCACCTCTTCATCAATGACTTCATCCTCCGGGTTAGGTCGTCTTTCCTCTGCCTCCAGATCCACCACAATATTCATGGAGCTCTTGGCGGTGGAGGTGGGGTCGCCACCGAGGACAGCATCCAGCTCCTTATAGAACTGGCAGGTCTTAGGTGCAGCACCGGAGCGATGGTTTGCCTCCCTTGCCTTATGGTACGCCTGCCTCAGCTCCTTTATCTTCACTCTGCACTGTAGCATGTCCCAATCATAGTCCTTTTCGCACAAGCCTCGAGAAATCTGCCCATAGGTATCACAATTCCTACGGCTCAAGCACAGCTGGGACTACACAGCCTCTTTTCCCCATATACTGAACAGATCCAGCAGCTCCGCAATGGTCCAAGTGGGAGAGCGTTTGCTGCGATAACCTGCCATGGTCACCTGGGAAGATATGATGAGACCTCTCCATGCCGAGCCAACAGAAAATGGAATTTCAAAAATTCTGAGGGTTTCAAAGTGGTAGGGGTGGATGGTTGTTTACCTGACTGCAGGGCAATGGAGGTCAAATTGCTGACCAGAGCAGTCACGATGGTCATTGTGGGACACCTTCTTAATCCCAATTAAAGTGATAAAATCAAGCGTGGTGTCTACACTGGCACTTTGTTGACAAAAAGCCTTATGTCTCTCATTGGGCTGGTTTTATTTTGTCGCCAAAATGGGGCCTTTTTGCTGCCAAAAGTCACATCGCAGTGTGTATGCATCCACTGTTTTGTTAACAAAAGCTGCCTTTTGGGGACAAAACTTTGTAGTGTAGACAAGGCCTACAATCAGAATCAGGGCTGCTGTTTTTCCATTTTGTTAAGCTGGAAGCTGTTAGTTGCTACAAGTATGCATGTCTTTGCTCTATAGGCAATCACAGAAAGTGTTAAAGCTGATGAGCACACTAACCATCCCCCCATTCAGGCTATTAAGCCCCTTTTTCAGAGTAAGCTGAAACAATAGCATCCACCATCCAAGGCACTGGGCCACATGGGAAGGCTTAAGCAAGAACTAACTCATAGAGAATAAGAGAGCGGTTGCCCTGGGGACTGATTGCAAATAAATACAGGGAGTGGGTCGTGGATTTGTTGGAGCTGTGTGTGGTGTTTGTGCCTTCTGTGTTTAGGGAAACAGAGCTCTGTGTACATGCTTTGTAAATAAACAGGATTGTACCAAAGAATATAACTGACTCATATAATCAATTTCTTCTCCTGATGGAAAACTACCGGCAAGGCCCCGAATATTGGCTAAATGTTCACAAGTGTCTCTTTGCCTTATGGACCTGGTCTTCCCATATGTGTAGGAGTGTTCATTACTTGCATAAGTAAACATTTGTAGTACTGCAATGGCCCTGACTCTACAAACATTCGTGTTTAACTTTGCATTTGGAATCTGATTGCTAAATGAAAGAGGCACTCCCTCTACAGGACACTGTATAAAGTGAAAAACCTTTTTTTAGGAATAAGCATTCATGTTTCTTATTGGCAGGAAATTTGTGTCACCATGGTATTACTGCAGGTAGTAGGAAGCACAATATATTCTTTTAATACTACTACAGTTTTTACTGTTACTGAAGGCGTTCTAAATGTAATCCAGTACTTTAAAAAGACACAGTATTGAACATAAAGATATGTTTTGCGTCAAACTACTTTACACTTTCCCCATTTTGTTTGTAATTTTAAAAACTGCTATACAATAACCAAAATGTCAGATGTATAATAACATATTATGAAATATTTTACACCATTTCAAAATTATTTTATTCACATTTTTAGAAAATAGCAAAATGTATTTTCCATTTTACTTATTTGTAATTGCTGAAAATGTGCTCTCACCTAGAGTGAGCAGACAGCAAGTGTGAAAAATCAGGATGGGGGTAGAGGGTAATAGGAGCCTATATAAGAAAAAGACCCCAAAATCAGGACTGTCCCTATAAAATCGGGACAGCTGGTCACCCTACTCTCACCTTTGGTAGGTAACTAAGGTCACATCTGTACAGCTGCGCTGGTGCAGCACATCTGGTGACAATGCTCTATGCTAGGGGTTCTCAAACTGGGGGTTGTGACCCCTCAGGGGGTCACAAGGTTATTACATGGGGGGTCACGAACTAGCCTCTACTCCCAAACCCTGAGTGTTTTTAATTTATAAGGGGGGGAGGGGCACACTCATTGGTTTGCTGTGTGAAAGGGGTCACAATACAAAAGTTTGAGACCCACTGCTCTATGTTGATGGGAGAGAGCTCACCCACTGGCATAAGAAAACCACCTCCATGACGGGCAGAAGCTGTGTCGCTATGACATAGCGCTGTGCACACAAGCACTTATGTCTGTGTAACTTATGTCGCTCGGGGGGGGGGGAGATTCACACCCCTGAGCGACATCAGTTATGCTGATTTAGGCTACAGTGTAGACATAGCCTAAGTCTAGTCCAATCTCTCCCATCCAGTGCCACAGAGAAACTACACAACTCATAACCCGTGATCACATGATCAACACCCATTATCTAGGAATCCTCATATTGCAGTAAGCAATATACAGATTAACCAAGATTAGGCAAAGAAACACTGAGAATTTGGGAGCCATGAAGGGTGTCAAAGATGAAAACAGAAGAGTGTTGATGGAAGATGGCAAAATCATTAGAAGATAGCAGCAGTTTTATAAGAAACTGCTCAATAAAAAGAATCTGAGGAAACTGTTGAGGGAAGTGTGTGTAAGCAACAACCTCACAATTTCTTAGCATGGTGAGTTGTCAGGCAGCACTAAAGAGGATGAAACATGGCAGTGGGATTGGATGGTGTAACAGTTGAGGCATTTAAAGCATTAGGCCATAAGGGAGTCGTGGTGATGATGATAAACTTCTTCCACTTAATCTTGAATTGGAAAAATACCCAACAAATGGATGAAGAGCACATTGGTCCCGATCTTCAAAAGTAAAGGGGATGTTCAAGAATGCAGTAAATGCAAACCCATCAAGTCAATGAGTCACATGATGGATGAAATGGGTGGAAAGAATTATGGAGAAAAGATTTCATGAGGAACCAGAACCCCAAGTAAATGACAATCAATTCAGGTTTATGCCAGGAAGGTCAACCATAAATGCAGTATTTGCAGCCCGAATGTTGCAGAGCAGAAGTACAGGGAGAAACACAAGGAATTGTGTTTGGTGTTTGTGGACTTGAAGAAGGCTTATCACAGAGTTCCTAGAGGATTGATATGATGATGTCTGTGGTCATGCAATCTGCTGGAGACATCATAGACATTTACAAGTGTAGCACAATAGCAGTGAGAAGCAGCTTTAGCTACAATGAGCCAATTATTATGCAGATAGGCCTGCATCAAGGATCAGTCTTAAACCAATGCTATTTGTGATTGTAATGGACATGGGATTAGAGGAGAGACTCCATGCAGCATGCTTTTCACTGATGACATTATATTGTGTCATGAAGATAAATATGCACTGGAAAAGGATATAGAACAATCGAGGGTTGCATTAGAAAAAAATGGTTTACAAATCAGTCAACCTAAGATGAATTACATGTAATGCTTCTTTGAGAGGGACAATGAGAAGCCAGTAGCTCTAAATAGTATAGAGTTAAAGTCTGTGGAACAATTCAAATACCTCAGTTGAGTGTCAAACTATAATGGGGATGGGGATGTTAGGAGCTGTATGAAGAGCACTTGGTGCAAATACATGGAGCTGATGGGAATTCTCTGTGTTAAGGATATGCCAACTAAACTGAAGAACAAAGTGTATAAGACCATGATTAGGCAAACCATGACAAATGGGTCAGAATGCTGGCCAATGAAGAACAGAAAACAACAACTACATCAGAGTGCCAAAATGAGAATGCTCTGGTGATGCTGGGTAAGACAAGAGCTGATATGCTGTGCAGTAAAATAGTATGAGCCATGATGCAGGTAGCTTTTATCATGGAAAAGCTGTGGAAGCATCAACTGAGAGAGTTGGATCATGTGAAATGACGAGGAGTGGGATGTGTTGGTCAGAGAATACAAGATCTAGTAGTCATGGGACAAAGACCACAAGGAAGACCCAGAAAAAGATGGTTTGAGATGCTGAAGGAGGACATGAACAAGGTCAGCGTCTGTTTGGAAGATACGTTCAACAGGAATGCTTGGAGATGAAGAACAAGAACTGCTGACCCCGACTAATGGGGCAAGGTGAAGACAAAGAAGATTATATTGCAGTGATCTCTCTGTCTCCACTCAGGTCCATTCTAAATTCTTTGATTCCTTTATCTTCCCTCAGAAAATGAAGGATACCACTAGCAGCTGGAGGCGCCCCATCATTCTGGAGGTCCAGGAAGCAATCCAGAAGACAAGGGCTAGCTAAGCTTTTGGAAATGCTGGTTTCCCAGTAGACTTCTTCCAACACCTATCCGAAACACTTGCCTCTCTGTGTGTATATTAATCTGTGCATGTTAATAAAATCCTAAAAGGAGATGTTCTACTTCCCATCCTGCAAACTGCCCATATTTCATTACTGCTAAAACCCAAATTAATATGCCAGTTACTGCCCACTGTCTATGATAAATACCAACAGTAAAATATTGGCAAAATATCTGCACAGAAACTGAAGAAAGTTCTACCAACCATTAAACATACCAATCAGATGGGCTTCATTAAACCACCTGCAACATTTGATAACCTAATCTTAATCTCTCAGGCCTGCATTGCACCTGTCTCTGTAGATACAGAGGCATTTGACAGTCCCAGTCTATGCTCTCCTCTCCATAGGGTTGGATTTGTCCCCAAAACCTCTATATGCAACTTAACCTATGGATACTTACTTGTATTTGGGACACAAGACAGCAGATACCGAGACCCCATTCTCATTGGGTATCTCTCTATTCACTGATCATGAAAAAGGAGATGGTGCTTTTTTCCATCCTCATACTCAAAAATGGCTGAGCAGATTTTCCTCAATCTTCCCAACAGAGATAAAAACAAACATACTTCAACTCTTCAACTGACCCCAACTATGGAAAATTCAGCCAAAAGGAGATGAAAACAGTCTTACAATGGAAACTCTTTTTGCACCTATAATAGTCAATCCAGTCACATATTTGGACACTGAATGGTCTCATGAACTGCATAATGTTAATTAGCTTTGTTTGAGTGAGATTAATATAAGAAAAATCATATTTTTAAGATTATGGGGCTCTAGTCAAATTGTGTGAAGGAAAATTATGGAAAATTGGAAGTTGGCATTCTACCAGGATATACTGCATGTATTATGAACTTGTCCAAAAGTCAAAATTTTATTATTACAGTAACTATTTTGGCTGAAAAAATGTATTAACTTTACATTTCATTTCTTTGGCAGTATCTATAGATAAAAATGATTTTATATTTAGGTATTGCCTTTCACATGTTTCTATGGGAGTAAATGTTTTTGCTTTTTCTTTGATTTTTAGAAAATAACTGTCATAGTTAAGAAATTGCTATTTTACTCTGAAAGGTGCTTGATATACAGTGTTAGCAGATTGAACTAGCTGATGTTGCTGCTTTGAAGAGAATTACACAGAGGCATTTTAAACGGTTTAAAAAAACTTCTTGGAAATGGCGGCCACAAAGTTAATTATGTGTTTAAATAGAAGGAACAGACTTCTGGAAACCCAAGAGTGCTTTTGAAAACCAAAAGTGGTGCAGAGATTCAGTCCTCAAGTGCAGGAAATTGTGATGTGGCAAATAAGTAAAGAATTTGGGTACAAGGGTGGGAAGAAAATATCTATTTTATATATGCATAAAGACAACATCACTCTAATGTACTAATTGTACTGTAATAACAGTACTTTGGCCCTGTCTTGAAGCGTACTCAAATTATATTGCTATTATGGTGTAACACATGTCCTACCTTGTGTTACTGAATACTTGAAATAGCTAATAGATTGTCATTGGTGGTGTTTTAGTTCTTTACATCTGAAGACCATTGGCGAGATCTTCAGTTAGGGCTTGTCTTCATTATGGGAAGATTGACGCTGCTGCAATCAATGCAGCAGGGGGTCAATTTAGTGGGTCTAGTGAAGACCTGCTAAATCGATGGCAAAGCACTCTCTGGTCAACCCTGGTACTCCAGTTCTCTGAGAAGAGTAAGGGAAGTTAACCGGAGAGCGTCTCCCATCGACGCTGCATAGTGAAGACAGCAGGGTAGGTCAATCTAAGCTACAGGTTTCAGAGTAGCAGCCATGTTAGTCTGTATCTGCAAAAAGAACAGGAGTACTTGTGGCACCTTAGAGACTAACAAATTTATTTGAGCATAAGCTTTCATGGGCTACAGCCCACTTCATCAGATGCATCGAATGGAACATATAGTGAGGAGATATATATACATATAGAGAACATGAAAAGGTGGGAGTTGCCCAACCAACTCTAAGAGGCTAATTAATTAAGATGAACTGTTGTCAGCAGGAGAAAAAAACTTTTGTAGTGATAATCAAGATAGCCCATTTAAGACAGCTTGACAAGAAGCTGTGAGGATACTTAACACGGGGTGGGGGGTGGGGGGAATAGATTCAATGTGTGTAATGGCTCAGCCATTCCCAGTTTCTATTTAAGCCTAAATTGATAGTATCTAGTCTGCATATCAATTCAAGTTCAGCAGTTTCTCCTTGGAGTCTGTTTTTGAAGCTTTTCTATTGCAAAATTGCCACCTTTAAATCTGTTACTGAATGGCCAGAGAGGCTGAAGTGTTCTTCTACTGGGTTTTGAATGTTATGATTCCTGATGTCAGAGTTGTGTCCATTTATTCTTTTGCATAGAGACTGTCCGGTTTGGCCAATGCACATGGCAGAGGGGCATTGATGGCACATGATGGCATATATCGCATTGGTAGATGTGCAGGTGAATGAGCCCCTGATGGTGTGGCTGATGTGGTTAGGTCCTATGATGGTGTCACTTGAATAGATATGTGGACAGAGTTGGCATTGGGCTTTGTTGCAAGGATAGGTTCCTGGGTTAGTGTTTTTGTTGTGTGGTGTGTGGTTACTGGTATATGCAACAGGTTGGGGGGCTGTCTGAAAGCAAGCACAGGTCTGTCTCCCAAGATCTGTGAGAGTGAGGGATCATCTTTCAGGATAGGTTATAGATCTTTGATGATGCGCTGGAGTGGTTTTAGTTGGGGACTGAAGGTAACAGCTAGTGGCGTTCTGTTATTTTCTTTGTTGGGCTGGTCTTGTAGCAGTAGTCACCTTTCCTTTTAATCTAAGCTATGTTGACTCCAGCTACATTATTCACATAGCTGGAGTAGCGTAATTTAGGTTGACTTACCCCAATAGTGAAGACAAGCCCTTGGTGTAAATAGGCATGGCTATTTGTAAGTCACCTTAGCTCCCTTATACCTGCTGAGAATATGACCCTGTGGTGTATTTAAACGATACAAGATTTATAATCGAAGGTAACATACAAATTTAAGAGGTTTCCCAACATATTTTTGTTGTCTGCAGCGACTGTTTCTCTTTTTCATTATTACTGTATATATTTCACTTGGGCTTTGCCTTTTAATCTAGTTGGTCTCCCCCAAACTGCTCACATGAGCACATTCTACCACAGAAAGAGACATCTGCTTTTGCATGTATTAATAATATGCTGTTGTATAAATGATTAATATAAGACACCACAGGCCTTGAGTTACGATGTGGTAATTCACACTTAGCTCTTAGATGGCTCTCAGCCTCCAACCTTTTGATTCACAATGCACTAGGCATGATTTATTACACTGTAATTCATACTCTGTTGTTTCTAATTGCTAAAATTTAGTGTCTGGCATGTACAGAATGGATGATACAGTTGATTAGAATGTGCAGATCAGATCTTGCACCCAAAGGGTACAGTTGAAGTAATTCTCCAAATTGGTTAATTATGCAACATTTGAGATGACAACTGAAAGACAAAACAGTGAAGCAGAGTGTAAGGACTCAATCCTTCAAGGTGCTAAGCACTCAGGACCCGATCCAGCAAAGCCCTTAAACATGTGCGTAACTTTGATCATGTTTAAAGTTAAGCACATGCTCAAGTACTTGTTGGATCAGGACCAGAGTGCTTAGTATCTTGCAGGATCAAACCCAAAGGAAACCTGTACAACCCTTTCAAAGATGTGTCTGGGAGCTTAAATTCATAACTTTGTTAGACATTAAAAATCACAACCGTAATAAAGACACTGGATTTATGGCTTATTACAACAATCCGTAACCCAGTAACTCCCCTTTTTGTCCTATGACTACAGGGGTGTTGATGGGCACCTTCACCTTGAATAGTACCTTAGACTATGTGCTAACTACTTACACTTCTGCTAAATCACTCATTCCATCTTGTATTTAGCTGTGATGACACTCTCCCTATCTTTCCCAGACCTGAAGAAGAGCTCTGTATAGCTCAGAAACTTGTATCTCTCTCTCACCAACCGAAGTTAGTCCAATAAAATATATTAGCTCACCCACCTTGTCTCTCAAACCCTAACATCCTGGTAAACACATGCAGGTTTCTTGAGCATCTGTGTTCATGGGGTCTGACTAACAGAAGGTCAGTAGGATAGGACTGTACAGCTTTTGAGGTCAAAGGTGTTATTTTCCTATTTATAACCATGATGAAGGGTGAGAGAAAAGACCATTGCGTGCAGAAAAGACCAAGTTGCTCCTTCTAAATAGAGGAGATAATTACAGTTATTAACTGGCTATGGATATTGAAAATATCAATTGAAAATTGAAAAAAACCCAGAAAAATACTGCAGATTCCTAAAAAGATAGGTCAGATTGGTTGAGAATTAACTAGCCTCAGAACTTCATGTTTAAGAGCTATCGTAATTTCCCTGAATGATCTGCAAGTAGTAGTGTAGACAAAGCCTTAGTCTGACACATAGCTGCATGCATTCTGTCCATGCCAAACTGAGGATCTGAATCCTGCAGTGAACTGCTTCCTGGATGTGAGCAGAAGAATCACCTTAAATTGTGATGCATTCTCTGAACCTGAACTACAGAACATTTCTTTTTACAAATAACAGGAAAACAGGGCAGAGGGTCAGAGGGTGAGATGCAAATCACACAGCCAAGTTCCACTTAATCAGCATGACAATCACACTTATTTGTATAACATTGTCCTTCACAGAGGTTGTTCTCACACTGATCCTTAATAAAGGGGATAAACAGCTGATGAGAATAACAGCCAGAGGAGATATTTCTAGTCTGCTATTGTTCTTTTACTTGGCCAGTCTCTTTGCAGCCTAAGGGGATAAATAGAGAGACTGTACAGGGGATTAACATACTTTCTTTCCAGCACTACTGATATGCCAAGGTGATGACTCTATTGGCATTGTTTCATTGAAAGGTTTATTTCACTCAGACTTTCTGAAATCCACCACAAAAGCAAAAACTCAAGAGTTCTGGGGCTAAGTTTCTTCTTCCTTCCCCACGGGAACGAACTAGGCAAAGATTACCTGCTTGGTCACTGAAAGATCATTCAGGATCTAGCCACCCTGTGGGCATTGTGGCACTAGATGTAGCCCTTAAGTCCTGTAAGTGCTGCTTAAAACAAACCAACCAAAGCTCTACCTCACATTTCCTGCTTAGCTCTGCCTAGGGACCAGGAAACCACAGTCAAGATGCATGTGAATATTATGTGCCTTTACAAGCTCTGGATGGATACGAATATGGCAGAGCCACTTTTCAACATACTGTGGGTAATAAGATTGATTTCAGCTTCACTATAAATTGGCTAGTAAAAAAGATAGATGCTCTTGCCCTTCCAATTAACTTTGGGGGTGGGGGTGGTGGAATAGAACAAATACAGCACTCTTTCCCACATATTTCATCCTTGAAGGGAGATCTCTATTTGATACCCAAACAATTAAACAATGGTGGATGACAAAGCCTGGGGAATTTCTGATCTTATAGAAACTACTTTTCAGCTCAGTTTCTCAGCATAGCCCATACCAGGGCAAGACAGAAAATTGACCTCCTGGGCCCCCAACGCTCTCAGCTTTTTATCTGAATGAAGTCTCATATTCCCTAGAAAAGATGAGAATCCTTCCCATCAACAGAATCTGTGTGTTATCTGTCCTCAAGGTAAGGAGATGCAAGTGCTCTATTACTACTTTATAGAAATGTCTGTGTGCTGATTGTCCCATTCAGGCTGCCACTGAGTTCCTGATCTGCAAAGACACACTTCACGCATGCTTAATTTATGCTGATGGAACTACTCACTGCTTAAAGTTAAAGGGTTGTTTTGGTGAACGAGTGCCTATGGTATTTATGGCACAGTGTTGAAACCAAACACGATTTGTTTGAATTCCGCTCTGCAAACTGCAGTCACTGAGTTTTGCAGAACTCTTTGCTGTTTTTATATTCACTGAAATATCATAGGTACTTTTGGAAGAACAGTGGGAAAAATTGCAAATGGTTTCACTAGAAAAAGACAGTGACTTTTAGGTGGTTGGCATGTATAAAACTTGAAGACTCCTGTGTGGGGAAAATTATGTGTGGATAGCAAGTATAGCCCCCATGTACTCCAGGCTGCTAAATTTAGAAATATTGAATAGATTTAGTGATTTTCTAATCACATTCAACCTTTGATAGTTTGAAAAACTGTGACCAAATTTAAGTTTTCACTCTAATCTTAGACATATAATTGAGGATAAATTATTAGGCAACCTGGATTTAAAGGAGTCTTCTGACCCTGTTGCTTGACATTCTTGGGAAATAAATTAATTCTTTGAGCCTCACAGCTGAAAATTTCTAACCCTGCCAATATCAGAGGATCAAACTAGTTTATTTATAGGGCACTCTGACCTTTCCAATTGTAATACAGTTTAAGGCCAGGTAACAGGAATTAATTAAACCTCTGTGTACAGCAAGACCCTAAATTAGGGGATTCTGTATTCACTGAGCTGTGGGATTCATTCACATGGTTTAATTATAATTAAAGATGGACCAAAGAGGTAGCATCAGATTAGGTTGAATTATTATTATTTGTGTTGCAGTACTAGAAACCCTGGTCATGGATCATTGTGCAAGGGGCTGTACAAACACAGAACAAAAAGACAGTCCCTGCCCCAATGAGTCCACAATCTAAATATAAAATGAGGTACCAAAGGTGATACAGCAGCCAGGAGGAGCACAAGGAACCAACTGAATAAGCCAATAATGTTTTAAGAGTTTGGGTCCAGGTTTGAGGCTGAATCAAAGCTAGTGCCTGGGTTCAGATTTGGTGGTGCTGAATGGCAGAAATATCACAAGAGCTGCTGACATTGTGAGACTTCCGCCATCTTGGGTCAATGTTTTGCGACAGCAGCTGGTCTTACGAGATTTTGGCTGCCCCTGAATTAGACGTGCTAAATCTAGGCACTTCCTGGTTTTGAATCAGAACTGGAACCAAAACTATGGAGTTCAGAGCTGAATATTCTAACCCAACCCAACTATTTTAGACTGGATTTGAGTTCTGGTTTTGGACATCTTTTTCTTAGAAAACATGACTGAGTATAATGTAAACTATAGTGTAAACTTTGGTGGATACTTATGAAGCGGTCTCCTGGACAGGAGAAGAGGGAAGTTAGCGATGACTTGTCAGATTCTTTGCTTTAGCTGGACAATGGAAAGAGGAGTGGGATACCTTTAACCACTTTTAATAGTCCTTTAAAGAGAATGGTAGACAAGAACCATAGCTTCTCTGTAGATCAAATGACAGCTGGAACTATCCCACCTAGTTTGTTCTAATTATTACCCCTCTCTAAAAATGTGGTTGATTTTTAATCTACTCCAAATTTTTCCTTCCTTGACAAGTTATCGTTGAGCTGTTAGGAACATCTGGAAAAGGAAAGCTCTTATCCTGAGCCTTCTGTCTGCCAACTTGGAGGAAGGAAGGAGCTGCTAGTGGCACATCACTTTTGAAAACTGAAGTCTCTGTGGTTAATGAATCCATCCATCTTCTCTGGTGACCAATCCCAGATTGTTTTCAACTTCAGACTCTCAGCTCTGTCCTTTTTCACTTGCTACGATCCTGGCCTTTGTTTATTTGTATTCCTATAGCACATCTGAACTCTAGCTCTGGATCATGACTCCATTGTGCCAGGTGTTGTACAAACACAGAACAAAATGACAGTCTTTGACCCCAGGCACTTACTTACACTCTTTACTTGTTAAAGTACCATAATTACAAGGTAAAAGACATTACACAGTGCCTAGCAGACTGTATATGCTAAATGCAGGACATTAGTCTTAACCTCGGCTTCATCATCAATATATTTAGTATTTATTTCAAAGTTATATTTGATCCAAGATTTATTAAGGGTTTAATATTGACTAGATGAGCTTTTTCTTCTCAGTGTATTTTGTTGTGTGTCATTAATGAGAATGTATATATTGGTGTTATAAACATATACACAAAAAAATGAACAGTACCATCCCCCAGCCCTGAAGCCCCCTTGCTTTTCGGTGAAATGTTCCAATTCTAATAGTTGAAGGCAGCCCACACAGTGTAACTTCTTATTACATTTGCAAGGTCTGTTTCTGTCTATGCCATGTGGTGTGCCGAGTCTTCATTTATTTACTCTAATTTAAGGTTTCGCATGCCGGTAATACATTTTAACATTTTCAGAAGGTCTCTTTCTATAAGGCTATAATATATAACTAAACTATTGTACGTAAAGTAAATAAGGTTTTTTAAATTTTTAAGAAACTTCATTTAAAATTAAATTAAAATACAGAGCCCTCCCCTCCCCCCGGACTGGTGGCCAGGACCCAGGCAGTGTGAGTGCCACTGAAAATCAACTTGCGTGCCGCCTTCGGCACGCATGCTATAGGTTGCCTACCCCTGGTCTATGCCATTTGATTGTGAGCATTTTGGGGTAGGGATCCAGTTTTTGTTTGACACTGACCTTCAGTTGTTCAGTGTCACACATATATACAGAGCTAGAGTCTCATTTATGATCTGCAGTAGCCTCTCCTTTGCCCCATCCTGCGCTCTGTCAGGAGGAGCTTGTATGTAGAGGAGAATCTGGCCTACGGTATGGGTATAAAGGTTAAGGCTAGGATTCTGAGGACATGGTGTAAATGGTAACCGTCAATTTTAATGATGTCTGTGACCCCTGCAGCAGCTATAGGCCTGGCTTCTACTTCAAGCATTGTGATCTGACCCACGTGGTCACAGCACCACTCAGGTTTGGTATGTCTCTCCCTCAATATAATCCCAACTATACATATAAAATGATGGGGTCTAAATTAGCTGTTACCACTCAAGAAAGAGATCTTGGAGTCATTGTGGATAGTTCTCTGAAAACATCCACTCAGTGTGC
This sequence comes from Mauremys reevesii, assembly GCF_016161935.1. Classification (NCBI taxonomy): domain Eukaryota; kingdom Metazoa; phylum Chordata; order Testudines; family Geoemydidae; genus Mauremys; species Mauremys reevesii. Next base: position 304,370,853 of record NC_052623.1, read on the forward strand.
AGCAGCAGTCAAAAAAGCTAACAGAATGTTGGGAATTTTTAAGAAAGGGATGGATAATAAGACAGAAAATATCGTATTACCTCTATATAAAGCCATAATATGCCCAGAGCTTGAATACTGCATGCAGGTGTGGTTGCCCCATCTCAAATATATATATATATATATTTATATATATATCAATTGGAAAAGGTTCAGAACAGGGCAACAAAAATGATTAGGGGTATGGAACAGCTTCCTTTTGAGGAAAGATTAATAAGATTGAGACTTTTCAGCTTGGAAAATCGATGACTAAGGGGGGATATGATAGAGCTCCATAAAATCATGACTGGTGTGGAGAAAGTATATAAGGAAGTGTTATTTACTCCTTCTCATAATACAAGAACGAGGGGTCACCAAATGAAATTAATAAGCAGCAGGTTTAAAACACACAAAAAGAAGTACTTTTTCACACAACACATAGTCAACCTGTGGCACTCTTTGCAGAGGATGTTGTGAAGGCCATGACTATAATAGGTTTTTTAAAAAAACTAGATACAATCATGGAGGATAGGTCCATCAATGGCTATTAGCCAGGATGGGCAGGTGTCCCTAGCCTCTGTTTGCCAGAAGCTGGGAATGGGTGACAGGGGATGGATCACTTGCTGATTACCTGTTCTGTTCATTCCCTGGGGCACCTGGCATTGGCCACTGGTGGAAAACTGGATACTGGGGTAGATGGACCTTTGGGCTGACCCAGTATGGTCGTTCTTATGTCCTTTTGAGATGGAAGAGCTGCAACCTAACATACAGGGTCACAATGCTCAGAGCGGAGAGCTGGGTCCAGCCCTGTGGGATAGGAGCGGCTATTGTGGGGTATATGCATGATGGGCTTACTCCAGCCCTACCCCTGGGGCGTCTCCTCCTCACTGGGGTGGGTTTGCTCACTAGCCACCATCCCCTCCCCCAGCCTCTTCTCCACATTTTTGTGTATTCATTCTCCATCCTCAGGACCTCCCCTCTCTGGGGTGGGCTTGCTTACCAGTATCAGAGGGGTAGCCGTGTTAGTCTGGTTCTGTAGAAGCAGCAAAGAATCCTGTGGCACCTTATAGACTAACAGATTCTCAGGAAATCAGTGGTGTCACGGAGATAGCTGGGAGTGCTGGTAACATAGGGTCTGAGTAGGGAGTCCACATATCCAGACAGTCCTTCAGTGAGAGTTCCAATGCCAGAGATGATGGGGCGTCCAGGATTACCAGGTTTGTGGATCTTAGGTAGTAGATAGAATAACCCTGGTCGAGGTTCTAAGGGTATGTTGATTTGTTCCGGTGTTAGTGTAGGGAGTGTCCTGAGTAGATGGTGCAGTTTCTTAGTGTATTCCTCAGTGGGATCTGAGGGAATCTGTTAGTCTATAAGGTGCCACAGGATTCTTTGCTTACCAGGACTTTTGTGGCTGCCTCTCCTTGCTGGAGAGGGCCCTTTCTTCTACAATCCCCCACCCCTCCCCACCCCCCTGGGCCATGACCTTTCATAGAATCATAGAATATCAGGGTTGGAAGGGACCTCAGGAGGTCATCTAGTCCAACTCCCATTTTCCTGACTATGGGTACAAATTGAGTACAAATTTGCATGACAAAATTGTCTTAATATTAATGGATTAAGAACAGTAGTGGGATATATTTTCAAAAGGGCAAAGTTGCATGTGCATGTCATCAGTGAAGGGTTTGCTTTCCTTCAGCCAATTTTTGGTCCACAACAGTGTCCATAACCATGCTATTTGAATTAATTTGACAAGATATGATCATGAGACAAACGCTAGCAAATTATTTACAACAATAGCTAGAGAGACAAGGCGAGTGAGGGAATATCTTTTATTGGACCAACTTCTGTTGGTGGAAGGGACAAGGTTTCGAGCTTGTAGCTCCTCTTCCCATACTACTTCTTCAGCGCTCTGTGTAGGCTGAAGCCATGTCCCTTTCTCCAATAAAAGATATTACCTCACCCGCCCTGTCTCTCAAGTATCCTGGGCTACAACACTGCAAACAAAAATAATTAGGTAAGGCTGAATTGGACCTTTAGCAAACACTTTGCACTCTCAGGCCCCATCACATAAAGTCCAGTCCTGAGACACAGCAGGTCCCCTTACTCAATTATGTTTAGATGGTTAACAATGCCTCAGTGAGCTAGAAAGAGGTTTTAAGCACCCCTGACTGCCAAAGGCAAGCTGAAAAACTAGTGAAGTCTTTGATTTAGTAGCAAAACCTGTTTTCATTACTCAGCTTGGAGTCCTGAGGACAACCCAAATTCCTGCAACACTGAGCTTTCAATAAGACACTGTTTACTCCACTGTGCTGTCAATAAGGTGTTATTACTTTAATTGCAAGATACGAAATCTTTCCCTGGGAACAAACCAGGGAAAGAGAGAAACACAAGGAAATTTGATGAAACTATTCTCTGGGTTTATGCCTTTCAATTAAAGCATTTAAGATTTAAAGTTGCATGAGGTCTCTTATTTTTAAAAAAATGCTCCTGGTGTAGAACAGTATATAACATGCAACATTATGGAAAACATGGGTTATGCTATAACAGCCTGTGTATGTGTCTCTGTGTCTGTGTGTGTGTTTAAAACAAACCATTAAAAGTATAAAAAGCAAGACACATTTTTGTCAGTTAGGGAAAAAGAAATCTCCTAGTTCCTCTGTCATTAAAGGAAAATTGCAGTGAATCGTTATGGGGCCATAATCTGCCATTAATCCAGAAGCACAGGCCTTTGAGATGTAGATCAGTGGCAGGATATGGCTTTTACATAGCTAATTAAGTTGTTACTAATTAACAACAGCTATGGAAAGAATTTTCAGTTTAGTTCTTAAAAATACCTGCTACCAGGCTATGGCTCCATAACTGTGACTGGAGCTGCTCTTCCATTGGTGACCAGTGCCCCATTACTGATACTTCTCAGCAGAAATTCTTGTCTGATCTAGTTTGTGACACAGACTTTTAAAAGACACAATAATTAAACATGTCAATCTCGGGACTTTCTCACATTCTCCAATGCTGCTGAGGTACATTTCCTGTCACAGATTCCACCAGCAGGCTGTCAAAATGGCAACTTCCTGTTAGACTCTTGCTTATTACTTTTAAAACTACATTTAAGGCCCAGTTCTACACACTTGTAGCCATGTATATAATTTTCCCATTCCTTTAAATTGCACACATGAATAATAGGGCTTGTCTACACTAAAAGACTAATCTGGATTAAGATAGGGTGAATAGTTCAAGCACTGATATCCACACATGGAATTATTTGGGAATAACTATTGCACTTTAAATTCACATTCTACTTTAATCTGAATTAATTTCCATGTGTAGACAAGCGTTTGCAGCAGTGAAGGCTCAGCAACTAGAGTCTTTAAAAATCGAGTAGGACTTGGTCAGCAGATTAATCAAGTAAAACACACATGTGGGAATGAAGCTATCTAAACGTTTCATTCATTAATTCAGTAAAAAGATCCATGGGCAATGGGACACATTGGGCATACTAACTGTGGGAGGAGAGGGATTTCCCAGGTAGAAGAGGTAAAGATTTGCTCCTTCTCAGTGACCAGAGACTCCCTTTTCTCCTCGCCGCAAAAGATGCTGTCTAAACTGCTTCCAGCCCCAAGGATTTAGCAAATCCCTGTACCATCCACATGCGGATTAGTACATTTCCTACCCATTGACTGCTGGGCTGTAGATATTTGTCACTAACTTTCACTAGTGTTGCACTGGAGATGAACAGAAAAAAGTCCCCACCATTTTACAATGGCTTATTTGTAGATGACTCAGTGTGATTCAGTTCAGTCTGGGCAGGGCAGGGCTAAACAGTCAGACTGGTTTAGAAAATGACTGGCTGAATGAGAAAGGTGTGTCTGTAACAGGAGACAGTGGTTACGCAGGGCTAACCTGGATTGTGTACAGTGGAGGTAATACACTAGCTGGCTGTATGGCTGTGGATATAAGCAGATATTGCTTATTGACTCATGGGCATTAGCCAAGGGAAATGATACAGGTGGCTGGTTAGTAAGTTGATACTGTCAATAAAAACAACTTTTATTAAACAATTGTTATTAATGGTGTAGATTATTAAAATGGAACATTTGCTGAATTAATTTTTCTCCGTTTATGCTGTTAGTTTGGATTTCACGCAGCTTGGACAGTGGGAACAGATGTCTCAATCTAAACTCATTTAATTAAATTTTTCCATTAATATTGTGTTTTATAACACACATATCCCCTCCCTGTGCGAATCCCTGCACACCTTTCTTCACCACTTCCAGATAAAGCTGCTTCTTCTCATATTCAAGGCCCTCCTCAACTGGTCTGCTCTTTACTTTTATCAATAGCCCCCTTACTCAAACACTCTGCCAACTGTGCTAGTCTTGTCTACCAATTGATCAGCTCCTTGCACGACTGTCTCCATATCTGCCATTATGCCCCTTAAACACCCTCACTGAATGAGGGAGTGGGGGGCAAAAGAGACAATTTCCATGGGGCCCGGGTGATTTAAAAGGGCCCAGGGGGTGCCCAGCTGCCTTTACTGGCAGCACTGCACGGCTAAGGCAGGCTTCCTGCCCGCCCTTACTCTGCACTACTCCCAGAAGCAGCCAGCACATCCCTGCGGCCCCTGTGGAGGGGGTTGCCACACACTGCCCCCACCCCGAGCACTGACTCTGCAGCTCCTACTGGTAACTGCAGCCAATGGGAGCTGTGGGGACGGTGCCTGCAGGCAGGGCCGGCTCCAGGCACCAGCATGCCAAGCGCATGCTTGGGGCAGCATGCCGCGGGGGGGCGCTCTGCCGGTTGCCGGGAGGGCGGCAGGCGGCTCTGGTGGACCTCCCACAGGGACGCCTGCGGGAGATCCACTGGAGCTGCGGGACCGGCGAGTGGCAGAGTGCCCCCTGCGGCGTGCCACCGTGCTTGGGGCGGCGAAATTGCTAGAGCCGGCCCTGCCTGCAGGCAGCAGATCATGGATACCTCTTGGGCCCCCTGTCTAGCAGCTGCTGCCAGAGGGGTGTGTCGGTCGCTTTTGGGAGCCGCCCGAGGTAAGTGCCCACCCAACTGACCTCCTCCGATGCCCAGCCCCCATCCCAGCGTAGAACCTGCACCCCAATTCCCTCCCAGAGCCTGCACCCCCAACTCCCTCCCAATGACTCAATGTTACCTGAGTCTGCTAATTTACTTAAGAACACATTTTTTTTTCAGTGAAGCTGTGCCCTTCAAGACCCACCTCTGCTATCAGCCAATTAATAATGCTTATTTGCAAGAATAGCAGCATTTTATTTATAATTTAAAATTAAGCAAATGTGTTTATTTTGGTATCCTTTTCCCCTTAGCTGCCAATGTGTTTTGGGGGGTTAGAAGCTCTTTGGTGAAGGGACAGCTCTTAGCACAGTAGGACCTGATCAGGGTTCTGGCACTACCACAATAAAAATAATAATGTACAAAAACTAAATTTTGAGACTAAATTACCTACCCAGCTGCCCAGTGTACTGACTGGAGAGCCAATCATAGCAAGAATGTGATCCGCACTGATCACAGTTTGATTTTTTTGTTTGGAATTTGGGTTATATTTTAAAACTAAAGGAGGAGGGACTGGGAATAAAACATGTATGCAGAGATGGTGTAACCATATTGGTCCCAGAATATTAGAGACACAAGATGGGTGAGGTAATATCTTTTATTGGACCAACTAAAACAGTAATCTTGAGACTAGACAATTCAGCAAGCAGGCCTCAGTGACTAAACTAAGATGGTGGTGAATTAATGAGGGGCCCTTGCACCAAGGGGCTCAGAGTGGTGGAGGCGATTCAAAGCAGTAACATGTTCTGTACTAAAGTTGTGAGTTCTGCAGAGGGGAAAACTGTCCTGCGGGGGGAAGGGCCTTGCCCAGTGGGGGTGCTATTATAGAACACATTTTAAAAAATTGAAAAACCACCCATGGCTGAATATAAATAGTTTCTCAAAGGGCTGGCGGGAAATTAGAGCGTTAAACACACAGGCTGAAGGAAGAATTCAAATCTCCAGCATGTTGCCAAACACTGTGTGACTTGCACCTGGGTCTTGCTAGCTGGGTGACCTGCAAGGAGTTGGCTAGGAATGAGGGGGGGTCCACAGCAAAATTCCAGCTGCATGCCCCACTGTTTGCTGTGTTCAACTAGCGCTTCACCAGGTGTGAGTGGCACGTCATGAATGCAACAGTGTGCAGTGCTGGTGCGGGGAGGCTAGAGCTTGGACAAGGAGGGCTGAAGAACCAAACCCCTCACCCAAGAGTACCCACTGCTTCTATCAGCATACCCACCCTCACCTAGAAGCACCTCCCCCGTTATTATCACATCCAGCAGCACCCATCTAAGCACCTTTTCCCACCCAGTACAACTCCTCCCCATTCAATAATCCTTACCAATGCCAAACCAGTCAGATTTTTTCTGTGACTACATGCCTTGTAAGGCTCCTAATTTTGGCTGCTATCTTGGTCTTCCAAGTGGCTTCTCATTGGGACAGAGTGCCCTCAATTGGCATAAGGACTCTACACTTTTGCAGGGGTGACTGTCTCCTCACTAGCCCTGCCTCCTTCCACAAAGCCACAGCCTGGCTGCAGGCTTCAGCAGGAGGGAGGCAAAATCCTTCACCAACAGCCTGGGGAGGGAGCAAGATTCTGGCTTCCAAACACATAACCGAGATGAGACTTCGTAGCTCCACCCACAATGCAGGAGAAGAGGTACTGCTGTCCCAGGGGGAGCCAGAGAGATGGCTGAGTGCAGGGACACTCAAAGTGGGCAGGGGGCACCAGGGAGAGGAAGGGAACACATAAAGGGAAACAGAGCAAGAGGTGGGGGATTTGTCAAATTCAAGGACTTTAGGAGGATCCAGGAAGAGAGGGAGAGATGGGGGAGACAAATGATTTGGCGGCATGGAGGCGGGCAAACTGATTAATTTAATTGTGGTTAAATCTATAGCAATATCCATCAAATATGCAAATTAGGCTCTAGTTGCATAAACTCTCTAGAATCCCAGCCCACATCCTTAACAGGTACCCTGTGACACACCTGGATGATTTTTGGCAGGTGATATTTGTGGATGTTGAGTTTTTTGCCCTCGAATGGCTGACCAACTGAGGCTAATGCACCGTAATACTACAGAGACCTACACAAAATTCTTCTGTAACTGGAGGGAGCATCCTCTGCCATGAAGCAAGTGTGAGTTCTGTTCCTTGAGCGGCATGGCTATGGTTTAGCTGATGACCAGGGTGTACGTGTGTGAACTTGTGTTGTTAGTGTAACAGACTAAAACTATTGAACTACTGAATGGTGAAAATATACCAAATCAGGGTGATGCAAAAGCAAGAGTGGTGAGTTAATAAGTACAGTTGCGGAGAGCCTAAATCAATTCTTTGCTTCATTGTTGACTAGCAAAATGGAGTTGTATTCCAGAGATTAGTGCTGTTTTTTAGGAGCTAATCATATCAAAGCACACAATTAGCAAATTAGGAAAATAAAAGGTGCCAGTCCTAACGCTGTTTGAGCTTGCAAATAAAATCCAATTTACAGAGCAGGCTCAGGAAGAATTCAATACTGTGCTATTACTAGACTACTGAGAAATATTTCTTTCTTACTAGAGAAATATCCCCAAAATAAATGAAAGTTCACACAGGTGTTGTTGCTGCTGTTATACCAAGTCATGTCCTAATCACTGGGTACATGTACAATGCCTAGTATAATGGGGCATGTGGGAGGGGGCTCAGGGCTGGGGTAAGGGGGTGGGCTCCGGGGTGGGGCCAGGGATGAGGGGTTTGGGATGCAGGCTGCCCTGGGGCTGCAGTGAGGAGAGGGGACTCCCTCCACCCCAGCCCTCTCTTACTGCAGCAGCTCTGGGCCGGGGGAGAGGTGCCTCTCCCCAGCTGCAGCAGCTCTGGGTGGGCTGGGCTGAGGGAAGGGCTCCTCTCCGCTGGCCATGGCAAGTCCAGGGCAGGTCTGCGCTGGGGCTGGCAGGGAGGGGTGCCTCTCCCTGCTGTGGCAGGTCTACACTGGGGCCGGCAGGGAGGGGCACCTCTCCCCACCGTGGCAGGTCTGTGCTGGGGGAGAGGCATCTCTCCCCGCTGCAGCCCTAAGCCCCTGCGTGGGGTTTAATAGGCAGCTGCGTGTCTGCCCAGCTTAGAGGGAACTTAGGCCCTGATCCTTGGCGGGGTTGCATATGCCTACGTAATACAAGTAAATATTTGCTCCAAGCCACTTAGCGTGTTTTCTTTCCTGAAATGAATTACAGTAACCCCCATCCCCCTTTTACCAGACATGAAATGACAATTGGAGCATTAGGCAAAATCCAGATCTGGTGTAAATTGGTGTAACGCCCATGGCAATCTCTGGGCCAAATTCTTTTGTGAGGGATGGGTGAGATTCTGTGGCCTGCATTGTGCAGGAGGTCAGACTAGATGATCATAATGGTCCCTTCTGACCTTAAAGTCTATGAGTACACAGTGGAGTAAGCTACACAGCTGGAGTATGTTAGAAAATGGGTGCAATTGGTGAAGCAGTGTAACCTGGTATGCAGTGGGTATGCAAAATAAGAGTAATTCACTTGAACAATGGCAAAAAGGGAAGGAGATAGCAGGTAAACTACTAACAGTAAAAGCAACTAACAGTGGGCTGCAAAATAACTTATTCTTGCTAATGCATATGAGCTGCTTGAAGTGTGAGTCCTAGGCTCGACTGCCTTGTCTACAACAGGATTTAAGCACATTAACACATTAGCTAACATTTAAAAATAGATCCATTTTCCTAGCATTGACATGGCCTAATATGATGCTACAACCTCTATACCCATAGCTTGTAAATTGCACTCAGCATCAGCTGAGTTTATGTCAGTGCAAGTTTATGTCATCACACCACCTGGCCATGTGAGAGCAACAGTGTAGATGGGGTACTGGCATTTTTATGACTGGGTTGTCAGCCTGCTCAATACAGGGCTAGACACCACGGAGGTAGAAACGGCTAAACTAGCACTCTACTGTTACCACCACCATGGAGCTACACTGGTGTTAAAGAGCAGCTGTGTGGAAAACATAAAAAAAGGCTAGTGCAGACAAAGTTTGTGTCTGAAATGGCCAGAGACTCTTTGATCTTCAAGCCAATCCATTCTCCTAGGCCTCTGAAGAGGGTATTGTTGGGCTAGAGAGGCATAGGAGAGTTAAGTGGCTTGAAGTTTGAATGGATGATAGGAAGAGTTCATGAGTGCAGTAAGATCAGTAGATTGTTTCCAATTGTACATACATGCCTAAGTCAAATAAACACCCCAACCCCATACACAGGGGTATAGGAGTAACAAACAGTAATTCACACTGATTGTGCAGTCCCAGATAGAAGATAAACCTGGACTAGCAGGAGCCACAAGAAGGGACCTAAAGGCTGAATTACCTGGAAGTGGGGTGCTCATTATAGGCCTGCTCCTGCTGGAATAAACTGAATTCCAGATCTTAAGTTTTTATGAGTGCATAATGATTTCCCCCCTCCATATCACAGCTCTGCTGTGGAAAAGGAGGAATTCCATCATCCAGAGAATTTAGAAAATAAGCTGATAGTTCTCAATAGCAGTGGCACAACTTCATGGCAAGAACTTGGAAAAGGACAGTAATATGGAAAACAGACAATGTTGATATACTAATAATTTAAAAATGGTACTTGGCAGCTCTATTATTCTGCTTCTAAAAAGGACAACACAAATGAAGACACTGAATGCATTTTAAAATAATTTTTATTAAAATGATAAATATAAAGAAACATCTTAATGTTCAGAAATTAATAGCAAGTATTCTTAACAAAAATACAAAATGTATATTCTTATGTGTCCAATCATATCAACTTCTGAAGAACCTTACAAATATTGGCATTGTTATGTAGTTTATAAAGTTGCTCAGACAGACTATTAGAGAGACAAGGTGGGTGGATAATATCTTTTACTGAACCAACTTCTGTTGGTGAGAGAGCCAAGCTTTCGAACGTACACAGAGCTCTTTGTCAGGTCTGACTTCACTGAATTTATACCAAAGATGATTTTGGCCCACAGTGGATGATGATGTCACAATTTGTGATCTGCAGCATCAAAAGCAAAAAACCTATTTATATTTCAAGCAGATTCTAATTTTCCCTTTAAAAGGCTAGTGAAATATTCTCCGAGTGACCTAGTCTCTAAAGGAGTTACAAATACTGTTGTTTTTCCCCTCCTGAATGTTTCATTCTTATGCTTCAAAAGTTCAGAGAGGCCTAGTAATCCCATCTTTAGCAGGAGTAGATAAAGTCTATGTAAACTGCACAGAATGTTAAGTATCTTTTTATTTAAGATGTTCTTTATTAAGGCACCACACTTTTCACTATCTGTAATTCTGAACTGTGCTTAAAATAAGACACTCTCTCTCTGTGTATATATATATAATATAATGGATCAAAGGCACTCCTGGCATAATGTTATCCTGAAGGAGGAATATTTGCCAGATGTGGATTAAGACTACTATGTTCAGGAGAATAATGCTAGGTGACAGCAAAAGGAAGAGATAGTACATGCCCTTGGGTATACAGGGATGAGGTCCAGTGGATTGAGTAGGTCACTGGGGACCAGGCGCTCCTGCATGTTAATCCTAGCTCTGCCACAGATCGCTGTGTGACTATAGGAAAGGCACTTAACCGCTCTGTGTCACAGTTTCCCCATCTATAAAATAGGTGATAAGTGTTGTGAGGTTATTTACATAAGGCCAAATCACGGTCCCGTCTCAGGCTGGTCTCTCTTCCATTCCCTCGTGATTTTGTCCTTTTTCATTAGTTAAATATTCCGCCCCCCCCCCCCCCACTGTTCTGTAAAAGAGTCTTTAAGGCTAACATGGATTTTTTTTTTGCATGATGATCATAGATGCGTGTGGCACTGGGGGTGGCTCTGGCTAGCTGCCCAACCTCATGGGTAGGTACTCACATGGCTGGCCTGAGCTACTGTGGCCACACTGCTCTTTTTAGTCTGCTAGTTCAAGCAGAGCTAGCATGTGTCTGTCTACCTGCCCTGGAAATGACATTTCCTGGCTACTGTGTTGACACATCCACTGAAGTGAATGGAGTTTTGGTTGTGAAAGATACAAAAGTGAGCCCTCTGTGGATATTGATTTAATGTGTGACAAGAATTGAAACTCTCACTCCTGTTACAGGTAAGAAGCCTCCAAGAGCATACAAATTCAAAACAGAATGGGCAAAATCAACTACTTAATGTACATCAACTGGGTAAAGACACATCACCTGATTCTCCTCTCAGTCATACTGCTGTAAAAAGGCAGGGATCTCCACTGATCCTATGCAGGTATCAACGGGAGAAGAAGCAGGCTTGCAGTGCTTCCTCTCATTGTGATTCAAATCCATTCTTACCATGTTGATTGAAATATCTTATCTGTATAATCCCCACTGCGCATTTCTTAGTTTCTATGGCACATAGCAGGCTTATCATGGCAACAGCAATGGCTGAACATCCTAATGTTTAGTTGTCATCATCTTTTTTCTTCTGTCTCTTTCTGATTTTGGCTTTTCCTCTTAGCTTAATTATATAGCCAGTGATTGAATTATCAAGTGACAGCTGCTTCAAGTGATCACAACTCATTCAATGGCAGCTAAAGTTACCAGACAGCAAATGTGAAAAATCGGGACAGGGGGTGGGGGTAATAGGAGCCTTTATAAGAAAAAGACCCAAAAATCAGGACTGTCCCTATAAAATTGGGACACCTGGTCACCCTAATGGCAGCTGTGTTGTTTTTAATACAAATGATTTGGTTTCTGAGGTTTTGTGCAAATTGAACAGCAGATGAAATAACCAATGGCTGAATGAAGTGGAAGGCGCTGTGCTGCATTTCAGAATGAATCTGCCCCTTCTTACAAGGCAACAGTTTAGAGAAAACCAGATGACTTATTTTCTGTCCGGCTAAAACTATTAAATATGTCATTTCGCTTTTTCCAGGTTATACTGGATCTCAAGGTTTTGTATTTTCCAGTCCTTCCCTCTATAGCCAATGATGTTCCAGACATAGCCAAGAGTTACAAGACACTATTTGCTAAAGGGAGTTAATCCCCAACTTTTGATTAGCCATTAGTAACATTTTGATTAGCCATCAGTAACCTGTACTGAGCCGGTTAAGTACTGTCTGTGTGTAAAATTCTTAGTCAAATTTAGGTCGGAAAGTGCCATCTTCTCCTTTCCAGATTCTGTCAGCTATTTTCCCCATATTTTTTTTCATAACTTTGAGATGATTCTCATGCAGGAGTGTCTGTGTTAAGTATTTCTCTCGTTTGATCTTGCTCTTCGTCTTTTGTGATACATCCGGAATTACGTATGAAACAATAAACTTCACACAGTATATGACATGCTAGGGAAGATGAAAATCAAGAATGTCAGTCATGCAGAATAGGCTATTATTATTACTAACTAGGAGTTGAAAGCCCATGCTGTCGCACAGGTGTAATTCACAAAGTCATGCATGGTAAAAAAAAAGCCAAAAATGACTGAGATCTTAAAAACTGGATGGTAACTGACCACAAATCCCATTCGTGATTGAACCTGGTGATATTTTGAACAAAAAAGAGCTCTCAACCATGCTTGTAGCTGTGTCCATTGCTGCACACTGACTCAACAGATATTCTAGGCTTCAGAGTGATGTTTGGGATGACTGTGTGTGCTGGTTGTATTGTGTGTGTGCGTGTGTTGATTTGTGTATGAGTTTTGTTTTGGGAGAGTTGTGTGGATCTGTGCAGGAAGCAAGCGAGGGACAGTGTGCTGCGAGTGTGCTGTGGTGAGAAGCTGTGTATATTTGGGGTTATTGTGTATGCTGGCTGTGTTGCTGTCTGGGTAGTTGATTTGTGTCTAGGGGGAGTGTGCTGGAAGAGTGGTGTTGATTTGTGCGGGTGGTGAATACGCGTTTGTGCTGTGATGTGACAATTGGGCCAAGTAATCCACCCTCTGTGCAGTCTCCCTCATACAACCAATGAAATTGTTGCATGCAAATAGGGGCAGAGTAAGGGTGACGGATGGTTGAGTTATCTCTGCTATCACAATGGCCGAGGCCTCTTGGCATGGCATAGATCCATGCCTTACTGTATTGTGCACTGCACAGGTATAATTTGTATAGTCAAAATGGCTGAGAACTTAAAAACTGGATGGTAACAGACCACAAAACCAGTGATGATTCAACCTGATAATATTCTGAACATAAAGAGCCCCAAAAGCATGCTTATAGCTGCTTCCATCACTTCATGCTGATTGTACGGACATAATAGGCTTCAGAATGACACACAAAGTGACTTTCTTGCAATCTTATTATATAGATGAAATGTTACATTAAGGTACATTTGCGTTTTATACCAAAGTAGCTAAATTTCCCAGTGAATACAGAAGTCTGGAAAGGAGCAATGTCCTGGGAAAAATTAGTTGTCTGAAAACAAGAGAGAGCCAGGAACTCCTAATTTGTAATCCTGGCTCTGACAGTGACTTCTCCCATAGCCTTGGGAAACTTGTTACCTGATGACTTCCTTTCTGGGACTGACCTCTCCCCCCTTTCCCTCCCCATCTAGCTTGAGTCTCTCTCTTCCTGTAACTATTGGAGCTGGTGCAGACTTGTCCAGGTGACTCTAGGACTTGGGCACATCTCCTCTGACCTCCTCCCTGGACACTGACCCAACAGCCATTGAAGTCAGTAGGAGTCTTTCTATTGACTTCAGTGGGCCTTGGATCAGGCCCTTGATGAATTTTATACAGAAACATTTAACTAGTGTCCTCCTCCCACAATTCTGAACAGCTTCATACCTCCCCAGATGCCTCCACAAAAGCCTCCACCTTTTCCCAGATGACTTCCACCATGCAGTACTTCCAAAGCTGTGTGGAAATACAAATGTCTTACTAGTAGATGAAATAGAATTTTTGTAACAGCAGTGCTGTATTCCACTCTCTATATGGCCACCCAATAGACTTAGCTGGGGTATACTAGAAGACAGGTCAGTCCCAGAAAGGAAATCATCATTTAATACGTTTTCCATTCGGGATCCTGCCCTCTCCCTGAGACATTTGGGATGTGATGGGCATTAAAGAAAATTAAAAGGGTGGGAGAGAGAAGCAGAAAATAAACTTCCCTAAACTTAATAATATTAGAATATTTTGAAGCAACTGCTTGGAATATCTTCCTTTTGAAGGCTGCTTCTGCAGCGGAATAGAGGCCAAGCCTGTATTGTTTTACTGAAGTGCTGATGGATTACAAGGTGGCACTTTACAGATCTTCTGTGATGGGCAATGCCCTTTTTGCCCAGGATGGTACCATGTGTCGAATGGACTGTGATGCCTTATTATTTATTATTTGCATTGTGGCAGTACCTAGGAGTATCAACATGCAAGGCACGGTACAGGCATAACAAAAGAACAGTCCCTTAGGCTTGGAAGTGTTTACAATATAAGGATATGATGAGACAATGAGTGGATACAACAGATTTGGAGCTGGTGTGCACAGAACAATGAAGGGGACAATTATGATTAGTGTAAGTAAGCAGTGGTCACTACATACCAGCCGCCTTGCAGTGGGCAAGTGTTTTGGCAGAGACACTGGTGAAAGGGCAGAAGGAATGTGGCCAAATCCCAGAGCTGGAAGAACCAGTCTGCATTGCCTCCAATATTTGTACGAAGGGAGGCACAGCCCAACTCTCTTGCACTGTGGGAGAGGTCAGAGTACAGAAGTCATTCAACCTCTCTGACTCAGAACCCCCATTTTTAAAATTGGGATAATAATATTTCCTTATCTGCTATATCAGACATGATGTGGATTAATGTCTGTCTGTAAACTGCTTGGTAGATTAAACATATTCTATAAATTACTATTTTTACTAATGTCTGCTCTGCTACTGCTTTTAGCTCCTTACCCATCAGATTTGCAGTTCAAGATTTTATTGCAAGTCTCATGGTATTTAAATCTTTCTTAATCACTGGACTCCAGTAACTGGGGATTTATGTTAGAATCTTTGCTTTTCCTCTTTTTTTAAAAAAATAGTAAGTTTCTAGCTCACAGGATTACAAAGAAAAGCCTGAAAATGCAAAACCTAAATGCTCAAAACCCATACAGAAAATAAAAAGAACCTAACAAAGTTAGCTTCACACTTGAGAACCATGCAGCTTCTCTGTTGCTCCTTTCCCAGCTAGAATTACAGATGCCCATATCTACCGTATAATGCTACCGAGCAGCTCTTTTGCTGTTCACAAAACAAAATGAATAACTTTGAGTGAAGAACATAATTAATTGCAAACTGAAAGTTCTTTTTTTATTGAGGGGAAGCCTAAAATTATATTTAAAAAAATCAAGACCTAATGTACTGACCTCCATGACAATGATGAAAGACAACTTGGCTGCAATCACATGCCAGTAATATATGTTGTGTTCATACTGATGCTGGTGCCCAGGAGGGTATCGGAAATCACGATATCTAAAGACAGTTCAGAAAAGCCAAGAAATAATTTCAGTAACTCCTGCAGTAATGCACTATGGCCAGGGGATGGAGCAAAATATGTCACATTTAACACAGCCCAGAGTCATGAGCTGTATACAACTGAAAGGATGGGTACATTTTACATCTACAGAATAAGCTGAACTTAATGAAATACATTTTTTCTCCACTATACCAAAAATATGTTTAAATCACCTTTATATTATTTTGCATAATGTATTATTAATTATTGAGGGAAATACAATGAATCAAAGATTTAGAAAACTCCATGTTGTTTTATTTTACCTTCTGACTGTTCTTGAGGTTAGCTGAGTCTTAATATTACTAAAGAGATTTTTATAAACAAAATTAGGATATTTTCTTATGTTTTCCTTTCCAACAATGAGAATAATTATTTGACACTTGCCTGCACGTCGTTTGGTTGCCAAGCCAAGGAAATGAAACTGGTTTGCTTCCATTTTTGAAGTCCGCTATATTGAAGACAGAAAGCGTATTGTTGATATACCCCTTCATGGTGTAATTGCTGTGATCCCCATAGGGAGGGACTGAAAAGGACCAATAATAAACCAAACGAGGAATCATATCAGATGTAAAAGCAATTATCATTGCCTATATTTTAGAAGAGGAAGACAAAAAGGGAGTAGTATTTAACTGGCAGCCTTAATATATACATAGCTTTTCCATGCACTTTAGATTTCAACA
The DNA here is from genome assembly GCF_016161935.1 of Mauremys reevesii. Taxonomy (NCBI): domain Eukaryota; kingdom Metazoa; phylum Chordata; order Testudines; family Geoemydidae; genus Mauremys; species Mauremys reevesii. Next base: position 304,387,067 of record NC_052623.1, read on the forward strand.
AATATGCATTACTGCACTAAAAATCAGAAAGTTTGCACTTTTCCTTTCAGTGGTTCTTTCTGCAAATAGATGTGCAGTCATTCAGTGGCAGAAAACAATCTCTCTGGAATGCACATTCTGTATTGTTTCTAAATTACATCTTTTGTGCAGGACACCTTCAAAGAGTTGTGCAATTAATGTTTTTTTCTTACGGCCACTCTCACCAAATTAAACATATACTACTGTATATTCCACTTCAGTCCACATGTTTCCTATCGACACCTGCTCACCATATATTTTAAACAACTACTGCCTGATGAATTTCAAGTAAAATGACACACACTAAGAAGCCTACCATTACAAATAAATTAAATTTCACAAGGAACATTTTAAAGATAATTCAAACTTAAAAAGCTACAGATTTTTCACCTATAACCTCCAAAACATTCCTTAGGGGTCATACCCAGCCCACATTCATTTCTGCAGCTGCTGGCTCGGAGATTCCAGTTGTCAGCAGATGTGGAAACTGCTCCTGATGCCAAGACAGTATTTCCCATCTTGCTAGCAGCTGCTTAATACCAGTTCACATACTACATGGCCTCTTATTGCCATCCTGTTCCAAAGAGTATCCATACCCCACTCAAGAGTGAGTGCCATAAACTGTATGTGGGAATCAGCCCTGTGGTTTTTTGCGGGGTGGTTAAAACAGTGACTCACGAAGACCTCCTGTTCTGGAAGAGTCATAGATTCCAGGGCCAGAAGGGATGATTGTGATCATCTAGTCTGACCTCCTGTACAACACAGGCCACCGAACGTCTTCAAAATAATTCCTAGAGCAGATCTTTAAGAAAAAAAACCAATTTTGATTAAAAAACTGTCAGTGATGGAGAATCCACCACGACTCTTGGTGAATTGTTCAATGGTTAATTACCCTCACTGTCAAAAATGTACGCCTTATTTCCAGTCTGAATTTGTCTAGCTTTAACTTCCAGCTATTGGATCATATTATACCTTTATTAAATATGTGTTCCCAATGTGGAGACTTATAGATTGTGATCAAGTCACCCGTGACCTTTTCTTTGTTAAATAGATGGAGCTCCTTGAGTCTAATCATTCTAATGGCTCCTCTCTGAACCCTCTCTAATTTATCAACATCCTTCTTGTGTTGTGGACACCAGAACTGGACACAATATTCCAGCAGCAGTCGCACCAGTGCCAAACACAGAGAGAAAATAATCTCTCTTCTCCTACTTGAGATTCCCCTGTTTATGCATCCCCAGATTGCATGAGCTCTTTTGGACACAGCGTCACATTGGAAGCTCACGTTGAGCTGATTATCCATCACAACCCCCAAATCATTAGATAGGTTCATCCTGGCTAGTTAAATGTTCTCCTTGGCTGCCTGATATTCAAAGGGCTGCACTATGAAGAAGGATCTTCATTGTTAAACTCTGCAATTGAGGGACTAGGCACAGGCTCAGTTTAACAACTGGGCACAACAGGCTTATGCCCAGCACTCTCAGTTCTGGCTGACATCTTGTGCTCCAGAATCTAAAAGCCAAAGAAGTCTCTTGTCCTTATGGCAGCAAATAAAACCTTGTCAATGTGAACAGAGTAGCTGATGCATTGATGGGGAAAGAGAATGGGAGCCAACTGGGGAGACCAAAACCCAGAGTGGGAAATAGAGAGGAAGAGAAAGTGAATGAATGAAAGCCATAGAAAAGGGGGTGGGATTGAGTGAGAGGGCAAAATTAGATATAGGGACAGAGGCAAGATTTAACAAAATCGATAAAGGGAGTGAGGAAAAATGGACAGAAAAGAGGAAAAGAACAGTGATTACAGAAAGTGGAAAATGGAAGGAGAGAGAAGGCAATAAAGTAATGGAAAGCATAAGGGAAAATGTATAACTTCAAAGTTGGTAAAACTGTATTCTATTTACATTCATGATAGCCTTTATGTTTAGGGATGACTTTCAGGGTGAATTTATATTTAATATACATAGTTCCTCACCTTTGGGGGGAGGAGTGACAAATATTCTTTGCCTAGGAGCAACCTTTGTACCTAAGGGAAGTCTTGATTTGAGGACATTTGTGATGGATACAAAACTCTGTGTATGTGTGTGTGTGGCGTGAGGAGGGGGGTTGACGGAAGACTGTGGAGATCTCTCTCATATGCTGGGTAATACGTCACTCACCAAGCAGACCCACTGTAAAGAACTTGATGAACAAGGTGGCAGGATCAAGAGTCAGACCCTGGTTCCAACTGGACAAAACTCCCATTGACTTCTATGGTACTAGGATTTGGATTAAAAAACCTGATTTCAACTTTTAGTGTGTTTTGATACTTTCAAGTTTAGCTGAGAAAACTCTCATCCATTTGGCTGACAAAAGGGAAAATGGCGGTAGCCTATGAGTAAGGAATCTTGTTTTTAAGTTTTTGAGGATAAATAACTACTTATGAAGGATTTTTGTAACATATTCTAGCATAAATTAAATGTAGGGTATGTCCTTTTAAAAACCATTTTCAAGAACTCTATGAAATGCTACATTGTTTAAATTCACACTAAGATTAGTTGTTTTTAGCATACAAATTCTCTCCAAAGGGTAATGTTAGAACAAAAATGCATGATATTAACAAGTTTTCTAATTGCAGGGGGCGGGGGCGTTTCCCCTCCTGCAGAATGATCTCCAGCTGCGTTGCAAACTGCTACAAGGACAGAAACATGGAAGCTAATTCTAAAGTGTCGTCTAAAAGGAAACACCACCCCCTCACCTCCCCCCTCCGAACTGTGGGCTGCTTTTTAGACTATCACGCTGAAAAAGTACAAACCAATAGTGTTCTCCATTTCCCAAGCTACACTGAACACAGTTTTCCATTTATACCATAACAAATTAAAATCAGTCTTCAAATCAACAACATCTGCTCTGGCATGGTACAACAGCAGCTCTGCTGCTTGAACTGCAAGTCCTAAGACTGATAGTTTTACACAAAAGTTTCTTGTAGCCTTGCAGGTGCTGCAAAGGTAATGTATGCAGTGGAAGACTATATGGTGCCTTAGGCTATAATAGCTAATCAGCAATAGCAAAACCAACAGTTGAGTGGAGAAGAGGAGATACAGATTCTGTATATTCAGGCTAATCAATCAGGTGGGAGGTACAGATGGTGAGGGAAAGTTCACATGTGTATATGTAGAAGCCCGAACCTCAAACAACAAAATAAAACGCCTTCTCCATCCTGTCAAACGCCTTCTCCAGGTCCGGGGACAGAAGAGTGAGTGACAGACCATCCCGGCATATGAGATGGAGTAGGTTGTCGACGATGGTCTGGCCTGGGATGGTGTAGATCTGGTCAGGGAGGTGTATGTCTATCAGCATGGACCCCAGCTGCAGCGAGATGGCTTTTGCTATGACCCTGGAGTCCATGCTGAGGAGCAAGACTGGGCACCAGTGCCTAAGGTTGCAGAGATTCCCCTTCTTAGGCAGCAGAGCAAGCATGGCCTACTTGCTCGACAGCAGAAGCACCCTGCTTCCTAAGGACTCGGCCCAAATGGAGGTGAGGTCTGAGCTGAGGACATCCCAGAACACGCAGTAGAACTGCATGGTCAGCCTGACGATGCCTGGATATTTGTTGGTTGGCATCACACAGAAGGCTTCCGAGAACTCAGACCGAGTGAGAGACTGCTCTAGCCAGTCCTGGTCGCCTGTGCTGACTGTAGGGAGTCCATCCCACAGGGTCCTGCAGGCTTCAGCATCGTTTGGCTCTTGAGTCCCTGGTGTTTCCTAAAACAACTGGGACTGGGAAAATTGCAGACGAGCCACTCACTGTGATCCTGCAGCCCTTATGTACTAATAATCTCACTGAAGTGAAAGGGAAATGTGTTGGTACTCAAGGACTATGGGATTGATTCCTAATTAGAGGGAGTAAAGCTGCATTTTAAATTTACCTGACTAGTGGTGGTTACAAGTATTATACATTTAAGAGCTGTTGCTTGCCTTTTGAGAGAGTGTTTACAACTAGTCTGAGGTAGCAGGATTTGTCTTATGGGAAAATGGCAGACAAGTAAGTAATCAATTGTGGGGGAGAATGCATCTTCAATAATCTAGAACTCCTTGCGCTGGAGAATGTGAGATAGCCCCCTCTTCTGAGTTGTGGAGGGAAAAGAGAGATAGACAGACCAAAATTAGTTCTTTGGGTCAGTCTTCTATAGAACCTAAAAATAGAACACTCTAACAACTTCCCGGGCACTAAAAGGAATCCAAACACATTAAGGTATCTAAATGCATAGTTAAATCACCAAAACAATCGTAACAATCTACAGCCTGCCTTTGACCTGTAGAGACAGCATACAATAACCATAACGATTATGATGAAGACATTTTAGTGTTTGTGCTCCCAGAATGGTTTAAACTAATTTTTAAAAATGCATTAGACTTTTTTTTCTTTCATGATATCTTTACAGGGCAGAGTTAAGGTTGTTTGGATGTCCTAACTGTGTGATAACATGTTTGGATTTCTTTTGGTGCATAACTGCATCAGGGTTATATGTGTTTTATTATTAGGTTTGTAGCAGAGTGACCCAAAGGAAGTTACTAATATATACTCAGAACCTTAACTGTAGCTTAATAGAGCTATTTTTGTCTGGGACTTTTCCTATTTTTTTTAATCAAAGTTATTATTAAAAATGTTGTAAATGAACACTAAACAAGAAAGCCAAAAAAACCTCCCTGGTGCCATGAAATATTTCTAATGATATGAAGATATGCACTATCAACTCTGAATCATTTGTATGTTAACTTTTAGCACCAGATTCACCAATAAATTCTAGCTGCTTGACACCACTCTGGAGCAGCACAAATCAGCCAGACATTACTGGACATTTAAGCTGGATTTACAGTTGCTTTGTATCACCAGAGTAGCACAAAGCAACTTGAATGTTTCTATCTCTTATCTTCTACATTTGCTTGTGAACCCCCCTTGCTCTAAATTGTCTTCTTGACTGCACTCCCCTCTACAATCCTTTATGCATCTGCATACACATGCACAGGAGTAATAGTATTTTTTTGTTGTTTGTCATAACTGAAAAATGAATCTGTCAGCAGAGGCTTACACAAAACCTTCTTCTTCAGAGAAACTTGCCACTAATTGCCCTCTTTCCAAATGGCTGCCATATCTGATTGTTCATTCAATAGTAGAGAAGCCAAGCTGCCCTCTGGGCAGATGATAGCACCATATGAAGTGAGAAGTGGCTATCTTTGCTAAGGACAGCCTGAGGCCTCAGTACTATTGAGAACAATGGATGATGGTGGCCATTTTGAGAAGGACATTAACTGAGAACACTCTGCGGCTCAGTCCTGCTGAGGGGGGAAAAGGCAGCCATTTTGAAAGAGGGCAGTTGGTGGAAATTTCTGAAGGATAAGATTATATGTTAGCTTCTGCTGGAGAACAAACTCTTGTGTACTTCATAATGGCAAAAAAGACCATTCCCTTTTTTCCAGCATAGCCTATGTGTAAGATTTCAGTATGATTTAACTATATGGGACGTTTGAAGAGTCTGCACTTGATTAATAAGACCATAAAAAGATCTGAAACCAAGTACTAAATTTCATAAAGGACTCATTTTTTAAATTAACTTTAACTCAGACTGATTAATGGATTTACTTGCAATTCTCAGAAAATTCATTTTACATTCGAAGGATAAGTGCTGTAATTTTGAGGCTACATTGTATTTTTCATACCTAACAAAGCTGTTGAATCTCTGCTTTAAGTGCAAAACTGCTTAGACGGGAAGACACGACCATAATAAATACAATAATAATTAATAAAGTTTAATTACAACCTAATTTCTTCAAAATCCATGCAGTTACCTGAAAATTCTTAGAAAATTCATTCTGTATTTAGTGAGTATTGTAAGTTTAGGGAGGATACACTGTATTCTTCATACATAATGGAAGGTTGGACACAGAATTTTCTCAAGGATATCACATTTAGGCCTAGGGTTTTTGAGAGCATGTAAATGACTTTGGAGCCAAAGTCTCATTTTCAAAAGAGACTTAGGATGCTAGATATTTAGGCTCCTAAACGCCCATGTCACTTTTAAAAATGGGACTTAAGATCTAAGTTCCCTATAAGCTGCGTGGCCACAGGCTATCAAGCGCTGCACAGGTGGGGTGAGGTGCCTCTCCCCCTGCAGCAGTCCTGGGGCAGCCTGCACCCCAATCCCCTCATTCCAAGCCCCACCCCAGAGCCTTCTGCACCCCCAGCCGGAGTCCTCACTTCCTGCACCCCAATCCTCTGCCCCAGCCCTGAGCCCCCTCCCACCGCCCAAATCATTCATCCCCGGCCATACCCCAGAGCCCACACCCCCAGCCGGAGCCCTCACCCCTCCAACCCTCTGCCCCAGCCCTGAGCCCCTCTCACACTCTGAACACCTTGACCCCACCACCGCCACACGTCACCTCCCTATTGGTGCACATAACAAAATTAATTCCGGACATGGATGTAAAAAATTAGAGGGAACACTGCTTAAGATCCTAAATTACTTAGGTGTTTTTGAAAATGTTACCTCTAGTCAGTCTGGCACGATACATATTAATATTTCACATCCTCGCTTGACTAGAATATTTAGAGTATTCCATTTTTTATAATTCTCAGGTCATACTTACATTGGTCACCACTGCCAGAATTGCTATTCCTTGCATGATTGGCTGCCATGCTCCTATATCTTGTGCTTTTTGTGGCACCATGCGTCTGAACTGGGTTGTAATCTTCCAGGCGTCAACTCGTATTTCCAACAAATTGTTAACAAGAGCCAGAAGAGGAGCCAGCGGGAATGATGCCACAAATAAAGTGACAAATCCAAACTGTATAACTGCCAATGAGAATGTGACATACGTTGGTGATGCCTTAACTCTGATGTGTATATATTTACCCACACCGTGACAACGACAGGAATGCATGTTTTAATGGTTAATCAGAGACTTTCTCTCTCTCTCTCAAATAGCAGACCTTGTGTGAGCATACATGCAGAAAAGTACAATAAACCCCTGAAAGATAGTGAGGCCTACCAAGAATGAACAATAGACTGTAAAAGTATGTGAGGTGCACACTCGCACAAAAAAGCCATATCTCATACATATGAACTATTCTGAATATTTAAATATCTGCTTTTTTTATATGCCTTCTTATCTTTCAGGCATGTACATTTATTTATTAATCCAGTGCTATGCTGAAAAGCCTCAAATAAGAATCACATTATTGGTGTTTGTGTGCTGAAATAAGTATGATTAAAATACTATTAAAGTATGGCTGGTTGCAAAGAAATTAAAGTTTTGACAGCTTCCAAAAAGCAAAAACTTGAAAGCTGCTGTAAATCTACAGTAAACTGGTATAGGAATGTGATGCTGCAGTGCTGGAGTTGAAGATGACAGTCTTCTGGCCCCTGACCTGCGGATAGGGTAATAGATGAAGAGGCAACAGACTGAGTCACACAATCCCTAGCTACAGAAGCCATACTGTCTTTGGTTGTAAACTGGATTGTCATTTATTTGATTTAGACTAACAATTTTTTTCATTTTTATTCATTTTGCACAAGCTTTAATCTCTATAACATGTTTACACTATCTATAAAATCATCAGACATTATTCATCTGAAGACTTTAAAAAAAAAAAACAAACACTTTTGCGTCCTGAAAATACTTCATGTGAATCAGAATTGCACTGCTGACTTACCCATTTCCAGATACTCATAAAACAATCCAAGTTTTCCAGCGGGTTGCAGATGGTAGTCCTGCTCCCAGCGGGGAATAGTCTTTTCTGATCTGGCAGCTGAGCAACATCTTCCAATTAGATTCTTAACCCAGCTATCAGTCAGGAGAGAAATGATGACTCACATTGTTAGTCTACTCTGCCAAAGGCTGAGCTATTGCAAAGATCTTGCTCTGGTGGTATAGCCAAGTTTGAAAATTGGTTTTTGATCATAACTGAACTACTGAAACTCCTTAATACAAACAATGGGTCTGTGATTCGCTATTGCCTTGTACCTTGTGCAGTCATTTACAGTAATGCAAAGTGGGTGCACAACACTACCATTCTGATCTGTGAGCGTTTCACAACCACTTTGCACTGGTGTAAAAGACAGCATCAGGCGAAAAGGCAACAGAGAACCAGGCCCAATATGTTCCTCAGACTGCACAGTTTTTAATCCCTCCTCCCGAAAAGCTCTTGGTCTGAAATGCGAGCACCAGAATTTAGGAAAATTGATGATATAGTTATAACTATTTCTATCTGTTACCTTAGAATAAGGAGCGGCAGCAGATGAGCTTTTAAGAAAAATGTGTATTGTTTGCACATAAATGTCCTTCATAATAAGGGAAGAGAAAATTTCCATTTGTAATAAGTGAAATGCAAAATGAGATATCAGCCAAATGCTTTTAAAGATTTGCATGAGGCATCACAGTTTTACAAAAGATGTGTTATTCCTTAAAATATACAGGAAGGCTTGCTTTTTCAATAGTGTTCCAAATTTCCCATCAATCCACCTTCTAATGTATCCCTCACTGTGGTATCTGGGCTTAAAGTAGTCCTTAAATATATCCTGAAAAACAGGTGCACTGAGACTGAATCTGAAACCATTTAATATCAAGTAAAATGTGACACACTTCCTTTATACATTATCCTTCCTCCTTTCTCATCTTACCTACAATTTTTGGCCTAATCATTGCAAATAGGAGTTAAATGGAAGCAAGATTTGGGCCTTTTCTCTTTTCCTCCATTTCTAAGTCTCCTTTACCCATATTTGTGTTTTAGGTCACTCCCTATTTCCAATCCCCTTCTCCACATTTTCTTCCTGTTCATCTCCTCTTACACTTCCCTCCTGCCCACCAGCCACCTGTTATCAAGGCCCCAGATCTACACTCCCTAATAAGGTTGTCAATATTCTGAATGTTATCTTGTTTAAAGCAGCTTTATTTGTCAGACAGCATGCTCTCTGTCTCCTAATCTTTCTCCTTCATTGCCTTCAATCCATGTATTGTTGTAGCCAGTGTGTATTGCTTGTGTCTGATTTAGATTGCAAGATGTTTGTGTCTGGAATCATTTGTTTTCTGTATTTGTATAGCCTTGAGCATTCTATCAGTGCTCAATAAATAATAAAAGTCCCTGATGCATATCCAACTCCCTGCATACTCCACTTGCTCCTCTGAATCACCGTATGTAGACACATTTTAATCTTCACAATTCAACTTTTCTCATCCTAAAGCATCAGTAATGCCTGTTACATTACTGTTGCAATGATTAAAAATGTCAGAATTGGGTGGATCTAGTTCTTTAAGTGCAAGCAATACCAGGCCATGTTAAGAATTGATCTGGGAAGGAAGCATGAACCTAGGACCTGACTACTGGTTGCAAGTGGTGATACATCGTGTGTGGTGATGGACAGGCATAAGTAATGGGAAGAACAGATAACTGGCTAAGCAAACTGGGACAATCACTGGCATAAATAAAATCAACTAGCACAATGAGACTTATTGGCTGTCAGCCTGAGGAAGGAAAAACTGACTCCTGTGGCAATTTTTTTAAATCTACAGATGTAAATACACAAAATCAGGCCTGTTGATTCTAAGGGACAGATTCTGCTTGTATTTGCAACAGGGTACATTTGAAGTAACTCTCCTGAAGGCAGTGGAGTTACTTTGGGTTTACACTAGTGTAAATGGGAATAGGATCTGACCCTAGTTTCTAGGACTCCCACCTCCAGTTTTCAAGATACAGTCAAACCTCGCAATAACGCGCCCCGCCATAACACGAAATTGCATATAACACGATCATAAGTTGGCTCCCTTTTAAGGCCTAATATCTGTGATCCCCAACGCCATGGCGCCCGCTGGGACATTGATGTGCCCCCGCCTAGTGCCCAGCAGGGGATAGAAGCTGCGGCCCCGCGCCTGCCGGGGACAGAGAGCACCAGCACCCGTAGCCTCGGAGTTCTCTGTCCCCGGCAGGCGCAGGGCCACGGCTTCTCTCCCCTGCTGGGCACTAGGCACTAGGGGGCGCACATCAATGCACCGCGTTGGGGACCACTGACTTAAACTGACCGGCTTGAAACCCCACTATACCACGACCCCGCATTTATCGCGATGGAATTTTTTGGACCCCAAACATCGCGTTATAGCGGGGTGTCACTGTAATTGTTATTATTTACGATTGTGCATACTTGAATGGTGAAGAAATGTCATAAATTTCCATTACAAATCCATCAGATACGTATTTAAATGAGTTTGTGCTGGTTCCCTCTCTTCGCCACTTCCCTTCGCTATACCTTTTCCAGCTTTCTGTACTTAGATCATTCCCTGTCTCCTGACGAGGCCCAGGGCAGGTGCAAAGATGTTTCACGCCCTAGGCGAAACTTCCACCTTGTACCCCCCACCCCCAGATGCCCCCCCTGTGGCAGCTCCGTCCCTCCGCCCTGAGGCGCCCCCCCCACGGCAGCTCCCCTCCCCCTCCTCCACCCTGAGGCACCCCCACAGCAGCTCCCCCCTCCGCCCTAAGACACCCCCTGTGGCAGCTCCCCACCCCTGCCACCCTGAGGCCCCCATAGCAGCTCCCCACTGCCCTGAGGCGCCCACCCCGCGGCACCTCCCCCCGGCCCGGGGAGCCCTGTGGCAGCTCCCCGCCCCAGCTCACATCTGCTCCACCTTCTCTCCGAGCACGCCGTAGCCGCTTCACTTCTCCCACCTCCCAGGCTTGCGGCGCCAATCAGCTGTTTGGCACCGCAAGCCTGGGAGGGAGAAAAGCAGAGCGGGGCGGCGTGCTCAGGGGAGGAGGCAGAGCAGAGGTGAGCTGGGGCGGGGAGCGGTTCCCCTGCATGCTGCACCCCCCCCCTTACTTGCTGCAGGCGGCCCTCTCCGTGCCCCCCTGCCCCAGGTCATTCCACTTAAATGCCAACGATGACCAGGGTGGTGAAGATCCGGCTGGCACGGTTGCCACCAAAGGACCCAAAATGCCGCCCCCCAAATGCTAGTGCCCTAGGCGACCGCCTAGGTCGCCTAATGGGTTGCACCAGCCCTGATGAGGGCAATACTATTTAATAACTTTGTGTAAGTTTTTTTTTTTTTTTTTTTAAACTAGAAATGGCTAAAAAGGGCTTTTTTTTTTTTCCTTCTCCAAACTAACAATAGATAAAACATCGTTTGCAAATGAGTGACGAGGCCCCGCCCCCAAGGGGAGGGGCAGGATAGGTAGATCAACTCGTGGAGGGGGGAGCAGGCTAGAAGATATGCAGCCTCCGGTTTTACTGTATCATTTTTACATTCAACATTACCCTTTGGGAATGTCTGTCATATGAACAGAGCTGTGAATGTCAAAATACAACTACAAAAATATATTTAAAAAACTAAAATAGCATTTTAAACACTTGTTCTGTGGAAAGTCTGACACAGAACAGTAAATACTAAATCGCGGTATGCCATTTAAAGCAATAATAAGGTGAAAATTGTCAGAGCCTCCAGTTTTGGTTGCCTCAGTTTTGGGCACTCAACTTGAGACATGTTGGGCCTGATTTTCAGTAGCGTTGAGCATCCGCAACTTGAACTGAACTCAGTGGGAACTGGGGATTGATAGCATGTTTGAAAAATCAGGCCCCAAGGCGTTTCAAGCTGGGCACCCAAAAATGGCATCCAAGTTGGAGACCATGGAAAATGTTGGTCTTGTTCTCCAGGTGCCTGAGCATATGCTGCTATTGAAATCTAAATGCCCACTTACTTCAAACAGAAGCAGGGCCTCAGCCATCAAATATTTGACTTTTTTGTTTCATTAGGTCACTTTTAAAAAACATTAGGTACTTACGGAAGAAGCACTTCTTGAATGTTATTCCAAATTGCTTTACCTCCCATTATTATTGTTAGCTGCGTTGTAAGTTCAAGGAGACAGCCGCCTGGATCACACTAAAGGTTGAAAGAGGTATGAAAAATGCTGCATAACTCTTCAGGCAAGATTATAGTGTTTTAAATAAAATATGTACTAACATTTTAAAAATTACATTATTTTAACCTTAAAAATAATCCGGGAAGACAAATGAGACAAATCCCTTTAATAATTTAGACAAAAGGCCCAACAGACCAAATCTGACGTTGCTATAAGTGGGCAGGATACCAGTGAAGTCAATGGAACAATGGCCCAGATCATACAGCCTCTCTGTGTTGCACTGTCATTACAAGAAGATCACTCTAGTGGAGGGGGATCCATGGATGGTGGAGAGCTGGTGCAGAGGATGTTATACCACCCTCTATCTGCTGCTGATACAGGTGTTCATGGGAAAGTGACTGTGGCTGGGTCTTTGTTATGCCACAGTGGTCCCTTGTGAGTCAATGACAACCTAAGTCACTTTAAGAAACCTTGAAGCTACTCTAAATTATGCTAAGGGGCTGGCCCAGCACACAGTTGGCCTAGAACTGGGGAAGTGCAAAGGCTACCATTGAACTCTCTTTCTGTGCTGTACACTCCTTGGCAATAGCTGAAGATCTAGGGCTTGTCTACACTCAAAATGCTACAACGGTTCTCCTGTTGGTGGAGGTAATCTGTCTCTTTGAGAGACAGTAGCTAGGTTAATAGAAGAATTCTTCTGTTGATCTAGCGCTGTCTACACTGGGTATTAGACCAGAATAATGACATTGCTCAGGGGTGTAGATTTTTCACACCCCTGAGTGCCATAGCTGGAATTGACCTAACTTTTTAGTGTAGGTCAGGCCCTAGACTAACATCTTACATTGTTAATGAAGAAAAAAAGATACACTATAGTGGATTCTTACCTCTTCATTTCTGTATTTTCCTAACCAATAAACTGGGTCCCCAGGGTATCCTACAAATTTACCCTTAAAGAATGCAATGTAGAAACATGAAGAATAATAGTTGACAAACTGGAATAAGAACATCTTCATGGTCAGACTGTTTTCATAATCAGTCTGCGTCCTTGGTAGTTCTGTAGTTTAAAAAAAACACACCAAAAAACAAAAAGGGAAAGAAAATTAATATTTGAACAGCTTTAGTGCCTCCGTCAAAAAATGTGCATGTGCCTTGCACGCTTGAATAGAATTTACAGCACAATTTAGATTGTTTAGGGTCCCTAATACAATGTACCCGTTATGTTAATTATAAGACTATTGTAAAGAGGAAAGAATTTGTCCTTTGACGCTAAAAGAAAAAGAGCAACACAATTCTCTATCGCTTTCATAGAAAGAGAAAATCCTCGCAGACTCAACAAATAACAAACATAAAACTTTGACATGACGGAAATAAACCATATTAAAATACCACTACTTTACACATCTAAAGTAGAACAGCTACTTTAATGTAGATGGCCTGGATGGAAAGAATAGTAATATTTGTGAATGGTTATGTTTAATAACGAGAGAAAATCATCTAGCATTGGACCAGTGACCATATTCTATTTATTTACAAAAAAGGGGCTGTTCTCTCCATAAACAATAGCTAATGTACTTGAATGTGTTATGCGGTACTGATCTGTTTTCATAAAGCCTGGGTATTATAGTAATCTTCCTAGCTTTGTCTGTTTCGCAAATACAAAGCTGTAAACAATTGATCTTTCATGCTGGATATACAAGGATTTCTTAGGCAAGGAGTAAAATATATTTCTTTGATGAAAGTGAAAAGCTGTATTTGAAAAATTCTAGAAGTCATTGCATGCTATAGAGGGAACATTCTGAAATACTTGGCGTAGATATTCATTTACTGGGGTCCTTATTATAAGAATGATGTTGTTTTCTGTTACAGTTCCTAGCTAAAGCATAAACTTACCAAAGTCAGTAATCATGATTGCCACTTTTTCATAGATGATGTTCAGAATCATGATGATTATAAAACTGATGATTGAAGCAGTTACTGAAGTGGCTGCCTGGGGAGTCAGGTACTTCTGAATTGCTTCTGTTCCATTAATGTGCCGTGGCAGATTTGCAGAAAACACAAGGAAAACTGAGAGTCTGTAGATGATGATGCCAATAACTGAAGCAACGATCAAAAGAATCTGAAAATAGAATACAATATATATACTGCTGTAAAAATCATATGGCTTGGGAAAAACAGTGGTTTGAAATATATATTACGAAGGGCAAAGTGAAACTAATTGGACCCTCTTTCTCCCCATCCCATAATATGAGAGCAAGGGGATGCTCTGTGAAGATAAAGCACAGTAAATTAAGAACCCATAAAAGAGAAGACTACTTTGTGTAGCATACGGTCAACCTGTGGAAAAAGAGATGGATAATTTTATGACAGATAATGTTTGTAGCTATACAAGCTAAGATAAGGAGAAAGGTAATGAGATCTCATGCTTTGGGATATGAGCCAGGTATTGTTGTTGCGGATTGTGGCCAGAAAAAAGCAACTGCCCCTCAAGAGAAACAGGCACATTTTAATTAGGGCTGTCAATTAATCGCAGTTAACTCACGCGATTACCTCAAAAAAATTAATCGTGATTAATTGCACTAACAATAGAATACCAATTGAAATTTATTAAATATTTTTGGATGTTTTTGTACATTTTCAAATATAATTGATTTCAATTACAACACAGAATACAAAAAGTGTACAGTGCTCACTTTGTACTATTTTTATTATAATTTTTACAGTGCAAATATTTGTAAATAAAAGAAGTAGTGTTTTTCAATTCACCTCATACAAGTACTGAAATGTAATCTCTTTATCATGAAAGTGCAACCTACAAATGTAGTTTTTTTGGTTACATAACTGCACTCAAAAACAAAACAATGTAAAACTTTAGTCTACAAGTCCACTCAGTCCTACTTCTTGTTCAGCCAATCGCGAAGAGATACAAATTTGTTTACATTTATGGGAGATAATGCTGCCCACTTCTTAATTACAATGCATCTGAAAGCGAGCACAGGATTTCGCATGGCACTGTTGTAGCCAGCGTCACAAGATATTTACGTGCCAGATGCACTAAAGATTCATATGCCTCTTCATGCTTCGGCCATCATTCCAGAGGGCATGCTTCCATACCGATGACACTCGTTAAAAAAATAATGCATTAATTACATTTGTGACTGAACTCCTTGGGGGCGAATTGTATGTCTCCTGCTCTGTGTTTTACCTGCATTCTACCATATATTTCATGTTATAGCAGTCTTGAATGATGACCCAGCATATTGTTTGTTTTAAGAACACTTTCACTGAAGATTTGACAAAACGCAAAGAAGGTGAGATTTCTAAAGATAGCTACAGTACTTGACTCAAGATTTAAGAATCTGAAGTGCCTTCCAAAATCTGAGAGGGACGAGGTGTGGAGCATGCTTTTAGAAGTCTTAAAAGAGCAACACTCTAACGCGGAAACTACAGAACCCAACAACCAAAAAAGAAAATCAATCTTCTGCTGGTGGCATCTGACTCAGATAATGAAAAAGAACATGTGTTGGTCCGCACTGCTTTGGATTGTTATTAAGCAGAACCTGTCATCAGCATGGACACGTGTCCTCTGGAATGGTGGTTGAAGCATCAAGGGACATATGAATCTTTAGCGCATCTAGCATGTAAATATCTTGCGATGCTGGCTACAACAGTGCCATGCAAACGCCTGTTCTCACATTCAGGTGACACTGTAAACAAGAAGCAGGCAGCATTATTTTCTGGAAATGTAAACAAACTTGTTCATCTGAGCGATTGGCTGAACAAGAAGTAGGACTGAGTGGACTTGTAGGCTCTAAATTTTACATTGTTTTATTTTTTAATGCAGTTTTTTTTGTACATAATTCTACATTTTTAAGTTAATCTTTCATGATAAAGAGATTGGACTACCATACTTTTATTAGGTGAATTGAAAAATACAATTTCTTTTGTTTTTTACAGTACAAATATTTGCAATAAAAAATAAATATAAAGTGAGCACTGTATACTTTGTATTCTGTGTTGTAACTGAAACCAATATATTTGAAAATGTAGAAAACATTGAAAATATGTAAATAAATGGTATTCTATTATTGTTTAACAGTGCAATTAATCACGATTAATTTTTTAAATCTCTTGACAGCCATAATTTTAATCAGTCATATCATCTGCATTGGTTGAAATAATACTTTCATGTTCAGTATTCTCTTTTCCCTTGTTTTTCGTCGAATCTGCTTCTTTCCCCATTTTTATTTCTTATTAGCTATCTAGTTTTTATTTAGATTGTAAGTTCTTCAGGGCAGCGAGTTTCTCTTCTTATACGTCTGTAAAGTGACATTTATCCCCTGCCCCCGCACCATAGACATAATACCATAGTAATAAACCAAATCACAATACATGTTACAAGATTCTCTTAGCATTCTGAATCCCAACCAGCCAGTTAGTTATTTTCCTCACTGTGCTTGAGACATGAAAACCCAGAGCATAGCCGCTTCCCTGCTGGCCAGCCAGATTCTGTACAGTCCTTGTGCTCCAACTTCATTTCCCATCACTGGTGATGGTTTTCCGGCTACAGGATGTTGTACAGGCTCTGGGAGCATGCAATATATTAGAGCCCTTAGCTTTTAGAGATGGCTTTTCTGGGCAGGCACACCATGTTACATATTGTTTCATGAATGGCTGGACTTCTTTCAATTTTTAGTTTTAATTAAAGTAGCAAGATTCGGAAAATCAAAGAGCTCCCAGCTTTGCTCTTTTAAGTGAAACGAAAAAGCTGAAAGAGGCCCAGTCGTCCATGACACGCTATTGAACTGAATGGCTGGAACAACAATGAAAGAAACTGGGAAGAAGGGAGGGGGAAAGTGCAGCCAGGTCTGTCCCCAAGTAATCCATTGTTCCACCTACCAGCAAAACATGTGGTACCATATTTTCAAACATAGCCCACAAGTTGTAGCCACAAAATATGCATAAGTATAAACTTATATGCACAAATATCTTTTTTGCATATGCAAATGTATGGTTGGTGTATGCAGTTTGGGCATGTGTGCAGATGCTTTTTGGGTGCAACTTAAACATCCATATTTGAAAATTCAAAACAGCCTGTCACTTTATTGACTCATATATAGTTTAGTTTTTCATGAAGCTATTATTTGTCAAGAGAAGTACATTATATTAAAGAATAAGATCAATAGAATTTTACCCAGAATAAGACTGCACTTATACCGAAGGTCATCCGTACACATTTTCCACAGGCAGTGTATGGCACATGCTCTTCTTGCTGGAAAGAGAGTTGATTTAGAAGGGGATTAATCATACATCTGCTCTTCTTTTAAATATATTTTCATGTGATCTCTTAAGCACTTTGATACGTTTAGGGCACAAGAATGGGAATCAGGATCCTAGTTTCTATTCCCAGACCTGACATCTTTGCCAGGTCCCCCTGGCAATTCATGTGGGCCCACGCTTTAAAAAAATGTTTAAAAAAAGTGTTCACTGATTTTGGGTGTTTCAGTTTTTGGGTGTCCAATTTGAGAAACGTGGGACCTGATTTTCAGAAGTGCTGAGCTCCCACTGCCCACATCAGCTGGATTAGTGGGTGCTTAGCACTTCTGAAAGTCAGGTCCCTATGTACCTGAGATTTGGCATCCAAAAACTGTCACCCAAAATTAGTGGACACTTTGAAAATTTAGGCCTCAGCCTCTTTGTCTCTCAGTTTACCGCCCTCTAAAATGGGGCTGATGCCTACCTCATCCAGGTGTAATGGGGCTTCTTTGATGTTTTAAAAAATCTTGGAGACACTCAGATGAAAGGTCTATATAATGGCAAAAATATTATTTTTTAGCCAAATCTTCTCTATCTAAAAATACCTTAAGAATTGTTTAGAATTATCCTTGTGTAGTAAAGATAATGTAAATTTTATAAGCTTATTAATAAAACCAGGTATCCTGTAGCACAAGATTATAACACAGAAGGGGCCACTTAAGGTAGATTTTTAACCATGTCAGTCTAGTTTTGGAACTTTTCAAGTCCTCTATTATAAACATTAATATAGTATGACTAGAACATGAAAGCAAAGCAAATGATCAGGTAAACCCGGTAGTGATGCAATAACAAAAAATAATAAAAACCTGACAGCTAAGCTGGAGTGAACCGCTAAAGCCACTTGAAAACGTATACAAAAAAAGGAGCTCTAAACTAAGAGCCTCATAAATGTGTATTGTGTTTCACTAGAATGAGAATTATTCCTGCCCAGGTGAACTCATTAATGTTATTAGCATCCATATATGCTTGGCCATAATACCTGTTTGTGCTTCTCTCATTCAGACACCTGTGGATAACAAAGTCTGAATACTGTATGAAATGCAACTTCTCTTCCTCCATTTTGTCTTGTTTTCCTGGCATGTCTCCAGGCTTTCAAGAACAATGAACAATCAGCGAGTCTACGGTTGCCAACCCTCCAGGATTGTCCTGGAGCAGGGGTAGGCAACCTATGGCACATGTGCCGAAGGCGGCATGCAAACTGATTTTCAGTGGCACTCATACTGCCCGTATCCTGGCCACCGGTCTGGGGGGCTCTGCATTTTAATTTAATTTTAAATGAAGCTTCTTAAACATTTTAAAATCTTATTTACTTTACATACAACAGTAGACTTATAGACAGAGATCTTTTAAAAACGTTGAAATGTATAACTGGCACGCGAAACCTTAAATTAGAGTGAATAAATGAAGATGCGGCACACCACTTTGGAAAGTTTGCCGACCTCTGTCCTGTCTCCAGGAATTAAATATTTAAATAATTAAATATTATGTCATGTGATGAAATCTCCAGGAATATGTCCAACCAAAGCTGGCAACCCTATCGGTGACCGCTGTGGACTTCTCACAAGAAAAATTATTCAATGCCAGACTGTTACCTGGGTTTAGAGGTACCATTTTGTGGCACCAGATCACTGTACTGCAGTCCCTCTGGCTGTTCGGAAACTGCCCTTTAGTAATCACCCCCTCACTTGGTGTTATGAATTACAGAAAGTTGTCAGTCCCAAGGTTGCAGTAATTGGTACAACCAGCTGCAGTGATAAATTTGATTTCTGCGAACTCCAGGCCTCACATTTTAGCCTGATACAGATTGGTGTATGCTAGGCCTGCAATTTATTAGATCAACATAATGGGTCAGATCCTCAGCTGGTGCAAACAGAGGTAGCTCCATTGACTTCAGTGGAGAAATGCTGATTTATATCAGTTGAAGATCTGGCTCATCACTTTCATGAGGTCTTTGTTTGAATTTCTAGCTTTTACAGTTTGCAGTATGACCAATTCTAAAAACATTCCTTACCTGTGTGATTTCATTTGTTACTACATGAGTGCATCGTGCTTCGTATTCTGGACGTATATATTCTTCCTGCTCTAAAAATTCAACAGTGTCCCATTCATATTCCAGTTCAGCCTGACGTCGCTTCCAAAACTCCAGAAACAAAGTAACTAACCAAAGGATAAACAAACAGAACTCTATCACATGTGCACCGAACAGCATTTGAACTCCTATGCTGTAACATGTGAATCATTAATTTTTTAGATCACTTTTCGGAGACATAGAATATAACCTTTACTGGTTGGTGGGATAGTGCCAAGACTTTCTCAGGGAGAAAATAACTGGATCTATTTCTTTACCTAATTACTGCTCTAATGATGGAGGTGTTTTTATTATATCAACCTGTGGATTCTTTATGCTAAAGAATGCACAAAAGTTTATTTTTCCTTTGTAAAATGGATAGAATATGAACAATTTGGATTTTATATTTGCAGGATGGTTTTTCAAAGCAGATTGTTTGATTAATTGAAGGACAATAATTTTGGAGAGTTATGGATGTTTTTAAAATAAAACCTTAGCGCATATAAAAAATTGCCATATGGAAAAGGCTAATGCCCATTTATTATACACTATGGAGTTAGTGCCACACCTACTAAAGGTTTTCCAGAAACAGTTACAGTCAATTCACCAAAACCAAGCATGCAATAAACAGACAGACTCTAAGGGCCAGCTTGGGGAGCACAGAAACTACTCTTTCCAAGCAAGAGGCCAAAAAAGGGGAAGTGGGGTCCCCACCTTCTGTATCAGCCTGCAGAGTAAGGCCAGTGAACCAAAGAGGCACAAGCTCCCCTATCCCTACATTGGGTCACTGGTCTGGTCCCCAGAGTAATTTAGAGAATCTCATCGGTGCTCCAATTAGCACCAGCTTCAAAAGGCCCTCAAGGACTGTTCCAGTAGCTGGGAATTATTGGAGTGCACGGTTGTCCTGGCCTTACAGCCTGCTGCCCCTCACTCTGCCACAATCCCCGTGCTAGCAACCAGGAAGCGAGTGTGGCCCAAGAGATGCTATGATAGCTCGGTCACTGAGGGAGCTGCCTACACAGAGGGAATCCTCCAGGTGTGATAACTTTATAGCTGTTTTGTACCGCTCAGGCCTCAGAGCAGGGCAGGGTCTTCTGTCTGTATTTTAACTGATCTTTTCTTTCATTTATTCTAAGGAGGCATTCTCTACTGGTTAAAACAAATGACTGGGAGTCTGGAGATCTAGGTTTTAATCCTGTCTGGCCTTGGACATGTCACTTACTATAATTTAGTAGTCCAGACCCACTTTACAGGGGGTATTGTGAGGCTGAATTCATTCATGTTTTGTAATTATTTGAGTTCTCTGAAGGGAACATATTACAGAAGTACCTTTATTAACAAGTATATTAATGGTAGCAATGCAATCATAGGGCTAAAAATGTATCATTCCTCAAATTATTTGGACCAGTCTATCTACAAAAGTATTATAATTCAATGAAAATTACAACTGAAATGGCATCACTTGGATTCAGTACAATTTTGATTGACAATTCACCTCCTTATAGAGCGGGTTTATGACGAGAATACTAACAGACCCTTGTACGCATTATTGTAGTTATGCAGTTTAACTTTCCATTTATCATTTTTGGAACAACTCTCCAAAACAGAAAACCACAAATTTTAATTAAGAGGCAAATTACAAATAAGTTAACAACAGAAAAAGGATCAAATTAACATCAAACTGTTCTAATCTTTGATTTAGGGAATTTCCTGCTGGTATCTTGAGCATAGTATACCTTTGAAAAGTTCTTAAAAGAATCACATTTAACTTAACAATTATTTTATTGAAATAGTTACTTTTAAGCACTTTATATTAAGCTCATTATCAAAAGATCAAGGTAGAACATGTTTTACAGTAACAAGCACATTAACCTTTCCTTATCAAGCTGACATATTGTTCTAAAATGTTACAGTAGTTGTCTTCTGTAGGCTACCTTTCATGCAGCACCACTGATAACAAATGAAACTTACTTCTGTAACTTTGTTGATTAGCTTCCAAGTCAACATTACTTGTTAATCACCAACTAGTAATCACTCTGGTTAAGGGGCTACAGTTAAAGCCAATTAGCAACCTGGCTAATATGGACAATCCACAGAGGCTTAATGAAGGTGGGGCCCTCAGGCTCCTCCCTTGGCCATAGACAATGCTGCTACTACTATTTCACAGTCCCCATCTCTCTGATGGGAGAGAAGGGGTGAGAGGAAATGTCCTGACCGCTCGCCATCTCCCTGGTGGGAGGGGAGGAGCAGGGAGAGGTCTCGGACCTGGCTCCCCACTTCTCTGAACCCAGCTGCCATCTCACGCTGCCTCCTCCACCACATCCACTTCCAGGCTTGCTCTGGAAGAAGAGATTGTGGCTTGGTGAGGACATGGGTGACACTATGAAGCGGTGGTGGAGGGGAATGGGAAGGAACCCCATACACATCTGCACACCTCCTGTTCAGGAGTGCATGCGTAAAGCAGAGTCCTGTCGATGAAGAAATTGGGAAGTAGCACATACTACTACTTCTCTGCTACTTGGCAGGTAACATGGGCCCCCTTGTTAAGAAAATTCTGGTTCTGCCTCTGCGGTCCAGTGAAACAAGACACTTTCTGGAAAAATAAACTGCCTTGTCCATTGAATCCAGTACAGAATAGAATCAGTCAGTGGGAACCCCATGATTAAAGAGACACTTTCACTGCCACAAGATGTCCCTAGTGCTTGTAATTACTGCATGTTTAGTGTATCAATTATGTAAATGAAGAAGGAAAGAAATAATTACTAGAGTATATAATAAATGGCTTTATTTTTCCCATTGCCTTTCTCAGTCACGCAGCTGCTAGTAGGAATAGACAGCTCCAAGAGTCCTTGGAGAATAACAAGTCCTTTGCCAGACATGTTTAAGCATGTGGCTCCTGCTGGCTTAACATTGGGCAGTTCTAATCCCTTCTTCTTACTTTTCTCCAAATTTAAAAGGATGAAGCAAACACTGAAAAAAACCCCCAACATTTCTATCTTCCCCTGGAAGTTCTCAAATCAGTCTCCAAATGATGCTAAAAAGAGTTACTGTCATGCTTAATTTTTTCATGTGAAATCCCTTTTGTGATATTGCTGAACACTAGAAACTGAAATAGTTGTTCATTTAGCTACACTTTTTGGCATATGTCTTAGGTCTGCCCAAAATTAGATGACAAAACTGTAGACAGAAAGCAAAACCTTGAAATCGACTTACCCCATATTCCCATAAATACTGCAAATACTAGTGTTCCGAAGCTATCAAATATACACAGTTTCTGTAAAGAATTAAAAAATAAACACTTTAGCTATAATGGGTCAGTAATTTTTCTACATAGGATAAGAATGCTGACAGAATGTTGCACATTTTGATTTTAGTTTTACATGGTTTAATAAAGAATCTTCACTTTTCCTCCTAGTATTTTTCCAATATACAAAATCAAGGAAATTAAATGCAGAAAACCTACATTAAACCTACGAGTCAAATATGTAGCAAAAGGATATACAACTGCTGTCGTATCAATGCTCCACCAATTCACTGTACTGGAAGAGGAGAGACAGTACTTCAGTGCTAGGAATTTCAGTTGACACGACACACACACATTGTATGCTCTCTCTCACATACACTCACAGAGCAAATGAACAAGTAATTCTGACAAACAAGAAGTGACACGAAAAACATTAACCTATTTAATAAGAAAACACTGTTTTGATATGGCAATTGTGGGGTTGCCCTCTGCCTTTTCCTTCCAACATTTCCCTTTTCATGTGTTTCTCTCTTATGCCTTTCATATTTCTGTGCTGAAGAAACATTAATCTTGCACTGGTGGGGGGAATAACACTGCTGCTACTTTACCCCATGGATGGTGTAAGAGAAAATACAAAGGCTATTGTAAGTGAACTTAGAAGCCCATTTCTGCAGGATGTAAATGGCACGTTACCTTAGAGGATTCACAGGTGATAGTGAGGTTCCAGTATGTACATTCACGATCACACTGCGGGCACATTATGATGTTGCCGCCGATGTTGGGATCACACACTTCTTGGCTAAAAATAAAATCAATCAATTACACAAACACGAAACTCAGACTACCGTTAATGCTTGTAGATGGTGTGATAACTCAGTGAAGTAAGGAATAAGTTGCTAAGTGCGCTGCTTTCAGACAATGTGCCTCCTCCACTTCCACTCTTAGCCTTCAATATACTGCAAATCAGACTATGAAGCTGGAAGGAATTATCTCCCATTACTCTTGGTGCTATTCTCTAAAACAAATCATGTTAAGAAGAAAACAGAGATCTTAAAAAATCCTATTGTTCACATTTTCAGGATTTCAGGGTGACTCTTTTACCTGATTTACAATGGGCAAACCCACCCTATAATGTTCAGTCTGAGCATGGTGGTAGGGGAGGTCTGACCCGGAAAAGTGAGGAATTCTCTTCAGGCCAGGGAGTGGCTGCAGAGTCACTTGGAGTAGCCAAAGTGGCTGAAGTAGTTCTAGCTACAGAGGGCGCAAGAGGATCAGGGGATCTGAATAAGTGCAGATCCAGTAGCCCCTTCCCACCAATGTCTCTTTTCAGGGTGTAAAGGGGGAGTAGCATTTCCCCTGTGCTGCTGTTCTGCCTATTCTCCTATAGAAGAGGGGGGGAAGGAATGTCTTGAGTTCCAAGCAGTGTCTTTTAGCAGGCCCTCCACCCATATGTGAATTTCATCTATGAGAAAGGTTTTTCTCTCCCTTAGGGAGTAGCAAACATAAATGGACATGCTATGGTAACCTGTGTTGAAGTTTTGATTTTTCACTGTTTTCTTTACATTTTTACATTATATGTGGATTCACATAGAAATGTCAAACTATAAAGAATGAAAAAACCCAAAATCTTAAATACAAGTCATTCGTAACCTCTCATGTCTGTCTATTACTTTTTTGCCCTGTACACTACATCTTTAACTTCGGAACCAAGCCAGTGGCTATTCTTATTCTCTGTGTTTGTTTCTCCATTAACCTGATTTTTGTTCGGGCAGGGATTGATCCACCACTCACTGTAGTCAATGGGAATCATTTCAATGACTGACTAAGTATTGGATCAGGTCTTTAGTGAGCCCTTTCCATCCAGTTTCCTTGATTCTGTTTCAGATGCTGTGCTGTATTCTTTATTTTCTCCCCAGGATTTATTGTCATTTTCTTTCCCTGTTTTTTAATTTCCTTTTATGTATTCTTTATTTTGAAGGCAGAAAACTGATTTATATTTTGGGATGCTCTTTTAACGTTTTAGTTGCTTTAATCATTTTGCTCATCTGCCCCTTTCATTCCATGTCCTTTTTATTTGACATGAATGTCTCTGTATATTCTGATTTGTAAAAGCCTTTGGGCCATAACGTGCCATCAGATTTATAGCACAACTCCCCACTGATTTCAATAGGGAGTTCCGCTTAAAAGCTGATGGCATGATATAGCTCTTTGTTTGCTTACAGGATGTCAGGAACGAGAAGGAGGACAGAGAGTAGAGGAGGGAACATGCACAATGAGAAAGGAGGATGCAAGGGAAGTAGAAGAAATAAGAGGGTGTCAGAGGACTTTCATGTCCCTTGGACTAGATGACCCAGGAATGTTCTTGTTGCTCTGATATATACTTGTCATTTTCTTTTCACAGTGTTCATTCAACAGCACCATGAACTTCAATCTGGGATCACTAACAAGGTTCCCTTTTTCTTATGCCTAGAAAACTCTATGCTATTTGTGAGTATTCAGAACTGTGTCAATATGAAAATATATTTGAACTGTCCATCCGGTACCTCCATGTGCAGTTGTCCTTTGTTATGTATCCATACAAAAAACAGGCAAGTCCTACTACTGCTGCCACGATCAGCATGTGAGTGTAAAAACCAAGCCAAGCAAAATATATTCCAATTTTCTCTCCATAATATTTCCTGTGGGGGGAAAAATACTCTTTGAAAATGCAAATAACTCCACATTTCTTTCTCAGACAGCTGTCTATTCCAAATATTTAGGGCTAGACTCTATTTTCATATTTTTACACTGTGTGACTGCAGAAGTACAACAGCTAACCATTTCTGTGAATTTGCATGATTTTTTATATTTGCATGAAATACCTACTTCTCACTGAAGCTCAGTTTTGATTGGTTACATGTATCTTATAAAGTCAGAAACAGAGCATGCTCAAATGTGTGTGCAGATATGGGCGTACATATCTGCAATTAGAATTGAGGCATGAATCTTCAATGTACCAAGATATGAAAATGTTACCTGAATTCCTAGGTCCTTCTGAATTGTACTGATCATATGCATACCCACCTGACAAGATCCAATGGCTGCAGTTTGTAAAAACTTAGAGGGTGAGCCCATTCCTTGTAAAGAAGATATCGTTCACTAGGGCATTTGGGGTCCTCTAACCGGCAATTGAATCTAGACTGCAAAAGAGAATGAATATGGAAACACTGTCCCATAAAATAACCGCTTATAGTACCCAAACTTTATGGGCGGCTGAACCAGTTTATATGACTAGACTGTAACTGTACCAACCAGTGCCTCTTCAGCCCCACTGGCTGTGTGAAATCTGATCCCTGTGGAGCTACACTTATGAGACTAGTGTCTGGAATAATCTCTTAGCCCAAGTTCCATTGCAAATTACAAAAAGGAGTAGGAAGTAAGCAAGCAGTGACAGTACAGAGGCTTGTCATTAAGGACCCATTCTTGCAAATACTTATGCACATGCTTCATTTTAATTATGGGAGTCATCTAATTGAAAATAATGGGGTTTAGTCATGTGCTTAAACATGCATTTAAGCAGTTGCAGGCTTGGGGCCTAGAATTGGGAAAAGAATCAGTTCTAATTAAAAATGAGACTTTAAGTACCTCTTACATACTATCAGGTCCTTTCCTCAGGACAGTGATGTACTACAATGAAGGCTGAAAACTCTGGAGAATAAATGCAGGGCTTTCAGCATCTGTTTCAGATTCAAAAGAGGGTACAGATGGAAACAACCCTTCATTTCCTTGCTAGGTTGGTTGTAAACATATTTGGTGAAAATGTGAACTTGTATTAAGAATTTTTAATGGCGTTTTCCATTCTCATTCTATAGTGCAACAAGAAAGGTGATGAAGAAGAACATTTGACTTTCCCCTCTTTGAAAGGGAAGTGATGCATCCTGGGAGTTTCTGGCCATGGAGCATCATAGAAGATATAGACTGGCTGGGGAGCCTGGCCCATAGAGGACAATAGGGACATGAGGCAACTGAACTACATACAACTCCCATCAGGCACCTCTGCAGCATTTCCAGATAAAAATATTTCAGTTTCTGGGTGTTTGGTTTTTGAAAGGAAAATTGAAATCTTCTGTGAAAAGACACTTTTTGTGGCAAATTCTGTTTACTGGAAAAATCAATATTCCTCTGAAAAAGAGTTTTGAAGGAATATTTTCTTCCAGCCATTGTCTCCAGCTATGACAGTCAGTGAACAAATAAAATCAATGCCCATATGTATTTTGCTATAGGAATCATACATATGTCTTCAATCAGCATACAAATTTATTCCCAACTAAGATATCTGTTCCAAGCATTGGACTTACATCGTGAAGAGGAAATGCTGCCTTGTAGATCCCAGAGTCCAGGAGTTTGTTAATACCAAACTTTTTCACATTGTCTTTTACTGCATATTCCACACGGGAAAGAATAAAATGAACCTGAAAAATACAAAATGCCCTGAATCTCTTGCAATTTGTAAGTGAGGAATATAAACTATAATTGTCATAAAATCATAGATTATTAGGGACCTCAGGAGATCATCTAGTCCAACCCCCTGCTTAAAGCAGGACCAAACCCCAAATTGCCCCCTCAAGGATTGAGCTCACAACCCTGGGTTTAGCAGGCCAATGCTCAAACCACTGAGCTATCCCTCCCCCCTGAATCACAGATGTCACCACATCTATGATTGTGACATAGATGTCACCACAGACTCAGACATTAAAGGGGCAAGTTCTCTACATGAAATTCACTGTACAAGGCCACTGCCCCATTTAAGTCCCACTTAAACTCTATTTTGGGGCATAAGTGGAACCCAAGTTGGACAAAGGTTTGGAATTTCACCTCATTAGATCATCCAGTCAGTTTCCTAGTCAATGTAAGATTGTTCCCTACATTTCTAATGTGTCAGGAGGGTTGGTTGTTATTGGTGATGGTGGTTGTGTTGCTCTGATTGACTTTGGCATCGTCTACACTGTGGGGGAGGGGGATCAATCTAAATTACGTAACTTCAGCTACCTGAATAACATCGCTGAAGTCAATGTACTTAGATCGACTTACCGTGGTGTCTTCACCGCCGTGGTGAGTCGACTGCTGCTGCTCCCCCGTCAACTCTGCCTGAGCATCTCACTGAGCTGAGTACAGGAGTCGACGGGAGAGTGCTCGGGGATTCATTTATCATGTCTAGACTGGACACGATAAATTGATCCCCGCTGGATTGATCGCTGTCTGCCGGTCCGGCCAGTAGTGAAGACATACCCAAAGGGAAATAAACAAATGTCTTTGTGTGGGTTTAGAGACAGAAAAGAAATAAATCTTTATATTGACTTACAATTCGGCTTCTGGTTGCAGGGTTGAAGAAGATGTCTTTGTCTTGAATGTAAAAATCAGACATACGAGCCTTTTCAAATGGGGCAGTGAAAAACTCTTGCTCTGGTTTGATGATATTTTCATCCACTCGGAGGAGTCTGCTAAACCAGTTGAAAGCTGAATCTCGGGTTTTCAGGTCACTGGGCTTCAGAGGCAATTTGATGTGCATAACCTCGGCATATGTGCATAGCACTTCCCAAGGCACGTGCACTTTTACAAAAATAAGCTTTTCATCTAAGACCTAAAGTGAAAGAATATTAAAAATATATGTGCACAAAAAATGAAAGTAAGGAGCCCTTCATAATACTTTTAAGTAACGCAGATTTTCCCTTCTTTTTAAAACCCGTAGAAGATCAATTCCAGGTTATATTCTTTATCCAATTTAGTGAACATCTCATTAACTTCTGCAAAGACACTGAAGGGAGATGAAAACTCTGGAGAGAATGGCATTTTAAAAAGATCACTAAATTGTTGCTTTAATGGTAACACCTTGCAAAATATTTTACAAAGCAATTTAAATTTTAACACACGTTACCTATATGGATTTCTTAATGCTGTTTATAGATCTAGTCCTCAGGAAGCTCACTATTAAAAAAGATTTTGAACCATGAGCATTGCAGGATTACCAAAACCTGCACAAATTTACAATGTACCATTTACAAGTAGCAATATATCCATGCTGGATTTTCTCCTAACAGTTCTCCATGTTGCAAGCTGAGGTACATGCTATGGTCAGAGGGCCAAATCATGGGCTGGGATGCACAAGTGGAGCTTCCACTGCAAGTTTCTATCTAATCAAAAGCCTAAAGATGTGGATTTTGAGCCCAGTTTGTGAGGAAGTGGCATGCTCCAGAGCTCATTATATTAGAAAATAATCATAAAAATACTTTGTGCCAGATTCTGTGCAGCATCTGCTGGGAGCCACAGCACAGAAGATGCAGCCCAGGAAGAAAGGAAGGGAAGATCCATCTTTGTGCTGCCTGGATTCTGGGATACTGCGGTGGCTAACGTGGCCTCCATTGTAAATAAGAACATCCCCAGTGGCTGCTTCATCTTTTAGCAGCCTATCCAGGGCTGCCTACAGACTGGAATGCAGCCCAGAATCTCCACAGTGCTGAGCGCTACAGCTACTCCCACTATGCTGGGACTTGCAAGGAGCATCCACCTAGGGCCACTTATGTCAGATCTATGGCTGCTCTTTCATTAGGCGAATTCTCCCCAGCCCCTGGTGTCCCAGTTACAATTTCTATATGCCACAAGGGCAGGGGGCAGAACTGGCCCCTTAGAATGTTTATAGGGCTTCATGTTTTCAAAGTGCTGAACAAACTAACTATTTAATTTTCCCAACCCCTCTGTGAAGTAGGTTACTACTACCTCCATTTTGCAGAGAAAGAAACAGACACAAAGCTTAAGTGACTTTGCCCAAGGCCACAGAGCAAGTCAGTGACAGATCCATGATTTCAGCACAGAGACTCCTGGCTCCTAGCCAAAGAATAGGGAAAGAGGCAGCAGGGGGAACCTCTTGTGACCCCAACATTCGGATCTCATAGGAATAAAGAGGGGGAAGAAGCTACAGTGCATTCATGGACTTCATTTCCTTTTCCATATGGAGCCAAAGTCTTCCTTCAGACACATTAGTCCACACAAAGGAAAGGATACTCACCGATCTTGTTGCTTCAAGTTGCAAGCCATTGCTTATCAGATTAGACTCATATGCTTGCCTCTTCCTCTGTTAAAATCAATTGCAAATAGTAAAATATCTTTGTTTGCCGATTTATGTCATTCATATAAAGTAGTGTACATAAAATAAAGGAACAGTATTGTCAAACAAAAGTGAAGAATCACTCAGATGCTAAGTTATTATCCTCAATATCTACATTATAATTGCTATGGCAATCAGTGCTCTATTAACCACTAGTCCAGGCCTGCACAACATGCAGCCCACGGGGGCTCACCGTGGTGGGTGAGTAGGTGGGTTCACTGTGCGGCACGGGGGGGGGTGAGTAAGCAAGTGGCGGGTGAGGGAGGGGGGCTGAAGAGGCGGGTGGGCAGTGGCGGGGGGTGAGGAGGCGAGCTGGAGGGGTGGGGGGCTGAGGAGGCGAGCGAGGAGTCAGTGGCTGACCTGTTCTACTGATCTGGTTTGGCTCCCATCCCCTCTCCAAGAGTTGCAGCTGTCCTGAGGTGCCTGCCTTCCACCCCATCCTCAGTCACACCTCATTCATTCAACAGGTCAATTGATTACAAAGTGGGGGGAAGATCTTATTCTACTTCTAGCAAAAAGACATTTTTCTTTTACCTGAATTATACTACCTTAGGGGCCTGCTATAACATATTACCAAGGTTCAATACTGCTGTTTCAGTGGGGCAGCGCTGGGGAAGGAGGGTTTGTTTCTGTGGGGCAGGCAGTGCTGGGGGGGGCATGGCGCTGGGGGTGTGTGTTGTTTTTCAGGTGGGCTTGGCGGCGCTGGAGGTGGGGTGGGATTGGGGTTCGGCCCGCAGCTGTTTTCTTTGGAGTAATATGGCCCTCGCCGCTTTATGAGTTGTGCAGGCGTGCACTAGGCTTATACTTTTTTCTAAAAGCAATAACACTTTAAAATGCAGTTTTGTGGAATACCTGCTCTCTTGGATTGCTGAAGGCACTTGACCTTTAGCCCATGTTTTACAATTACAGGTGGGCCAAGCCACAAGTTCAGATCTTGACGGTATCTAGCATTTTAGTCTGATGCATCACAGAGATAGTAGGTCATCCCCAAATTTTGTCTCTGTGAAAACGGTCATCCACATTGGCAATCTTCTCCTCCTTTTCACATCTAATTTAACCACTGAGGGAATCCCTCCCAGTAGCAAACATTCTTCCCTTCCAAAATCTTGCCATGACAACCAATCCCCATTTCCCTGCCAATAGTCTGCAATTTTTTCCGTCTTTCACAATAATGACATAACCTTATATTATGTTTCTAACTAAATCCTTACCAATCTCACAATCCATAAATGCACCATCCTAAAATTGAAAAGCTGGAGGTTAGAGCGGCTGGAGGGGAAGTGGTGTTGTCCCAGCAGTCCTCAGTGTCCCTAGGTGGGGGCAGAGCCTGGTTTCATAGCCTTTTAATTTATGATGTCTCATCTTAGTCATATTTCTTCTTGATGCCTGCTGTCATTTAACTAATACATGAAGCACAAAGACAGAAAGCCTCTTTTTTCTAGAGAACGTAAATGTTGATACTGTGCTTATTTACATGTGTCTAATCCTTTTTTTAATCTTGCTAATCAGTTTTCTTCAATAATAATAGCATGGCAATGAGTTCCACAAGTTAATTTGGTCTTCAGAACATTAAAGGGAGATCTGTCAGTCACCAAGAGAACATGGGCTCATCAGGCTTAAGGCATCCTGCTGATAGTTGGGTGGGAGAGACTAGAAGAAACAACCCTCCAATCTTATTATTGCCCTCTCTCATGATTTTTTGGGAGCTTTTCTTAAAGCTGCTAGTTCTGTCATCAAGAGATTCTCCATTTCGTTTTTTTCTTTAAAAAAGTAAGTTTCTATTGCTCATGGTTGCAAGACTAATGCTTGAAAATGTGAAGTGAGTGTACCGTAAAGGCCCATAAACCTGAAGGCAAAGAAAAAAGAAACCCTATATAGTGGAGTTATATATATCGTAAGTTTTAAGCCAATCTCATGATTTCTGCAGGACTGACTCATGATTTTTGAACACTTGGGACTGGTAACACTGCTGACTCCACCCTGACTGTCAATGATAATTTTTAATAATTGTACTTGGAAAGAAGTTCTGGACCCATCTCCCTGTAGCCATTTATAATTCCTGATTTCTCTCCTGACCCAGTAGGTGAGGTGAGAAAGTGGGAGCAGGATACAAGTAGGGCTGCCACAGGAATAGAGACTTTATTTCCAGGAGTTCCTCACTACCCTCAGCCCTGCCAAACAAATCTCTCTACCAGACTGCAGAACAGGTGTGGTTGCCCTCCTCCCTTAACTTAATGGGCTCATTCATCTTTCTTACCTCACTGCAAGATAGGTTATCTTGGCACACAACCAGTTTATGTAGCTTGCTGTCTTTTGCAGACCCAAGCAATGGCATAAAATGGACCTAAAATATGATATTTGTTTGTAGTGTTTATTTTAATAACACAGATATTGTTCCTTTTCTTCAGGCATGACACATTCAAAAACAATGGAAGAAGTAATGTTTTTTTAAATTGTTCAAACCAATTTTCTGTTTGTCAGGTAGCTAAACTAATTTAGATGAATAATATTTGATTAGCAGGAACAATTTAGAAAAAGATTGTTTACTTATGAAATCAAACCTCTCATATCCTGCTAATCTAGAGTTCTCTGTAAACTCTCTGTAGAAATCGCTGAATATCATATATTTGCTGTTGGTTGTTTCTTTGTTGTCTGGATAAAGATTTTTTTTTTAAATTATTTTTATGAAGCATGGATTGTTTTATCTTCATTGGTGACCATGATCAGAAACGAAGGTTCTGATCCAACTCTCACTGAAGTCAGTGAGAGTCTTTCAATGTAAATTGGATTAGGACAAAAACCACATTATCTGTTAATTTATTTTGAATTTACCTTTCTATTGTTGCCTCATTAGTTTTCAACTACAAGCTATTTAAGGATCCCAGCAGGAAAAAAAAAAGGCATATTGGAACACTTACTGAAACTCTAATGAGTTGTAGCAGAAAATAGTCCATGGGGTCTAAACTGAGCACATCAATTGCGAGGATTTAAATTCATACTTCATGGGAGAAATTTTAATCTCAGACATGCTCAGCACACTCTCAGATATCTTATAAAATTTACTTGAAATGCATTCCACCCATTGGAGTTTGGAATCTAGTCCTCAATTGTTATGATTTTCAACAGTGCTTGCTATGTTAGTTTAAGGTAAACTTCAAAGGGGTCAAAGTTCAAGTTCAGATGCTTATATGAAGCTTATCAACTTCATATACATTAAGTGAATTGAAAAATACTCTTTTTTATTTTTAAAGTGCAAATATTTCTAATAAAAATAAATATAAAGTGAGCACTGTACACTTCGTATTCTGTGTTGTAATTGAAATCAACATATTTGAAAATGTGGAAAACATCCAAAATATTTACATAAATAGTATTCTATTATTGTTTAAGAGCGCCATTAATCACAATTAATTTTTTTAGTTGCGTGAATAATCACAATTAATTTTTTTAATTGCTTGACAGTCCTTAAACATGGGTCAATTTCTGCCCTCAGTTACACTCATGCAATCCCATTAGAATTATTAGGGATGTGACGCTACTGAGCTGTCACACTGCAAAGTGACTCTGGTGAAAATCCCTTGACCAGGCTGACTTTCTCCATTACAAATTCATTCTCTGATCATTCAGTTCTACCATCTTCCTTCCTAAATAACTGTCCTACAATGGGATGTAGGCAGTGTGACCTACTGGTCAGAAGAGGAGCCTGGCCTACTGGGTGGAGAAGAATCAGAGGGTAGAACCGGAGGTGTGGTCAGAGGCCCAACTAATGGCTGGAGCCAGCAGTCAGAACAGAACCAAGGTCAGAAGCCAAGGTCATAGTCTGCAGATTCTAAGACAATGGTTGGAGCCCAGTAGTCAGAAATTATGAGGAAGATAGGAATGAGGGCTGGAACTGGAGCAGGCATAGGTTAGAGCAAGGTCCAGTACAGGAAGCAGGCCTGGAACAGCTGCAGGCAAAGAGCACATTGAGTAGCCACTGTGCAGCTCTTGCTTCAAGGCTTGAATGGTGATCTGTTGGCCCTTTTGTCTAATCAGGGAGTATAGTCACCTTGTGAGGCTTTAATGGTCCCTGCTGAGCTCAGTGGGGTGCTAGGTAGGTGATCATTCCTGGAGCTAGCTGAGGTCCTGACAGTACCTCTACACCGCCCTTTGAGGGCTCCTGCTAGGGTCCTTCAGCCCTGGCTTGTCAGAGTATCTTCCATGAAATTACTGCAGGAGACAGGGAGTATGGACGTTTTCTTTTGGTTTCCAGAATCGCTCCTCTGGTCTGTACCTCTTCCAATCTATCTAGAGCAGGGGTTCTCAGGACAAATTTTTTGCTGGTGACCGCTCTCACACTTTTTCCTAGAGTGCTTAATTAGCTTTAGGAAAAACAAATAAATATGCACATAGATATGTCCAAATCATTGTAATTTATTTATTGCTAACTAGTAAGTCTGCTGTGAAAAGTGATATTAACCAACATACCAGTATCACTTTTCACAGCAGACTTACTCAGCCCTGCCAAGCCTGGGGACAAATTAAGCCCTGGATATCTGGAAGGACGGGGGAGGCAGCCAGGGGCTAGAGCCTGAAGCCCGCAGCAGGATGCTGGGGCCTGCCGCCATGCAGCCAGGGCCCAGGGCTGAAGCCCAAAGCCTGAGTCCCACCACCCCGGGAAGGTAGGGAATTCACCAGCTGCCAGTTCCTCCAGTGTTGTGCCCCAGGTGTCGGCCCAACCCGTGTTGGCAGCCCCAGCAATCAATACCAAGGAAGCACATCCAGGAGCAACAGGGAGGGGGAGGGAATGCTGCTTTGCCCTCCCCTCCCCCCCAATCAGAGCCCAGGAGGCTGTGGCCTCAAGAAAAGCCCCTGGTGGCTGCATGTGGCCAGAGTGGCTGCATCTGAGAAATGCTGATCTAGAGCTTCCCCTGACCCGCTGGGAGTCAAGGACCAATGAACTTTGTATTCCTCCTATCCCTGGACAGTAACTGGAGCGTGGATGGAGAAGATGGTCTATCAGGTTGGGGAAGGAGGTTGTTAATGAACCATTTGGGGAGACAAACTTAAAACACGGGTGCATTCTGGGAGTTGAAGTTTGAAGGCCACTGGGTTTAATTCAGTGGCCACTTCTGAATATATGGATCCTAACTCTCATTAATTTTAATGAGTCAATGACCTAATTTCTGCCCTGATTTACATGTCACAAAATAGGGTTGTGTGGAGTGCAATTCAGGTCAGAACTTGTCCCAGTAGGTATTATCCTTACCTATCAAGGGTGAAATCCTGTTTCCATTGAAGTCAATGGGAGTTTTGCCATTTTCTTCCATGAAGCCACAATTTCACCCCAGGAGAATATACCCCTTTGGATCTATTACTCTTCAATAAACCAGAGTTCTAAAGCTCTGTACACAATAAACCCTTGGGTAATAGGTATATAAAGCTGCCAGGAGAGTCAAAGAAAGAGTAGTACAAACAAGGAAACTTTCAGTCTTTAAGCACCTTGAATTACACAATGTGCTGGATATAAAGTTTGGCTTTTTTTCAGTTTATTATTGATCAGGGACAGACAGTGAATATGCAGTATTTAAAGTTGATTATAAATGACAACGTTTCCCATTTTGGTTACTTGTAATAGCATTGCATCATAAAAGTAGTAGTCAATTTGCCCCAAATGAAAATATAAACAAATAAGTAATAGAGCATGTAAAAGATAACATAAAGATTAGAGATTACTCCAAGGCAAATAAAATCTTTATACATAAAATATTTCCACATCTTTCTGGGAATTCTGATAGGCCAAAATGCTAATTCTGTCATTAAATTTTCTATTTATTAGTATTTTCCCAGGCTGTAAAATTGCACAACAAATAAATAAGCCGTCCTCCTTTCCACCTCTTAGTTACCGAAGCTTTTGTTTTATTCCTCCCCTCCCCCATTTTCAATTACTCTAACTCCCTTTATTTCTTTGTTTCTCTCTCTCTCTCTCATAGCAGGGTGCAGTAAGACCCAGAGAAAATCCAGTGCATTGCTTGGAAGGAAACAGGAAGTTTTACATGTCTATACATAATTTGCTTATGAAATGAAGTGGTGTAGAAGGCTTTGGCCTCAATATTCTCTGCACAGCAGGTGCTCTGAAATGAAAACAAGCATCTATGCACTGGAGATACCTTTGAAAACTGGGTTTTAATAGTGCACATTTCAGCAGAGATTTTTTTGTAATAAACCTAAAACCATCTAATAAACAAGTGAGGTCTAATTGCACAGAGTGAACAACAGAGTTGATGAGGGAGGGACAGCCCAGGCAAATCCCGCCTTTATCTCAGGAGCAAATGTACTTGGAGCTGGCCCTCATCTACTCTATCATCAAAAAGGCAGAAACCTCTCACCTTTTAAAGCTGCCAGAACCCTATTCCTTGACTAACAGATAAGGAAAGTGTATTATTAAATCCATGACAGCAGTATTTGATGTGTTTTTCAACATTTGGAGAAATTCACCACAGGATTCTGGTCACATTGAATAACTCACTTCCTCTCACTCCACAGTACAAAAACTTCCCAGATTAAAAGGGAAACAGTCCATTTTTCTCTACCCTCTTCTTCCTCCTCCTCCTCCACCTTTCACTGTCCTCTCGCTTCTTCCCTTCACTCATCCATCACCTGGTCCATATCACCTCCCAGCTTTGAATCCTTTTACTGGTTCTCCATCTATGAATACATCAGATTCAAACTCCTTGTTCCGGGCTTCAAGACCCTGCATAATTCTGACTCTCCCTAGTTCTCCATCCTTGTCTCTTTTTGTGTCACCAGCCATCTCCTTGGCTCTACTGATACCAATCTCAACATAAAGAACGAGGAGTACTTGTGGTACCTTAGAGACTAACACATTTATTTGAGCGTAAGATTTTGTGGGCTAAAGTCCACTTCATCAGATGCACGTTTGTCCTAAGCTCCTATAACATTGCTGTGCCTTCACACTGTCCCTATTCATGGAAGGCCCTTTCCTAAAGGCTACTACCTCTCTACGTTCAAATCTTTCCTGGACACCCACTTCTACTGTGAGTCCTGCAAAAACGTATCAGATTGATAATGGCAGAGTTGATAAGTGATTGGAAATAGTGTGTATATATCACGGAAAATACACCCTCCACACTAGTCTCCACCATGGCCACTTGTATCCCACTATCCCCTTTTTTTTTTGTGTCCTATGGACAATTACAATGATTTGGACATATCTATGTGCATATTTATTTGTTTTTCCTAAAGCTAATATGTAGGTGTATTACTGCACGTACACAGAGCCTCACGGACTTCAGTTGGGCTCCACAGGTGCACAGCAGTCTGGGCACATGCAACAAATGACAGGATGGGGCCTTAGATTGTAAGCCCCTGGGGACAGGAGACTGAACCTTCTTTTATGGATGGAAGGCACCTAGCATAATACTGATACTCTTATTGGTCTGATAATTCAAGAGTTAATTTTATCCACATAATAAAATACCAATAATTTATTGCACATGTTTAATTTTCATAACTATTTGGAAAAGACACTCATTTTAAAAAAATACATTTGGGTTCTGACCAAAAATGACAAACAAAAACATAAAAATGTAATTGATACGACAGTGTTTCCAAAAGGGCAGCGTTTTGTTTTTAATTACCTCCCCACTTCATTTTATTTTTGGTACTTGTGACCATGTGTAAAGCTACATCCACCCACTGTTGTACTCTATTAAACACCACTAATGACATTCCTTATGGCTGCCTCAGCAATGCCAACTGCAATCCTGTGCAATGAATATCAACCCATCTAGCTACAAGGCTTTTTACTCCTACTCCTCCTTTTCCCTAAGGCAAGTCATTATTCATAAACCTGCTGCTTTTGGTATTGTGTTGTATCCTTGCCCGTCTCCAGCAGAGTCTATTAAAACTCAAAGATTTAAGAGAGAAACGTTGCTCAGATACAAGAGTGAAGTCCTGTGTTACACAGGGCTGCCTGGGGGTGGGCAAGTGAGGCAATTTGCCCCAAGCCCCGCAGGAGCCCCATGAGCCCTGGCCCGGCGGCGGTCCGGGTCTTTGGCGGCATTTCGGCGGCGGGGGCCCTTCAGTCGCTCCGGGTCTTTGGCGGCATTGTGGCGGCGGCGGACCCTTCAGTGCTGCCGAAGACGCGGAGCGACTGAAGGGCTCCCCGCCGCCGATGACCCGGTCCTCTGCCAGGTAAGTACAAGCGCCGCAGCTCCCCCGCTTTGCTCCAGGCTCCCTGAATCCTCTGGGCAGCCCTGGTGTTAAAATGCACCTTTCAAGTTTAGGGATGTCTATATAATCCTAAAATTAAAGGGACAATATCGAGGAGTCCAGGATTAAAATGTGACCTACAATGCCTATGCACTGTAATAATATGGCTGGGAATGTTCTCTTGGTTCTAGAGATCTCTATCAACAAAATCTGCTGTTGGGCACATTGAAGACATTAAATACCCATGTTTGACCTTTCTCTGTAGCAGTTCATTAGCACTATTCCTACTGTAGCACTAACAAGACAGTGGTGTGAATAGGAAGCTGACGTATTACGGGGATTATGGTGGAGGATCAGAGTGTTGGGGTGACATGGGAGAAGAAAATATTGGGGGAACAGTATTGCTGGGGGAGGGACACGGAGAGAAGTGAGTGGGGAAGGTATGGTGTCGCTGGAGTACATTTGTGTGTATGTATGAGAAACAGGTGTTCTAGAGCAGGCATGTGGAGTGGGAAAAATGGATGGAACAGATTAGAGCAGGGGATTTAAGGCAAAGTGGGAAGAGGGCGTTTCCTTGACCTGTTTATCTCCCTCCACCCCTCAGGCTTAGCCCTTTTGTATTTTGTCCTGATCCCTTTCTTATGTGCATAAATTTAATGCTGAAAACTTTATCTATGTAAATGTTATACACTTTAAAATATGTTGAGGTTGGAGTTCATTGAAAAATAGGATGCATTTTTCATGAACATTTTCATGAAAAAATTATCCTTTTTTTCTTGTTGAAAACTTTTGGAATTTGAAACTTTTTGACTAGCTCTTTCTGGGGCAAAGGACTGTGAGGAGAGAGACATAAGAAGTGACAATCTGCTCTCTTTCTTCGTGCTCCTGCCCTAGTCAAGATTATTCTTTTTAACACCCTATTTCTCCCTGGTGCAGAAAAGAGCAACAGGGATGATTAAAGGCCTGGAAAAAACTTTCATCTAAAGAAAGATTTAAAAGATTGGGGTTGTTTACCTTGGAAAAGAGATGAATAAGAGGGTCATTATATATGCATATAAAATAATAAATGATATCAAGAAGGCAGATCAGAAACTTCTATTCTCCCTGCCTTATAACACAAGAAGAAGGGAAAAATTTAAAAAGTGGATAATTCAGAACTGATGAAAGGAAATACTTTTTCACGCAACGTGTAATTAGACTGTGGGATTCAGTGCCATAGGAAGTCATTAAGGCCAAGAACCTGACAAGATTCCAATAGGGATTGGGTATTTATATAGTTTTCAAGAAAATCCAGAGTTGTCATAATTAATGATGACTAAAACTTTGGAAGGTCTATTAAACTTTTTGCTCCTGGGTTTAAGCCAGTCTCTAACTATTAGAGACTAAGATGAGACCTATATTTGGAACAGACTATTGAACATCTGTTTACTGCTGGGTTCTAATACCTTCCTCTGAAACATGTAGCTCTGGCTACTGAACTAGATGAACCTCAGATCTGATCCAGTCTGGCATTCCTGTTTCTATGTTCCTCCTCCCACCCACTCGTAACACCCATGTTTTTCCTATAACTCCCAGCAATGCCCTCTCTTTCCCATTCCTCTCCGTGCCCCCACAACTGTTCTCCAAATTAACCCCTCCTCCATATCCCCCAAAATCCTGGTCCTTCAGGACACCCGAGTTCTCTGCCAATCATCTACTACCCCTAGTGATCCTTAATATGTATCAAGTCAGTGATGAAGCCCCAAAGCACTCCAGGTGCTGATGCTTTCGTTACAGAAATCTAACCCTGTGAAGTGCACAGATGGATCACCAACTGCAAGCTTGGCCCCAAGCTCCGAGCCATCTGGGAGCTCAATCATGGAGCTCACCACTAATCCCACAGTTTATGATCATCCCTCACATTCAAGGCCAGATCCTTGGCCCCACTGCTGGTTGCTTTGTGCTAAAGCTGCCCGTATGGGGCTGATGGGGATTTCCTTTGTGTAGGCATAGCCCTGAGCAGCTTAATGCCAGGACAGCCAACCGTGTGCTCTCTATTCCCAGCATCTTCCTCCTGCAGCATGGTGGGGCATCTCAGGAGCAGGAGGGAGTGTGCTCAGAGTACGCTATGCCATCCTGTGCTACTGAAATGGCCCTAACAGGTCATTCCAGCTGGTGCAAGTTGGGGTAGTCCTGTGACTGTTACAGCTTGTGCCAGCATCCAAACCAGCTTTCACCAGTGCTCAGGAGAGGGGGAGTGGAAAAGTGGTGGAAAACCACTCCCCTCAGTGTGTAAAGCAGAGCTCAGCCACACCTGAGGATCTGGTCCTCTCTATCTATAGGTTTCCACAGTGAAGGCCTGGTGTGCTCCGGTGCTCACTTGAGTGTCTAGGTCAACACAGTGACACTTCTGGCTTTGGTACCTTTCTAGCAAACTTGTGGAGGAGCCAGCCTACAACAACAACGATGATTCCTTGATTGTTCTCTCAAGGGAAGTGGTCTGTGAATTAAAATTGCCCTATTCTTCACTGCCTAAAAATCAGTCTTTATGAGTGAAACTTGGGAGTTCAGAAAACTTGCTGCTGCTGAGAACATGTGGGCTGAAAAATCAGCAGCCACAGGGAAAACACATGTAATTTTTGACTAAGCAACATATAAACATCTCTATTCCTACTCTTTCCCAATTCCCTGAAAGAAGTTTCACAGGCTAGGTTAAGCATTCCAATGCGCAGACATGCTGGTTACTCGAAACAAAAGTGAGAAATAGTGCTTAAAATACAAGTCTGGCTTCACTCTGAGCTATAGAATGGGTGACCTTTTTTTGGCAAATAGTAAATTCACTGAAATATGCAGTTTTCAGGGGCACCGATACTATTTGCCAAACTTCATTTAGATAATAGTTTCAGCCAA
Organism: Mauremys reevesii; assembly: GCF_016161935.1. NCBI lineage: Eukaryota > Metazoa > Chordata > Testudines > Geoemydidae > Mauremys > Mauremys reevesii. The sequence continues at coordinate 304,427,834 of NC_052623.1, forward strand.
AAAAAAAAAAAAAAAAGGGAAAAACAAACAAGGAAAAAAGGGACAAAAATACTGAGAAAGTCAAAACGTTTTGTAACATTTCATTTTGACCAATTCCTCTCCCGTCTTCCCCAGCTTTCAGTTTGGCCTGAACTGAAAAATCAATTATTTTTTCCATGGTAATTATGACCAATGCCTCCATGAAACAAAACTGAGGAACACCTTACCATTTGCTTTTTATTCACACTCTTCTTGCGATTCTCATTTTTGCTCTCATCTTCATACACCAAAACAAAGTCAATTCTTCGTTGGCCATCGTTAAAGAACAAGGAGTCAGGTTTTTGATCAAACTCTGCCTGTAAGGAGTGCAGAACATTTTAAATATGAAGATCTTTACAAACCAGTTCTTTTTGTTTATTGACTACATACAGAAGTTGAGGAGTAGAAAAACTCAATGTCAAGTCATTACAGTAGCAACAAAACTCAGGATCATACTGTTCTCTTTTGTAAAGAGCCAGGTCTCTGTATGACATAAGGACAGCAGAACTTCTACCTAATTTTCTCCTTCAAAAATTGCAGATTAACTTTTGCAAATATGGCAATGGAAGGATCTTGGGTGACAGTACCATTACCAAATAAGGCATCTGTCAAGTAACTTACATACCATTGTGATATACTGTTACGGATAATACCTGGCTTCCCATCTTTCCCAGAAACTTTGCCAGAAGTCTGAGCTTCTCAACAACTGAAAAATCCTTTCATGGCTCCATACACACTAATATCTATAAGAACCAGTGGCACGTGCATGACCCTGAATCAGAGAAGGATACGGTCACAGTGCAAATGCATTCACAAAATGTAACACCTCCCATGTGGATATACTTCTTATTTTTATTAGCAAAATCTCAGCAGGCACAGAACATTGTTAAACGCCACACATCCATCATGTTATAATATATGCCAAACTCAAAAAGATTAATATATCCATAAACCATCACCCAGTCCCTAGAGGAACATAGGATAGATTGTCATATCCACTAATAACATCTTAATGTGTTAATTCATGTGTATGACATTTTAGGCACAATTGATGATGGGTTTGATGGAGAAATTTGAATGCTGGAGTTACATTTTTGCAGTTAGTTTGTGGGAATACTTGTGGGCATCACCACGTGTAATCATGCTTAAGGTTAACATTTCATCACGGTTATTTTTAGTAAAAGTCACAGACATGTCGTGGGCAATAAACAAAAATTAATGGAAGCCAGTGACCTGTCTGTGACTTTTACTAAAAATCACAGGGGAGTGAGGGGCTGAACACTAGGGGGTAGGACTGAAGCCTGAGCCCCGCAGAGGGGGACTGACAGCTGCAGGGCAGAAGCTGAAGAGGTCTCTTACAGTCACGAAATCCGTGATCTTCATGATGAAATTGTATCCTTAATAATGCTCATCCTCATGTCCATTTTGTTAACAACTAAACCTTAATGTCATTAGAATTCTCACCCAGTTTGAAGAAGTGGGTGTCTGCGTGGATTAGGTTAAACTGGAAGATGTTCATGACATCGGGCCAGATCCTCAGCTGCTGTAAACTGATATAGCTCCACTGAAGTCAATGGAACTATGTTAACTTATTCCAGTTTAGGATCTTATTTCCAAAGTTGTATGAGAGAAGATATGTATTCCTGAAGGCTTGCAAAACTGCTGAAAACAAGAACTTCTTTCCCTGAGTTTACTATATTGACCCTGATATCAAAGTAACGACTTGTATGAGGCAAGATAAGGTTATATTCTTCCTCCTTAAGCAAAATAAATACACCTCTACCTCGATATAACGCTGTCCTCGGGAACCAAAAAATCTTACCGCATTATAGGTGAAACCACGTTATATCGAACTTGCTTTGATCCACTAGGCACAGCCCTGCCCCCCTGGAGCACTGCTTTACCGCGTTATATCTGAATTCGTGTTATATCGCATCGCGTTATATCGAGGTAGAGGTGTATCTCTAAACAACAAACAGGGGTACAAAGGTATCTGGAATGGCTTTACTCACTGTTGTTTGAATGGTAATGTTACTTATTATTACTAACGAGTTTAGATATAACTGTTATAAATTACTCCAGGCTTTAAAGGTTTGGGATAATTCATGTTTAAAACTTCTTGACATCCAGCATCTTTAGCTTATTGCAATGACACAGAGTATCTGTCTGAACCAAATCAATCAGCAGTTCTCATTTCTTAGAATTATAGGAGTTAGAGCTGAACGCGACCTACTAGATCATCCCACTTGGCCATTCAAGGATTGTCTGCAACAGCAGTAGTTTTAAATATAAAATGCAGCACTGCTAGTGCAATCTCCAGACTAGTTTTAAATGTCTTGTAATTGGGCTTAGCTGCATGGTGTCTACATTCTAGTGTGGAGTTAAAATATCAAATTACTGTAAAATAGTTATGTTTTGTTTATTAATTAGCACCCTCTTTTCTCCTGAAGCAGAACCTGATCATACTTTTACAGCTTATCACGTTTCTTGGAATTAAAATAAACAGTGGAGTGATGTTAGACATTGGATTTGTATTTTTAGCATACTGATTCTACCTTGACAACTATACTATCATTTGCATTTAAAAAAAATGAAACAATATGAACTTGGGAAAGAGCCAAATGACTAAAATCAACTCAGCAACCAGGTGTTCGAAATATAACAATCATACTAAAAAGAATGTATAACATTCCTGTTACTTAAGGGATAAAGACAATAAATACTAAGTGGGCCAATCTCTATGCTCATAATTACAATAGACTCTCATATATCTAAGTCTATAATAGAAAGGGGAAGATAGAAGTGACTTGTATACTTAGGTAGCCAAACACCTTCCATTATAAAAGGATTCTTGTAATTTTTTAAAGAGAAATTCTAACACCTCTATTGTTTGCAGAAGGCCTCAGACATTAGAAAAACCTCAGGTTAGAGAAGAGACTTTTCTTTGTCCCACGAAATTCTGTTCAGGTTTTCTTGAGATTTAAACTGTTGAAAATTACTATTTCCCTCTTCTCACTTGCATTCCTCAGGAAAATTCTGGCAGTATTTCAAAATATCTGAACATGAACATTCTAAAGATCTGGGCATTCACCCCCACCGAAGCAGCAGCAGATACAATACTGAAAATGCAATTGAAGTGAGCTGTTGTAGCAGCTGTTGCAGTGGGAGTGGGGGAAAGGGAAGAAAGCCAGGCCAGATTTCTGCCAATCATTCCCCTCTTTCTCCCCCTTGGACCCAACACATGGCCCAGCAGACTATGCCCTCCCCGGGCAAAAAGCTTTTTTCAAACTGCTGGCTGGTTTGGTCCTGTAGCTCAAATCGTAAAAGTCCATGTTGCAATGCTGAATGTACAGCGTTCAGACTCTTACGATGATGAATAATGGGGGGGATTGTTACGGTTGCACATAACAAAATTTTTGTTTGTTTTAATAGGAAATTACATTAAAAATCCAATGTTAAAATAAAGGCATTTAGGTTGCAAAGTTAAGCTCTCAAAAGTAGGGCCGGCTCGAGGTTTTTTGCCACCCCAGGCAAAAAAAAAACAAACAAAAAAATCCCCCAAAGCTGCGAAAGGTAGCCAGAATGCTGCCCCTGAAATTGTGCTGCCCTAAGCATGTGCTTGGTTTGCTGATGCCTAGAGCCAGTCCTGCTAAAAAATTAGGAAATGACAGATTTAAGGTTGCCCATTCCACCTTAATTTGGCCCCCTCGTGTGCATGCATTACGAGGCAGACTTTAATTACATGATCACTGAGGCCAGTGTTTTCCAGCAATGAAAACAGAGTAATTTCAGATTTTTCAAGCTGTATATTTTGGAAATTTCAGATATGAATTATAGTGATACAAAAAATACACATATCGACAAACCTGAGCAATACGTAATCCTCTACAGCAGGAAACTGCACTGGGGAAGGGGATAGGAGACAGTTGCACAGGAGAGATGGAGGACAGATGCTGGGCACTGAGGGCTAGAGCCAGGCCTGCTGTGTGGTGGGGTGAGGGGGCAGGAGCCAGCTGTGTAGGGGAGAGGAGGGACAGATCTTGGGCACTGACAGCGTAAAGCCAGCTGTGTGGTGGGGGGAGGAGCCAGCTGTGTGCAGGGAAGGGGAGCAGGGGAGAGGCACTGTGGACGCTGCCAAGAGTAGGTGCAAGCGCCATCCGCTCTGCAGCCTGGTGAGGGAGCCCGGCCCCACTGCCAAGTGCCCTGCCCGCCCAGGAGAAGCTCCACAGAGGTTTTTCCAAGCACAGGCCTGTGTAAGAATGGGAGAAGCTGGCGACGAGCCTCAACAGCAGCCAGCCCCCAGCTTCTGCCCTGTGCCCTGGGGATGAGTCAGGTGTCTCCAGCCAGAAATCGGAGGGGGGGGGAAGGGGGCAGAGGGGAGCGAGAGAGAGGCCTGACATGAGCCCGCATCCCCACCCCTCCTTTGACTGGCGATTCCAGAATTGAAGAGTCATTTTGGAAAAAATTGTGGCAATAGCAGCAATTTCCAGAAAACACCGGCCCTAATGATCACATACTACTTTTTCCACAGGACACATGCCTCAATCAGTACGCAGGACAGATGTATAAAGGGGCCAATTGAAGACTGCATGGGCAACCTTAAATCTGCTTTTTCCTAACTTTTGAGTGCTTGACTTTGCAACTTAATTTTCTTTTAATAATGTGGAGGGTTTTTTTGAACGTAACAGTATATAGGGGCAATAACACTAGAAGCATGCAGAGGCTGGCAAAACATTCCCCAGTGTCCTACATTTCACTAGCATGCATATGTATCACCTTTTATGTAGCTGAAAGATTAAGCAATTTTATTGCAACTTCATGAATCCAGGTCCACAAAGGGTTCACAGTTGTGAAAATATAGCTGGAAGCCCATTTTTCAAATGTAAGCCCACCGGGAAGCCTTTGTTTAACTTTTGTTTTTAGCTACTGTAAATAGTGTCCAGTTTTCCCCACATTACACACTTTATAAAGCATTAAAGTAAAATAACAGATTAAACATGGGTATTTATCATTTTGTTGTAAAATCAAAATTATGAAACACAAAAATCTACATTAATGTAATATTAAGTGCTACAAAGTTAAAATGTTTAAAGTCAGGAAATGCAAAAACTCAGGTTCCAATAGTCACATTAACTCAGTTGTGTTGTACATCCCATATATTTTATTGCATAGCTTTTGTAATGTACAGTAATAGATTAAGCAACACATTTAATTGAAAAAAGAGGGAAATAGAAAATAGCATATCTGTGTAATGCAGCTAAATTAACAAAAAATAAGATTCGAACAGAATTGTTATTTCATCTATTCAACCATAATGTTATATTATTATACTCTCTTACTTTTCACTTTCAGGTTTAAAACTGTTAAAATGATGCTTCAAAATGCTGTTATCAGGGATTAAATGTGAGTGGAGGGGATGTGGGGGGGCTCCAGGAAATACTCTAGAAGAATTTAAATTTATTATTAAAATTAGTTGAACTGGGCTGCAAGTTTAATGGGTTCTGCTTAAACATCAATGGCTTAATATAGCCCAAACATTATAGAGAGGCCCTTTGTATCTGACAGCCCTTTGTTTGGGAAGAAATAATCATGGGTCCAATTTTCACAGCCTCAGTTTAATCAGCATTTTAAGTAGTGATGCAGATACCGCTCTTCCAGTCTGACATTATAATGCCCTAATATATAGCAGACTGATATTGATCAATAATGTTAAACAGTATGAAACAATACATTTACAATTACATTTAGCACATATTATGTCATGTTTTTGAAGACTCAAAGCACTACACAGTACACTCCAATCAATCAATCAATCAATCACCACAACACTCCTGTGAGGTAGGTACTAGTTATCCTAATTTTATACATAAGGAATCCGAATGAGAGGAGACGGGCTAGATTGTGGGTAAAAGTTTCAAATGCACGGAAATAATTTAGGAACTTATGTTCCATTTTCAAAAGTGATTTAGACACTTAAGTCACTGAGGTGCTTTTGGAAATTAGACCCTGTAATAACAATTGCCCTGAATAAAGAGTGGTGTGTAACGTCTATGCCCTAGAAGCCAGACAAAGGAACAAATTGTGACTCAGAGTCACAGTCCTCTCTCTTTTCCTGGCTCTGTATTTAGTAAATTACTGTCCCCGTGAGCCTAACTAGCTTCTATGGTAAGTGAATTAAGGGGCACTGAGGCAGGGCTGTGCCCTCTCCCCATTTCTCTCCACTTCCTTCCCATCTACTTGCTAATATGGCGAGTATCAGGCGAGTAGCCCTTGCTCTCTCATCGTCAGGACAAAGCTGCAATCTGAACAGGGAAATAAAGGGGATTTTATCCTGAACAGCTAAGTAAGGTCTGGGATAACTTGGCTGGCAGTGACTGGACCAAGGCCACGTGGCGAATCAGTGAGAATCTGTAGTAGAACTGAGGACATCCTGACTCTCGGTCCTGTGCTCTAGATCACTGTGCCTCTCTGGCACAGAATGCTATTTGAACGTTTTGTCATACATATATCATACATATGTGAAACCTCACTGCACGAGACTTCTCCAGCAGAAGACGAAAGGATAACATTCTAGCAGTGAGCATTCTTCAGCAGCAGCTTACGCCTATGCTCCAGTTTCATGGAAACAATGCCACATGGCATTAACCAGCGTGAAATGTGTCTACATTTACAGCAGTATCTCAGGACACTCAAATGGTCTGTGGGTGGAGGCATGGAAGATCAGTAAAAAGATGAGAATGAAGAAAAATGAGTGAACTAATAAAAGCCAAGATTGTTGTTTATTTATCTTTTACTACACCACGAACAAGCACAATATTTTAAGGTCAGTAGATAATCTAACAGGAGTACTTGTGGCACCTTAGAGACTAACAAATAAATTGGTTGATTAAAGACTCTGGCAGCTGGGAGGCAGCAGGGCTTTCCCTGCTGGAGCCTTTCCCCACTACCAGAATCTTTCCCTGCGGTGGGGAAAGACTCCAGCAACAGGACACTACGTTGCTAAAAGAAGCAGTGTAGACAGGGAAGCACTGCTTGGGCAGGGAGAGAGCTGTCCAGGGTATGTACTCGGGCACATACACACACCCTTCAGGCATGTCTTTATTTGCCTCACAGTTTACTCTATTTATACTGGGCTAGGGGAGCTACCCACGTATAGACTCTACACGCTTCTTTCGGCAGCGTACAGTGTAGACGTACCCTCAGGCTGAAAGGTATGATCTGAACGGATACGCTAATTTACTAGTTAGAGTTTTTGGGATGATTCCTCCCATGAAGTTGTTGAACTTAACTCTCTTACAGATTACAGCCTTGACAAATTGGAGAATTGGTCTGAATTCAACGAGATGAAATTCAATAAAGACAAGTGCAAAGTACTTTTCTTAGTAAGGAAATTTCAGACACACAGCTACAAAATGGGGAATAACTGGGTAGGTAGTAGTACTGCAGAAAAGGTCCTGGGGGTTAGAGTGGATCGCAAATTGCATATGAGTTGACAGTGTGATGCAGCTGTGAAAAAGGCTAATACCGTTCTGGGGTGTATTAACAGGAGTGTTGTATGTAAGACATGGGAGATGATAATCCCACTCTACTTGGCCCTGGTGAGGCCTCAGATGGAGTACTGTGTCCAATTCTGGGTACCCAGAGGTGTGTGCAAGGGAGGGGAAGCAATCAGAGCAGGCACAGAACTCCTCCGGGGCCACGGGAGAAGGAGGGAGAGCCAAAAGCAGCCAAATTTTTATTCCTGTGCACGCTCCTGTGGGTACCACACCTTAGGAAAGATGTGGACAAACTGAAGACAGTCCAGAGGAGAGCAGCAAAAATGATAAAAGGTTTAGAAAATCTGACCAATTAGGAAAGGTTAAAAAAAGTAGGAATATTTAGTCTTGGGAAGAGAAGACTGAGGGGGGATCTGATAACAAGCTTCAAAAATGTTAAGAGCTGTTATAACGAGGACATTAATCAATTGTTCTCTGTGTCCACTGAAGGTAGGACAAGAAGTAATGGACTTAATCTGCAGCAAGGGAGATTTACATTAGATATTAGGAAAAACTTTGTAACTATATAAGGGTAGTTAAACTCTGGAATAGGCTCTCAAGGGAGGCTGTGGAATCCCTGTCATTGGAGGTTTTAAAAAACAGGTTGGACAAACACCTATCAGGGATGGTCTAGATTTACTTGGTCCTGCCACAGCACAGGGGGCTGGACTTGACAACTTTTTGAGGTTCCTTCCAGTCCTACGTTTCTCTGAGTCTATATTATGGCTACTATTACATCCAAAACAAACTACATTAAAGACCATTAAGGTTGCAAAGCCAAGCACTCGAGTTGGAAAATACTTCAATTAAGACTGCCTGTGCAACCTTCATTTGGCCCCTCTGTGTGTATGTATTATGATAGGCCAGGGGTTGGCAACCTTTCAGAAGTGGTGTGTCGAGTCTTCATTTATTCACTCTAATTTAAGGTTCCACGTGCCAGTCACACATTTTAATGTTTTTAGAAGGTCTCTTTCTGTAAGTCTATAATATAGAACTAAACTATTGTTGTATGTAAAGTAAATAAGGTTTTAAAAATGTTTAAGAAGCTTAATTTAAAATTAAATTAAAATGCAGAGCCCCCCCGGACTGGTGGCCAGGACCTGGGCAGTGTGAGTGCCACTGAAAATCAGCTCGCGTGCCGCCTTCGGCACGCATGCCATAGGTTGCCTATCCGTGTGATAGGCTTTAATTCCATGACCAGTTACTATTTTCCCCCCACAGGATCCCTGCCTCATTCAATGAATAGGTAGTTATTGACTTATTTTTTTATCCTCCTCATTCAACGTCTGGCCCCGGGCTTTATTTACTGCACACCATCCAAACTATGTAGTGAACACAGTATTATTTTCCTCCTGTGTGTTTCTATGGTATCTAGGTACTTCACGAACATTAGTGAATTTATCTTCACAATACCCCTCTGAGATAAAGTGGCATTATCTCCATTTTATAGACTAGGATGGGTGCATGGGAATAAGGCACACCGAGATCAAGCCAAAATTGACAAGTGTCTACTGAGTGCCCAACTTGAGATACCACGGGCCTCATTTTTTTCAGAGTACTTAACATTTTTTACAGCCCTTTATTTGTTCAAGCATAGCTCGAATCTACTTCACTTGCAATTGTGAATGCTCAGCACTTCTGTAAATCTGGCCCTTGTCTTGCCTGATACACCCATAAAATAGGGAACACACCAGTAGTGGTCACCTTTGAAAAGCTTGGTTTAAGTGACTTGCCCTGCATCACACAGGAACTCTGTGGCAGAGTCAGGGGCAGAATCCAGTTCTCCAAGGTTCCTTGACCATAAGACCATCCTTTCTCTTCTTCAAGCACCTTGCCTCATTCACTACACACCTTCCGATTTTCCTAAACAATGGAGGAGGAGTCCTACACATAATAGGTTTGGTCTCTACACAACCTTGATTCATTCCTAGAGCACTGTCCAGCCTTTGTATTGAATAGGGATGAGCTCTTGAGGAAAAATATAGTGTAGGATCATGTAATTAGACTTTATCATAATGTATATACAAAGCACAGGAAGCATTATTTCTGGCATTTTCTAACTTGAGTGGTTGACTTTGCAATCTTAACAATTTTTAATAAAAAGTTTTTGGATGTCACTTCCCCTTTTTTTAAATAGGAGAAAAGGAACCATATTGACCCCCAACTTGGGTCATCATCAGAGCTTGGACTTTTACATCCACAGCACAGACTTCTACCACTTGAGCTACAAGAGCAGGGGTGGGCAATAATTTTTGCAAGGGGGCCACTCCATGAATTTTGATAAGTCATCACTGGCCGCACATTTCTACTATATTAATGGAGGGGGTGCGGGGTCTGGGAGGGAGTTTGGGGGCAGGAGGGGGCTATGGGTGCAGAAGGGGGTGCAGAGTCTGGGAGGGAGTTTGGGTGCAAGAGGAGCAGGGGCAGGGGGTTGGGGTGCGGGGAGGGGGTGCAAGGTGTAGACTCTGTCTGGGACGTGCTTACCATGCCGCTCCCAGAAGCAGCTGCGGCTGGGCGCTGCTGGCATGTCTCCGCGCAGCCCTTGGGGGGCAGTGGGTCTCCGTGCTCTGCCTGCGCCCACAAGAACCACCTCCACAGCTACCATCGGCCGGTTTCCAGCCAATGGGAGCTGTGAGGACGGTACGGGGGGCAGGGGCAGCACACGGAGATGCTTCCCCCTTTCCCCCCCCCAGCCAGGGGCACGCAGAGACATGCCAGCAGCAGCCACCCGCTTCCAGGAGTGGCGTGGGGCCACAGCATGCAGACAGCCTGCCTGAGCACCCCGCTGCGCCGCCAGAGTCATGGCAGGCGGACAGAAATGTTCGACAGGCTGCATCCAGCCCATGGGCTGTATTTTGCCCACCCCTGTACTAGAGTAACTGGTAGCAATAGTAGACTGCTATCCTCTGTGGGCCATCCACTAGACTGGCATGACCCACACACTTTGCTAGTAGAATCCACAGCTTTAAAAGGAAAGTGTTAAGCAACTTAACTATGGGCAGCTACCAGCTTCCCTTATGATTACTTACTACATTTATTTCTTGAACTGATTCCTCCGTTACTGAGGATGAAGTCAAGAATCCTCTTATGTTGTTCTAGACCTAGCTGTTGTTGCAAGAAACAATCCTCGAAGTTATCTTAAAAAATTGCTCCTCTACTCTTTGTCATATAACATTTGACCAACATATGTACGTTGCTTAAAGCGATAGGCACCTTGTTAACACCTAAATCCAACAGTATTTAACATGCTCAGTAGAGTAATGAAACTCAGAACACTTCTTCCTGGCTCATTCCAAACAGATATCCTAGAAATTAAGGGGATATGTTTTCAGACCAGTTTGAGGCCTGACCTCCATATTTATGTGTATAATCTGAGATCACATTTTGCACCCTAAAGTGAAGTGTCAGTGCAAATCTGAGGAGCTGCAACTCCAACTTACATGAATTGTGGCCACAGTCTCGTTAGAGAGGCAGCTATTCAGACTCATGCATGAATCTGAGCTGCAGGCACTAACTGCAACTGCAAAAGGAAAGCCGCTCTTCTGGAAGCCTACCCTTAAATTCTACAAAACACTTTAATTTCATTGGAAATCCAAAGGTAAACTTAAAGTGAAAGAGTACTCACCTGCTCTGGAGTATAACGCTTTTGCTGGTCTGGCGCTGTTCCATAGCTGGGAATAGTAGTCTGTGCTATTTCTTCCAAGACTAAAAAGTAAACAAACAGAAGTATAACATATTGTAGTGCATCTTTTGTAGCTTTTAAATAAGTGGCTTGGTGGCAAAGAGCTTTACTGCACTCCACATTTTCAGGATTTGCTTCGTTTTGTCCTTCCACACTTTCAAATACAGTCAAGCTTGATTAATCAACATACATTTATACAGTTGGGGTGATTCTTGACTCCTTTAGACTGATTTTGTTTATGGAGTTACACTAGCAAAACTGAATAAAGAATAACACCCTTCATTTTTATTTGGAGTAGAAGACTTTCTACTGTTCATGGTGGAAGAAAGGTTACCATTAAGTCTAGATTCCACCACCTTTACTCACATGCTAAATAGTCCCTTACTCTGCAAGGAGCCCTGTTCACATAATATAACTGAAAAGTCAATGGGGTATTTGCCAACTTGGGCCTGGTCTACACTACGAGGTTAGGTTGAATTTAGCTCCGTTAGGTCGATTTTATAAGGAATGCGGCTACACAACCAACCCCATTCCGACGACCTAAAGGGCTCTTAAAATCAACTGCTATACTCCTCCCTGATGAGGAGAGTAGCGCTAAAGTCCACCTTCCTGGGTCGAATTTGGGGTATTATAGATGCAGCGCTGTGCAATTTGATGTTATTGGCATCCGGGAGCTATCCCAGAGTGTGCCAATGTGACCGCTCTGGACAGCACTTTCAACTCTGATGCACTAGCCAGGTACACAGAAAAAAACCCAGGAACTTTTGAATTTCATTCTCTGTTTGGTCAGCGTGGCGAGCTCAGCAGAACAGGTGACCATGCACTCCCACAATCACAAACGAGCTCCAGCATGGAGCGAATGGGAGACACTGGATCTGATTACTGTATGGGGAGAAGAATCTGTGCAGGCAGAACTCTGATCCAGCAGAAGAAATGCTGATATATATGCCAAAATCGCACAGGGCACGGTGGACAGAAAATTAAGGAGCTCAGGCAAGCCTACCAAAAGACAAAAGAGGCAAACGGTCGCTCCTGGTCACAGCCCCAGACGTGTCACTTCTATGATCAGCTGCATGGCATTCTAGGGGAAGACCCTACCACTACCCACCACTGTCCATGGATACCTGCACGGTGGCAGCCTCACGCAACATGGAGGAGGATTTTGTGGATGAGGAAGAGGAGGAGAATGAGGAGAATGCGCAGGCTAATTATCAGATATTTATGTGTAAGCAGAGTCAGGATGAGCCCCACCCTGACATCTGGTGGTAAATTATGGGGAGTGCGGAAAGTGTTGCATTGGTATTTTGGTTATTTGCATGGGCACTCCCACCCCACTTAGCATACTGCAAAGCAGCATGGGATGGTTATTTTCACAGCTGTGGGAGCCCCAATTTCGTTGTTATTGGGGCAGGAGGAATGAAATGTTGTCACCCTGATTGGGTAAATGGGGAACTACAAAATTGTCTTGTGATGGGGGGTTTCATTGTCAGCTGGATAGCGCTTGCTAGATGGGGCACATGGGTTCCAAAACCCATTGAAGAGAGAGAGGCTGGGGACAGAGATCTGTACTTGGTGGTGCAGGCTCTTTGTGTGAGCCAGAAGCACCAGTTCCACCTGTGCCTCTCTCCACTGTGGAATGTCAGAGTTAATTTTTGATTCCCTTAAGAATCTAAATGCAGGTTACTGAGCTGAATTCACTGGTACTGGGGCTCCCCTACTAAGAGCTGGAATCACTAAGAGCTGAAATCACTGAAGAGCTGGATTTGCTGAGCTGAGAGCACTGAGTACTGTGCTAATGAATGGGGGAGCCTGAAGCCATACTGTGGAGCAGAGCACCTGGCAGAGCAGAGTGGAGCAGTTTGTGCAGCCACTGGGTGAGTGGAGCCAAGCAGCTCGTGAGGACGGCTGGAGTGGCTCACAGGACAGCTGGTGGACCAGAGCAGCTGGCAGAGCGGAGCAGCCCACAGAGCAAGCGGAGCTGAGCTGTTTGCGGAGATGACTAGTGGAAGCATAACCCCACGAAGAGGCAGGGCAGTGGGCCCCGAAACCACGTAAGGTGCCCCTTTTCTACCCAGGCTGGGGAGGGGGACCTCTGCAGAGAGACTCCTGAGCTCTGGGGCTGCACTGACCCGGGACAGAGACTTTTGGATTGTAGGACTTTTGGGACTGTGGGTGATTTGGGGGTTGCTGGACTCAAGGGCCCCGAGAGAAGGACATGGCCCAATTTGCTGGAGTGGGTCTTTGCTCACGGTTTGACCTATGAACTCTAGCTGAGGTATTTTCCCAGTTTAATGCTGCTTGTTTGTCATGTAATTAAACCTTTTCTGCTACACCAAGACTCTGTGCTTGCGAGAGGGGAAGTATTGCCTCTTCGAGGCGCCCAGGGGTGAGTGTAAGATTTTCCCAGGTCACTGGGTGGGGGCTCGAGCTGGTTTTGCATTATGTTGTGGGGAAGGGACCCCTATGTATTGAACCCAGCCCTTGCTGCTATCGTTTCGGCCCGGCAGAAGGGTTACATATGAAAGGTGACTCGTGAGCCATCAGGATTGTGACCTTCCTTAAGCTTTTAAATATGAATTTGACATTATTCCCTTTTTGGATTCTAAAAAGAAAAGCATTAAACAACACACACATTTGAGGTTAGAGAAGAATGGGTGAGGGGAGAAGGTTACTGTACTCTCCCCCATGTGGGCCACCTGCTTTGGCTCTTTCTGCTATTTTTCATGCCCTATATGCCTTAAAACTGGAAGGGTTGGCCTTCACCATGGAAAGGGTCACTGAGGCACCGGCACAGAAGTGCTGAGTGGGGAGTCTGGGCTTCAGCATCAACCCTCGCCAATGGTAGTAGGCAACTTGATTAGATGGTGCTTTTAGAAGGCTATTTAAACAAGTATCAGATAAACAGGCGAGACTCACCAACCTCACTAGTACTTAAACTACATTATACAGGCCCAGATCCTCAGGAGGTGTAAATAGGTGTTACTCTGTTGACTTACGCCAGCTACGGATATGGCCCTACAGTGCTTGCTGATCCAAGATGTAAAAAGACTGAATAGTGTATCACAAAGGAGAATAATGTTTATGGTTCCAAAGCTGCACATTGTTAAAGTTAGTTATAGTTTGGTTGGGACTTTGTACTAGACATTGAGCCATCAGTTTCTAGAGCTCTAGTGTGGTGATGGTATTTACTCCAGGGAGTAAAGCAAAAACAACTCCATGAATTTTCCATCAGCCTAAGCTTCAGAAACATTTGAGTCATAACCTAAATATTGGCCCAGTTGGATAATCAGAGTTGGTCAGCTCTCAAAATAACCATTTCTGAAGCTGATGGGGGAATTACAGAAAAATCTTAAATGCTGGCCAGCAGAGGCAAACATAAAACAGGAAGGAGCCTAGCAGTGCAGTTGAAATATCAGACACATGCTAAATCCTATTACGGGTAATCAGATAACAATGATACAATTCAGCATTTACTGTAAGGTTACCACATATGCCCATCATTATTCTTTTTGTAAAGGCTCAATCCAAACCAGTGTGTGGAAATGGGAATTACATATCTCCTACATAAGGCTCCTGTTCATCACTTATACTCCTAAACATCAGTGCTGCACAGAGTTAAAGGCCTCTGCATATTCTATCTCTGTCTGTGGAATATGTCTGAAATCCTATGGAGAAGAGAGGGCAATTGCCTATACTGCAAAAGGGGCAGGGACTAGGTGGAGAGTAGATATTTTGTACAGTCATCCACTCAAAAATTTGCATTCCATTGTATTGAGCAAGCAGATGTGCAGTGGAAGCATGTGACAAGAAAATTTGCTCCAGCCACTGAACTGAAGTAATGGGAACCATGTGTTAAAAGTGAGCTTGGTGCTGGGTACTCGTTATGTGTAATTGCACAGCACGCCTCAGTGCTGTCTAGAAATCACTTCAGCCACAATTGGAGAGAGACAAAAGTATGACGTTCATGGTGGAAAGGGTCACACTTATACTTGCTCACAAGTACTAATAGTCTGGGACTCATCAGCAATAACCATCAGAAGTAGCACAGAATATCACTGTACAAACACATATATCTGAGGGCTTGTCTACATTACCGTCTGGATCGACAGGCAGCGATCGATACAGTGGGGGTCAATTTATCACGTCTAGTCTAGACGCGCTATATCGACCGCCAAGTTCTGTCCCATCAACTCCAGTACTCCAATGGAGCGAGAGGCACAGGCGGAGTCGATGGGGGAGCGTCAGTCGTCGATTTACCAGTGAAGACACCGCGGTAAGTAGATCTAAGTACGTCGACTTCAGCTATGCTATTTACGTATCTGAAGTTGCGTAACTTAGATTGACCCCCCCGCCCCCGGTGTAGACCAGGCCTGACACACCTTTTGTTGGAAGATTGTCCAGTACAATGCCTGGGCCACTGGTAGGCCATATGCAAAGAGGACCGGACCACTCCCACCAGCTGGGACACTGGCCCATAATCCCTCTTACTTCAATTTAAACAAGTATTTTACTGCTGGCACAAACCCCCAATATCAGAGTACCCATACTACTGCTTCACTGTGTACTTAATGTGATCACCCCTTCGTTGCACTGAGCCTTTAGTAAAATAACATTTTTACCTTTTTATTACTTCAGTAGCATACTAACTACAGTTCATGCTTAGGTTAGAGTTTGTCAGATACAGTTGTTTGTAATATGTTGCTTGCTCAGCTAACTAAGGCTTTGTCTACGCTAGAACTTTTGTTGGTAAAACTTTTGTCAGTCAGGGGTGTGAAAAAATACAAAAGTTTCACCGACAAAAGCGCTGGTGTGGAAAGTGTTATGTCGGTGGGAGATGCTCTCCCACCGACATAGCTACCACTGCTTATTGGGGTGGTTTAATTATGCCTTTATAGAGTATCTACACTGCAGACCTTACAACGGTGCAGCTGCAGTGATAGAGTTATGCTGCTGTAAGGTCCATAGTGTAGACCAGTGGTGGGCAACTTGTGGCCCATCATGGTAAGCTGCTGGCAGGCCGTGAGAGAGTTAGTTTACATTGACTGTCTGCAGTCACGGCCGTCTGCAGCTCCCAGTAGCTGCGGTTCACCGTTCGCAGACAATGGGAGCTGCAGGAAGTGGCGGCCAGCATGTCCCTGAGGCCCACGCCGCTTCCTGCAGCTCCCATTGGCTGGGAACGGCGAACTGCGGCCATTGGGAGATGCGGGCAGCCGTGCCTGTGGACAATCAATGTAAACAAACTGTCTTGTGACCTGCCAGTGGATTACCCTGACGGGCCGTGTGTGGCCCGCGGGCCGCAGGTTGCCCATCACTGGTGCAGACAAAGCCGTAGTCTCAGAAAGAGAACACAAGAAATCTGATAGGTTTGTCTGGCCTGTGATCCTGCTTTGTTCTGATTTTTTAAGTGGCCAATCCACCAATTCTTCTAGTTTTGGATGGTCCTTTTTGGCAACGTAATTTTTCCGTGTTTTTACATGGACAAAATTTCATCTTAATTTTCTCATTTTTATCCTAGTTTGAGTTCATTGCTCAATGACACTCATTGCTTTATTATATTCCTTCCAACAGATCCTACATCTCACTCAAACTATAGTTCCTAGATTTATATACATTACTTTATTAAATATCCTAACAGTAGCTTACAAGGAAGCATGACCTACAAGTTAAAGACAAGGGGGTCAGATTCTGTGCTGCATCTCCTGAAAGATGCAACTCGGAAGGCACATTTCAAGAAGAGGGGGGGACAGAAGTCCCTTTATGGCACCTTTGTGTTGTCAAGATTCTGGGATGCTGTGAGGGAGAAACAACTTGCAGCGTAAGGTAGAGGCAGAGCCAGGAGTTGCTCTAACTCACAGTGTCCCCACAGCTGTCTGTCTATAGGTTACTCTGCAGCCAAGATTAGCCACACTGCAGAGTACACTGACCATATCCCTGAATGTGTCCTTGACATTCCCTTACGCCAGTATAAGACACTTATGAGGCTCTTTTACAGCCAATATACTGCTGTGGACAGGCTGTGGGAGGGGTCAGAATTTGGTTTCAGCACTGCATCAGGAGCCCTGGGTTCTGTTGTTGGCTCTGGCACAGATTTGCTATGTAATCCCAGGGAAGTTTCACAGCCTTAGTTTTCCCATCTGTAAAATTTGGATATTTGCCTAACTCAGAGGCATAGTGAGGCTGGATTTACCAAGGTATGTAAAATGCCTTGAGAGCCTGTCACAGGGTAGCTGGCCCTTTGAGGGAAAATGGGGCCTCAGCTCACAAGTGACAAGATCAGTTCACCTCCCCAGGTGGGTAATGAATGAGGTAATGAGATTAACTCAGGCCAGGTGTCAGAAGGGAAGGCATGAAGGGACGGATTCCTGGGTAGTCCATGGAGAAGGGAGTTTTGAGTGGGAGCCTAACACTCCAGGTAGGAGGGCTGGGCCTGAGAATCCCAGGCAGGACAGAAGCCTGGAGAATTGCACCTGGCTGGATAAAGCAGCTGTAGGTGAGTGCTGCTGTGAATTAACTGAACTGAAGACAGTTCTGGGAGGAGGACCTGGGGCTCCTGACTCAAGGAATGTGAGGGACTTGAGTGATAACCAGAAGCTGGAGCAGAGAAGAAAGTGTCTTTTTTTATTTTTTGTTTAGTTTATGTAGATTCAAAGTAGGCCCCTGTCAGAGGACTTACGTTTCATACCTTTGGGACTGTGTGGTGTTGTTTGAATGTTGATAACGGTAAACTGAGGCAGGGTGCTGGCAGGGCCACCCTGGACTCATGAAGGAGTGACTAGGTGGTGGCTGACCCTGTTACAGAGCCTGAGATGGAAGGCACTATGGAAGTGTAAAATATTACTGAAATACAACGTGTGTCATTTTATCATTTGGCTGCTTTTGTGTTGCAGTTTCACTGAAAATTAAAAATTTATATTATGCAGCAGCTAGTTGATACTAACTGTAAGCTGTTTATCTGCTTTTGTAGTCTCTTTGCCTCATTTTTCAATCAAATAATTCAGTTTTACGTAGCATTACACTATTTCCATTTTATGATGGAAGATGGGTGAAATCTCATTGAATCTGATGGGTATAATAACCATCCTTCACTAAGGATAAATGGAAGAAGTGGTTGGAGTAAGATAATTGAATCAACAGTAGACACCACCTGAAACACAGGCCAAATGCAAGCCTGGTCGACGGGGTTTTGCTAGGTATCATTTGATGGAGGTGTGCACTGTTGAGCAGAAGCAGATTGAAGGAGCTTGGCTTATTTATCCTAATGAAACAAAGGCTGAAGGGAGCTCTGATTGCTGTCTATAAACATGAGAGGGATAAGCAGCAGGGAGGGAGAGGAGTTATTTAAGTTAGGGGTCAATGTTGGCAGAAGACCAAATGGATAGAAACTGGCCATCAACAAATTAGATGGTTTCTAACCATCAGGGGAGTGAAGTTCTGGAACACCCTCACCAGGGGAGTAGTGGGAGCAGAAACCCTAACTTGTTTTAAGACTGAGCTTGATAAGTTTATGTAGGGGATGGTATGATGAGACTGCCTATATTAGCATATGGACTATGACTGCTATTAGCAAATATAGCCAGTGTTTGGAGATGGCACACTACGTGAGGAGGACTCCGAGTTACTATAGAGAATTCTTGCCCAGGTGTCT
The DNA here is from genome assembly GCF_016161935.1 of Mauremys reevesii. NCBI lineage: Eukaryota > Metazoa > Chordata > Testudines > Geoemydidae > Mauremys > Mauremys reevesii. The sequence goes on from NC_052623.1 coordinate 304,446,714, forward strand.
GGCTAGTGGGTCTTGCCCACATCCTCAGGATCTAATTGATTATCACATTTGAGTTGGAAAGGAATTTTCCCCCAGGTCAAACTGGGAGAGACCCTGGGCTTTTTTATTTTTTTTTTGCATTCCTCTGCAGTGTGGGGTACAAGTCACTAGCTGGTTTGAACTAGAGATCTCTAAAACTAAGTTTTTATATCAAGATTTGAGGAGTCCAGTAACTCAGCCAGAGGTTATGGACCTATACAGGAGTGGATGGGTGAGGTTCTGTGGCCTGCGATCAGGGGCGGCTCTAGGCATTTTGCCACCCCAAGCACGGCAGGTAGGTTGCCTTCGGCGGCTTGCCTGCGGGAGGTCTGCCAAAGCCGCGGGACCAGCGGACCCTCCGCAGGCAAGCTGCCGAAGGCAGCCTGCCTGCCGCCCTCGCGGCGCTGGCAGAGCGCCCCCCGTGGCATGCCGCCCCAAGCACGCGCTTGGCGTGCTGGGGCCTGGAGCCGCCCCTGCCTGTGATGTGCTGGAGCTCAGACTAGATGATCACGATGGTCCCTTCTGGCCTTACACTGTGAGTCTTGGGAGAAAGCGGAGAAGTTTTTGGGGCGAGTGCTAACTGGAAAGAGGCTTGCAACAGAGAGCAAATAAACTGCCACCTGTTTGATTCTTACTGAGTTTGGGGAAACAGGATTTTGTGCACATTCTTTCATGCAATCCTCTCTTTACTTACAAATAAATACCTGAGTCATCAGTTTCTCCTTTTAATGGAAACAATCAGCATGACTGTATATTGACTAACTGCTTGGTGAAAAGGGGAATGATTATTCAGGCTTCTAAATCATAGCAGGGTGACAGCTCTTCTATACTTTAGGGTAAGACCAGCTTTCTGTTTAAAACTCGGTTGTTCTAAGTGTTCTAAAATCCACACAGTTGATCAGACTTGCTTGAATTTTGGTGTGCCTCACAGGGGCGTGGGGAGTAAAACAGCTTTTTTCTTAAAGTTGACACATTCTGGCAATTTGTGTGGAGCTGTGTGTTTCTCCCCCACCCCCTCACAGATGGAGATCAAACTAAGGCTCATTGCACCAGGGTCTCAAATACTTGATGCTTACCGCAACAGAGTGCATGGCACCCACCAACCCTTTGAGGAAATCAAATTAAAATGTTATTTGAAAAAGTTTGCTTTTCTATTTAGGCACCCTGAGGCTTCAGCATCTGTTCACACATCGAATGCACGACACTGAGCATACATTGAAAGAGAGACTAACTCTTTGGAAAACAACTCAGGACTTATACAACCTGTGTGGCTCTGGGAGTATGCTATGGACTTAGAATTCAAGTCCTGCATGTTCAAATCTGGCTCAAGGCAGAAATCTGCAGGGGAGGGGAAAAGCATATTGCCTTTGTCAAAGGGGGATTTTTATTTTGGTGAAATGTTATTTCAGTACAGAAGAATATTCAGAAGGCACTGAAATAAATAACGTCTATAAATTAATATAATGTATTTAAATGAAGTATACTACACAAATGCTTGCTGGGAGTGGAGGGTGATTAGGGGTAGAAGGATATGCAGGGAGATGGGTTGAGAGAATCACATGATGGGGACTAGACAGAGTGATGGGGTACTGAGGGAGACTAGGGCCAGGGGTGCCTGTAAGCCCCACATTCCACTCCCATGTGTGCCACATTTGGGGGGTCACGCAACCAATCTCCAGGGGTGTAACGAAGGTAAAGTCGCCCTGTAATAGCTAATACCCTTCCAAAACACTGAGCTCAGCAAAACTCAAGATATCTGAAAACCAGGAAATACAAAATTATGCTAAATGTCCACATAACTTTAACTCTGCCCTCTTTGAGCAATGCTCCAATACACACATCAATTTCTTTTTCCCTGTCTTTTCACTACAATGGATAGGTGTTACTTGCACTTGTCCTTCTAGCCTCAAACACTAAGCCTACTTCCCTGGCAGAATACCATTCTGGTAAAATTTAACCATCATTTTATACCCCCTTCAGACTTGCACAGAGGATACCGCCTAAACCTATACTTCCCCCTACCCATCATAGAATCCACAGATTGCTGTAATATTCCACTATACTACTGACAGTATCCTTGTCACGAAGACCCCAGTGCCCTGTTACTGACACAGCCTAAACAATTCTGTATTGAAATGAGGTAGACTGGAACCTCAAGGTGCACATGCACTGTTGATAACGAGGCAGGGGGTGATGGTGGTGCTCAGACCCAGACCTCATAGCACAGATCTTCCAAACTGCTCCAGCTTATCCTTCCACTGTTCAGTACAGCTACATTTACATTTTATAGTGCTCTAACTTGCTGGCTGGGGGGTGTGTGTGTGTGTGTGTGAAAAAATCACCCCCCTGAGAGCAGCAAGTCTGAGGGCTTGGCTACACTGGAGAGTTGCAGTGCTGCAACTTAGTAACTGTCCACACCTGCAAGGCACATCCAGCGCTGCATCTCCCTGGCTGCAGAGCTGGCTGTACACCTGATCTGCCTCAGGTATAACGAGTGCAGCGCTGGTGATGCAGCGCTGGGGAGCAAGTGTAAACAGTGATTAATCTTACTATGCTGTAACTGACCTCCGGAACCTTCCCATAATGCTTTAAGTACTAGATAACATTCTTTGTTTTGTTGTGATGCCTCTCTTCGTTTTGTTGTGAACTCCGGGCTCCCGGAGCTGCTTATCTAAAAAACAAACACAGCTCCTGTTTGCTGGAGCAGAGGCAGGCAGGGGAATTCTTTTGGAATGTGCACAGCTAGTGTTTGCTTGAGGAGAGAGATAATTTGCTTGAGGAGAGAAGTGGGGAGAGGGGGGGTCCGTTTTGAAACAGCTGCTTATGTGGTCTGAAGGCTATTTGCATTTAGTGAATAAGAGAGAGGTGGGGGAAGGGGTCGAAAGTTTTAAAATGATTGAAGGTTGGTGCTGTGTATCTTCCAGTCCTTAGAACTTGCAAGGCAGGGAGCTCACACAGTGTCAGCTCCAAAAATCCACTCTCTCTGTCTCCCCCACGCTCCCTGTCACACTCCACCGCACCCCCCTCTTTTGAAAAGCACGTTGCAGCCACTTGAACGCTGGGATAGCTGCCCATAATGCACCACTCCCAACGCCGCTGCAAATGTGGCCACACTGCAGAGCTGGTAGCTGTCAGTGTTGCCACACTGCAGCGCTTTCCCTACACAGCTGTATGAAGACAGCTGTAACTCCCAGCGCTGCACACCTGCAAGTGTAGCCATGGCCTGAGTGCTTTAAAGTGTTAGTGTAGACAGGCTCCGAGCACTGGGAGCCGCACTCCCAGCGCTCGGAGCTAATCCCCTCGTGGAGGTGGATTACCAGGAGCACTGAGAGAGCTCTTTCCCAGTGCTCGCGAGTGACCACACTCACACTTCAAGCGCTGCTGCGGGAACGTTCCCACGGCTGCGCTTTGAAGTTTCCAGTGTAGACATACCCTAACACCGTGAATGCAGCTGGAATGCATGCAGATAATTCCCAATGGTGATTCCCAGCTTCAGGGATGTAGTGAAGGTTGTGTGGGTGTTTACCTTAACTCTGCATTTCCTGGTTTTCAGATGTTTGAATTTTGTGGCACTCAGCACTCTGGAGGGGCATGAGCTATCACTGGGATAATGATAACTTACCTCTGTGTTACTGAAGTTTTTTGTCATTCAATTATCTAGAGAAGCCAAACCAATCAGAACAGAACTACTCCGAGCACCAAGATCTCGCTGCACAATACTGATCGCGTGCAATCTTAAAAACTGAGTTATTTGTTTCAACCCTGTCAGACACCCCAAAGAACAAAAACTCAGGCATGGCAACGAGTAAGACACCTACTGTGTAATCACGAATGCAAGGCCAGTCTGCCAGTACTTTCAATTCCCCAATGTCCTCAAACATTGTTACCTTGCCATAAATGTCATCTCTCACTTTCCTGAGAGTACCTGGTAAATGAGAGCTTTGACTGGTTGTCACAGCAGTTTAAAAATAACAGAGTCCAAATCCTTCACTCACAGGGGGGAAAAAAGAAATGGAACACTGCACTCTCATGGGGTACAATCCACTCCTGAGCAAAGGGTCAATACAAAGGCTATACGCCAGTCAGCACCCGCTGAGCCTTTCAGTGGGATTTGCCTGCTGCACAGGCTTTATACTTGTGCCCTCTGCACATGGGAAGAATTACAGACAATTATTTAGGGGAATTCACTGACTGACTGAATAAAAACATAATCATACATTTTGAGACAACTGGGTATCACCAGTTTAAGGTTTTGGAGGGAAACAGAGGTACTTACTAACCTAATAGAAATGTCACAAATTAAAAAACCCAATAAATATTTACAGTTAGTAAGTAAAATACAATAAGTTTTTATGTGAATTTAAATATTCCCCTGCAGTGTTCAGTCTAACCGCGAGAAGCAGTATATGAAATGGATTAGACTTAATTGTCCAAATTGAATGAAATAACAAAATAAAATAAAGGGGTTAACAGATCTAGATTTGCAGCTACTGAATGGAGTCAGATGGTCCTGGCTCTGTTCTGTTCATCTGGTATAAGTTGCAGTGTCTAAATGTAGTGGAATCCTAGGGCTTTCTTTCAGGATGCTCCTTATTAAGGAGTGCTAATTGTGCGACTGAGTTCCCTAAAAGAGGTACGGATGCTCCTCATGTTGGTATCCGATCACACCAGTGGAAGAGTCTCCATCAAGGAAAGCTGATGGGCCTACCTCTAGGGCACAGGCCACTGATGCGCAAAGAAGCAAAGAGCCTTCTGAAGACTGCCCCTTGTTCACAAGGCCACATCTTACAGGCACTGTTTCAGGAGCTCTGGGAAGGGATAAAGAATGATACAGGGATACAATCTGGCTCCTGAAATTAAGTCTATTCTGCAGCTTATTGTCTAAAAATCATATGTCACTCCAGAAGACCGTGGGATGACTATGAGTGGTCTCTCCCCGATTCTGAGGAAACCAAGGGTCCACAGATGAATTACTTTGACCTGGGATAGGACAAATACTCAGGCAAAGGCATCTCCTAGCAAAGGATGGCTATCCACACATCAGACATGAGGAACTGACAATTGTTGTTTCTATCACAGAAGAGGTAATGCAAATATCTGCCAGTACATATCTACTGGAGTCTGGCTTCCTCAAAGTCTACAGAGCACATGTAGTATTTGGGGAGAGATTGGTGCACTGCCTGAAATGGGCTTTATGCATCTGCTCACTCTAAAGAGGAGACCCAAGGCTAGGTCTGAAGTCCCCTGACATTTTGGTCAATAGAAAAATGATATTAATTAAAGCCTAGAACCTTGTTCTGGCATTTTAGAAGGTAAACATGTCTTGTTGCTTTAAGCTAGGATCTCAAGCACACTTGAAGACCAGTGGTGGGAGAGGCTGAATCTGAAGATGTAACTATCCTGGACTACTGAAGAAATTCCCAGTGAAATAAAGGGGGGTCTAAACATGGGAGGATTTCCCTTTTCCAAGTACCAGTATCTAACTGTGGAAGGCTGAAGATGCAATTAAAAAAAAAAAGCTGTGCACCATAGGGCCATGGAGTCAATTGAGCTGCGCATGAGCAAAGGATGAGCTGAACATATGCTGATGTAAGGTAACCTGACAGAGTGTACCAACCCTGCATTGGGGAGGTGGGGGTTAAAGAGCTGTTCTGGGCCCAGGAAGTCACATCCCCTTGCCTCTGCTGGGCATGCTCCCAGTGGAGGGAGCATTTAAAAGGGAGTGACTCAGATCAGTCTAGACTGACTGCAGCAGAGAGCAGTGGGGTGCAGCAGCCTCCTGCTGGGAAGCTGCCAAGCCTCCATGCCACCGGCACTGAGCCTCATAGCGAAGCCACTGGAAGAGTGGAGGGTGATGACTCACCAGGGCCAGTGGGAGAGACAACGGCTACATACTGGAGGAGAATACAAGAGAATCCCATGTCCAGCTCATGACGACCCCAGAGTGACTGGAACAAGGGTAGGAAGTGACCCCATAGCATGCTCTTGGGGTATTGGGCCCTGAGCCTTGCATGAGGGCTACTGCTGCAAAGGGCCATGGGTCGGAACCTGCTGGAGTAGGGTGGACCCAGGTTCCCCTATCCCCCCTTGCCAGTAGATGACGCTACCCCTGAACTGTAGCCACTGGGTGGAGTGACATTTGGTATCTTGCCAGTGGGCGACACTACCTTGAGCTATAACAGACAGAGAAATCGACCCTTGGACTCTCACCATTAGGCATTACATCTTGGAATACTTGGCATTCTGGACCACAGAGCCAACTCCAACATGTAGGAACTGGAGCATTTGCTTCCAAAGCTTCAACATTTGCTTCAAAATTATAGGATGGGGTGAAGGGGATGATGACCTGAGGAAGACTTCCAGAATACACTCTTTTCCCAGTCATGGCTGAAACTCTGAATTCATAGCCACCAAAAACTACTCCTTAGTTCAGGAGATAAGATACTCTAACTTACTGTCTGGTTTTGGGACTGCGTAGATTTGGTCGGGGGGAAGATACTGAATTAGGACTAAAGTAGTGAGGTGTGATCTTTACCTTTCAAAAGAAGGCAAAAAACCCTAAAAACCCGAGGAAGAGGGGTGGGTTGCAATATCGACACCAGAAGTAAGGGAGTCTTCTTTCCTCCTTGTTAGGTGGACATGTAGCACTATTTGTCAGGATCTTCTCAATTGTTAGATACTATCTGGGTAACAAGAACAGTTGTTCTCTGGGATAAACTATTTTCAGAACTCACCTGTGAGCCCGGCCATTATGTTCAAAGATTACAAAGGGACCTTTATCAGGAGTTTACATTGTTTGCTTTATTACACTTGTGCAGGTCTTAGCTTAAAAATACATGCTACTAAACCTGTGCTCCACTTTGTATAGGGGCATGTATTTAAAAATGAAATTGATCTTTTTCTTTCTAATGAGCTGTCTTATGTATGCAGTATTTATAGTTAACAAGGTCATATCACTTTTTAATATTAAAACTTAGTTCTCTCCTTATGGTCACTTACAGTTCCTAATAAGGGTGGATAAGAAACAGATAGCAATTAGTAATGCCACAATGGCTTTTAAACTATTGGTAAATGACATTGTTAGCATAGTCACAAACCGCATGTGTGTAAGTATTGTTAAACCAAAGACTAATCTACATCACCTAATAAACATTTATTTTCGTTTCAGAATATACAACCTGTATGTAGTCTCTCTCTCTCTCTCTCTCACACACACACACCCCCCCCTCTCAATCTTAAAGGAAGTGCAATGGCTGTCTTGAGAGACTCTTCTTTTTTGTTTGGAAGACTTATTTTTAAGTTGTTTTTCCCCCCACTTACAGCTGTACAAACAGAGCACTGAGAACAGATGATCAGAAATCCAAAACTAAAATATCTGCTAAGACTAGCCATAAAGACAGAGACAGTTGTGCGTTGGGAATATAAATACAAAGAACACCACAATAAAGCCCTGTTGCTTGAAACTGGTCCGAGCCAAGGTAACTCTTAAGAAAAGGAAGATGCAACTAGCTGATTGTTACAAAGTGACAGATGAGGGAAATGATTATGCTATCTGTAGTGCTTGTACATTAAAAAGGCATGAGACTGGAACGTTTGGGGATTCAGTAACCAATTATTGCTCAATTCTTGTGTCCAAACCTTGATTTGAAAGTTGGCCACTTGCCCAAAGGCTGGGAAAGGCTCTTAACCGCCGGTTTGTAGGCAATGCTGACTCATCAGAAAAACAAAGGGCCTGATTCTGTTTCCATTGAAGTCCATGTCAAAACTCCCATTTATTTCAATGGGAGCTGGATTGGGACTGATGTTAGTTTATATAATGGACCATGGGCCAGAGTCTGATTAGTTCCACTGCTATAAATCCAGAGTAACAGCAGTGAAACCCAAACGCTGATGCCAGATCTTCACTGGGGTAATTCAGACCAGAATTGAAACTCCAGAGTAAATTCTACTGATTTATACACCACACAATCTCAATGGGGTGCACAAGGAGTAAATTAAAGCAGAAATTGATCCATTAGTTTGGCAATAGTAAAGACTCATTTTAGAGGCGAAGCAGTTATTCTTCCTGCAATGTGGTTAAGAATTATTGCAAGTTTCATGTATCACTAAGGCCAAATCTAGATGAGGAAAACAGCTTGTTTTAAGATCTGTTTAACACTATTTAAAGCCTGTTACAAATAACAATGCAAGTAATGTTTAAAAAGATGTTATCTGGTGTGGTCAAATCTAGGGCATAATGGACTAAACTGATCAGGAAACTCAAAATCCTTCCTGTTGACATAGGCCTGCCTTGCTCCCTGAGAGCAGCACATTGAGAGAAGACCTCCACATGTGGATCTCCCTTCAGCTGTGTGTGAGCTCAACCGTCTCTGTGCCATGGTCCTAGAGTCTTCACTGATATGGGGCTGGGGATATGGACTGGAGGAGGGTAGAATAGTAGCCATGTTACCTGACTCCTTTCCCCTGAATACCAGAAAGAGTCTGCTGAGATGCAACCCAGTCTTCTCTTCTCCAAATCACACTCTGCATCATGGAGACCACCTCCATTTTTAAAGGGGATATCTGAAGTAGTGGGGAGGTCCTGGCCAGGCTGCCAGGAAGCTGGCGGATTAAGGATGTGAAGAAAGGTGCCCAGAGCTAGTACAGAGGGCTGTGAGCTTCCGGGCTAGTGGACACATGAAATTTGGGAGCTGAATCAAGCACCAATGCATGATTTCCACCTCCAAGAATAAATCCCCTAAGGGGAAGACATCTTCTAGTCTGGCCTTGTGGGGATGGGATTTCATTTCTCCCATTCAACTACCTTGGGAGGAATGGGAGGCATGATTTACACTGCAAGCACTACAACACAGGGTGAAATCCAGAATCAGTTGAAGTCAATAGCAACATTTCCATTGACTTAATTGGGCCAGGATTTCAATCTACACTGCTAGATTAGATAGCGATTGGGTTACTAGACTTCCATATAATAGGTGGTGCATGTATCAATGCCCATAGTTAAGGTGCACAGAGGATACCGGTGCTAGAGTATGGACAGGACCATTGGTTAACAACCAGTGCCCTCCCCCAAAGGAAAGACTGCACGTGGTGGAGGCTCAGGTTCTCACACCCAATGGGGAGAGCAACTATGGGGGAGACCTGTCCCCTCCAGAGGGAAGGGCACTCCCGGGGCGGGGCTGTAAAAGCTGAAAGGGAAAGGAAAGAGGATTGCCTGTCTTCCCAAGTGAAAGGTCTGGGCAGGGCCAAAAAAGGGGAATAAGGGTGGGGACAAACAAATAGACCAAACAATCACAACAAGGGAAGGGAGATCCTCAAACAAAATGCACTAAAATGAACAAAGGGAAGGGCACCAAAATGGAGGGCAGGCCACGCCACAAGCTGGAACTTGGGAAACAACAACACTGACAAAAAGCTGCTGCTACTAGGAGACTACAGGCAGCAGAGGGGGAGCCTCGCTGCAGCAACAGCCGCAGTCAAAACAATCTCCCACCACCAATGCCTGAAAGAGTAGTATGAGCAGAGCAGCCACACACCCTCCTCCAGCTCCAGCAGCTGGAGTGGCAGCAATGGCAGCGGCACACAACAGGGAAGCGTGCAGGATGCAACTGCTCTGGAAATGAAGCTGGGTTGGGTAGTGAAAGAGGCTGTTGTTTATAGGGCCCTGCCTCGTTTGTGCCAGAAGCTGGAAAGTGTGTACCTATTGTGGTTCCCAGGGGACAGCATGCCTAAACCTGCCCAAAGCTAAAGTCCCACCCCTTCAACAAAGGGGGAGAAGCCACTGAACCTAGGCCACAAGTAAATACTGGGGACAACAAATTAAAAAACAGGAACAGGAGTGAGGTCAAAGGTTGAAAATCAGGCACCTGGGGGGCGGGAAGAGACACCAAGCAGAGAACCCCTGACAGCACCCACTGCTCCTCAAAGGTGTCTAAAGAGTCCATGGACACTGCCTGGAAAGCATGTTGTGATGAGGCAGGGGATTAAAGGAAGAGAAAGGATGGTTTTATGGTTAGGATAGTTTGAATGCTGCCCTGGAGAACTCATTCTAGCCCTGCCTCTGCCAGAATTGCTATGGGATGCTAAGGCTAGGCAAGTCACTGAAATAACATTTGTCCCAGGTGGCTACTAATTGTGATTCTCATTTTCTAGATACTCAAAGTGAGACACGTGAGGCTAGATTTGCAGAAGTGTTGAGGACTCTCAACTGAAGTTTGTTCAAAGCACTGCTCTGATAAACTAATAAAAAAATGTTATGTACTCTGAGAAATCAGGCCCTAGGTGTCAAGTCAGACACCCAAAAGTACTAGACATGATCATTTTGGCCTCAACCTCTGTCTCTCAGTTCCCCAGCTGTGAAATGGGGATGATGATGCCATCTGATTTCACAGGGGAATTACAAAGTTAAATTCATTCTTTGTGAAGCCCTCAGATACTACAGTGAGAGGACTGTAAAAAACATCCTTGAGGAAACAACTATTCAGTACAGGATTTTGGATAATACGTATTAAATAAAGTGGATGGAGGGCACATATCTTTTGAGGGTAAAAGAACACTGTACTAACTACTAATTTATTGAATGAGGCAGCAGACCTGTAGGGGAAAAAATAGTGTGATTACTTATTTAAAGACTGTATCATAACGTATGTGCACAAAGAAGGCTGAATTAAGATAGCACAGACTAGCTTAACTCTGGCACTTCCTAACTTCTGTGTGCTTGACTTTGCCACTCTAATATTTGGATGTAATGTATGACTGTCAGCTGTTGCCAATAAGGAACCAATGGGAGCTATATTAAACTGATATCTGCATTTGAGCTTACACATGTTTAAAGGCCTGTGTCTTTAACCAACAAGCTGATCCAATAATAGATATTACCTCACCCACCTAGCATCTTTAAATTATTGCTGGCTACACACAATGTAATTGAACAGCCAGTTACAAACAAACAAATATTGAAACATTTTAGAGGTGCCCCTGACCAGAAATGATGTAGCAGTAATTGTTCCTGAGGGAGGGGAAACTTTGTTAAGGCTCTAGAATTACACCTAATCAAGTGATTTGATTAGTGGAAATACATGTAGAAGCTATAAAATACACTTCTTACTGTTTGATCATCTTAAAGTGTGGGTATTATGAAATACGTGACTGACACAACTCTTCAGCAACTTGCATATCAGATTTGCTAAGTTTTCAAAGTCAGTACAAAGTGTCTAATTTAATGGAAATTTAACTTAATACCAGAAAACAAAGCTGTATTTTGGCTTTGCACAGTCACTATTAATAAAAAGTTTTGGATCCTGTTGACAATTCATGAAACTCAATGACTACAGCTTGTTCCTAGCTATGTTTTGATAACTTAATGCAAAACAGCTGTGGCTTTGAAGACAGTGCATGTAAGCTATCTTTTCGTGGAAAGAGGCAAAGAAGGACCAACAGGAAGGATATACTTGTGCTCACAGCCTTCCATTAATGTTCAACCAAGTACGACAGTAAGGGTAATTTATTTTTGACTACAGCCAGAGTGTTGGGTGCACTGTACAACAGAACAAGAACAAACCAAACATGACACTAACATACAAAAACAAATTTGGAAAATGTGAATAAAACAAACAACACAGGGCCAAGAGTGATTAAACAAAATCCCACCCTGAAGGCGTGGGAGTAAGGGAAGTCGGATGATAAATGGCAGGCCTTTTATAAAATGGGGATGGACCAAGGCAACGGATGTCACTGGAGAAAGAATTTTACACTATAGACCCCACCACCTTATTCTGCCTGATTGTCTGATGACCTTAGTCAATGGTGGAAACCATAAACTTTGGGTGATGTGTGAGTGCAGTGATCAATCAATACTCTGCGAAATGAGCAAGCCTGAAATACAGCCAGGGCAAATAATGTTACAGGCTTTAAAAGCCGATACTGCCAATTTAGTTTACAGTTAGCTAATATACAGAATGGAAAACAGGAAAAACATAAGTCACCTCAAACCAGTGAACAATTGCGCTGCTGCAAAAGATGCCACAACCCTTCTGAGAGCCATGAAGTGAGGGGATTACACCAAATGAATCTTATGGTCACAAGGCCAAGTGTGCTGTTGCAAGGTCAGCACAGTATAAATAAAGACATGACTGACAAGTTATGCAACTAAAGAAAATTCCAGGACACATCATGTGGAAAGGCTATCGTGTTTCACCCTGCTCCTCTCAGGGCTCTTTTCTTTGCTATATGTGAACAATTCTCATTGTGAACAGATGTAGAGGAGTGAGCTTCCTCTATGGACAACCACTACCCAACAGCAAAACTATGGTCTTCTCAGGGTTGAGGACAAAATAGCTGCAATGCATCCAGCTGGCAACATTCATTTTTCCAGTGCAAAACCTCAATTTACAGAATACACAGCCCAAGAGGTACGTACAGAGCTGGATCATTGCAGGCCTTGCATATTTACAGAGTTAGTAAGAAGCCACCAGCTGCAACTTAACAACAGTCTCACACAACAGAACGAGCACAGGGACAGCTTCCTTCTTCCTGCCCCTGCTCCTTGAAGCTGCAGAAGGGTGGGGCAGGGACAGAATCATGCCTTCCAACCCCCTCCACCCCCCCATGGATTAAGGCTGGTGCACTAGGAGGAGCAGTATGCTCCATCCAAATGGGTGAGCACATTTGCACTTCATGCTCAAGGAACAGCACTGGCAAAGACTATATCCTTAGTGCTCCTGCTAGGGACAGTGCAGGATCTCAAGGACTCTAAGCACAGATGAGATCCGAGTGCCACACTCTAGCCCACAGCTGTGTACAATACTGATGTTACTCCACCACAAGGATCCTCAGACTGTGGTTCAGGAGCCACAAGTGGCTCTTTAATGTGACTCCTGTGACTCTTTGCAGCATCTGATATTAAAACACTGTGTGATTTAATTATTCACCAACCTAAGTTATTAACCAATCAGGTTGCTTTTATTATGTTATTAACGACTTGTAGTTGATAAAATAATAATACTTCATCAGTCATTTATATACTAAATATTTTTCCTGTCACACTGTTTAAATATGACTATACAGTACTATAGTTAAGGCTAAGATTTTGTTGCACATAGTTTTAGTAAAAGTTGCGGACAGGTCATGGGCAATAAAGAAAAATTCATGGAAGCCCATGATCTATCCATAATTTTTATTAAAATATGCATGACAAAATGGGGAGTTGTGGGGTCCCCACACCACCCTGGGGGTCCCGGCTCAGAGCTGCAGAGTCCCTCACCACCCATGGCTCCGAGCTCCGGGGTACCCCGCCGCTCATTGCGACTGAGAGCTCAGTGCCCTGAAGTTCTCAGCCACCACAGGAGGCAGGGGGACCCTGTAGCTCCCATGGGCTCAAGTCATGGTATCTGACTTGAGGTATGGATTCCATAACTTCCGTGACCTCCGTGACAAAATCATAGCCTTAACTATAGTAAACGAAACAATGAATTCACACTACTGTGGGTCTTTTGGGTAATGTTGATCGCTAATTTGGCTCCTGAACCACTGAGGCTTTAGGTAACACTGTTCTAACACATGCTTAGAAATTTTCTCAAAGGGCTTCTTTTGTGCACTAAACAACACATGCACGTTTCCTATTCCATAGTGATGAGATGGCTGACTTCTGTCTTCTAGGGCTGGAACCAGTGAGGCAGTTTTAGACACATCAAAGCACACAGTAAATACACTACAAAGGTGCAATTTGTAGACTCCAGCAGTAATTTTACCCTCCCACAGGATTGGGCGGGAAGATGATCAGAAGACAAAATAAGACCTAATGTAAAAAGAACATGAGTAAATGTGAGTCTATAGCTGATTAAAATATTTATAACATGAAAATGTGGAAAATTCATGTTTTGAGAGTTTCTTGGGGCGGGGGGAGGAGAAGATTGTGTGGAAAGGGTAGCCAGAATCACATGCTGACTCTTGGTAGCGGAAGAAAATCTGGCCTTTGACTCTGCATACCACTCAGCCCTAAGAAAGCCAACAAATAAATAAATAAATAAATAAATAAATACAGAAATGAGACAAGCCAGCTTTGCTCTGGATTCACTTTTACTTTGACTGAAGATAAGATACATATTGTGGGTGTTTTGAAACTATTAGTTAATAGTATAAAAATAACAATCTGAAATATGTTGGGTTTGATCTTTTCATCAAGTGTTAGGGAGATGTTCAAATAACTATGTCCATGAGAAAGCAAAAATGCTTTTCTTTCCAAAGTTATTTCTGTTTCTATTATAATCCATTCATTAAAAATTGGAAATGGGAAGGCTGTTAAAAACCACACTTTTCAGCTCCAGGCTCCACAGAATTGTTTCTCATCTAAGTAAAAAGGTCTTTTATTTCATCACTGTTTTATTTACACATCTTATTATTACAAGTTTCAGCTAAAGTGACATGTTTTTCACGGCTGTGAATTTGATAGGGCCATACACATAAGCCCTGAGAAGAGCAGCATGGCAGCCAGACATACAACTCTTCATACACAGACTGAAGAGCCCATGGCAAACGACTGTCCTTCTTCCTCTTAGTTTGACTATGATTAGATTTATAAACAAAACCTTCCGAGCCACTACATTTGCAGTTCTGTCTAAATTTCCAATGTAAACTTCATTTTGAGGAATTTCTCATTCAAACATTGGGCTGAAAGTTGTCTTAAATTCTTAGAACCAAGCGAGGTATTATTTGATGTGGTTATAGTTTCATATTATGCACTTTTCACTGTCTTTTTATTAGAGTGGTTAAAGTATTTTAGTTTCTTGTCCCATTATCTCGTTTTGTACAGCTGGAAGATTTTTCCTTGGCCAGACCCAGGAGCAGTGTCTCTCAACCTTTCCAGACCACTGTATCCCTTTCAAGAGTCTGATTTGTTTTGCATATGCCCAAATTTCACCTCACTTAAAAACTACTTGCTTACAAAGTGAGACATAACAATACAAAAGTGTCACAGCACAGTATTACTGAAAAATTACTTACGTTCTCATTTTCACCATATAATAAATCAACTGGAACAGAAATATTGTACTTACATGTCAGTGAATAGTATATAGAGCAGTATAAACAAGTCATTGTCTGTATGAAATTTTAGTTTGTACTGACTTCACTTGTGCTTTTTATGTAGCCTGTTGTAAAACTAGGAAAATATATAGATGAGTTGACGTAACCCCTGAAAGACCTCTGAGTACCCCGAGGGTACATGTACCCCTGGTTGAGAACTACTGCACAGGAGCACAGTTGGGGGGAAGAGGGGGAGGGGAGTGGGTAAGGAGCTTGAGCAGAACTGTCAAAATAATGCACTGACCACTCCTTAATTATTGCCTCAGGAAAAGCTAGTGCCTCAACGGGGGCAGAGACTAGGTGGAGACGTGTCCACTATATGCTAGCCAACAGAGTTGGCCTGCTGCACATTACGTAGCATGCTACGCTCTTTAATGTACTTATGTATTAGGGACCTCTGAGACAAAATGCCTCCAGTGCTCCTAACACAGGGCTGTTTCTACCAGGAACAATCTAGCCCTGAATGAAAAACAAAAATACTGCACACTTGGTGTATATTTTGGAAGAAAGAGGAAGAGAGAAACCAAACCTAAAACCACACAAGATCAGAAAGCAAAGGATTAGGTGTAGAAAGAATGATACAAATATGACCCATTGATTTACACAATACTCAATATTACATCCTAATAAGCGTTGGTGATGCAACCTTATGCGAGAATGTTGTTGAGTGTGACTATTCTTATACTATCCCTTACCAAAGCTAACAGAACAGCATGCTGATGGCATACCACCTGGAGATATGAAACACGCTACATTTTAAAAAAGTGTTGGCACATTCTTTTTTATTGTGTTTAAGAAATGAAACCCAGATGTTCAGTAAGAAATGGAAAATTGTGCTGATACATTCATGGATAATGGGAAAAGATGCAGAGTTGTTTCCTGATGCAGATATATATAATATTTCAACTACCCTCAAAGTAAACTTTGCTTCCTCAACTGCAAGGTATTTTTATAATGTCAAATATATACACTTCCACTTTTGTTAGCTTTAGTCATTGTTTTTAAGCACAGTTAAAAATGGAGGCTCTTTATCAATGCTTTTAATTATAGCTGTTCATGGTCATACTACTTACGGCCTGATCCCATATTCCCTGTGTAAGAAAAACTCTCCCCTAGGAGTTTTCTTAACATAGAGAATATGGTGTCATTGCTTTGTTAGACTTATTACAGATGAGATGTGTTTATGCTGAATTTACATTAGTAAGATTTTAATGATCACCCTCACTCCACTCACTTGGCCAACAGACTGTGGTACACTTGACGTAGTTCAGTATGAGAAATTTAGGGTTGCCTCTGAGGTCCAGAAGTAGGTCCGATTTCAGGACAGAGCTCTGTCTTTTCCTACAGGTCAGCCTGTGCTATGTGCATCTCAATACTGAGTGCACCTTGTATCACCCTGGACTAATTTTCTTCTGGTTGATATTTTGCATAGCACTGATCAACTCTACAGGGAATCACATTCTGCCCCTCCTAAGGTCAGGAGGGCTACGGGGGGAGGTCACTTGAAGTGGTTGAACAAAGAGGGAGAAAGTGGAGGGGAAGCTGGATGGCAAAGAATTGTGCAAACTCCTCAGAGAGTCAACAATGAGATCTTTGCTTGGCTGCAAAACAGGATGATCAGAGTTTGTTTCAGTGAACTGCATATGTTGAAATGTACAGAAAATCTATGTAGCTGCCACATGCATTTGGTCTTTAGTTTTATCTTAAAAATATAGGATAAACATATACTCCCAAAACATTTAATTAAACTCTTTCTCCACTGAAAGCAGCCATAATGTTGGAAACTTCTGAGGGAGACCAGGGCACAATTCACAGGTTCACATAATACCACAATTAACAATCTCTTCAAATGTGGTTTCTCTAATGACCTGCATGTAGATTCAGTCAACTTCAGACTATGTCGCATATCCTTGATGAGAACCCACTGACTTACTTTGATGGCAGTCTACAGGCTTGTCATCTGGCTGATGATGAAGCTATTAAATAGCTTGTGATTTGGAAGTTAAACGATGGCTGATAGTGATGGAGGGCTAGCTCAGTGGTTTGAGCACTGGCCTGTTAAATTCAGAGTTGGGTGTTCAATCCTTGAGGGGGCCACTTAGAGATCTGAGGCAAAATCAGTACTTGGTCCTGCTAGTAAAGGCAGGGGGCTGGGCTCAATGACCTTTCAGGCTTCCTTCCAGCTCTATGAGACAGGTATATCTTATATTATATTAACAGTCATGGGACCTGGCCCAGTAAACATACATATGAATAAATTTACTCATGTGGATAGTTCTGTTTCCAGGACTGCATCAGTGAGTGAAGTCATTTATAGCTAAGTGTTTGTGTAATAAGCTTGTAAAATGTCTGGTGTGCCCTTCTGTAGGGGCTGGTACACAGACGATAATAGCCTGTTGCTGCCAGTTAGTGGAATTACTCCTTTACTCAAGCAATAAAGGTCTGGATTCTGGTCTGAAGATCCTAGATTCAAAGCCTACTGACAATCCTGTAAACATAATAATGCCTACCATGGATTGTGCCCCATATGAGGGGAACAAGCAATGTTTCTACACATTAATGAATAACAAGACATTAGAAGCATTGTGCAATTCATGTCAAATTACATAGGCTGTGATTGCTTTTTCCAATGTGCTTTCCTGGGAAATGTCTAAGGTGACAGTCGTTACTGAGATCTGAAATAGCCTAGCACAAATTCACAACAATTCTGTTTTGAGGGTTGCAAAGGAAACAAGTAAGCAGCAGCAAGAGCCGTTTGTTATTTGGTATGTATATGTACTATAACCTGTCTATCATAATCAAGAGGCTGCCCAGAACCTTGCCTAATTAAAAAACAGATATAGTGTATGTGTGACTTATTGAATCACTATTGTCTCAACTTCTAGAGGGGCTTGTATAAGTTAACCTTATAGTCAAGTGTTTGGCAAGCTGCTTCCTCCAAGTGTTATCTGCCCCAGAGCCAAAGAGTATCATTTCCAAATGCACCTGAGTTATGTCAGCTCAGGGAGCTATTCTTGAACCTGTGTCTAAGTATGTGTCACCAATGCCAAATCTCCAGGCAGCTGTGAAACTAGATTTTAATGAGAACTGAAATCATAAAATATCAGGGTTAGAAGGGACCTCAGAGATCATCTAGTCCAGCCCCCTGCTCAAAGCAGGGGCAATCTCCAGACAGATTTTTGCCCACATCCCTAAGTATCCCCCTCAAGGATTGAACTCCCAACCCTGGGTTTAGCAGACTAATGCTCAAACCACTGAGCTATCCCTCCCCCACACTGTGGTAGCCCCTAAATTACATGGTATTCTTTCTGTTCCTGACTAGATGATGTAACTGTTATAAGCAGGAAGAGTCATTCTTGGCCCATGAATTACCCATGAGCAAGTTGCCACTTTTATGAATTCATTCACTATGTGTAATTATTTGTGTCTTCCAAAGAAAGCTGTGACAGCACTTCTGCTGCTGCTCTTTATTTGCATTAGCATTTGCAATACTTTTGAGTTCCACGAACAATCTTGGGAACAAGAAAACACCCATTTGCTTAGGAGTATGTGAACAAGGGGTGTGAGCGGCAGTGAAGTGTGTTGGTAGGTTGGAAGAACAGTTTTGATTCTTTTTTTTTAACGGTTTGACTTCTGAATCTGGATCTTTGCCAATCCATCATATCTTTCTAGTGAAGCCTCCTCTTCAGCCTCCCTGCATATTTTCAACTCTTCCCATCTCACCAAACTCTTCAATCTAGAACCTGCCCCATACTGTGGCTTCTCTGCATTACCTAAGCCCAGAGCTCTACCCTCTAGTTCAAATGCAGGGCTTACACTGATGTCGACAATACTCCCCAGCTTGTATTTGAGAGCAAAAGTGGTAGATCACTGGGCCAAACCCTGAGAGCCTCACTCTATTTTTACTCATACGCATTCTAACAAGTGGTTTCCCAGTGCTGTACTGCCAAAGCTTTAACAAGGGGCTCATTCAAAATTTCCACCTCAATCCGTGATGCATGTGACATTTCCTGGGTAAAATACTCGACTCCGCCACAAAAAAAGTCTATCCATTCCACACTCTTTCTTCTCTCCCCACAAATACAACAACTCCATATCCTCTCCCTGCCCAAACAACCAGTCCCCTTGCCATCAAACCAGGAGAGGTGAGTGCCATTTAACAATTGTGCTTCCTCCTCCTTAGCACCTCCTCAAGACTCCTCTAGATGGCTCCTTTACTTGGCAGCCATTCCCTGCAGCAGTGGTGTCTGAGGGATTGTCCTGTGGCTTCTGCTGGCAGCAGTGGTGACAAGCACCGAGAGTCTTGTTTACTGGCCCAAAAGCTGGCTCTGTTAACAGGGGCTCCCCTTGAGCCCCGTCCAGCTCACCAATGAGCTCTCCCTACGAAAGGGCTAAGAAGAAACTGAGCGAGGTCCTCTGAATTTGACACAATGTTAATCTATAACTTGGTCCTTTCATTCGCTCGACAGAATAGAAATAACACCGAACACCCAAATTGTCATACATTTAGCCCACTATTATCCATCACCTGCAAGGGCTCTTTTCAGCTGGTGCTTGTGCAGAAAAGGGATGCCTGCAGTTTTTTAATGCAAAGAGAATAGTGGAGTGGGAGTTTGTTCTGAATTAAGTGCTGTATTATGTAAATATTTAATGTCCCATGGTGAACCACATTTAAAAAAATCCTGAAGAACTTGATTGACCAGATTAAAGTGGCAGGGGGAGAAAAAAATCACTCCACACAAAACTGAAAGGAACAGAAACTGTAAAAGAAAAAACACACCCCACAACTGGTGGCAGTCACTACAAACCCTGGCTTTTCAGTTATTTCAAAAAAAAGAATAGTAACTAATGGTTTAGATGGAAAGTATTTAATGTAAATGCTAAATGAGGGGGTTGTTCTTATTCAGTCTTCTTACAATATTTTGAAAGTGAGCCGCAATTTCAACCACATGAGGCATGAAATCAATTAAAGAACGTTTATGCCTCAGCACACTTGTAACTACACTCTTTAAAGTTGTCAATTTACGCTTTAATACATTTTTGTTAATTTCCCAAGCTCGATGTGTAATAACTAAAGATATGAACACACAGCATAAGCTTGTCTCTCTAAACCATTTAGTCTTCCTAGATTTTCCTGATAACGGTTTGAATTTTACCCCTGTACAAACATGACATGCAAATTTAACTAATATATCTACTACTGTAGACAAAACAACTAGCCTCTGGCCTTTTCATGACCCCCTTCTGATTAAATAGTATTATGCACTTTTAACAGTTTCATT
This sequence comes from Mauremys reevesii, assembly GCF_016161935.1. NCBI lineage: Eukaryota > Metazoa > Chordata > Testudines > Geoemydidae > Mauremys > Mauremys reevesii. The sequence goes on from NC_052623.1 coordinate 304,467,092, forward strand.
ACTGTACAAAGACTGTAGGGGAGCAAATACCGTAGGACATTTATATCAATAAGGTTTAGAAGTGACAGTTTTATAAAGGAGAAACATAGTTGGACATAGTATTGCTGTAGGTACAGACAAGGGGTACAATCATAGTTCCTGATCCACACATGGACGATACTCCATCTACAGAATAGGGAGGAGGACAGCTTCCTCTCCAGCACCATTTCTACTATTATCTTGGATTCTGCGGAGTAGGGACCAATCCGTGAGCCCTGGAATGAAATCCTGGCATTACTGATGTTAATGGGAGTTTTGTAATTGACTTGAGTGAGGCCAAGATTTCACCCCTGAACATCACAAGGGGAGCAGGGAGGCACATTGTTTTCTCCTCCAGCTGTGCAGTGCTCGGCACTGAAAGAAGGCACAGCTATACTATCATAGCAAGCAGAAATGTATTTCAGTTGTTCATATAATTCTCCAAGAAAATGCCAATATATCTATCCTGGAGTGAAGCAGAATCACATGGAAATGACAGATGCTTGGGTTAAAGCATAAAGGGTGAACCCAATGAAGGATTCTGCAGGAAAATATTTGTTTTACATAGGGCTTGTCTACACGGAGAAGCAGTGCACACTACAAGGATGTGATTTCTAACACACCCATAAGATTTCACATTAATGGATCTATATAGACCCTGCCGGTGCACACTAAAGGTTCAATAGCAAACTTTAACATAGTACTGTTTTAAACAGCATTATGTTAAAGCGCACTAGGGAACCTTTAGTGCGCACCAACAGGATCTACATGAACCAATTAATGAGCAACATGTCAGTGTGCTTTAGAAATCACCATCGGCAGGGTACATTACCCTGTTGTTTAGACAAGCCCTTATATAAACTGGCAGACAAAAACTATATTTAGTGACATTTATGTTTGCAGGAGGACACAACCCACCCACACAAATCTTTAAAAGCACAACCATAAGAAGTTGGGAGAACAGACTCCTTTCTGCCTTCATATGGCTTACAACACTGTCAATAAAACACTCCAGTGTGCCATTTCCATTTCCAACAGATGCCCCAAAGCAACACGAACCTCAGCGCCATCAAACTTGCACTCTAATGCCAAACCTTAAGATTGACCTCATATGTTTATATATTAGTTCTATCAACAGATCAGCACACTGATTGTCACACAGACCATTCAGTGGGGCAAGTTCTTTCAATTCTACCCTGCTGAATGCTGAATTTGCATAGCAAACCTGTCAGAATACGACTGCAGGTACAAGTGATCTCAGGGACATTACCATAGGAACTGTTTCTCATTTTAGGTCCATTAAATGCTTGTGGGTCAAGAATCTGTTTAATAGTACATCTATACTATAGACCAACACTTCACAGTTGTTACAAAGGACGATGCCAAAGACACATACTGAAGCAATGACTACAGCACAGAAAATGAAGTTCTGTTTTTCATTATTTTAGGCTACAAAGCTCAACAATTGCATTGAGCCTCCCACAATTCTTCTCTTCTGACTCTTGCACTCCCAATACAAAAACAACAAACACAAACCCTCTGTGCTTCCTATTTCTGTTCACACGCTATTGAATTCATGTCTTGTTAAAATACACACTTGCAGAGTCTTTATAGTCTTAATGTCTTCTACACTGTTTAGAAAATGTTTTTTCTTATATCAAGTACAGCATGCTTAGTTTCTCTAGCGTACACTTAACTATTTCATAGTGGAATGGATAACCTGACCTGCTCCTGCTAGGCCAGACTTGTCTAATGGTTCTTCTCCCCTGCCCCCACCATTGAATACAGAGTAAGTCATCTCACACTGCCAAATCCAAACAATCAAAGAAAATTCTTTCAGCTGTCTATGCAAAAAGGAAAAATGGGAAATCAGTGCAAGGCCAGTTACATTTGCTATTGGCAAATGCTCTTACACACAGCTCAATGGTTAGTTCTTGTTTTTTAAATGCAGTATTAGAAACCTCAGGGTTGGAGTTAGTTACCCTCTGGGGTTTGGCACATCTCTAGTTGCAAACCAGACCATTTGAATCCACAGCATCCAGGACATCATCTTCTATGAAATTACAAGCCTGGGTGCCAAGAAATGCTAGGATGAAGTGGTTTAAAGGATATGGTTAGGTGTACTTTAACAAGAATGCTGTCCTTTTAAAAAAAAATCATTTTATTTTGTGATTAACATACCTGACCTTTCCATGCATGTATTATTAACAAACCTTATTCATAACCTGTATCTGTTACTTTTAAAAGATCCATTGATGTTTCATCAACCTCTTATCATGTGTATATATTCTGTTCAAAGTCCAAAAATGGTCACCACACATTATAAAATCTACTTGATACTGAAATAAGGCTGTCATTTTTCCATATAATGGGTTTCCCGTACTTTATTTCTCCATGCCACTGACGTTGGGGGATCTGTCCTTTTCCAAAACAAGCTATCACACATCGGGTAATTGTGTTATCAATGGGTCCTTCCTCAAGTCAGTAATCTCTAAAGTAATAGAGCCGATATGGGTTCTGTGGGTAACCTAACTTCAGTTGTCTTGAAAGTTCTATTTGTTATTTTCCTCCAAAATACTATTGCCTTAAGGCATTCCCACCATAATTCGGGAAGGTCCCCATTCTTCCACATCCTTTTCAGCACTTATGACTAAAGCTGAGCAAATAATGGGGTTTTTTGGTTCAAGAACCAAACCAAAAAATCCAAAAGAAAATCCAGTTTGATTCAAACCAAATCAAAACCAGAGTCAACCAAAAAAAATTTTTTTTGATTTGGTTGTTTTTCACTCTTTGTGGCTTTTTAAAAATAGGCTAAATTTGAAATAAAAATGCTGGTTTGATTAAAAAAGTTGAAACATTTAGTTTCAACTCCCTCTCTCCTCCCAACCAAAACTATTAGGCAAATTCAATCCAAATTTGGCCAATAGTTTCTGGCTCTGAAAAATGCATTTTTTGATGGAAAACCATTTGTAAATGTAACAGGGTGGCTTGCCTCTTAAAACGCTGGCAGGTCTGTGGCTAGCCAACTCTGATTACCAGTGAGGCACTACTGGGAGAGATCAAGTGATTTCCCTATAAAGAGAAGCAGGAGGAAGTTCAGGAGATGAGAGGCTTCTACTAGGGAAGACCCTGACATCAGGAGAGTTTGGAGTCCAGTGAGTGGGAGGCTCCTGGGGGAAACTCTGCTTGGCTTTGCACCGGGAGGCCAGAGCCAGAAGGCTGAGCTCCAGCTAGGAAGAGCTCGGAAGGCTGGCTGAGAGAACAGAGTGGGGCAGAAGAAGAGCTCCGGTTATGATATAAGATGCCAGAGCTATATATGAACATTAGTGTTCTTGTTTTGTGGTTATTTTGGGACCCTGAGGATTGTTTTGAACTGTTACTGTTATTAAACCAGTCCCAGGCAAGAGTGGAAGCCTAATGCAGTTCTAAAGGGGCTGTGAAGGAGGGAAAACAGAGGCAGGGTGCTGCAGAGTAACCTTTGGGCACAAGAGAGCACTCAAGAGCTCAGTTGCAGTCAAATTTTGCCCAGCTCTATTAATGACTCTTTTTAATACATTTTATATGAAGTAAGGTACCATTCATAAAGTATTTAGAATATTTTTTCTTAATGATTACACAACTAGATGAGTCCTTCCTCCAGCTATTTTCCCAATCATAGAATTGGAGGACGGGAGGGGACCTTGAGAGGTCATCTCGTCCAGTCTCCTGCACTCATGGCAGGACTAAGTGTTATCTAGACCAACCCTGACAGGTGTTTGTCCAACCTGTTCTTAAAAATCCCCAATGATGGAGATTCCACAACCTCCCTAGGCAATTTATTCCAGTGCTTAACCACCCTGACAGTTAGGAAGTTTTTCCTAATGTCCAATCTAAACCACTCTTGCTGCAACCCAAGCCCATTGCTTCTTGTCCTGGCCTCAGAGGTTAAGGAGAACATTTTTTCTCCCTCCTCCTTGTAACAACATTTTATGTACTTGAAAACTGTTATCATGTCCCCTCTCAGTCTTCTCTTCTCCAGACTAAACAATCTTCCCTCGTAGGTCATGTTTTCTAGACCTTTAATCATTGTTGTTGCATCTTTCCTGAAATGTGATGCCCATAACTGGACATAATACTCCAGGGTGATTTCTTATTTCAGATCCTTTCCCCATTTTTCTATAAAGGTATTCTTATATTCTAGATATCTCAGTAACAATTCGCTATACCTGTGTTTCTTAACCTTTTGAGGTTGGTGATCCCCTTATTCAAAGTGAAAAAATTTCACAGCCTTTATATTTACTATAAAAGATACTAAAGAGTATCACTGATAGGCCTGTATAATTTGTCTATGTTTTTGCAAGATGTTGACAGACTACTTGACCTTCAGAGGCAAGGGGGTGCAGGGAGTGAGTTTTTCTTTGTTTCAGATTGTACTAAAATTTCCAACACCTTGCAACCCCCTTGACTGCCTTTTGTGACCCCTTCTGGTTCATGGCCCACTGGTATAGAAATACTATTATACTATGTGGAGATCAGGTCCTTTGAGGTGGCCTCTTTGGAGTTAGGGATTTTATCCTTGTTAATGGTCTTCTGAAATCTGGACTTTCTACATGGGTTTTGATATAATGCCTTAGTTGCAAAACAGCCAATGCTAGTGTATTAATACACAGCATGAGTTCTTTGATGTTAATTTCCATAATTGAATCATTATGGAATATCTGGCCAATGGTTATATAGCTTTTTGTCTCAGACATGATATTGTATTCAACAGAGCTGGTTGTCTTTAACTGCCTATTATGGTAAGTTTTCTTTATGAATCAGAGCTGAGAAAAGCTTGCTTATTTTACTTCAGTTCTGTTTTAGCCAATTAGGTGCTTGGGGCAAATAGTGAAACTGGAAAAAATGTTGTGAATAATAATGACAGAAAAAAACTCTACTAACTCTGGCATGTTCAGCAGCAAATTCTGAGAAAAATTTTATCTTAAAAAAACCCCTTGTGGAATGTGTTAAAATAGTTACACCTTTAAGGAAGCCATTGTGATATACATATTTAATAAATATCACAGGCACATAAGAAAACATAAAATAATTGCTGGTAAACTTATCAAATAACACAAGTTAGTTGAATAAATAAATTGAGATATCCTATCTCCTAGAAGTGGAAGAGACCTTGAAAGGTCATTGAGTCCAGCCCCCTACCTTCACTAGCAGGACCAACTACTGATTATTGCCCCAGATCCCTAAGTGGCCACCTCAAGGACTGAACTCACAACTCTTGATTTAGCAGGCCAATGCTCAAACCACTGAGCTATCCCTCCCCCACAATGGTAAATGACAGATCAGTTCTAAAGAGTGATCTGGATTGCATGATAAACGACTCATTTGAACAGCATGTAGTTCAATACTGCTGAATGCAAAGTTATACAGTGGAGTCGCATGATAGGCGCATTTAACTTACACGATTTTAATTATACACACTTGGCAAAACAAAACAAAGAGAAAAACAACAATACTGTACCTGTAGCGCGGGCAATTCCGCCCGCCATTCCACTCAATGAGCATTTGACTATACGTGATTTTCGCCTTACGCGCTGACTTCACAACCTAACCCTCGCGTACGATGCGACTCCCCTGCATACATCGGACCCAATAAAGTAATTTCACTTGCAAGATCAGGGAGTGTATTTTGGAGAGCCAGGACTTAGGGAGTTATGGTGGATAAACAGCTGATCATGAGCTCCAATATGGAGCGTGACAGTGGCTAAAAGAACAAATGCTTTTCTTGGATATTTAAGATGATATTTTAAGCATATACAGCATTAGTAAGACCATTACTGGAATGCAATATTCAGTTTTGGTGCCTGTACTTCAAAAAGGATGTCAACAAATAGGAGAAAGTTCAGAAAAAAGCTACAAGAATGATTTTGAGTTCTGGAACATGTCTCTAAGAGTGGGAAAAACTAAAGAAACTTGATCTATTGAATTTTTCCAAGAGATAGTTAAGAGGTGACTCATCATTGTCTGTAAGTGTACATGAAGAGATGGTATTTATAGAGGGCTCTGATCTGGCAAACAGTCAAATAACAGGATTAAATTATTGGAAGCTGAAGCTAGATGAAGTCAGACTGGAAATGTGGTGAAAATATTTAACAATGAGGGTTACAATTGGAATAATTTATCTAGAGAAATGGTGGATTTTCCATCACTTAAAGTCTTTAAATTAAGACTTAAGATATGGGCTAGATGTAGAAGTTGCCTGGTGAAATTCTATGGCACATGTTATTCAGGTGACCGGACTAGATGAGTATAATGGTCCCTTTCTGGCCTTAACATCTATGAAGATACGTGAACGGTGTTTGTATTTCAATTGATTTTTACAGAATACAAATTCTTTAGTGCGCTGATCGGTACCAAGGGTTTAAAAAGGGTGCAGAACTGCCAAAATTCTTCCCACTCTTTCACTTATTTAAGTTGAAGAATCTTAAAGAATCACACTCAACATTTTACTACCTCTCAGTAGTGTTTTCCCAGAGGGCCAACACTCCATGAAACTAGAACTATCCAGCATCTAATTACTGGCATATATATAAGTGACTAATATTAAAACACTACCAAGATCAGACAAGCATTCCAAATCTATCATAGACTCACTGGACAATCTCATCCAAACATTAAATGCATAACATAAAGCCTTGTATTAACTGGGTTAACTATTTCATGGCTACTAACCCCTCCTATCCATCCTAAAGTTTTATCCTGCTGTCCCTCTCCATAATATCTAAGGGCCTTCCATGAGACATAGGCTGGGAATAGTGAGGTCCTTAATGGATTTCATAGAATATACTCTGTTTAAGGTAGGGATTATTTTTTGTTTGGCAATTTTTGAATTTGTTTAGCTTGTTGATTTTCTTTGTTTTTATTTTTTTGTACATAGAGGGGTGCTGGTGGTGTTAACGTCAGAGAGGGAATGTCATTCTGCTAGAAAGGTGGAAAGTCTTTGTCATTCAGAAAGAAGGTCTTGTAAATTCCTAATGTTTGCCAGACTCTTGATTCCTTTTTGTTTCTTAAATGTTCTGATATCATCCAGAGACTGTAAATTACAATTACTGCAAAGCAGTAGTTATGCTGTAGTTACATATGTATATTCCCACTTACATGTATTTTAGAAGATTTGTGGAAAAAATAATAAAGACTATTTAAAAAAAATAGCGAGGTAGCATTCGTGTGAGGGAGTTCAGGCATGATCACATTCTATTCTATTTTGTTGCTGGGATGCTGTGTAGTAAGTGAAAGTAAAATAGGGACAGAGTAAGATGGTAGAAGGAAGAGGGGAAGAAGAGATGCATGTAAACTAAAGGGTAAGATGAGTAGAAGGATAAGCAGGCAGAGAACATGAGCAATAATTAACAATTGGATGGCTATTACAGGGATGTTCATTGTTCTGTGTTTGTACAGAGCCTAGCACAGTGGGGTCCCAGTCGATGACTATGGCTCTTAGGTGCTATAATCTACATAAGCTGATAAAAAAACCAAAATAAGCAAGAAATGCAGCCATGTTATCTTTGACATGTTATCTTTGTCAGTGGTACATGCCAGTGGAAGAGATTGGATATCATCTTATCCTGGATTCATAAAAGGGAGAGTGAGTAGATTTCTATATGTTAAGTTTTAACAAATAAATAGGATTCCTGTTTACTAATATTCAAAAGCTAATGAGTAGTTCTAATGTCAATTACACAATGTTGATATTTTCAAAACATTGGGATTGAAATTCTGTATTTGTAGAAAACAGCAAAAATGAAGGCACGAACACTGTTTGATCCTCATGATGTCACAGTTGTCTGTAAACACTAACTGTTGTGAAGTGCCACTAAAACTAAAGCACGTTACTAGCTTCCTGGGGTTTATTATGTGTTCAGTACAAAAATGCACAGATTTTGGCCCTGATCCAAAGTTCATTGAAATCATTGGGAATTTTTCCACTGATTTCAATGGGCATTGAATCAGGCCCTTGGGAGAATTTGCATAATACTAAAGGGAAGAATGCAAAACTAGTTTTCCACTTGGAAAGTTTGTAATCACTTCATGACTTTTCCTTTCCATCCTGTCCCTCAGAGAGCAACTCAATTGTTTTCTGTTCAGGATTGTATATCAGCTCTGGATCTGGGCTGGGTTCAGCTCCCAAAGCCAGCTAGCATGGGTTATGTACTTGCAGTATACGCCAGTTTGGAACAACAAGGACATTTTGGAAATTTAACTACCAAGTGAGTAGGGGTGATCTCCTAAATTGTTACACAGAGAAATTCCATCACAGAGTTTTGCTGAGACTGTTATTCAGCCTTGTGAAGTGCATGTTCTGTTAATACGTGAATATTCAGGTTACATGTCTGAGGTTTTTTACAGTAACTGTAGAACTACGTATGGAGAGGATGTTTACCATGAAATATAACTGCTAGTCAGAGAAGTTAGCAGTTCACATGTTTGCCTCCAGCCTTATCATGCAAGTGTGCACATGCGTTTACCAAAAAAGCAGCACCTGCTCTATATTAGTATTAAACGAGCCTTCTCTTGACATTTGTAGTCATGCAATACTCCCATTGAGTCAGTAGGAGTTTTGGCTGAGTAACGACTGCATGGTCTAGTCCTCTGGTTGGGCTTGTAGCAAGTTGGAAGGATATTTTTCCAGTGCATGGACATCTCTATATTTTAGAGGCAGGAGCTAAAATTCCCAAAACAATTTTTTTTCTAGAAACCACCTTAAATGATTTACTATGGACAGCTCTGCAAAATGATGTGTTCTTTTGCTAGTGCCAGACCACATGTTGCATCTAAATTGGTTTGTATATATGTGTGGGGATTTCCTAAATTTCTCAGTGTTCTCCCTAGAGGAATTAACGTTAAAGGCAATTTGCACAGATGGAAGAGCCATTCAGCAAAGCGTCCTTGTCACTTGCAGGGGCAGTTTGCTGCAGTATCAGGCAGTTCGTTTTCTTCTTTTTGCTCTGTTCTAGGTGTACTTGTGTGTGATTGGGAATAAATAGGTCTTCATGACAGTGCCTTTTACTAGTCACTCATTAGCCCCCTCTCTCCTCCCTACTGATCTCTTTTCTGAATTTTAGTTTGGGTATTCTTTCTCTGCAGATATACTCAATTCACTGTTCAGCCTGTCTTGCCTGCCTCAATCTCATCAACTCCCAAATCTACCATAACAACCTTAAGCTTGTCCTAGCCAAAATTGATATCCAATCGATAAGGTAAGCATTATTGGCCCAAACTCCAACATCTCTTCTCCTGCCAACTCAAATCAAACACTTGTCCCCTCTTCGAGAACCTAGGTGCATTATTTGAACCTGAACACTAGCCTCTCATCTGTCTGGTCTTGAAAATGTGCTGCTATAACCACTGAAACATCTTTTGCAGGATGCTACTTTGCATTGTTCATGTGATGTTAACTACAGGTGAACAAATCCATATCTTTTTCTGCTCATGCCTGCCAGGTACTTTTTTCTTTTTTAATATTTCATATTTGACCCACTTGTTTGTCTTAAATTTTTCCTAGCTCTTAAGCCACTGTTTTTAGTTAGTTCTCCCTACCCCATCCTGAACAATTCTTCCCATTCGTCCTTAATGGTGTTGCCTAAGTTCATCACAAATCTTCACCAACTTCCTGCCCATTTCTGAATCCAGCACATTTCTCTCCTCGTCTTCAAGATCCCCTGTAGATCCTAACTTTTTCTTATGTGTTGTTCAGCATCCAGCACAGTGGAGCTCCTCACATAACTGACCATCTGGGTGCTACTGCAGTACAAATACAGAAGAATAATTACTGTGATTCCTCACCTCATTACTTTTGCTTTTAATTCTGTTCTCCCAAGAGGGTGCACTAATTATTTTCTCATACTACTCAGAGCTTCCCATTTCCCACCCATTCTCATTCTTCTTCTCTTGCTATTCAAAATCTCACAATATTCTACGTAAGTAAGTAAAGTTAGAGCACCATAAATTGTTTTCTAAATAGTTTACTTACATAAAATATTGTGTACACACTATGATGTTTTGTAATGCACTCCAATACTTGGGCCTGAATGATAGTATAGAAAGATAAATCATATATACATGTGCCAGATTCTCCAATCAGCAAAGGAATTTGTCAATTGTCAGGAGATTTCCTGACCTACCAAAATATAACTTACTTTCTGCTATAGTTTACTGCAAACCACATAGTTGTGAAAGATTTCAAATTGGTCTACTCTGCACTAGGTGCTGGTATTGGACTCAGTGACCTAATAATGCATCTGGTCTTTTAACAAAGTCAACATCATTTTCAATTTTATTTTCATACGGAGATATTTTCCCTCTGTGGTTTACATATGGGATATGAATCCCTACAGTACAAACCATTGTATGTTCTGCGCCACTCCTGTCACTTCTGTTATTCTTCAGTTTGTTTCTCTGTTTAGTAATCTAACTAAACATCAATTAAGGTACATCTCAGGCAGCCCTCATCTTGAAGCGCACTACAGGCTGAATGTCTGTTGCAGAATAATTGGAGATGGATCATGAGGGTAATTTGGTTTGCTGTTCAGCCAAAACATATTAGGCTGAGCATATGCATAGAAGGGTTAATATGCAGCTTGCTCTGCTCTGCTATTTATTGCTGTACTAGGCTCATGCTGGAATACTAAATGAAGCGACTGGCTGGCACAAAGCAATGACAACCACCAAAAAAAAAATCAAATAGAAGAAAAATCCTTTTTTCACTGAAGCTACAGGAATTGCTTTCATATTTAATAATACTTTTTATACTGCAGCTTTGGTACTCTTTGAGTATTTTGGAGAGCAAGACTCTAGAGATAATGCAGGAACCATTCAGTATGACAACAACAGTTCTGTTGCTGTTTCCACAGGCAGTTTTTCTCCTAACTTTGTCAAAACATTGAGAGAAACTTGTTGACAAACTTAATCTGAAAAACACAAATTCTTAGGTTAGTTTTAGATTTGATTTACATATTTTGCATGTATCTGGCATCTTTCATGTGAGACTCTCTCAGGTGGGTAAGTATTATCTCTGGTCTGCAGATGGGGAAACTAAGGAACAGAGAGACGAAGGGCCTCACCCAGTGCCACACAGTAAGTGGCAGAGGTGATTTAGAACTCGTGAGTTTCTGGTCCCCACTTCCATGTTCACTGCCTCTCTAGCATATGAAGACAGACAGAAGTTGGATTTCTTTTTTTTAACATATTTGTATTAAGTGGAATTTCTTGCACGTTCACAGACAAATATGGTAGGAATTCAGAAATTTTTGAGTGCAGTTTTTATTTATTATTGTACTAGAACAAAAGGCTTCTGGATGCCATGGCTATTATCATCCAAAAACATAGGATCAGATCCTCAGCTGGTGTAAATAGCGCCATGGAAATGAATGGAACCACATCACTTTACACCCACAGAAGATCTAGTCTATTATGTCTATAGTCTGTAAGAGAGATACTCTGACAGAATTCAGTCCAGTATTAAATACAGAAGAGAGAGCTCTGGCGAGTTGCTGTTGGTACAGAAACTAGTATATAATCCTAATGGACATAACATTCTCCAGTCATTTTACTATCGGTAGTATACATGTTCCAGTGAAAAGTCATTCTCTGTTGGGCCAGTCTTCTCCCTGCTTTGCTCATTGCTTCTTCCCCATCCCCGCTCTCCCACCTCTTGTTCGGCTGCCAAATTAAGGCACTTAAGCCTGGCAAGGCGAATGAGCAATCTGCTTTCTCAGGACAGGTATGCCAATAGCATGGGCCAGATCAGCCTCAGGGGATCTTGTGTGTGGTGGAAACTGAATTATTTTCATTATCCAAAGGTACTGGGCCAATCTCACTTCCACCTTCCTCCAAAACAATTTGTATGCAATATACAAAAACCTGTAGGAGAACACTTCAACCTCCCTGGCCACACTATAGCAGATCTTAAGGTGGCCATCCTGCAGCAAAAAAACTTTAGGACCAGACTTCAAAGAGAAACTGCTGAGCTCCAGTTCATCTGCAAATTTGACACCATCAGCTCAGGACTAAACAAAGACTGTGAATGGCTTGCCAATTACAGAACCAGTTTCTCCTCCCTTGGTTTTCACACTTCAACTGCTAGAACAGGGCCTCATCCTCCCTGATTGATCTGACCTCGTTATCTCTAGCTTGCTTCTTGCTTGCTTGCTTATATATACCTGCCTGTAGCAGGGTGACCCCTGCTCCGGGCCCAGGGGGGTTAGAAAGTGGCCTGACAGGGCTGAGCTGACCAAGGAAGTGGCTGCAGCTGGGGGCCACGCCCCAAACTAAGCCACAGCTGGGCCTTATAAAAGGCAGGGAAGCCAGGAGCCCAGGCAGTCTTCCTCTGTATGTAGAGGGAGATGGGCCTAGCTGCTGGGACTTAGAAGAAGGTTCCTGAGTGAAGCAGGGCTGGGGAAGGCTGAGGGGCTGGGGAGCTCCAGCCAGGAAAGCCCCAGGCTGCAGCCTAGTTATAGGCCCAAAAGGGTACTGGGGGTTGCAGAGGGCAGTCCAGGGGTAGGACAAGCAGCAGGTCCAAACCCTCCTTGCCAGGGATGAGTTGGCTGACACTGCAGTCTGCCCCAGAGTGTGGGGCTAGACAATGACTGTCAGTAGCCACTACTGAGGCAAGGTAGGGATAGAGGGTGGGGGGTTCCCTGAGACAGAAAGGGAGACCCAAGAAACAGGGGTTGCTGCTAGGGGTAGCGCCCCATGTAGAAGGGCCCCGGGTCCAGGGAGGGCCCCGGGGGGGCCTAAGAACCGGTAGATCACCCGCCTGCAGAGGGTGCTCCAGGGTGAGACTGAGTGAAGTTCGCAGAGCAACCAGCAGGAGGCGCTGCAGGGGTGAGTCGACCCGTTTACACTGCCCCAGGAAATTTCCACCACTTGCATCCAAAGAAGTGGGTATTCACCCACGAAAGCTCATGCTGCAAAATGTCTGTTAGTCTATAAGGTGCCACAGGATTCTTTGCTGCTTTTACAGAACCAGACTAACACGGCTACCCCTCTGATACTTCCTCCAAAACAGGCTCTGTCAATGATCTGGGATCCTAGCTACATCCTCATGGTTACTGCGAAGTGCTTCCCTGTGTCATCAAACTGAGTTCCTTTTTCTCTTCAAAAACAGGCCAGTTTATGGGTAAAGTTTTCTATATATTTATGCACACTAAAATAGCTCAATATTGTCTTTCACATGAAAGGAGGAAAGATTATTTTCAGACTAACTGTGGAAGACAACCCATTTCTACATGCATCACTTGTGCTGACAAATTTGTGTTTTCTGTCTCGCCATTATCTGGAGAAGTCCCAGACCTTGCACTTGAAACTTGCAGAACAAAAGCAGATCATAAACCTAAACACTGCAATTCACACGTAAGCCAGGTACCTCTCTGTCTCTCACCCCCATTCACACACTCCCTGCACAGGCAGCTTCATTCATTCCAGTAAAATCTCAGGCCAGCATTTTCAAACGTGGTATCTAAAGGTAAGCGCCTCAGCTCCATCCTCAGGGCAGGCATCTCTTTGGCCTCAGCTCTTCACACAGTTCAGAGCAAAACCGAGCCGTCAGGGAGTTTAGCTTTCAACATGAGCTGAAAGAGCACGCTGGGACAGAAACTTTCCCAGGTATGCAGCAGGGCTGGCAAACGGAGATTTTCAATACGCGAAAGCAAAAAACCCCACGTCCCATTGAAGCCCCCCCCCAGTACAATCCTCGCCCCTCCGCTTCCTCCCCAGGAGGAGACTCGAAACCACTCTCTTAAAATTAATCGCAAGGGGCGCTTCCTCCCTTCCTGAGGCGTGGGGTCAGGACTCTCACACCCGCTCCAACACGGCCCCCTCCACGTGTCTGGACTTAGCGCCAGGACTCCCCCCGTCTATTTCTAGGGTGCCGGCCATTCATCTCGCTCCCGCCCTGCCGTGATCCAACTCTTACTTACCAACCTCCCCATCCTCTTCTTCCTCCTCGTCCTCCTCTTCCACTTCCAGCAGCACGTCCTGGTTCTCCCCTGTCATCCTCCCGAAAGTTTTGTCCCCACTTCGTACCGACTCGGCCTCGCACACAAGTTCGGTCCGTTCCCTGGAGCAGGGGCTCGCGCGAAGCCGTCCTGGCAGGACCGAAAGCCGAGCCCAGTCCGGCAGCTGCGCTGAGCTCCGCCCGCTCAGTCCCAGCCGCGCAGCAGCGAGCTCCGGCTGGGCGGGGCAGGAAAAGGGAGGACGCCTGGGGAGGACAGATTCGTACAGAGCCAAGGGCGGGCAGGGCTGCAACCCCCCACCCTCCTAGTGAGCGTTGCTCGAGGGGGGAGAGTCTCTCGTTGCCCTGAGAGACAGGACAGCAGAAGGGAAAGGAGTGACTAGGCAACCCTCCCCTTTCCGAGCAACGCCCGGACAGCCAGAGGCTGACACCTTCTCCCTCCCCACCCCTGCCAAAGCAGAGCCACCTCCCAGCTGCCGGAGCACTGACTCCGACTGCCGCAGGGCACGTGGTTTCACTGTCTAGCAGCCCAGGGTTATGCCACCGCTGGCTGAGGGGCAAGGGAAGGTCTCCCACAGAAACTCTGGTGGGCCCATTGCCACCCTGAGTCCTGCCCTTTCCTCTGTTCTGAGCCCAGACAGAGGCAGAAGAGGAGTTAACCAGTGCCGGTAGGGCATCAGCCAGTTCTTCCTTCCTGGGTTGGATGTTTATGAGATTGTTTTGAAAGTGGTAGCCAGGGCAACGGTCATGGCGTGTTTAAAGTTTAAGGCCCTGCTTTGAAAAAGTAAGAGCAAAGGTGGCCAATTTCTAACTAGTAGCAAATTGCGACCTGCATAGCCAGAAAACAAAAGTGTGTGTAACAAACATGGCCACATACATGCCAACCCTTCAGCCATTGCCACTGTACTGAAGACTGGATTTTAAAGACTGTGGCCTATGCTGAAATTGGTCAGATTCCCATTAGGTCTGACTATTCCTTATTTCTATGGGAGTAGCACACAGAGGTCCAAGTCAGAATCTGGGTCCTCTTAGCTAGGCGCTATATCACTGAAGACAAGGTTCCCACCCCCAAAAAAGATTATGGGGCTTGTCTTCACTGCACTGTTACCTCAAGCCAGAACTGAAGTTTGCTCCTAACCCAACTCCTGTCCACACACACAAATCTCTGGCTTCAATAGTGCTTTAAACTTGAGCTAACTGGCCACCGTGTCAGGGTATGTGTGCTGAAGCTCCACTGCCACTGATGCAGAAGCTAGTACATGCTGTGGGGGTGCAAAAAATCAAGTTACAGCAGCTCATCTGCTAATCCAGTTACTCTGGGTATGGCTGCTTTGAAGTGTGGTCACTCTAAGGACTTGACTACACAGACAGTACGTGGCGAGTGAGGGTGTGAATCTACAGCACACTAGTTTGCCATGTTGACCCTGCTACCGCACACTAATAGTTCTGCAGTACACCTACTCTTAGTGCGGTAGCACTATTAACAGCCTATTAACAGCCAGTTAGTGCATGGCTGTGGCTTCATACCCTGGCTAGTTGTGCACTAAGGGTATGTCTACACTACGAGATTACTCCGATTTTACAGAATTCGATTTTTGGAAACATTGTATAAAGTCGAGTGCATGCGGCCACACTAAGCACATTAATTCGGCGGTGTGCGTCCATAGTACTGAGGCTAGCGTTGACTTCCAAAGTGTTGCACTGTGGGTAGCTATCCCATAGCTATCCCATAGTTCCCACAGTCTCCCCCGCCCATTGGAATTCTGGGTTGAGATCCCAATGCCTGATGGGGTAAAAAACATTGTTGCGGGTGGTTCTGGGTACATGTCGTCAGGCCCCCCCTCTCCCTCCCTCCATCCGTGACAGCAATGGCAGACAACTGTTTCGTGCCTTTTTTCCTGGGTGAACTGTGCAGATGCCATACCACGGCAAGCATGGAGCCCGCTCAGCCCAACGCAGCAGTCATGAACGTTGTAAACACCTTGCGCATTATCATGCAGTTTATGCTGAACCAGAACCTGCTAAACCAGGCGAGGAGGAGGCGGCAGCGCGGTGACGAGAGTGACGAGGACATGGACACAGAATTCTCTCAAATTGCGGGCCCCGGTGCTTTGGAGATCATGGTGTTAATGGGGCAGGTTCTAGCCGTGGAACGCTGATTCTGGGCCCGGGAAACAAGCACAGACTGGTGGAACCACATTCTGTTGCAAGTGTGGGATGATTCCCAGTGGCTGCAAAACTTTCGTATGCGTAAGGCCACTTTCATGGAAATTTGTGACTTGCTTTCCCCTGCCCTGAACCGCAAGAATACCAAGATGAGAGCCCTCACAGTTCACAAGCGAGTGGCTATAGCCCTGTGGAAGCTTGCAACACCAGACAGCTACCGGTCAGTTGGGAATCAATTTGGAGTGGGCAAATCTACTGTGGGGGCTGCTGTGATGCAAGTAGCCAAAGCAATCACTGAGCTGCTGCTACCAAAGGTAGTGACTCTGGGACATGTGCAGGCCATAGTGGATGGCTTTGCTGCAATGGGATTCCCTAACTGTGGTGGGGCAATAGATGGAACCCATATCCCTATCTTGGCACCGGAGCACCAGGGCAACCAGTACATAAACCTCAAGGGGTACTTTTCAATGGTCCTGCAAGCACTGGTGGATCACAGGGGACGTTTCACCAACATCAACGTGGGATGGCCGGAAAGGGTTCATGACGCTTGCATCTTCAGGAACACTAATCTGTTTAAACGGCTGCAGCAAGGGATTTACTTCCCAGACCAGAAAATAACTGTTGGGGATGTTGAAATGCCTATAGTTATCCTTGGGGACCCAGTCTACCCCTTAATGCCATGGCCCATGAAGCCATACACAGGCAGCCTGGACAGTAGTCAAAATACTGTAACTCCTTTTATCCATATAACCTGCATCCATGGGTGGCAAGTTTGTAGAAATTTTGGTGGTGCCCAGAACCCGACCCCCCCCCAACTCCGCCCACACCTGCCTAAGGCTCTGGGCGGGGTTTCGTGGGGAGGTATGGGGTGCAGGTCCTGGGCTGGGGATTGGGGTGCAGGGTTTGGGTGCAGGCTCTGGGCTGGGGGTGGGGGTGTAGGAAGGGGTGAGGGGTGCAGGCTTTGGGACGGAGTTTGGGCGCAGGCTCTGGGCTGGGGGTGAGGGCATAGGAAGAGGGAGGTGGTGCACGCTCTGGGAGGGAGTTTGGGGTAGGAGGGAGTGCAGGGTGAGGGCTGTGGGGCTGAGGATGAGGGGTTCATGCTGTGGGGGGCTCAGGGCTAGGGCAGAGGGGTGCAGTGAGGGCTGTGGGGCTGAGGATGAGGGGTTCATGCTGTGGGGGGGTCAGGGCTGGGGCAGAGGATCAGGGTGCAGGGGGATGAGGGCTGGGGCAGAGGATTAGGGTGCGGGAGGATGAGGGCTCTGGCTACGGCTGAGGATTAGGGTGCGGGGGGATGAGGGCTCTGGCTGGGGCTGAGGATTAGGGTGCGGGGGGATGAGGGCTCTGGCTGGGGCTGAGGATTAGGGTGCAGGGGGGATGAGGGCTCTGGCTGGGGCTGAGGATTAGGGTGCGGGGGGATGAGGGCTCTGGCTGGGGCAGAGGATTATGGTGCAGGGGGATGAGGGTTCTGGCTGGGGCTGAGGGCTCTGGCTGGGGCTGAGGATTAGGGTGCGGGGGGATGAGGGCTCTGGCTGGGGCTGAGGATTAGGGTGCGGGGGGATGAGGGCTCTGGCTGGGGCTGAGGATTAGGGTGCGGGGATGAGGGCTCTGGCTGGGGCTGAGGATTAGGGTGCGGGGGGATGAGGGCTCTGGCTGGGGCAGAGGATTAGGGTGCGGGGGGATGAGGGCTCTGGCTGGGGCTGAGGATTAGGGTGCGGGGGGATGAGGGCTCTGGCTGGGGCTGAGGGGTTTGGGGCGTTGGAGAGGCTCAGGGCTAGGGCGGAAGGGCAGGGTGAGGGCAGCCTGCCTTGCCATTAGTGAATGGCAGGCGCTAGGACCCTGCAGCAGCAGACAGCAGTTCTGCTGGGAGCTGATCTCCAGCAGCACAGAGCAGGCAGGGGAGAGGCGCGCGCTGCTTTTTGTCAGGCAGGGACGCGGTGCGGCAGGGGGGGACACGCAGGGGGAGGGGTGGCAGGTGGGGGCTGAGACCTGCTCCAGGCAGGGACGTGGCGGGGAGGGAGGCCCGCGGGGGCCGGGGCCTGATCCAGGCAGGGCCGGGGGAGAGACCCAGCTCCAAATATTGCTGGAGCAGGGCACCCGGCCCTGAATATTCCTGGAGCCTGGGCACCGCCAGGGGCGGCTCTACAAAGTAGGCTGCCCCAAGCAGCGCGGAGCGCTGCGCCGCCCTTCCCCAGTCCCGCGGCGGGTCCCCTCTTCCCGCGGCTCCGGCATCCTGGGGAGGGCGGCATTTGGCTCCGGTGGAGCTCCCGCCGGCATGCCTGCGGCAGGTCCACCGGAGCCCGGACGAAGCGGACCTGCCGCAGTCATGCCTGCGGGAGCTCAACCGGAGCCGCGGGAAGACGGGACCCGCCGCAGGCATGACTGCGGCAGGTCCGCTCGTCCCGGGCTCCGGTGGACCTGCCGCAGGCATGCCGGCGGGAGCTCCACCGGAGCCAAATGACGCCCTCCCCAGGATGCCGCCCCAAGCGGGCGCTTGGCCCGCTGGTGCCTAGAGCCGCCCCTGGGCACCGCACATGTATATAACCTGCCGCCCATGCCTGCATCATCCCTAGGCGGCGATAGCAGCATAGCTATTGATGTAGCTATGCTGGCAAAGCACTTGTAGTGTAGCTGAGCCCTCCTACATGGAGTAACTTGAGTGTACTAACCTGAGTTAACGGTTGCAATGAAAACAAGCCCTGTATAGAAGTAACATGTTTCTTTAGCTCTTGGAACATTATCTCCTTGTAACTTGTATGCTGCCTGCTGCAGTCAGACTTGCTAAACTCACTAACTTAGGAAAGGATGCTCCCTTTCTTGGGTAAAGAATGGTGTCCCAGCCTCTGTTCGGCAGAGGATGGAGATGGATGGCAGGAGAGAGATCACTTGATCATTGCCTGTTAGGTTCACTCCCTCTGGGGCATCTGGCATTGGCCACTGTTGGTAGACAGATACTGGGCTAGATGGACCTTTGGTCTGACCCGGTACGGTTGTTCTTATGTTCTTATGTTATGTTCCCTTGGTTTAGATGAATTTGAATGCAGTTTAAAGCTGGGACCCCTGCAATGTAAAAATCATACATTTTAAACAAACACTTATTTATTTTCCTAATAGTATCTTAGATTATTAAAAGGAAAATGAGTATAAAAATCAATTTACTTGTTACTATGCCTGTTTACTTTTTGCATTTCCACTTGTACATTTCGTTTTTGCTTGTAGCTACTTCCATACCATTAGTGCTGCTGTGATTAGATTTCAAGCTCTGCAAGGAACTTTCATTTGCTTAAACCCAACTGTTTCATTATGGTCTTAGGTTTGTAAAAGCTGTTTTGTTTTTTTAACAAAATCAAGCTATGGGCCAAATTTAAGTTGATAATGTCCTTTTAAAAGTATTGTAACAAGTTCATAACCACCTTAAATTCCATGGTTGTCACAGATCTGTATACTACTGCCACTCGTATCTTCATGCCAACAGCAGAGAGAGATATCAGATTTTCTTATTTCAAAAGCAAAAGCCCCAAATGCTAGAGCTAAAGGAGAATCTCAGTTTGATGTTTGCAGTATAGGGTCTATGACAGTCAGTTCTAATTCTCTTCACTCTTCACTGCAGGGCTACACATACATACTATCAAGTTCATTGCAGTATCTCACTCTTGAGATAAACATTTTTGTGTGTGTGTGTATGTTTGACTGAGCCATTGAAAATCTCACTAATTTTTCTAAAATTTCAATTATTTATATTGTCTCAGCTGGCAAGCCCTGATCTGTTGTTTATTTAAAAACAAACAAATAGACTAATTTAGGGGGCTAATATAATGATGTAAGGACAGAAGTGTTACAAAAACTAAATATTCTTAGCAGGAGCCACTGCAAAGATTTTAAAAACTGACTAATGATTTTGTGTGCCTCCATTTTTGTTGAACATCCAATCTTTTGAAAATTAGGTAAGGTGCCTTTAAGTTGTCTCAGGTTGGACATCCAAAAATGGAGGCATGCAAAATCGCTACACACTGAAAATGCTGGCCCTATGCATGTAAGGAAGGACAGCGGGTGTAAAAAAGGAAGCCCATGCAAGAGAGGTGTTGTATGAGTTTAGATGGAATAAATGGGTTGAAGGGGTTAATATTACCCAGTCCCAGCAATATTAAACAGAATTAAGCAAGATTCGAGGTTTGATACACAGAGCCCCCAGTCTGCTTAGTTCCATGACAAACACAGAATTACAAATCCTTTCAATCTGTTATTAAAGATGAAGAAATCAAGTAAAAACAGTTACTTTACATTTCAAATGCTTTATTAAATAAAGCTTTCATTTTAACAACATTTTTTATTCCCATTCCTAGCTGGAGGGAGTTGGGAGAAAGTCTGGTGTTTCAAGAGCCCTTGGATCTGGTAGTTTGAAATTTAATTCACCGTCAATGCAGTAGCAGCACTGAATTAAGGGTGTATTCTGTCAACAGGGATGGGGAGGTTACCCCAAATGTTATTTCAGTAAAAGTCTGTTTTAGCAATGTAACCTTCAACCATTTAAAATAAACTTCATTTTTATGACTTTTGCTTTTTCTTAAAAAGATCTTTTAATTAAACCTTCAGAATTATTACCAATCATAGAAACTATAAACCTCATTATAAAAGAAAAAAATGAAACAAAGCATTTGTTAAAAGATTTAAAAAATTAGTAACTTTAAAACAATTGTTAAGCCTCTTTTTTAAGGCAAAACATTAACTGTTTGTTTTGCATGCTTATTTCAACAAGCTCAAGACATGTAAGAATTTTAAAACAAACCTTGTTTTAAAATTCTAACTTTGAAAACAATTGCTTGTTTGCCAACTTGCGAGATTCTGAGTATAATTAACCCTTTAGGCCCCATGTTGGGATGCCAAAAATGTATTAATTTAGACAGAATAAATGGGCCAAAGATGTTAACATAACCCAGTCACTGTCTGACATTAAACAGTGTTAAACAAGGTTCAGGGTTTACAGGTATACACGAGACCTCAGCTTGCTTAGTGTCATAGCAAAAACACCATTACAAATCCTATTAACTTTTATTAAAGATATAGAAAAGGAAAAACAGCTAAAGCATTTGAAATGTAGAGTATTAAGTAAGGCTTTCATTTTAACTACATTTTTTGTTTCCTTTCCCTTTAGCTGGAGAAAGTTTTAGAAGGAACACCCATCCTCCCCCCCCCACTCCCCTCCCCGTTCAGCAGTCTCCTTGATGGTATCAAAGATGGTAATAACTGTCCTTTTGGGGAAAAGGGAAAAATTAGTTGAGATGGGCTGTAGCTGTCATTATGTCCAGTTAAATCTCCGGTGGTGTCTAGCACTGGTAGGGATGATGATGTCATCTGGATCCCTCTCTCTGACCTGATCTGGTCAGGACATCCCTCAGGATTAGGAGGAAGAAGGCCCAGGGTCCCAGAAGATGATTGGGGATAGCAGCCATGATAGTGAAGTTTGCTCCAGTAGCTTCCATCTGTTTTCCCCCTCCCATTTCTTTAAGAACCCTGTGACAGGGTATACCAGGCCCTCTGAGACCCCCTGCTGGAGGTCTCCTGGTCCTACCTCATCCCAGAAAAGGAGCAGTGAAGATGGGTCCCCCAGGCTGGCCTAGAGAGGCTGCAGGGAAGCAGCCAATCAGAGTGCACCAGGCCCAGTTAAAAGTTGCTGCAGGACTGAGCAGCTCAGTGGCTGGTTGGGACCAAAAGTGTGAAGGACTAAAAGACTGTACAACACCACAGGTAAAGAGATGGGTGAAGCCCTGCTTAAGCAGCGATGGGGCTGGGAAGATATCCAGGTGCAGAGGCCTGGGAGAGAGAATGCTGATTAAAAAGGGGGTGGAGGCTGTTAAAAGCTCTCCAGGCAAAGAGGCCTGAGTGAAGACCCTGTGAAATCAGGACAGAGACTGAGAAACTCTCCAGGCAAGGAGACATGGGGGACGCCCTGTTCGAACTGGGAACAGACAGAGACCCAGGAAGAAGGGGCTCTGTGGTAAGTGGCCCAGGGAATAGTAGCAGCAACCATTACAGGAAGCAGCATGTGGCTACTATTTATAGGGTGCCTGGGTTTGGACCTGGTTCCCCCCCTCAGCCATTGAGGAAGTGGCCTAAGCCCAGAGAAGGGGACAAGTTTCATTTAGAAGCCTAAGCACAGGGCTGTAGGATGGGACTGAAGACCCTCCAAGAGGGCCAACCATTTGTTGAACTTTGTTACCCCATGGTAGGGGACTGAAGTTAAGGAGTGACCTGGCTGCAGAGTTGAGACACCACAGAACTGCTAAAGGTCAAGAGTCTCCAGGGAGAAAGCTCTGGTGGCACAGCTCTATAACAGGGCAGGGACAGACTTAAAGCTAGCCCAGAAGGGGCTGAGAACTGAGCCCAGAGGCAGGCAGAAAATACAGATAAGGGCACAATTATAGTCCTTGTTGGCCCTTTGCACCTGGCCAACAGAAGGTGCTCACATGAGGTGAGTGTCCCCTGTCACAGACTCCCAAAGGGAATGGTGGCTGGAATAGCTGCCCCCCCCCACTATTTTGTCTGCTGGTTAGGCCTAATATCTGACACAGCAAACTTGGTTAATTAATTTCCACTTCAACATCTTCTGTTTTTACCAAGCATGAGTTTAACATAGTGCTAGATCATATCAATAGACTCTTTTGTTTAGACTAATTCAGTCTTTCTGTCTCCTTTTTGTATTTTTCCTACCAATATTTATTATAGGTCGGTGTTCTCAATTTCATTGCACCTTGACCCATTTCTGACAACAAACTTACTACAGTACAGACCCGTTTACGTGCGGATGTCGGGAGTCAAGCTGTCACGACCACGTGTTAACAGACCACGGGTTAAGAGGGCCATGCTGAAATATTTTAAGATATCTATATATACATGTGTATATATAGATATCTAGGATTACATATGCATTCACAGCATCTCAAATACTGCAAGGCTATCTGTTAACGGCGCTTTGCAAGAATATAAATTCAAATGTGTAATCTAATAAAAAGATTATAACTACACAGGGGTGAAAGTAACTCAGGACACTTACCGCTACAGAGCAGGGGCAGCTCTGCCCCCTGGAAGGGGCGGGGCCTGGGGTGGAAGGGGTGGGGCTAGGGGTCAGCATCCCCCAGCCAGCCCTTTCAGGCCGCCTGATCCATGCTGCCGGGGTTCCTGTGGCGATTTAAAGGGCCCAGGGCTCCGGATGCTGCTGCTGTGGTAGTGGCATCTGGAGCCCTGGACCCTTTTAAATAGCTGGCCCTGGGGCAGCTGCTCCCTTTGCCCTCCTCCCGTCGGCAGCCAAGGGAGGGCAAAAGGGGCAGGGACCGTAAAGCACTGCAGGGTCCTTTGCTGTGGCAGCGCTTTAACGTTGCTGCGCCCCCTCCCCCGTTGGTGGCCCAGTGCTGCCGCAGCAAAGGACCATCCTTAAAGCGCTGCCCTTTTTGCCTCCTCTGTTGGCGGCTCTGCTGGTAGGGCCTCTACTGGCAGGGCTGCCAATCGGGGGGAGAGTGGAGGGAGAAAGGGGCAGCAACAGCAACATTACAGCGCTGCCATGGCAGTGCTTCAAGGACAGTCCTTTGCTGTGGCAGTGCTTTGAGGATCCTTAAAGTGCTGCCACAACAAAGGACCGTCCTTAAAGTGCTGCCATGGCAGTGTTTTAACTTTGCTGCTCCTTCCCCCCTGTCGGCGGTAAAGACGTACAACATGTTTCCACTCCGCACTTCCTGTCGATTTCTATGTCAGTGATTAATAAGCAAATCTGTAGCGCTACATAGCAAGTTCCTGTACCGCGTGTTAACAAGTCTCGTGTATTAAGTAGGTAGCACTGGGAGGCATGGTGTTACCGTGCGTTAAGCGGATTCATGCGTAAATGGATCTGTACTGTACATGACCCCAGGAGGTGGGCCGGAGCCGGAGTCAGAGCCCTGCCGCTCCGGGTGGGTCGAGAGAGGACTACAGCCTGAGCCCCACTGTCCTGGGTGAGGGTGGAGGTCAGGCTTCAGCCCTGGGTCCCAGCAAGTCTGATGCTGGCCTGGTGACCCCATTAAAATGGGGTTGTGACCTACAGTTTGAGAATTGCTGTTATAGGTTATTATGACATCTTATGAACTTACACATACATTTCACAATCTCACAATTAGAGCAAATTTGTAGGCCCAGTGATTACAACAGAGGAACGCTGGGCCATGGGGAGGACAGAAAGGAGTGAAAGCTGAAAGAGATCTGGCTGATGGTGGGGATGGAGAAGGGGAAAGGGCTGCACTTAAGGCATAAGAGCTAGTGGTAGTGAGGATGAAGGGAAACAGGTTAGCGGAGATGGATATTGTGGGTTGGGTCAAAGCAACCTGGTGGCAAGAGTGGCAAGAAGGAGACCACTTTGAACCAGAACCGTCTTTTCTGCATCTGAGTATGAAGTTTCTCAGAGTACAGCCTGTTGCAGCTTACATTCATCCTTTGCTTTGCAGAGCAGATAGGACAGTCTGCCCATGATATTATGATGCTTAAGATGCTTGTAGTCTGCTAGCCTTTCTGATAAACTTTTAATTTGAGCAACCTGGCAAAAACAGAGGCCATTTGTGTCAGAGGCCTCTTCTGCTCCCTCAGAGGATATGTGTACATTGCATCTGTGAGCAGCCTCCCAGCCCAGGTCCACAAACGTGTTAGCTGGGTTCATGCTAGCACGCTAAAAATAGCTGTGTAGATATTGAATTGAGGTTGCTGCTTGGGCTATCAAGCTAAGGAGGCAAGAGGGGAGGTGGCTTGAGTCACAATGTCAAAACATTTCTCTAATGTATCCCTTTCTGTAAAAACAGACTCTTTAAGCTTCACTCAGTCATTAAGTCCTGTACATTCAGTTTCACACATTACATTTGAATACACTTATATTAAAGACAATGGGAGAGTGTAACTTAAATCCTACAATGTACGGGTATTTGTTTCTTAATTTTTACACCTGTGGGTGCAAATATTTCTATAGATACTCTTGGCAATGAATCAAAATCCCAGCAGGCTGGTTATGTTACTTTTGTGAAATAGTTATTAAAAAGCAAACCAAGAGGGGCCGGGGGAAATAAAGCAACAGCACCACCCAGCTGCAATCCCTTTGTCAAATAAATAACAGCAGGAAATCTGTTAAATCAAATCTGGTTTTGTAAACCTTGGGCCAACATACAAAAGTCAGATACTGTGATGAGGATGAAGTGTTTAAAAATATCCTTTTCCTAACTCTGAGCAGGACTGCTTTCAATTTTCTTTTTTGTAATTCAAGCAAAACAAATCTGTTAACGTTCCTGGCAAAAGAAGAAGCAATGCAATGGAACTAGGTAGAACCAGTGGAAGAATGTTGGGCTATTGCTGATGTGAGTAAGAGGTTGCAGGACAAGGCCCATTTCTCCACTCCACCCCTCCGCCCCCGCGAAAGATTACATGGTTACATTTTTCTTTTTCTTTTTGCAAACTCTGCCATGTGAGTCCAGTGTGGGAAAGGTCATATGAACACTGGAGCATTTATTTGTCAGATACTTTATTTAGAGCTGCAAAATGATTTGTTCTAATTCCCTGATCGCAACTGCTCAAATGCTTTTTAAATCCCATGTTTGGACTGAAATTATTGATGTTTGATTTCTGCTTAAAAATTTAAGCAAAATCCTTTCAGACAGTTTCAAGAAGAGTGCGGAAAATGCACTTTTCCCCATTTAAAAAAACAAAACAAACATGAGTTTGCAACAGCCAAGGTTTGAAAAATGCTGTCCCAGAAATCTTATCTGAGGAGTAGCAGTATATCTGTCTAGGTACTTAGATGGCCCTTATCACCACTGTAACTGAACACCTCACGTTACTCCTGTGAGGTAAGGAAATATTATCCCCATTTTAGAGATGGGTGTACTGAAGCCAGGATAAATTAAGTGTAAACTTGGCAGGATTAGGGTTTTTGGCAAATGCTGGTAAAAGTCAATTTCACCATACACGCACAAACCAATGAAACACTATTTCTACTGATTATCAAAATTTACAGATAGGCAAGTTAAGAAAAATACTGCTTGAGAGCTTAGTTTGATTTAAGAATATTTACTTTGTATACTTCAACATGTGATGTTGACAAATTTTGTGTGTTAATGGTTATAAAGCTTCAACTTTTTTAATCTCAATGTCTTCTGCAATTAATTGTCTGACCCTCCATAATTTTCTGCAATTGTTAAAATTTAAATGGATTAAAAAATCTTAAACCCCATAACTTTTTGCCATTTTGAAAATTTAAATAAAAATAAACATTGACATTGTACAAAAATAAAATATTATACAAAAATAAAACTGAATTCCGCCAAGCCTAATTAAGTGACATGCGTAGGTCACACAGGAAGTCTGTAGCTGAGTTAGGCATTGCACCCATCTCTCCTGAGGCCAAGTCCCATGCTCTGGCCACTACCCCATTCTTCTCCATCATAGCCCTCATTTGGAGGAAATTAGCTCTGATTTGACAAAGCTATGACTATCTGAAAACCGCATGCTAGCCATTTAATATAAACTTAGTGGGAGTGAAATTCACGCTGGCACAGAAGGCCTTTCTAACCACTGAAGCCCTACATTGGGACTCTGCACCAAGGTGACTACTGCATACATTTTGTTATACAAATTGGAATAGTGAAGGCATTATATTGGTGTCCGTTAGCATCTGTAGGTCCTACAGAAAACTATAGGCCAAATATCTCGACTTTACAAGGGTTACCTCCCTTGTGTTGGCAGACTGGTACAACATGACTTTGGAGCAGCATGTGATGATTCCCCAAATAATATCCTATTAGTTTTACTACCAGACTGTTCATTAACTCATGTCCATTGCCTGCATCCCTGTAACTAATTTTCAGTTAATTGTTGTACAGTGCACCTTCAAAGAATACAGTAATACTTAATGTACCATGATTGTCATAAAAACCTTGATTATTATTGCAGCAGGATTTTCAGTATTTGTGGTATTCCACATCCTAAATTCATGAATGCTACAAATACCATGGGAAAGCATCTGTAATTGGCCATAGCTAAAGGATACCAATCTAGATCAACACTTGGTCTGCTCTAGTGAGGCAGTTCTTGAGATAAACTGGTAAGGTTGCAAAGGGCTCAGATAATGTTTATGAAACCATATCAATAATTACATAGATGGAAGTCTGAACATGTTACATATACCACAGTTGAAATCCTGACTCCACTGAAGTCAAAGAAGCTTTTGCTGTTTACTTCATAGGACCTGGATTTCCACAAGGTATTAATGGTTGACAACACTTCTAAGCTAGGAGATAAGCAAGTAGCCATCAGTGGGACAGATTCTACTCTCAGAACCAGCTCCCATTTTCTTCACTGGACTTTAGATCAGACCCTTAGTTACAGCAGTGTAAATTGGGTGAAGCGCCACTAAAACCAATGGATTTAATTGGGATTTACACTGGTATAAATGAGATCAGAATTTTGTCCAAAATATTTAGATTCTCCTCACTTGTCCCTGTAGGACTTTCACAGGTCATCTTCTGTCCCACCCACCCAGACATTCACATCCTGGACGTGGTCTTTGGATTACATGTCAATACAGAAGATATCTAAACCCAGACACTGTCTTGGACACCTCATTCCGGTATTAGTCAGAGCTCTCCCAGATCTCATCTTACAAGAAAAGCCAGCGTTCCTAACTCTGCCATGAACCATCAAATTCCAAAGCACGCTAAAGTACAGCAGCACTTCATGTAAAAGACAGAATTGAGGATCTGCTGAATCATTACCATAGCACACTGGCTCCCAAATGGCTCTTCTCTCTCTATCATCCCAACAGAATTCCTTGGGTTCCTGACCCTCACCAGATGTAGAAAGAGGGACCGAAACGTGAGTGCCAACGATATAAAACTACAGAGGCTGCCAAGTCCCTCCCTAAAGAACTAACAAGAGTTGTAAAGTGGCTAACTATCCCTGACTGCTTGCCTTCCACAGCAGAATCCAGCATCAAGTGCAGTAAAGAACTGTCATCCCACTGAACAGAAAAATATACATGAATTTGGGGAGGCTTCTCAGCAAGCTTGGATCCATTATGTCTTCGCCAGCCAGTAAACAATCCACTTGCATTCCCAGAGTTCAGTGCATTCATTCTTCAAGGAGCACTGGACACTCTGAAGGAAACCCGACCTCTGAATCTGACTGCTACCCTTCCTGGTTGATGAGAGAGTCATGAGCAACTGGTGCCACTCATGACTGAAACAGTGAATGCCTCATTTGGGAAAGGAATCTTTCCTTCCCCCTTCAAACATGCAATATCTAGCCAACACTGAAGAAACCCACCCTAGGAAGATGGAATCTAGCTCACTACTGCCCAGCATCAGCCTTCTGTTCCTTAGCAAGTTCATAGAGAAGCTAGCCAAAGTCCAACTACACAGTCATCTAACCAAAGCAATATCCTAGACCCAACATGATATGACTTCAGGCCTGGACATGGTATGAAAATGGCTTTGGTGGCACTGATGGATGGTGTCCTGCTGTCAATAGATGGAGGGCAGACATCCATCCTCAGCCATTCTTCCTGGACCTCTTGTCAACATTCAGTACTGTTGACCATGAGATACTATCTTTCCTGAGAGAGGTTGCAGGGGTTCAAGGGAATATGTTAAAATGGCTTAAGTCCTTCATGGAGGGATGCGCCCCAAGAATAGTGATGGGGGAAACTGCACTTCCACCTCTAGACTTGTGGAGCCTCACAAGGATCAATTCTCTCTCTGAACCTGGTTAACATCTGACCAGTTCACCTAGTGCTACATGTAGATGACATTGAAACAAGTGCTAGCCATACACAGATGATACAGAACTCCACATACTATATCACTACCACCAAGATGGCCCAGTGCTTGAACAAGATCAGTTCATGGATGAAGAACAGCTTGTTGTTGCTGAGCCGAAGCAAGACAGAGGTGATGCTGGTATGTAAAAAGAAAGCACTCTGAGAGTTTGAAGCCACTATGCAGCTTCCTTTGGTTGAAGGCACACATGCACAATTGACCAAATTTAGTCTTTAGTTTGAGTGCTCTTGTATTCCTTGCTGATACTAAACTCAATATATAGAGCAATATATAGGAGTAATGTTTTCTACATCTCCAGTTGGCAAAGAGACTTCACCCCATCCTGGCAGGTAATGAACTAGCCTCAACTATACATGTCTGTCACCTCCTGTCTGGACGACAATGCAATATAGCTGGGTTCTGAGCCAGCAACCCATAAGGTCTAAATAGTACAGAATGTGGCAGTACATCTCCTCAGTAACATGGGCTACCATGAGGACATCAGACCTGCCTGTAGCTCACTACACTGGCTTTTCATATAATATTGAGATTAATTACATCAAGAATATAGAATTAAGTTTACCATCTCAGTCTTTATCGTCAAGACACTGAATAGCCTAAGCCCAGGTTATTTACAAGATCTCCAGAATCTCTAGAATAAGGAATGTGGTCAGTAACTCCCCTTCTCAAGCACAATGGAACTCTCCACCAAAATGGAAAGTTTGTCTATGCAGGATACTTAGGTTCTCAGCTTCTGTGCTCAGTTTCTGTGTGTAGGTTTTTATATTACCCTCACCACCACAGAGGAATAGCTTCTTCAGTGAGCCCTGTATGTAAAGATCAACCCACTTGCACGGAGCAATATTGAAGTTAATAGAGTCCCCCTACATGGAACTCATTGCAGGACTGGGGATTTAGGCACCTAAATACCTTTGAAATGATGGGTCTTTGTGTTCCCTCTGCTTTACATTTTTATAAAGAAAAATGGAAATAATTCACTTTAAAACCAGCTGAAGTGTGTCATTTAATGTTTAATAAAGCATTGTCTTTTTCAATATAATTGTCTGGATATTGGTCATTAGTTACTGTAAAATAAAATCATCATTGAAACAGTTAGGCACTGTCATAAGGTGGCTGGCCATTTAAGGGCAGATGGACTCCAATTCACCTGAAACAAGCTTCTATCACCGCCCCTAGTGGAAGAAATTATTTTGGTCATGTGACTAACTCAGGCCAGGCCGAGGGATATAAAAGAGAGAGGCATGAGGGAGCATAGGGGGTTGTTGAAAAAGGAGCTGCTGAAGGAAGGAAATAAACTACCACATAGGAAGGAGGGCCATGCAACCCCTAAACTTGAGGGATGAGTTAGTCTGTGGAGAGCAGGATTTAAAGCCTCAGACCTAGGAAGGAGGGCTAAGACTTTAAACCTGAGGGATAAGCAGGAAGGTACCTTTATGGGAGCTGATTGACCTTGAATAAATTAAACCACAAGAAAAGGGGAATGTTGTTTCAAAGACCTTGGGTATGACTAGATTGTTTTGAGGGAACTCAGAGGGGAAAAGAGGCAGAATGTCTTTAGGGTGACCCCAGGCCACAAGGGGTGATGTTGGGTGGTGACAGCCCTACCACGGGTGCTGATTTACAGAAAATTGTGTATTTTAAACTATCCACATTAGGTATTAATGAGAGTTCCTGTCCTCTTATGAATAAAATCAGATAGAAAATAAATACAAAACCAAACTATTCATCAGTTACAAGTAGTTCCCACAAACACATCTAATTATATTGGAGCTTGCTGCATTAAAAATAACAAAACCAATAAAGGAAATGCTAAGGGAATGTAATTTCTTACATTTTGTCCCTACTTGTATATTTCACAGTGCTCAGCTGTGCACTTCCAATCTGCAGTTCTAGAGACAACATATTTCTAAGAGACTGAATAGAATTCACTTCCTGCCATCAGGTGCTTTTGTCTTTTTCAGTGTTTCAGTGATAGGCAAAGAGGTGGGGCATTAAAGGAAATTACAATGACTATCTTAAAAAACAAACCATAAACCCCTGCAGTTCCAGTATTTTTCTTTCACTTTAGTCTTGTTTCCTACTGTATTTAAGACTTACTCTTGCATACAATTTTCAGTCTGTGATGACAGCTTCAAACTTTTGCCCTCTGTTGAAGGTAATTGGTAATAACAATTACCAATAAAATGAGTTACAGTATGTAAATAGAGGGTATAAATTGATTTTTAGATTGGTGGTGTGTGTAATTACTGCTTGGAGGAAACCTCATGAGCACTGCCAAATCTTCTATCGGCTGTACTTACATGTTCATTTAACCGCCTTCTCGATCTGTCCTTATTGCAGGACCTGGGCACTGTAATCCTATGGTAATCTTTTCATTTTATACTTTGGGAGTGTTTAATACAATTGTTTTAGTGATTATCGAAAATGATGGCCTATTTAAATCCTGGAATGGTGGATTCATTTTTTTAATAGCATCAACAAAAAAACAAAAAAAGTTAATGGTTCAAGATACTTGAATTTCAATGACTTAATGGGTTTGTTTGTTCAGATTTAGTACAATTAGTAAGATATAATATCTCATTTACAGCATCCTATATTAGATATTTGTTTTATTACTCTTCAATTCTACTCAGAAAAGACAAGGTCGCTCAAAATGTGAATATCCTTAACACAGTCTCCCCAAAGCGACTCAATTAAATCTTACCAACTAAGAAGAGTGACAGCTCTGTTACGCTACTGAAATCCAGTGAGACTATATTTGTGTAACTGAAAATATATTTTGTTTTCAAAAGAGACAAACAGCCAAATTCAGTGCTGACTTGAACCTATGTAATTTTACTGAAGTAATTTGGGTTTCCTATGTGAATCAGTAGTAGAGACCACAATCTTGCTTAATATACAAATGAACAATTCACTTCCTTTTACTTCAGTGGAAGTTCATAGATTTTGTTTTGTTTTAAGGCTAGAAAAAGTCATTTTAATAATCAAGCTTGACCTCTTGCATAACATAAAATCTCCCCCAGTAATTTCTGAAACAAGGCTGTAACATCTGTTTGAGCTGTTTTCTGTTTGAGATCTTATAGGGCTTGTCTTCACTACTGGGGAGATCAACGCTGCTGCAATCAATGTAGTGGGTGTCGATTTAGAGGGTCTAGTGAAGACCTGCTAAATCGATGGCAGAGTGTTCTCCAGTCGACTCTGGTACTCCAACTCCCTGACAAGAGTAAGGTAAGTCAACTGGAGAGCATCTCCTGTTGACGCAGCACAGTGAAGACACCTGGGTAAGTTAACCTCAGCTGTGTCAACTCCAGCTATGTTAGTCACATAGCTGGAGTAGAGTAACCTAGGTTGGCTTACTCCAGTAGTAAAGACAAGCCCTTAGAAGAATATCCAGTCTTGATTTAAAGACTTCAAGTGATGGAGAATCCCCCCACAACGCTACGTAAGTTGTTCCAATCAGTAATTACCCCCCTCTTAAATAAAATTGCACCATATTTCTGATTGAATTTGTTTAGCTTCAGTATCTAGCAAGAGGATCTTGTTGTACCTTTTTACGGCTAGAATAAAAAACTGTCAACTATCAGAAATCTCTTCCATATAGGTACTTTTAGACTGTGATCAAGTCACCTCTTAACCCTCTTTTGCATAAACTAAATAGATCGAGCTTCTTTAGTCTCTCATTATGAGACATGTTTTCCAGATCCGAAATCATGTAGCTCTTTTCTTAACCCTTTCCAGCTGTGTGGAGTTGTATTAGGAGTATCTGAAGGAAGAACTGGTTCCAAAGCTAGATTCATGAAGGAACTTAGGTGTGGGAATGCTGACTTTTAGGTGTCTAGAAATCTCAGCGATTGCAGAGCCTGGGTTCAGTGCCTAGGCTCCCTATACAGTGAATGGGAATTATAAGCACCTCAGAATTGGATTCACAAAAGCCAGCACTCTAGGCAGTTCCCTGCCTAAACTAACCAGTGGGCGATATTGAGGGAAGCCCTGCCCCTCACAGGGAGTTCAGTGCCTAAGGCAGGTCTGTAGCAAGGCACTTCCCTCTCTTGTAGTTAGAAGCCTATGCCATTTATTCACAGTGGAACAGTTTCAACAATAGAGGGCTGGTCTACATTGGGGGGGGTATCAATCTAAGATACGCAACTTCAGCTATGTGAATAGTGTAGCTGAAGTCGAAGTATCTTAGATCGATTTACCTCGGGTCCTCACGGCGTGGGATCGATGTCCACGGCTCCCTGTGTCGACTCCGCTACCACCGCTTGCTCCGGTGGAGTTCCAGAATCGACGGAAGCGCATTCGGGGATCAATATATCACGTCTAGATGAGACGCGATATATCGATCCCCAAAAAATCGATCGCTACCCGCCAATACAGCAGGTAGTCTGGACGTACCCAGAGCCACAGAGCACAACATGAGGATGTCCTATAGCCCAGTGACTAAAGCACTCTCCTGAGAGGTGGCAGATTCCTACTGAAATCCCTTCTTCCCCTCAGACAGAGGAGGGACTTGAAGCAGGATCTTCCACATCGCAGGCAAGTACCTTAACCCCTGGGGTGGGGAGAGAGGGAGTTATAATGGAGCCCCTTTACCCCTCCTTCCCCATTTTGTGGGAGCTCACCTATGTGGTCCCAGTCTGGTAGGTGAGCTCTAAGCACACCTATGAGATTGGGCCCCGCTGGAGAGTTAGTTGGAGGAATACCTATCTTCCCCCGGTTTGTGCATCCCTCTGAGGTGTGGCTGTCCTAGAGGGGAGCAGCAGCATGCATGCACAGAGTCAGAAACTGTAGCACCTAAGGTGCCAGCAAATTTAGGTGCACAGGATTTAGCTACTGGGATTTTTGTGAATCCCAGTGGAGCCTGATTCTAAGGTACCTAAAGTTGCAGTTAGGGGCCTACATCCTTTTGTGAATACAGCCCTTAGTTATTTACTCAAAGGTAAAAATTCTGGGTCAAATCCTGTAATTCTTGTACAAGTAAAAATTTTACTGAAGTCAATGAGAGTTTTGCAGACAGAAAGACTGTAGGGCTGAGCAGGGCCAGCTCCAGTGTTTTTGCTGCCCCAAGCGGCGAAAAAAAGAAGAAGCCACGATCGGCAGCACTTTGGTGGCAGCTCTACTGCTGCCGCTTCATTCTTCAGCGGCAATTTGACAGCAGGAGGGACTGAGGGGCCCGCTGCCGAAGAGCCGGATGTGCCACCCCTTTCCATTGGCCGCCCCAAGCACCTGCTTGCTGTGCTGGTGCCTGGAGCCAGCCCTGGGGCTGAGCCTTCCATTTGGATATTATATTCCCAAATAAATGTAGTGATTTGTCTCTTGTTCAAAAGATTTACAAAGTAAGCACCAGATTCTGGATTCCCTGCAAGGCTGTGTAAATGGCTTCAGGGCTTCCCCATATCTGCCTGATTCATCCAGGAACCTAGTGTTTCTTGAGCTTAATGTGCCAGGGGAATAATAAAACAAAACAACTAGAAGTAGTGCACACGCATAGGGTGCAGAGCGGGGGCATGGCCAGAGACTCCTGTTACTGCACTGTGGCTGATGGTCCATGCTGGGGCTGTTTAACTTGCACTAGGGTAACAAAAATTATGTGCAAGTGCTATTTTTGAGCACCCTCTAGAAGTATTCTGCCTGTTTCAGCAAGCTAAATGCCTCCAGTAACTGCGGCTGTGCACCCTCCCCTGCCACTGCTTGGCATGTGTCTTCAATTTGATTTTGAAAAAACTTAAAATGTTAAATACTCAAAACTGAAATTAATGTTTCATTTGACCTGAAATGAATCCCCCTCCCCCACACCCCAGAATTGCCAGTAAACCAAAAAACCTGTTGTTTGCCCCATTTGAACTTAGGGATATATATATCTATATATCGGTTAAAAAGTTAACCAGTTAAATGAGTAAAATGATATTTAACCGGTTAACTGTTAACTGAGGTAACTCTGGCAGGCCTGGCATGGCGGCGGCTGGGGAGTTGCTCAGGCTGGCCGGTGTGGCCAGGTCTGGGGCCTGCACCGGTGTGGCCAGCCCAATGTGGCCAGGACTGCTCCGGCTAGTACAGCCGGGGCTGGGGTCCCTCCAGTCTGTGCAGGGCCATCAGGGTTAATGGTTATGGTTGGTTAACCGGTAAGCCTAATCAGTGACCTTCTGCTAACAAGGATAGTGACTCTGGGAAATGTGCAGATCATAGTGGATGGCTTTGCTCAATGGGGTTCCCTAACTGTGGTGGGGCGATAGACAGAACGCATATCCCTACCTTGGCACCGGGCCACCTTGCCAACTAGTACATAAACCACAAGGGGTACTTCTCAATGGTGCTGCAGGCACTGGTGGATCACAAGGGATGTGTCACTGATATCAACGTGGGATGGCTGGCAAAGGTGCATGACGCTCGCATCTTTAGGAACTCCGGGCTGTTCGAACACCTGAAAGAAGGGACTTACTTCCCAGATCAGAAAATTACCATTGGGGATGTTGAAATGCCAATAGTTATCCTTGGGGACCCAGCCTAACCCTTTCTCCCATGGCTCATGAAGCTGTACACAGGCCAGTAATAAGGAGCAGTTCAACTGTAGGCTGAGCAAGTGCAGAATGGTGGTAGCATGTGCCTTTGGACGTTTAAAAGCTCGCTGGTGCTGTTTGCTGACTAGATTAGACCTCAGCACAACCAATATTCCCATTGTTATTGCTGCTTGCTGTGTGCTCCATAATATCTGTGAGAATAAGGGGGAGAAGTTTATGGTGGGGGTGGGAGGCTGAGGCAAATTGCCTGGCGGCCAATTTTGAACAGCCAGTCACCAGGGCGATTAGAAGAGCACAGGTAGGCACGCTGCGCATCAGAGAGGCTTTGAAAACCAGTTTCATGACTGACCAGGCCCCCTTTGTTGAATTTACTTCCCTGTAAGCCAACCCCCTCCCCCTTCAACCACAGCTGGCAAAGAAAATAAAGTCCCTATTGCTTTGAATCCATGCATTCTTTCTTTGGCTTTGGCTACACTTACACTTCAAAGCGCTGCCGCTTTGTGTAGAAAGCTCTCCCAGCGCTGTCCGTACTCCACCTCCCTGTGGGAAATAACGGACAGCGCGGGGAGCCGCGCTCCCAGCGCTGGGGCTTTGACCACACTGGCGCTTTGCAGCGCCGCAATTTGCAGCGCTGGAGAGGGCGTGTTTTCACACCCTGCTGCAGCGCTGCAAATTTGTAAGTGTAGCCAAGCCCTTTATTTAAAAAAAGGGAGATCACTGACAAGGTAGCCCAGGTGGGGTGGGGGAGGAGGGAAAGACAAAGGCCACTTTGCTTATTGTAGCCACACTGACATTCAAACAGCTTTGATTTGTAGCCTTCTGTTGCTTGGGCCATTCTCTGGAGTGGAGTGGCTGGGTGCCCGGAGCCCCCCCGCCCTGCGTTCTTAGGCGTCTGGGTGAGGAGGATATGGAACTTGGCGAGGAGGGAAGGCAGTTATACAATGGATGCAGCGGTGATCTGTGCTCTTGTTGCCTTTCCTGCAGCTCCGCCAGATACCTGATCATGTCCGTTTGCTCCCCCATTCGCCTCAGCATCGGCTCCTGCATGTTCTGATCATGCTCACTGTATGCTTTCCTGGCATCTGCCACCAAATGCCTCCATGCATTCAGCTGTGCCTTATCAGTGCAGGAGGACTGCATGATCTCGGAAAACATGTTATCGCGAGTGTGGTTTTTTTCACCTTCTAATCTGCAATAATCGCAAGGACAGAGATGATACGGGGAGCATAGAAACATTTGCACCTGCAGAAGGGATAAAAAGGGAGAGTACAATTTAAGGCGATACATTTCTGAGAACAAAAGGGAGACTCTTTCGCAATAAATCAAGCAATTCACATGTGCTGTAGGTACAAGGTCGCATTGTGCCTTTTATATTGAGCGCCTGCCAGTATGGTGACATATCACACATGGCTGGGCAACAGAATTCGGTTTCCAGACAGCCATGGTAAGCCCAAGGGTATGTGGGGTTTGCTTCTAACGCCTTCATAACATGTGGGAATGGTTTCAAACTGCAGCGCCCTCCTTTCCCATAGCAAGCAATGCCAGCTGGGTTTGCTGTTTAAAAGGAAGGGCTGTGGTTTTGGATTGGTTGTGCAGCACATCCCTCCCTCTACTGCGTGGTTATTCTCCGGCATGATCCTTTTAGCCAAGTGCAAACAGCCCAGCATGAATGGGGTTCTTTTACTGTTCCCTTACAAAAATTCCCCTATTTCAACCAGGTGACCATGAATGATATCACTCTCCTGATTACAGAACCA
Organism: Mauremys reevesii; assembly: GCF_016161935.1. Lineage (NCBI taxonomy): Eukaryota > Metazoa > Chordata > Testudines > Geoemydidae > Mauremys > Mauremys reevesii. Next base: position 304,504,371 of record NC_052623.1, read on the forward strand.
GTTTCTTCTCCCTTGGTTTTTCACACCTCAGCTGCTGGAACAGGGCCTCATCCTCCCTGATTGATCTAACCTCGTTATCTCTAGCTTGCTTCTTGCTTGCTTATATATACACCTGCCCCTGGAAATTTCCACTGCTTGCATCCGAAGAAGTGGATATTCACCCACGAAAGCTCATGCTACAAAACGTCTGTTAGTCTATAAGGTGCCACAGGATTCTTTGCTGCTTCTACAGAACCAGACTAACACGGCTACCCCTCTGATACTCTCCTGAGGCTGACACAGAAAGATAAAGACCAAATATTGCATGAATGTGACTAAAACCCAGGACCATTCACTGCCATGCTTTGTGCTGCAATGATTCCAGACTACTTGCTACTGGCTTGGTGTGGTAAAGTGTCCTACTGCAAAGGCTTTCAGAGTACCTCCAGGAGAGCTTCATGGAGATGTCCCTGGAGGATTCCCGCTCTATCCCTAGACACATTAACAGACTTTTCCAGTAGCTATACTGGGCGTGAATGCATCCTAATTCTTCAGGGCAAATCAAATATTAAACACAATTGCTTTTAAACCCTGTAGTGTAATTACAAATGTGCACTCACCAGAGGTGCCTTCTCCACCTTCAGGGTCTGGGAACCCACCTTGGGAGGGTATTGGCTCCAGAGTGATGAAAAGGTCCTGGCTGCCCGGGAGAATGATTCTCCGCTTGCCTGCTGCGCATTCTCCTCCTCCTCTTCCTCATCCACAAAATCCTCCTCCATGTTGCATCAGCCTCCCTTCTTGCAGGTGTCCATGAACAGTGGTGGGGTACTCATAGGGTCCCCCCTTAGAATGGCATGCAGCTGATCATACAAGTGGCATGTATGGGGCTCTGACCTGGAGTGACCGTTTGCCTCCTTTGTCTTTTAGTAGGCTTGTCTGAGCTCCTTAACTTTCATGTGGCACTGCTGTGTGTGCCTGGTGCGATTTTGGCATATATATTAGCATTTCTTCTTTTTGATCAGAGTTCTGCCTGCACAGATTCTTCTCCCCATACAGCAATCAGATCTAGTGTCTCCCGTTCGGTCCATGCTGGGCTTGTTTGCGATTCTGGGACTGCATGGTCAGCTGTGCTGCTGAGGTTGCCACGCTGACCAAACAGGAAATGAAATTCAACTCTGATGCACTAGCCAGGTACACAGGAAAAGCCCCAGGAACTTTTGAAAGTGCTGTCCAGAATGGTCACATTGGAGCACTCTGGGAGCACTGGCTCCTGGAGGCCAATACCATTGAACTGCACAATGCTGCATCTGCACTACCCCAAATTCGACCCAGGAATGTCGATTTTAGCACTACTCTCCTCGTCAGGGAGGAGTACAGCAGTCAATTTTAAGAGCTTTTTAGGTCAATGGAATGGGGTTAGTTGAGTAGGTGTATTGCTGTCAGGGGGAGGGATAGCTCAGTGGTTTGAGCATTGGCCTCTTAAACTCAGGGTTGTGAATTCAATCCTTGAGGGGGCCATTTAGGTAAAATGGGGCAAAAATCTGTTGGATGATTTAATTGGGGATTGGTCCTGTTTTGAGCAGTGGGTTGGATTAGGTTTCCTGAGGTCCCTTCTAATTCTATGAAAATTGACCTAACTCAGCTAAATTCAACCTAACCTCTTAGTGTAGACCAGGGCTGAGTAACAAGTAGGCATGTTGCCTGCCCTTAAATCCATCTTGCTGATGTTCAGCAAAGGTCTAATTGTCTGAACCAATCACATCACATAATGCTGCTTACCAAGCCTTTGCAGATAGGATGGCTGTTTGTAGTGGAAGAGTGGGCTGGACAGTTCAAAGACATTATGCTCTAGATCTGGTAACAGCAGGAGGCAGAGATGTGTTTGTATAATTCCCAGCACAATGGGGCCCTGATCCATGACTGCAGCCCATAGGTGCTATTATTACAAGTAAATAACACTAATCTGTTGCTGGGACCTAGCTACCTGCTTCTGAACTGAGCCCCAAGTCCATTGTGTAAGACAGGCCAAAGACAAGAGAAGGCAGGAGCTGAAAATCAGAGGGAACAGGTAGTCAGGTCAAGAGAGCACAGGGAAGGGAGTAAATGTTGCACCAGCTTTACTGAGCATGTGTTGTCAGGCACCCTCATATAGATTCATCCAGTTAACAAAACATCCATATCCCCTAGTGATAAGTGCCCCTCCCCTCATTTTAGCCATAACATTTCTGTAGACAAAACCTCCCTATCTCCTTCTCTTTTCCGGATGATAAATCTCTTAAGAACCTTGGTGTGTTATAACTGACCAATAATGTTATTTTCACTTAAAGGGAAACTGTTAAATAGCTTGGACATCAAAACACCTGAGTTCTTCTTATCATTAGCAAATGCACAAGTGGTACAATAAAGATGGAAAAAAGTTCAAAATACAAATGATAAAGTAGAGAAAACAGTGATGTACAAGTCAAAAAAAGAAGAAAATGTCCAAAGGGCTGAGGTAGTTATCACACGGTTTAGCCTTGGGGTCAATTGTGTGGAATCTGGAAAGTCCTTTTGATAGACCAGCCCAGGATAAACAGCCATCTAGTAAGTGTGTAGCATCCTCAACCACTTTGCAGCTAATCTAAGTGATGATATCTACTTGCTTTGTGGCCTTGAGCTAATACTTAACTCCTTTGTCTTAGTTTCCCATCTATAAAATGGGAATATTGATAAATTCTTTTTATCTCGTTGGGCTGTTGTGAGTATTCATTAGCTAATGTTTGTAAATGAAAGTGCTATTATTAAGAGGGATTCTTCAAACCTTTTTGTAGAAAAAGATGAATATTGTTATTTGGTACCAGCATTTTAACATTCCGGACTGCAAATGGCCTGGACTAGTCTATTAATTTTAAGATGCCAATATCTAAAACTAACAAAAGCAGCCTTTTGGAGCTATAGCTTTGGACAAAATTGTAAAATGAACAAATTCAGACTGCATGGCGTTATCTGTTATTAGAGAGAAGGTCAAGTTTTCAAAAAGAGATACTTCAGTTACACTCACAAAACTTACATTTCTGTGGACAAACATATTTTAATGTGTAAAACTGGTATCTAATTACATATGCAAACTGGCACAAACAAGTGTGCATATAAATTTTGCAGGGCAGTTTAGTTTTCATAAGCACCTGGGGCTTCAATTTAGGTTGACAGTTTTCAAAAACTGACCCAGTGCCTTTTTCTCTTTTTTTGGACTATAATAAAGAATGCAACTCCAATACTGTGCCCCTTTCAAAAATAAAAAATTTAATCAAATCAATCAAGCCATGGAACGGCTTTAAATTTTCAAATTCAACTCATCCTGCACACCTTCTGTTCATGTGTGGTAGCCCATTTAGTCACCCTAGCTTTCCCACAATTCATGGAGGTTATCTTTCAGTAATTGATACTGCATTCTGTGCCAGGCTGTCAGAACATCTGGGATGCCTTTTACCATCTTGCTATTGCCATCAGCAAAATTGTTTCTGCTGAAAGCACGAAACTGTAAGGAACTGTAAGTAACTGCAGCTTGATTGAAGCATTAACTTTCCAGTGCTCAATTTTGTGCAAACCCTGTGGAGTCTTTGACACAGGACTTTTATTGTTAACAAGTAAGAAAAATCACCTGAGTTTTCATCATCGCTTACTCCATAAACAACTACCTGACATATCTAGTTTTTTGCTGCTTCACCAGAACTTTCAGTATCATGTTAATTATGAAAGTAAGGGGCTATCCTTAGCAAATACTCTGGAAATCTAATAGTATAGCTTTACTCATGCACAGTGTGGTATCCAGTGAAAAGCTGAACCCATCCATGAATTCCAAGAGACGAACAAGTACTTGCAAATCTCTCATTCATTTTCTTTTTTTTTAAACAAATGAACTATGTACACCTCTACCCCAATATAACGCAGTCCTCTGGAGCCAAAAAATCTTACTGCCTTATAGGTGAGACTGCATTATATCGAACTTGCTTTGGCCCCCCTGCTCCTTGTCCCTTGACCGTCCCCTCCAGAGACTCCTGTCCCTAATCACACCCAGGACCCCACCCCCTGCCCAACCCCCCTGCTCCCTGTCCCCTGACTGCCCTGACCCCTATCCACACACCCCGATCCCTGACAAGCACTTGCCGGCAGCAGCGGGAAGCGGAACAGCCCAGCCCAGGCCAGCTCCACTCCGCCAGTTCCCAGCTGCGGTGCTCTGCTTTCCCCTGCCAGTGAGTGCGAGGAGGTTCCCAGTACTCACCTGCTGCGGGAAGCGGAGCGCCGTGGCCCCACCCATTCCACTTTCCTTGCCCAAGCCCCAGCCATGTCGCTGGGGGTGGGGGCGTGGGGAAAGGTCCCGCACTCACTGGCAACGGCGGAAGCGGAGCAGCCCAGCCCCAGCCCGCTCCACTCCGCCGGCTCCCAGCCACGGTGCTCCGCTTCCCGCCGCAAGTGAGTACGGGGGTGTCCTTTCCCCAACCTCCCTGCACTCACTGGAGGTGGGAAGCGGAGCGCCGCAGCTGGGAGCTGATGCGCTGATCCTATGAAGTGCTGCTTTACCACGTTGTATGTGAACCTGTGTTATATCGGGTCACATTATATTGGGGTAGAGGTGTACTATGTTAGCCCTGGATGTGAGCTATTCCAGCACAGGCTAATACTTGACTTGACTCACTAGCGTTGGTTAGTTTGCTTGTTTTGTGAAATGATCCATTTTACAGTGACCTGTCCCCATACTGTTTGCAATATCAGGATCCCATAACCTCTCCAGTTTGACTAAACCTGAATAATACTGATGTTCTTAAAATGCCATTCTCAAGCTATTTGTATACTGGGTGGTCATTTAGCAGTGAGGAACTCTCCTTGGTCACAGCCTACTCTTCCTAACCTAGTGATATCAGCATTTTGTGCTTCCCTGTTTGCCAGTCTATGTAATATTACACGGAAAAATGACCTCAAAGGAACATTAATAGGCTGTAAAGTCAAGCACTCAAAAGTTAGGAAATGTCAGCATTAAGGTTGTCCATGACTTGTGCATACCAATTCTGTTAGTCTTTAATCATATGGTCACATATTATTTTTTTTCACAGAACCCCTGCATCATTCAATACATAGGCTGAACAGTGAGCTGGGGGTGAATCAGGGTTGTGTAGTGAAGGAGAAAGTTGTTTGGAGGATCCTCGCGCAAGTTGCAAGGAGTGTAGTGAATGAGGCAGGTGATAGGCTAAGAAAAGTTGGTCTCATGCTTAAAGGCAGTTGAATACCGGCTTAGACAATGGTATTCTATCTTTGCCTCTGCCACAGAGTTCCTGTGTGATACTGGGCAAGTTACTTAAACCAAACTCTTCACATGTGGTCACTAATGTGCCTCATTTTCTGAGTGCCTGATTGAGACCCTGATGTCTGATTTGCACAAGTGCTGAGCACTCACTGCTGTAACTGAAGTCAAGGGGAGCTGTGCTTTGAACATATAATTCTAAGTACTCTGGATAAAATCAGGCCCTAGCTGTCTCAAATTGGGCACTTAAAATTAGTGGACATGTTAAATATTAACTGTGCCTCTATTCCTCGTCAGTAAAATGGGAATATTACCATCCCCCCACCTCACAGGGTTGTTGTGAAGATAAATTAATAAATATTTGTGAAGCGCTCTGGTACTATAATGAGGAAATTAATAATTCTGTATACAGCACTCCATTTGAATAGTGTGCAGTAAACAAGGCATGGGGCCACACTTTGAATAATGAGGATAAAACAAATTTTTTAATGGCTGTTCATTCCTTGAGGATCGTCCATGTTATGCTCTGAATGAGGCAGTGGTCCTGTAGAAAAAATAATATAATAACCTAATCACATAATTAAAAGCTGTTTCACAATTTAGCCCTCTTGTGGTTATGAATTAAGGTTACACAGTCTTAACTTTGGCACTTCCTAACCTTTGAGCACTTGACTTTGCAACCTTAATGTTCTTTTATGTAGTATTTGTGTGTGTAATACAGTTTAGTCTAGCTTGTACATACAATATCTACTATATTTGAAATCTGTTGTGAAATATATATATACCCTAATTTAATAGGTTTCTCTAAGAGTGTATCTTCTTTGAGTACAGATCTTATATTTCCATTGAAATACCACTGAATTTAAGGGACCAGTTCTTTTATTTTCAGCCACTGATTATGAACACTTTGCTTCACTCCTAATCCAGCAGCTTTTGAATTTAGGGGCAGATCCCCTGGGCTGCAAGAAGGTGCTTGGTAGTTCTAGGGTAGTTCTAGGCAGCTACATGTGGACATAGCAGTATTAACTTTTTTGCTATGTTCCGCAGTTGCCACTCAGAACTATACTCTGACTCGGCTGATCCACACACATTTCAGGGCTGACTGCTCTTGATAGGAGTCATGCAGCTCAGGATCAAGCTTTAGAGAAGAAATGCCTTTGCATCCTAGATAATCACATGTCTAAATAGCAAGCTGCCTTGGCACTAATCCATCCATTCAGTTTGCCATACAAAGCAATGTCCTCCCAAACCCCACACATTCTTCTGACCATTTCATGTGAAGTGAAAGTCGTTTTTGTTTTTTGTTCATTTTTTTTGGGGTGGTGGAAGATTTTAGCAACTACTATTGCAACAATGTATTGCAAACACAAACACCTGCACATAAAACACTGCAAAGCCCATATCGGGGCAGAACACAGCACTCCTCTACACAGCTGAAATGGAGAAGCACAACGCTGGTGCCACCAAGTGGTAAATTCTGAATTATACCAGGAGGTATCCTAAATTTCCCTTACTGAATGCTTTGGACCCAGGAAGTGGGACTCTTAAGCCTGGTCTACACTACGCGTTTAAACCGGTTTTAGGAGCGTAAAACCGATTTAACGCCACAACCGTCCACACTAGGAGGCACTTATATCGATTTTAATGGCTCTTTAAACCGGTTTCTGTACTCCTCCCTAACGAGAGGAGTAGCGCTAGTATCGGTATTACCATATCGGATTAGGGTTAGTGTGGCCGCTGATCGACGGTATTGGCCTCCGGGCGGTATCCCACAGTGCACCACTGACCGCTCTGGACAGCAATCTGAACTCGGATGCAGTGGCCAGGTAGACAGGAAAAGCCCCACGAACTTTTGAATATTTCCTGTTTGCCCAGCATGGAGCTGCGATCAGCACGGGTGGTGATGCAGTTAAAAATCAAAATAAAGGAAGAGCTCCAGCATGGACGATGCGGACGTGATCGCTGTAAGGGCAGGCAAAACTGTTCTATCAGCGCTCTGTTACAGAAGACGAAATTCAAAATCATTTTTTAAATATCTCCAGACAGATGCCATAGCAGGGACTCAGCGCACTGCTGCGTGGCAAGCGTAATGGAAAGCCAAAGAATCAAATGGACGCTCATGGACTGGAGGACTCAAGCTATCCCACAGTTCCTGCAGTCTCTGAAAAGCATTTGCATTCTTGGCTGAGCTCCAAATGCTTCTAGGGTCAAAAACAGTGTCCGCGGTGGGTCAGGGCATAGCTAGGCAATTTACGCACCCCCCCACCCACCCCCAGAAGTGAAAGGGAAAACAATCCTCTCTTGACTCTTTTACATGTCACCCTATCTTTACTGAATGCTGCAGATAGACGGGATGGTGCAGCACTCAACACCAACATCCTTGCTCCCCCCCCGCCATGGGTGGCTGATGGTACAATAAGACTGATACCCATCGTCATCATCAGCCTATTGGCACATGGGGCAGTGCAAAAGGACTGGTAACCATGCGTACTAGCATCGGTCAGGTTGATCAAGGGCGCCTGGTCCTAATTTTTCCTGGTAGATGGTGCAGTATGGCTGATATCCATCATCGTCATAGCAACAGGGGGCTGAGCTCCATCAGCCCCCACCCTTCATGTGTAAAGAAAAGATTCAAGTGCCCCTGAACTAGCAGAGGGATGCTGGGCTCCTCTCCTACACACTCCTTACTGTCCTGTCTGGACTATCATAGCAGCTGGAGGCTGCCTTCACTAACAAGTCACTGTGTCTTATTCCTGCATTCTTTATTACTTCATCACACAAGTGGGGGGACAATGCTACGGTAGCCCATGAAGGCTGGGGGAAGAATGAAATGAACAGGTGGGGTTGTTGCAGGAGCACCCCCTGTGAATAGCATACAGCTCATAATTTCTGCAGGATCTGACACAGAGCAGCTGTGCTCTCTGGTTCTCTGATACAGTGGTTCTCTAGTACACTTGCCCATATTCTAGGCAGGACTGATTCTATTTTTAGATACCAAAAAGGAGGGATTGACTCAGGGAGTCATTCCCAATTTTGGCTTTTGCGCCCCTGGCTAAGAGCAGCCAGGGGCACTTATGACAGCAGCAAATGGAACAGTGCAAAAGGACTGGTAGCCATGATCATCTTATTACCAATTTATGGATTGGTAGATGGTGCAGTATGGCTGATAACCATCTCTGCTGTCATGCAAAAGCAAAAGCATGCTGCTGTGTAGCGCTGCTGAATCGCCTCTGTCAGCGGCATCTAGTACACATACGGTGACAGTCACAAAAGGCAAAACAGGCTCCATGATTGCCATGCTATGGCATCTGCCAGGGCAATCCAGGGAACAAAGGCGCGAAATGCTTGTCTGCCGTTGCTTTCCCAGAGGAAGGAGTGACTGACGACATTTACCCAGAACCACCCGCGACAATGATTTTTGCCCCATCAGGCACTGGGATCTCAACCCGGAAATGCCAAGGGGCGGGGGAGGCTGCGGGAACTATGGGATAGCTACGGGATAGCTACCCACAGTGCAACGCTCCAGAAATCGACGCTAGCCTCGGACCATGGACGCACACCACCGATTTAATGTGTTTAGTGTGGCCGCGCGCACTCGATTTTATAAAATCTGTTTTACAAAACCGGTTTATGCAAATTCGGAATAGTCCCGTAGTGTAGACGTACCCTTAGTGCTTCTGTCACTAGTACTACCTGAAATGTCTTTGCCTTTCAGTAACATGATACCGCATTTTGTTTTGATTTTATATTTCTGTGGTTGAAGAGGGAGAATATTTTCTAATTCTTTAGCCTGGAGTTTCTCACCGTTGCATCTGATTAGTAGAAAAAGGAACTTCCCATTAGCTTTCTGCAGGAAGCACAGATATTGCTAACGGTCTAATCCCAAAGTCAGGTCTGCAATTATTTCATGCTGAAACGTGGCTTGAATGAAGGCTGTGGTGGGCTGAAGCATTTAATGTGTGTTGCTGAGGGGTGCGGTGAAATCTCTTTGTAGCTCCTTCAGGTTAACTGTAAGACTCATTTAAGCTCCTTTATGGAATGCAATAGCTGAAACAACAGGAGCCACTGCCCAAACACGGGCCATATACAAGACAGCCAGCACAAGCACTGGGAGCATGGCCCTGAGAAAAAGCCAAGTGAGAGCTTTTGGGGTAGAATGCTGGCTGGAAAGAAACTTGGAACTGTGGTCAAAGAAACTGTCTTCTGCTGTTTTGATTCCTACAGTGTTCAGGGAAACAGGACTTTGTACATCCTCTGTAAATAGGATTGCATCAAATGAAATACCAGACTCCATCAAATGTCTCCTCCTAACAGAAACAACCTTCAAGACCCTGAATATTGGCTAATTCATCAGGTCAAATGGAGTAACAAGTGATATTCTCCAGGCTACTGCCCCATTCCAAAATCCAGCTCCACTTGGCTGCTGTGTGGAGGGAGGACTCTGGAAGTCAGTCCTGGTTAGAGGTGTGTTCTACACAACTCGCAACTGAAGCCATTTCAGCTGTTTAAAAACTTCTTAAATGAGGCCCAATATACAATAATAAATTAGGTGTGGAATAACTTACTTTGCATTTATGATATAAACAAGCATTATCTGACCTGGAATAACAGTTTCTATCCCCCTTTTTTTTTCATGTGGAGCCAATAGAAAACTGATTGTCAACATGTGGCTTTGTTAGCACAAATATAAAACTAAGTTGGACCTTTAAAGCACTGCCTCATAGTATGGGGTTGTTGAGGCCCATGGCCGACCAGAAGCTGTGGGTACCATATTGCCTTAGGGAGGCACAATTCCTCTCTGGAGCAGCCCCTCCCACAACTATTTAGAGGATGCACCATGTGCATTCCCTATATGTAGGGGCAGCTATGATGGAGAGCCTGGAAGAACTCCACCCTCATGTGCCTTTTGGGGAGATCATTGTTGCTGCCAGTGCTAGCCTTGAGCAATCCCAGTACTCCTTGAGTACGAGGAGCAGGATTGTGTCTGGCTCTGCAGGGGGCTGGAGGAAGCAGAAGTGGCATAAATGGTCAGTCGTTACTGTACTATTGAGGAGGACCTTTCATTTGAGTCCTGGAGGCTTCTTTCCTCTAGCAGATCATGTGAAGGGGGGGATTGTGACATTCCCCAGGGTACAATCTGGACTATTGAATAGTGGTGACCCCTTAACTCTCTAGCTTGGGTGCCTTTTACACTGCTTTGTTGCCAGAACAGCCACTCCTGGTCTGCTCACACAGCCTTCAGCATGTAAATTCACTCGCAGCTAAATACAGGTGCACTCTCGCTAGTTGCTCATGAATTACAAAGAGGGCGACACCCACAAATTGTTAGTAGCAGACTTTCCCCCAGAAATGTAGATCTTGTACTGCACAGTATCCTCCTGGACAGTACAAGCTCACAGTAAGTCCATCATTTCATCAAAGGAAAATGATAATGCACCAACCTTTTTATCCCAAGTGAAGTTTCCCACACACTTTAATCCAAACACATTGGTTAATTGATTACAAGTGGTAATGCATAAATGCATTATGCTTAAAAGTCAGGATTGGTTACAAAAGAAATAAGAGCAATATGCAAGCTAATACCTAATTTAACAAGCTAAGTGAACTTTAAAGCAAGGTTTTGTTATCTCCCCATACACTGTTGTAAATTTCACAGGCTGGGTCTCCTTCCAGCCTGGGACCACTCCCCCTTTAGTTCAGTTATTTGTGAACTGTTGTCATGAACAGAGATATGGGAGGAGGAGAGGTGAAGTCAAGTGTTTTTCTCCCCCTTTATAACTCTTTCTTGTACTAGAAACATCCTTGCTGAGTCATGGTGACATGTAGTCTGATGTAGATGTGAGGTTTGAAACATTGCTGTGATGCAATCTAAATTTCTTATTCACACCTTCCTGTTGCTGGAGAATTGCTGCTTAAGTAAGTGATAGCCCACTTAACTTTGTTGATACACTGGCACCCCCAGACAGGTATTTTTGTCTCTTGAAAACTGATATGGACCTGCGTTTCTAACTCTGGAACATGTTATACAGTAGCAACTTATAACTTTACATACAATGTCGATACACATACTTTACCAAGACAATAATGCTCAGCAGATTATGAGTTGTCAAATGACACCTCTCAAGGCACACTTTGTACAAAATTTATCATAATCTTGTAAAAGTGGTGACCATAAAAGTATAGACCATTATAGGGGTGGGCTGATCTTTCCTCTCCATGACTGATTGACTTGTAAAACAGAGCTAGAAAGATAATATATCTCTTCTTCAGACAAGGAGAATAGTCACTGTAGCTTTTGTGCCTGTGGCATCACCTGTGGAGGATCCTTTTGACTGGATCAGCCAAGGCTTGAAGTGGGTCAGTAAACCACAGTGCAGAAAAGGAGTAAAAGGGCTTCAGGGGCTCTGTGCAGGAAAAAGGAGAGATGTGGGAGAAAGAATCTACAAGAGAGTCTGTGCACTGAAGTCTCAGCAGCAGTGAAAATAGAACGGAACTCAAGCCTGGAAGCAGTGACCAGCTCCTGTTTATTTGCTTTCAGCATTTGTTAGGCTGATCCTTATGGGGCTAGTTAATCCTCTAGTTAGTTTTGAAACTTTCTGTAGTTATACTCATTAAAAAACTACTGAAGATTCAAGTCCTACTTATTTTTTTAAACATGTTTGTTGTATCTGGACTATGGGAAGAGGCTGATGGCACCAAAATGGTAGAAATAGAAAACAAAGCAAAATTATAATTTTCTAAACAAATGCCTTCATTAAGAATGAATTTCCAGATGGTTCCGGCTGTTTTAGTTGCAGATAATGGTACAAAGCACTCAACAATTCAAAAGAGATTCACTATCTCTTGTTAATAGGAGGAAAAATGGATTAGTAGATGAAATATTCCCAGAATAATCAATATCATTAGAGAAGGCGGCCGGGGGTGGGTGGAGGGGAGAGTCCTTCTGTCAGCTTCTAATAAAGTTAGAAAATAATTGATTGTTTTAATAAGAGTGAATCGTGATCTTTGGAATTTGCCCATCCCAACTAGAATACAGGTCTTGGAAATCAAACACCACTTGCATATTTAAATAATTATGGCCCAAGCCATCCCCTGTGAGGGTTATTGGCACCTAAGGGATTGGAAATTCAAAATTTTCTCCCTCTTCCCATCCAGAGCTAGGAGGGAAGGTGGGGGGTGTCCAGCTTCAGCCCACCAAAGTAGCAGATCTACTGAGATCTACATGAATCTTGCAGGGGTTCACTGGAAGCCAGAGTAATCTGGGCTCACTGGCACTGTGGCTGCTGGCATTCAGGAGCCATAATGCTGATGTCTCCATATTTTGCTGCCTTCCAATCTCCCCACTTAGAGAGGAATTCACTGTATAGCAGAGGATCTGATGTAAGTTAACACTGATAGGGTCAGAATTAACATACCGTGTTTTGCGGATCCCTGTGTGTTTGGGGGATGGGGTGGAGAAATGATGTATCACCTTTATAGGTACTACTAAGGACTGTCCATTTGTCCATCCTTCCTCCCCCCTCCCACAGAGTACCTGTAGAAGGTCTTCCATGGAATTGTGAGTAATATTGACTAGTTATCATTGGGACCTATAAAACATCCTAGTCATTACTAGATGTAAACCCATTTATTCCATAACGTTACTTTTGTTTGAAATGAGCTGTTACTAGAAAAGCTAAGCAGATGTTATTTTAATTACTGTAGGAAAGTGTGGCTATTATGTGTTTGTTTTAAACTCCTTTAAAATTCACAGAGATACTAATTCTGCATACTCACGTGGCCACTTTTAATCTGAGGATCTCAGGGCACTAAATAACTTCCCCGAGTGAATGACAGACCCAGAAATTGGAAAGGAAAAGGGAGCCCTTATTCTCAACATTAGACAACATTAGACAAAAACTAGTGTTTTTGTTTGTTTAAAAAACAAAATACTAGTGTTTTTCTATAAAACTTGATCTGTCTCTCCTGGGGAAAGATGGACTGGATAGTGCAGGGGGCTGGATATTATATAAACCAAAGGGGGAAAAGGGACCCTCTAACTTTTTGGGCAAAATTTTGCTTTTGGAAGTGTACATCTATCAGAGCAGCAGGTTAAGGGACAGATCCTCAGCTGGTGTGTATTGTCATAGTTCCATTGACTTCAGTGGTGCTATGGCAGTGCTGTATATATGGTGCTGAGGCTCTAACCCCATATATAGACATAAGTAACTGACTAAGTTCTATTACTCTGAACAAGGTCCCAGTGTAAATACAGTTTTTTATTTATGAGGTTAACAATTAATTGTCATAATCACATAAATAGAAATATATAATTGTATGGACACTTCCTGCTTCCCTGATCCTATTTGGGAAGAGTCCTGGTGAAGATGGAACGATTACTTTTCATTGTTGTAATTAACAAAATGTGGCAGCATGTTACTGCAACACTCACTCGCACATGCCTAATGTGGGCGTTAACAGTCACTTAACTAATGTAACTTTTAGCCATAATTTATATACAGCCCTAGGGTAGCTCATTAGTTCTTTCCCATTGCTATTTATGTCCCCAGTAGCTTTGTGAAAGGCTCTAAGATTGTTTATAGATATTTGTGGAGCAGAAGTCAAACCTATGTAGTGAAACACAGAACATGTCATACAAAGTGGCCTCGTGGTGGCAGCAGTATCTCAAATTACAATCTGAACCAACAGCTGTGGCAAAGTGGGAGGATTACTAACTATTCTCTGCAACTGACAAAGATGTGGCAGTATCTATCTGAGCAAAACCAGGATTCTCTAGTTTTTGTAGCAAAACTCACAGCATTTTGGTCACCTTAATTAAATGTCCCAGGCCATATTTCCTTTCTCCTTTAAGATATATTTTTTGTTACATTTTTAAAGGACAGAAACATTTGGTAGCAGGATGCCCTATAAATAAAATGCATTGTGCATTTATTACCATTATGATAATGATGATCAAGAAGTTATTGTCACCACACATAGTATAAGAGTGAAAATGTTTTGTATGGATTATACCTCAGCCTCAGATTTTAGGATGTACTGATTTCTTTTCCCCCCGTGCCTAAGATACCGTAGTAAACAAAGATTAACTCGTCATCCTGAAGTTGGAATGAATGATGATGACCTACTATCTATTCCCCTGTAAAGGATTAATATATATGATGAAACACAAATGCTGGGCCTGATTCTGCCTTCAATTATTCTTGTGCAGCCTCCTTGATTGCAGTATCAAATGCATGATCTTTCAGAGGAAGAGGAAACCCCCACCTGCAGAAATGAACTTGAAATATTGTGAATTTAGGTTTGGTAGCCTTACTGCCATGATACCATGTTGCAACATTGTGTTACAATTGTGTCACTTGCTCAGGAGAATGCAGGCTCCAGAAATTTATCCCTAAAAGAAGGTCCTAGGAGAGAATCCTCCATATGATAGAATAATCAGACCTTTTCCTGTTGTCTACACTCAGCGATGAGCTTCCAGATGATCACATCTCTACTGTCATCCTGACTTTAATGGAGGTTCCATTCCTTCCTCCTACTGGCTCCCACTTGATCTGGATGAAATCCCTACCTGCTTCTCCAATCCTATAGATTGTATAAAAATATTAAAACTTAGTTTCATATGTCATGTTAGCAAAAGGGATGGGAGGAGGAGAATAACACTCCTGGGACAATCTGCATGGATTCTACTACTGGTGTATGGTGGGAGTGACATTCCCAGGACAGCATGCAGGAGCATCATACCAATTGGAGCTGGCCATCCTTGTGGTAATGTGAGTTACCTTGAGAATTAGCATGGTAGTATAAGAGCATGTTTGTGCTACTAAACTAATGTGGCTTCTGGAGAACACTCCTAGGTTTTCAGTAGAAGTCCTTAGAATAAAAGATACTCTTTGTTGTCTGGCTCTTTCCTCCACCTTTGTGCCTTCTTCATTCCAATGCCAAATATGTAATAGACACAAAACAACCTCACCCCAGATTCTGACCCTTTATTTCTTTCCCTTTGTTTCTTTTCCTTTCTAATTTGAGAAAGAATAGGCTGGGACGAGAGTTCCCACTCTGCTCTATCTCAAATATTTCTTTCAGTATTGGGATAGACCTCTGTTCTTTCTTTCCCTCCTTCCTTTTGTGACAGAATATTTAGTTCCAGGACTCTGGATGACATTCCAGGGTAATTCTGCTGACCCATCTGGCAGCCAGAGCAGGTAGGTCTCATTGGCTCCAGTTCAATTGAATTAGAGACTGAGGGCTTGAGGAGGAGCTCTTGGGCAGCTCATCACAGCAATCTTATTCTCAATCACGTGGCCCCCTGGTACAGGAAGCAGCTTTAATTGATGCTATTGAAGTAAGGGCTCTCAAGGACTTTTTGTCACTGGAGAATCAGAGGTAGTAGAGCTTCACTTCACCATTGCTCTCCTTCCCTGTCATGTCTCTTCCCTGACCCTGTTCCAGACCAAAAGACATAGAAGCTGCCTCTGTCAGTTTTATGCCAGTGGAGATTTCTGTGCCAAAAAAAATTAAATTCTGTGCACAATATTTTAAAATTCTGCAAATTTTATTTGTCAAATGAATGTGGAGGCTCCAGCCTGGCATTGGGGAGCACAGGCCACTGGCTGCACAGAGGTGGGTGATCACTGTGCAGCTCCCCACTAGGACAGGGACTCAGTGGTGAGGCTGCACCCACCCTGACACAGCACAAGGACCCGGCCTGCCCCAGAAACACCCCAGGGCCCTGCCCCTCTGTGTGGGCAGGCAGGTTCAGCCAGGCAGGATCCAAGTGTGGAGGGGCATAATGTGGGGGGATCCAGGTGTGGATTGAGAGGATTCTGTGTGGGACAATCTGGGTGCAGGCAGCTCAGTGGGGGATCTGGAGGCACAGGGGCTTGTTGGGGGGTTCTGAGTGCAACAGTAATGGGACTCTACAGGGGGTCCAGGTGAAGGTGTTTGGAGCTCATTGGAGGGGTCTTTGTGTGGGGGGAATAGAACTTGGTGGCGGGTTCTGGGTGTGGGTGGCTTAGTCGGGGGTCCAGATGCTGGGGGAGTGGGACTCAGTGGGGTGGGGATCCAGGTGCAGGTGGCTCATCAGGGTGATCCAGGTGCAAGGGGAGTGGGGCTCATCAGCAGGGTTCTGAGTGTGGGGGGGTGAGGCTTGGCAGGAGGGTCTGGGTATGAAGGGGTCTAGATGCATGGGGGTTAGGTGGATGGGGGAGCGGCTCAGTGTACAGGGATCCCTCTCCCTGAAGCTGAGGAGCTATGGGTGCAGGAAGCAGGAGAGGGGAGGAGTTTGTAGAGCTTCCTGCAGCCGGTGGAGAAATCTGGGGGTTGGGTCTGACTCTGACCCAGCCCAGATAGCGTGCAGGGGAAGAGCAAGTCCCGTCCTCCCGAGCCCAGCCAGGACTAGCAGCTGAGCCTGGCGCAGGGTAGAAGCCACCAGCCAGGTCTTCCCCAGTCCCACCTCCTGCCCCACAGTGATTTCCTGCTCTGCCGGCTGCCCTGGGCACCCAAAACATACTGCTGGGGAGGGTCACATGACAGCTCTTGTGGCTTCCTTTTGCTTCCCTGTCAGAAAGTCATTTTTCTGCAGGGAAGCAAATACATCTGCATGGGACATAAATTCTGCGCATGTGCAGTGGTGCAGAATTCCCCCAGGAGTAATAGAGGTGGCATTTCACAGGGACAATCTCATGCCTGGGGAGTCTAAGCTAAAATGGGACTAGGATCTGATATAAGACTTGTAGTGGGAGTGGGGGGGACACAACCTCCCCAGAAACAGGCAGCTAAGGAGGAAACTTGGACTAAGATTTGGGGGGTGGGGGTTGGTCTTAAATTAGGACTAAGGGACAACCTCAGAAAGGGAATTAGTGTTGTTTTTTTAATTTTATTTTTTGTATGAATTGGGTATGCATGGGTGCAGAGTTAAGAGTGGAGTTAGGACTCCAACCATTCATCCCATTCACCGCCCCCCCCCACCCCTTTCAGGCTCTTTCTGCAACAAACTATTTGTTTGGAGAAAACAGTCCAAATTGGAGGTTATCCTTTGATAGAATTATCCCCATCCCCACCAAACATACACTAGGAGGAGTTATGCTAATTAGTGGGTGGAGCTGGATCCCTTGGATGCAGATACAGTATTACTGCTGGTCTAAGCCTTGGTAAGCACTTGAAAACCTCATTTTGTAATAGAACTACACAAGCTTGGTGTGTTGCAGTAAAACATCTCGATGCAGAATGGTTGTTTACTGTCCTCTCTTCTCTGCCTCCAGTCATACCAGGAAGTCTGATATCTTGGTCTCCACTGTGACAGTCTGGCACTTAGGCTGACACACTGTACTGTGCAGATCCATTTGTAAATAAAATAAAACTCAAAAAGGGTTGTAGCCATTCTGCAACAGAAATTTAGATGTTTGCTTTTTGCATGTGAGGAAAATTGTGTCTCAAGGGCTACCAAAAAAAATGGTTCTCAGAATTATACTATACACTAAAGATTCAGAATCTCAGTGGGGCGCTCCTCTGAATTTATAAAACTGAGACAATAACTGAAGTTTAGTTATTCTATTCAGATTGTAGAAATCAAAGACCCTTTTCCATATGAGGGACCAGATGGGAAAATGTGTGCAGTTATGTATCTGGAACAGAAGATCCATGTTGCTTATACTCTTGGTGGAAAGGCTTGGATATTTGCTTAGGAAAGATGTTCTGGTATCATTAAAAAAGTTTGTTTCCTCATTTGAAGGCTGTTACTGATATTGCATTTGCTGGGATCTGTCATTGCAAAGGAGTTTCACAGGGCAATAGACTTTACTATAATTTACTGTTGTCAGCTGTGTCACGTAAGAATTTGTCATATTAGCTGACAAACTACAATTGTATTGTTAATAATTACTTAGATTAATAATTACTACAACACCAGAACATACCTGACATTCTATATCTCTTCTGCACAGGCAGGGTTTTGGGGACATCTGGCCTTTGTATCTCCTCTTCCTCTCCCAGAATCAGCATGGGTGGACCCTTACCAACCTCAGTTATCTTGGTAATATCAGGTTTGGACTCTGAACTGTTTAGTGGAGCTGGGAATTTGACTGTGGGTATGGGAAAGAGTGGGTAGGTGAGTTAATGGACACAACAAATTATTGAGACAAATCATCACAATGTGGACGCAAGAGGACATCAAGGACAAATAACCAAAGAATGCAGGATATATGTTTCAGAGAGGTTTGCGTATAATAAGCCAGACTCTGCTCTCACTTACATTGGTGTAAATCCAGAGTAACTCCTCTTAAGTAAACTGGAGGTAATTCAGATTTACAGCAATGCAAGTGAGAGCAGCGTCTGGCCCCCCTGAATGTACACTTTTTTTAATTATAAAGCTTAAGTGATGACTCATGAGTTTCCCCTATAAGCTGCATTAGGGACCATTGAAAAAGGATATTAATTGGAGTATTCTGATTTATCACTCCATATATTGAGTGTTGGTAGGATGTTTGATTTTTAAATGGGCCAGTTCCTGCGAGGACCTGGATAACTGAACAGGTAACTGTCAGAGTGTCTGCAATGGCACTGTCAAAAACATGGCAGACACTCATCAACTCAGTAACAAATGTGAGCTCCTGGATCACTATAACAGTTTTACCATGGAGTCAGAGACAGTCCCCATAGTCTATTTTGCCACCCACTCAGATGATGTGACTTAGAGATGAATGGTCAATTACATCAAAAATCACAAAATATTCCCGTGGCTTCCAGTCCCAAGAGACCAGTCGCTTCCTTCAGATCAATTGGTATCTTAGATCTCACACCAAAGACAATGCCTGAAGCCAATTCTGTAATAAACTAAATAAGGTTTATTAGCAAGGAAAAAGAAATAAAACTCTTATTTACAGGTTCAAGCAAGCATATAACACAAAGGAGTTCCAATCTAAACCCTAAAAGTGACAGAATTATAGTGATCTGTCAATTCACGCTGTCTTTCAGGGCAACCTGAGTGATCTCTTGCTTCAGTTTAGAGTCTCTAACCTTGTGATGAGAAGACATGAAGATTTGTCATCTCTCTTGACAACTATTTTTATTTCCCTCTTCCAGCATTCAAACCAATAGGAGGAGGCCTTCCACAAGTATTTCTCCATGGGTGGATGGAGGCATTTAACAAAGCTTTTGTTTTATAATGACCCACTTAATTTTTGATAGTCCCCCTGGATGGGCAGGGAAGGGAAGGAATGATTCCTGTGACTGGGTTTACAAGTTCAGAGCAAACATTTTCAAAGTGATAAAGCAAAACTTACATATTTCTTTATAGCATGGAATACAGACATTACAAGTAAGATTAATGCACACAGCAATTTACAAACATTTCATAGAGTCTAAACACTCAATACATTTGTATGAGACTAATACCTATTTTGAACAAAACTAATATATAGATGAGCTGGTTTGGTTTTCAGCTGTGAGTTTGTCCATTCTTAGCTAATACCTATGGCCTTGGCCAGAGCTGGCATGTGGTTTACCAGCATCACAGTAACATTTTCCTAGGTCCCATTTTAAAAGTGACACAGGCATTTAGCCTCATTGGAAATCAATGGAATTTAGGCTCCTAAGTCCTAAATATCTGTTGCTTTTGAAAGTGGGACTTAAATTCCTAAATCACTGAAGCACCTTTGAAAATTCTGCTGTGACTTCTACTGAATGTTAATGGAAATTAGGCTCTAAATCACACAGGTATTCTTTAAATTTTTACGCCAAATTTTTACCCCAAATCAGAGACTTCACTGCCATTGACTGCAGTGGAATTGCTCCAAATTTACACAGGTGGAACTGAGATCAGAATCCAGTTCTGTAGCCACACTTGTGGCATTTCTTTTTCTTTATAAAGTCAAAATAATATTTAATGTTGTAAACTGAATTAACTTTTAAAATTACTAGATTGACCAGATCTTTACTTTTGTATTCAAACACCATACCTCACACTTGTGCAGGGGCTTCCTTCACAACAGCTTCATCCACCCATCATTGAGTAGTTTTTAACTTTAATTCTTAGTTAAAATGCAAATTGGAAAGTGTTCAACAATCCCCATCAATTATTAAAATGCGAAAACAGGGCTGAGACAAAAGAAAAAGAAAAATTATTGCCATGTTTGCAAGTTTCACTAGTAGCTCATCAGAGACTACACTGCTTTTTGCTACGTCTTTTTAAATTTCTGTAGCAAGCCAAACTAGGGAAAACGCCTTCATTTTAAAAAAAATGAAAAGTAGTATAATTTCAGAAGGAAAGGTAAGCAGCTTCCTCTACACCAACATTGGGGGAGAGGGCTGAGAAAAGGTTTATTTGTCTACAAATGTAGTTCTGCTGGTGACCTGTGATGTTGCTCTCCATGTCTGCAGCACTCCTTGTTATGAAGACTGCCAATTTTATCTCATTAAAGAGTACTATTTTATCAGCTCAGATTGTAACGTTTGTTAAATCTGAATCAAGATGGCTCAGATCTCATATTAGTTCATAGTTTAGCACATGTTGTTGCACCAGCTCGTAGGTCAATGGGAATCTTATACAAGAAAGAACTGCAGGATTGAGCCCAAGTGAGCATATCTGATTCTTCTGTTTTCTATAATCCTGCAAAAATGCTCTCATGAACAGATTCAGTAATACTAGAATCTCTTTCCAAAAGAATGGTTTTCTTCTCATATGCAAATTTTGTATTACTTGTATCTGGAACATTACAGAAGTTTTCTATATGAGATTTTTCAAGGTCTTAAAATAATGAGTTGTTACTGGTCAAATATGACATTTAGCACGTACTGATATTCATCATTTAATGTGTGTAGATAGATTCTGGTTGTTATAATGGAAGGATGCATTGCAGAGTTATTTCATACGTGGGGTATTTTCAAAGTCCTGCAGTGATGACATTGATGTAGTGCAACTACTCTGTTATAATCTTTGTATATTATTTAAGTGTAACAAATACTTCATTCATTGCCTGCCCTAAACTTTGCATTTGGTGACATTCTTGCTGCTGTGTTAATATCGGGTCTATTAAGCTGGACCTCATGGTCCATTACCCTTTCTTTAGGCCTGACCCCAAGAAGTTTATGGGTCTTGAGCACAGTGTGAAAAAGCAAAGGGTTTCACTCTCACCCAAGGAGCTCATTAGGACTTTATAGAAACACAAAAAATACCCCCACAGTACCAACATTTGCACTGAGGGATACTCACCAGACAAACAGCCTGGTGTCAGGAGGTGTTCATTGTTCTCTTTTTCCAGTCCTGCACACCAATTTAGCAAGCTAACTAAAGGGAGTGCTCATTTGTAATCCAGCATTTCATCCTTTGTGGTAGAGATTCATTTACCAGCATCCCTTAACTTTGCTTCCTGAAATTCCAGTTTCATTTAGAGCAACATTTTAAATGAACTGACATGCTGAGGACAGGACTATGCTGCCACTTGTTAATGCGGGATTTAGTAACTGTGTGTGTTTGTTCCAAAGGCAATAAAACAATAATTCAGAGCCTATTTTTAACAGACTTTTCCGCAGAGCATTTATAGAGGAAGGGCTATGTTCTGTTGTTTACTCACCTCCAATGGCACTGTACTGCTCTTTGACTTCAATGGGACTATTGAGGAGCCAGTCACTACTAAAGGGGAGTAAGGATCCCAGAATCTGGCCCTGAATATAGTGAGAATATAGAACTGTTCTTCTACCATTAATAAAACAGGCTTTTTCCTTCTTGGTCCATGTTCCATCTTCTCTGTCTCTTTAAAATATCAACATCTTCGATACATTCAGTGTATGTAATTTTTTAGTATGTATACAGCAAGTCACTGTTGGTTTTCATTCATTATAAAAGCCTCCATCTCTAAGGTACTGAGTGCTCACTGCTGAGGGCACTCAGTCCCTTGCAGGGTTGGCACTCAGCTCATAACAGTATAGCCACTGCCCTAAGTATATGTTGAATTGTGCTTTGATATTTAAGGCACCGAAGAAAGGTCTGGTTTTTAATCAATTACAATATTTTCTTTGAAAGGTTGAGCTCATTGCCCTGTAGAAGCAGCCACTTGCAGATCCTCTATTATTTTCAGAATTGCCACTCTCTAGGAAGCACAGTCACAACAAATTTGCAAACCCAAGTGGTCTCACTTTTACCAATCAAGCATTAAGTGTTGTGTGTATGTGGGAAGCAAGAAAATGTAAAGATAATTTTGCCTTTAATATTTCAACAGAGAGCATCCTCCCCTAATAAAAACTTTATTTACCTGGGGTAAGGGTTTTTGTCAAACTCATGCAGCAAGACTGTGATTTAAGAAAATAAAAATGGCCATGGATGTTTATGTTCACTGTAGCACTAGTGAAAAGCGAAATGAGGGAAGTTTTATTTTATGTACAAATCAAAGCTAGATGGGGTAGTTTTCACACCTTTTTATCTCAACATGTATAATATATGGCAAGCGTTTGTTATTCTGTTTAATAGATCTACAACACATATCAAAAACTGAATTACACCTATACGGCCTGAGAGAAAAATGGCTTTGTTAGTCCAATTGAAATTATTTTTTTTACTTCTTTAGCGTTGCACTATGAATTCATTTGGCCCAATTAGCAGAGTAATCATACAAAATAAACAAACAAAAAAGCTAGACCCAGAATATGCTAGAGGAATGTCAAATCCCTGCAATTACACTGAGATGGAATTGTATCAACCAGAGAGGAGGGATATTGTATGCTAACTGAGTTATACATTGACATTTATTTCTCGGTCCATGCTCTCTGACTGATGGAGTGGAGTCAATTTGTATAATGACTATATAATTTATCCTCAATAACTGTATGGGGATACACAAACTCCTGTGCACTATCCAGCTGGGAGCCATTATAAACCAGAATACTGCAAGGTTAATTTTTAGTAACTATACCATGATTCTGCAATTCTCTCTTCTGATACACAGCAGCTCTCAGATTTGCTATCCATTTGCCCATGCAAACATGACCACCTCAGCTTCGAATTCTCACTGTCTTTCCATCTAACTCCAGATATTAAATACAATTTTTAAAGGTATTGTATGAGGGGAGGGATAGCTCAGTGGCTTGAGCACTGGTCTGCTAAACCCAGGGTTGTGAGTTCAATCCTTGAGGGAGCCACTTAGGGATCTGGGGCAAAAATCAGTACTTGGTCCTGCTAGTGAAGGCAGGGGGCTGGACTTGATGACCTTTCAAGGTCACTTCCAGTTCTAGGAGATGGGCATATCCCCAACTTTTTTTTTAAGTGGGAAAGAGGGGCCTTCTTCAAAGGGCAAATACGAGTAAGAGAGAAGTTACTGAGAAGGCCACTCTTAGATAGTGTGGTGGAGTAAGGACGAGGCCAAAGGTTGACTTGGCCAAATCTCCTCTAGCTTCATGGATGGAGAATTCTCATGGTAATAGCCAAGAACAGTTTTATAGTAGCTAAGAAGAACATGGGGCTGAAAGGACAGTGCACGCAGTTCAGTATAATAATAACTTGAGGTGCCTCCTTGATTTGGCAATAACTGTATCTTGGGCTAATTAAGTCCTTGACCTTCGAATGTACTTAATCTGAGATGTGGCTATTCCCCTGTAAATAGGAAGCACCTTCAATTTATCACTTTAATAACGTGGGACTTTCTCTTGGTTCATTTAGGTATAGTGTCAACAAACATTTTTATAAATTGTACTTCCAGTTGCTGTTCCTCTTCAAGGCTGAATAAAGACCAAAAGCCAAATAGTTAATCTAACAGAATCCACTAAAAGTCATTGTTCCTTTAACAGTAAAATTATCCAACTTCATGGCTTGTTAGATAAAACCTAGCATAAAAACATTAGTAGGTTATTGATTGTTTTAATGTCTTGTGTTTGAAGTTATTTGCATTCTTGAACATGAAGGGGTGATTTACTGTTTTTGGACACTTTCAGTGCACTGTACTTTGGGCAAAATGATTAATCCATGTTTTTGGTGAGGGCCTGCTTCTCGTTCTGTTGTGGCTTCTAACCACTGCCCCAGAGTAGGGTGTGGAGTGGAGCTGTACTAGCTCAGCAGGAACACTGGGTGGCAGTCTCCCTGAATTCCTTAGCATAAAAAGGGAATGCAGCTGCTGCTAAACCCTATAGGGAATGCAGTATACTTTTCTCCCCATAGGCTAACCAACTCTATAGCTCCTTTGGAGTAGCTATCAGCATAGGTGCTGACTCCCTGGGTGCTCCGGGGCTGGAGCACCCACAGTAAAAAAATAGTGGGTGCTCAGCACCCACAGGCAGCCCCTCCAATCAGTGCCTCCCCATCCCTCCCAGCGCCTCCTGCCCGCCAGCAGCCTTGTCAGTCAGCATCCCCCACGCACTGCTGCCGCCCACTGTGGATCAGCTGTTTAGTAGTGTGTAGGAGGCTCTGGGGGCAGGGAGGGAGAGGAGCGAGGGCAGGGCACACTCAGGGGAGGGCGTGGAACGGGGCAGGAAGAGGTGGGGCAGGGGTGCAGGCTTGGGGGAAAGGGTGCAATGGGAGCAGGGCCTGGGGTGGAGTGGGGGTTGAGCACCCCCTGGGAAAGGACAAAGTTGACCCCTGTGGCTAGCAGTGCTGGCCTTGCTCTCCCTGAACACGATTGTCATTTTGCTTAGCCCTTGCCCCTGGGTGAGGGTCCTTGTGCCCTTTCCCTGTGCACACTTGGGCAAGGCCCAATCTATTCCTGGGTCAGCAAGATAAATCATATAAGGGAGAGGAGCTCACCAAGGTGAAGCAATGCAAGAGAACATCAGAGTGAAAACCTGGCCCTATTGAAGGCAATGTCAAATACTCACATTAACTTCAATGGGGCCAGAGTTTCACCTCAGAAATATTGGAGCAGTGAATGGTAAAAATGGAGGTGTGAAAAACAAGTCTGAAAGTTAACGCAAATTGCCAATATATACAAGAATGAAATTGTACAAATAAGATGGGGCCCTGACTGCCAGGTTTTGAAGGTCCATGCTGTCCTGTAGGACTTCACATGTTGTTTCATGTTTAATTTCTTGAAATAGAAATGTTTTAAAATATCATCCTTGGGACATCTAGAACAATGCACCTATCACTGAGTAATACGCCTAAGGGCTGTCATTTTCTATCTGTACAGTGCCTAGC
Source organism: Mauremys reevesii (assembly GCF_016161935.1). Taxonomy (NCBI): domain Eukaryota; kingdom Metazoa; phylum Chordata; order Testudines; family Geoemydidae; genus Mauremys; species Mauremys reevesii. The sequence goes on from NC_052623.1 coordinate 304,529,741, forward strand.
ACAATGGGGCTCTGACTTGGCTACCCTGTAGGTGTTACCAGGATGTAAATGTTAAATAGTAATAATAATAGGGAAACTAAGATATGTTTTAAGAGAAATATCAGCCTGCAAGGGCCGCAAAGGTTAACTGTAAGGAGAACAACTATTGTGCATAGCACTGGACATTGAATAGAACCAACACATAACCAGAAAAATATAGCAAGTGATCAAATCAAAATAAGATGGGTCTAAAAGGCATAAGGATATAAAACTACTAAAATCCATGCTAGAATGTAATACTTAAGAGGAGAAAGGATTTTAATAAGGTCAGAAAGAGAGGTCGCTGCATAAGATGTGAATGGAAAGACAAGCACATTGTATGTGGAGCAAGAGGCTGGTGAGAGAAACTTAAGGTCCCCCTGTGAAGAAAGGGTGAATGTTGCAGGTAGGGTGAATAACTTCTTCACATCAATGTTTGCCAAGCAGAGATGTAAAAATATGCTACAATACAGATACATCTTTGGCAGCTGGGCAAGAAAACAAACAACAAAAAATCTGGAAATGAGTCAAAGCAGAATAAGATAAGTTTAAAAGTAAACAATAATAAAACAGACCACCTGGAAACAGGTGAGGCTGCAGCAGTGGATGATCTGTACCCTGTAACTGTCAAAGGGAAGTCACTGTAATGGTGATCTTTAACTCCATACCACGTAGTAGCTGGAGAGAAGCTAACATGATACCTCTGAGGCAGGCATGAATGGCACAACCAGACAACTAAACACATATAGAGCTGGTCAAAATCAGAATTTCTGTTCTGTAGGAAATTCTGACATTTTGAAATTTTCTTTGATCTCAACCTGGAACAAAAAAAGTCAAAACTTCCCGTTAAATGAAATTTCTGGAACCCTTTGCAAATATTGAAATGATCTTATCAAAGCACTTGTTTCTATCAAATTGAATATGATATAATAGTTGAAATAAAGTCAAAATGAAGTGCTTTGATCTTATTGAAATGAAACACTGATGATTTTTCATTGAAATTTTTGACTAAATTGATAAGTTCCTACAAAACAGTCAAATGCAGGTTCAAGGCTTAAACAAACCAGACAGACTGACAAACAGTAATAGATAAACACACATTCGATCAAAATATCAAAACATTCATTGTCACATTTTTAAAAATTAATTCTCCCCTCCAATCTTTCACCACGACACAATACTATTCCATATAGCCTCTACATCCACTCAGGATAACAAATCTCATCAGCCTTAAAATATTTAAGGAGCTCAACCTCAACAACCTGACTGAAAGAAAGTTGTCTCAGAAAAGTGTTCTCAAGGTTTTAAGACAAATAATAGTCACCGAAAAGATGGGCCAAGCATCTAGGCAATACATTGATTAACCAACCAGTTTTGTAGACTTTTTTTAAACAAACTAGTTATTTGTATTCAAATATCAAAATGGCTATCACCGAAAGTTAAAAGGCAGAGAGAGGTATTTAGCTTTCACCTTTGCCTTAGTAAAGGCTGTGAAACTGTGTTCATTTACACTGGTGAGCCTGAAAAGCATTAATGCTCATTCAGGCTGAAAGTACATTCATATTCTTTATATATAACTTAAATGTACACATTGTGGTGATTATGACACAACAAAGATAGATAGGAACTATGTTAATATCCCATATGGAACTTTTAGTGTGCACCAGCAGGCAGGGGCGGCTCTAGGCACCAGCAAAACAAGCTGGTGCCTAGGGCAGCAAAATCTAGGGGGCGTCCCCTGCCGCCGGGGCGGCAAGCTGGGCCGGCGAACCTGCCGCAGTCATGCCTGCGGGAGGTCCATCGGAGCCCCGGGACGACTGGACCTGCCGCAGGCATGACTGCGGAGGGAGCGCTCGTCCCGCGGCTTGGCTGGACCTCCCGCAGGCATCACTGCGGCAGCTCAAGCGGAGCCGCCGGACCCGCGAACTGGCCGCAGCCGCGGGAGGTGCAGCCGAGCCACGCAGGACCAGCGGTCCCTCTGCAGTCATGCCCGCGGGAGGTCTGCTGCTCCCGCGGCTCCGGGGCGCCTCCCGCGCATGACTGCTTGGGGCGGCCAAAAACATAGAGCCGCCCCTGCCAGCAGGATCCATACAGCTTTGTTAGTGCACAACATACTGATATGCAGTAGAATTTCCCCCCACCTGCTATGGACTAAGGCACCATAGAATATCAGGGTTGGAAGGGACCTCAGGAGATCATGTAATCCAACCCCCTGCTCAGAGCAGAACCAATCCCCAGGCAGATTTTTGCCCCAGATCCCTAAACGGACCCCTCAAGGATTGAGCTCACAACTGGATTTAGAAGGTCAATGCTCAAACCACTGAGCTATCCCTCCCCCCATATAGACAGGACCTCAGATTACTTGCCCACACATAAAGGGATTAAGAACCTTTAGGCTACTGAGAATTTAGGTCTGGGCACTCAGGGGGAAGTGGGGCTATTTGCTCACTTAGTTCTTCCCTGGAGTAGGTGGGGAGTGGTAGAAATGGGTTGGAGTCTTGGCTACTCCCTTTCCCCTCCCACCCCATCTGCTTTCCAAAGTAGCTGAGCCAACATGCAGGGAGCAACTAGTTCACAGCTGGTATAGGCCAGCAATGAATTACTACTCTCTGGGAGCAAGGTTAAACAGGGATTGTGCTGGGTAGCACACATCAGTGGTGTTTCTGAGAGTATGTTTATGCAGCAATCACAAGGTGAGATTGTAGTTTGAATAGGAATGAATTACTATTTTTTTTTTTTCATAAGGCAAACTGCATCTAGAACCTTTATTAAAAGAGAGAATTGGTACTTGAACAGAAATCACGCTGCCATTAAATTAAGCATGAGAATGACAGATATTGTCAGAGGATCCCCCAGTCAAAGCCTGCGGTTTCCAGGCTCTTCTCAATACACAGGATAGATTTCAAAAGCTCTCAGTGGCCCTCATCCAGAGCTGGCCCACGAGAGAAGAGATTCATGTCTCAAGGAATCTTCATAAACCCTTTCAAAATGATGCGTAGACGCTGCCTGGTGGCAGAACTCCCAGTTCCAAAGTGTGACACCACCTTAATGAAAACATCTCTATTCCCGGCACAACGGTTAAAGGTGACCAGCATTTACCACTGAGTTACCTTTAATCTATTTTGCTTGGGTCCCAGAGCAGTGAAGCTGCGGCAGCAAGTGCCTCAGCACAGGCTTTACAAGCCCACTTGGAAGCCTGGGTAATTACTAACAGGCTAGCCCATGCTGAAGCATGAGCTACTGTGGTGTCACTGCTCCAGTACCCAAGCTAGATGAAAGCAATCTTGTGTATGACTACTCGAATTGCAATTGCACCTCATGATTGCAATATACATGTAATTACAGTGCCTCCCAGGGCTAATCCTGGAGTGCTACAATTTATGCACCACCCCTTGCTTAGGTTTGTGCCTAAAGTCACAATCTAGCCCAAAAAGGCTTTTAAGGGAAAGATTCTTGGTGGAAAGTCTCTCACAGAGTATGAAATGTCCTTAATGGGGGGGAAAAAGCCAGGTATAGGTGGTAGCTCTCAGGTTCTGTTGTTTTAAGTCCAGTGGTGTTTCTTCCTAAAACTAAACAAGATAAATGCACACAAAGAGGGAGAGAGAAATGAATGGCAAACAACAGGAATATGCAACTTCAGTCTCTGAGGCTTTCAATTACTGGAAGACAATAAGCACAGTATATGACCCATGTAGCCACTCCTAGACCCTGGGTTTGTTTCTCTGGCTCAGGAATATATTTGGTTAGGCTGCCCTTGTTTTCTTTTGGCTAGGTTGTGGCAAACAAAACTTATTACAAAGATCTGTTTGCTTGGCAATCATTTTAGTAGAAGACATGATATATCTTGATTTTAGTAAGGCTTTTGATACAGCCCCACATAACACTGTCATAAGCAAACTAAGGAACTGTGTTGATGAAATTACTACAAGGTGGATGCATGACTGGTTGAAAAACTGTATTCAAGAGCAGTTATCAATGGTTCACTGTCAAACCGGGAGGACATAGCCAGTGGGGTCAGTCCTGGATCCAGTACAAGTCAATATTTTCATTAATGACTTTGATAATGAAGTGGAGAGTATGCTTATAAAATTTGCGGATGACACCAAATTGGAAAGAGTTGCAAGCACTTTGAAGAGCAGTCTTAGATGATCTTGATAAATTGGAGAATTGGTCTGAAATCAACAAGATGAAATTCAATAAAGACAAGTGCAAAGTTCTGTACTTAGGGAGGAAAAATCAAAGCGCAAATACAAAATGGAAAGTGTCTGGGTAGTAGCACAGAAAAAAGGCTCTGTGGTTTGTAGTGGATTCCAAATTGAATATGAGCCAACAATGTGGTGCAATTGCAAAAAAAGACTATTATTCTGGGGTGTATTAATAGGAGTGACATATATAAAGCATAGGAGGTAATTGTTCCATTATATTCAGCATTGGTGAGGACTCAGCTGGAATATTGTGTCCAATTTTGGGCACCACACTAAGAAAGAGTCCAGAGGAGGGCAACAAATATGATAAAAGATTTAGAAAACCTGACCTGTTAAGAAAACTCAGCTTGTTTAGTCTCGAGAAAAGAAGATTGAGGCGGGACCTGAAATAGTCTTCAAATATGTTAAGGGCCATTATAAAGAGAACACTGATCAATTGTTCTCTATATCCACTAAAGGTAGAACAAGAAGTAAGAGGCTCAGGCTGCAGCAAGAGAGATGAAGATTTGATATTAGGAAAAGCTTTCCAACTATAAAGGTAGATAAGCTCTGAAACAGGTTACTAAGGGAGATTGTGGAATCCTATTAAAGAACAGGTTAGACAAACACCTGTCTGGGAATATGGTAGGTTTACTTTGTCCTGCTTCAGCACAGGGGTCTGGACTAGATGAGCTCATAAGGTCCCTTCCAGCCCTATTTTTCTATGATTTTTAACTTGCCAAATTGACCATGACAAAGTGTTAAAGTTAGATTTGTCCTGCTTGCCTAACGAGGATTATTATTAGACAGAAGGCAAAAAGAGAGGAGAGAATGAGGTGGGAGAAATAATGTGAGGGTGGAAATTGACACGATAGGGGTTCACATCTTGGATACTGCTGAGACCACAACCGTGGAGATGGTCATCTGGTCCAGTCAAAACATATTTCTAGATCTGGAAAAACAGTGATAAGGTCCCAGTATGGAATAATGGTGGACAAATGATGATGCCAGTGCTGATCAGTATGGTGAGGATGCTGCTATTCAAAGCTCCCTGCCACGTTCAGTAAATCACCAAATGCTCCACCCAAAATAAATGCCCCAAAGGGTGGCAAACTGGTTGCATTAACATTGTACAATTAAAGCACATTCTCGTAGCTATATGAGGAGATTTCCTCTCATCTTGACACAATTCTGCTTTGTTGGTAGAACCGGTTTGCAGAGTTTTGCCAGATATCTTGAAAATCCCAGTTTAACAGCTTTTTTCATCCAGACAAGCTCAGAGCACACTGTTTATTGGAGTTCGTTCCATGTTTTCTTTCAATGACAATTGTACTTAACGTATGTATAGATTAAAATAACATCCTGCCACATTTCACCCATGCTGGACAATTTAATTTTTAATCAAAGTTTGGGTTCAGCACAACACTGTTTCCCCCCAACCCCGCTTTCAGCAAAGATTGAAATATTCTGCATATGGAGGACCCCAGTTACAACATTATTAAAACTCGGTTCTGTCCCGTAGTGTAGATTAGAATGAAGTATATCTAGCCCTGCTTCTGAATCATGGTACATCCTTCAACTTTTAGCAAGGTTTAGGACCCAATTTAAAATAGGGTTTGCAAGACCAAACCATGGGTTAACTACATCAGGGGACAACACGTCGTAACTGGGCCCCGAAACACAATAGATGAAATCCTGGTTCCTCTAAAGTCCATGGCAGAACTCCCATTGTTGACAAAGGGGCCAAGATTTCATGTCACAGGATTTACAATGTAGTTGGGATTTGACTTCATTGCTTTGAAGCATTATCAGTAAAACTGAACTACTTTTTAAAAATAAATTAATAAAGTATTTTTGATTTTTACAAGTCATGTTTGTTCACACAGGGCCTGATCCAAAGACCATTAAAGTCAGTGGAAAAAATCCTGTTGGTTCCAGTGAATATAGGATTTAACACTTTCTTTGCAAATTCCCGTATTTAACTAATTTTACTTTTATAATCTGCAATGGTCCCCCATTCATTACACTAAGTAACTGAGGTTCTGCTGTACTGTGATGTACGTCTCTCTATTATTTTGCATTCTTTTATCTGCAGGAGAGTTTCAAAAGAGAATAATTTTGAGCTGGTTCAGTATTTTCCCAGTTAACCTCAATCTAAATCTAAAATCTTTAGATTTTATTTCTGGGGGAATGCTTGTGCTTAGTGCATTGTTTTACCTTTTTAAAATCTAAATGCTCTTGTATCTGAAATTGTCTTTCTACCTAGCAGCAAAAGAAATCCTGGGTTCCTGTAAGAATTAAGTCAGGAAGCAGTTTTTAACAACAAATTGAAACATTTACATAAGGAAGTGTTGCTTTTATAAGTGATGGGAAACTTCAAATTTGATTACAAGCAACCTTTGGCTTCCTATCTGTTCAACAATAGGCCATGTTGTTAAGGGCAATTTCCATGCACAGCATGTGGGTCCCATTTTTTCATCCTTAGACATGGTTGTTTACTGTTCAGAACTGTTTATGCATTTTAATCAGGCTTATTCAGCAGCCCTTAATAAATCACTACTAAGTGGATGTACCAAAACAAGAACTATTATGCAGTTTTTGTTGCCCTTATGCAGTATTCACTGCCCTCAGTTTCCAGTGGATATGAAAATAAAAAGCAGAAGGGTAAAGGAGTCAAAAGAATAATTATTAGACATATGATTTTAATGCCTCTTTCTGAACAATCATTTCCAGCTACTTCTGTTAACGACAGGAGCCTGACTTTAAATTCAGTCCAGGCAAGAATGACTTAACAATTGGAACCTGCCTTCAGCTCATGGCACTGAAAGTATTTTTGATGGGATGAAGCTGACAGGCCAGTTCCTGCCTGGCAGACGTTCTCTTGAGACAAGGCTGTATTTGTATAGATAAATGCTTAAACATTCAGGTATCTTGGTGTCTGGAGACAATTGAAACAAATATTATTGGTAAGACATTGGTTTGCAGAAGTAAATATGTTTTTTCTGTTATTCATATTAGTAGCAAGCAGGACAATAACTGCCTTCTACTATCTGGCAAATATGCAGTACAAGAGAAACAGTTGAATCAATGCAACGGGGTTTCTGTGGTAGTTAAAGTTAATTAAATGTAAAGCACATCCAAAAAATAGTGTTATTTAATTGTAAATAAGCTATAAATGAGCAATTAGCTTTGAAAAGTTTTCACCCATGTTTAATGCCAAAGTTCTTACTGTGAAAAATAGGGGATTTTAAATATATTTTGAACATGTGCAGAAAACATCTGAAGCTAACCCCACATGGGGCATTATGTCATTAAAACAATTGTTTGTGCAAAATAAAACAAATTGAGTTTGGAAAAAATGTGCAGATTTGCCCAGAAAGTGGGAGTTGAATTGCAAAACATCCTTTCAGGATTGTTCAGTAGCATCTAATCCTGTTCTCTTTACTGTAGTGGTTAGTCCCACTGAAACCAATGGGATGAACTTAGATAAGCTGTATTTGATCCCTATGATCTTCATTTTCAGAAAAACTGTTGTCATCTTAAAGGCGTTACCTGGTCAGTTCTGTGTTTATGGAAATAATAGCCTTGTACAGGTGGCAGGTGTTATGCAAGATCCCCAACCTATTTTACTGTTAGGCCCTCAATCATGACCGGAACTTTACAATAATGTTTTTTCACTGCTCATGAAATATTTGTACTTGCTTCATAAGAAGCAAGACATATGCAGTCTCTGCCTCAAGTCCTTTGCTTGTTTGCATGAAAATGAAAAGCAGGTTTGTGAGGGGAAAAAAACTGCTCTATGTAGCAAAACAATTATGAATGCAAAATTGTGAGATTTCCTTTGGGAAATTATAAGACCCAGTATTGCAAAGCCAAACTCATGTGAGTAGTAGAGTTCAAATGCCTTGACAAGCATGGTATAAACTAGCTAGCTAGATAAGATATGTTTGGGTCTTTCATATGTGCCAGAGAAAAAAAAAATACTATTTTCTCACGGACCAAAAAGATGGCCCTGAATTGTGCAGGTACAGTGATCAGTTACTAATGTTACCTTAGCAATTGCACTATACTCACTTTGAAAATATATCCCAGTTTGTTTGCTGGCAGTAACAGAACAACCTTGTGCTGGGTCTAATGAGTAGATTATTATGAAAAAATTGTGCAGACTTCAGCTTTCACATGCAAAATTCACAATGAGAAAATAGCTCATTTTGTCCATCTCAGCTTCCACTGTCCTGTTTGCTCTGATCTTTGCCAACCATCACCTGCTATTCTGGTAATGGACTTCTCTAGAGGAAAAACACCAACATGCTAAGTTAGAGACAAGGTGGGTGAGGTACGATATATTATTGGACCAACTTCTGTTGGTGAAAGAGAGAAACTTTTGAGCTCCACAGAGATCTCCATCAGGGCTGGGAAAGATAATCATACAACATGCTGAATTGTATGATAGTTTTGTGGTACAGAGAAACTCTCACTAAGGGCCCAATCCTGCAGTTCTTTATTCAGGGTAAACTCCCACTGATTTCAGTGAGAATTTTGTCTGAGGAAGGGTTGCACCATTGGGTGCTAAGGACTGGGATGAGATCCAACTCTCAAAGTTTTGTTTCCTTTGGCAAATTGGAAGTAAAAAAATAAAGAGTTATCTGCCTTTGCCACTCTCCATTATTCTTCCCGAGTAGTAACACCCGCCACCTCCAAACCCATAGCCGTTTGGAACCTAATCAAAATTTGAACCTGGATCTCTAAAGGTGAAATGCTAATGCAGTAACCCACCTACAGTAGCTCCCTAGCATATGTTACTAAATTTAACAGAAATTAATTAAGTAGGTCAAATAAAGCAAGCTAATGACCTCCTTTTACCACAGATGGACTTTGATTCTCTGCTATTTTGGGAAACAATTATTTCCAATATTTAAAGGTGTTTTAAAAAATAAATTAATCATGACTGTTTCAAAGAAAGTGTGAAGAGTTTATCTGCTCTGAGAAGCAGCCATGCGCATACAAATCATAAAAGACTTATAGTGGGAAGATAAAGTATGGAGCATGCATATACTTAACACAAGATATAATTTTTCTAATAAGTTTCCTCCGAAAAGTTAAGCACTTGTGGAGAACTTTCTTCATATTAAAAACCCATGGGTTACGTATGGAATCCTACATGTCCCACTCTATACCTCTACCTTTATTGGCAACAATCCTATTTTCCTTACTCAGGCAAATTTTCAAGTTCCTTCAGTGGGAATTTTGCCTGATGACATGCAACATAGGCTGAGAAAATGTAAATAGAAATTGTCTACCTTGCTCTATTGATCTGGATACTTTGGTCCAATCAGAGAGGTTCCTAGGTATTTGTGAACAGTGCAATAGCCCACAGAGCCCTCTTGTCTACTGAGCCTTGAGTGTGGCTAAAGCTCAGGAAATGGTAGCTGTGGTGATAAAATAGATCATCTTGGAAACAGGAAGAAGATAGAATGAGCAAGAGCACTGGAGAGAGGCAGGGGAACGAGCCTCCTAGTGGGAGATGGAGACTGGAGACATTGGTGATTCTAACACTTCCTCTACACTATTTGAATCTGGCACAGATTATTATAAGTATATTTAATAATTTATATATGGCTAAAAATACAGTAAAAGATACATTCCTCTAGAAAATTGCCCTGCTCTGACTACAAGCACAATGCTACATGTACTTCATCCAATTAGTCCAATACCTAAAATACCTTCACTAAAACAATCACACTCCCTTGCAATAGCTTCACTTTTTTCAGAGTGAAAAATTAAACAGTTCTAGCTTCTTGAAATACATGAGACACTGAAAACCTTCAGGAAATGTTTTCTTATAACATCAGCAGACTAGTGGGAAAAACAACACACCTCTACGTTGGCAGTAATTCATACTGGTGTATATTAGGCTATACTGAAGGCTGTCACATAAATGTTCCTATTTTTGACTCTGCTGACATGAAATGCGGTTACTATCGGGAATGTAACTCATCTTCAGGAACACACTGTATGTTTCAAATACTGTCTACTGAGCTTTTTATGTTATAGTTGGACTAACAGATCTTGCTACAATATAGTTAAAATTGGAATGCAACTTCCATATATAACCTCCTTTTCAGTTGCTCATATTATTCTGATGTAAAATCCTTTTGGACTGAAATTTTCCATATGTGGTTTCTGCCCAGAGGAACATCTAGCCATCCCTAACCTCTGCCAGGGGTTTGTTCACAAGAACTGTTATAACTAAATGAAAACTGAGTCCATTTTGCCCAGCTGAAGAATATGAAAACTCACTTGGTAGAAGGCATTTCCCACTACATTTTAAATTCAGCAACATTCATGTCGGTACAGTTCCGTGTGTGTTAAAATCGCACAATAAACTTGTTTCATGTTTCAGTAAGAAATATTGTGCATATATAATATATCACCAGCGAACCAATTTTTTTTCAAACTTGGATTCTTTCTTCTTGTTTGCAGTTTGTTGAGATCCAAGGAACAAGCCAAGTTTGAAGGAAATTGATTCCATCATTTGAAATTAAGAGCAACAAAGCTTATCATGGAATTGCAGTAGGAGTTCCTGTTAAGTATATTTGTTCAGGTGGAATCTGACACTTTTGGAGGCTCCCATCCCCAGTAGAATTTCCTGTCCAGTTTTTTTCTGTTCATCCCAAAGTGGGTATGCTACCTGGGGTGATGTGAAATGCTTCAGCTAAATCTAACCTTTCAAGGGCTTGACAAACCTGGCAAACCTTATACAGATTTCAACATATCAGGGCTGTAAAAGCCAGGCAGGGAATAGGAAGGGAAGGAAGAAGAGTGGCATAAATCAAGAACAACTCTCTGGAAATTATATTGCCTACAAGAATGAGTACAGGGCATTGAGAGCCCAGACTTCTTGAATTATATTCACATTTGCCACTGACTGAACTGGATAAAAGTTTGGGCATATAGATATCACTTTACAAACATTAATTGGATAGTTCTGACAATGTCTCTATAGAACAGATAAATAATATTATCCTCATTTTACAGTTAGGGAAACTGAGGCTCCGAGACCTGCCAAAGATAATACAGCAACTCAGTGTTAGAACCAGTATTAGAACTCTGGTCCCATGATTACTAAACACATGACTAATCCACTACATAACAACACCTCACTGACAAGCTGTTTAATTTTCCTGTACCTCACCTTTCAACAGCTGTAAAATGGGACTGATGCTACTTTGTTATCTAGCCTGCCAGGGTAGCCACTCCACGACTCCTTTGCTTAATGGAAAACTGGAATTCACTTTGTTCTCATATTCTGACTTAGGGTACGTCTACATAGCAAAAGCCTGAGTTAACTTGAATCCAGCTAGTGCAGGTAACAATAGCAGCAAGCTTCAGTGCAGGTAGTGCAAGCCTGACACTCATCCTGTGTATGTATTCTACTCACTCCGAAGCCCATGCTGTGCTAACTTTTCACCTCTGAGTGCACATGTAGATCAGTTGTCAGGTCACTGACTCTATGGTCCTGATTTTCAGGAAGGTCTCAAGCCAGCCTTCAGTACTGCAGGCCCAGTTTGAGGCTCACAAATCAAATATCTGAAATAAACCCTGAGAATAGATTAAAAAAATCATTTTCAAAGTTGTTCACAAAATCCTGTTAACAGGTTATAAATAAATAATAACGGCAAGTGCCATTACAGAGAAGGCTCCATACTGATTTCCAGTCCTGTTTTTACTCTTTCATAACTTTCTGAAATTCTCACCTTTCATGCTGATATTTTTCAGGCTTGGTATTTTATTAATGGTACATTTTGGGAGAAGTTTGAGCAAAAACATTTCAGATATTTGTATATAATAAAAAATATAGTATTATATAAGATAAATAGTTGCAACCTATTGCAGCAAGTGAGGTTTAGGTTGGAAAAACTTCCCAACTGTCAAGGTGATTAAGCACTGGAATGAATTGCCTAGGGAGGTTTGGACTCTCCATCACTGGAGATTTTTCAGAGCAGGTTAGACAAATACCTGTCAGGAATAGTCTTGATAATACTTAGTCCTGCCATGAGTGCAGGGGACTGGACTAGATCACCTCTCAAGGTCCCTTCCAGTCCAATGATGCTATGATTTTTGAATAGCTATACAGTTGAAATGGTTGAGATTTGAAAGCTGGAATTTCGTAGGGACATAGCTCTCTATAAGGATCCATGCACAACCTTGTTTCAGAGTAATTGGTTTTGATTTGACCAAATCATGAAAATTTAATAATTCCCTACTGGGCATGCATAATATTTCATTAAGCTTGTTAAATTACATCAAAGTCACAATTAATTTAGCTGTGCAGTGGTTTATATCATTGTCAGAATGACTACAAACTGTCCAGGGGAAACTAAAGTTTTGGCAAATGGGATCCACTCCTGTGTATGGATAAGCTCTTGAGAATTTTCTAAGCACTTCTGGAGCAAACTTCCTGTATTGCTGTGCAGCATTTTAGCTTCAGCTCTGCAGAGTTAGGAGCACTGAATTGAGGCATGCAGGTAAGTTACTTTCCAGATCTAAAGTCTTCAGTAACAGGAGTGTAGTTTCAATCCTGAGGGCTTAATGAGCCATTGAAGCATACAGGTAAGTGGAGAGTTCCTAGGCTCCGCAGAGGCAGAGCTCCTCAAGGCCTTTGGATGGAGACTCTGCAGCAGTGATACATGAAGATAAACTCCTGACCAAATGCTAAATTCCTCAAGTGCAGGAGTTTAGCTTTGATGCTGGTCTGCCAAGAACCTATGCTAATGCTGCTATGTTCACTCTATTATACTTCATTATATTATATAGTATATTGTGTAAGGTACTTCTTCACTGCAGAGTTAGCCTGGGTGAGCTGCATCTGGGTTAGTCTAGTTTGGGTGTGAGCAGCCAAACTGCATAACTGTACCTGAGTTACTGTGCCCTTATTGCTGCTACACTTTGCCATGTACATTGCTAGAACATCTGGGAATCCCATGACGCTTTGTGCTGCAGTATGCTGAACTCCAGCAACTTCCTGTGGGGAGGAAAAGCTCCAAGAGCGGGGAACTGCCAGAACTTTTCCCTGCTGCCTCCCCACTGCCAGAGCCTTTCACTGCAGCGCAGAAAGGCTCTGGAAGCAGGGAGGCAGTGGGACTACACTGCTAAAAATTGCTGTGTAGACGTGGGAGGCTTGGGCATGTAGTGTGCTGTGTTGGGTATCTACTTTACGGTTTTGGCATATCTCTCCTAAACAGTGCCTCATTATCTACACTGCCATTTGTACACATGCTAGCTAGGTATGCTGTGCTTGTACTCTATGTGCCACTGTAAGTGTAGACATAGCCTATGATTCTTTCCCAGTGAATTGTGGGGACAACTTCTCTGTCCTTCTAGGCATGTGGGGGGGATTATGTGAAGGCATTGGATGACTATCAGCAACTAAATGACTTAGCCCCATCCTCATTGCAAAGCGTGTGTTAACAGCCCAACTGAAAATGAAACCAAAGCTCTAATCCATATGCGCAACCATGCCCAGTACCCTGTGTTGAAAGCACCACCAAACTCAGATGAGAGGTTTTTGTGCATGGATGGGAGGCGGGGTTAGAGGCAATGCTTGAGGAAGAGCCCGGACTAACTTCGTAGTATAGACATATATTAAGTATGGCATTATTTGTATTTGTTTTAAATTACTCTTGCAGACTTTGTCCAGTACCCTCAGAGCAGTGTACTGCAAGAGGCTACAAATACTCTTGAGGCTACAGTGAAATACTATGATATTTTAATTGAGAAATAGTATGTGATCATATTATAAACAACTGTACTATAATGCATATGTAGAAAGCATTTTTTTGTGACAGAATCTCCATGATAAGTACAAAGATGTTCTGATACAATTTGATGGGAATTATGTATTGCTGGTTTGGCTGGTATATGTGAGACTTTCTTGCAGGAAAGAAGACACATATTTCTGCAGGAGAGAGAGTGCTATACCCTATCAGGAATCCTTGATGGTTAAGAGAAAATATAGGGGTAATAAAATGTAATGCAAATAATCCATTAAAAACTCTGAGTCCGGGTAGGGTAGCATTAGTGTTTCTAGGCACAAAGAACATTTTAGAAAGTCCCCATTACCTCATCTCTCTTTCTGTTGTCTCTCTCTTTCATCTATCTATCCCTCCACTTTTGGCTCTGCAAAATGACACATCAGTTTGAGAACCTGAGTCTGCCAAAGGGGAGTGTTGTGTGGTGGCAGAAAGCTCCCATCACATATGCCAACGGGAGCTAGGCCAGTGTATCTGTGGGCTAGATGTGGCAGAGTGTAAAGAGCATTTAAATTATTTAACGTTTATGAAATTATGATTTTTGGTGGTGACATTTTATCCACAACTCTTGGAGGTTTACATTGGAGAAAACTGCACAGGTAAGATGCTGAGTCTTGCATTTGGACTGGATGAGATAGCCCTACTCCCTGATTTGCTGGTGATGTCATGTTTTATTCATGAGTATTTTTTATGAATGCATTCAGAGACATATTAGGTGATTTCTAAAAGAATTTTCCCAAGTGCTGACTTGTGTGTTTTTAGAGACTTTCAATGTATCAGCCCCCTAATGGGAGTTTGAACTATGCAAGAAAGGCAAGGATAAATCTTTCAATGTGGACAGATTCATGAGGGTTAGTTGGTAAGGCAGCTAGCTACCTGTCTTGCTCAACATCACATACCCTCCTGGGAAGACTTGTATCTCCAGGCTTTTTAAAATGATAAAAATAAGTCTGTCTATTATTATTTATATTACAATAGCATCTAGAGCCTCCCCTCCCCATAGGATCAAGTTAGGCTCTGTTGAAGTCAATGGCAACCCCCTCCTGACTTCAGTAGGGGCAGGCTCTCACCCAAAGTGCCCCAGGACACATAAGGAGCCTTTGCAAGAGCTAGGAATTGAACACACTTCTTGTGAGTCCTAAGCTAATGCCTTAACAATAAGGCCATCCTTCTTCTCACCTACCTGAAGATATAGATGAGTCCACTATTGGGGTGATTATTGTTATTTGGTGTGGTAATGCCTGGAGACGCCAGTCAGGCATCATGGTCCAATTATTGTTCAAACACCTATTAAAAGACAGTCCTTATCTGGAGGAGCTTACAAGGAAGTACTGTAACAGGAGAGATATTTTGCTGCTGCTTAAAGTAAAAGAGTTCATATGAGTTTGGTGATCCCCTTCAATCCACTTTATTAATCTTGGGAACAGATTTTTGGCTCTCTTTGTGTTTTTTAACTAAGAAATTATTGTAGGATTGTTGCCAAGTTTTCTTTTATATATCCTCAAACAATGAGAATCAGACAAATTCAGTCATTGTACCAAAATATTTTCATCACCCTAGAAAGCACCTTCAGATTGCTGAGGAGTATTAATAATGTAGTATTGATTTTATTAGCTAATTGATACAAATGTTTAAAAAGTAAACTAGATGTAGCAAGCAAATATAAATGCCCAGGAGAGAACTGTTTGTGAGATCATGAGATTGAAGCAAGATCACTTCTTTGTTTCTTATAGATCATCCATCTCTAACCTAGTAACAGAGGCATCTTTCCATAATGATACAAGCAACAGGGGCCCGATGCCCATCTCAGCTACAAAGGTGGACACCAGGAGTAGTTCCTTTGGAGGTACTCTCTCTGGATTAAGTGAGGTGAAGATTTTGGCCAGGTTTTAAAATATTAAAACGCTGAGGATGGGAGGTGATTACATCTACTGAGTCTTGATATAAAACAGCGTAATCCCCCCTCTCCCTCCCATCTTCTTGTAGAAAGAAGCTTGCAATGGCAGGGAGCTAGGGCGAGTATGACCCGTGCCCTGTAGCTCCCCCAGCCTTTGCTCCATACCGGGTTTGTTTGAGCCAGTTTCGGAACCCGCTGGTTGTTGCCTGGACTTTGACACGTCGCTGCCCCGCGGGAGCATTTCCCCCAAGCCGGGATCGCTGCTGCCACTCCCAGGGGAGGGCCGGGGGGAGGGGGGCAGCAGGAGTTCAGCTCCCGGGGGAAGCCCCCGCAGTCCGGCGCGGTTGGCTCCGCCTGGGCTGGGCAAGGCCGGGGTTGTCCTGGGCGCTCGTGCCAGCGGCCCCGCTCCCGCGCAGCGCGAAGGCCCGCGGAGGGGCTGGACGGGCCCCCTCGCTCCCCCCGCCCCCGGGGCTGGGGCAGCCCTTTATTGTGGGCCGCGTCCCTCCTGGCACGCCGGCTGCGCGCGGACACACCTTCCCGCCCCTGCGCCTCCTCAGAGCGGCCCCCGGCCCAGCCTCCTCAGCCCAGGGGCCGGGGCCGCGCGGCGGCCGGATCGGGCCCCGGGTGCCAGGCCAGGCGCGGCCCCGCGATGCTGCCCACCGCCCTGGGCTGGGGCGTCGCGGGCTCCTCGGCGCTGCTCGACCTACCGGCGCCGCCTGGCTCCGGCAACCTGGGCAAAAGTTTCCTGATCGAGAACTTGCTGCGGGCGGCCCCGCCGGGCCCCGCCCAGCCCCTGCCCGGCCCGCTCACGCTGTGCCCGGCGGCGGAACCAGCTCGCCCCGCGGGGGGCCCCGGCCCGGCCCGATGGGCTTGTCCCCGGCTTCACCCCTCCGCCGCGGCCAGCAGCGGGCCGCCAGCGCGGGCTCCGGACAGAGCCACCGGCATCTTCCCTCCTGCAGCCACAGGTGAGCGCGCTCCCCTCGCCCCGCAGCAGCGCCCCGCCCGGGGCCGGCCGCCGACAGCGCCGGCCAAACCTCCCCTTGGGAGCTCGCTAGGCAGCGGGCGGAGTCATTCCTCAGCTAGAGACACCCTCGACTCCAGCCCGGTCCAGAGGCTGAAAGCCTGGCTCTGCCGCAGCCCCTGGGGCGGGGATGTTCCCGAGGGTGTTTCGCAATTTCATCGCCCCCCCGCGCACAATAAGCTTTGGTTTAATATTTTTAAATTGCTCAGATAAAGCCCCCGAACCTTGTGCCCGGCTGTGTAATTGCCCAGCCCTTGTCTTCCATTTAGCTGCTAATGCGGATGACTGGTGCTTTACTTGTGTGGCAAACACCTCGCTGGAAGCGTTTGCGGAGTGTGGTTGGCCAGTTCCAAAGTACTGGTAAATACAGTTATACACTTCAAAGAAGTGCAGCTGCATTTTAAAAAGCATTTTTTTGCACGGATTGGAAAATCAATAATCAATTGCTGTAAATTCCCCCGTTGTTCCCTTAGACGTATCTAAATAAATAGTATTCCTTAGGCAGAGTCCTACTGCCTGAGTAAAAGGAATTGTAGTTTCTGCCCTCAAATTACTATCGATATAGATTATAGAGAGGGGGTGATAGATATTCAAGTGCAATTTATAAAAAAAATGCTTCCCCCCAAAAAACGACTGTCTTATAACCAGAGTGGCTATATCAGTGAGGTTGTGTTAAATATTTTTTTCTTCTATTAATATTTTTAGTGTTTTCAAACACCTCTGGGGAAATCAGGATTGATGCTATGAAAATTGAGAACTATTCATTGGGCTGCTTCTGCTCCCACTGAAATCTCAATGGCAGTTTGGATATTGATTTCATTGCAGCACTGTCTACCAGGATGGATTAAAAACAGAGCCTTGTGTTCGAAGTAAAAGGTTGAATCTGCTGTTATATGACAGAATATACAACTATAAAGGGGTTTAAATCTTCTTAAGGAAAATTTCCCTCTGTGCAAGACCAAAGTGTTCTTTAAATCAGTTCTGAATGGCAGGGTTATGAAAGAAAGTCTGTTGTGGTCTTTCTCTTTGTTCAAGAGGGTAGTACAGAATGACCAGTAAACATTAATCTGTCATATTTGACCCATTTCCTCATATAACATCTGATTAAAACAAGGTTACTGTCTTGCATGCCTGTGGATTAATAACCACAGCAAAATGTGTAACAATTTTTGACACTATAATGAGGACTTTAAATCTTCCTTAGTTGTTGATCTTTCAGTGCTGCTAAATGATTGCAATCTGAAATGATATCAGAGGGTTAACCATGAACAAACACACATGATAGACCTGAAATCCTTCTGAGTTTAGGAAATACAAGAAAGATCAGATTCTTAGGTACAACAAAGGATGCAAGATTGGGCCTTTTGTAGCAAAAGGAAATTGAACTGAGAGATAGCTACAATTTTCCTGAAGTTCTGACAAAACACTAGAGGCAAAATTCACCACAAAAACTTTATTAGAAGTTTGCAAAATATGTCTAATACTATAGTCACTTCTACATTAAAATAAAAGCCACTGCTTTATTAGACTATAGAGATACTGAAAGGTTTGTCACTTAAACTGGTAATGCTACTTGGCAGTAATCTGAACCATGCAAAGTTTTGCTGTACTATTTGGCAATCATAGTTTTTTATTTGTTATGCCCAGGTTTAACTGTACTGCAAGTTTGAACCATACAAAGCTTTTCCTGACAAATTATGCTTCTTTAGTGTGTTACTTTACATGTACATTTTGTTGTTAGAAATTAAAAAAAAATAGGTTTGAGGAATATATACCTTGTCCAGTTATGGAAGTGTTCAAAGCTGGTTTAGAAATTAATTCATTATAATGAATTAAATGTATATCTATTAATTTAAATTCCCACTAGAACATAGCTACTTGTTCTAGACCAATACAATATTTTCAGAGTCTTGGAGTATATTTAAATTAAAAAAATATGTATTTAAAATCAAAGTAACAAACAAAAATATTACTTGGAGTACAACCTTAAACTAGCACTGCAAAAGGTGTGTATTAAAACCAAAAACAAAAACATGGTATATGCTTTTAAAATGCTCTGGAATATTTTTTATTTTATTTTAAATGAAATCCTACAAGTAGCTCCTACTTGTAGTTCCATTGACTTCAGTGAGTCTACTCAAAGAAATTAGCAGGACTGGGCCAGGTAGGTGCATGTTTAAATATTCAAATAATCAAAAAAAATTAAAACTATTTTAACTTACTTTTCCCCCTTACTTTATACTAACTCAGTTAAAAGCAGTTAAGGAAATGGGAAAGGATGCACATTTCACCTGATTTTGAGTAAATGTTGTCTATATTAAAAAAGGAAATGAATTCCCTAAAGATCATCTCATCACTATTTCTAATAGTTAGAAACTAGGTGGAAGTTACTGAGTGCCCAGTCTTGCAAATATTTGCATGATTAGTTCTTACCTTGCCAACAGGCCATGGGGACATGAGTTCTGGATACTCAAATGAGTAAAGGGTTGCAGGGTGAGACTCTCCAAGTGGCAATGGACCTGATCCAAGTTTCTCTTGAGCTCAAAGTTTCCATTGACTTCAATAGGAACCTTGGGTTGAAGGATCCGTCCCTTATTACTTGAAACAAGGAATGCTGGGTCCAATCCTTCCTTATTTACTCAGGCAAAATTCCCAGTAATGTTTTTAAAAAGCCATAAACATTATATGGACAGTTTCTGATCTCAGTTACATCAGTGTAAATGCAGAAGCTGTTGCCTTGTAGGAGGTGCCCATAACTTTAATAACTGCAAATTAGTTCAGAAACTGGTCTTTACTGCTGGATTTTACAGCCCATATTCAGGTAAGGAGTCCTTTCTCATTAAACTAATCCCAATGGAACTACTCACATGATTATGGGCTATATTTCTGAGTAAAGGTGCCAGGATCAGGCCCTTATGTTATTTTTCTTGTTGATGCAACCGTTAGAAGGACAAGAATTTTGTCAGAGTAAGGATGGTAGGAGCAAAATAAAGATGTTTTAACTAGAAGGTTTATACTATATACTATTCTTACTGACTGACTGATTTTTTTGTGGTATCTAGAGATACTTACTTTTTTCCATTTAGAAAGCTATATGCTTGGGTAATGTCACAATGTTTATTATAAGATTTTTCTTCACATAGTAAATGTGCATGGAAGCGTTACTATATATCCCAGTAGGATAATTTGCAGAGGTCAAAATTTTCAAAATGACCACTGACTTATGTTTTTGGATATGCAATGCGAGGTCACTTAAAAGGGCCTGATTTTCAGAAAGTGCTGGGCACTCACCCTCTGAAAATCAGACCCCTTTAAGTTGTCTCAAGTTCAGCACTCAAAACCAGTATTGATGAAAATCTTGGCCCAAGTCTTAACTAAAATGAATGATCATGACAAAAAAAATTGAACTCTTACAGCTTTATGTATACTTTGAGTTAGTTACTGTCGCAGAATTTCTTAGCATTCAGTTATATTTAAAAGGAAAAAAGTATACTTTTCAATGAAGGGGAACTGAAATGTATCATAAATATTGTATTAATCCTGTATTGCTTATGTGTCCAAAACTCCAGTGAGGTTAATGGGAGTATTAGGGGAGCAAGGAATGCACAATCAGTCTGGAAACTGAAAATCTGAATAAACTGAACCTTTGCTACAGTCCTGAAAATAACAAGTATCCACAACTTCTATAAAAAAATTAACAAATGGGCTTGATTTATAAAATCTTCTAATACTGTGTAAGAACCCAAATCCTGGTTTCTGTCTGAACCATAAAACTCCCATCAGTGCCTGCAAGGGATGCAGGATGACACCCTTTATCTGTGACATCTGGCCATGGCAACATCTGATTGCATTAGAGCTCGGTCATTGACTGCCTCAGCCATTGTGACTCTCCATCAGCGGTGCTTTATCATGTGCCTTTTCATTCCTGTTGTGAGTTACAAAGGGTCTACATTTATAGTTCCATATTTTTAGCCCCATGTGTACTTTAATAATAGCGCCAAAATGTCCCCAGTGAAAAGCTGGATGACGAACAGTCATCCACAAAGCATCACGCTATGAGATATGTCACACTGTGAACAGTGTTCAAAGAGACATCCCTTTGCTGGCTATGAGGCCATTGAAGGGTTAAAATGAATGCTTGCCTTCGCTGTATTGATTATATAGTTGTACAACTGAATTATGGAACTTTAAGCTTATTTTAAATTATTTTGGTTTTTAATTATTACTATTATGTGCAAATAGTATACTATATAAAAGTTAAACTGTAAAGGCAAACACAATGGGATCCTCAACTGGTGTAAACTGGTTGTAGTTCAATGGAGTTATGTCAATTTACACCAGCTGAGGATCTCTTGCACCACAATTAGTAAAGAAAAAATATTTTAACTGTTGAATTTGACTGCTTAAACACCTGGCCATTAATTCTGGAATGACAGGCCTAAGTAGTCTTTGGAACTCATTACTACAGGATATAGTTGTGACCTTGTACTTAGTAGGATTTTAAAAAGGACTAAATATTTATATTAATAACAAGAGTATCTCGAGTTATCCCAGTAAATATTAAAATAATAAAGAGGAGTTTTGGAGGCATATAAACCTTCATTTTTCAGGGCATAAGCCAGCCATTAACTACTGGGAGTTATGAGGGAAGATTCCCTGGAGATAGGTTATCCCATAACCACCTACTGCTGGGTTTCTTACAACTTACTCTGAAACATCAGAGGATAGAATTTGTCCTAATCTGTATACTATGGGCTTGATCCTGATGCTCCACTGCTTTGTGTAGTTGTTTACACCTGTATAAAATGCTACCCTTCTGCTCCGGTTAAAATTGACATCCACTTTGCACTCACAAGTCTAAATGACTGCACAAAGTGCAAGGCAGTGAAGAATCATGCCACCTCTTTAAAACACTGCATTACTGCAGTGTGTGCTATGTGGGGCTATACCATACCCTCTAACCATTACAAATTACAGCTGTTGTAGAACCTGGTGGCATGCTTAGTAGGCAGTGTTTTACCCAGTGGAGCACTTTATAGCTATGCACTATCCATTACTATGGGGGTGACATTTAAGATCCTTGTTCTTCTGACCAGTCCTGCTTTAAATGGGAGGGGGCTGGTAAGAAAAGGTGTTCCTTGGCTCTTGGAATTTGCTTCTGCCTCTAGTCCACCAGAACCTGCGTGTGGTTCCCTTTAGACTATACTGCAACACTCATTTGTTTTCCCAAGCATTTTTTGGAGTGAGAGATTCACATTAGGGGCTGATGGGATGTAGTTTGTTTTGGGGCTGGGAAGGCTTTTAGGAGGTCTGTTTGTCAGGTTTTCTTATGGCCTAATTTCCAGAAGGGCCAAGTGACCACAGCTCATATTGATTTCAGTGAACGTTGCAGTTGCTCGACAGTTGTGAAAATTAGTCACTAGAAAGCTATGTACTTCTCAAGTAATCCACACCGTGCAGAATGACAGCAAATCCATTGGAGACTATGAATTTTCACTACGGTAAATGTAACCAAAATCAGGCCCTGTGCTTTTACATTTTGTAATGTGCCTAGAGTATTGATAAGCACATCTGATATATATTGCAAGGAAATAAATAAATAAAATGCAATAGCAGGCATGCTTGCATTACAAACTTTGCTGGGTTACTGAACACACGGGAATTTTACCTACAGTAAAATATATACATGTATATACACAGAACATATATAAGTCTATAATAAATCAGACACATACTAACAGAAATCTAGCTAAAGTACTTACAGGATTCTATTAACATAGTATCTGAGTACCTCACAGTTTTTAATGCAGTTATCTTCAGAACCCCTTATAAGATAGGGAAGTGCCAGCACTATCGTTTCCTCAGATGGAGAACTGAGGCATAAAGTGACTTGCTCAAGGTCATATAGGAAGCTTGTGGCAAATTTACATTTCACTCCTTCTAGAATCTAGCCATTGGTAAATATGTTTTACTGAAATTAAATGATTTTTCAGTCCATACCACTTTTTATGATTTACACTAATAAAAGCATTATTAATTATTTTTTCCAAACTGGCTGACAATCAGAATGTGTCTTCAAGTGACATGTAACTCTGTAGCTTTCATTGAAATTAAAAGAAGAAAAGAATCAAGTGCTTTTAACTATCAGAACTCTCTGGATTCTCACTAGGTAATGTAGACTCTCTGTTATAAGAGTTAGGGACTCTCACAGACACAGTATTGCAACCATGATTCTCTCTGGACATGCAAAGGATTCTGTGGTGACTAGGTACATGTAACATTAATTTTCACATTATTCAGGACCTCTTCTTGCTCCCTTTGCAGTCTGTGGGCCAGTTCCTAAAGGCAGGTCTTTAGGTACCCAGCATAATGCAGTAGAGTGGGTGCAAAGATGGCTTTACACTACCTTTGCTTTCCCCCTATGCTGGGGCTGCCAGGCTAGCCTAATGATGCTGTTTAAGTACAGCCCCCAGGGCCCATTGCAGCAGAGATCATCAGAGCATAGGGATAGTCTGGCCATGTCTTCTGCCTTGCAGTCTGAGGAAAGGATTGGTATTGGACCTGGTCCTTTAAGCAAGGTTTAAGCACTGCTGGAGAAGCACAAAGCAGCATTAGCAGGGTCAAGGATCTGGGTCTGTAGGAGAAAAAACAGGTTCTTAGGGGGGAAATGATGGAGTTAGTCATTTCACTAAATTTAGTGAAATCAGTTATTGTAACATGGATTTTATATTGCACAATGAGATGCTTCTGAAACAGGAACCTCAGGGCATATGCTTATGTTTATTAAGAAATAGAAGAATGAAAAGGGATAAAGATTAATCTGATCATGTAAGTTGCTTAAATTCCTGACTGCAAAATTATGGCTATTTCATGCCATGATTTTTTGTGTGAAAAACTCCCATTGATTTCAGTGGGGGTTCTGTGCATGTATTGCTTGCTGAATGAGGCCCTCAGGAAACTTTCCTTGGAGAACTCAGCTCTGCAAGCTAACAATTGCTTTAACTGTTCTGAGTTGCACTTTTGTGGCTAATAACCCTTGACAGCCTTAAGGATGAAAACATATTCCAATATATTAGACACTAGGAGGCTTTTGAAACATCAGACACTTACTTATTGGGGTAGGAGAGTGGGTTTTAAATAGGAAAGGGCCTGATCCTGCAATCCTTACTCCCACAATTCTCCCGTCAACAGGATGCCTATTTCTGTATATTACCAAATTATGCTGGTCTACCTAGGTTGTTATACAACATTTACAGTGTTGCCAGATCTCACCATTTTATCATGAGTTTTGTGATATTTGGTGTCTTTCCTAAAGCCTCAGTTCCCGAAGTCATGAGATTATGCTGAGAATCTCAGTTTTCATTTTAACAGGTGTAAATACTAGCCCTTGTGGTTGCAGCGAAAAGCTTGCAAACACGAACCATAAAGTCTTAAAACAAGGCAAATAAAAATAATCCAATATTTATTATTATTATTTTATTATTAAAATCTCATGATTTTTAAGCCTAATTGGCAAGTTTTGACCAAGAGAGACCCAGGACTAGAATAACAGGTGCATTTCAGTTGCAAATGGTGAGAATCCTTTACTTTCAGTTGTAGCCCAAGGCAGGATTTTAAATCAGGTCTGCGGCAGCAAAAGGCAAGTTCTCTAATCAATTGTACCACATAACCCCAATTTCACTGGGGTTTAGGGAATTCTTTTTAAACAAAGACATTTTATGAAGAATACAAGGAAAATCTGTCAGTCCATTTATGGCTGAATTCTGTTGTTTTGCCTCTTACGGTGTCCTTAGTAGTTACAAGAGAAGGATATTCTTTTGCTGTTGTACATGGGTGCCTGTGTGAGTGAGCGAGAGAGTGGGTGAGGAGTGGGCAGGAGGAACATTCGCACTGAGAACTCTAGTGTCACAATAAGACAATAGATAAGCAGCAGGGAGCCCTGGCACAGCCGTACATAGGTAGCATGCGGGAGAAAAACAAGGGGAGGATGGGCCTGGCGACAAAGCCAATGGATCCACCACTATGTAGATCTTCTGTTTAGGCTGTGTAAAAGGAATTGCCAACATTGCATTTCCAAAATAAGGGACTGTTTTCTTAGTACCACCACCTCACCCCTCCTCCTGATATTATTTATTTAATTTATTTAATTATTTTTTAAATTTGATTACTTGTTAAGTAGTACTCACCTACATTCACCAAGGATATTTCTTGATGCTTTTTGCAGCACTCTGCAACTCCTGATTTTGTTATACAGAGATTTAAAAAAAAAAAAAAGGGATGGCCATTGTAATAAGGGCCTGTTGGCAATCCTAATTTCAGCCAATAGATAGAAATAGCTTCCACAGAGCATTGCCACAGCTGTTTTGTGGCTTGAGCAGGAGGTTTTCTTTCCTTCAGACATCTGGCCACACTCTAGCACAGCTACTCTAATGGACGTGATTGGTCTCTAATGTGCTAAAAGCAGTAGCTTCATGAGTATCAGCAGACAGTGCTGAGACTGTTTACCTAAACCATGCCACAAAATCTATATGTTCTACTATTGTTTTGCAGTCTACATGTGGTGTTAAAATTTGCAGAGTACCTAATATTGGCACAGAAGGGTTCTAGTTCCCATATGTGAAATCCATGCCAGCTATGCCATTGACCAAAGCCTGCCCACATGGCATGCTTCCAGTGCACCCTTCTTGCCATATAGATTGTCCCCAAGATAAAGGATACATAGAGAAATGTGCAAAAATGTGCATAAGCACCTAAGGTGATAAGGAGCTTACAAAAATGAAAGAGCCTCAGATGTCACCTAACCTTAGGTGTGTCCTTAACATCTGCCTGATTTTTGTGGCTGCAAGGGAAAGATCATTTTGCTACTTGCATATTTCAACCCCTTTTGGGTGACGTTATCTTTTTTTTTTTTTTTACAGTGTCTAACTGGCTAATTTTTGAAAGCCCTACTGAAAACGAATAAAATAAAAATGAAAACATAATTATTTCCATTAACTTTCTATGCAGGATTTTAAAATACTTTTTTGGGTGTTTTTTAAAAAAAGAATTGCAAAATACTTTTGAGGAATATTTGCTCACATTTTTAAATAGATCTATTTCTGCCACACATGCATTGCTTTTATGTTTGCTGTCTGAACATCAAGTTTTATTGACCTGAATATTCATGGAAAGAAAGGCATGTGTGAATATTCACAGAAACCCAAATTTAAATTTGCAACAGTAAATGCATCAGAACAGCTTTATTCCTGGGGGAATTCTGCACCACTGCCCAAAGCAGAATTTTGCAGAAAATAATGTGTGCAGAATTTCCTTTTCCCCACAGAAACGGGATGCCACTAGGGGCCAGTGGATGCGGCACAGCCCAGCTAATACATAGAAGACACTGCTGGGGGGAGTGGGAGGAAGCTAGAGGGTCCCTGGCAGCTGCAGTTCCCCACACACCCTGAGGGAAGGAGACAGTGGCATGCAGGAAACTCCACACAAGCCTGGGATCCAGCATCAAGCTGTTTACCCCTCAGGGTCCAGAGATCCAGAGGGAGAGAGAGGGGCCGGTGTCTGGGCAGCGGGGGCATGGCTGAGCTCTGGATGAGGAGGGGACGGCTGTCTTGGCTGGGGGGGCTCTGAGGGAAGGGGGTGCAAGTATCTGGGCAAGAGGGTGTCCTGCAGCTGGGCTCTGGAGGGGGTGTGGGTATTTGGACTATGGAGGCCCTGCAGCTGGGCTCGGGGGCGGGGAGAGGGGGCAGAGAAACATGAACTGGGTTGTCATAAGGGTTTCTTTAACTTTCTACTCCTGGGAGAATTTTTGTGTGTGTCTGTATTGTCACAGACGTACTTGCTGACAGGTATTTTGAAATAAATTATTAAAATAATTGAAATTGGTGTAGTTATATAATTTATTTTGACAAAATTTGCAGAATTTTTCAGTATTTTAAAATATTATGTGCCAATTTTTTTTGGCACCAAATTTTTATTTTTTTGGTGCAGAATTCCCCCAGGAGTAAAGCTTGCACAATACACTAGCCAAGTGCATGTGATTGTGATTCCCTGTGGTGGCAGATTTAAGCAACTTGGCAATCTGCTGCTGTCTCACAGACAGGAAGTTCACCTTTAGGTCAGGTGGTGAAAGCTTGTACTTTTGGTGCTGAAAAAGTCTTGGGATTAATCCCCTCTAATGACCATGGTGTGTGCAGCTCTGGTCCCTTAGACTTGAACATTCCTCCAATCTGTGAACAGAAACAACACTGTGTGACTTATTTGGCCAATCACAACTAACCAATTCCCCTGGACTATCCACTATTGGCTATTTGCAGAGAAGTGTTCATGATTATTCTATAGAGTTAAACTCTGTTTATTGAAAATGTGTTTTAATTATTTTGAAGAATGAATAAATGTGAGGAAATCACATTTTTTTAGTATCTACTCCATGGGCAGAAAAAAAGGCTAAATTTATCAGATGAATTATTTATTCAGGTCTAATATTTTGGAAAGGTATATTTTCAAATACATTTATCTAGGTCTTTAATCATGCAGAAAGGAGAGTCTCAATGCTGCAGCTGAAAGAATTAGGACTCCACATAGATGCAACACAGTGAATTGTAGAATTAGGCCCTAGAGTACTTCCTAATGTGTTTCAATGTGCTAGAGTTTTAAAAAAATACCCTACCCCAGAAGCCCCTTGAAAACAAGTCACTTTAGAATTTCATAATGATTTAATCTAAACTCATTTAATGTGAATTGTACTTAGAAACTTGACTATGGAAAGGACTGTGTTTTGGGACCTCTGTCTGCATTGTAGACATGAGTTTCTAGTGTGGCAGAATTTTCAGTTTTAGAACTATTTTGTTTTCAGATTTGGAAAGCATTTTGGAATGTCAGTGTCTGAGATAATGTCTAAGTTTTACACTTTGCTGAATGCTAAGGTTCAGTTTACATGTACAAGTATACTACAGTATATTTAATTGCTTAGTATTTGTAAAATGCTTTGGGTTTATATAAAGCTGAATATAAATAAGCATTATTAATTATATTTTGTATTCACCATCCTGTTACAGTATAACAAGAATGTATCATTGTTTCAAATACTAAATCCTGGGAGATTTAGGACCAGGTACTGTCACTTTCAAGAAAAAAGCGCATAAAATAATTTTTGAGCTCTTTCATATGTAATCAGGGCAGTGGAATTTATTCCTTATTCTGACTTTTGAGTTTCATGATCTGTGTGACGAAACCTGCAACCCTTACACCGATGTATAGTGCTTCTTAGTCCTGCACATTGTCCCATTTAATTCTATGGGAATGCTAAGGGGAGAGAGGAGTAGACACATGAGTAAAGATTTGTGGGATTGGCCCAAGGTTAATGTTTAATTCACAGATGGGTCTGTACATAAGCAGTTTTATGGCTACCATGTGCTTAATTCTGGCTATCAAAAAAAACCCAGGTTTCCTAGCAACCAACCGGCATTGCAGCTGTTCTTGGCCTTATGTAAGGACTAAAAAATGTTTGGTTGAAATTGCTTGACCAACAAATAGATTGATTTACCATTTCGTATATGACAAGGAAATAAAATGTATATAATATTTTCCCATCCTTATATCCAATATTTGTTTTACATGATAGCTACAGTTACAGTCATGCTGCATAAAATTCAGGACTAAATGAACCTGACCAATATGTATTGCATCATTTTGCGCAGACAGTTTCCATTCTATTATACTGTTTCACACATGGTACTTGAAAAAAGTTTAATAAAATGAAAACTATTTACTATATCTGTCATACATAAAAATGTACTTGTCTGAATCAAGATAAACCATCCATGGGATTGTTTAGTCTGCAGAAGAGAAGAATGAAGGGGGATTTGATAGCTGCTTTCAACTACCTGAAAGCGGTTCCAAAGAGGATGGATCTAGACTGTTCTCCGTGGTACCAGATGACAGAACAAGGAGTAATGGTCTCAAGTTGCAGTGGGGGAGGTTTAGGTTGGATATTAGGAAAAACTTTTTCACTAGGAGGGTGGTGAAGCACTGGAATGGGTTACCTAGGGAGGTGGTGGAGTCTCCTTCCTTAGAGGTTTTTAAGGTCAGGCTCGACAAAGCCCTGGCTGGGATGATTTAGTTGGGGATTGGTCCTTCTTTGAGCAGGGGGGTTGGACTAGATGACCTCCTGAGGTCCCTTCCAACCCTGATAGTCTATGATTCTATGTTTTTATGGACCCAGGGTCCCCCGTGGAGTGCTATACATCTCCATAATGGACCTGAGCCTGAGCTGATGTAAATCTGTGTAGTTCCCACACAATGATTTCAATGGAACTACACTGATGTACACCTCCTGAAAATCTGGCCCAGTGTCTCTAAGAATTGGCATGTAGATCTCTCATAGCTGAAAGATTTAAAGATGTTTAATGACCATTGGCTATACATCTAAGGAAACTCAGGACCATTGTTTATCCCACAAGATTTGGAATAGATTAATCTAAAAAAACAGCCCCAGAAGCCACCTGTTTGAGATCTGTGGAAGGATGTCATCTGCATCTTATTTCTGGGTGCATCATCACAAATACAACAGAGAGGCAGTTTTTGGGCCTGATCAAAAGATCATTGAAATCAAAGGAAAGATTCTCACTGACTTTGCTGGACTTGAGAGCAGGCTTTTAGAGATCTTCTCTTTTTGCATGATGGCAGAATCCCAGCGGATTCAGGTGCTGTCCGCAGCTTTCATGCAACTGCATAGATTATTTCAGGTTTTATAAGGCAGGATTGTGTTTTAGTTTCTGATGCTGCTCCCATTGAAGTCAATGGGAATTTTAACATTTACTTCAATAGACATAAAAGGACATAGACATAAAAGGAGCAGGCCTTTTATGTTTACAAGTCATATATAGAAGCATAAAGGTTTAGTGAATGGAGAGAACTCTACATGCAGGAGTATGCTATCCACCTCTCTGAAGTGATGGTATATTCAATTGTGATATATCCAGGTGATGAGAGTATAATATTGCAAGGGCATTCTGGGCACCGTGTTCTCAAGAAGATATTAAAAAATTAGAGGGAATTCAGAAATAAGCAATAAAAAAGATCACGGGACAGGCGGGAATGACTTATAAAGATAAAAACCTTAAATAGATATAGGATGGCCTAGGGTGGGGAGGGCATGATAACAGCCCACAGATTAGATATTTGCATGATTTAAACACCAAGGTAGTGTGGTGCCTGGAGTTCAGTGAGGACTAATAGGCTGTGATTCAGAAATAGATAATTTAGGCTGACTGACAGAGAATACTCTCCAACAGCAAGACCTATTTGGCTGTAGAATAGTCTCCCAAAGAAAGCAGTGAAATCCTCTCACTTGGGACTGTGAAAACTATAGTGGACAAAACATTAGCAAATGTACTGGAAGGCCTGCATTTTCAGGGAGATGGACAAGATGATCTAATAGGTCTTTTCCATCTCAGTCTTCTGTGATTCTGTAATTAGTGCCAAATCCTGCCCATCTTACTTGCCCCAGTAGTTCTGTTGATGCCCTGTACTCTAAGGTCATTGTGATGCCAACGGGACTATTTGGATGAGTAAGGTGGGCAAGTTTTGACTTTATATTTTTGATGTCCTTTAAACTGCCTACCATAACTGTTTCTGATGGTAAAGAGTTCCATGTCTGATGATCCTGTCTGTTTGTAAATGCCTCCAAAGCACCTCTACCCCGATATAACGCTGTCCTTGGGAGCCAAAAAAAATCTTACCACGTTATAGGTGAAACCACGCTATATCAAACTTGCTTTGATCTGCCGGAGTGCGCAGCCCCACCTCCCCGGATCACTGCTTTACCGCGTTATATCCAAATTCGTGTTATATCGGGGTAGAGGTGTAATTAATATCCTTGTAGCTGTATAATCAAAAGAGAAGAAATTTACAATAAGGGTTGTCATGTTTTAAGATAAATTTTAACATAAAGGCCAAGATTTAAATAATGAGTTCTTAAAGTTAGGCTTCTAAGACCATATTTGATTACAATGGGAGGTGTACAGCACATTTGAAAATCAAGCTACTTATGAAGGTGTCTGAATATGGAATCAAGAGCCTAATTTTGAGTGCTCATTTTAAAAATCATGTCAATTTTTTTAAAAAAACCATATAAATGAGGCAGATTGATAAGACAAATGCACTCATTTTGACCAGTCTTTACTTCTGATTATTCACTGCTTCTTTATAGTAAAAATAATGTTGTTTGAAGTCTTTTTAAAATAAGCAGTTTATTACAAAATATTTTTTATTCAGATGTAATCTGTCTAAATCTCCAGTGTCACAACACACAGAAGATTTCCCCCCCCATACAATAAGTCAAGCAACTGATGTGGTGGTTACATTGCAGATCAAATTTTGAAAAAATATTATTTTTTCAACTACAGCATGTCTGCCTTCAACATGGAGGGAAAAAAAAAAGAGAAAAAACACATTTTAATCGTTCATTGGTGCTGGCAAAAATATGAATGTAATCAAGAGTATGCTTAGAAAAAATATCTTTATGGAAATATCCTATAGAATTTACTACAGAATGTGATCTTTTTCTATTGTGCTTTTTTTTGGCATTCTGTAGAAATTAACACAGAATTCTATAGGCTGGTTAAAAAAACCCTATAGAGATGTCAAATTCTCTGAGCCCAGTTCTGCAGCTCTTAGTTGTATTTAATAGAATCGTCCTCCGCAATTTCTTACAAATAAATGGGACTATTTGTGTTGTGAGATGCTATTTATCAGAAGAATGGCAGAATCAGGCCGTGCCATTTTAGAATAATTTCTATAGAACTTAGTTGATTTATCTCTATTACATTTTACAGGCATTTTCATTAAAAGCTTGTTTATTGATTTCCTTACTCCATGTGAGTAAAAGTACAAAAACTGACCTGTAAATAAGATACTTATTGCCAGGCAGTGCCTGTCAGTTCTGTTTTTTTTTTTTTTAAGGTATCCCTCCCCAGTACGTTTTACCTAGCAAGGTTGTATAAAATAACTTTTAGATGGATTTACAGTTAGTTATGAATTTTGGCCAATGTGTTCAGATATATTACTTAGGATGTGTGGCACTAAAACAAATAAATATTGAATCCTCGGAATTGCAGTCTTGCGATAAATTTACTGTGATGCTTCAGTATGTCATAATTGAAGCAATAAATGAGTTAAAACTAGCCTTGATTAAGTTATTTAAAGATTACTTGGCTGATTGTCCTTTGCTATAAAAAATCTCTGCTTAAGAAAAGGGAATCAGGGTTTGTGAGGCAGGACTTCAAATGCTGACTTTTTGAAAATTGTTGTTGTGAATATCACTTAAGATTAATGGATAATCAATTAGATCTATGCTTTATTTGCAGTTCTTTCCAAACATTTTTTTCTCCGAGCCCCACCATTCTACTCAGCATGCTGCGGTGGGTCCTGTCAGCACCCTGTATCCCCCACTGCTTTTCCAAGTAAGTTTTTATGCTTCATCAGTAATGCTTGAGTTATTCTGTAAACCAAAGCAGCAGGATTTAATGTGTTCTGGAAAACTAATTGGTGATGCAATGGCAGCAGCTAATTCCTCAGTAAAATCACAGCAATCCTATTCAGAAGGTTTCCAAAGATTTATCAAACTTAAGTACACTGAGCAATTGTGAGAGATTTCTAATGGCATTGAGACATCCAGACAGCTAACTAAGGAACGCTCCTTGTTTTCAGTTTGCTAGAAAAGATCCTTTAAGAGTCAATAACTCTTCTTAAAATCTGTATCAATACGCATTTGCAAACAGGAAAAGAAAAGAATTGAAAGATTATAAAATGGACACTGCATATTAATGTCTGCTTGGCATAAATTATGATTCAGGAAACATTTAAAAAATCCTCAAAACCCAGCCATTCTGTTCATAGCAGATAAACACCTGTATTAATTTGATTATGTTTTAGATTATAATTTTAAAACTGGAAGACATGTGGAAGATGATTTGGTCCTAGTATTATACATTTGGGATGAAAACTTTGTTTTATATTACCACTTAATCCAAGTCTAAATTTAACCTTGATTTTTTGAGATTTGTGCATCATATAAGATTCTTTATTAAAGAGTTTTGATGTTCATGACTAAGGAAGACAAGCAGAGGATACATTTTAGTTCCTCAGAATTGAGTAAAAAGCACAGAACTGTGTGTCAGTCCAAATGGAAATTGCAAGTTATGCATTCTGCAGCTATATTTTTATCACAGTTGAATTCAAACCACTGCGGACTATGTGTATGTGTTGTATGAATGTTTCCGAAGGGCAGTTGCTAAGTCGAATGATTCCTGACAAGTGAGGCAGCAAATGCTGGCAGTTTAATGAGCTGCAAGTTTCTGAGCACCTCTTTAGGGAGTTGACACTTTCCCACAGAGCGTTTTACATGGCCCCGGCTCCATCACAATGGTTGACAGCACCATGACCAATCACCACTTTCACTTTACTCATCCACACGCGACCTCACCACAATTTTTCACTGTGCAGATGAACTTTAGGAACCATTTCACATTGAAAAGGCCTGGGCAAGGGTCAGTTGCCCTTTTGTATGGTCATAAAGCAATGCTCTATGTGCCAGTCTTTTCTCCTGTCTCACATTCCAAGAGAATTTCTGGACAGCATTTAAAGCACTTGACTGAAAAATAAAGCAGTGAATGAAACTGACTTTTATAGACTCATTCTAGCTCATCTTCCCATATAACCCTGTCTACCTGAAAAGGGATTTAGTGGATGAGTTGCGTGTATACAGGGACTTGCTGAATACATAGGGCCCATTATCAACTGTGGGGATTGTTTATTAACCAGGACTGATACACTACTATTTTGGAAGTGACCTATTAATTGTCCATTTAACTAGAATGTATTGAATTCAAATGAAAAAATGGAAACCATGACTAAAGCTTTTACTCGCTCCTTCAAGGTGGTCTCTGCCATGAAGGCAAATTAAGATTGTTCCACAGATTAAGAAGACATTTATCACCATATATTAGGATACGAAGGAAAGACTTAAAAAAACAAAAAAAACCATGCCAAACATTTGGTACCGTATTAGCATTTATGTCAACACAGTATTAAACCTTTCAGTGTCTGTTCAGCAGGACAGAGTGCAGACTTGCTTTGCTTAACTCATTTTGACATAACTGTTGTGCTGTGTGTGTAAGCTCATGCCTCCAAGTATCAGAAAAATAGACAATGTACACTCGGTGGATTTCACTTGTACGATTAGCGTATTCACTCCATCGACAAGATCATAGGTTGGCTTTTATGTGTACAGTTTTGGTGTATTTTATATTATTTAATATAGAGCAGTTAAAACAAAATTCCTAGACCATCTTCTTATCTGAATGTTCACCTCCCTAAAAATGTTAGGTTTAAAATTTGACCAAGTGGCTGGCTCCACTTTTCACTAGTGCTTGTCTGTGGTTCTGCTCACTGTTAGGTTTTGTTTAGTTGGGCATTTATAGTACATCCATTACTGTGGTATACAAAGTCAGAGAGGTTTCTCCCCAAACTGGGTGGGTTCTTCCCTACTATATCATTCTAATATTGGTATTAAAACAGTCACCTACCTGCTTCCTGTGTATGGCAGGTAGGTGCATGAACTCAGTGTTCTAGTGGCTGTTTCTTAGCTGAGTGACTGCCAGTCAATAATCAAGGAAAGAAAACTGTCACAGATTAACCGTCACATAATCTGACACCCTGTCTTTGGCTGACAGTTCCATTTTGGAGCTCAGCAAGGGAGGTGAGGTGAGGACCAGCCTTGTTGGCTAAGAAATTATTTTCTTCCTCCCCTGTGGCAATTGTGGGGCTGAGAGGAGAGATCTCTTCCACCTGTTTCACTGGAGGCTGTACAGACTGGTCAGGAACTACCACCCCAGCTATTTTTTAAACTGCAGCCCAGACGTAACTCTTTCCCTCCTACTGCAGCCATATATGAGTTGACTACAACTTTAAGGCTGTATCTCCCTGCTGTCTATGCTTACCTGTGGGGGATGGAGACCATCCTTGATCAGGAACGTGTAATATATGGGAGGCAACATTTGGATTTACATGAGGTTCTTTTTCCCCCAAGAAGCTCTCAGCAGCAGAATGGGGTTTTAGAGGGTTCTATGCACTGTGTTGAAATTTTCCATGAATAGCTTGGCCTTCTTCAGAAGTCTCAAATATGACTGACTTTCTGGGGCTTGTATGCCATATTCAACATATTTGAGTCTGAACAGAGTCCTATTGTGTCGCATTACATACATAAACATAACAAAAGTATCCAGTAAACGCTGATGTTTGTGTCTGAGTGGTTTGAAATATCAGTTTTAAAGTTGAAATGTGGCTGTACCAAGTTGTAACTTCATATATACCAACATTTAATTTTAAAACCACTCAAACACTCATCACAAAAATATCTAATAAACTGCGATATATACAATGGGGACATGTTAGGACTCTATTCAGACTAAAGTGTGCGTGTGTGTATCTATCTACAAAAACACACACATAATCTGTATATATAATGTGTCAAAGTTAAAGATTAGTACACCCCCAATTAGTGGTTAGTGAAAGCTGCAGCTGAATTTGACTAGCATTTCAATAGGGACATGTTTTTTGTGGAAAAAATGTGTTTGAAATTTTTTTCACTGAATTTTTTTTTTAAATTGTCAGAAGAAGGGATACATTTTCTTGAATTGTGTTGTCAAATAATTCAGTTTTTTGTTGGAAAATTTCAAAACCTGAAATTATTTTGGTCATCTCTACATAGGATTTTTTTTCACTTAATTCAATGGGAGAATGATCAGGACACTGTACTAAGAAGGCAAAAATTCTGAAGCTTCTGTGAGAGAGAAGGTTATATCTAAGATGTTTGGATTGTACCGTTAGGGTCTAAAATGACTGTGATTTCAAAACAAAGCCACCTCTGTGGCTGCTGGCCCACAGGAAGTCCACAGGTGTCTAAGGCTTTGTGGATGTGGAAACTGCTTCTTACTCAAAGAAAGCACTTTCCTGTAGGTAGTGATTATGGAGTATATTTGTTCTTGCCCAAAAGCCACATATAATATTGTGGGTTCAGCACATATTTAGTGGGTCTCTGGTACCTCCCCCAAGCCCTTCTCTCTGGAATTTGGTGCTGTTGGAGGTGCACTGCCAGAGCACTCCTAGCCAGCAGCTGCTTTGTGGATTCCTGTGGAAAATAGATGGATCCTTCTTTGGAGGTGGGGGAAAGGGCACATGAAAAAGTGATACAGGTCTAGGTTTTATCATCATCTTTTTTGGGGCTGGCAGAGGGATGATGTGAATGCCCCTGCTCCATGAGTTGGATAAGCAGAAGGTCCCCTCAGAGCACAGATCAAAGGGGTGTGACTGGGCCCAGAATAAACTGCCATACAAGGGCTTGCTGAAAAGTGTTAAAGGATTAAAAATTAGACTGAATGGAATAAATTCAAGTACTCCAGAGAGCTTTTAATAAACAATCTATGGTTTCCATAATAATCAAGATGTGAATCGCCAATGATTTTCTATGGAAAAGTCTACTACGAAAGCCTTGTCATT
This sequence comes from Mauremys reevesii, assembly GCF_016161935.1. Lineage (NCBI taxonomy): Eukaryota > Metazoa > Chordata > Testudines > Geoemydidae > Mauremys > Mauremys reevesii. Next base: position 304,566,227 of record NC_052623.1, read on the forward strand.
ACATTATATAAATAGCATTGCTTACTTAGCCCCATCCTTAAGCTATTCTTATCCCATTATGCATTTTATACTGGGGCAGAATGAGCACCCATGAAAAACTCACTGCAGTTTGCTCACCCTGATCATATTGTGTAAGTAAAAGTGTAGATGTTTCTCCCTGACCATATCTGGATTTCACACTAAAAAGAGCTCTATATTCAACCCCCTACATAGACTCATCTGGTTATGCTTTTATCACTCCAAAGAGCAGAATCTTGCCCATCTATAACACATCTAGATCCCAGCATTACTGAAGTTGATCAGAGCCATATCCAGTGTAGAATCTGACCCTTATTGAACATGACTGAATCATCGTGACACATTTGTAACACCAACAACTCAAAAGTGAGACTCCAGTCTGATAGTGGTGTAAAGTATAATGCTTAATTTTCCTTTGATATATGTTATACATAGTGTAACGCTATCTTCCATTTCCTCTAGGAGAGGAAAGTGTTCTGCCTCTGTTGACCCAGGACTCCAACTCCAAAGCCCGGAGAGGTATTTTAAGAAGAGCCGTCTTTTCTGAAGACCAGAGAAGAGCTTTGGAGAAGATGTTTCAGAAACAGAAGTATATCAGCAAAACAGACAGAAAGAAACTTGCCATTAACTTGGGTCTGAAAGAGTCACAGGTATGGAGGGGTGGGGAGACATTGTACAGCACTTAGCACAATGGGGTCTCAGCCCATGACTTAGGGCTCCTAGGTGCTACTGTAAGACAAGTAATAAATAATAATAATTCACAGCTTTCTGTCTTTGAAACAAAAATCTTCAAAATAGCTTTGCTGGAGAGGGGTGGGGATATAAACAGCCCAGGACCAGTCCAATAGTCTTTACGTAGGCAAAAGTCTCAGTGAAGTCAGTGGTAGTTTTACCTGAGTAAAGAATGAATAAAAGAGAGTCCCCATCCTGTAGTGATCTGCATTCAAAAGTTAATATCTCCATTTCCATACACAGGGGCAGCTCTAGGTATTTTGCCGCCCCAAGCATGGCAGGCAGGCTGCCTTTGGCGGCTTGCCTGCGGGAGGTCCCCGGTCCCGCAGATTCGGCAGCATGCCTGCGGGAGGTCCACCGAAGCCGCGGGACCAGCAGACCCTCCACAGGCATGCCACCGAAGGCAACCTGCCTGCCACCCTGGCAGGGACTGGCAGGGCTCCCCCCGTGGCTTGCCGCCCCAGGCACGCACTTGGCGTGCTGGTGCCTGGAGCTGCCCCTGTCCATACAAGGGTGGAGGAAAGTCTCCTTTGAACATCAGCACTCTGTAACCCCATTGCCCTAACTGATGGCTGCTTTTGGGCTCTGCATGCACAAAGCTCCACAGGGATCTGGGAGCAGGGCACCGTCTTCTGCTCTGCTTCTAGGTGTGTGCACAGAAATCCAGGCTCAGAGCTGTTTTAGTTTCCTCTGTTTTTGTACCTGTTACTGAGAGCCACCAGGGAACTATGCTAATGGCAATGCAACTGCTACTGGACTCATGCCATCTAGGGAGATGGGCAGTGGAGGCAGCAACCTTTCAGCTGATCCTGGATCGAGGCAGAGGGAGACCTATGGGGTTGAGAGAAGCGTTAGAATGAAAATTCTATGAGGTGACCTTACTGGAGGTTCCCAGCTCTCCTTGGCCACCTTACAGGGGTTTTTCCTTATGGGAGTATGATCTGTCCCAGAATAGGACTTCAGGATTTGGCTCAGTGTTTAATATCATTATAGTGTTACTTTTACCATATACATATAGTAAGATGGTACCCAGAGGTGCCTGTGAGCTTTGAGACCCCAGTGCATTGATCTCTGTGCAAATATAGCTAAAGTGATAGTACCTGCCCTGGAGGGCTTGCAGGGCAAACAAAAGATGGGGACAGGAATAGAACACACAAGAAAATAAGCTTGTGTGATTGGCACAATTTCATTAATTACATGGAGGTAATGGTCAGGGAGAGGGGAAGTGGCAGGAATGGGAGGGGAGAGGTGAATGAGAGAAAGGGAATAAGAAGAGGAACAGTCCTAATATATCACCTGCCTTGCCATAGTCAGCAAGCAGGGTTTTGAAGGCATCTTGGGAGAGGTGAGTCTTAAGGATGAATTCAAAAGAGGCAGAGATAGTGGCTGTACACTTTTAGAATGAGCTTTTTCCATGCATAAGGGGCATAAGAGAAAGCCCAGAGGTGCTTGAGGGAGAAGATAACTGGTGGGATATAAAGGCTAGGAATGGTGGGGGAGAGCACTGTACATTACTGTAATTTTTAACTTGAACACTTCAGCCAGAAACAATAAAGAATGCACAGACTGAGACCCTTTCCAGTCTATTAGCTGAAGCAGAGTAGTAATCACCGTAGGACAAACTGTTTCTTTTCATGCTGACAGTGTACAGTCACACTCTGCAAAGAGCTTTCTAAAATCCTCACAGTGTGTATTCACATACTGTATGTTGCAGGTATTTCCCTCTTACATTCTTTTGCATTCTCAGGAGTGCCGCCAGCTTTTTTGCCGCCCTAGGTGGGCGGAAGGCCCTGCCCCCGAAATGCCGCCCCCCACAGAGGTGGCAGAAGGTCCCGCCCCCCAAAATGCCACCCCTGACAGGGGCGGCGGAAGGTCCGGCCGCCACGGTCGCCGCCCTCCAAATGTTAGCGCCCTAGGCAATCGCCTAAGTCGCCTAATGAGTTGCGCTGGCCCTGTGCCTTCTGGATATTCTGTTGAGCCCAGGGGAATAGGAAATGGACTGAGAGGGAGTTTACTACTAATACTAAAAGAAAAACAATTTAATAAAAATAATAGGGCATCATTCCTCTCTAGGTTTTTCCTATATAAAACACAGGAGAGACTGAGATTGTCAGTTTGTAGTTTGGCTGTACCCTTTGGGGGCGGGATTTGCCATCTAAGGACTAGGAAGAGGATTTTGTCCCCAAACCCACATGAGAGCCACATGGATCCTAGGAGATCCCTGGAGCCTGCAGTGCCACCACTCTGCCTTCTGGCCTGCAGCCCACTGTCAATAGCCATGTTGTTCCTGCAGCTAGGCCGTGGTCAGCGGCTCTTGTGGGTATAAGTCCCACAGCTCCTGTAGCTATGCTGTAGAAAGTTGTTGTCTCCTTGGCTACCACCTGCCCTCTTTCCAGTCTGCTGAGCCAAATCCTCACCTCACCTGTGCTGGTGGAAGTAGAGGGGAGTGTTTGGTCTGACTGTTGTTAATAATAATATCTGAATCCTCAGCTGGTGTTAGTCGGCGTAGCTTTGCTGATTTCACTGGAGCTACATTGAACTTGACTTCAGTCAGGCCCAGAGAGGAGTGCGTAAAATTGAAGGGATTTCAAGAAAAAAGGGATTAAGGTAAAATTATTTTAAGAAAACAATAATAACCTCCAATTAACTTGGGAACAGGTGAAAATTTGGTTTCAGAACCGAAGGATGAAATGGCGAAACTCCAAAGAAAAAGAAGTGCTTTCAAACAGGTGCCTCCAAGAAGAGGGTCTTCAAGAGAACTACTTCTCAAGATCCACTCTGAATTTTACTTCCCCATGCCCATCTATATGGGAAGTGTCTCAACAGCAGGCAAGTCTGAGATGGAGGGAGAATTCTGCAGAACCTTCAGAAAGACTGAATAATAGAAATAGCGCACAGCCACTTCAAGAAACAGATTCATTTCAGGGCACATTGTATTTGTACCCTGAACAAGACACTGGAGACAAGGCAGTTACATTATCAGTATAAAGGAATGATGGAGTTCTGAAAATTGATCAAAGAACATAGACTTTAAATGGGTGTTTTTTTAAAACTAACAATGTTTGAACGTTGTAAAGGTAACTAGTTTATACCTCATCACTTACTAAAATCTAACACCATTAAAATGACAAACAATTAATGCTGCAAGAAATATTCTTTAATATTCAATCTTCTCTCATGTCTTTTCTGGTCTTATCCTGAACTTACAAATGAATTAGGAAGGGATGGTAAGTAAAATGAAGCGAAGAGTATGAAACTGACATTTTGCTTTGATTTACATACTGTGCTGTATATACATATTCATTAAAACACACTGATACCATACTTTTTCTCTCTTACTGTAATCAGACTCATTAAGCTCTTTTTGCCCATAGGATAGAGAAAAACCCTTTCTCTAAAGCGCATATTTTTTTTTAAAATTGCTTACAGCGTGTGACATTCACAATAGGTTTATACTGAAAACATCTAAGTATTTTAGTGGTATTTCTCCATCTTTCCTCATTTATATCGGGATCCAGTTGTGTATACAGTACAGTGCAACAACTCAGATGAGTTATCCTAATGAAAGAATTGAATTTAAAAAAAAAATCTCCATGTTTACTTCACTTTAATTTGGACACAAGCTGGGAAATGCCAGGAAATGCAATTTACTGAGTCAAGTCTTTTCGCCTGGAGATGAAAAATACAATGTCCTTAGCTTTAGTAGCCTTTGTCAGATTGTCAGTAAAGTCTCTTGTATCGTGTTTTTTGCATTTAAAATTGATGATAGCGCAAGGGAAAATTAGAACCCACATGGAATCGGCAGCAGTACTATAATTGTGCAAACTGCCACTCTTACTCTCTATAAAAAAATACTTGACAGCTAACATGCTGTACCAGACTTATTCTTGACTGTTCATTTAAGCTGGTTCCAGTGGGTATGCATCTCTTCCTAAATTCAGTACAGTATTTTATGTGTATAACTAGCCTGAAATAGTAGTATTAAAATAGTGTTACTTGAAATGATTTGCTTGCTTCATCCACTCTAAGGAAATCACTTTGTTGGATTTAAGAATCAATTATTGTTCAGTTGAGAAGCTTTTTAGTTCCAAAAAAGAGGAATGTGTTTTCTTATTGTATGTTTTTTGTGAATGTGTTTGTTGAGGAGACTGGTTAGAGATCTTTTTATGTCAGATGTAATACCCTGTTTGGAGAAATTTCGAACATAAAAGGGCACAGCTGTTTGACTCCCTTCATAGATTTTTTTTTTTTTTAAGGCCAGAGGGGATCATTATGATCATATAGTCTGACCTCCTGCACAACACACTATAGAATTTCACCTGGTAATTCCTGCCTGGACACCTATAACTTGTGGTTGAACTAAAGCATGTATTTTATATCCAGGGCTGCCAACTCTACATGGTTTGCTCTATAACTTGCAGGTCTTCAGTGCCTCTTACCAGGGATATAGCCATAGAGTCTGATTGGCTGCCTTCCCCACTACCCTGCCTCTTGGGGAAGAGTAACCAATCAGACCTAGGCTATACGTTGAGGGACTGACCACCTGGACTAGGCAGAGTTCTCGCCCACCATGGGCCAGCTCCAGCATTTTTGCTGCCCCAAGGGGGGGGGGGGGAAACGTGATCGACAGCAGCTAAATTCTTTGGTGGCAATTTGGCGGTGTGTCCTTCCCTCCGAGAGGGACCGAGGGACCTGCCGGCAGATTGCTGCCAAACACCCAGACGTGCCGCCCCTTTTCGTTGGCTGCCCCAAGCACGTGCTTGCTGCGCTGGTGCCTGGAGCCGGCCCTGCACCCACCCTTCTTCCCCTAAAGGACTAGAAGTGCTGAACCCACAAGCTGAATGAAACTCCTCCTCTCATACGTACAGCGCTGGGAGCCAGAGACTCCAAGCTGCCCCTGGGCTTGGTGAGAAGGGAGGAGGAGACTCAGGTGAATTGCCACTCAAGATGGGGTTCAAAGGTATCTAGTCACTGCAACACCTAACCCTTAGGCACCTAGCTGCTGACTGGAATTCACAGCCCTGAGTTAGGTGCACAGGTTCCCCATTTAATGCATGTAGGAGTCTCAGAATCCAACAAGCTGAGTGGGGAGCCATGTAAGCCAGCTGAAATGCAGAGGATAGGGCTTAGGGTCAAATCCCATTGATTTCAGCTTTAGGAGCCTGATTCCTGGGCCTGTGGGAGGCACCTATCTCTGCTTGGGAATCTCAGCTATGCCACAAGTATCCTAACCACTGGGTTATTCTGACATGTGTGCCTATGTTTCTTGTGCAGGGCCTGAGCCTATAAGGGTATGTCTACACTGCACACAGAAAAACCCCAAACCTGTGGCAGTAAGTCTCAGAGCCTGGGTCAACTGATTTGAGCTTTTGGGACTTGTGTATTGGGGCTAAAAATAACAGTGCAGACATTCCCACTTGGGCTGGAGCCCAGGCTCTAAGACCCGTCTTCCTTGCTGGGTTAAAGAGCCTGGGCTCCAGCCCAAGTGGGAACATCTGCACTACCATTTTTAGCCCTGAAGCACAGGCCCAAATCAATTGACGTGGGCTCTAAGACTTATTGCTGCAGAGGTTTTTTGCAGTCTAGACATCCCCTCAGTGTACTCAGAGCACAATTAAAGGGTCAGGCCCCACTGGTGAGACAGGCAGGGACAATGCCTAGTTTGAGAATCCTAATAGTTTGGAGCTGCTGGGGCTCTGTCTTGTGCCAATGCTCTCTGAGCAGCTTGTTAGCTGTGGAGTTGGTGTCAGGACTTAAGTGGCTTTGTGCGTGCCCACCAGAGGAAACATAGGCACCTACAGGATTAGACAGCAGCAGCTGAAAGAGGCAGTTAATCACTTCAGTACATATTTGAAGATCTGGCCATAAAATACTCTAGGTGTGCGACAAGACTTCCAAAAAGCAAAGGGAAGAGTTTCAACATGTTGGTTTTAAATGTACTGTACAATGTCAATTTGACTTTCTTTAGTCCCCCAGAAACACTGTGAATTTTGGACCATAACTAGAGTGGTCTGAGTCCTTAACACCAAAATAAAGTTAAACCTGTAAAACATACAACCTTGATCCTTCTTACTTAATGCTATTTAAAGTGGAAATTTCCCTTCAACCTGCACTATGAAATTTCAGCAAAGAAGCACCACTTATCATAAATGTTGTAAATATCACAAGACATTTACTTTGCCATTCTCTCCTGAAATGTCATACGTTAGCGATGGATCAAATAGTATACATGCATTTTCTTTAAATAATTTATAAACATCAGTTATGCCGGAACAAAGGAGAACAGAAATGGGTAATACAAATTTCCAGCTGCATCTCTACCTTCCCCCACTCAATTCACCCTCAGCCCTGCCAACTCATCTTGTCCCCATCCTAGCTCAGAACCTCCCCAACCTCTCTCCACCCTTTGCTCGTAGACATTCTGCACACACCTGAGCCCCAATGCTGAGAATCCCTCCAATTCCTACCAAACATCTTCATAACTCTAAACCACTTCCTCAGCTCTGTAACTTCCCCTACTCAGGCTCAGAATACCCCTGCCACACAAACTCCCCAGGTCACAAAACCCAACCCCAGCCCAGAACCCTTCCCCTCCCTAGCTGGCACCCACCAACATCACCCAGCTCAGAACCCCTTGACTAGCCCACAGTCACTGCCTTGCCTTCCCCTATGTCATGCTGGACCTGGAGATGCTAGGTAGGAAGGAAAAACTGGCTGCTGGGCGCATGTGCAGGGAACCTTATAGGCTGTCTCTGTGAGGATATAGAGTGTTTGCTCTACACCTTCTAATGTTGCCACCTGGCCAGATTTTACCAGGACCATCCCTTTTCTGAGGTAACCATCCTGGGATATCTGTAAGGGTGCTTAGTACACAGCCAGGTGTCCAGTTTTATGGGCTCAGGGTCATCTGTGTCCTGATTTTTTGTATCTCAGTGGTGGCAACTTTACCTCGGCTCCTTGCAGGCCCTGTGTTGCAGGGACTTGAGGGGCTCTATGCTGTGGCATTCATGTGCAAAGAGCCAGGTATTCTGCATCTGGAACTGAAGGAAATCATCCCCACAGAAGCCTGTATTCCCTGTTCTGTGCCTCCTCCTGCTGCTGCCTGCAGTATTTGTGCTGCAGGGCCCAGAGACCCCCATGGCAGTCAGGTGCCCTACAGCCTTCAGGGCCTGGAACGGTTTCACCCTCTGCAGGAGTCCCTTAGTGGCAGCAAGTGATAGTGCACCCTGCAGTGCATCAGTCACTGCTACACACACCTACAGTGTATCTGGCAACTGTGGCGTTATTGGTGAGGCTTGGCCTCATTCGCCCCACTGACCAGCTGCCACAGAGGCTGCCTTCCTCAGTGTCCTGTAATAACATCCTGGGCTTGATTCTGATCTCATTTACCTCCATGAAATAGTAACTCCACCACAACCAATGGAATCACATGAGTATAAAACCAGCATAGGAGAGATCAGAATGAATGAATTCCACTGTCTTAGCTAATTTCATATTTCACTTTGAAAATCCACCTGGTCAGACCATTTAAATGACAAGTGAAGGAGGGGAAAACATTTTGGCCTGGCTCTGACGCATTTCTGGCCCTGCAGCAATGGCAGCAAGAGTAGAGGGAGCCAAGGATTACCTGAAGCACAAACAAAAAGATTAACTAAGAAACAGGAAATGAATCCCACCCGACATCTGTGATGTAAACAGAGGAGTGGGGACAGCATTCCAAACAAGGCTTATTCAAATACAGGCAGCTTGGGCATCACATCAAAGAGAAAATCAGATTTGTTCCCCACTATGCCCAGCGTACATCTTGTCTTTCTTTTAATTAGCCCATGCTGGTTTGAGAGAGTCCTTTGTACTTAATCCCTTTATCTGGCTGTTGGCTTTGGGCTTTGCCACTTAATAAAAGAATGGCATTCTTTAAGCCTTCCGAAAGGTGAGACAATGTATAGCCTCCTTTCTCATAAGATTCAATAAGATCAAAGAAGTAGAAATATTTCTGTGTGGCTGACACATTTGTATTATATGCTTCGTAAGTATGCCATTCCTTCATGCTGCACCTTTGCTGGTTCCATTTTTGATGATTTAACCCTTACAGTGTTTTTTACCTTTGGATTCCTGATGTGTGATACCTGTACTAAAAGTACAAGCCTCTGACTGACATGAACTTTGCAGAGAGAATGTTGGTAAGTGGGCAGATTACATCAGAGAAAATCTTTTTGCCTTAATCAATGTGTGTTCCTGTTGTACTCTCTCTTTATTGGCATCACAGAGAATGGGATCATCCCTAATTGGCACAGTAGATGCCACACATTCATTAGAGTGCTGGTACAGGTAAGTAAATGGCAATACTGGACCACAGCTTAGAGTGATTTTTGCCCATAGTACAGTGTAAATTTGCTGTATTGGTTCATAGCTGTAACCATATTTTTGATGACCAACTTTCATATTTGCTTGATGTCAACAGCATGTAGAAGAGGGTGTTGTGAATTGCTTTCTAGACCTGTTATTCAGGTAAAAGAAATGAAATCACTAGATCAGTACTAGCAGCAAAGAATCCTGTGGCACCTTATAGACTAACAGACGTTTTGCAGCATGAGCTTTCGTGGGTGAATGCCCACTTCGTCAGATGCAAGATCAGTACTGTAAACAATCATAATGATGGTGCACTTGTCAATTGTTACTAATCTTGACAGTCATGAACACACAAATTGAGTTTTGCACTATAAGGGCTACATTTAGTAGGTGTCCATCTCCAATTCCCTCTCTTAACATTTGCTCTGAGGATACATTGCCTTAATATAGAAGGAGCTGTTTGGATGCCTATTACATTGAACATTTCAATGGGTTTTCCTCTTTTTTTCTGTTTTCAGTTTTATGCTGGTATCTTGATTTATTTAATTATCTATACAACGAAATCTAATTGTGATAGATACAGTATTGTTAGTGAGAGATGATTTAAATGGCAATTGATGGGATATCCTTCAACTTTCTTTTGCTGATCAGTAAATAGCTATTCCCGATTGGTGACAGAGGCAATGTCACTGTTGGGAGAGAGGGGAATATAAAAAGGCATTGGGAGCATGAGAGAGTAGCATAGCCACAAGCCGTAGTTTTTCCATATGCCTACATTTGTTGGTCTCTCAAATCTCTAGTTTCGTTATTATAAGAAGCCACAGTTCCTTTAGAAAACACTGGAAATCAGAAATAATTAGTTTTGTATTCTATAATATATATGTAATATCATCTTGTCTAAGGAATTATAGCGAGTAAGATCTTCAGAGCAGGAGCTATGTGTTCCTGTGTGTTTGTACTATGTCTAGGACAACAGGGTCCCAGTTCTGCTTGGGGCTTCTGAGTGCTTATATAATATAAATAGTCATTAATAATTGCTATACTCCCTGCAACTGGCAATGTGAGCTCCATTCAATTACTGATAACTCCGTGAAAAGTGGGAGCAGGAATAAATTGCATGACTTGCCTCCTACCTCTGTCTAACCAGCAAATGCAAAGGTGGTCCTTGTGCAGAGCAGAATGGGCTGGGAAAGGAGAATTAATTGACTGTGCCTAGTTCTCTCCAATCAGAGGAGATACACAATGCAGAGCATGAAAAGGTAGGAGATGAGCAAGAGCTTAGCCATAGAAAGCCTGATTCACGAAGACCATCTCCATCCAAGCAACTCACATCCCACTAGTAGATAAAAACAACATTCAGGTGCCCTCCTTGGTTGTACTGTTACAAGAAGAGGACAAGTGGCAAGTTCAGGGAACTTCTTGGTTGAGTCTCTTCGCATTTACTGTATTTGCTATGGTCGTATAAGACATTGTACATTTGTTGTAGTTAGCTGTAAGTTTTGGCTATTCATAGGCTTAGTAAGAGCTTTGGATTTTGGCTCCTTCACCAGTTTTGCAATAACTTACCAAGTAGCAAAGGGACTCTGGGCTAGATTCACAAAGGGACTTAGGGGCTGCTGCAATGCCTCACTTTTAGATGCCCTGTTGCCCAGTGGAATTCACAACCCTGAGTTAGGCACCCAGGCTCCCTGTACAATGGATGGGGAAAGTTATGGGATTCACAGAAGCCGGCACACTGAGTAGGGAGCCATCTGAGCTAGCCCTTAGAAAAAGCCAAGCAGATGGCTGTGGCCTAAACCCTGCCCCTCTCACAGAACTAGATCCCTAACTCTGCTTGGGAGTCATAGCTGTGAGCCCTCTCTTGGAGAAGGTGCCTAAGCCACTTTTTGCAAGAAATGTAGAAGCAGGTACCTATAACCGTTAGCCCAGTACTTAGGGCCCTCAGCTGAGTTGTGGGAAGCCTGTTTCAACCCCATTTTCCTCGTCATGCAAAGGAGGGAATCAAATCTGGGTTTCTAATATCCCAGATGCATACTCTACCCACTGGCCTAAAAGGGGGCTCTCCTGATCAACCTTGTGAGGCCTTTTTGTGGGGGTTAAGGCAGACTACCTCATTTGAGAATCCCACTGGGGCTTAGGCACCAACCTGCTGGGTGGCATCAGGGCTAAGACTGTGTGCATGCTCAGTTGCCTAAATTTAGGCCCTTTGCAGGCCCTTAGGTGCCTAGGGATGTTGGGCGGCAGCTGAGTAGGGGGTCTGTGAATGCCAGTGGTGCCTAAATGTTTGACTTAGGTGCTTTAGTCCCTTTGTGAATCTAGCTCTCTGTGGATAACTAACATTATGCTATTTTAAATGTGACCTTTTCCACTCTGTTGTTTGAAGACAACCTGAGCAAAATCACTTGGGCTGTGTTGCAGAGATGCTGAGTTCTCACAGATATCCTCTGAAAAAGGCCAGCTCTGCATTATGGACGCTCAGACATAACTTGACACGTTGCTGCTCGGTGTTCAGTTCTAAGTCATCTCTTTGGTTTTCTATGGTTTCCCACAGTAAATGTGCATATGCTTGCAAACTGTGTCCTAATTCCTGCAAAAATGTACTCGTAGTCCAAATGGCACTGCTCCCAGTAATAAAGTTAAGCACATGCATGAGTATTTGCAGGATCAGGGCCCAGGTAATCATGAATGCCAACACTGAGTTCAAATCAGTTATAAATGCCTACTCATATGCATCATCTGGACTCAGAAGGCAAAGATGTTTTATTCCCGACTAGTGTAAATTCAAATTATGTGCCATTCATTCGTTATAGTTAGGAAAATATAAAATAGCTCCTCCCATATCTTGGCACTGACTCTGGATATGTGTGCAGGAAACACACCCCGTCCAAACTCGGCACTGAGACTGAACCAGTAACTGGGACAGGGGTGGGCAAACCTGGCCCAAGGGCCACATCGAGGAATGGAAATTGTATGGTAGGCCATGAATGGTCACAAAATTGGGGTTGGGGTGTGGGAGGGGATGCGGGCTCTGAGGATGAGGAGTTTGGGGTGTAGGAGGGTGCTCTGGACTGGGACCGAAGGGTGTGGATGGTGGGAGGGGGATCAGGGCTGGGGTAGGGGTGTGGGTTCTGACTGGGGGTGTGGGCTCTGGGGTGGGGCTGAGAGGTTTGGGGTACAGGTGGGTGCTCTGGGCTGGGATCAAGGGGTTTGGAGAGCAGGAGGGGGATGAGGGCTGGGGCAGGGGGTTGGGAGAGGCTCAGGAGGTGCAGGCTCTGAGCGGTGTTACGTCAAGTGGCTCCCAAAAGCAGTGGCATGTCCCTTCTCCGGCTTCTCCGGAGGCACAGCAAGGCGGCTCTGCATGCTGCCCTATCCACAGGCATTGCCCCTCCAGCTCCCAGTGGAGCGCGCAGGAGCCGGAGTGGGCCCATGCTGTGGCTTCCGGGAGCCGCATAGTGCGGCCCTGCGCCCCAGCTGGAGCGAGGCCAAGCTGCGTTGTGCGGCACTTGACCCAGCGCCCCAGCTGGAGCGCTGCCGAGCTGTGTGGTCCAGCCACCGATCCAGTGCCCCGGCCAGAGTGGGGCTGAGCCGCATGGTGTGTCTCACGAGCAGGCTTAAAATGGCTTGCGGGCTGGATCTGGCCCACAGGCCCTAGTTTGCCCACCCCTGAATTAGGCCCTTACTCATGTGCCATAGTATTTTTTTCCATAAGAGTTCTCAGTGGGACTACTCATGGAGTAAGGTGCTACTCAGTGTCAGAGTATCAGACTCCAGAAACTACATCAATACTTGTAAAAGCCTGCAGCCAGTTAGGAAAAAAGTTAGAAGTTTGATGGGGAAGAAGGGTAGTCAGAGGGTCATGTATCCTCCTAAACCCATCAGTAATACCATACGTTCCTTACTCTTAAACATAAATACTTTTGTCACATGATAATGAATCAACTTTTATTATAAAAATATACATGTTTTGTACCAAGACTTAGCTAATTTATTGATGTTTAGCTTCAATGACAATATGTACACCTGAAAATGTGTGAACTATTTAAATTGCAGTGTGACATACTGTAGTAAATACAGAAACTGATTTATGCACTACCACTGAAATCCACTCTCCCTGGTGTGTGAAACCCATATACACACATTATGCCTTATTTAATATTTCAACTGTGTAGGTTAACAGTGTAAAATAAATAAGTGGCAAAGCCATTCAAAACTAGTTTTCTTTGTTAATAATTTACTATTACTGTAAATGGCATAAAACCTTTATAAATTATTTTGTTCCAACTTTGCAAACAACATGTAGCTTTGATTTTGAAAATTGCCTGTCAGAGATTAAAACTCAACAACTATTTCCTGGCCAAATCCTACATTTAAGAATTTTTAAGTAGCTTTGTACTTTATTGGAGTCTCTCCTGAAGCAGTGAATAAACTCATAGTCACTCATCAGATTTGCTTCATTACTAATGGATAAACCAGCTGCTTCTGATGATCCCATTCCATTCAATGAATTGCTGATGATCCCCATTGACTGCATCTGTACTGAAAACAGAATACGTATGACTGTAACCTGTCAATGGATAGAAACGTGCAAAGAACCAAAATCCTCAAAATGCTGGTGTTGAAACTAACAACACTATTAGTTATAGAACACCCACTAATGAAATCATCAGCTAATGTGGACTGCTCACCTCCAGGTTTTTTATGCAAGTACTGAAAAAAATTGTGCAAAGTTCTCTAGAGAACGATGGTATTGCATTTCCTGCTACCCAGGGCTTACATAAGAGTCTGACTAGTCGGAAGTGGTCTCATATTGTTTCAAGAAATTCTGCCTCTGGAAGCAGAACTTTGGCAATGCTATCAAGGACATAACACTCTTTGAACATGGAGTAGGTAAAGGCCACTCTTCAGTATGGCTGCCCCATCTCAAGACAGTACAGTGGATCAATTTTCTTCAGACTTGTAGCCTTATTTAACGAGCTTCATCTAGAAAGGTGCTAGGGCTTCTAGCAGGTGCTGATCACCCCCAAGAGCTGTTAAAGTCAATGCAAAATGAGGGCTCTCACCACCTCTCAGAAGGAGTGCTCTCACCACCTGGCAAGATCAAGCCCAGACTCAGTGTAATATGGAAAAATACTGTCACATGACACTGTTTATGCAACAGGTAGTTTCAATTTGATATTGTTTCCTTCTTATACTTTACTATTTGTGAAACCTTGGTAGCACATACAGAACACTATGGACATAGCTGCCATTCCCTCAGAGAGCCTCCCATCCAAGAATTTCCCCAAAACATGTTGTAGAAATGGGCCTGAGCTACAAGCCTAGATACAAATATCCTGAACTTGGGCGAAGCTTGAATCTGTTTTTGAATTTTATGTTTGGCTCCAACTCTATGATGAACTAAACAAAAATCCAGATATTAAATGCCCCTGAATTCTGGGGAAGTTCTAATCCATATTCATAGCAAACTGAAGATTGGGCTTCCCCGTTTATAGCTCTGTCCTGTGAGGTGCTGTTCAATTTCACTTCTCTGGTGGCTGCATTTCAGCAGTGGATAAAATAACCCCTCTGCTGTATATGCTGAGTTGTATGTCCATTTCAATTTGTATCATCCTGTGGTGAGATAGTAAGGTTTTTTCTCTTAGTTTTTAACTGTTTAGTGGGATGTCTGCATGGGAATAAACATGTTAATTGTCAGAGACAAAGAAAATAGGCCTGATTCTACATTCCTTGTTCAGTCACAGCTCCAGCTGAGTTGTGAGTGCACATGGAATATAAGATCAGGCCCACTATCTGGTAATTAAAAGTGAGAGAGCTGCAAATATAATCAGATGCCACAATGTACATTTACCAGAAAGCATTTGTCACAGGGCTTTAAAATAGTTATTTAAGTAGCTAGGGGTGAAATCCAGAAAGGGGCTTAGGTGTTGTGACACTCAGTGTTGCAATGCCTAACTTTTAGGCCTCTAGCAAATCTCAGGAACAATTTAGCAATCCACAAAGCTGAGTTAATTGCCCAGGCTTCCTATATAATGAATGGGGAGAGAAAGCCACCTAAGAATGAGATCCACAAAAGCTAGCATGCTAGGCAGGAAGCTGCCTAAGCTAGCCAATGGGAGATGCTGACCTGCTAAGACCATGCCCCTTTCTCAGAGATAGGTGCCTCAGTCCAGGATGCAGGGAGGTGCCTAGCTCTGCAGGAACAGGAACTCTTCCCTTGTCTTAGGCACCTAGGTAGTTTCTTGCTGGAATGAGTTCAGTGCTGGCCTTGTGCCACACAAAGCATCCAGAGAAAAATGGTGCTGGGGCCCACCTGATCACTTTTAGGCTAGTACTCCGCTGAGATGTGGGGGAGACGGGTTCAACTCCCCTCTCTCTGGCAGGCCTGGGAAAGACTGGAAGTGGGGTCTCCTACCTCTCAGGAATATGCTCTAACCACTGAGCTATTGGATAGTCTGATGTGGGGCTCCCTCAGTCTCTCCTGTTGAAGCTGTTCCACTGTAAACACCCATGCTAGGGCTATATCTTTGTAACTGAGAACCGAATTTGGCCTCGAGAACCCTTTGGTGATTCAGTATAATTGATATTAAAAAAAATTAGGTTGAAAATCTTGCCTTCTCTGTTACTTTCTCCATTCCAGTCTTCAGCTCATGCACCATATTGCTGATTTGCTTTGCTTTGCTCAGGCTGTCACTAGATAATTCTTGATGATGACCAATATTCTGGTCAAAGTGAGAAAGTGGTTCCTTCCAGGCTTGCAAGAGTCTCAGTATCAAGTGAGTTAGTTCTTCTCTCTTGAAAACAAAATATGAAAGAACTTTCCTATTAGTGGCATTAAAGCGTATGAACAGTGATGTTCTCATTGGGCACAGAATACTTAAACAGATAATGATACTTAAAATCTGGGCACACTTAAAATCTCTATGCATACAATTCATAACTAACTTTCAAATGTTTAGCAAATAACAGTTTAATGGGATTCTTCTCTCTAGTTGTACATTAGTATGAACAAAAAACCAAAATGACTTTGCACATGCAACTTCTTCCCAAATTGCTTAGGATCTCATTCTGTAATCAAATTCTGCATCAAAGTGGTGGTACTTCTTTAAATAGAGCTAAATTGATATCAGATGCTAAACTGCCGAGTTGTTAGATGGAAAAAAAAGTCTTAAGGGAAAACTTTCAAAAGTGCCTAAGGCCCAGCTCCACAAAGGGACTCGGGCATTGCAATACCAAGCATTGCTGCTCTTAACTTTTAGGTGCCTAGAAAAATCACAGGAACAAACACTCAGATGCACAAAGCCTGAGTTAGGTGCCTAGCTCCCTACACAATGAATGGGGAGAGATAGCTGCCTTAGGGCTCCTCTACATTGGGAGCGTACATCAGCATAGCTATGTCTCTCGGGGAGTGAAAATCCACACCCATGAGAAATGTAGCTATGCCTTCCTAACCCTCAGCGTAGACAGCACTAGGTCAATGGAAGAATTCTTCCATCGACCTAGCTACAGCCTCTCGGGGAGGTAGATTGCCTACATCAATGGGAGAACTCCCCCATTGGCATAGGTAGGGTCTATGAAGCACTACAGAGGCATAGCTGCAGCTGTTTCACTATTGAGGTATAAGTGTAGTCTGCAATCCACAAAAGCCAGCATGCTAGGTGGAGAACCACCTAAACTAGCCAATGGAGAGGCTAATGAGAGGGGTGTGTGTGATGAGCCTGGCCCCTCTCAGGAAGATAGGTGCCTATGCCCAGCCTGTGGGGAGGTGCCTATCTGTGCTTAACAATTTACAAAGGAAACCCCCTTGCCTGGAATCAGGTATCTTAGACGTCTAAGTAGTTTCTGGTGGGAATAAGTTAGGCACCTGCCTTGCTCCACACAAAACACCCAGAGGAGGAGTTGCTGGTTCCTACTGTCTAACTTTTAGCCCAGTGGTTGGAGCATTCCTTTCAGATGAGGGTAATGCAGCTCCAGTCCCCCACCCCAACCCCGTCTGAGTGGGAGAAGGGATGTGAACAGGAGGCTTCCACCTCGGAGCATTCTAACCACTGAGCTATGGGATAGTTTGATGTGGGGACTCACTGAATCTCTCCTTTTGAAGTTCTTCCACTGTGGCTAACTAATGAAAGAGTGATTAGAGCAGGGGGACTAGATTCTGGGTCTCCCACCTTCCACGTAGGTGCCCTAATCTCTAGATTACAAAGTCTCTGTGGCCCAGTTACATTTCCACTGTGGATAAATAAATAGTCATTGAGCAAAAGTGCAAGAATGACTGGTTCAGTGCTTAGGGCACTACCTGATAGGTGGGAGACACAGGTGCAGTTGCCTTGTTCCAATCACCCTTTCATTAGTTAGCCAAGTGGAACAGTTTTAACAGGAGAGATTGAGGGAGCCCAACATCAGAGTACCTTGTAACTCAGTGGTTAGAGCTCCCCCTGAGAGGCGGGAGACCCTCCTGGTCAACTCTTTTACTGCCTCTCAGGCGGGGGGGCAGGGGAGATTGAAGCTGGGTTTCCCACATCCCAGGTGAATGCTCTATCCACTGGGCTAAAAGTTGGGAGGTTGGAAACACTTCCACTGGTGAGATTTTTGAAGTGGACCCAATGCAGTAGGCGACCTCTGAGCACACCTTAGGTGGCCAAATGCCTGTGTGTCCCCTGGTTCATGGATTGCTCCAGAGCTTATGCAGGAGATAGGCCTCTGGGTGCCTAGGGAGGCAGCAGTGCATATGCTCAGAGGCAGGAACTTCTATACCTAGGGAATTTTTACACTGAAAAACATAGGCACCAAGTGAGTATAGGCACCTATAGGGTTTGGTGGGAGTTTTGTGGATTGTAGTGGAGTCAAAACTGGGATTTAGGCACCTAAATACCGCTGGGTCTGGGGCTATGTGACTTAGGAGCCTAAGCTTCTGACTTTCCATGAGATTTAGGCTCCTAAATGCTTAAATTGCTTTTGAAAATGGCACTAAAGTCCCTTAGCTGCTTTTGAAACTGTTATCCTTCTTGTCAGCTGTATGTATTCTGAGCCAATCTGTTTTCATTTGTTTTCCCCATTATTTTAACTGTCAAAACCAAAGAGAAAAGTTACTAAATAACACTTTTGTAGATTTTTTTTCTTTTCTCCCATTTTTTCTTTTTATCCATCCCCCTTTTACAATATTTTTCACACCTGTCTTTGTGTCCTTGGCTTTTCAATGTCAGCTTTTCGTCACTATTTTTAAAATACTGATTACTTTTCTTAGCTTTGAGCTCTTACAGTTTCTTTGCTTGATTTCTGTTCCTCACTATACTTTTTCCTCTTTGAAACATTTCTGTTTAAAAATATTTGCTTCTCTCCCCATCCCCTCTATGGTTTTCTCAAAATGGCTGTCTAAGTTTTACAGTGGCACTGATTAATCAAATTTATTTGTAGAGTTCACAGCTAATTCCTAGATTTGTCTTTCATTGTGCCAGAGTAAATTAAAGGGAAAATGTATCCCTCTCTGTCCTTTGGGATGTCTCACCTTTGTTTAAGTATTTCAGTGCCATTTTTATAACTAATGATTATGAATTAATCTTATAGAGCCCCACAAACATTATTTCTTACAATATAGAAGGAAATTGGGATTAATTGTGAGATCTCAATTTCATCAGCTACCCTGCTTACACTCTGCAAATATGTAGGATGCAAGAACTTTAAAGAGGAAGCATCAGCTATAACTAAGGCTATGATTTTGTCACAGAGGTCGTGGAAGCCACGGAATCCGTGACTTCCAAAGACTTCTGGGACTTCAGCCCTGGCGGCTGAGAGCTGCAGGGTCCCAACAACTCCCGCAGCAGCAGGGAGCTGTAAGATACCCCCACCACCTGAGGCAGTTAGGCCCCCAAGCTCCCAGCCGCCATGGGCAGCAGGGGTACCCCATAGTTTCCAGCCAGCACAGGCAGGGGTACCCCACAGCTCCCTGGCCGCCACCATGCAGGGGGACCCCGGAGCTCTGAGTCCCCACAGGTGGTGGGGGCCCTGGAGCTCCCAGCCAACCCACAGCTGCCCAGTCCTTTCCCATTTTATCATGGATATTTTTAGTAAAAGTCAGGAACAGGTCACAGGCAATACATTAAAAATCATGGAAGCCCCTGATCTGTCCCTGACTTTTACTAAAAATATCCATGACAAAATCTTAGCCTTAGCTATAACATTCCAAGAGTACAAAAATCCCCTGGCTGGGACTATGGTGAGAATTCACCTATTAGCCACGTGGGGGTCCCTACCCGCAGATGCTGAGCGTTTTCAACTTCCTTTGAAGCCCGTGGGGAGTGGAGGGTGCACAGCACTTTGCAGGATCGGGCCTGACTCTTCAGTGACGACCTTCCTTCCTTCCTTAGAATCTGGCACAGCTCAGTTTGACAAACTGTCCCCTTGAGTTTCCCCATACAAATTGTGGCTGTATCTTTCATCACTGCATGCCATATCAAATCCAGTGCAAGCTAATAGGGCCTTACCGGTATTTTTTGGACATACTCCTTGCCATTAGGCGTTAGCATCCTGGAGGTGTGGCATTTACCTGTCCATTTGCCCAACTCGTTTCCATTGGGTAGAAAGTTTTTTTCCTAAGGGAAAGAAAAAGAACCCAAGACACCAGATGTTGTAGAACTGTAGTTTGTAACTTTGGTGGTTTTCAATAGCCACTTTGTCACCTTGCATATTTCCTTTTGCCAAACCCCCACATTACAATCAAAACACGGACATACAGCGGGAAAACTTGTGAGCAGAGCTAGCCCATGGAGCTACTATGTCTCACGTGGTGTGAGTAAATGCACACCGAGCAGGCAGTGCCAAGGCTTTCCTGCTGCTCCCGTAGGTGATCAGCGATACAGAACGGAGACAGCAAGCAACAGACAGACCGCATACCCAGCCCCGGGCTTGAACTGTCGGGAGGAGAGAGGAAGCCAGATGCTTTGGCAAACATGCCCTGAGGTCAGAGATCGCTGCGTGCCCAGTTCAGGTGGGCAGCGGAGGCGATCCCTGGGAGAGCAGGGGAGCCTGTGGCGTGGCAGGACGGGGCACTCACCAAGTCCAAGTAGAGCGCGGTGGAGAGGCTGTGTAGCCTGTCCGAGTGCTGGATCACCCGGTCGAAAAGATCAGACACGGACAAGAAGCGGCAGCTCGAGTCTCCCTGCCGGGCACAAATTGCCACGAAAACGGCTCCGGGCGGCTTCCCCAGCAGCCAGAGCAGGGCGCACAGCCAGGCGTAACCTGGGAAGAGCGGATGGGTCAAGGCCAGCCCGCTACCCTGCAGGCGACGCTGTGGCGCGACTGGCGCGGGGTCGGGGGCAGCTGCTTACCTTTGCGCGCGGCGCGCATGGTGCAGGCGGGAGGGCGGACGCTGGGCCGGGTGGCTCTGGGATGCCCCTGGCGCCCCTATATATGCGCGCGTGGCGCTGGGCACCAGGGTGAGCTAAGGCCACGCGGGTGCGTGCGGGGCGGCTGCTGTTCGTCACGGCTGGGTTCCTCAGCGCGGGCCCCCGGGCTTGCGGGGTTAGCAAAGGGCGCGGAGCGGGGCCCTGGCTCCGGGAAAGGCCGAGCTCTGAGCGCGCTCCCCTGGGGCGGCGAGTGTTAACCCCGGGAGAGCGAGTGTTAACTAGGGGCCTATGGGAGAGCGAGGAAACGCTGCGCGGGGGTATTGGCTATTGCACACAGCCTGCGTGCCCCTCATGAACGGTCACCGGACTGGCCTCACCAGTCACTCCCCTGACTCCGTGTGGAATGAGGCCTGATCTATACTGGCACAAGGCAGAGAATAGGTCCTTTGTACATAGCACCTACACCGCGGGGGGGCGGTGCACACTATGGCCTTGGCCTCCATCAATGCTACTCTGGGCAGCACAGAGAACCACAGCAGGCAAGTTGGTGATTCCCCAGCTACCCCTGGCCGGCACAGAAGCAGCCATACTAGCCCCATACCACCCCCCTCTCTCAAACCCCCCCCCCCCCAGGGCTGGCCTTAGGGAAAACGGCACCCTGGGCAAGCTTGTATTTTGGCACCTGGCACTTGCAGGCACCACGCCTCCATTGCCTGTGGCCCCTGCAGGCTCCATCAGCTCCCCTCCCCCCCATCACCCACTAGAAGGGCTGCACAGGCAGGATCCCCCGGCCACTGACTACTCTGCCACAGGAAGGGGGAACCCAGGGTCTGGCCCACTGGCTCCACAGGGGCAAGGCCTGCTGCCTGCACCTCCCCACCAAGACTGGTAACTCGGGGTGGTATTGCCTGCCCTCTGCCTGTCTGGCCAGGTGCTCCAGCCCCGGGCTCACCTGCACTCACCCTGCTCTGGCAACCCAGGCCCACCAGCTTGCAGAACTTCGATGGTGCCCCCCTGACCAAGGTGCCCTGGGCGGTTGGCAGGTTGCCCATGTTGCTTACCCCTAAGGGCAGCTCTGAACACCCCCATCAGGAAGGGGATTTTCAAAATTCCCAGATAATTTGAAGGGCAGGTCTGACGATTGGTCACCTGAGGGCAGGGAAGTAGAGTTCAAAGTGATGACCAGAGTGGTTAGAACAGGCATTGTGGGATACTTCTGGAGGCCGATCAGAGTGCATTAACAGACCAGGGCGTCCACACTGGTGTTGCGGTGCTCCAGCCATGGTGCACCAAGTGTTATGCCTCTCGCAGGAGCGCTCCAGCCGTGGAGTCAGTGCATTCTATATGCCTTGCCAGTGTGTATGTGTCGTGAGTTAGAGTGCACAGGGCTGCTTTAATGTGCTCTAACTTGCAAGTGTAGCCATGCCTTCAGTGTTGTTCCAGTGATTTTTCTACATGCCTAAAAGTTAGGTGCTGTGGCGCTCAGCTTTGCAACACCCAAGTGCCTTTGTAGATCCCACCCGTAAACTCTCCTGTACAATGAATGGGGAGAGATAGGTGCCTGAGAATGCAAGCCACAAAATAGGCAGCTCCCACCCTAAGCTAAAGGAAGGTGTCTCTCTTTGCTTAGGATCCCTAGCCATGAATCCTCTCCTGGAGTCAGGTGCCTAAGCTGTTTTTTGCAAGAAATGTTAGAGGTGGAGACTCCCTTATATCTTTCAGACTAGTGGTTAGCCCACTCACCATGGAGATCGGAGATGTAGGGTAAATTCCCCTTTCTGCCTGTTGCAGAGAAAGGATTGAACTGGGGGTCTCCTAGCCAGTGTTTAATTTGTAATGAAAGAGGTGCCAGAGCTCAAGCAATTAGATGCTTGGGCTCAAGCAATTTTTTTACTTTCATAACTGATGCGGCAAGCTCAGAGGTGCCAGGGCTATGAACTGCCAAGCTTAGAGGCACCAGGCTCAGCTCTGGCAAGCCCTGACACAAATTAAGCACTGCTCTTAGCTCTCAGGAGTGTGTTCTAATCACCAGGGTATTGTAATGTGGGGCTCTCGCAATGATTGTTGTTGAAGCTGTTCCACGCTGTACACTACTTAGGTAATCATTGAGGTAGAATATGAAAATGACTAGGATGGTGGTTAGAACACTCACCCACAAAGAGGAAAGTCTAGGGTCCAATCTGGTTCTGTAATTACTATTTAAGTATGAATACAAAGTGGAACAGCCTCCTCAATCTCTCCTGTGGGAGCCCTATATAAGAATAACCCATCTCCCACTGGTGAGAGTTCTTCTGAAAGCCCTCCTCAGGCAATAAATGGGGGGAATTGAACCTAGATCTTCCATATCCCTGGTGAGTGCTCTACCCACTGTGCTAGTGAGAGGTCATACCACCAGCTTCTCCACCAGACAAATTTTTATGGGGTGCAATCTGGTAGGTGTGCTGCTTACTTGATTGGGCAATATAAGCAGGGCAATGCTTCCCACCTTGACCTGGTTTGAGGATCCTAGTGGGGCTGAGGCACAAGTGAGTCATGCAGGCATCTAGAGTGACTTGTTAGTTGCATGCCCAGTGGCAGAATCTTAGGTGCCTAGGGAACTTTTACAGCAAAAAGTTAGGTGTCAAGGGATTTTAGGTTCCTACAGGATTAAGCAACACCTGAGTGGGGGTTTTGAGAATCTCAGTGATGCCTAAATCTTGGATTTAGGTGTCCAAAGTGGAAAGTTAGGCACCTACATCCTTTTGTGGATCTGGGCCTTATTGTGCCATAGTTAAATTTTTCTGGATACCATTGATACCACCCTCATCCACAAGGTAAAAATGTCCTTCAGTCTATTCATCGCCAACATCAACAGTGCTTGAGTTATCTTTTGCTGATGCATATTCATAATTCTTTATTTTTTTCAGCTTCAGGTTGAATACATCACCAGGCAAGAACCACGGATAATCTTAAAAAATAACAATCCAGGGCAAGCACATGGAATGCACAAAATAAAAACA
The DNA here is from genome assembly GCF_016161935.1 of Mauremys reevesii. Lineage (NCBI taxonomy): Eukaryota > Metazoa > Chordata > Testudines > Geoemydidae > Mauremys > Mauremys reevesii. Next base: position 304,589,664 of record NC_052623.1, read on the forward strand.
TTAACCAAATAGAGAAACATTAACAGTAAGTGTAGGTTACAGCTTCTCATTTTGTTGTTCATTTGTATTCCAGAGCCCTGAGTCTCCATGGTGTAACACCAGTTTTATTACAGTAGAGCTCTACTGACAGAAAACTGGAATAACAAAGTAGAGAATCAGACTCTCTATATAACTCTTAACATGTTCACTAGCATTTTATCCCCTTTGAAAACTACATGAGAGAATCAGGGAGGCTTCTGCTGGTGGATTTTTATACAGCAGGACACCCAAGTTATCTCTGTTTCTGCTGACCTATGCTTACCTGTCACTTACATAAATTAGCCACAGCTAGGTTGGCTGGGGGCTAATGGAAACCAATGATCAGAAAATGGCGGAAATCAAGTTCAGCCTCTTTCTGGAGGCAAATATAGAGAAAAAAACAACCATTGATTCTCCATGCTGGTAAGAGCCTCTGCTTTCACTAGAAGACTTCCAGCTTTAGCTAAGCTCTAGTCTCTTCGTTAATAGATAAATCCTTAAAGAGAAAAAAAGAAGAAAATTAGATTCCTTTCTACTCTGAAGAAAGGTTGAAAAGATAGCAAGCTGTATGATTTGAACAAAAGGATAGTAAAATGCCTTTCATGGACTATCTTCACACATTACCCTCATAAGAGGATGACTTTTCTCTGTGGAGAAAGAACTACACCTCTATCTTGATATGATGCTGTCCTCGGGAGCCAAAAAATCTTGCCGCGTTATAGGTGAAACCGCATTATGTCGAACTTGCTTTGATCCACTGGACTGTGCAGCCCCGCCCCCCGGAGCACTTCTTTACCACGTTATATCCGAATTTGTGTTATGTCAGGTCGCGTTATATCGAGGTAGAGGTGTATATATGAACATGGAATAGTCCTCTGGATTTTTCTATATTGTACTGGTTTAACTAAACTACCTTAAAATTGATTTAGTTAAATAAGTGCAAGCCCCTTCTGTAGATGGACTTAAACTGATTTAAGCAAGGGGTAAATTGGTTTAGTTAATGTGGGTAAATATAGGAAATCCCCCACCTATGCTTAATCCATGCTGCCTTTCCACACTCTCCAACAGGTCCACATTTAGTAACACAAATCCACATATCTTTGAGTCCATCAGTTTACTTATGGCTCTTGGAATTAGCTTGGAAGGGTTGGTTGTGGCATAGGTCCGCATGATAGTTTGTTGCAAGAACTTGTGCCTTGTTGGGAGGCCTTAAATTAATTTTTAAAGTGGATCATTAAAGTCAACATGTTGCTCTCACTTTCTTAGCTCTGCTGTATCTTTCAACAATGAAAAGGGATCCTAGTTTTCTGTGATTAAACAAACCAAAATTCTCTCCTAAAGACATCAAAACCCACATTTTTTTGCACAATTCAAATGAAACACTGAACTTTAACTCCCCTAGTCACAATATATATAGCTATCAGCTGAACACATTTTACTGATATGCAGTAGAACCCCAAGCCCTCCTAGCTTAAAATAAGGGATAGAAAGCTCTTTGCCAATTCTCCTGATTATCCCAATTTTTGATTATCTGATCTGGCCCCAGTCCCAATTAGATCAGATAAACAGGGTTCCACTGTAAATGTAAAGCATATTAAAAAATCAACCACAAGAGGGGGAGGTTGCACACATTGAATAAGTGACACGGGTACTTTCAGTATAATTTAGTTAATACATGTTTTTATTGTTTCACAAAATGTAAAAACTAAAGATTCTCTGCATTTTTCCATGGCAAACAGATTTCTAGGATCCCTGCTAATGAATACACTTGAAAGCAGTTAATTTTAGTGTTAGAGTAGTGGACTGCCATTTGTTCATAGGAATAATGGTACAATAACTTTTGGTAACTGAATTGAGCTTTTTTGGTATCATGCTTCTTTGTTGCATGTCATCTAAATATTGGTTTGAATATTAGCAGCCAGTCACTGCAGGGAAAGCAATAGAAATGCATATGACAGGAACTGATGGTCACTGCTAGTATGTGTTAGGGGATGGAGGGGGCCTGTCAATAAATGGGCACATGTAGTTTGTCTTTACTGGCTAGCAGCCTTTTTATTTTGTTTATAGTAGGTCTGAAATGTTCAGGTCTTATTCTTAAGCAGTTTCCCTGTACATCTTAAGAGAACTTTGGAGTTTAGGAGGAGGAGTTTGATTACGTGAAGGGAAAATCAATTTAGCTAATTACACAGCTAATGATATGCAACTGGGAGAGAGATGGTCTGCAGTGAAAACAACAAGGAGTCCAGTGGCACCTTAAAGACTAACAGATTTATTTGGGCATAAGCTTTCATGGGTAAAAAACCCACTTCTTCAGATGCATGGAGTGAAAGTTACAGATACAGGGATTATATAATGACACATGAAGAGAAGGGAGTGGAGAGTGGAGAACTAGTGTTGACAGGGCCAATTCAATCAGGGTGGATGTAGTCCACTCCCAATACTAGATGAGGAGGTGTCAATTCCAGGAGAGGCAAAGCTGCTTCTGTAATGAGGCAGCCACTCCCAGTCCTTTCCAAGCCTAAATTAATGGAGTTAAATTTGCAAATGAATTTTAGTTCTGCTGTTTTTCTTCGAAGTCTGTTTCTGAAGTTTTTTTTGTTCAAGAATAGTGACTATTAAATCTGTTATAGAATGACCAGGGGAATTGAAGTGTTCACCTACTGGCTTTTGTATATTACCATTCCCGATGTCCGATTTGTGTCCATTTATTCTTTTACGTAGGGACTGTCCGGTTCGGCCAATGTACCTGGCAGAGGGGCATTGTTGGCACATGATGGCATATATAACATTAGTAGACATGCAGGTGAATGAGCCCTTGATGGTGTGGCTGATCTGGTTGGGTCCTCTGATGGTGTTGCCAGAGTAGATATGGGGACAGAGTAGGCAGCGAGGTTTGCTACAGGGATTGGTTCCTGGGCTGGTGTTTCTGTGGTGTGGTGTGTAGTTGCTGGTGAGTATTTGCTTCAGGTTGTCTGTAAGCGAGGACTGGCCTGCCTTCCAAGGTCTGTGAGAGTGAGGGATCATTTTCCAGGATAGGTTGTAGATCGCTGATAATGCGCTGGAGAGGTTTTAGCTGGGGGCTGTACATGATGGCCAGTGGTGTTCTGTTATTTTCCTTGTTGGGCCTGTCCTGTAGTAGGTGATTTCTGGGTACCCATCTCGCTCTGTCAGTCTGTTTCCTCACTTCCCCAGGTGGGTATTGTAGTTTTAAGAATGCTTGATAAAGCTCTTGTAGGTGTTTGTCTCTGTCTGAGGGGTTGGAGAAAATTTGATTGTATCTTAGGGCTTGGCTGTAGACAATAGATTGTGTGATGTGTCCTGGATGGAAGCTGGAGGCAGGTAGGTAAGTATAGCGGTCAGTAGGTTTCCGGTATAGGGTGGTAAGTATATTGACTTATAGGTTCTTATAAATGGATGATGTGTTTGCTTATGCACTGTGTCTACTTTTTAAAAAATGTTTTCATGTAATTCTTTCCTGGCTCTCCAATGCGACATTCTGATGTCTTTCAGGTCTATTTAACAGCTTTGTACTCTTGGAATTCCATTGATAATATTAACAACCCAGGATTAGCACACCAACTAGATTTTTATTAAATCCCATTCACAACATACACCTTGTATGAGTAAAGGCTGAGTGGTTTTAAAGGTGATCTGAGATGGCTTTGCTCCAGTCTATACCTGGTTTCAGAGTTTGTTTATTTATTATTTTTTTTCCTGCAACCATTAATGATATATACCAGGGGTGGCCAACCTGAGCCTGAGAAGGAGCCAGAATTTACCAATGTACATTGCCAAAGAGCCACAGTAATATGTCAGCAGCCCATCAGCTCCCCCACCCTGCTCCCAGTGCCTTGCACCCACCGGCAGTCCTGCTGATCAGCCCCTCCCCCTCCCTCTCTGCACCTCCGGATCAGCTGTTTCGTGGCATGCAGGAGGCTCTGGGGGGGAGGGGGGATAGGGGGGAGAGGTGAAGGCACTGCAGGCTCAGGGGAGGAGGTGGAAGGGGTGGAATGGGGTCAGGGCCTGTGGCAGAGCCAGGGGTTGAGCAGTGAGCACCCTCCGACACATTGGCACCTGTATCTCCAGCCCTGAAGTCGGTGCCTATACAAGGAGCCACATATTAACTTCTGAAGAGCTGCATGTGGCTCCGGAGCCACAGGTTGGCCACCCCTGATATATACATTTAACAGTACAGGAAGATACATTCCATGCACCCTGCTCTAAATGTCAGTGATGTCAGCTCTTGAATAAGAAACAGAGAATAATGAACATGGGTCTTAGCAGTTAAGTAAAAGAGAAATTGTCCACCCAGAGGAGGCAGCATTTTCTAATGGTTGGAGTGACAGTCTGGGAGTCTCAATAATTCTGTAAAGATAGATATGCTATAAGTTCAGGCATAACTGTGCAAATGAAATGATGTAAAATTAGTATGGGAGTGATTATACATTCAGGTTCTGAGCATGCCCAGTGTTAGCCTGATGATTCCAGAAGCCTGAGCTGTTTGCTTGTGTAGCTAGTAAAAGTGTGCTAAATGCTCTACATATGTACAGGGAAAATACTGGGTTAAATCCATTTTGAAGTAACTCTGTTAGTTTCAATTGCTACCCATCTCTCAAACTCTCCTTGGGAGGAAAAAACAAAAGCATTAAATAAATTTCAATATTTTAAAAATCCCACTTGCTTTTTGGACATTAACTAGCACAAATGTATATGTATGTCTTTTGGAGGACAGCACTTCCCCCATCCTGGATTGGACTGTACAAGAGGTGTTATCTTCACATCTCCCATTCCTGCCTCATCCCACTTCTTCCACATCTCTCTTCCCACTCTTTTCCCTCCTTTGAGTAGCCTGCATCTGACTCTTCTCTCCTTTTCCATCCATGTTGCTGTCATCTACCACCCATCCAACTCCTTCCTATCAGCTTTCCTCTCCGATTTTGATTGTTGCTTTTCTCTCTTCCTCTCTTCACAATCTCCCACAGTCATCCTCAGTGATTTCAACATCCATTTTGATGACTCACCCTAACCCTTAGGTGCCTGGTTCCTCACCCTCACTTCTTCTTTTGATCTGCAGCCCTGGTTCAAGTCTCCCACTCACCAAAAGGGCCATTCACTTGACATAGTCTTCACCAAGCAATGCTCTCTCACTGTTGTAGAGCTCTCCCTTTCTGACCAGCACCTGGCAATGCTGAAAGGGACCAATCAGCACCCATCCTCATGCCCCATCACTTGGTCTTTCATTGACTTCCAGTCCATTAGCATTGATGACTTCTCATCTGATCTCAGCCCTCTCCTCCCTCCCCTTTCTTCCCTTTCCTTCATTGATATGTTTTTTGATTCTCTCCATGCTTCACTCCCCTCTGCCCTTCATTCTTGCCCCTCTCTCCCATCATAAGGTTCACCTGGCCAATCCGCAGCCCTGGCTCACCTCCAACACCCACTTCCCCCATTCCTGCTTTCGTGCTGTGGAGCATCTCTGGTGGAAATTACATGACCAGGACGACTTCCTCCCCTACAAAATTGTTCTCTTCTCTGTAATTTCTGCCAACTTCCTAGCTAAGCAACTCTATCTCTCCATCTCAATTGAGTCTGACACCCACAATCCCAGTCACATTTTCACCACTTTTGACTCACTCCTCAACCCCTTCTCACCTCCAGCCTCCAATTCTCTTTCTGAAGAGGATCTAGCCAATTTCTTCCAGGAAAAAATTGACAAAATATGATGTGGCCTTTCCTCTTCCCTGAGCTCCTGACAGGGTTTCTAAAAATGACTTAGTTAACTAAGCTCAGAACCACAGGGATTCTCAAACTGAGGGTTGGGACCCGTCAGAGGGTCATGAGGTTAGCTGTCAGCCTCCACCCCAAACCTCACCTTGCTTCCAGCATTTATAATGGTGCTAAATATGTAAAAAAGTGTTTTTAATTTATAAGAGGGGTCTTACTCAGAGGCTTGCTGTCTTAAAGGGGTCACCAGTAAAATTTTTTGAGAACCATTGCACTATACCATTCCCATCTTCTTTGATCTGTAAGCTGCCTTTGACACAGTCTACTATTCTCTTCTTCTTGAAATCTTGTCCTCCTTTGGCTTCTGTGACTCTGTCTTCTCCTGGTTCTCTTTATACTTGTCTACTTGCACCTTCAAAAGATTCTCCTTATCTCCCCTCAAGTTTTCTCTGATGGTTCCATAGGGCTCTGTCCTTGGTTTTCTCCTCTTCTTCTGCTACACCTTATCTGTGGGTAATCTCACATACAGATACAACTACCATCTCTATAATGATGTCTGACAGATCTACATCTCTACTACAGACCTGTCTCCTCCTGCTCAAACAAAAATCTTAATTTGTCTGTCTGACATCTCCTCATGGATGTCTAGCTGTCAGCTCAAGTTAAACATGGTTAAAACAGAGCTCCTCATCTTCCCTCCTTTCTTCTCCCCGCCACCTCCTTTTTTCATCCCTTTGGACAACACCTTCCTGCCTGTCACTCAGGCCCATAACCATTCATTGTCTTTGACTTTGACCTCTTTCTAGATCCTCACATCCTTGAGTCTCTTTCTGCATAACAATCTCTATGATAAGGTATTTCCTATCCATCCACACAGCTAGAATTCTTCTCTAGGCTCTTAACACACATCATGATTACTGCCTCTGGCCTTGACCAATGGAATCTTACCCCTCATATCTATTCAGAATGCTGCTGCAAAAATATTCTCCAATCCTGTCACTTTGACCATGTCACTGCTCTCTTTGAATGCCACCACTGGCTCCACCTTCTGTATTGCATCAAACATATGCTGCTCATCTCCAATTTAAAGCCCCTCCATGACCTATCCGAACCTTACCTATCATCTCTCCTTGACTATGGAAATGTCGACTCCCATCTCTGGTCAACCAACTATGTCAGCCTCCATTGCGCAATTGTTACATTTTCAAACAGGCATCTTCATGCTTTCTCCCAGGCGGCTCCTCACTCTTGGGAGGAATGCACTGTAAACATCTGCAAAGCTATCTCATTATTCTCCTTCAAAACCCTCCTTAAAACTCTTTTTTTGTGAGTTTTGTGATGCCTACAAAATGCTGGTGTGCTGAGACCACTGCCTACCACACTGGCCAATGTTGTCTCAGTTTCCTTGTACTCCCATGTCTGTCTGTATCCATCTGTGGTCTCTTGTATTATACTTAGATTGTAAGCTGTTTGGGGCACAGTCTGTCTTTTTGTTCAGTATTTGTACAACACCTAGTGCAATGGGGCCCTGTTCCATGACTAGAGCTCCTAGGTGGTATGGTAATACAAATAAATAATAAAATGGTTGCAAAGGAGGATATCAGCTCTTTGGCCTCATTTACAAAAAATATTTAGAGCCACACAGTGTGGCACTGAAAGCAGAACTGGCCATAATGGTTAAGTAGAATTACTAAATGCAAAACCCAAAATGTGTCCTAAACTTGGGTCTATTAGGGATGTGACAAATCCACAATATGAGGATGTGTGTTTCTTTAAGTTCCATGTATAAAAGCTATCATGATTCAGTGAAGGCCAAGTCTGAATCCAAGTAATGAATGTCTTGTGGACTTTGTGAGAGTACAATTGAAGCTGGCTTTCAGTTTGCACCACTAATGAATAAGGGTGTTGGAGTATGAACTATACGTATCTCTTGCTTGTTGTTGCAGACTAATGTGCAGAGCTAGTCATAGTAGTAGACAATGTTGGGTGCTGGTCTGTATTGCAGCAGGGCTTAGCATCCAGGGCCCCATTATGTACAGCTGAAAGCTGAGACTAGTATTCCATGTGCCTGATGAAGGCTCTGGGAATGGTGTGTGTGTGTGTGTGTGTGTGTGTGTGTGTGTGTGTGTGTGTGTGTGAGAGAGAGAGAGAGAGAGGTATAAAGGACACTAACATGCTCTCTCTCCCTACCTGTAAGATGGCAACATGGCCAATATCCTGTCTGTCTTATTAAATAATGTCTTCTATTGGCAGGTTGGACTGATGGTTAACCAACTGTCAACAAAGATGGCAGTAGAGGAATGGCTGTGGCCCAGGAACTACCATTGCCTCATTATGATAGTCACTGGATTGGGTATGATGGTACTGGAGAGTCAGAAAGCCAAGGGCCCTAGAACAGGCCACTAGATGATGGACGGTGACACAAGAGGCTGGGAAGAGGTTGGTATGCAGAAGACCACTGTGGCCCCTCTCCCATTGTAGAGACTAAACCTGGCATTGCTAAAAGGGCTATGCTGCCTGATTTGTACAATGTTTCTTGTAGAGTCTTTATTAATGACTGGAGGACAAGAGAGGATGGAGAAGAATGTCAACATGTACTGGCATCAGAGGAGCAGTAAGACTCAGCAGCAACAGATTATTCTACATTGCCAAATAGTGCATAAATTTAGTGGGCAGGGATGAAAGAGAACTGCTCTAGACTCTCTTCCACAGCTAGCAGAACCTGCCTCAAGGAGCTCAAACCATCTTATTGTGTGTCTCTGATCACCTCAGCAAGTTTGGACTTTGGGGAATAGATGGATGTGGGTTGTAAGTGCTTTGGGTTGCAGATAAATAATATCAGACTCAAGGCATTCTCTAAAAGAAGCTTGTGTGAGGATGGATTCAATATGGCTGAACATGCTATGTGCATTTTCTTATGTTTGTTGGGGGAAATCCATTCAAGAGAATAAAATAGCACAGTTGTCTTAATTCCCCAATCCAACCCTGTTACCTACCATTTTCTATTGTCCTTGTGCTGGATTCTGATCCAGGGAAAATCAGTAACAGTTTTGCCATTTACTTCAGTGGGAACAGGATTGGGCTCACTGTGTTAGCTGTCCAATATAGGGCCTGATCCTGCTTTCCATACTCTGGCAAATTGGCATTGAAATCATTAAGGATATGGACTCAAGCCTTTATATGGTAAGCTCCTTAAGGTAGGAACCTTGTCGTTCTATCTGTGTAAAGCACCATGCATATCAGTGGTGACCAAAGTAGGAGGCTTGTGTTTGAATGCAGGACTTATCCAATCACTTAGTCTGTGGTTGTAGGTATGCCACATCTGTCTCACTTTGAGTTATCCTCAAGTACATTGCTTCAGCAGCCATGAAAGAATCATTTTTTGTCTTTGGTGACTGTAGTATAAAGTGAAAAACATATGAGAGGGTTGTGGAGAGAAACACTGTAGTGGAATCAACACTCTCTTCTGACTCTCTAGAGAACTCTGAACAATGGGACAAACTAAAACTTCGGTTCATTAGCTGAAATGCTGACTTATTTATTTTTCAGAAAGAGCTGGCATGTCATCTTGTGAGCTGAAGAGTGTGCACATGACAGGTAAGTAACATTTTACTTAAAAAGCCAGATGTGAAATTCAATTATTGTGTGTGCAGGAACTCCTTCAACATATTTCCTGCTAAGGGACTAGAATCAATTGTGTAGAGCAGGTTGGGGTGGAAGTGGGAATGTGTGGGGGAGAGTTGCCTTATTGAAAAGAATTCCTAGCCCTAGATCAATAATTTCCATCAGAGAAAGGATCAAAGGCCCTTCACAGAAATGAAGTGAGATGATCAATGTCTTAATATTTCACATCTGAAGGAGAACTTCTTTTATATTTTTCTTTGAGGGGGAGCAATTTTTTACCATCAGTTCTATTGACTTCAGTGGTATTGCATGGGGTATGTGAGCAGAATTCATACTATTTTATCAATTAATTTATTTAGTGCTAATGAATCGAAGAGATTAAATTGGGCACAGGGACAAGCAGGTGCTGAGGAAACTGTCAATCTTGTATTGCAACATCACTGGCATTCAATGTATTAGAGCAGCCACTGCACAATGTGATGAGCTTATTTTGTGTGTGTATTTGGAAACCAGGGTAAGAACAGCACATTTATGTTGCTTGTGAACCAGATTTAAATTTGAACTCTGGTCACCAGAGGTGAAAGGATAGTATGCTATCCCAATGTACACATTGTGCTGTCCCACAGTAGGATCCTTTTAGGACCTTATAACTAAATTCTGCATCATATACTACACCTATATTTATCATGGGACTTTGAGTATAACAATTAAAGTCTACAACAATGTTTTTAAAAAATATTTTTGCTCTGAGAAACAAAAGACTGTATTTGAATATAAGAGAATATATAATAAAATTATTAAATGTGATCTGGAACAAATACTTTCCACAGATAATTTGGATAAACTGGCTTCAGGTGTAAAATTCCATTGACTTCAGTGGAATTGCATACAGTTACATCAGGGATGAATTTGCCTAACTAGATTTCATAATCTCCAACTGTATGATTTGGTCAAGAATAAAACACAACTCCTTCTCCAATAAGAGCATCAATCCACTTAAACAAACAAAACAAAACAAAAAACCTGCAATCTTAAGTAGAAATGTTAAATTATGATTTTTGTAGAAAAACATGTTATTTTAATTTCATACAGACATGGGTATGTATAGTGTATTTCACAGAGATTGTGAAGAGGGAGAGAGGATGCCAGTACAACGTGAATGGAAGGAGCAGGGTTGACTACACTCCTATGTTAACAAGCAGAACATGACAACCTGTTTCATGATCCGCATAAAATAAAGGGCTTTCCACAGATCATTAGGACAAACTGAACTATGGTTTGCATGAGTGCAAGTCCATGGACCTCTATGGATTTCTACAATTAGATGAGACAGTCCCACGTGCCTAAGAATATCAAATCAAATTAGTCTGGAAAGAATTAAAAGAATGTGAGTAAGACATGATTGGGTCCTACTCCATAAATATCTGCAATTGATCTTATTGTCAAAGATGAAATAGTCAATTGTCATATTCTACCAACTATAGATTTTGTACAATATAGTATAATAGAGCTGTATGCCACTCAAAAACAACCTTAACAGGGACCAACATTACCCACTGGAACTTGCGCCCTAACTGTATAGATACATGCCAATCTTGTCCACTTATATTTGCTTATGCAGTACAAAAGATTGTCACAGAAACTATTTTTGACTTCGGTGATCCATGAAATCTGCAGAATTGTGTCCATAGCTAGTCCTGCAAAAACTGTGTTAAACTTCAATGAGGGCATGCTTATATTTGACACAACATGCCTTCTATATGATGATATGTTAAAGGGACCATTAAAGGTTGGAAAATGTGTGTTATTTATTAATCAAGGACAGCTGCTTTTTAGTTTCCTAACCAAAATTCTTTGGACATAAATTTCAGATAAAGTGATCAACCCAGAGCTCTCAAAATTTGAAGTAATTAAGAAGATAAATCAGGGCCCTAATATCTGCAGCAATGCATAGCTGAGTTAATTCCCATTAAAGTATATTGGAGTCTTTCCAAAGACTTCAGTGGGCATTGGTTTAGACCCTTACAGAGGTGTAGCTGAGTTGACTCCAGAGGAAGTTTGGAACACCACTCTCAGGGCGATGCTCTCATCCTCCCTTGGTCCGACCAACTCAGTTACACCTTCCCTCCTGTTCCATCACAAGATCAGATGGGACAAAGCAACTGTCATTCTGATTGCCCACTATAGTTTTGGTTTCCTGACCTCCTTTGTATGTCTGTCCATCCCCTAATCCCCATGTGATCTGCTGACACAACACAATGGCAACATCAGCATCCCAATCCACAGGTGAGTCACATCAGAGCTTGGTATTTGGATGGGCATCTTCTCTAGATGTGCACAATATCCTCTCCAGCAGCAGGAAGGCATCCACTAGGCGTTGTTTCTGAGTCAAGTGGACACGCTTTGCTTCCTAGGCAGAACACAGAAGCAGTGGGGATTCCCTTCCTCCTGGACTATCTCCTGTTCTTGCAGGCATCAGGTCTTACCCTTAGCTCTCTCAAGGCCCTCTTACTGGCAGTTAGAGCCTTTCACCGCCCTGTGGAAGGACACTTCATCTTTACTCACCTGTTGACTGCTCTGTTTTGGAAGGGCCTTGTCAGAACTTTCCCACCTCTACAACCCATTGCTCCCCAATTGGATCTCAACTTGTTTCTATCTGTACTAATGAAAGTACCCTTCAAACCGCTGGCATTGTGTTCAATGTCCCTGCTTTTCATGAAGGTGGCCTTCCTCATTGCTATCATGCCAATGAGAAGGGTCAGTGAGCTTGGGGCTATGATGCAGACCCTCCTTTCATGACTTTCTATAAAGATAAAGTATCCCTTGTGCGTGCATCCCAATTTTTGGCCAAATGACATTAGCCAATTTCATGTTACTCAATCCATTCACTTACGTGCTTTCTTCCCAAAGCCACATGCCTCAGAAGAGGAACAGTGACTCCACTCTCTCGATGTCCATTGGGCCTTGGCCTTCTACCTGCAGAGGACAAAACTGATCAGGAGATTCCCCCAGATTGTGTGGTGCAATAGCTGAAAAAGTTCAGGGGCAGTCAATTTCCACACAAGGAATATCTAAGTGGATGTTGGAGTGCATTATGCTCTGCTATCAATCATCTAGCCTCCAGCCATCCTCAGAGGTGCGGGCCCATTCAACGAGAGCCCAGGATTTGACCATGGCCTCCCTTTATGATGTATTGCTTTGGGATATTTGTAGAGCGTCCACGTGGAGTTTGCTACACACCTTTGCTATACATTATGCCTTAGTGCAGGACTCTGTGACAGATGCTTTCTTCGGTGCAGCTGTCCTCCGCTCATTTCTCCTGCCTTCATCCTCGCACCATCCTTCCAACTTAGGTACTGCTTGCTGGTCAGCCTCAGTGGAATGCAACACGGAGCATCACTCGAAGAAGAAGAAGAGGAGGTTACTTGCCAGTAGCTGGAGGTTCTTTGAGATGTGTGGTCCCTATTTGTATTCCATTTCCCGCCCTCCTTCTCCTCTGCTCCAGATCTGTTGGATTTGTGGTGGAGAAGGAACTGGAGACGTGGTCGGCCCTCCCTGCCCTTTATCACCTTGGACGAAACCATGAGGTTAATCAGGGCACATGCATGGACCAATGGACATTACTACTTTCAAATTCTCTGGCTCTGGACACATGGTGCACATGCATAAACACTCAGTGGAATACATATAGGGATCATACATCTTGAAGAACCTACAGTTACAAGTAAGTAACTTCCCTGGCCTGGCCAAGGGGCTTTTGTGGCCCCTCTTTACCACCACTGGAGTGTGCAGAACCCTCAGTTCGAGGGAAAATCCCTCCCTTCATCTTTTCAGAGAAATTTGTAATAGAAAATAAACTGAATAATGGACACTTCTGTACCACTCAGGGGCTGGAAAGGGTTTGCCAAACATCATTTTACCAATGGGAGAATTGAACCAGTCAGAGGTAAAGTGACTTGTCCAGTGTGATATAGGAAGTTTTGGGATAGTACCAGGACTAGAATCCATATCTTCTGACTCTGGGTCCTATGTTCTAACCCCAAAATCATCCTTCCTGAAAGATACAACTGATCTCCTTGCCAGTGCAGGACTGTTGCATACAATACTCTTTCTAGTGTTTGTTCTGTAATTTGTAGTAAGCATCTGAATTATGCTCCATAACTTTTAAAATATGTTGCTTAAAACAGCAATGTTGCTCCTATTTAGAAGCCATAAAATATGTCAGATTATCTTTATCTCTAAATTCTGCTTCTTTATTTATTTATTTATTTTCAAATCACTGACGTCTGCTTCCATTTATGTTTACATGCTGGTGGGCTTTACCCTTCCATTATTCTCAGGCTGCAGCCATATGACGACAAACGACAGTGAGAAAGCCTGAAGGTTTTCTTACTAAACTGCTGCAAACCATTTCATAGATTGGAATAAGTGGCCAACTTTCAACTTTCTTATATAATATGATGCAAATAGTTCACTCAGAGAGACAGCTTTCTCATCATTTGTTTATTGTCACGTGGACTATAAGTCTCCATAAGCACGTCATGTATCTGTGTGAAAACTAATTGGAAAAACACATAAAAGCAAAGTATTCACTTCCACAGCTGTATGCTTTATTTGACAAGGATGAAAAATAATAAAATAAATTGCAGCATATAAGTGTATATGTATATAAAATCAGTGTAAATGTATTATCCACATGCATGTCTATTTATATTTAATTTAGTGTAAAGAAAAAATATTATAGAATTACTCTACTGAAGCATAAATTAAGGCTTTATTGTAACAGTCACAGTTTCAGGGTAACAGCACTTGTAGCTGCCCTATCCCCTGGGCCTCTGTGGTCCACTCCAGGAGTGCCCAGTCATGTCTGCGGTCTCCACCTATCACCTGTCTTTGGGCAGGGACCTTGTCCCTCACTCCCTTCTGTGTGTGAGGTTTTAGGACTGCACAGTCCCCTGCCATACACTGATATAGCCGTCATATATGGTCAGTCAAAGCATCCAGGCCAGGTGGGGAGACGACGTGTGCCAGCTCATCTCTGATGTTGTCATTTAGGCCGAAATGAAAATGATATTGCTACATGATCTCGTTCCACCTGGTGTCTGCCACCAAACAGTGGAACCTCACAGCATACTTAGCAAGAGGCCATCACCCCTACTGCAATACCTGAAGGGCGGCCTCAGCTGTCCGCTCATGGTTAGGGTCATTGAAGATCACAGTCATGGCTTGAATTAAGTTCTCAAGCTGTCCCAGGAGTGAGCTTGCTTTCTCTAGGAAAGGGGCTGCCCAGGCCAGAGCCTCCCGAGTAAGCAGACTGATAATCAGTCTCACTCTGGATTGGTCAGTGGGGAATGACTGTGGACGCAGCAGAAATAGGAGCTGGCACTGATTAAGAAACCCTTGAAATTTATCACAATTGCTGTTACGTTTGTTGGGCAGGGGAATCTTTGGCTCAGGGAAGGGGGGGTTGGTATTTGAGACACTGATGTCTGTCCTTTGAGCACTGCATTCTGCACCTGCAAGGTGGTGACTGGGACCAGCAGGGTCTGTAAGGCACCACTTTATCGAACAGGGAAATACTGGCCTGCGAGGGATATATTCTAGAAACTGGGCTGGACCCCTTATCAGCCCTTGTTCTGTTTTTTGTTAGTGCTGCTCAAACTGTCAGAGACTGGGACATGGACAGTCATGCCTAGCGGTTGGAGCAGGAGTTGGTAGCCAGGAATAGGAGCCAACAGTCAGAGCTGGGTTACTTGGCAAAGTTGGGCCAAAGCAATAGCAGGCCTGGGCCCAAGGCTGGAACAAGGCAGGGGCCAGGCAGGTATAGGAGCTATTGCAGCCAAGGGGAAATGCTTGGGCAGCCAGAGAAAGGCAGAGAAAGCCTGCTGTCTTCCTCAGCCAATCAAGAGGGGTGTTCTGCTCACTCCAGGCAGTTGAGCTGATGAAGCCCAACTGTGCTCATGAGAGGTGTTCGTATGTCTACCTAGCTGTGTCTACTTGGGGGTTACATTGGCATAGCTGCAGTGCTCAGGGGTATAGATTTTCATATCCCTGAGAGCCATAGCTCAGCTAAGTTTTAAATGTAGATCAGGCCTGAGTAATTGGCCAATCAGGAAGAGGTAAATGGTCTTACCCGCTGCTAAGGCTGCAGCTGGCTTCATCCCCCAAAGCTAGACAGAAATATCAAGCCTGGAAGGACTAATCAGAGTAAAAGGGAGGAAAGAGACTTTGTGGGATTGGCTCTCCGGTGAAGGGATGATCTTTTCCTTTGTTAAAGCCCCAAAGGAACAGGACTCTAGGGGTCTGAGAATTACAGCCCTCCTAGAAGAGTGTGAAGGGGCAGTGGGACTTGCCTGAGGAGCAGCTCAGCCTGCACACCGTTCTGCCATTCAGCAAGTGGGAAAACAGGATCAGGTTCCTTTGAGGTGAGGGAAAGCATGAAGACTAGCTGTGTTTAAAGCTCCTCTCCCTCTGATTTGAGTTATCCGTTCTTCTGACTTTCAGTTTGTTGAGCCCCTCTAGGCTTCCTTGAGAGAAAGGAGAGGCCTAGGAATCAGATGAGGTGAGATGTATTTGTGTTTGCCTGAGCCCTCTGGAATTACCACCAGTCTGTGCCTAGCTTAGGGAGATCAGAGGGCTTCTGTTCCCCACAACCCTGCTCTGCCATGCATCTTCCTGCTGTGGCCACTCTGCCATTGTACACCGTGGGTCTCACAGAGTTAGGTTTTTAGGTCAGTTAATTCAATCTATTTACTAGAAATAAACTCAAAACCTTGGATCCAAACACATTTGACCTTTGTGGTAGGAGTATAGAAATCTGAATTTCCCAAATGTCCCTTGCCTTTGATAACGATCCTAAACCAAAACTCTGAAATTTGGGTGTTTGAAATCTACTCATGGATCTGAATTTTGTAACTTAAACCTATCTCTCATTCATGCTCTTGCGTTTCTGTGGCAAGCATAGTACGCGAGGATTATTTTTAACCCACATTAATGTTGCTACCTATTAATTAACTGGAGGAAAAAACAGGGAAATAACCTAAAATTCACCAGATTTGCATCTAACTATCTAGCAGATGAAGAATGAGTGGTGCCACCCCCATGCAGCTTCTGTGGAAAATTGTCTTTTGCACACGTGCTCATATGATGGGAAATACTGTATGCATGGACCTAAAATGGAAGCTACTGGGCTCTGCTTCTCTGACAGCAGAGACAGCTGAAAGCTCTCCCCTTTATTTTAAAATGAGTCTCATTTTAAGAGTAGGTGGCAATTTTGGTATTGTCTTACTGATGCTGGCATCTCCATTTTTCCACAGGCAGCATTTACTATTCATGTTGTAGACTAAGAGACGTATTGGAGCATGAGCTTTCGTGGGTGAATACCCACTTCAACACGGCTACCCTTCTGATATTATTCATGTTATGTTTATGGAATGTGTACAGAGAAATTAGATAAAAAACAATAAATACTGTTGCTGGAAAGCTGCAATGTAACACTACTTTATTTCTGAGAATCCTGAACTCTAGCACACAAAAACTAAAACCAGAGGGAGACAAAGCAGGCTGCTCCATAGGATAGAAAGGCACAATTCAACCTAATTTCCTCTAGGCTGGCTCTTTGCAGACTGTCTGCACTAGACTCAGATAGCAGGCTTCGTTAAAGACCCTTGCAAGCAGGCTGGTAAACTCTTTTATATTTAAAGTGATAGCTTGTAATTTTAATACAGTTTTCAGTACCCCACAATTTACAATATTAATCAGGATTTTAAATGTCTTGCATAATCAACTGACAGGAGTTTTCTGGAAAAACACAGTAATTTACTTGGCTATGGATTTCTTAAAGTTGTGTGATCAATGCGTCATCATGGTTTGCATGGTTAAACTGCTTGGTTATTCTTGGAAAAGCAGGTATTTTTAGTCATGTGTGCGCATTTGAATTATTCACCACAGGATCATGTGGAAAATTATATACGTCATTAAGAAATAAGCGATAATTGTGTGTCACCAGCTATCAATGATCTTTAAGAAGACAATGCCTATCAGCAAAATTGTCATTGAGTTGGTAGTGGAACGTGTGAACCCTGAAGAAACTATTGAAGATAGGCTCATTAGCAAATGTTCATTTCTTTAAACTACAGACTGAACATGTTGACAGTGAAACTTAATTGCCAAGAATGTATTTAGTTTAGAATTATTGAACCAAACACTGGAGGACTTTTAGAGGCAAATACATTGTCAGACCATCTTTCTTATTTAAATAAGACCATTGTTTCTTTAATGATCATACTACAACTTTTGAGCTAAAATAAAGGACCATTAAAAACAACAGTCCTGTTATTTTTAAATTTGTGTTTGTATTTATATAAATTGGTGTGGGTGTTTCATGGTTCACCTGAAATTAAAATGAATTACTCTTGTTCTGAGGTGGTTTTAATATTTTTCTCAGAGCCTGTCACTGATAGATCTATACTATAAATTCACATTTCAGTGACAGACTAAGACATTAAAGAGCCATATGGAGACACAATAAGCATTTGACTAAACATTTTCAGTATGGCTGAAATAATGTAACTGAATGATTCAATGGCCATCTTCCATTGCTGAGGAAAGCTCAAGTCTTAATGAAAATTTATGCACTGAAGGAAAAAAGCAACTGTCAAGTAAAGTAGTAAATATAAACTTTCAGGGTCTGGCAGGCACTTAAGCACATGCATACTATAAACATATGCATAGTCCCCCTGAGTACCCTGATGTTGTATGCTCAAATTTATACTTGCTTAAACAGCTTGCTGAATCAGGGCCTGAAATCTTAGAGACTGATCCTATCCCCACCTCTGCAGCTGTGGAGTCCCAGATCTGTCAGTTTGTGTGGTCTCACTGTTCTGGAGGGGCAGGAACTGGGGATTCTAGAGAGAGCCATCATCAGTACTCTAGAAAGTGTTGTCATTTCCCAGCCCTCACAACAAAATTCAGTTAAAGATACATGAAAGATTTTCAAAGTTCATCTCTGGACTTGGGGCTCAGCCCTAGAGCCAAGCTAAATGTCAGGGACTGCAGGTCTCCAAGACTCTGAGGAGCTGGTATATTCCAACCTGCTAACAGTGTCAGAAATAGCAGCTCAACTTGGACAGAGGACTTTGGCGCTGGCCTCTGATTGGTGGAACTTTGGGGGTTCTGACTGGTTCCCTGCTTTTATTGGAACCAAGCACAGGAACAGGAAGCCGTCTGTGCAACTGGGTTTCCCCTGCTTAGGACTGCTTCCCTTGCATTACCTGTTCCCACTGCCTGACTCTGATCTCCTGCCTGCCTTCTGTCACTGACTCTCAGTTCGCTCTTTGGCCTGTCTTCTCCTCTGACCTGGTAACATGACTCTGCCTGACACCTGACTCTCAGTCTGCCCACTAGCATATCTCAGGCTCTGATCTGGTATCTGACCTCGCCTGGCTCCTGATTCTTTCTCTGACCACCCATGTTGCAGTCGTCACTCTAAAGCATTTGGGTGCTGAGCTCTTTTGAAAATTTGGCACCACTTGACTGTCTACATAATAATTTATAAAAGTAGAGATGAAACATGATATTGACTAAAGGTTATACTGGCAGAGTCCCTCATCCCAGCAAAAGTGCTACTTTCTTGAGAATATCATTTAGGGAGAGATTTCTGTGTTTTGTGTGTAGTATAATCAACTAAAGGGCATGTACAATATAACATTTAGAAGGAGATTATCCAAAGACAAAATGGGGGCTAGGTCACCAACTCCAACTCACCCTGACTTTCAATGGGAGTTGGAGAACTAACTGCCTTTTGTGTCTTTGAAAATATCACCCTTAGTCTGTTTTGTGCAATAAATATTGGCTGGAAAACTCAGCCTAGTTTTTAATAATTTTTTTTGCCCACTAGCAAATGTGTGACTCATGTGACTCAAATCATTAAAAGTGTGCTTCAAGCATGAGCCGGACCTGCGTGGAACTAATTTTTGACTAGCGTCCCTGTCATGTGATAGATTTTTAACAGCTAGGAGGCAGAGACTAAGCCATTTCATAATGCAGGGTTAAATAAGGATGACCTTTATAAGGATTTACTCCATTTTACAGAGAGAGAGAGAGAGAGAGAGAGAGGTGTCACAACACAGGATTGACTATACTGCTCCATATATTGATCTTAATACTGACCTGCAGCACTGTCCTCCTGTTGGATATGAGGGCATTTCAGCTCTATGCTCATTAAATTGTAAGCATCCTTTGATCACAGTGCCAGTCTTCCTACATGTAGTAATTTGTGATCTCTTCAACTGTAAAGCAAAGTTGACTTGAGTTGAAAGGCCACCAAACCAGGATAGGACCAATAAACCTGTGTCTAATACAATACATATAGTTGATCTTGTTACACCTAGAATATTTTTTCCAGAAGTAAATGCACCATGGATCTGTTAGAGATTCTGTATGTCTTTACTGACGATGATACAAACTTATTTCAATGTTCACTTTTTTTTAGTTCATTATCAACATTTAGCCTATTACTTTGAGATATTTTAGCCGTCTCCATAAAATGTCACTGTTAGTATAAATATGGAGAACATATGGGATTAAAGTTCTTAAATGAGAGACTATCCTTGTTTGGGTGACAAATAGGCCTCTCAAGAAATTTCCCCTCGCAGCATTTCCATCTATCTCTAAGTGGAAGGTATTGTGTTGTTTGATTGTGCAGGCTAGAATTTCTGCTGAGCCAGAAAACTGCAGCACCAGTAGAAGGTGTGATGAAATGTGAATGTTCTTAAAGTTTTATCTGAATACTGTGTCTGTGCCTCAGTTTCCCCTATGTGTTACTCAAGTATCTAGGTTGTGGGAGAAGGGTTTGTGATCATTGCAGAGACCTCAAGAGAGCAAGTGTGACTGCCATCTGGCTGCCTGGGCACAGATAATGGCTGACATTTTGTATCCTGGCAGCTGATGTCTGGGGACCATCCTCTGCCAGAATCAGCTAGAGGTGGTGGAGAGCAAAGTGAGAGGTGCAGGCCAGGTGAGAGACAAAGGGAGGAGGTGGGGCAGAGGGTCATGACTGAGGCCAGGCTGCCAGAAGCTGGTCAGTCTCCTGGTTTGGGACTCGGGGGCAGAGCCCAGGGCTCTGGGCTCTGAATCCCTCCCCTCCAAGATGGACTTTGCTGTAACTTCATGCTTTCTGTGCTAACAAGATCTGTTCTACTCTGTGTTCCCGACAACTAATAAACCCTTCTGTTTTACAATACTGTCTGTGGGTAGACATACTATGCTAGAGTCCTGTCTGACTTCATTGAGAGTAGTTCCAGAGCACCAAGACTGACTCCGTGACTGCTGGTGGGATGAACTGCACCTCGTGGATGGTTGGCCTGCTGAGGGCACCAGGAGCATCCTGCAATAAGTGATTGGGAGCAGTAAGACAAAGGGGAATAAGAGGAAACAGTGGAAAATGGTGTATAACTGTCTTAAGGACATTGTAGACCTGTGCAGAGGGAGAGGGTTACGCATTGGAAAGATCATCAAGGGGCATCTGATTGCACATCTGGAGGAGGATGATCGCTCTAAGGAGCAGGATCCTGACCCAAATGGGGCTACAAAAGGCTTTGGGAGCAGCTGGAGTGGCAGCTGGGCATCCCTAAGAGCTGTGAGCCCAGACAACAGGGGGTCTTCACTGTGTTTCCCGTCAGTGGAGCGGAGATGGATAAAATTGGAGCTGAGACTAAAAGAGCTGGAGGAGCATGAGAAGGAATGAGAAGACGGTGAGAAACAGCAAAAGCACGAGGAAAAACAGCAGGAGAGGCAGTGGCAGCATGAACTGGCAATGGCCGAGCAGAGAGGCAGAGGGACTCCCCCGTTGGTGAGTAGGGATAGACCCCAGATTGCCAATTCTGCAGGGAACTTACATATTAAATTATTGGCCCATTTTAAGGAGGGGGAATATGGATGCCAACCTCACTGCCTTTGAGAAGACTTGCAATTTGAACCAGGTTGATCCTTCAGAAAAGCTCCGGTATCTAGCTCCCTTGCTGGGTCCCCAGACCATAGAAGCCTTTAGCCAGATGGGCTGGAAGTAGACAGGCTTCCATGCCCAGCCTCAGCATATATGTGTGGTTGTCCTCTCCTCGGCCCAGACCCCTCTGCTCCCCAGTGGGAGCAGAAGGTGGTGGTGAAAGGGGAGACATTCCTGGAGTGGTGAGATTCTGGGACAAAGAGAACTCTGGTCAGACCCCAGGTGGTGCAGCCTCACCAGATGCTGAAGGGCTGTGTAACCTAGGTGAAGGTTCCAAGTATGAAGCCATTTGCCCTGCCTATGGCTCAGATCCCGGTGCAGACAAAGGAAGGATCAGGGTGGCTAGTAGTTGGAGTTGTAGTAAGAGGAGGCCCTAAGATATAAACCTTGGTATCAGAGACCCGGTATGAGGTCTGAGGCCTGAACTAAAGTAATGGTCAAGACTTTGCTAACATAAAGCAAAGTTAAGCTGTGAACCAGAGGCAGGCCCTGCTCACAGAAGCTGGCAAAGAAAGGGCTGATGCTGCATAAACATATATTCACCTAGCATACCGAAGTATAAACACAGCATTAGACTACACTATACTGAAACATTCCATAGATAATAAAAGGACAGGCCGACCCATCCCAATGACAGGGGCAAAAGGGTAAAATGATGGATAGAGTTGTTTTGATCGAACCAACATGTACAAGGTAGAAGGCGGCACCTAAATACGTAGAGAGGTTGAACCTTGCTGCGTAGAGGGGTGGCACCTCAGTACGTCAGGAGTGATGTGTAACTTGTTTGTACCTGTGTATAAGAATATACCCCTGGGGCGGTGTCTTTGTCCAGCCTAGGTGGCAGTGGAAAGTCCCGCCACTGACTGAGTTGAGTCCATTGCCAAGAGGCACTTTCTCGTAGTATGCCCTGAATTAGACTAAGAAACCTACAGGGAACTGCCATTGTGTCCGAGGTCGCAATAAACCTAGTTGACGTGACTTTGCATCTTACTGGACTTTGTGGTTATTGGGGGTTCTCGTCGGGTCTGCTGTGTCAGCTATCTGCGCAGAGTGGGACAGCACACAGAGGGAACACATGCACGCAGACGAGTGATATCAACATTGGAGAGAGCAGAGCACCATACCGGTACAACTCTGACAACAGGAGTCCTCCAAAATATCAGCTTTGATGTCTTTTGGGGGAACAGGGCCGCCCGGGGGGGAGGGGGGCAAGTGGGGCAATTTGCCCCAGGTCCCGGGCTCCGCAGGGGCCCCCACGAGAATGGCTGAGTCCCCAGCACGACCCGACCCCGTCTCCGCCCCTCTCCCGGAGCCTCAGCGCATCCAGGAGCTTCCCGGGACAGCGGTGCAGCGTGGCTCCGGCGGGGCCCCTGATTCCCGCCCCGCTCAGAGCCACGTGGTCAGGGGGCGGGGCTGTGAGCTCCAGGCTGAGCTGGGATTCTGAGGGGGGCGGGCAGTCGAGGGGCAGGAAGTGGGTGAGGGTCGGATGGGGGCAGGGCCAGGCTGTTTGGGAGGCACAGCCTTCCCTACCCTAAAGCTCATTCAGCAGTTTGAGGCTTGCAGAAGAGCCAAGCTGTTAGCTTTTCCATTAGGGCTACCATCCCTTTCACTTCTCAAATGCCAAATTATAGTCTATATTTAATTTCAGTGCCATAGGGAGATTCATGTCAGGGGAGGGTAGCTTCATCTAAAATTAGCCCTGGGGGAGGGATCACATGAGAAGAGCAATATCCTTCCCAACCCTACCAAGGGAGACCCCCCCTCCCCTGCTTTCCCTGAGGCTCCAGAGGGGTTAATTCAGTGGTTCTCAAACTTTTATACTGGTGACCCCTCTCACATAGCAAACCTCTGAGTGTGACACCCCCCCTTATAAATTAAAAACACTTTTTTATATATTTAACACTATTATAAATGCTGGAGGCAAAGCGGGGTTTGAGGTGGAGGCTGACAGCTCGTGACCCCCAGTAATAATCTCGTGACCCCCTGAGGGGTCCTGACCCCCAGTTTGAGAACTCCTGGGTTAATTTAATTTTAGCACCCTGTGTCCATTCACATGCATGTGCTATTTTGAGCATTTCAATTTTTACAACATAGGCTCATCCCAGATTCTGGAACAAGCTCAAATGCTCAGTTTGTGGAATATGTACATAAGCTATACTAAAGACAAACCCACAGTAACCGTCTCCAGTTTGTGAGGGACCCCATGGAGCCAGTCTCTAGGAAACAGATAAATGCATGGTGGTTAAGTCCATTAATGGCTATTAGCCAGGATGGGTAAGGAATGGTGTCCCTAGCCTCTGTTTGTCAGAGGGTGGAGATGGATGGCAGGAGAGAGATCACTTGATCATTACCTGTTAAGTTCACTCCCTTTGGGGCACTTGGCATTAGCCATTGTTGGTAGAAAGGATACTGGGCTGGATGGACCTTTGGTTTCACTCAGTATGGCTGTTCTTATGTTCTAAGCTAAATGAACCCAAAGTTATGGAGACAGATATGAGTCAAGGAAGCAGCAGAGTATCAGAAACCTGGAAAAATCTCTGACTGGATAGGCTCAGGCATTTGGTCACAAGCTGAGGTGGTTCAAAAGTTTTGGATCTTTTTAAGCAGAATTTTTTTTATTGTTTCTTTAAACAATCAAACACAGCAAGCAGCAGATATTTGGCCACACACTTCTGAAACCCCAAACCATATTTAGGTTTTGGCA
Source organism: Mauremys reevesii (assembly GCF_016161935.1). Taxonomy (NCBI): domain Eukaryota; kingdom Metazoa; phylum Chordata; order Testudines; family Geoemydidae; genus Mauremys; species Mauremys reevesii. Next base: position 304,613,738 of record NC_052623.1, read on the forward strand.
GACTAATTTCAGCTTTTCAATTAAAAAAAAAAACAACAAATTTTGAAGGAAAGTAGACATTGTCCGTGATTTTTTTCTGCTTTTTAAAAACCCCTAGTTTTCAATCCAGAAAAAGTTTTGACGGTAAATATTTGTCCAACCCTTTTAATGAGCTTTAGTGCCTTTTAGCACTAGCTGATGCTGAGAACCAGTGATACCTTGTAAAGAAGTTTTCTCAAAACTGGGTTTGTGCCACGATGCAGAAGGTTTATTTTTCCCAGGGCCGCCTGGGGGGCGGGGGGAGCAGGGGCCCCCACAAGAATATAGTATTATATAGTATTGCAATTTTTTTTATGGAAGGGGCCCCCGAAATTGCCTTGCCCCAGGCCCCCTGAATCCTCTAGGTGGCCCTGTTGGGGAATGACTGTGTCTCTTTGAGACAGTATCCAGGCCCTGATCCTGTAACATCCAAGGATTTGAATTTGAATCCAGGAACCAACCGGCTAGGACTGACGCTATCAGTGGGGTGGTAGCTGAGACCCCAGCTGAGTGTGGGGAGACATAGGGCAGGATGACTGCCAACCAGGATTGCCTTGTCTGAGGTGCAAGATGCCCTGGGAAGGGCGCTGCTGGTGATGGAGACTTCTGGTTAGAGGATGTCCAAGGTCAAGATGGAGTCTCTTAACCAAGAGAGCCTGAATCACAGCCCTCCAGACAGGGGGGCAGGGAGAGGCCCCGATTCCAGTTTGAACCCCAAGGATTTTGGGGTGGCAAAAGGGCACTGGACACATAAACCTCCTATGTGTGGCCTGTAAGTGTCATCAAGCACACCAGACCTAAGAGAGGACATGAAACTGGAAGAGCCTGGTGTAACTCCCACCAAGGAATAGGAGAGATGCTGTGGTATGCATGGAAACTGGTGGGTTTGAACTTCCACAGGCCAAAGTGACCCTGCTCAGTTTGGTCTTGAAGGGAGGAAAGATGTGACGAAGTTGGAATGTTCTTAATGTTTTGTCTGAATACTGTGTGTGTGCCTCAGTTCTCCTAAGTGTTACTCAAGTGGTGGGACAAGGCTGTGTGATCATTGCAGAGACCCCAAGAGGGTAGGGGTGCTGAATGCTCTGAGGTCAACCCCCGGAGGCGCTGAAGCTAAGGAGGCTTCTTGCCCTGGTAAGAGTGTACCCTGAGGGGAGACATACTGTGTGTAACCCTTCTGCCAGGTGGAGCCAGCAGCAACCAGGGCCGGGTTCAATATCTAGAGGTTCCTTTGCATTGATAGAACACAGAACCGGCTCGACCCCCCCCACCAAGTAACCTGGGAAAATTACAACTCCCCCTACCCCAGGGTGCCTCTGAGAGGCAATACTTCCCCATTTGCAAGCACAGAGTCTGAATGTAGAAAAGAAACTTTTAATGAAAGAAGAGGAGTCACCAGAAACTAATTAGGGAAAATGCCACAAGCAGGATTCATAAATATAAAACTGTGAGCAGGACACCCACCCCACAGTGCATGGGGCAGTGTCTTCTGCCTCATGTTCTTGAGTTCTACAACCAAAAGTTCCTTCACTGTGTCTCCCTCTGCTCCCTCACCATACCCCACTCATAATGGTTGTCTTTGGTCAATGAGGACCCAGGGTTCAGAGGTGCATCTGTGTGAGTTCACCTCCCACCCGGGGAAGAAGGCACCTTGCTTTCTCTGCCCTCTGAGCACTTGCTGTGACTGGCCACTGTGCCAGCCGCTCGTTCCACTGGCCGCCCGCCTTTCTTGCTGGCCACTCCTGCTGGCCACCCGTCAGTCACCTTCTGCTGCTACCTGCCTCCCTGCTGGTCAGTCTCTTAGTGATTTTTAGTTCTTAGCTGGTGGGACAGACATGGTCCCACTACAAGGAATTTCAGCTCTGATTGAGCATTTAAAATAACAAAGAGGCCCCCAATGAAGCCTATTTAGTGCTTTCTTTGAACAGTGGGGAGGAACAGGTTAAAACAATCTGGGGATCCCTAGGGAGAGGCCAGACCATCTGACTGGGACACCTGTCCCCACCCCTTTTACTTTCAGAGGGCTCTGGCATTCAAGCCCCTGGCTTAATGAGGTCCTTTCTGCTGAGGGTAACCCCCTCATTTGAGACAGGTTAAGCACAGTTCTGCTCCTCATTCATACAATAATGACAACACACTGATAACAGCATTTCACTACCTCTGCAGTCAGTACTAAAGTGATTTGTAACCCAACACCAGCCAAAGTTGATTACTTTGAGCAACACCACTCTATCTGCTGGATAGCTAAGCAGAGTAGGTGTGTTCATGTAAATACAATTTGCCCCTGAAATCTCTCCTACTCCCAGCTAGCTGTCGGGAGAATTAATTCAGTTCATTCAAATCCTGCATACATCTGCTGGAGTTCTATCTGACAATTAACAGCTCTGCAGGAGAAAGGAAGGTTAGAAGGTTAATTGTTTTAATGAGCCATAAAACCACTCTCTCTGTTTGGTCTGTGATTTTTAGTGTCCAGCAGAGTTGTGAATTTAAGATCCCAGGCTCACCTTTAGAGGTGTTGTGCAGGTTTCCTTTGAGGATGATGACGGATAGGTCAGATATGAAGTCATCGCTTTGTGAAAAGTTTCGCCCATGGGTAATTGGGTTTTTTTGTCTTTCATCATTTTTCTGTGTGAGTTCATTCAAGAGCACAGTGATTGTCTGCTTTCACCCACACTAGTCTCTTGAATGAACTCACACAGAAAAATGCTAACATAGAAAAACTTCATCTCACCTTTGGGCAAGCACTTCTCCCTTGAACTTTAAATGGACAAGTGTAATGTTGCAATTATTTCCCTTCCTGTTATAGTTAATTCACCAGCAACACTGATAGCAAACTGTTTCCTCATTTGAAATACAAATACAAGTAATTACAAAATAAGTAGGAATTAAAATACAGGATAACAAATTTTCACTGCTTTTGAGCCTGCTGGTACAATATTTTTTCAGTTAGATGTTAGTGAAGTACGTATTAAGCATGAAGGCTATTAAATATTTTCAGATTATCACAAATATCTGTTTGAAATAGTTGCTTTACATGTTTTATCTGATGAAGCTTACCCATGAAAGCGTATGCTCCAATACATCTGTAGTCTTTAAGGTGCCACAGGACTCTTTGTTGCTTTTTACAGATCCAGACTATCACGGCTACCCCTCTGATGTTGTGTCTCTGCACTTATAAACCGTAACTCTGTTTTGGAAGGTACTGTACTAGGAGATTCTTAACATTTGGAAGGCTAGTGCAGTGGGAGGTGGACTAAGGGTTAAAACTAGAGCTAATCAGATAACTCACTGAACACTTAAATGAATTTTGTGATTCTTTAAAATAAATTACTCCACAACTTCTAATTATTTGCCCAGCTTCTGGAGCTGCACTAATAATTCATGAATATGTTTGCATTTTATGAAAGTTTCATATTAAAAATGTATTTTGGAGCTGAAACATCTTGGAGATTTGCATCAGACAATTTATTTAGGTTTTTTAAATCTTGTTTTTATTTCATCATCTCATGAATCATGTTCAGCATTTTATTTACAATTTTAAAAGGATTTTCTCCCACAAGATGGCACTATAATCCTGTAGATAATTGTAAGGGAAGGATCACAACTTTTTTTTTAAAATATACTTTTTAGATACAAACTTTCAAAGCATACATAGGAAACAACACTATGAAGAGGCTGTTTCTAGCAGATTTTATAGCGACAACTATAAAATCCTAGTAGAAAAAACTTTCGATGACTGTTTTAACTATTGTTATTGGTAATCATGGCAGAAGTAAATGTAAATTTGATACTTAATCTTTTAAACAGAAAATCAGTTTTTTTAACAGATTTACCCCTTCCAGATTGCCCAGGGTAAACATGAGGAATTTTGGAGTGGAATATATTCTCAAATATCATATTAATGATTCAGTAATTTAGGCCCTGATTCAGCAAAGCACTTAAATATGTGCTTAATTATAATCACACACTTACGTTCTCTGCTTAATAGAGTTGGACTTACTGTGCTTAAGTACTTTGCTGAATGAAGGTTTTAGACCAGACTAGGTCAAAATCTGGGCCTTTTTGCCAGTGCTCCCCTCTCCCCAAAACAGATGCAAAATAACTGCAAATATAATGCTGGTTTTTTTCCACCCATATTCTTACTGGGCCAGAAGTGTTCACATACACCTCTACCCCGATATAACACGACCGGATATAACATGAATTCGGATATAATGCGGTAAAGCAGCGCTCCGGGGAGAGGGGGGGACTGCGCACTCCAGCGGATCAAAACAAGTTTGATATAACGCCGTTTCACCTATAACACAGTAAGATTTTTTGGCCCCGAGGACAACGTTATATCGGGGTGGAGGTGTAGTTGCCAGCTGAGATTAATTCTGTGAGGAGCATCAGGAATCCCAGCAGAGAAAGATGAATAGTGAATGGGAAGCTATTAGCTCAAATGTATGTATTATACCCCTTGACTATGGGTCAGAATGATTCATTCACAATTTGGCTGTGAATTCTAGATCTGAAGGCTCCAGGAGCCAGACTTACCTTGTATCCATTCAAATGCACCTGGAAGAATGTCTGGAAAGGTTAATCTTTATTTTAATTATATCCACTGCCTGTAGTGACTCAAGAGCGTGAGTAACAGCCTCAGAGCAGATTGTTAGGAACCAGGGCACAAACCCCAAACTGGCTGGGAATTCTACATTTACAGTTATTAAGTGTAGACTCTTTGGGCACTATAACAGCCTTAACATGGTGTCACAGACAGTCCCCTTGGGTACTCAGATTATCTCACCACCCAGCTGAGCATACCTTTGTTATAGATGTTCCCTTACACCAAGAATCACAGCAATATTCAGTTACTCCCAGTCCCAAAGGATCATTCACTTACCCCAGGTCATTTGCACCTTAGATCTCACACCAAAGACCATGCTTGTAGCCAATCCTATAATACATGATATAAAGATTTATTAAATAGGAAAAGGAAACCAGAGAGTTATTTACAAGGTTAAAGCAGGTAAACATAAGTACACAACTGAGCTACAATCTTAAGTTTCTGAAGGCAATAGAAGCTTCTGTAAACAGCAAATGCTATATGTCCTTTAGGGCTAACCCAGGCTAAGCTGCTATGGATCTCTTGCTTATGCCTAGAAAACCTTGCCCCCCGGAGCCCAAGCAGCATAGAAATAATCAGTTCCTTCTTGTTATGGTTTTTATTCCCCTTCTGCCATGTGCTCTGAGCTGCAAATTCAGATGATGGGAGGAATCCACTCGTGTGACTCATGTTTGTGGGGAGGAGGGCAGAACAAAAAAAAACTTTTATCCTTTTGTTGATGGTATATTGGGAAATTCCAGTTGCAATGTCCCACAATAGTCTGTCTGCTATCAATGGACCTTTCCTTTTGGGAGGAGTGTAACAATTTTTGTGAAGATCAGCCCTTCACACTAATGTCTTTATCCTGACTGGTGATTTACATGTCACACAGTTTCACAATACAACCCCTCAAATATTACCTTGCTCTATGGGATACAGATGTTACAAGTGACATTAATGCATGCAGCAATTCACAACCATTCAATAAAGTCTAAACACATTATTTTATAATTCTAATACCTATTTTAGCAATATTGACACTCAGGTGAGCCAGACAGATGCCAGCTTCGTATTTGTCAGTGTTCAATTGAGACATGGCAACCTTGGTGTGTGCTGGCACTTGGACTGCCAGCATCACAGTAGGTTTCAGATACAACAAACACAGTAACTATATAACTAAAGTAAATCTTCTGGGTTATGGATTCTGATGGCATAAACAATGAGATGTTGGGTCAAGCATGTAGCCGCTCTATCACAGCAGTATCATCCAGAGACATCAAGCGCATCTATCCACCATCAAGATGATAAAAAGGGCAGTCCATAACCAGAGGACATGCTGCTTGTTCCTGAGCTTCACAGAGGCAGGAAAGGTTGCTCAAGAAGCCCCAATGGTACAGATGTAAGTTAAATACCTATGACCACAGTGTATCCTGTTTCAACAAAGAAGGATATCTTGGTTCACATGGTGGATCTAAGGTGCATGTGAGAGCTGATTTGGATAGACTAGGGAATGTAGATCTGCGTCCCCTTACCTGCCAAGAAATGTGCTATTGATTCAAAACATAGTCCTGCACCAGCTGTTGCTGCTGTTTCTTAGGGCAGGTCTACACTAAGGGCGGGGGTCGAACTAGGGTACGCAAGTTCAGCTACGTGAATAGCGTAGCTGAACTCGAAGTACCCTAGTTCGAACAACTTACCCGTCCAGACGCCGTGGGATCGAAGTCTGCGGCTCCAAGGTCGACTCCGCCACCGCCGTTTGCAGTGGTGGAGTACCGGAGTCGACCGGAGCGCCCGGGGAGTTCGAACTATCGCGTCCAGATTAGACGCGATAGTTCGAACTCCGAGAAGTCGAACTCACCGCGTCGACCCGGCAGGTAAGTGTAGACTAGCCCTTAGAAAGGTCGTGTCTGATATACTGACTGAGAGACTCGACTATGACAGAAAAAGGGGGTCTTGACCTTAACTGGTTTTGCTGAAATGGGTTTGAGATGAAATTATGAAGTAAGCTGTTTTTATAGTTGGCTACAACCAGGGCCCTGCTTTCATGCTTAATTGCCAGGGGAGCAATGCCAGCTGGGATCAGAAGGCTGGAAACTGGAGTTGTCCTGGTAGCACCAGTGATGATACAAAGGGCAGAGATCGTTGAATCTAGCTTGCCACAGTGATGACTGGAGCCCCTTCCTGCCCCACAGTATTCAGCAGTAAATTAAGGAACCTCAATATATTCTTTATTCAATAGAATAAAATATGCTAAAAGGATTTCATCCTTTTGATATTAGAAGATGTTTTTTAAAGAGGATGAGGACAGTCTTGTGCTTAATGCTCTGGATTGGAACATAGAAGGGGCTGTGTGCAATTCCTTGCTCTGCCAGACTTCTGCATGACCTTGGGTAAGTCAATTACTCTCGCTGTTCCTCGGTCGTCATCTGTAAAATGGAAATTATAATCCTCTCTTGCTTTCTCCCTTGGTTGTTTTGTCTATTTAGAGCACAAATGTTCTTGGATCAAGAACAGTCTCTTACCGTATATATTTACAGCACCTAACACAATGAAGGCCTGTCCTTGGTTGTACCTCTGAGTACTACTGTAATTCTACTAATAATTAGAGTAAGAAATTAGCCAGGCCATGATTCTCTAATTCCTTTACAGGAAAGAGGGTAGTTCCATGTATTTATTGTAAGAGTATGATATTACACTAAAACAACGAGGAGTCCTTGTGGCACCTTAGAGACTAACAAATTTATTTGGGCATAAGTTTCATGGGCTAAAACCCACTTAATCGGATGCATGGAGTGAAAAATACAGTAAACAGTATATATATGACTAAGTGGGTTTTAGCCCACGAAAGCTTATGCCCAAATAAATTTGTTAGTCTCTAAAGTGCCACAAGGACTTCTCATTGTTTTTGCTGATACAGACTAACACGGCTACCACTCTGATATTACACTGTTGGTACTACCTAGATATTGGCAAAACTTTAGCCATTGTTGGTATATTTGGGTTTTGCCATTCTGCTCTAATATCAACAAGTGTATCTGGTAACAGAAAACATAATAGACTTTTAATTTAGCTAAATTCCCACCAGTAGCTAGCACAGCAATAACTGAGGTTATATGAGCTGTACAATGTGTACATCAATGATTATAGTAGACTACAGTGCTCTGTAATTGATCATTAAACTTTATGAAGGAAATTACAGAAAGATTATCTTTCATAAAATTACAAGGCACAAAGTTAGTTTACACCAATTGCACAGTTTCAAGGAGTGTGTTAGTAAAAAAAAGAAATACATAGCACCAAAAAATTCACAGACTCATTAGTGATAAATGACATCTTCCTTGTTACATGATCACTTTTTCTTTCTGCTTTGGACTATATAGAATCATAGAATCATAGACTTTAAGGTCAGTAGGAACCATTATGATCGTCTAGTCTGACCTCCTGCACAACGGAGGCCACAGAATCTCACCCACCTACTCCTGTATCAAATCCCTAACCTATGTCTGAGCCACTGAAGTCCCCAAATTGTGGTTTAAAGACTTCAGGGTGCAGAGAATCCTCCAGCAAGTGACCCGTGCCCCACGCTGTAGAGGAAGGTGAAAAACCCGCAGGGCCTCTGCCAATCTGCCCTAGTGGAAAATTCCTTCCCGACCCCAAATATGGTGATTAGCTAAACCCTGAGCATGCGGGTAAGACTCACCAGCCAGCACCCAGGAAAGAATTCTATGTAGTAACTCAGATCCCACCCCATCTAACATCCCATCACAGGCCATTGGGCATATTTACCGCTAATAGTCAAAGATCAATTAATTGCCAAATGTAGGCTATCCCATCATACCATCCCCTCCATAAACGTATCAAGCTTAGTCTTGAAGGCAGATATGTCGTTTACCCCCACTGCTTCCCTTGGAAGGCTGTTCCAGAACTTATATATAAAGCAGTGGTGCCCAAACTGCGGCCCAGGGGCCACATCCGGCCTAGCAGATGTTTAAATCCGGCCCTCAAGCTCCCACCGGGAAGCAGCGTCCAGGGCTTGCCCCGCTCTGGCGCTCCAGATGGGGAGCAGGGTTGGGGTCTTGCCCCACTCCGCATGGCTCCTGGAAGCAGTGGCATGTCCCCCGTCCAGCTCCTATGCGTAGGGGGAGCCAGAGGGCTCCACATGCTGCCTCTACCCCAAGCACTGCTCCAGCAGCTCCCATTGGCCGGGAACCGCAAACAATGGGAACTGCAGGGGCGGCGTCTGTGGACAGGGCAGCACGCAGAGCCACCTAGCTGCACCTCCACATGGGAGCTGGAGGGGTGACATGCTGCTGTCTGGCAGCTGCTTGAGGTTAGTGCCTCCCAGAGCCTGCCCCCCTGAATCCGTCCCGTGCCCCAACCCCTTGCCCCAGCCCTGATCCCCCTCCTGCCCTCCAAACCCCTCGGTCCCAGCCTGGAGCACCCTCCTGCACTCCCAACCCATCATCGCCAGCCCCACTCCAGAGCCCGCACCCCTAGTCAGAACCCTCCCGCCCTCCAACCCCCAATTTCGTGAGCATTCATGGCCTGCCATACAATTTCCATGCCCAGATTATTATTATTATTATTATTTATTATTTTATAGATGTGGCCCTTGGGCCAAAAAGTTTGCCCACCCCTGATATCGAGGATAAGGGGGAAAGCAAGCAGTTCTGAGAGTGAGTTAGGAAGAATTTAGTGTCAGAAACACTTGATTTTATTAATGAAGCAACCAATAAATCAGTGTGTTGCAGCAAGAGAGAATTATTTTTTTAACATGAAATGTTCTGTTGTAATATTCTGGAATAAGTACATTATATGGCATTCAGCACAGTGCATTGCTTTCAACAGTTTACATTGCTTTAGCACCACATGTACAATAATCTTAGGCAAATGTATTTTCTGTACCTCTGATATTGTTGGTGAGGCTGGTAGCACTATCCATTACTAAAGTTGTCTGACACTTCCCATTAGAAGACCCTGTTTTCTTCTTTGCCCAAAAGTAACTACTTAGGCAGACATTTTCCATGTCTGTCGTAGGCTAAGTGTTTTTGGAAGATTTCAGCCAAAATGCTATGGCTGTTTCTAAGACAAGGCTGGGGGAAATTAGATTGTTATGCCCATGTTCAATTCTTGAGAACTTTTTTTTTAACAGCTCTAGCACCCCCATGTATGGAACAGGGACTTAACATTTGGCTGGGGAAGGGAGCATTTGTATCAGTGATGTGCCTTTTGCCATGCCCATGAAAATCCACCCAAATTTTGGCCACGTTATAAAAACCTTTGAAAATTGTAGTTCACACATGCTCACTAGACATTTCCTAGAGCTGAGGCTCAGAGAGATTATGGTCAAAGGTATCCACTAGTTTTGAGTGCCCAATCTGAGACAACTAGGTCCTGATTCTTCAGAGTATCTGGTATTATGTAGCACTTTATATATTCAAGCACAGCTCCCACTGACTTCAGTTGCAGCTGTCAGTATTCAGCACTTCTGCAAATCAGCCCCTCAGGTCTCAATTCAGGCACCCAGAAGATGAGGAGCATGCAATTAGAGATCACTTACAAAAAGTTTGCTTTTAAGTGACTTGCCTAGTATAACATAGGAACTCTGTGACAGACTCAGGGATGGAATCCAATTCTCCAAGGTGGCATACAACAGTTTTAATCATGAAGCCCTCCTTTCTTTCCCTGCAATCCTCTGCTTCATTCACTATGCACCTTCGAAGTTCTTCACAAATGAGGCATAGGTCCTACAGACAACTGCCTCCTTTACTTACAGTTGTTACCACCAGAAGGATATATTCACATCTGGAAGTACCAAATCACAACCTTGTGCTGAGTAAGACATCTGAAGAAGACAAAATTCAAAAATCAGCTGGAGGAAAGGACCCACAAACAGCGAAGGAAAGAACTGAGAAGCGCTGCCTTGTTCAAACCAGACAGACCTCAGATAAACCCAGACGAGCATCCACAACCGGCCAAAGAAGACAGACAGTTCTCACTGGGGATTCCATGCTAAGAAGAGTGAACAGGACATTCTGGAAGTAGCAGAAGGATAACAGGACAGTTTGCTGTCTTCCAGTAGAGAAGAGAAAGGACATCACAACTAGAATAAAGAAAATTTTGAGGTCAGCAGGAGAGACTCCTTTGGCAGTGATCCATATGGACACTATTCCACAGATCTTTAGGAGTGGACTATAAGGCAATCTTCTCTGAAATCCTTCCTGTCCCTCTAGTGAGAGAAGAGAGATGGCAGAAGATACCGAGAATGAACAGTTGGTTAGGTATTTGGTGTAGGGGGAAGACTTTGGTTTTGTGGAACACTGGGGCACTTCCTATGGAGAGTGGGATTGTACGGTTCTGCTAGCCTCCATTTCAGTAGCAGGCATACTAATTTCCTAGGTGATAGATTAGCTAGGGCAGGCAGGAGAGATTTAAACTAACCATGAAGTGGGCAATTATGGTACAAACACTCAAATATATAAACCAATGCCAAGGCATCATGCATATGACAGAGCCAGGTACTATGGGGTATTTAAGGAACACATTTTAAAGTTGTCCATAAATGCTTAAAGTCTAGGTAATAAGCAAGAAGAGTTGGTAGTGCTCATGTGTGAGAGGAAATATAATTGGTGTAATAGAGTGGTCATCAAGGGGTTCACTGAGTTACTCAGTGTTATGGGTTGGAGCCAGACTCCATCCCCCTTTTACTTCCTGTTGAATTAGTGGGAATTCCTCCCCCCAACACACACACTCTGTTGTGATGCAGTTAAAAGAAGCAACAAGTTCCCAGCCTGCAGTCCAATAACTAAACTGTATTTATTGCGTTGTACAGTCGGTGCTCTTACAAAAGTTGGTATTGCTGAAACTTGGTGGGATGGGTCATACGACTAGACTGTTAAAATCGCTGGTTACAATTTGGTCTATAAGCATAGAATGGGAAAAAGGGACCGGGGTTCACTTTATGCCAAAGACACAGTTAACTTTTACAAAGTCATAGACTTAGACAAATCAGAATCACTGGACCTCAAGTGTTTATAAATTAAAGTTCTAACCAGTAAAACTGAAGATGGAGCACTGGTTGGCATCTGTTACAGATCATCAAATCTCACTAGGGGACTGCTCCTTAAGCACCTCCTGTAATGTATAGGAAGAAAATTATGTTGTCGTGTGAGTCTTCAACTTGGGGGATATTTGTTAGACATCTTGTTGAAAATAACAAAGCTTCCTTATAGTTTCTAAAAATAATAGATGATCATTTCTTAACAGAGAAAGTCCTGCACTCAACATGGGATAACTCAACATTTGACCTCATTCTGATGGAAAAAGAAGAGTTAATCCCTGATTTAAAAATTAGCTGTTATCTAGATACTAGTAATCATGATCTGATTACACTTATTTTGTGGACATGGGTTATGGTATTAACCAATAATATGTATATTTGGAACTTTAAAAGGGTCAGTTTGCCAAATCTTAAAGCAATTGCCAGCGTAACTGACTAGGAACATACATTTAAAGTGGGAAGTGTTAACAAAAACTGGGAATTATTGAAGCATCCTCCTGGATGCCCCAAAAGCCACAATTCTACAGACACCAAAAAGTTTATGCTGGGCAAGAAGCAGCAATAAAAAAATAAAAAAGGTCAATATATGAAGATGGAAAAAAAGGGGAAGCAGTGTTAGAATTTAATTTAAATTATTGATGAGCCATCAAATAACCATGGCTCAATTAACAGACAAAACATCACAACACAGAAAGGGGAGGATTAATACTTTACCAATTCAATTTGAGAAGCAGAGACTTGCAGCATTCAACCTGCTTCCAAAATCATGGGCTTCTGGCTATAATATATCTATATATCTATATATATATATATGCAACATGCAGTGTTCTTACCAGGTTCTTATCTTTGTTTTGAACATATTTTTCAGGACACAAAGACATCATACCAACCATCCTTATCACTCTGTACCAGCACAAGGTGCAATTTGGCAAGCCTTAACAAGACATACATCTTATCCCTGACAGTTCCTACACATACCCGAGAACAGAGTTCATATACAATTCACCTGCTAATGCAATTTCTTTTAGCATAAGTACTAAGGATGCTGGGAATATAGTTCATGTTTATACAATATTACCATAAGTGCAAAACCTTTTAGAAATGCATGATATTGACTAATAGTAGATAGCAATGCATACGTTATAAGCTAGGAAACATAGGCAACTGATAAGTGACGCTAAAGGAATCAATGAAATATCAATAGTCAGTAGGTTAAAATACAATAAGAAGGCATTTTGAAAATATATTAGGAACAAAAACAAAAAAAACCCTTTTATTTCAGGTGTAGATTGATTGTGAGATACAGATGGTAAAATTGAAAATAATGATGTAGAAGAGGCAGAAATGTTGAATAGATATTTCTGTTCTGTATTTAGAATGAAGCAGGAGGATGTATCCATCCCATATGATGTTGTAGGTGGAACAGAAAGTTTACCATCTGCAACAAAGGAGGATGTGAGGCAGGATCTGCTAAAATTAAACATTTTCAAATCAAAAGGCCTGGATAACTTACAGCCAAGAGCCTGACAGAAACTAGCTGTTAATTTTTTATAAATCTTGGAAAACGGGAAATTCCAAAGGTTTGGAGGACTGCATACGTAATTCCATTATTTAAAAAGGATGACCCAGAGAACTATAGATCTATTAGCTTGATGTCAATCCCAGGTAAATTAATGAAATGGTTAATTTGAGACTCTATCTACAAAGAATTAGAGTCTTAAAATATAACTAATTCCAGTCAGCTGGTTTCTTGTCAAACAAATCTATTTTCTTTTTTTATTTTAAAGAAAATTACAGGTTGGGTTGATAAAGGCAACTATGTTGATAAACTATACTTGAATTTCCCCAAAACATTTGACTTAATAACATATGGCATTTTGATTAAAAAACCTTTAATCACATGGAATGAACAGGGCACTCGTTAGTTGGATTAAATATATCACTGACAGATCTCAAAATGTAGTTGTTAATAGGGAGATATCAATGAGTGGGGCCATTTCCAACAGAGTCTTCGAGATATCGGTTCTTGGTCCAGTGGTATTCAATATTTTTACCCATGATCTAGACAATGATATATATTTTGCTGGTAAAGTCTGTGGATGACACAAAGATTGGTGAGGTAGCAAGTAATGAAGAGGACAGGTTATTGTTAGAGAGTGATCTGAATTGCCTGGTTAAATGGTTAAAATGAGATGTAATACAACCAAATGCAAGGTAATACATCTGGGAACAAAAATGCATGTTATACCTACAGGCAGGGAGACTGTTTTGGAAAAAAAGTAACTCAGAGAAGGATTTAAGGGTCTCTGTAGATAATTGCCTGAACATGAACTCTCAGTGCAAGTCTGTGACATAAAGGGTTAATGTAATCCTTGGATGTATAAAAAGGGGACTATCAAACAGAAGTAGGGAAGTGATCGTGCCATTTCAGGAGCCCAGGTGAGATCACTGCTAGAATACTGTACCCAGTTTTGACATCCATGCTGCAAGAAGAACATAGAAATACTGTAGAAAGTTCAAAGGAGAACCACAAAAATGACCCAGAGGCTAGAAAACAAGTCTTATGATGTGAGGCTTAAGGAGCTTAACTTACTCATCTTATTGAAGGTTTAGAGGTGACTTGATCAGTGTGTATAGGTATCTTCACATGGAAAACTATATCTGACAGTGGGCAGCTCTTCAGTCTTGGTAGGAAAGGCATAACAAGATCCAGTGGCTAAAGATGGACATATTCAACCTTGAAATGAAACTCAGTTTCCTAGCAGCAAGGGTAATTAAACACTGGAAAAGTTTACTGGGGAAGTTGTGGATTTGCCATCGCTCGGAGTCTTTAAAAGGAGATCAGATATTGTTCTGGAAGATATAATTTAATACAGCTTCTGGGAAAAATTCTACTCCCTATGAAGCTGGATGGTCTTGGTGATCCCTCCTGATATTGAAATCTATGAATCCCCCTGTTCACTCCCTCCCTTCATGAGCCATGGGGAGAACAGGATTGCCTGAATTGCTCTCAACATTTTCATAACATTTGAAGCTCTGCATTCAGACAATCAACTCTCATGCTTCAGAGCTTCAGCCAGTTGCCTGAAGGGGTCAGGAAAGAAAGTTTTCCCCCAATGCGAAATTGACCAGCTATATTCCAGGGGTTAGAGTCTGGCATGAGTTGCCCTCTTCTGAAGCATCAGAGATTGGCCAAAGTTGGAGGTTGAACACTGGACATGGGGACCTGTTCTCTGAGAATTCTATGTCTTAAATGCATGTCTGGTGGGTCTTGCTCACATGCTCAGGATCAAACTAATTGCTGGACTTTGGGGTTAGGAAGGAATTTCCCCCCAGGTCAGATTGGACTGTGGGGATTTTTCACCTTCCTCTGCAGCATGGGGCGCAGTTCAACTGCTAGGATCTTCTGGGCATATCTCTCCTAATCAGTTCCCTGCCATTTCAAGGGCCTCAGTTATTGGTGGCATCTCGGTCTCTCCTGTTCTCTGCCAGTGACACAGAACAGTTTAGTCTTGGGAGAGTTGAAATAGCTTTAGTCTAACTAAAGTCGTTGGCCTCAGTATAAGGGTACCTAGGTGACATTTAATAGCCTGTGATGTACAGGAGGTGGGGTTAGATGATCTAATTGTCCCTTATGGCCTTAAACTCTATTAAATGAAATCTCAGTATGAAGTAGTAGACAATCCAGATTTATCCCCAGAACAGGTCTGTGCACTGAACAAAGCAGGGATTCTGCGGGGAAAACAGTATGTGATTATGCAAGTAAAGACTAATTCAGCCCCCTTGTGTGAATGCCTTATGATACAAAGTTGCACAGCCCTATACTGGGGCCCTGGTTAGTCACTGCTCTCCAAACTCTTAGATGAGTGTTCTCTACCTGATATAGCCCCCACTCAGGAGCCTGCCTTATGTTCTACTGGTGGCACCAAAACTCCACCACAGCACCTTTCCCTTAGCTATCTGCCTTCACAAAATGCACCCCCGAGACTACCAGAAATGGGAGCCTCATTAATCCTATGTCTTGGTACTCAGCAGAGAGGGGTAACCTTGCAGCAGACCTCAAGGTCCAATGATCCAAAGCTGCAAGGTAGATGATAACCATCTTTCACCTGTGACTCTTTCTTTTGGAAACACCTTCTGTACACTTTTATTAGCAACAAATCACTTCAGCATTACACACCATTCCTGTGTTTTGTGGACTTAGCCCTCTTTACTCCCTGTGACAAAGTCCGTCTTCTACCTTGGTGGGTCCTGCGCTTCTTGGCGGATTTGCTCACCTCAGTGATCTTCCCCTCTGGTGGAACCCACAGTCTGGATCAACTCCTCCTGTGTCTGATCAGGAGTTGGGAGGTTTGGGGGGAACCCGGGCCCACCCTCTACTCCGGGTTCCAGCCCAGGGCCCTGTGGAATGCAGCTGTCTATAGTGCCTCTTATAACAGCTGCATGACAGCTACAATTCCCTGGGCTACTTCCCCATGGCCTCCTCCAAACACCTTCTTTATCCTCACCACAGGTCCTTCCTCCTGGTGTCTGATAATGCTTTATTGTATGATAATTCCTCAATCCTCCAGCAGCACACCCTCTCAGTCTCAGCTCCTTGTGCCTCTTGCTCCCAGCTCCTCACACGCACTTCTCTCCTCTGGCTCCTCCTGCTTGACTGGAGTGAGCTCCCCTTTTTATACCAGGTGCCCTGATTAGCCTGCCCTGACTGGCTGCAGGTGCTCCAATCAATGTAGCTCTCTCCGGTGCCTTCTAGAAAGTTCTTAATTGGCCCCAGGTGCCTTAATTACCCTGGAGCAACTGCCATTTTGGTTCCCATGGTACTAGGGATTTGCTTAGCCTGGGGCTAACATACCTGTTCCTGAGTACTTTCCTGTAGCCATCTGGCCTTGCTCCATCACATATCCCCCCCCTCTGCTCAACACCATAGGGTTGAGCAACTTGGGATGCCAGGCAGTGTGCTCGCGAAAGACCATCAGCGTTGCCGTGGTGGCATCCAGCCCTATGCCGTATGCGGAACTGGAACGGTTGGAGGGATAAGAACCACCTGGTGACCCTTGCATTCTTCTCCCTATTTCTCTGCATCCAGTGAAGGGGTGCATGGTCCGTCACAAGAGTAAACCGTCGGCCTAAGAGGTAATAACGCAGTGTCTCCATGGCCCATTTGACAGCAAGGCATTCTCTCTCGACTACTGCATACTTCCGTTCTCGTGGGAGCAGCTTTCTGCTTAGGTAGAGAATCGGGTGTTCTTCATCTCCAATCATTTGGGACAGAACTGCCCCCAACCCCACCTCAGAGGCATCTGTCTGTAAAATAAATTCCTTGGTAAAGTCCGGGGCTATGAGTACGGGGTCATTACAGAGGGCTGTCCGAAGGTCTACAAACGCCCCTTCTGCAGCGTCGGTCCACTTCACCATGTCTGGACCTCGAGCCTTCACCAGATCCGTTAGAGGACTTGCCCTACTGGCGAAGTGGGGAATAAACCGTCGGTAGTAGCCTACCACGCCTAGGAATGCACGGACCTGCTTCTTTCGGGTCGGCCGGGGCCAGTTTTGAATCGCTTCTAGTTTATTAGTTTGGGGCTTCACTATACCTCTTCCTACAATATATCCCAGGTACCTAGCCTCTGCTAGTCCTATGGCACACTTAGCAGGATTAGCGGTGAGGCCAGCCCACCTTAAGGTGCGTAGCACTGCCTCAACTTTCTCCAAGTGGGTTCCCCAGTCTGGCATATGGATGATGACATCATCTAGGTATGCAGCTGCATAACTAGTATGGGGGCGCAGCAGCTTATCCATGAGGCGCTGGAATGTGGCTGGGGCCCCATGTAACCCAAAAGGGAGAACAGTGTACTGGAATAGCCCGTCTGGGGTGGAGAACGCTGTCTTTTCTTTAGCTTCTTTGGTCAGGGGAATCTGCCAATACCCTTTTGTCAGATCCAGTGTAGTCAAGAATCGGGCACTACCCAGTCGGTCAACCAGTTCGTCGATGCGTGGTATGGGGTATGCATCAAATTGGGATACTTCATTCAGTCGGCGAAAGTCATTACACAATCTCTTGGTACCATCAGGTTTGCACTAGAACGATTGGACTGCACCACTGACTGTAGGATTCTTCAATAACGCCTAATTCTAACATTTTCTTTACTTCGGCCTTGATTTCTTCTCTTTTGGCTGCTGGGATTCGGTGGGGTGTCAGTGTTACCTTGGCTCCAGGGATCGTGCAGATATGGTGATAGGTCTCAGTCGTCCGCCCCGGTTTTGTAGAGAACACATCTCGATTGCGATTAATCATGTCGGCTGCCTCGATCTTTTGGATTGGCGTCAAGTCGGGTGATATCTTCACTTGCTCATGTAAGTTATCCTCCTGGGGAAGGGTCTCCCGGGTGACTAAGCATGCCTCTCGATCATGCCAAGGTTTTAGAAGATTGATGTGGTAAATTTGCTCCGGTTTCCTGCGGCCTGGCTGCCGCACCTTATAGTTTACCTCTCCCATGGCTTCAATCACTTCATAGGGTCCCTGCCACTGGGCCAACAGCTTGCTTTCTGCTGTGGGCACCAGGACCATTACTCGATCCCCTGGTTGGAACCATTGAAGCTTTGCTTGGTGGTTATAATGGGTCCGTTGGGTCTCCTGTGCTTTCTCCAAATGTTCTCGTACAATGGGTGTAACTCGGGCTATCCGATCCCTCATCTGTATTACATGCTCGACTATGTTCCTTCTGGGATTTGGCTCCTCTTCCCAGGCTTCTCTGGCTATATCCAATATGCCTCGGGGGTGGCGCCCATATAGTAGTTTGAATGGAGAGAAGCCTGTGGAGGCTTGTGGAACTTCCCGGATGGCGAACATGAGGTAAGGCAATAGGGTATCCCAGTCTTTCCCATCCTGGCTCATCACTTTCCGGATCATGGCCTTGAGGGTCCTATTGAACCTTTCCACAAGGCCGTCTGTTTGTGGGTGGTATACAGAGGTTCGTAGGGCTTGTACATGGAGCAATGAACAGAGATCTTTCATCAACTTAGACACGAAAGGTGTCCCTTGATCAGTCAGTATCTCCTTGGGTAGCCCAACCCGGGAAAAGATCTGTACTAGCTCCTTAGCTATTGTCTTGGAAGCTGTGTTGCATAGGGGGATGGCTTCCGGGTATCGGGTAGCATAGTCTAGTACAACCAGCACATGTTGGTGGCCCCGAGCTGTCTTCTCTAGGGGCCCAAACAGATCCATGGCTATGCGTTCAAATGGTACCTCTATTATTGGAAGAGGTATCAAAGGGGCCCGTAAGTGTGGGCGAGGGCTATGTAGCTGACACTCTGGACAAGAGGTGCAGTATCGCCTGACATCTTCATGTACTCCTGGCCAGAAGAACCTCCGCAGGATCCTGGCCTGGGTTTTCTCTACCCCTAAGTGTCCTCCAAACAGGTGACTGTGGGCGAGGCTCAATATGGCTTTTTGATGTTTTCGTGGCACCAGAAGTTGATGTATCTCCTGCTCCTGCATTTGCACCACACGGTACAGGAGATCTTTCTTCACTATAAAGTAGGGTCCTGGACCTCGGACCTTCCCCTCCACTGCTATCCCATCTATCTCAGCCACCTCTTTCCTACGTTATCATATCTGGGGTCCTCTGCCTGGTCCAGTCCGAATGTATCTCTCCCAGGACTACCCTGCCTGAGCTCCCAGGGGCCGGCTTCTGCTTCTTCCAATGGCCTGTCACCATCATGGCTGGGGCCAGCATCTGGCTCACCTTCCATGTTGGTAGTTTCTCTGTTGGCTGCTCGTGCCCATCTGCCTACTAGCACAGTCTTCTGGGCTTGGGTCAGGATCTGGGTTCCCAAAGCCTTCGCGGCCCTCCTTTCTTTTTTTGTCTTCCGGGCCTTTTGGGGGGCTGAGAAAAGATCCTGAGAAAACTCAGAAAACATGGGGGGTTGACATTCCCCCAATGATGAGTCGCTGCCAACAGGGTCTCCACTTCCCTGCAGCCTCTCAGGGGGAAGTAAATTATCAAACCCTGGATAGTCTCTCCCAATAACTACAGGATATGGGAGTTTAGGAACAACGCCCACTGTCACCTCAATGGGGTTCCCCTGAACCTCTATCTCCACTGGGATGGTGGGGTATTGGCTCATGGCCCCATGCACACATGTCACTGCTACACGTTTGGCTTGTAGCAGCTGGCTACTTTTTACTAGCTTACCCGATATAAGGGTGATAGCACTCCCTGAGTCCACCAGTGCTGTAGTCTCTGTTCCATTTATCTTCACTGGCCTGGTGTAGTTATGTGGGGCTAATGCAACGCCCGCAAGGTGGATAAGGGAGCATGGGACCTCCCAATCCCCCAAGTTGCATTGCATAGGTTCTTCGGTGCTGGGACACTGTGCTGCTATGTGTCCCCACTCCCCACATGCATAACATCTATAACTGTTTCTAGTCAGTCTCCCATCATGTGGGCTAGGGGGTTTAGTCCCAGGGTTTCCTCCACTCAGGCCAATCCCTTCCTTCTGGAGTCTCTGTGGGTTTCCAGCCCCCCTCTTCCTCCACCTAGGACTCCCCAGGGGTTTGGCTGTCCCTCCTTCCTGGGTTGGGGTTGGGTGTTTGCTACGGAAGGGGCTTTCCTTGCATAGTTGGGTCAATTCTCTGGCTGTCATGCGTCTTTCTACCAGCGTGATCATCTCGTCATAGGTGTATGGATCGTTCTGGCCTACCCATTTGCGGAGATCTGGTGGCAGGGCCCTCATGTACCGGTCGATGACCAGAACCTCTAGTATCTCTTCCGGACTCCGGGATTCTGTTTGCAACCACTTTCATGCGAGATGGATGAGGTCATACAATTGGGACCGCGGGGTTTTGTCTTCCTGGTACCTCCACTCATGATACCGCTGGGCCCGCACTGCGGTCGTTACCCCAGATCTGGCCAGGATCTCTGCCTTCAACTGGGAGTAGTCTGCTGCAGCCTCTTCAGGCAGATCATGGTAGGCCTTCTGGGCCTCCCCATACAGGAATGGGGCAAGGATGCTAGACCACTGATCTTGAGGCCAGGCCTCCCGTAGGGCTGTCCTCTCAAAGGCCAGAAGGTATGCCTCTACATCATCCTCCCGCGTCATTTTCTGCAGCCAATGGCTAGCCCGTATGAGCCGCGTCCCATCATGGCCACGGTTCAGCTCTGTAAGGGTCTTTACCTGGCTTACCAGTTCCTGCAACATAGCTCGGTCTTGAGCAGCTTGGTCCACCAGCAGGCGATTAGTCTCTTGCTGCAGCCGCACTGCTTCTTGCTGGGTGGCTGCCTGGACACGGGTAGCCTCCTGCTGGGCCGCCGTGGCTTGTGCCCGCACTACGTCATCCATTGTGGTGACACACAAAAAAAAATTAACCCTCATTTTTGTGTGTGTGTGTGTTTTTAAATCACCCTCCTTCTTCCGCCGTGCTGTGCATACCAAATATCCCACCCCTGACACCAGTTGTGACAAAGTCCCTCTTCTACCTTGGTGGGTCCTGCGCTTCTTGGCGGATTTGCTCACCTCAGTGATCTTCCCCTCTGGTGGAACCCACAGTCTGGATCAACTCCTCCTGTGTCTGATCAGGAGTTGGGAGGTTTGGGGGGAACCCGGGCCCACCCTCTACTCCGGGTTCCAGCCCAGGGCCCTGTGGAATGCAGCTGTCTATAGTGCCTCTTATAACAGCTGCATGACAGCTACAATTCCCTGGGCTACTTCCCCATGGCCTCCTCCAAACACCTTCTTTATCCTCACCACAGGTCCTTCCTCCTGGTGTCTGATAATGCTTTATTGTATGATAATTCCTCAATCCTCCAGCAGCACACCCTCTCAGTCTCAGCTCCTTGTGCCTCTTGCTCCCAGCTCCTCACACGCACTTCTCTCCTCTGGCTCCTCCTGCTTGACTGGAGTGAGCTCCCCTTTTTATACCAGGTGCCCTGATTAGCCTGCCCTGATTGGCTGCAGGTGCTCCAATCAATGTAGCTCTCTCCGGTGCCTTCTAGAAAGTTCTTAATTGGCCCCAGGTGCCTTAATTACCCTGGAGCAACTGCCATTTTGGTTCCCATGTGTGACGGAGCGATTCTGGCGGGACCCAACTGAGAGTGCCAAATCAGGACCAATTGCTCAAACAGGGCAGTTACAGCCCTAGGCTGGGGTTTTTCCGCCTCTAAGGCAAACCAAACCAGCCAGACAAAAAGGACTTTGGTCTCACCCCACTGGCTTACCACAAGTCACACAAGCAATTTCCTTAGACACTCCAGTCTCCCAGTATCACCACCAGTGCACTCGTCCTGGGGATGAATGGTTATGAAAACCAACACCCCAATAAAAGAAAAAGGTTCCCTCGATCCCAAAGGACCAAGCCCCAGACCCAGGTCAATATACACATCAGATCTTACCCACAAATCACGCTGTTGCCAATCCTTTAGAATCTAAAATCTAAAGGTTTATTTACAAAGGGAAAAAGGTAGAGAAGAGAGGTAGAATTGGTTAAATGCAATCAATTACATACAGTAATGGCAAAGTTCTTAGTTCAGGCTTGCAGCAGTGCTGGAGTAACTGCAGGTTTAGATTAAGTCTCTGGAATACATCCCCCACTGGGATGGGTCCTCAGTCCCTGGTGTAGAGCTTCAGTTTGTGGCAAAGTCCTTCCAGAGGTCAGAAGCAGGATTGAAGACAAGATGGAGATGAGGCATTAGGCTTATATAGACTTTTCCAGGTGTAAGAATCCCTTTGTCTTCACTGTGGAATTTTACAGCAAAAATATGGAGTCTGGAGTCACATGGGCCAGTCCCTGCATACTTTGCTGAGTCACAAGGCGTGTCTGCCTTCTCTCCATGGGTCCATTGTGTCCTTAATGGTCCTTAATGGGCCATCAAATAGGCTAGGCAGAGCTAACACCAGCTTGTCTGGGAGGCTTCCCCCAGAAGCACAGCACAAACTTGAAATACTGACAGCATGGAGCCAACATTCATAACTTCAACTAAAAATGATACAGACATACAGACAGCATAATTATAACCAGCAACCCATAACCTGGTCTTAGACACCTTATATGACCCCCTTTACTTAGGATTTGGTGCCACTACAGGACCTTGGTTGCAACCCATGTTCTATATGGTCCCCATTTATATCAATAACGTCACACCCCCAACGCAAAATTGATGCAGGAAGGGATGACAAAACATCGCTGACTGCATCCCAAGAGCCCCCTTTCCTTGGGTCTGTCTCACTACAGCTAGTGTTGGGCTAGAGGCCGCACCAGGGTATAACCGAAATGGTTTATCAAAGTCATGTTCAATAACATGAATGGATCTCTTTACAAACTCAAGGTATAACTTGGTTAGCTTTTGCAGCATGGTTCCTGTATGTTTCATGTGATCTTGCCAAGAGCTAAAGAAAATAGCTACTTTATCCATACCAGTTCTGGCCAATATTTTGAACCCAAATAACATTAAACCAATGTAGATATAGAGGTTGTTCATATTACAGGAATCTTGGCATTTAGCCATGAAAGCAATATGGTAGTGTGCCTCAGTTTCCCCTTTCATACAGCACATCAGGTCTGGAATGTATTTTCCCCTGTGAAAAGTTCCAACACTGTTTACATGCATTAACTGTGAAACATCAGTATAGCAAGGCCCTTTAACATAAAGTGTGTTTTCATGTATTCCTTTCAACATGTTTAAGGGATTTTCCAAAAGATTAGGCACATTGTACATTGTTACAGTTCTTGGCCATAGCAACACATTAGTTACAAAATTAGCATTAGCAATAACAACAAATTCATTGCAAGTGTCCATTTACAATCATGTTTGTCATGCCACACCCTTGGCTCAATACCATTGGAATTTGGGCATTTTAGGGTTAACCTGTGGGTTCCCTTTGCAAAATTCAGTCTTCTCTTTCCTTCTTGTTCTTCGGGACTAAACCCTGATTTCTCTTGCTTAACAGAGATCACCGGCTGATGGGGTGGGCCCTCTGTGCTAACAGCTATTAGCAAGTCTTTCTTCTCCCTGCCAGCCAAGTAATTCGCATCAACACAGACACTCGCTTTTAACTTCTTAGCTGCTATGGATTCCACGGCTGGACTTTGTCTTACAGAGATACCACACAAATCCAAAGAGTCTGAGGGTGAGAGCTGGCTTGCTCTCCCCTGCCTCCTCAAGCATTTAGCCATACAACTGTCCTGCCCTGAAACACCAGTAACTGAATCTGTCCTCAGACCCTGAAGCACCGACTGCTCACTTACAGATTCAGCATGGAGACATTCCTGTCCCAACAGCATTGTCTCCCCACCAACAAGCTGGCCACACACAGCCAGGTGGTTATAGGGCTGCTCAACTTCCTTAACAGCTTCTACTCCACCTGAGACCTTTTCAAAGCTGCCCACACTGGATCTCTCAAAAGGAAAGTCAGTGGATCCATTCACAACAGAAAATTTCTGGCGGTTAGGAACTGAAACTTTCTTGATTAAATCACTTTTACACCCTTCAGTTGCAGTAAACTGCTTGCACAGGCTACCATGAGGATTCCTTTCCCTAGGAGCTTCTCTAAGCAGCAATTCACCCCTCTCAGAAATTCTGCCCTTCCCCTCTTCACCTAGGGCTTGCTCTAAAGGAACACTTCCCTGAGCAACCACAGATGCTACAGACTTTCTAGATAACAGGTCAGAAGTAGTCTCCTTCCCTTGGCCATGAACAAGTTCAGGAATCTTTTCCTTCTTGCTACAAGTTGTCAAACTGTCAGTCGGTAACACAATTAAATCACCTTCATGCTCTCCTTGTGCCCTGGCTGGGGTATCACCCTGATCAGACAGAGTTGCTGCACCCTTTTCCAACCACACATTAGCAACTGGCAAACTACAAGCACCAGAATTGTCTGGTCTCTGGGATTTTGCTATGACACTAACTGGATGCAACCTAGTCACAGTGCCATTCCCCCCAGCAGACACAAACTCAGGACCATTCCCTTCCTGGGCTTTAGCTGTATTTACAACCAACTTCGAGACAACTGAATCACCCTCAACCATTACAGGCTGACAGGCACCTTCTGTCTGCTCCACAGACACAGAAGAGCCGGAGACACATTCTCCTTTACCAGACACACAGCTTGGGATTTTACTTCCCTTGTCCCAGCACACAGGGCTGTTCACAGACAACTGCTTGGAGACCGAGGTAGCTCCCTTCATAGGCAAGTCAATACCCCTGACAGAGACAGGCACATTCCCTTCACTGTCACATTTCTCCACACAGGAAACAGGTAAGGGACAGGGACACTCATCTTCCACTATCCCTCCCTTCCCAAACTGCTGATTAGACAAAGCCATCAGCTCACAAGGCTGCCTAGGCTCCTGCAAACTTTCCCTACCAGGCACATTGCCTCTCCCAACAGATAAGCTGCTGCTCTTTTCACTACACTGAGCTACTTTTAGCAAATCACAGTTACCCATTTCAGGTTTACTTCTACAAGCTGCACTAGCCAACAATCCATTACCCATTACAAATTTACCCTCTCCTTCCTCAGTTAGGGATTTAACCTGAGAAACATTTTCCTCCCCAATGAGATCTTTCTGCTCTTGATCTAACTCCAGATTTTCTTCCGAGACATCAGACAGACATTCAGACACTTCATTCCCAGAAATACTGCTTTTTTGCACAGACAAACCTTTGGAGCAACCCTCCTCAGGCAAATCATTGCCCACAATAGACACAGGTTTAAGATCATTCCTCTCCTGTAACTGGCTACCTGGACTGAACAAAGCTGTAACATTTTCCCCAATTAAAATATCTTTAGGCAATAACTTCCTGACGCCAGCTATCACTTCATGCTGAGCCCCATTCCACTCAAGGTGGATTCTGGCTAAAGGCACACGGACAGTAAACTCACAGAGGATCACAACATTCACACTCTGATTTGGTAAATAATCTTCCTCTTTGACCAGATCTGCTCTAACAAGAGTGATGTTAGAAGCCATAGTTTGCCCTAAACAGCTTTTACCATTGACTTTTACACTCTCATACATAGCACTGCCACAATTTATGGGGCCACCCCCTACTGAACCCACAGTAACAGCATTGACATAAAAGGTGGCATTGTTGGGGTACATGTGGTTACCCCCAGACAACTGCTCAGAGTGATACAACATACCAACATTGTTACAAACTGGACTTTCAAGAGGATACAGTCTCTGCTGTTCTTCCATTGCTTTTTTGACTTGGAGTTGGAGTCTAGCTGTCTCCTGTTGCATCTGTCGAGTTTTCTCCTCAGCAGCCAGCAGCTCCAGACGCCTCTTACGAGCTTTTTCTTCTCTCTTAGCAACTTCTTTCTTTCTCTCATCAGCCTCTTTCTCCATTCGAATTTCTGCCAGTTCTTGCTCATAATCAAACTGCAGGCTGTCTCTCAAGGCTTGCAGTTTCCTTGCTTTTCCTGATGCTCTTTGTCTCATGGTCACTGATCTTTAACCAACCAAACTCTCAATCCCAAAGTTAAAATTTGGATAGCGTGGGGTTCTGACCCAAAGCTTAATTGACCTGGTTCTGTGGATCCAAGCACGACTACGCCACTGTGACGGAGCGATTCTGGCGGGACCCAACTGAGAGTGCCAAATCAGGACCAATTGCTCAAACAGGGCAGTTACAGCCCTAGGCTGGGGTTTTTCCGCCTCTAAGGCAAACCAAACCAGCCAGACAAAAAGGACTTTGGTCTCACCCCACTGGCTTACCACAAGTCACACAAGCAATTTCCTTAGACACTCCAGTCTCCCAGTATCACCACCAGTGCACTCGTCCTGGGGATGAATGGTTATGAAAACCAACACCCCAATAAAAGAAAAAGGTTCCTCGATCCCAAAGGACCAAGCCCCAGACCCAGGTCAATATACACATCAGATCTTACCCACAAATCACGCTGTTGCCAATCCTTTAGAATCTAAAATCTAAAGGTTTATTTACAAAGGGAAAAAGGTAGAGAAGAGAGGTAGAATTGGTTAAATGCAATCAATTACATACAGTAATGGCAAAGTTCTTAGTTCAGGCTTGCAGCAGTGCTGGAGTAACTGCAGGTTTAGATTAAGTCTCTGGAATACATCCCCCACTGGGATGGGTCCTCAGTCCCTGGTGTAGAGCTTCAGTTTGTGGCAAAGTCCTTCCAGAGGTCAGAAGCAGGATTGAAGACAAGATGGAGATGAGGCATTAGGCTTATATAGACTTTTCCAGGTGTAAGAATCCCTTTGTCTTCACTGTGGAATTTTACAGCAAAAATATGGAGTCTGGAGTCACATGGGCCAGTCCCTGCATACTTTGCTGAGTCACAAGGCGTGTCTGCCTTCTCTCCATGGGTCCATTGTGTCCTTAATGGTCCTTAATGGGCCATCAAATAGGCTAGGCAGAGCTAACACCAGCTTGTCTGGGAGGCTTCCCCCAGAAGCACAGCACAAACTTGAAATACTGACAGCATGGAGCCAACATTCATAACTTCAACTAAAAATGATACAGACATACAGACAGCATAATTATAACCAGCAACCCATAACCTGGTCTTAGACACCTTATATGACCCCCTTTACTTAGGATTTGGTGCCACTACAGGACCTTGGTTGCAACCCATGTTCTATATGGTCCCCATTTATATCAATAACGTCACACCATGGTACTAGGGATTTGCTTAGCCTGGGGCTAACATACCTGTTCCTGAGTACTTTCCTGTAGCCATCCGGCCTTGCTCCATCACATCCCTCAGCAGTCACCTTGGCCATTTCCCTCAGCCGCACTGTAGAGCAGTGCATTTTAGGTGCTAGCCACTTAGGCATGCCCGGCAGTGCTCAAAGTTTGTAATGCTCCCCACACAATATGAAAATTCCTGTAGGTTTTTATAAACTTATGGTCACACCCTCAAAAGGATGTCATCTCCCCAGGGTACTCTGACACCTTTTTGAAAGTCCCTTGCATATATAAGTTATATGTGGAAGCTTGTGTCAAAGCAGATATGAAAGGCTTCCATATTTAGGTGCCTATTCAGCTCTGAAAAACCTTGCTATTTTATTTACTTATTATGTGCTTATGTAGTTATGAACATGAGTGAAGAGAAAATGCCTTAGTTGGAAGTACACTGTCAGTTTGAATAAGGGTGAGCTCCTTTTCACAAATGACTTATTTACTTATGCTTCTAATAGATTTTTTTTGTGTAACAAGCTTGTTTTGCAATAAGGGCAAGTTCATTATTGCGTTGATTATGGCCATCCTTCTAATACGTTTAGCACTGCCTCACAAAACACCATGTCTTTGGGTTCTCTGTGGCTTCTACCAGGCTAGACCAAGCTCTGATGAGCTATTTCTTGCATCCTGTTTCAAGGAGGTCTCTGTTCTGCTCCCACCAGACCAATCCCTGTTTAGTGTAGTTTTAGAGAAAACTCTTAAATGACAAAAATGATCACAGGTGCAGTCACAAAAGTTAACTGCAAGCAAACAAACCATTTAATCTAAACGTACTAGAAGGATAAAATTTTCAATGGACATGATCAGAAAATATTTTATTAATTCAGTTGACAAGGTGATTATCATTCATGGGTCCTGCAGTGTTCTTTGACTGTTGTAGCTGAGGGTCCCTCAGTATTTGAACTATGAAGGGCCAAGCTTTTTTTTTTTTTTTAGTTCTTTCAAAATAGATAAACATGCAACATGTTGGTAACATTTCTCCTAGATGCCAGTCACCTTGTGAACAATTGACCAGAATTCCAATCAATGGAACCATGCCAATTTACATCAGCTGAGAGTCTGGCCCAATTCTCTCTTTTCCCAATATCTGATTTATAGAGCTGTTTGAAAAGTGATATTTCCTCCCTCCCCCAAATATGTCCTTTTTCTACTGAAAAATTTCAAAATTAGGAAATTTCTTAATCAGCTCTACTGATTTAGTTCTCTCTGTTTTTTGTTCCACAAAATGATTTTCATACGCTCTTTTTCTTATAGGCATATGGTACTACACAGTGGTACAATATGGCCAGTGGTTATCTAAGCTTCTAGAAAAAATCTGCTGATTTGCACCTGGTTCCTCCACTTTGTTTTTCATTTATGTAACCTTTCTGCCAGTTGGAGTTGGCAGCAACAAGGGCTGGGTTCAGTCTGTAGGGGTTTTAACAATACAACACAAAACCAGCTCAAGCCCTCCCCCAGTGACCTAGGACAATTATACAGCACCCCTTGGGCACCTCTAGAGGCAATAGTTCCCCTCTCACAAGACAGAGTCTGAGTGTAGAAAAGAAACTTTAAAAAAAATGGGAATGTAACCCAGCATTAACTTGGGAAAACACTGCAAGCAGGATTCATAAGCATAAAACCATGAGCAAAACACCCGCCTCAGAGTACATTGAGCAGTATCCTTTTGCCTCAGGTTCTTAAGTCCAGAAACAAAAAATTCCTTTAACATGCCCCTCGCTTCACTGCACCCCACTCACAGTGGTCCTGGGTCAGTGTAGACCCAGAGTTCAGAGGTGCATTTGTGGAGTTCACCGCCTACCCTGGTTGGGGAGTCGGGGGGGACCTTGCTCACTCTGTTGTCCAGGCACTTGCTCCGGCATCGGCCGCCCTGCCCCACCAGTCACACTGCCCTGCCAGCCACTTGCTGCTCCATTGTCTGCCCTGCCAGCCACCCTGCTGGCTGCCCCACTCCGCTGGCCACCCTGCTGGCTGCTCACTGCTCCATCAGCTGCCCTGCCAGCTGCTCTGCTGTGCACCTGGAATGTATTGGAATGTATTGAGGTCTCACCATTTGACACAGCTCAGTGATTTTAGCTGTTAGTGGGTGAGCCTCACTGCTAGTGCAGTCTGGGCAGTCTCTTGCATCAGAGACACTATCTCTAACACTTAGGACAGGTTATCAGTGATTTTGGCTCTATTGGTCTGCTACAAGATTCTCAATTGAGTCTTAATCAGCTCTGCTCTTACATAATGAGGAGAGAGGAAAGGTCAAATGGTGTCTAGGACCCGTAGGCAGGGCTCACACCACCAGGTACAGGTACCTGTCCCCTCCCTTTCTCAACTCCACTGAGCTTTGGCACCCATGTCCCCTGCCTAGTGAGTGCAGCTTAGCTGAGGGTGAGTCCCTCAATCAGAGTATGTCAAGCACAGTTCTGCTGCCCTTGATTCACACAACAAGGATAACAACCGTTTAGTACCCCTGCCCCCAATAACAAAGTGACTTGTGATCCAACACCAGCCAAAAGTGATCATTTGGGCAAAGTATCCCCATCATGCTGAGCACCTAGGCAGGGTGAGTGTATCCATGCACACAAGGTTGGCTCCTGAAGTCCTCTTCTCCCCGGCATCTAGAGATGAGCTGGAGAGCTCATTCAGACCCTGCTTACATTTGCAGTCGCTCAGGGAAGGACCAGGCTCCACCTTTAAAGAAAATGGGTACATAAGTGGGTAAAATTTGCAAAAGTGCCTAGGTGACTTAGAAAGTCAATAAGATCTTAGCTCCCAAGTTGCTTAGAGTACAGCTACACAGCAACTCCCCCCTCCCCTGATGGCAGCTAGTCTCAGAGCCCGGATCAATTGACTTGGGCTCATGGGGCTCGCAGTGTGGGGCTAAAAATAGCAATGTAGATGATCTGGCTCAGGCTGAAGCCCAGGCTCTGAGATCCTCCCACCTCACCAGGTTTCAGAGTCCAGGGTCCAGCCTGAGCCCAAATGTCTACAGTGCTATTTTTAGCCCTGCAGCCCAAGACCCAGGAGTTTGAGTCAGTTTACTCAGACTCTGAGTCTCACTGCTTTGGGTCTTCTTTGCTGTGTAGATGTACTCTCAGATACTTTTGAAAACTGCACCCAGTGTTCTCAAAAAAGAACTATCAGAAAGTTACTTGGGAAAAGGAGAGCTCCAAGGTGACCTGGAAGAGCAAACTAGCTTAACCTTAGCTTCTCTTGGACTTCAAGGTTTGTTTATTTGTTTTTTCTTCAACTCAACTTGGAAATATTGAAGATTTTTGAGATGGTAGTGCTTAGTCCCTCCAGAGAGCCAGATAGAATTGTTTCAGAAAGACTACTGCACTGCGACAGTGACTGAACAGGTATATTCATGACTTGGGGCAACACTGAATAGAACATAAGTGGGAGGGACCTTCCTCTTTTCTAAGAGATGTGGCCTCCAGGGAGAACTTTTTGAAACCTGGCCTGGCATCAGAATTACATTTAGAAAAGGGAAGGTCCTCTGAATTGAAGCTTGTTGAAACTGCTTTTTGCTTGTTGACTGCAGCTTAAGGAAATGCTGGATCTTGGAACTTGTTTCAGTAGTATTTGTGGTAAAGGCTGCAATTAAGCCCTTGAAAAGAGGTTGACTACAATGAGAATAAAATATCACTGACAAATGAAAGATGACCCATAACATGAATCTGGAATAGGAAAGGCTGGTAGTGAGCATAAGATCAATTTTCCATCTCATTCAGCATTACAAATAACTAGGGGTCATATTGGTCTTCTACTTAGATGTCCAGGAAATAAAGGGTTCTCAAGATGTGGCTAATCCCTAGTCTGTCTCTAGTTTCTATGGTTCTGTGGATCTGTGCTTCCTTCACTCTTGCTCTCAAGAGTCCCTGGATGAATATCAAAACAATGAGATCTTATTCACTGGGATGTTAAAATCTCAGGTTTTTTAAATTGGTTACAGCATGACCATCCCATACAACCTCTAAGGTGTATAAAGCAGTTTGTTTGACTATTTATAACAGAAAAAATTTCTCTGCATTGTCAATGGTGAAGTAGTTTTAAGAAACCTTTCTATTTAGATTGTTAATTCTTATGCAACATGATAAAAAGAGAAGAAAATGAGTTGCCATACTTCTTTCAGTGAGATTTTATGCTATCATGACAGTTGGCATGTAATACACATTTTATTCCACTGTGAGAGTCACAGCATATAGGTTAAGTTTTCTTTTTTCCCCTCTGCGAAGAAAAAAAACTTGCTTTTTTTCTGCTCTCCTAAAAATAAATGTTTGATGAAAAAGATGCATGACATGCATATCAGGAAAATGAACCCTGACATTTTCCCACAGAATATGGGTTGCATGTTGACAGACTTTTTGTTAAAAAAATGACAGTTTTGGTGCAAGCTGTTCCTACTATGACTATAGGGAATAGATAGCAAAGGAGAAAGTTACACTATGCACACTTGAAACAGGCTACAAGGTGGCACAGTTACTTTATGTAAAAGTACCTTATGGTATCTAAAACAAGTTCTCTTTGCCTTTTGTGCATTGTAGCAATAAACAATGTACTTGTAATGTGGTGCACAAGTCACACTAAACTTTCAGGTCTAGTTTACTAACTTCCAAACATATTTTAATAAGGATATTGGCACATTTCAGTGACTTGAATAATCTTTCTACGACTTGCAAAATTTTTTTAATGTGAAATCATATCTACTTTTAAAACATACTTGGAACAAAATTGTGTACATATGAATATGATTTTGCTTGTCAGCACAGTTTTAAAGACTTTTTTAAAAAAAGAGTTAAAAATAGTGGCAGTCCTTGTAGTAAATTAAACACTTGGCTGTATAGAATATATGTCTGTTCATTTTAAATGAGAATACATCCAAAACATTCTCTCTTTATATAAAGGTTAGAATCAAAGTTGTAATGTATTCAAATTCAATACAAAATAATTTCGTGCGAGTCTTTTTACTGACAAATTCCTTATGCTCTGAAATTTCAAAGAAGTGGAAAGATCTTTAAAAAGCAATGATTAAATATGCAAATGCCACATTTTATAGTCTTTTTTATGAAGAAATGTTCCTTTTAGAATCCTGTCTGCAGAGAGATCTTACTTTCTTCACATCTTATACTAATTTTTCTTCACCACCTCTTCTATTTTTAATGATAAGTGACTACAGAAGGATTTAACATTATATAGCTTCAGTTTTTCCTACTTGAATAATCTGGGTAGAACACTGGGTTTCTCAGGGCTTGTGTATATGGACACTTAGTGTGTGTTGTCTGGAGAATGAGAAGGTTCCAGAAGACTTGAGAAACACTAATGTTGTTACAATCTTTAAGAAAGAAGATAAGTGAAAACTGTCGAGGCATTGACTTGCTGTCTACAGCAGGGAAAATTTTTGCCTGTATCCTCTTAAACTGATTACTCGCCTTTGCTGAGGAAATATTGCTGGAATCTCAGTGTGGTTTTAGATGGGACAACCGACATCATCTTTGTTGCCCGCCAAATCCAGGAAAAGTCAAAGGAGCAAAATCAGGACATGTACATGGCCTTCATCAATTTGACAAAGGCCTTTGGCTCTGTCAATTGCGAAGCCCTGTGGAAGGTGCTGGCCAGATTTGGCTGCCCTCCAAAATGTATTAAGGTCCTAAGGCTTATCCATGATCAGATGACTGCCATGGTTCTTTGTAATGGCCTTGAGACAGAAACTTTCATCATCAAAACGGGAGTTAAGCAAGGACGTGTTATTACTCCAACCCTTTCCCATCTATTTAGCAGTCATTTTGGACCTCGTTAAAGATCACCTTCCCAATGGCGTTGACATTCAATACAGAATGGATGGCCGGCTCTTTAATCTTTGACATCTCCACTCGAAGTACAAAGTCTTCATGGAGTCCATTACTGATCTTCAGTATGCTGATGACTGTGTCATCCTCGCGCACACTGAGAATGACCTTCAGTCCATACTGGATTTTCTTGCACAAGCTTACCAAAGTCTAGGACTTTCACTCAATATTGAGAAGACTAACGTGTAGGGCTGTCAAGTGATTAAAAAAATTTATCGCGATTAATCACACTGTTAATAATACAATGCCATTTATTTAAATATTTTTGGATGTTTTCTACATTTTCAAATATATTGATTTAAATTACAACACAGAATACAAAGTATACAGTGCTCACTTTATATTTATTTTTATTACAAATATTTGCACTGTAAAAAACAAAAGAAATAGTATATTTCAATACAACTAATACAAGTATTGTAGTGCAATCTCTTTATAATGAAAGTTGAACTTACAAATGTAATACAAGTATTCAACTAATTCAAGTATTGTAGTGCAATCTCTTTATAATGAAAGTTGAACTTACAAATATAGCATTATGTACAAAAAATAACTGCATTCAAAAATAAAACAATGTAAACCTGTAGAACCTACAAGTCCACTCAGTCCTACTTCAACCAATCGCTCAGACAAACAAGTTTGGTTACAATTTGCAGGAGATAATGCTGCCCAGGTCTTTTTACATTGTCACCTGTAATGTAAGTGAGAACAGGCATAGCCGGCATTGCAAGATATTTATGTGCCTGATGTGCTAAAGATTCATATATCCCTTCATGCTTCAACCACCATTCCAGAAGACGTGTCCATGCTGATGTCAGGTTCTGCTCGATAATGATCCAAAGCTGAGTGGACTGTTGCATGTTCATTTTCATCATCTGAGTCAGATAGCACCATTAGAAGGTTGATTTTCTTTTTTGGTGGTTCGGGTTCTGTAGTTGCTTTTAAGACATCTGAAAGCATTCTCCACACTTCGTCCCTCTCAGATTTTGGAAGGCACTTCAGATTCTTAAACCTTGGGTTGAGTGCTGTATTTATCCTTTGAAATCTCACATTGGTACCTGTGACGTTGCACTCCATATGCTTTATCAAAATATGCTTGGAATGTGAATATAATGTAACTGGAATATGCTTTATGCAAAAGGTCTCTTGTAAGGTAATCTACTGAGTGTGATCATCCTATTTGTATGTATGTATCATTATAGTATCTAAAACTAGAAATATGAAGTTAACTCTGAGGTCCTATTGTAATTATGCAAAGTGTGGGCCATTAGTGGTGGTTTAGAATCTTGATGGCACACATTGACTAGGACAATTGGCTGTAAATGGCTCTGTTTACCTGCAAGTCTTCCTGTGTACCTGGCATGAGGTCTCACAAGACACGTGACCAGGTCACATGATACTGGAATCCATCTTAAACCTGGTAGTTTTCCATTTAGAAGGAGGGGTGGGTACCCAGAGAGACAAAAGATTCCCACCTTATGCCAAAGATATAAAAGGGGGTGGAACAGAACAAAGGGGGTCCCAGTCATGTGAAATCCTCTGCTTTTCACCTAAGATGCCTGCTGGAACTAACGAGAACTGTACCAGGGGAAAGGATTGGGCCCAGACTAAGAAGGAGTCTAGTCTGTGAAAGAAGCTTATTGGAACATTTCTGAGGGTGAGATTTACTTGTATTCAGTTTCTTAAATGTATTAGGCTTAGACTTGCATGTTTTTGATTTTGCTTGGTAACTTACTTTGTTCTGTCTGTTATTACTTGAAATCACTCAAATCCTACTTTTTATACTTAATAAAATCACTTTTGTTTTATTAATTAACCCAGAGTAAGAGATTAATACCTGAGGGAGCAAACAGCTGTGCATATCTCTATATCAGTGTTATAGAGGGTGGACAATTTATGAGTTTACCCTGTATAATCTTCATACAGAGTAAAACGGATTTAGTTGGGGTTTGGATCCCATTGGGAACTGGGTGTCTAGGTGCTGGAAATAAGTGACTTGCTGAGCAGTTTTTGGTTAAAGTCTGCAGCTTTGGGGCCATGGACCAGACCTGGGTCTGTATCGCAGCAGACTAGCGTGTCTGGATCAACAAGGCAGGGTTCTGGAGTCCCAAGCTGGAAGTGGAAAATGGGCTCAGAGCTAATTCCAGCACATCAAGTGACAGTCCCATGGGGGTCTCTGTGACTGAACTCGTCACAGTATCTTCTTTGTGTTTTATCAAATCTGCTGTGAAAGTGTTCTTAAAATGAACGTGTGCTGGGTCATCATCCAAGACTGCTGTAACATGAAATATATGGCAGAATTCAGGGAAATCAGAACAGGAGACATACAATTCTTCCCCAAGGAGTTCAGTCACAAATTTAATGAATGCATTATTTTTTTAACGAGCACATGAGCATGGAAACATGTCCTCTGGAATGGTGGTTGAAGCATGAAGGGGCATATGAATGTTTAGCATATCTGGCACATAAATACCTTGCAATGCCGGCTACAAAAGTGCCATGCAAACGCCTGTTCTCGCTTTCAGATGACATTGTAAATAAGAAGCAGTCAGCAGTATCTCCTGTAAATGTAAACAAACTTATTTTCTTAGCGATTGGCTGGACAAGAAGTAGGACTGAGTGGGCTTGTTGGCTCTAAAGTGTTACATTGTTTTGTTTTTGAGTGCAGTTATGTCACAAAAAAAAAATCTACATTTGTAAATTACACTTTCACGATAAAGCGATTGCACTACAGTACTTGTATGAGGTGAATTGAAAAATACTATTTATTTTGTTTATCATTTTTACAAAGTGCAAATATTTGTAATAAAAATTATAATATAAAGTGAGCACTGTACACTTTGTATTCTGTGTTGTAATAGAAATCAATATATTTGAAAATGTAGAAAAAAATCCAAAAATATTTAATAAATTTCATTTGGTATTCTATTGTTTAACAGTGGGATTAATTGTGATTATTTTTTTTTAATCACAGTTAATTTTTTTGAGTTAATTGCGTGAGTTAACTTTGATTAATTGGCAGCCCTAATAAAGTACTCTGTCAACCTGCCACAAATAACATGACCCACCACAAATCACTATTGAGAGTCAGACTTTGGATGCAGTTGAGCACTTTTGCTACCTCGGTAGCCAACTTTTTCAAAATGCAAAAATTGACAGTGAGATCCAGCACAGGATTCAGTGTGCAAGTGCTTCCTTTGGGAAATTGTGCCAATGTGTTTTCATGGACCGTGACCTACGGCAGGACACCAAGATCCATATCTATAAGACAATTGTTGTTCCTACATGCCTCTATGGATGTGACACCTGGGTGACCTATCGACAGCACCTCAAGAGTCTGGAGAGGTACCACCAACGATGCCTCCAGAAGATCCTTTGCGTCAAGTGACAAGATCACTGCAGTAACGCTAGCATCCTCACTGAAACCAATGTCACCAGCACTGAAGCAATGATCCTCATGCACCAACTTCGCTGGGCTGGACATTGTGTGTGGATGCCAGACTCTCGCCTCCCAAAACAAGTCCTCTGCTCAGCTCACATATGGTCAGAGATCCCGTGGTGGTCAGAGGAAATGCTACAAAGACACACTGAAAGTGTATCTTAAGAAAAGTGATGTGGACATCACAAGCTGGGAGGAGCAAGCCACCAACCAACCCCAATGGCACCATATCCTCCATCAGGCCGTGGCCCACTTCAAGGAGAAGCACCTTGCCCTCAAAGCTGAAAAGAGAGAAAGAGAAGGAAGGAAAAAGAACTTTCTCCCAGCAGGCAGCTGGCCTGCGACAAGATGCCTGTACCTACTGCGGTTCCAGGATCGGACTCCTGAGTCATCTCAGGACTCATATGTAAAGCTGAGGTATAAATCTACAGCAGACTATCTTGCTGTGCACTAACTGGCCATGTGGCTCCTGCTACCAGATGCTAAAACTTCTGTTGTGCAACTTGTAGATCAAAGTGCCCTATGGATCTTTTAATGCATTGGGGCAAGCTCCACATGGCCAGTTAGTGCACAGCAAGCTGGCAGATCACCCACTCTTCCCGTGAGCATGTCCTTATCCTGAACAATCTTACTTCTATTCTTCCATTCCTTGAGGGCTGACCTCATGACGGCTTGGGACAAATCCTACTCATGACCCCTGTTGCCTTAGGAGAAACACTGACACAAAGTGGTGAACACAGCTATATGGAATGCCACAATATGTGGCTTAGGACTCTCAAACTGAATAAAAAGACCGTGTCATTTTCTGGGGATGCACACTTCTTTTTACTGCTAGATGTCCATCCATCACTTAGTTTCACTGTAAACAGCTCAGATCTACTGGAACCCATGTGCAACCTATGTTTAATTACTCAAGTGCCAGCAAGTAGCCCATATTGTGTAGCATGTTGGATGCTCAAGTTCCAAACCTACAACTGTGATCTCTAGAAGTCTGTTACAAACAAAACCCAAACAGCCCCACAAACCACCTTTCCCAACATCTTTCATCTCCAACAGCTGCCAATCTAAGAGCCATAGAAACAGCAGAAGCTCATCCACACTTTTTTCTCTCTTATGCCATCCCTAAATAAAGGACAGATAAGACCTATAATGTAAGAAATCTCATGACAGGCTGTCATTCCACTGGTGCAAGCCAAATAATGGAAATGCTTGTTTACAGGTCAATGGTATTAAGTTCTAGAAATGCAAAAGATTCTGTTCCACTCAATGGTCAACTTAAAATATAAACTTGAAGTGACAGATGACTGATTATAAGGTTGGGTGATAAGGCTAAAAGGGACCACTTGTGATAATTTAATCTGACTACCTGCATAACACAAGCCATAGGACTTTCCTGAATTAATTCCCATTTGAACTAGAGCATATCCTTTAGAGAAACATCTGATCTTGATTTAAAATTTCCCATAGTGGAGAATCTATCAATATACTTGGGAAATTGTTTCAATGGTTAATTAACCCCATTGTTAAAATTTTGTATCTTATTTCTAGTCCAACTTTGTCTTCATGTAGTACTTGTAAACTCTGATCAAGGCACCCCTTTACCTTCTCTTTGATAAGATCAATAGATTTTGCTCCTTGGCCTGGCTTCACACAGGGACACAGGAGTTGCAACACTCAGTGTTGCAGGGCCTAACTTCTAGGCACCTAGAAAATCACTGGAAAACACTAGGATCCACAAAGCCTGCATTAGGTGCCCAGGCTTCCTATGCAATGTATGGGGAAAGAGAGGCACCTAAGAATGTGATCTCCAAAAGTGAGCAAGGTAGGTGGAGAGTTGTCTAAGCTAATGGAAGTTGCTGAGGCCAGGGGGGTGTCCTAAGCCCTGTCCCTCTCACAGAGTTTGGTGCCTATGTCCAGGCTGCAGGGAGGCACCTATCTTTGCTAGTGATCCACACCCAGGAATCCCTCTCCTGAAGCCAGACAGCTTAGGTATTGAAGTCATTTCTTGTGAAAATGAGTTACACCATCAGGAAGAGGATATGGTGGTGGTGCCTATCTTATAACTTTTAGCCCAGGGGTTAGAGCACTCATCTCAGGTGTGGAAGACCCAGTTTCAGTTCTCTCAGGGGAATAAAGGACTTGAACAGGGGTCTCTCACCTCCCAAGAGTTTGCTCTAATCACTAAGCCATGGGATATTCTGGTGTGAGACTCCCTCAATCTCTTCTGCTGAAGCTGTTCCAGTTGCAGTCATTGATGAAAATATTAAATAGTGTAGTGCCAAGAACCAATTCCTGTGGGACCCCACTAGAAACACACCCACGTCATGGTGATTCCTGGTTTAGTTACCTTTTGAGACCTATCAGTCAGTTCTTAATCAATTTAATGTGTGCTGTATTGATTTTATACCATTCTAATTTCTTAATCAAAATTATGTTATGCAGTACCAAGTCAAATGCCATACAGAAGTCTAAGTATATTACATCATACATAACCATTACTCCTTTATGATACAAAACTCAGCTCCCTCCCTGCAGGATTAAACCACACTTTTGATCTAGCTCATAAAGGCTATCTTTTTAAAATTAGCATTGTTAAACAAACAAGCAGTTCCTAAGAAAGAGAATCTTGTTCCTGTTAACATTTTGCTGCTTATGCCAACCCTGCTGCCTTTGATAATAGAGCCACACTTTTGCTATCTACTGGAGGAAATCTGGTGACCATGAACATCTACTCAGGGGTATAACTGTTGTTGCCATTGTGCTTGGGGGCCCAGCACACTAGAAAGCCATATAGGCTACTATTAGAACTGGAGATAATGCACTGAGAGTGGTGATCAGATTAAAGAGCAAGAGTGAGGAGAGGCAAACAGATCACTTGCCTTCCTATTATGAACCCCAGTTCATTTTCATTTTGGGGTGTGGGGGAGGAGTGATGTGTAACATCCTGGAAAAAAATTTCCCACCAAATTCCTGACCAGGATTTCAGAACAACTGAAAGAGAGAGAGAGACAAAGCCCCAAGAATCCATCACAAATGTTACACCAGGCCCAGTGTATTCCAGAATAGGATATTTGGAGTATAATAAGTATCGAGTAGCTAGTCATGCACTGTAGCTATAATTAATAAGTAACTTCAATATAGTCGTAATATTTTATATCAAGACTCTCTTAGTACTGGGATACTGCACTACTGATGAAGACAAATGCAAGATCTCTGCAGACAGCAAAGTCTGTTATGAGGCTGTTCTGCATTCTAATGGTTGATTCTAAGTAATGTATTTTCTGACCTTGAGCTCTGCATTTATTTTTGAAGAAGCTTGAGAATACGTTTCAAATTATCGGAGGGATAGTTGTAATCTCCATTTTCTTCCAAGTGCATTGCTTTCAATTCCCACCTGTCCTTTCAGACACCTCAACTATTATTTAGTCACAGAAGATGAATAACAGTGGTGTGAATTCTTCAGAATTGCATTACATGTTATTCTGCTCCTTATTAACGTTCTGTGTTGTTTTATTTACCATAACCTTGTAAACACTCAGATGAAATGGCATCCACATGGATTCTGTATTCAGTTGGAAAACTACACACATGTGTTATTAACAGCCAGGGGGGAAAAAACAAAGAAAAGTAAACTACTTTTGGAAAATGATGTCTGAAAATAATGGAAGGCTCCTACTCCTATTATTTATACTTGGACGATCCCTTTGTTAGTTACCAGCTCTTTTCAAGATCTAACCATGTAATTCCTTTGTCAGAAATCTATATACTCTTATTGTGCTGCCTACAGTATGCTAACTTGTCTTTTTAAATGATTTACTGAAAGTTATTTAATAAATATCAAAAACTGGACAAAACAAAATAGACATCTTAATACTTTCCTCTGAGCCCAAACGTAACTGGTAGTACAAAGGCTTTGGCGTTAAATGGTCCCACCCTTCTACCACAAATTTGCTTTATTGTTGAGGTATCATAGGCCAGTAATGGTATGGTCGCTATTAAGGTGAAGTGTTCAAGCCATAGCTAGTGCTTCTCAGAGTATCTTAATATGTATAATAAATACTCCACCTGTGTGAGGAGGATAATGTAAACATGGCAGATGAATATATATGATTCACTACCAAAGATGCATCCATGGTAACCATTTTAAGCAGCGTGTCACAGATCAAGTTATGAGCTGCAGCACCACTTCAGGAACTTGGGGAGAGAGTCCTTTGGGATGATGAAGCCTGCTGTCATTGGCGTGACTGAAGTGCGGCGGTGAGTGGCTTCCCCTCCCCCCCCGGCTCTTTGGAATGCCAGGCACCTCCCCGGGGCAATCTGAGGGAAGAGTCTCTGCAATCCAGAGTACAGGGACTGCAATTGCAAAAGGTTTTTTGTGTGCTGCCTCCCCCTAATCCCACTCCACATCTTCACAATCTGGTCCTCTTTCCCTCCACATTGAGGACCTCAAGCAACCAAAAATCATGAGTCAGACCCCAAAACCATGAAATTGGCTTAAGAATCATGCACATTTGAAGATAATACATTCTGGGTTCTCATGATTTGCAATCTGGTTTCTGACCCGGGTCACATGTTCAAGCTTTTATTCACCTTTTTTTTTAAATGAAAGCTGAGATTCTCTGCAATTGCTTGACTGCAGCAACTGGGGCTTTTAAGAAAAATACCCTATATTGCAAGAC
The DNA here is from genome assembly GCF_016161935.1 of Mauremys reevesii. Taxonomy (NCBI): domain Eukaryota; kingdom Metazoa; phylum Chordata; order Testudines; family Geoemydidae; genus Mauremys; species Mauremys reevesii. The sequence goes on from NC_052623.1 coordinate 304,655,063, forward strand.
ACACAGTAAAATTGCTGGTGTTGGTAATACTATCAAATTCCTTTGCTATTCCAGTTTTTAGAATGTCGGTGCATTTCCACAGAGGTCAGTACATGTTTGTGTAGGGAATTAGGTGTACAATGGATAGATACTTTCTGTTAGACAGAAGGCACATGTGGTGAAATCTCTGATGTGCTTCATCCAGAGCCATAAAAAAGAGTGAGTATGAGCCAGTGGGACAACTCATTGGCCAGGCAAGAAATAAAGTTCCCAGCAACAGTAGTAGAATTTCAATCTCTTTCTCTGGAATGGATTTATTTCTTAAACCAAAACAGTTCTGGCCTCCTTCCTAGGGCCAACTGACCTGCTTATAGGTCTTAGCTAAGGACCAGATGATCAGTAGATCATCACCTGATCCCAATTGGCAGCCCATCACCTGGGAGGCAGCTAATTAGCCACAGGTGGGGCTAACCCCCTCTCATTAAAGACCCACCCTTCAAGTTTCAAGTGATTACCACAGCTCTCAGCACAGAGTAACCTGTATGCCACACACAACATGGAATTTTAAGCTCTATATACCACATTAGCATTTTTTCCTGACTTTTATGGATTGGGGCCTTTATGGCTTGGGCTTCTATGAGGAATGAAGGTTTGGCTGTGTTGTCTGAACCAGCTGAAATAGATCATACAAGCCATGGACATTTGTAGACGTAGGAAATAGTCTTCCAACATAGGACACTGCTGGATGCTTCAGAACTGATTGCTCTGATTATGCGGCCCCCTGTCCTACCCTGTTCACCTATCCCTTCCCCTAAGTACATAAACACATTTGTTTCAACTGGAGTTTCCTTTGCCTGCTGCTGCCCCTGGGTATGCAGTGCAGGGAATTCCACTCAGATGTTGATATGGGTTTAAACAGTATTAGCTTCTGAGAAATTGAGGGAGAGACTAAGGGCCTGATTCTGTGTTCACTTATATCAGTTTTACACCAGAGTAACATTGTTGACTTCAGTGGAGTCACTCCAGATTTACACCAGTGTAAGTAAAGGGAGGATTAGGCCCAATGTAAGTTAACTTGTTTCCCCTATCCAGGCCTGGTTCTGAGCTTTTCCTTTCCTTCCTCCTCCCCCTTCATGGTTCCCTGGCCTCACCCAGGATCAGAGGAATGAGATGAAATGCTGTTATGGTTGTGTCTCACCCCACCTTCCATCCAGAAGCACCCCTTTGCGCACAGATATCTGGAGATGGTCAGGCTTTCAATTTGGGAAGGCTGCTTTCTGCTCACTCTCTGGCCCATGTCTGTATTTTTTATGAAGGCATCTGAGAACTCTCCACAGCAGGAGCCATCTGAATCTGGGTGTGGGTAAAGGAAGACCAGGCTCTAGTTCGCCCACTGTTGAGAATTGTTTGCCTGCTGAGACTTCATAAATATGAGAGGCAAACACTTTGCAGCCCCCACTCCTAGCAATGGCAAATGATCATATTAACTGTGTATCACTAATACATTATGAAGTATTAAAATAAAATGAAAGTCAATATTTTAAAAATAGATTAATAGAATACATGATGCCTGCTTTGCAGGGTTTTTTGTTTGTTCACTTATGACTTAATAACAAAAATTAATAATTTTCCAAGATATTAATGTGAATTAGCAAGATTCTGCTGTAATTTACTCTGAATCCAGTAATGTATGCAAGTAGTTTAAATAGTTTGTTCTATATTGTGATGGAGCAAGGCCGGATGGCTACAGGAAAGTACTGAGGAGCAGGTATGTTAGCTCCAGGCTAAGCAAATCCCTAGTACCATGGGAACCAAAATGGCAGTTGCTCCAGGCTAATCAAGGCACCTGGGGCCAATTAAGAACTTTCTAGAAGGCACCGGAGAGAGCTACATTGATTGGAGCACCTGCAGCCAATCAGGACAGGTTAATCAAGGCACCTGGTATAAAAAGGGGAGCTCACCCTAGTCTAGGGGGGAGGAGCTGGGAGCAAGAGACGCAAGGAACTAAGAGGGGGTACTACTGGAGGATTGAGGAAAACACCATACAATCAAACAGTATCAGACACCAGGAGGATCCTGTGGTGAGGATAAAGAAGGTGTTTGAAGGAGGCTATGGGGAAGTAGCTCAGGGAGCTGTAGCGGTCAAGCAGCAGTTACAAGTAGCACTATAGAGACTTCTGCAATTCACAGGGCCCTGGGCTGGAACCCAGAGTAGAGGCTGGGCCTGGGTTCCCCCCTAGCTCTGCTACTCCTAATCAGACATAGGAGTAGTTGATCCAGACTATGGGTTTCATCCAAGGGGAAAACCACTGAGGGGAAGAAATCTGCCAATAAGCGCAGGACCAACTAGAGGAGAGGAGGAACTTTGCCACAATATCTATTACATTGCATTTGGCTACATTGAATTTCATTTGCCACCCTGTTGCCAGTTTTGTTACATCATCCAAGAGTTAGTTTTGTCCAATTTAAATAGCTTTGTGTTGTCAGCAGTTTTGCCACCTCATTATTCATCCTCTCTCCCCAGTCATTAACAAATATATGGGTCTAGAGGGAGGGGTGAAATTGATCCCAATACTAATCCTGTAGTAGTGTCATCCCTCTATTAACATCATTCCATACTGATTATTGGCCATTTATCCCTGTCCTTTTCTCTTTCCCTTTAATCCATAAAAAAGACTTTATCTCTTACTCCCCGGTCACCAAGTTTCCTTAAAAGCCTCTTGTGAATGATATTATTGAATAGCTTTGAAAGTTCTCTCTAAATGAATATCCACTGGTTCTTTTTATTCAATATTTTGCTAACTCTTTTATAAAATTTTAACAGCTTTTGGAGGCACAATTTATCCTCACTGATAAGGATATCAGTTTATCTGTGGTGACTTGCAATTTACCCATACTGAATTTTCTTCTCTTTCATACTTATCTGCTGTGGGTGTTTCATAATTACCTTCAATGATTTACTCAACTATTTTTCCTGTTACTGAATTAAGCCTCTCTGATCTTCACTTCCCAGGGTCAGCCTTAAGAGCTATTTTAAAGATTGGTACAATGTTGGCCACCTTCCACTTATCCAGGAGAATGTCTGTTGTAATGATAAATTACATATCTTTAGTGATAAATTATAGTATGCCAGCTCTTGTGTTTCATTCTTTAGTTCCTTCAGAACCTCAGATAAATATAATCTGATCTTGTGATTGATTACAACTGAAATTTCTGAAGTTGTTCCATCACCAATATTTTTAATAGCTCTTTATCCATTAGGGCTTCAGCATCACTAGCTGTAACTTGAGTAACTTCAGGGTAAAAATTCATCCCAACCTCCTGTAGAGAAGACAGCCAAATAAATCATTTAGCTTCACTGAAATATCTTTATGCTGTTTGCTTGGCCCCTTACCACTTAGCAGTGTAACAGATATACTTACTGTAGCCAGCTTCCTATGTATGATTTACTTAAATAATGTTCTTAAATAATTTTATTCTTCATCTTAATATCTTTGACTTTTTGTTCTTTGTATGTCCTCTTAGCTTCCTTTTAATCTCTGTGTTACATGTTGTCTGCCAAATGTTCCATTCTATTAGCATTGCTGTAGCTAGGTTTCCATTTCTGAAAGATACATTGAGGACCCAGATGAATTCCTGTACCTTGCCATTTAATCATACTGTTTTTTCCTTCCTTTGTTTTTTTCTGAAACACACAGACCTTCTGTGACCTTTCTTTGAGAGACTTTTGTGAGACTTCCTTGTGGAAATTATCTATAATTTCCTAACTTTCCCTTTCATTCCAAATAAGTTTTTCAGTTAAAGAAAAAAATCCTCCTTTGAAACATTGAGCGACAGTATTTTCTCACTATATGTAAACTTAACTATATAATGCCAGATTGTGATCCCCTTTACTCATATATTGGTAATACCATTAACTTCAATGGGACTATTCATTAAAGTTAGGGGATCAAAATCTGGCCCATTTTGATCATTGTTACAGCATTGTAACCACACTAACTACTTCCTGATTCAACTACTTTCATTATTGTGCTAATGGATTTTGTTCCAACTGATCCATCTGAGCACTATATCACTGTTTTGATCCAGAGGTCTGTAGTATGCTTTCAAATTTTTTTTTTGGTCTGTGTAAGATAACAGATTTGTCAGTCTCTCTCTCTAAAAGGCTATGTACATTACTCATGAGATCTGACACTTTATTCCTACTAGACATATTACCTGAGGTTACTCATGGTCATCCTACACCCAGATATCTATATTCCCAACCTCCGCAACTGGCTTGCTTAGCACAGTTCAGTCCAACCTTCACCCTAAAAAACTTTCTTGCTGTCAGAAGAATGATCAACTATACCATCTATTACTGAAAAGGGTTTCCTTCTAAGGAAAATTACCCATTCATTCCTCCTCGATCTTTTTGCAATGCAATACCGGCTTTCTCACTCCGAGTAAGCCCGTTCCACTCTATCTGTACATCTTTCTGTTTCTTACTCATTTATGGTTCAGCAACTCAAATGGTACTTAATTTCTGAACATATGGCAGTATGGCAAGTAACCAAACATTGTGTATTCACTCTGTCACATCCATCCCCAGTCTCTTCACCCCTCACCCGAAGAAGAAGAAACTGCTAGTTGTTTTTAGGTCTATAATTTATTATTATTTTATTATTATTTAGAGGTTGTATTGTTTTAATCTATTTAAGTTAGGGGTGTGAAGAATACCCAACTTCTATTTGGATTTTTACACCAACCATCTGATACTAAAGTTGGGGTAACAACTCAGATATTTGTTAGCCCTCTGCCATTACGATTCTAAGCCCCCTTTCTGAATATGCAGCACTGAAGCAGACAATCAGGTAGGTTAAGGTTTGAGACTCTCCATTGGTTGGGATACAATAAGTAACAAGTAATGTGTCATGGTTAGAGCTGGCTGAAAACAGGATGTAATTTTTGTGGAAATATTTATCTTTTTTTAACTGAAATTTGAAATTTTGATGCAAAGCATTCTCAACCTTTGACACTTTTTACTAGCTCTACTCAGGGTCTAATGCTAAGAGCATGAAGCTGGAATCCAAGAACTCCCGAGATTTAGTTCTGATTCTGTCACTGATTTGTTGTGGGACTCTTGGGTAAGTCACTCAGGATCTTTTCCTAAGCTACTGGAGTCAACGAGAGATGCTGGGTGCTCAGCACTTTTGAAAATCAGTCCACTTATTTAAATGCCTAAATATAGACTTAAGAGCCCAATCATAGACATTTGTTTTTAAAATCTGGGCCACAGTCTTCCTTGGTTTTGTTTTTCCAACTCAGTCTGAAAAAGGAGATTAATGGCTATCATGCTATTCTAGGTCATGGAGTTTTGTGGTGATGTGGCTTTGAAAGCACTGCCAAGATAACACTGTTTTTAAAATGCATAATATATCTTTGTAATCTAGGATTGGTATCTGATTAAGTTTAATACTAGTTTTTTGGTATTTGACTCTTATAAAAATATACATATTTTGTGACATCCATAGAACTAACCCAATAAAGTTTGATCCAGATTGGAGCCTCTGTGCCCATTAATACTGTCTCTTCTGACAACCATTCTCCCTTTAGCTAGAGGAGGTACTTGCATAACAAACATTATCCTCCTGTTTCTTCCCTCACCTCTGCAGTGTGCCTAAATTGTCACTCCTGGGACAGCAGAAACCCAAGGTAATTTTGGAATCCAAGTTTCATGTTGCTGCCATGTTATTCCTGGCTTGACTTTTCATAAAGGTCTTATTAATTGTCTGACAGATGACTACCTGAATAGATATTAATCACTGAAGCTGTTCCAAACAAATATGTCTTAGGATCTACAGATTCTGCATATCAAGTTTGAAAAGCCTATTTGTTATCCAGAGCATAACAGATCATGTGATATGTTCTTTTCCAATGTTGCAGAAGTAATTAGACCATAGCAGAGTGTGTTAAATTTCAGCCTTTGAGTTATGTAAGGTCAAAACCACATTTTAAACCTTTTTTGGTGTATAATACAAGAGTCAAAATCTGGCTCTTCTAAATTGCCACACAAATGGGTGCATATCATTGCTGAAAACTAGCTTTAATGTGTACTCTGTATATTCTGGAGAGCCACAGCCCTCTACACAGATTATTTTTGTCAGACATAATCTGCATAAGGTCTTGAAGACTCTTTGCTGTGTTAAGGTTTGTACATATTCTGGGGCAAAAATGGATCCCTGACTACATGTCTTTGCCACTCTTTGGCTCCAAATAAGGGTAAGCTACAGAATGAACTGTTGCAAGGTTTGGATGGGATCCAAAATTGGGGCTTGATCTAAAGTCAAGTGGAGTCTTTCAGTTGACTTCAATGGGCTTTTCAGTTCATAGATTCATAAATATTAAGTCCAGAAAGGACATGCCAGAGGCAGTGGAAGCTCGTTTTGAATGTTGTGGGGAAGAGTGGAGGTTCTCTGCCAGGGGGGCAAGAGGAGTCAGAGTTAAGGTAGAGGTGGGAGGTTGGGGTGTCAGGGGTAGCAGAGAGAGTGGGATGAGTACTCTGCTTGGGGAGTGAGAGGAAGTACTGAGACTCGGCAGGGGTGGGGTTAGGTATGTTTCACTACATGCTCCTGGGCTCCACAGCAGCTGCTCCAGCCCCTCTTGGGCCTGCTCTCACCTCCCCTTCTCACCTCCCATGTGTTTGTGCAGTTTAGAAGGAACTGCATGCAGGGGTAGAAACACAGATCAGCCCGCACAATATTTCCATTGCATGGGCTCTAGCCCCCACTGCTCCCCCAGTTCTGCCACACCAGGCACAGTCTTTAGAATTTCACCCAATAATTTCTGCTTCAAGCCATAACTTCTTGTTGAGCTAGAGTATATCTTTTAGAAAGACATTCAGTCTTGCTATCAAATCTTCAAGCAATGGAGAATCCATCACATCCTTAGGTAAGTTGTTCCAATGGTTAATTCCTCACTGTTAATTTTTTTGTTGCCTTATTTCCAGTCTGAATTTGTCATGCTTCAGTTTCCAGACATTGGATCCCGTAATGCCTTTGTCTGCTGGATTAAAGAGCTCTCTGACATCAGAAATCTTCTCCCCATGTCGGTACTTTGCAGACCATGATTGAGTTCCCTCATTGGATCAGGAAGTTGGAGTAGAAAAATGTCACCTGCCCTCTATTATTGACTTAACCACCAGACCATATTTGGCTCCAAGAATGATCATATAGATTTTTTTCTTAAGTACAAAATGTTAAATACATCCCAGCAGAGTAGAGATTTTACATACCAAGGTTATAATACCATGGGAAACATTTAGGATAGAAATGCTGACTCCTCTTTAACTATAATGTTTCAGACAGCAAAATTATAGTACAGTAGAATAGATGTATACTTTGATTAAGTTAATTTTCTAGGTAGTTTTGTATAGTGTGCTCATCACCATAGTACCTGAGTGCCTATTCCTTCTGCAAGTGTTATTTTTGAAACTAGGTCTGGACTTTGAAAATGTTAACAAAACTGAAATAATTAAATCCTGATCATAAACCTGTTTGAACCATCCCTGTTGTTCGGTACAGTTGTACATATGGAGTATAATGTCAAATCTCCTAATTAGCTGACCCTTTCTAAAAATAGAAATTTTAGGCACCATAATGTAAGCAAGCTAGGTTAGTATGGTCACCTTTCACCTCTGGAGATCAGGGTTCAAATGTGAGGGAAAATAAAACCTAACCTGAACCTTCAGCCTTTCCCTGTTGGGCCTGAATCAAACAAGAACCTGTGTAAATACATCCTGAAAATATCTTCATCTCCTCATTTTAGTTTAGTTCTGCTTTCTATATTCTGATGAATCCACCTGTGCTGCTTTAGGAACTCCCATGTATCTCTATTCCCACATGCTGCTTTTTCCACCTGTGACTATACCAATGTCTAAATTTAGGCTGCAGCATGTGTCACATCCCAAAATGAGGGACACACAAAAACTAAGCCGTGGTCTACACTACGAGTTTAGGTCGAATTTAGCAGCGTTAGATCAATTTAACCCTGCACCCGTCCACGCGACGGAGCCATTTTTGTCGACTTAAAGGGCTCTTAAAATTGATTTCTGTACTCCTCCACAGTGAGGGGATTAGCACTGAAATCAACCCTACTGGGTCGAATTTGGGGTACTGTGGATGCAATTCGATGGTATTGGCCTCCGGGAGCTATCCCAGAGTGCTCCATTTTGACTACTCTGGACAGCAATCTCAACTCAGATGCACTGACCAGATAGACAGGAAAAGCCCTGCGGACTTTTGAATTTCATTTCCTGTTTGGCCAGCTTAGTGAGCTCATCAGCACAGGTGACCATGCAGAGCTCATCAGCACAGGTGACCATGGAGTCCCAGAATTGCAAAAGAGCTCCAGCATGGACCAAATGGGAGGTACTGCATCTGATCGCTATATGGGAGACGAATCTGTTCCAAAAGACGAAATGCTGGAATATTTGAAAAAATCTCCAAGGGCATGAAGGACAGAGGTTATAACAGGGACCTGAAGCAGTGCCACAGGAATCATAGAATCATAGACTTTAAGATCAGAAGGGACCATTATGATCATCTAGTCTGACCTCCTGCACAATGCAGGCCACAATCTCACCCACCCACTCCTGTATCAAACCTGTGTCTGAGCCATTGAAGTCCTCAAATCATGGTTTAAAGACTTCAAGGTGCAAAGAATCTTTCCTCAGTTAGGAAGCTTAAAGAGATGTGAGATTTATTTATTTGCTGTAAATATCTATAATCTGAGTTTCATGAATCTTTATTTCTGATGTAAATTTTCAATGTTAAAAGTGAGGGTAAACGTGTATGGAACATAGGTAACTTTGGAACTAAAATAAGAAATGCCCCTCAAGTTGAGGTACATTTGAGAGGTTTGCCTCTGATGCCTAACAGACCACCTAATGGTGCTGATAATGTCTCAAATCTTATCCAGTGTGACAGTCTCTGCTGGGCCCAGGCCAAGAGCTTTATTTACATCTTGTATTCTCTGGGCCTTCCCTGGTCAGAGCCACACAATGCATTCTTGAGCAGGGAACCCTGCTTCCTGCAAGATTGTAATCCAGGTGCCAGCTTTGATCCAGCAGAGACTGAGAGCCTGACACCTTGCAAAAGAATATCAGCAAAAGTTTGTGTGCATGTGTGAGAGAGAGGTTGTTAAAGACCAGGAAGCAGCTGGAGAGTTAGGAAGAAAAGTATGTCTGAGGGAAAATTGAGAGTGATACAAGGAAATGCATGCAACTGGGGTACTATTGGGGTGGTGACAGGAAGTCAACTGATTGTCACCCTCTCTCCTACCTCTCTCTCTGTGTGTGTATGTGTGTGTATATATATGTGTGTATATATATATGTGTGTGTGTGTGTGTATATATATATGTATATATATACACACATACATACACAATTATATATATACATATACGACCAAAGGTGTATGTATCAATCCGATCAGAAAGTTGGAGGGAGGGATAGTGAAGATGACCACATAAGGAGTGGATAAGCATCTAAACATTTTGAGGCTAATCAGAACAGAAGAGCACCTGTGATTTGCTCCTCTCTAACTGAAACCCTGGTTTAGAAAACAAGTGAAAATGGGTTTGGTGGTTTCACCTTAGTCCCATATGACATTTTTCCACATTGCAAAACATTCTCACAATTTGCACATGTGGCAGTTTCTGTGCGGGGGGTTTTTGGGGGAGAGGGGGAATCCTTAGCTATAATAGCAGAGGTGGTAAAGGTCCAGATTGAGGTATACGAGTAGAAGCACAATCCATCTGCCATTTCCTTAACTTGATCCCATAAAGACCCTCACCTTTAGCAGCATCAAATTCACACCAAATTAAAAAACTGCTTCTCTGTGACAATAGACTACATGCCACATTCCACTTCAAACTATGTAGTATCATGTTTTACAAATCCTTTTCTGTATAAATGCTGCATTAAAGCATTCCGGTTTACAGTGTTGGATACACAACTGTGTATGCTTTGCAACATTAGAGGCACAGTTTCTTAGAGTCTTAAAAACAAGAGAGTGCAAGCTAAGGCATATCACTGTTTTATAAGTAGGTCAGTGAAAACTCTATGTATTTCTTAAACTCACATGGACTCTCTGGATTCAGGGGTGGGAATACGTGGCTAAAACTATAGTGAATAAAATATTTATGTTTTTCTTTAAAAATAAATAGACTCAGCTGAGCTGCAGTAAAAATGTAGTGCTTTTCTAATGCAATGTTGTCATCTGCATGCTTTGAGCTTTTTTCAGTTCATCTTATTAGCATATCACAATTAATGAGTTTCTTTTTGCGGTGAAGTTGTTCATGAGTCTGATGCTTGTAAAGTTTCTCTAACTTTAATTTTTCATGCAAGCCGAGAAAACTTAAAACAAATTTCATAATCTGTTTCTCAGATAGTACATTCTAAAAAATTCTAGATCTAATAGTTACCGGTCAATATTTATCTTGACATTTTCCTTTATGCAGAAGACCTCATAAAAATGCAACATTAACTTGCCAGAAATCTGTCCTCCATTCAGTTATGTTACACGGCACCCATTTCAGTGTAAGTTAGGTTGAATTGCTCCTTTCCATCTCTGCCAACTGGAGGGGAAGAAAGTAGAAGAGCTGTATCTGTGACATGATTCTATTAGTCTGTGCTTGTGGAAGTGCTACCATAGGAGCTCTGCAGATGTCAGCATCTGTGGGTTGAGTGGGAGCATGGCAGGGGTAATAGTTATTCTCTTCACCATCAACACTTCTGAGACGTTCTTCTCAGTAAGGTACAGAGAGCATTGAGCAGATCCTCAGCTAGTGCAAACTGTCACATCTCACAGTTTACACCATCTGAGGATCTGTCCTCTTGTATTCAACACTTTAATTATTTTCATTTAAACATAGTAGAGCACAGTGTCCAGAGTGGGCTGTCTGTGGTTTCTTCATTGGTCCCAGCAGTCCAGTCTAGAGCTCACCTTCCAAGAGGGATGATGAATTTTAGTCTCTTTAGCCACATCCCACATCCTTACTCTACACACTGTTTACCCAGTTTATGGGGCAAACTGGCTCAGTCAAGAAACTGACTGAATCAACATTCCCTTCTCCTCCCCTCTGTGACCGCTTCTTCATGAGGACTATGAGAGGGAGTTCTGGTGGCAACAACTGGGAGGTGCACTGATACAGGAATGTAGAACCAGTGTGAAGGCACATGGCCTTTCACTGGTGGCCCTGATCTCTTACAGATTCCTGAGTTATGCACAGATCTTCTATGGTCAACGTGTTATGAGTGCTGAATGCCCCTGCACCTTCTGCAATGGGTCAAATTATGTTTCTTTTCTTCCCCTTCCTTAACAGAAGGAAGAAGAAACTGTGTGTACAAACTCAGAAAGTTTCCAGTCACTGGGACAACCTTCATGAAGAGCATCTTAGGTACTTACACTGTGTCCATTATGTAGTATCAGAGTGCTTTCTTCAGGAGAGCTATTCCAGGCTATTCCTAATGGGTTGATAATCTAGAAAGGGTTTAGTCAAGAGAAGGATTTTACATATACTTCAGTTTTTGGCATGTTGGCTTGATCACACCTAGCATGGTTGTGTCTACCCAAGCTGGAAATTGCATCTCTAGCTCCAGTGGAGACATATCCGAAGAGAAGGTAAAGGGGTGATTTGAATCCAGTTTATAAGTACCTGGATATGGAAAAAATATTTGATAATGGGATCTTCAGTATAACAGCAAATGTATACCAAGAATCAATGGCTGGAAGTTGAAACTAGACAAATTCAGACTGGAAATAAAGCATGCATTTTTAACAGTGAAGGTTATTAACCATTGAAACAACTTATCAAGAGTTATGGTTGATTCTCCATCATTGGCAATTTTTAAAATCAAGACTAGATATTTTTCTAAAAGATATGCTCTAGTTCAAACAGAAGTTATTTCAGGGAGGTGCTATAGCCTATGTTTTACAGGAAGTCAAGCTAGATGATCACAGTGGTTCCTTCTGGCTTTAGAATCTCTGAATTTTACTCTAAAATAGTAATATTTTTGGTCATCCTGATGTCTTGAAGGAGGAAGTTCCCACAATCAAGGCCAAAAATAGCTCTGCTTCCTTCCAGCTTCACCAGCAATATTAGATCTAGTGTCCTTGTTTATCATAGTTGTCTTCCTGGCTCACAAAGAGAGATGGTGTCCCTAAGATATCATGGGACAGCCCTGAAGCTCAGTGATAGCCTTGAATGTTAAGACCAGGGTCTTGAGATGAAATTATATTGGCCAGAGAGCCTATGTAGTATGTAAAGCACTGTAATGATGTGCTCTCATCATTGGACTAGCTGCTCTGTCGCCTTCACTTTCATACTTAGCTTTAGTGCATTACAGTAGTTAAGCCTGGATCAGAGGTGAAAGTTGGCTGGTATGGGTGGGTATGGCATACCGGTAAGAAGTGGCTGCTGGCCTGTACATAGCCGACATTAAAGCGCTACCGTGGCAGCACTTTAACATTGCTGCCCCTTTTGTGCCCGCCCTCCCAGGCCTCTGAGGGGAGTTAAAGGGGCAGCTGCCCCGAGGCCTGGCAATTTAAAAGTGCCTGGGACTCCCGGTCACCGCTATTGCTACCATGGTAGCGACAGAGCCCTGGGCCCTTTAAATTGCTGCTGGAGCCCCGAGTGGTGTGGGCTGAGCTGCATGGAAGGGCTGGCTGGGGGATGCTGACCCCTAGCCCTGCCCCTTTCACCTGAGGCCCCACCCCTTCTGGGGGCCCAGAGCTGGGACTCCGTACTGGTAAGTCTTTTATGTTACTTTCATTCCTGGCTGGGCTGTAATGAATATGTAAATCACCAGGACTGCATCCAATTAGAAAGAGAACATCCTCTTGGCCAACTGAAAATGGAAACAAGTATTTTTGTCTACTTTCACTAAAGTTTCTGGATGTTTAGATAGTGATGAGTCCAAGAAGACCTTGAGAACCATGCACTTCTATGTTGATCAGAGGGAAGTTGATGATCAGATGGATAGAAGTGTATGTGACAGCTCTGGCCAATTCTTCAAAACACTTCTCTCTCCCCACCAACATCACCTGTCTATTCTGGGTTTAGTTTCAGACAGAAACTCCTGTTCTAGGTGCTTATTTTCCTATTTATTGGGATAATTGAGTTATGGCTCTGACTACATTTAATGTAAAAGAAATGCGGTCAGGCATAATCTGTGTAGTGTTTGCACTGGACTCCATATTTCTTACAATCTCTTCTATAGGTTTAACATATACATTAACAACTTAGATATTGGCATAGAAAGTACGCTTATTAAGTTTGCAGATGATACCAAACTGGGAGGGATTGCAATTGCTTTGGAGGATAGTCATAATTCAAAATAATCTGGACAAATTGGAGAAATGGTCTGAGGTAAACAGGATGAAGTTTAATAAAGACAAATGCAAAGTGCTTCACTTAGGAAGGAACATTCAGTTTCACACATACAGAATGGGAAGAGACTGTCTAGGAAGGAGTAGGGCAGAAAGGGACCTAGGGGTTATAGTGGACCACAGCTAAATATGAGTCAACAGTGTGATGCTGTTGCAAAAAAAGCAAACATGATTCTGGGATGCGTTAACAGGTGTGTTGTGAGCAAGACAAGAGAAGTCATTCTTCTGTTCTACTCTGCGCTGGTTAGGCCTCAACTGGAGTATTGCGTCCAGTTCTGGGCACTGCATTTCAAGAAAGACGTGGAGAAATTGGAGAGGGTCCAGAGAAGAGCAACAAAAATGATTAAAGGTCTAGAGAACATGACATATGAAGGAAGGCTGAAAGAATTAGGTTTGTTTAGTTTGGAAAAGAGAAGACTGAGAGGGGACATGACAGCAGTTTTCAGGTATCTAAAAGGGTGTCATGAGGTGAGAGAACTTGTTCATCTTAGCCTCTAAGGATAGAACAAGAAGTAATGGGCTTATACTGCAGCAAGGGAGGTTTAGGTTGGACATTAGGAAAAAGTTCCTAACTGTCAGGGTGGTTAAACACTGGAATAAACTGCCTACGGAGGCTGTAGAATCTCCATCTCTGGAGATATTTAAGAGTAGGTTAGATAAATGTCTATCAGGGATGGTCTAGACAGTATTTGGTCCTGCCATGAGGGCAGGGGACTGGACTCGATGACCTCTCGAGGTCCCTTCCAGCCCTAGAATCTATGAATCTATGAATATATATTGATTAGGAAGAATAGAGAGGACTGAGTTTTGTGGGATTCCACATATAGGTGAGATGATGAGGAGTAGCCACCCATCGTAACTTTCTGGAATTTTCCCCTACGGAAAGGAGCAAAGTCAACACAGTGTGACTCCGCCCACTTCTACCATGTCTCTCATTGGAGTCAGGAACACCTCATGATGGAACATTCAAAGGCTACTAGCAGATCCAAATTTATAAGCATTGTTCGTGGTTAAAAGGAGATTGTTCACCAGTATGGCTAGCACCAGTGTTGGGTTTGGTTTACATTTGGCACCATTATTACTCTAAATTTCTTTGCTTTGTACTGCTCTGGTTCAGTTAATATACCAAACACAGTGATTGCATTAGGAAGAGAGAAGCCAGTGCACTTGTACTTTTGGGCAACCCGTGGTTGTAATGTCTTACTAGTCCATCAGCTCCCAGATCTTGTGGCTGTACAGCATATTCATTTAGATTGTTCTGGAAGCTTGTTGGCTTCATGTTGCCAGAGTCAAGCCAAGAGTGTTGTTCCCTCTCTCTGGGCTGGAGGCAGAGCTCTGACTTTGTTTTGGAGGAGGTGATGATCTTGCTACGATAGGGAAGGAATATTAGTGACTCTGTCTACTCCCAGGGTGGTGATCTGGTGTATTGTATGACCAGTTATGAAGCTACATTGTTGCTGGGCCAGAGAGAATAACATGGTTGATAAAATGGACATGAGATCTCATGTTGTTTAAGAGACATCCATGAGGATATGGGAGTCTCAAATGACCATGACCACAGGACACTCATTACCAGGCAGCTGTTCTTTCTGTCCTGTTGAGTGGACTGAAAATCATCAGGATTCCCACACTGAACCTATTCTGTGATTTGAAGATTAAGTGAAATATACATCTAAATATAGATAGTTGCAATGGGACCAATACCTTGAACAAATAGGGCAGAAGATCTGTGACTGTAGTCAGGGCCGCCCGGGGGGGGGGGGCAAGAGGGGCAATTTGCCCCAGGTCCCGCCAGGGCCCCCACGAGAGTTTTTCGGGGGCCCTGGAGCGGGGTCCTTCACTCGCTCTGGGGGGCCCAGGCCCCCGGAGCTTCTTCGGCTCCCGGTCTTCGCCGGTGGGGGGTCCTTCCGCTCTGGGGTGGAAGGACCCCCCCGCCGGTGAATTACCGCCGAAGTGGGACCCGCCGCTGAAATGCAGCCGGGTCTTCGGCAGTAATTTGGCAGCGGGGGGCCCTTCCATTCTGGGACCTGCTGCTGAAGTGCCCCGAAGTCCTGCAGCAGGGGCCCCCCGCCGCTGAATTACCGCCGAAGACCTGGCTGCACTTCGGCGGCAGGTCCCGCTTCGGCGGCAGGGGGCCCCCGCCGCGGGTCTTCGGGGCACTTCAGCGGCAGGTCCCGGAACGGAAGGGCCCCGCGCCGCCGAATTACCGCCGAAGCAGGGGCCCCCCGCCGCCGAAGACCCCAGGCCCCCAGAATCCTCTGGGCAGCCCTGTAGTAGAGGTTGTATGGGGTGTAGTACAGGCCAAATAAGGTGTTGTGCTACAGCTGTTTTGGATTTGGTTTGCATTTCATCTTTCCAACCCACCTGCATTGCATATTCAGAAAACCTATTTATTCAGGCTTCATGGAAGAGGAGTGGATTTCCCTTTTTGTGAGCAGTTCTCATTACTTTACTTTTTTTCACTGCTTTGGATCTGATCTCAATGAGAGCTTTGCCATTGACTTCCATGGTGACCTTTGAGCAAAAGGGGAAACCCCCGATACTCTTGGGTGGTATTTTGTGATTAGTAAAAGTCTGGTTTTTAGGCATGGAAAGAAGTCACAGATGACTGTAAAATACCGTAGACATGAATGTGACATTGGCAGCAATCATAAAATGGTGGTGAATTTGTACGATTTGATAAACTAATAATATTTTGTATTTTTTCTTTCACTGACAGTTTTACAAAGGCAAATAACTGTTCTTAGCCCCACTTAGATGTGACAACAAAGGTGTGGAAATGTAAATATCTTGCACAAGGGAAGTTTGTTTCAAAGCTGGAAACAGAACTTTTGTATGAACTTAAGGATCATCCTTCTACAGGCAGTGGCCAACAAAAATCCTTTTGTCACAAGGTGCGGCCCTCATCACCAGACTAGTGCCTCTTCCTGGTCATGCTAGGGATTAGCTCGAGGCTCCTCTCTCAGCTCCCAGAATCGCAGCAACCTCTTTGCAACTCAGCCCCCCAGGTCGGTTGTTATCTGTGTTTCCCCCTGCTGGTGTGTGAGTGGGGATGTATCTCTGTCTAACAGTCCAGCCACTTCCCTAGTGGCGAGTGAGAGGAGGGGACCAGGCCCGCCCACTACTCTGGGCCCTAATCCAGGGACCCTGAGAATAGCAGCCTTCTGCTGCTCCTCTGTAACCCCTGTCAATGCTGCTATATTTCCCTGTGCCACTTCGCCATGGCCCCAGCACCTTCTTTGCCCTCACCTCAAGGCACTCAGCTGCTCAGTTCCAGCAGCCAACTACTTCCTGTCCAAGGTGCTTATGGTTCTCTCTGCCCTCCAACTGATGTACTCTGCCCTGCTGGTCCCTTTTATTGGAGCCTGCGAGGCCCAGATTGATTGTCTGTGCTTCATGCAGCATCTCTGGGCCGTTCAGAGGACTCACCTCCATTGCTGCTTCTGGGGCAGGGCATGATTAATCCCTCTACAACTGTGTGGGGTAGGCATTTATCATACCTGTCTTCGCGATTTTCAAGATGTCATCTCTAAAAATCTTCCATTTTCCTACAAAAATGTTAAGTAGGCAAACTGAATTTTCACCCATTCTTAGGAGTAAAATATATTTTTGGTTGTTATTAGACAAAATAAATGTGGACTGTCCCATTTCACATCTTAATTTGGTGAAATAGTGTGTGGAAGTTTTGTTGTGGGAGCATATGTAATATACTCATCTGTAATATTACCCTCTGGCAATCCAGTTTGGATACCAGTTTATCCTTTATGCTGAAAGATCACTGTACTGGCTGATGTACCACTTCATACACAAGTTTTATTTAATTACTGGAGATATCTGATTTTTATTATTATTTGTGCTCAATGATCAATCTGAAACTTCACCCAAGTCTAGAAAATAATATATTGGAACAGTACTTAGGGTTCTTACTTTAATATTTTGACACTGCTTCCCAACAAGAACATGAGAATAAAGTGGTAAAGCAGCATCACCATCAAACAGTAAGTGGTACAAGGACTTATTAAAAGATCAGCAGTCCTCGTTCAATGGGGAAATGAAAGTTTGCATTGTTTGGTGTGAGATTGTTATTCACCAGCATTCTCACACCTCGGAGGCTTTTCAATAGGGTATTTTAATAGGAAACTTCCACACAATTTCCCCTGGGAGGCATGTGGGGTATGTGTCTTACCCCCTCTGTAACCTGAGGCAGAGGGATGCTGAGCCCTCTGCCAGTGTCCCTCTGATGCTGCAGCGGCTCACCTTAGAAGAGGCTTCAATTCTCTAGAAGGGTTCCTATTAGAAATGTTCAAACGGACTTTTCTGAATCTCACATGATGTTATGGAAAGGGCATGTCAGTGCCTCACCTGTCCTGCCTGGGCCAGACCCCTCCGGGACAGCTCCAACTCCTCACACAGAATGAACCCGCACCTTCTTTCTCATGGCTACCACTCACACCCCCATGCCACCTGCTATTTCCAGAGCACTCGGGAAGCCAAATCCCACCCTTGCTGCAGGCAGGGCTGCCTTGCCCTTAGCTAGAGGCCCAGTGGGGTGTGCAGGGGAAAGCTGCACTCTCCCTACCCTACACACCATGGTCCAGGGGCTGGAGGGGCCCACACAGGCTTCCCTTAATGAGGGGCATAGAGATCATCCTGATGTTCCCTATATTGATGGGATTCCCCCATCCAACGCCACTGCCTGTTAGCTCCTTGGCCAGTGGGGTGCAGAGAGGGGAGCTGGGGGGATGCTGGGGATCCCCCATTCCTTGGCCCATTAGCCCCTAGATGGGGGGGTGTTCTGAGGGGTAACTGGTGTCCCCATCTTCTGCCCATGATCCACCAGGTGGGGGAGGTGCTGAGGGATAACTGTGCCCCCCATCCCTCAACCCATTAGCTCTAGATGGGGGGTGTGGGTATGGATCATCTGTGCATCATCCCTTGGGAATAGTGAGGGGTAACTGATTTACCCCATCCCTCTGCCTATTAGCTCCTAGGTGGGGGGTGCTGAGGGGTAACTGAGGCTCCCCATCTCTCGGCCCATTAGCCCCTTTCTGATGATGGGAGCTGGGGCTCCCCACCCTTGGACAGTGAGGATCCCTGTTAAGGGGGTGGATGGGGCAGCTGGGAGGGCCCCCATCTGAGGCAGCACCGCGGGAAGCCTGGGGCTCTCGGCATTAACCTAGCAGCGTACTTGGGGGAGCCGAGACGCTGGGGGGAGAGGGGGACGGACAACCCCCCACTGCCTGCAGCTATTGGCCCAAGGCTAGGGCCGGCGCCCAGCCCCTCCCGCCACCCCACGAGTGTCCCCCTCCGATCTTGGGGAGGAGACTGGAGCTCCCGCGGGAGCCCGCGAGGGGGAGGCGGTGGCGCCAGCTGCGCTTGGTAACGGCGGCGGGGCTTGGAGACAGAGCCCGTGGGAGCAAGGGCCACGGGAGCGGCTCAGCCTCCTCCCCCGCCCCGGAGGAGCAATTTCTTCTCTCGCAGCCCGCTAGGCTCGCCATTGTCTCTGCCCGGCGGCGGGACCGGGCTGCGCTCCTCGCTCCATTGGTCGGCCCCGGCTGGCTCGCATCGCTCGCCTGCCTGACCGTGTGCTCGGGCATCGGCACCTGGCTCGTGGGGCCAGCAGGCGCCGGGCTAGGGCGGCGGCCGCTCAGGGCTCAGCAGCGATGCGCGCATTGGGGAGGCTAAGTTGCTCGCTCGCCTGTTGGGTCCGAGCTTTCTATTGAAAGAGGAGGCGGCTCGGGTGCGTGGCTCTGAGATTTTGCTCCCCACAGCTTTCAAAGGAGGAATATGGACTGACTAGCTCCGTACCATGGAGTCCGCGAGTTGGTTAAGCACCTTCTGCTTTCTCCTCTGTCTGAGATCAGGTAAGTGGAAGCCCAGAATTTTGAAAAGCAGCATGAAGGACGAGAGAGACAGAGAGATTGAGAGGAAAAAACAACCAACCTTCCCTCCCCTCCATCTCCCAAATCCCACAACTCTCCCCACAATCTAGGAAGAAACAGATGGACTAAGAGCAGCCAGTGCGATCTCTCTCTTCACAGCAGTCTGGGAGGGGAACTCGCATGAATTTTTCTGGCGGAAACTCGTGTAGCTTTTTGAGTCAAAATAGAACTTTATGGAGAGATGTATGTTAAAGTAGGTCATGTCAGTCGGGCTGAGTGCTTGTCTCTCCCAGGCGCTGCTGATTACAGGTACTAGGCTATGAAGGAGCTAGGGGAGTAATCGACTTGTTCTCTTTGTTGTTTCTTCACGCTGTCGAAAAGTTAAATGCTCGACAAATGGAGTAACTAATCATTTCTGGGTCAGTTTTAGGGTTTGGTGTGGACCCCTCGCTGCAGATTGATGTGCTGTCAGAATTGCAGCTGGGAAATTCCATAGCTGGAGTGCTGCAGGTCCAAGGGCTGCACAATGGGAGCAAAGCATTTCTCTTCCAAGGTATGGAGCATCTTTCCTATACTCCAGGCTGGGGTCAACCAAGGCCATTTGAATAATTTCTGAACTTGCTGGCAAATGTGTTTGAACTTTTGCATTAGCTTGATGGCTGACACTATTCCCAAGGGATGATGCACAGATGATCCATTTTTAACAGCAAGGTTGCTTCCTGCTCTTTAAGCATCATGTTTTTTTCTCTCTCTCTCCCTGCCTGCTTTTCTTTCACTCTCTTGCCCATTTTTTTTGATTGATGGAAACTTAATTAATGTACAGCAGGGACGATGATGGCAGATGGTTTATTTTGTGAGTCGTGGGGAGCAATGAATAATAACACACTTTTCTGAGCTGGGGGCAATTGATTTAGCTGGAAAATGCTAAACAAAGCTCCAGTTCTAGCTAAGAAAATACTCACTGAAAGTTTTACGTGAATAGACCAAAATGCTGAAATGAACTGTCCAGAGACTTGAGGCAAGGGGCTAAAAACGTGAACATTTGCGGGGAACAAAAGAGTCCCTTTTGAACTGTAATGTTGCACCCATTGTAAGAGAGAAAGAATGAATGAATTTTGGCCAGGTCTTAAAAAATCCAATTATTTCCCACAACAGCCAAAGGAGAGAAGCAGTAGTCTTGTCACAGTTTGAATAAATAAATTTCAGGACTTAATTCCAAAATAATAAAACCAATGTATAATCTAGTTCTCATTTTTAATGAAATTATGATAAAAAGATCATTTGAACTCATTGGGTAGGGTTATTTTGTCTATATCTGTTAATTTTCAAATTAATTTTCAATTATAGTTTTAAAATGTCATGGGATTTTAAATCAAGCTGCTGACCAGAATTAAATTCTGAGGGAAAGAAATCTCAGCCTTCATTTAAAAAACAATCCTGAAAGGTGGCTGTTTGAAAGTAGGTCTGTCATCTGAAAGCTGCTACAATGTGCTTTTTAAATGTGGCTAAACAGGAGCAGGGAAGCTGGTTCAACATATGGTGGAGTGAGAATAAAGCCCTGCATCACTCTGCAGTTTTAAAACACAGAGGATCGATTGTTCGCATCATTTGTTGGGTTAGGAGTTTTTACTCTGTTCTGAAATGATTTCTGGTGCAACAGGCAAGAGGTAGTGCTACCCAGAGAGAGCAGTTGTAATTTGAGAGAGGTATAATGTGGGAACAGAAATTCTTTGTTACTTTTGCATTAATGAGATAATTGATCCAAAATCTAATAGTCACTGAAGGGCTTTTTAAAGGGGAATCTCCATAGTGGTGTGTTTCTCTGCTACAGCCAGCATGTGTCACTATGATCACTAACTTTGAAGCATCGGCATATGCCTTCAAAAAGAAACGAATTGACACATGCTATATTTAAACAGAAATGAGCTCATTATTTCAGAGCTTCGACTTCTACGTGGATGGAGAGTTCTTAGAATGGCAACATGTTTGTGTGGCTCCATGGTTTGAGTCCTAAAATAGTTTTAATGTATAGCTAGTTATTCCATTTTAAGGCCCCATCCTGTTTTCATTGGGGAAAAAAGTCAAAAGTCCCATTAACTTCAATGGTAATAGGACTGGCCATTTTCAAGAATAGTCCATTTTATTGTATATTTTCCCAGTGTTTGGAGAAACAGATTACGAGGGCGACTAAAAATCACTGGAGGTTTTTTAACTACTGCCTTTCTCTTTGTGTAACTGCGATGTAGTTCCCAGATGCATTGCCAATCTAATCAGATACAATGCTTCTGTTAAAGGTCAAGGTCCCTAAACAAATGGACTTTAAACTCTCAGGCTTTTTTTTTATTGTGGTTCTTCTCCCTGGTCCCCTTATTATATCTCATAAAAATACTTTTGTCTAAAGTGGTTGCTGAGGGCACTCAGCATCTCTTGGGAAGCCTTCAGCATGTTGCAGGATTGGATACTTTTCTCGTATTGCTATATGGCTACATGACTGATTTTCTTACAATAAGGACAGTCTTCTCTGGATGGACAGGCTTACATTTTTCTTACTTGCATTTAGGAATATACACCATACTGTATCAGACCAGTGGTCTATTTAATCATCTTCATTCTGATCTTAGAGAATAAAGCACCGGGCGAACGAGACCATCTTTACTTCCTATATATGAATTTGCTGAATGCAAAATTATTGATTTTATTTTCCTCACCCTTGCCAGGGCCGTAGTCAGAGACCTAAATCCTTAGTCATATTCTGAAAGAGCCAAATAACAGAAGTGGTTGAAATGAACAGAATGAAAGAATCCTGGATTCTTTACTAGCTCTATGGGGTCTCTCTTCCCTCTCGTCTTCTCTTCATATAGCTTAACTACATGAGATTTTGCTATTTTTTCTATCAAGAGTGTCTTTGGGCTACACCCTCAGTTGGTGTAAATCAGTGTAGCTTCTACTGATTATTTGTTAATTGTGTTGCTCCTCCTATTGAAGTTCTTGGCAAAATTGAATGGGAGCAGAATCAGGCCCCAATTCAATCCTATTCAGAACAAATATTCTTGTTACATCTATTTAAAAAGCGTAAAAGAACTGAATGTGGAATGTATCATTATCTTTAAACGTTTCAGAACAGTGGAGGCATGAACAGCTAACAGTCACAGGACAATTAAAGAAACAAAAGGGAAAAGCGAATGTAACATAGTGGTGTCTCTTCTGCAATCCTTACCTGGAGAAAAAGGCATTTAAATCTAAGTTTGTCTGAGAAGAGATTGCAGAATTGGATCTCATATCAATTTTTAACATAGGATTTTTTTGACCTAATTAGGTATTCAGATAAAATGTTCTTTCAGAATTAATTCTCATAGGCACCTATATTCCCAGGAGATATAATTTACTAAAGAGTTATGAATCTAGTTTCATTCTTTCATGGTCCCTTCAGTAGAATCTAAATGGCTCCATATGCAATTTCAGGTTGAAAAATAATTCAACATTCCAAATTCACAGCCACTAAAACCCTCTTATTCTGTGTCAGACTGATCCTGCACTATTAAAGTCATTAGTACTTTTGCCACTGACTTCAAAAGGATCAAGATCAAGCAGTATGTAGCTACAAGGGTTTCCATCACTGCAGAAATGTAATTGCACCATAATTGTAAGTACTTCACTGTTGCTGATGGGAGCACACATTTTTAATAGAAAATGGGGGAAAGTCTTCTTTTAAAAAGGATGGTGTTGCTAAATATGGATATATACCAGTCACCAAGCAACCACAAACACAAGTATGGCAAAAACTCTTTTAGAGGAAATGCTCAAGTCTTGTAAACCTTGGGATTTAATGCAGGTTGATTTGAAAGGCCAGCAACCAAGAACACAAACTGGAAATCGGTATTTGCTGGTTGCGTATGACACCTCAAAGTATGTGGTGGTACAGTCACTGAAGGATAAAAGGACGGAGACAATTACAGCTGCACTGAGGAAACATGTAGTGTTGCAGTTCAGCCCACCAAGTTGCACCTGGTATAAAGGAGTCACCCTGAGGTTGGAAATTAACAGCTCATACCTTTAAGGAAACTCCACATTTGTAACTTCAGGGACTTGCTGGCTGCTGCTTCCCGCAGCTCCCATTGGCCGGGAATGGGGAACCGCGGCGACTGGGAGCTGCCGAGGGCCATGCCTGGGGATGGTCAATGTAAACAAAAGGTCTCGTGGCCCGCCTTTGGATTACCCTGATGGGCTGTGTGCCGAAGGTTGCTGATGCCTTTGCTAAACTAAGGAACCATTCAAGGTGAAGTGGCCGGTTAACCACTGGGTGAACGAGACCATCTTTACCCAAGGGGGGTTAGTGAGTTACAGATTCTTGTAATAAACCATAAATCCAGGGTCTTTATAAAGACCATGATTTTTAGTGTCTAGCTAAGTTATGAACTTTAAGCTCCTGGGCTCGTTTTTTGAAAGTGTGGTGCAGGTTTCCTTTGAGGATGAGGGCTGATAGCTCAGATACAGAGTGATCACTTTGTGAAAAGTGTTCACCCACAGGTGATAGGGTGTTTTTGTCTTTTATCATATTCCTGTGTGAGTTAATTCAAGAGCGTAGTGATTGATTTCACCCACATAGTTGTTATATTGGCATTTAGTACACTGGATGAGGTACATCGCATGTTGTGTCTTTCTAGTATTTCAGAAACGGCAATCCCCCTCAGTAGTCTTATAAATGTTTGCATGACTGTGTATAAGATCCATGATCCACACTAGGAATCTGCTGGTAAAAGGCTTTGACATCACCATCTAAAATACTAGGTACTGTGCTGTTTTCTTATCAGTGCACTTGATCACAGTGATCGTTAGCTCAAAGTCTGTCAAGTATTAGCAAATTCCAGTCTCATCTGCATGACCAGTAAATTGCTTCTCAGGCAAAAGTGCTTTTGCCATGTTGAAGTATCAGTTGTAATATTCGCTTATAGCAACCAAAAGACATATTGGGACACTGCAAGGAACAACTCTGGTACTCCAGGCAGGACTATATACAGACTGTGTTGCTCAGGGGTATGAAAAATCCACAACCTTGAGCTACATAGTTATACTGACCTAATCCTCCATGTAGACAGCACTATGTCAATGGGAGAGTTTCTCCCATTGACATAGCCACCACCTCTTGGTGAGGTGGATTAACTACGCCAACAGGAAAAGCTCTCCCGTGGGCGTAGGAGCGTCTTAAGTGCTACAGAGGTGCAGCTGCACCAATGCAGCATTTTAAGTGTAGGCCTACCCTAAAACTTCCTATGGAATCACTTGACAATCAGATATAACAACATACTTTCAAACAAAACAGCAATTGAACAATGAGATAACTTTACAGCACAATCTGTTAGTGGATGTGCTATCTTCACTGTTCATTATAAAGGCCTTTGAGTTCCTTAGGAGGCAGGCATTATATAAATGCCAGATATTATTATTAATTATACTTCTTCCTTTATAAGTACACAGTATGATATAGTTTCCATAGATCAAGGAGGGCGAAAGAAGGTGCAGCCTTCCTCTCTGCAAATAGTCAGAATTTCATGACTGCAAGAGTATTTGTTGCATTTTGAACTGCCCTTCTTTATTTTAGGAATCTCATGGACAACTACAGCATGAATTAGAGACGAATGAAAAGTTTGAACATTATGGGTTTGATCCTGCCATATGCTGAGCTTGTCAGAGTCCAGTAAAATACTTACACATGTACATAATCCCATTGAAGTAAATTGTTTTCACTGCTAATAGAAAATTGTGTTCTCAGATTTTAGCACCAAAATAAGGACAGTAGGTGTAACTTGGTTTTTTAAAAACACTACTGTGAGTAATACTTTTGTATCATTCTGTCTCTGAAGTTCAGGCTTTGTATCATTTATACTCAGCTGGTGTCCAAAAGCCCCAATCCCTTTGCACTGGGTGCTGCACAAACACAAATGACCAGACAGTCCAACATGGACTCCTCTTGCATCAAGTTACAGGAGACGTGGAGTGGGTGAACAGATCACTCTACAGCATGTAAAAATAGGCATATAAAAAAGAGAATCAAGGAATGGTGCTGCATGATGTTTGTGTTATTATTGGACAGAAGTCTAAGGAAAGTATATATCCATAAAAGGAAAGAGAAAATAAGAGGACTGACAGAAAAGTGCAATCAGACAATTAATAAATACTGGAATGTTTTTGGCTGTAGTAATTTTATGTAAGATAAATGTAAAAAGAATATGAAAGAATAGAGAGACTTGTCTACACTACAGGAGAAATTCAATCCAAACTACGCAATTTGAGTTATGTGAATAACATAACTCAAATCAACCTAGCTTAGATCTACTTACCGCGGGGCCAAACTATGTGATGTTGACAAGAGATGCTCTCCCATTGACTCCCACTGCTTTTCTTAATCTGGTGGAGTACAGGAGTCGACGGGAGAGCGATCTGCGGTAAATTTAGCAGGTCTTCACTAGACCCACTATAACGACTACCGATGCATTGATTGCCGTGCGTTAATCCCCCGGTAAGTGTAGACAAGCCCTAAAAATTTTTGTGATTGGAATGCTGGATTTTGGAGTTCATTTAGTAAAGAAACTAGTTTCTTCGGTTGAAATATTTAGCATTTAAGTGTTTATAGACAAAGCCCTGATATATCTGACGAGCAGAAATGGTCCTGGTGGCAGTATATGGTAGGTTCCGATGAAGAATGACATGGTATAAAACACAAAAGAGCAGATTTAATCTGTCAGTCTGAATTATGAAATGACTTTAGTACTACTGGCTTTTGAATTGGCCAAAAAATAAAACTAAAATAGGCCAATTTGTACAATGGTTCATCATGACTATATGGATAGCTAGCTTAGTATATATAAAGGTTAGCAGTACATTATTGCAGTTTGTATGTACTTATTATGTGTCCCTGGGTTTCCCGTCAGAAGGAGCATTGTGTTTTGGTCTGTAATTATAGCTACTCTCAGTGCCAAATAAATGAGTTAGAAAGAAACTTTTAAAATGAAATAAGCTTTCATGTATGTAGAAATAAGTTTCATGAAGATTTGATTCTGGCTTTGCACTTCACAAGGTTGTACTTGTAGTGTCATTCCCTTTCTAGTTTTGGAGAGACTGTGATTTGTCTCTATGGAAGTAGCAGGGTTTGGCTCTCCCTGGAGGCTAGGGCTGTAGGAGTGAAGGCTATGTGCCTCTGTACTAACTCCTGGCTCTCTCTGGGCCCTTCCAGTTCCTTAACAGCATGGCTCCTGCAGGAGGACACTGTGTGTGGGAAGAAAGGTAAGGTTTGAGCAGCGTAGGGGGAGAAAGCAGATAAGTCTATGCTGACATGGACACAATAGTTTACCTGCCAAAATCCTGTGCGATTAGGGCGGGCGGGGGAGATATGATGTCAAAGAGAGTAGCTAACCCTTTGTGGTTTCCACAGCTTTGAGGAAGGAGGAGATGATGCAGGAGGACTGGCACTTCTCTCTTTTGTACCTCTGCCTGTATTCAGTGGAGTTCATTTCCAATGTCTGTGGAGGGGGTGGGGATAGGAAGGTCAATATAGCTTAGAATCTGGTAATTAATTCAATTTCAGTTACTTCTCCTACCCCTGCTGTTTAATTGTATACCTATAAATAACAGGCATTGTTGAATTCTAGGAATACTTACAGTACAAAAGTGAGGGTGCCATAGTACCATATCAATTCCCTTAATAATCAGCTGGGGCTTGATTCTGCCAGAATGAGTAATACCTAATTCTGCAAGTAACCCTATTGATTTTAATAGGACTACTCATGGAAGAAGGTACTGTTCACATAAGAATGTGAAAATGGGACCCTTCTAATTTTAGGAATATGAGCAGAAATCTGTGGGACTCAGATTACAATCTGGGCAAACCTTCTTTTGTCTAAGAACTGCTTTTTCCATAGCAATTCTGTTAGCTGGTTTAATGTAAATAATTACACACCATTTACAGAATAACTGTTGGCTAAAGCTATTCACTTACAGCTATAAAATAATCATAATTGCTATTGTACATCATTTCCCTGTTCTTGAAGAAGGCCCACATGCCAACTTAATAGAATCTCAAGAAGAAAATTCCTAACTTGGTTGATTGTATCTCTAAACACATAGGGCTCAATTCAGTATATTTGCATGAAAACCAGAGAGAGATGAGTATGGCACATAGCTCCAAAGTATGCACTGTAGGAAAATACATGCACTCAGTACCTGTATATTCAAGTGGGAGTGTAAATTCTTGCTTAAATTGATGAGGGAGGCTATTGAGTCAGTCAGAAGAATGAAGGCCAGCAAATGGAAGGGGCATCTCTCTGCATGTGACAGGACACCTAGGCAGCTGGTCAGTAGCAGATGAGCATAGATGACAGTCACCAAACAACCTCTGTTGAAAGTGTAGCAGGACACAATGGACTCAGCTGAAGTAAAATATCTTATGTTGACAGCAAAACCACATCTGTTTTACATATGGTATAGTGCATGACATCTTGATCCACTACATACAATGAGATACAGGGGATAGGGACTTCTGTGCATCTGGTACCCGTCAAATGTGTTGCCTCCACATTGCTGCTTAACACTCCCAGAGCAAAGAGATGGCAACGTGTGGGTGAGGTGCTGCCACTCTGTGTGTAATTGCTTTTCTGTAATCTATCTCTGATTGAACATGTGGTCACCACAGAACAGCTATGACCAGCTACATAAGGGTTTTTGTGGGTTTTTCACAGCAATCATGTTCAACTGATCAGGGGAGAACATAGGAATTTCCTGCACAGTACCTGATACATTCAGGTACTGACCCAGAGTATTTTTCTTGCCCTTACCCACACCCAACTCCAGTGTCTGCTGTGTGTGAAAGCACAGGTATGATATAAGGAGCAGGGTGCCTGAACATTCCTGTGGGCCAGTCCTGCATACTCACTTTTAACTCATATTGTCCAGAGCCCATAGACACGGGATGGACAGGTAGCAGTAGAATTGCTTGCTGAATACAGAATCTGTCACAGTTTTAGGCTGGCTGCTCTTATATTACTCCTTCATGGTCTACTTCAGGAGTGCCCAGTCAGATCTCAGACCTCCAGCCACCACCTATATCTGGGCAGGGACCTATGTCCCACTCCCTTCTGAGCAGGGGTTTTAAGGTTGCATGGCCATCTGTCTTACATTGTGCTATCTCCAGCAAGCCAATCTGCCTAATGGCCAGCACCTGGGCTTTGCTTTCTCTCTGAGGGCTATGATAGATGTGATTTACCAGTAATCCAAACAGCTGTTTCTAAGCAAGCACATTTATTCATAGGGAAAAAGCATCACAGACAGAACATAAAAAAAACCCAATAAGCAGATTTAAATGCACGCTAAACATACCAGGAGTCACCCATCAGCCTTATGGGGCCCTGGTAGCCCAAAGTCCTTCAGCAGGATTGAGGCCCCTTTGGAAAAAAGTTCATGTCCATTTGCTGGCTGAGAAAGAAAGCCCTGTGCCAGTTCAAGCTCAGCTTTTTATACCCAAATCCCTTTTTTTGTGTGAGTCTATGGAATACCCAGTTTGAAACAGTATATGCAAACCTCTTCAGTGTTTCATTAGCAAAGAGTGAAGCTGAATGCAGGTTACGTAGAACAGAGGGATAGCTCAGTGGTTTGAGTATTGGCCTGCTTAAACCCAGCGTTGTGAGTTCAATCCTTAAGGGGGCCATTTGGGGATTTAGTTGGAGATTGG
Source organism: Mauremys reevesii (assembly GCF_016161935.1). NCBI lineage: Eukaryota > Metazoa > Chordata > Testudines > Geoemydidae > Mauremys > Mauremys reevesii. The sequence goes on from NC_052623.1 coordinate 304,684,076, forward strand.
TCCTGCTTTGAGCAGGGGCTGGACTAGATGACCTTCTGAGGTCCCTTCCAACCCTAATGATTCTATGATATTCTAAATGGAACTTTGATGTGGACACAGTGGCAAAATGAGGACAGATACATGCATCAGGCTACAACTTTTGGTAAATCTGAACACAGAGAAGGGGTGCTACCCACCCGTCACCCATACTCTCCTATACCAGCTACTTTATTGGTTCCAGTGTGGGGGTTACAGGACTCCTTACCATATAACCTATAACTCAGGGTAGACTTTCCTCAGCCCATTCCACCCAGGACTCAGCTCTCTCTGGGTCCCAGCACCCTCCTCCCCATGAGGGGATAGGGGGTGGGGACCATGGCCTACAAGGGCCACAAGGACTCACCTTGATCTGCAAGGGCCACAAGGTCTGACCCTATCCCATAAGCCCGAGATCCGTCACCAAAATTCCAGGTCTTTTACTTCTCTTAACCCAGCCCCCCCATGGTTCGTTAGATCCTGAGATCTGGGGAATGCTGGCCAATCAGCACTCCTCCCCCCACAGCCAATAGGTGCCAGAGACTCCTGGGGGGAGGATCTACCTAGTGTCCCTTAGCGAGTGTCTCCCTCCCTTGCTGCTGTTACTATGCCCCTTTCACCACCAGCCCCATCAAGTTCTCCCACCTGTTGAGACAGGTGCATAGCATTTATTAACCCTGTGCATTGCTTTCTCTGTGTGGCCTAGCTCCCAGCATTCCCTGTTCCACTGGTGTTCATTAAATAACAGTCCCTCCAGGGAACCTGGATTCTCTAACTCCAATTCCATTGATCATGATACATGCTGGGGGTGGTACCTCTCTGGAGTTGTTTGGTCTCAATAACTCCCCTTAATAACCTGCTGTTTTTAGTTCCTGGAGGATTTGTGGTAATCCTCCCCTATGGAGTAGAACACAATTGTACATAAACCATTCATAAACTTAATACAGTGGTCCCCAAAGATACTTCATGTGGTTGCAATATCTGTCACAGAGTTTTTTACTTCACACAGGCCAGATATTTTCCATGTGGAAGTGTTACACAGTGGTGGTCCTTAAGAATTTGGCTGCCTCCTGTGTGTCTCAAGCAGGTAAAGAGTTGAGCTCATAATGTATTTAAAGCCAGTATATAAGAGTTTGAGATTATATTTGGCTGTCATGGGAAACTCCCTTTTCATGTGGTTACTCTTCAGATCCCTATGGTTTATCATGTTTCAATATCTCTCAGGTTTCGAATTCAGCACAGCAGCCAATCCTGTCATGTTAAAAACTCAAGGGAGAGTTCTGTATGTGATGAAGCACTAGAAAATATTTCAGTGCCCTGATCTGAAAGTGAGTCCTTGTCACTTCTCCAGGGTCCATCTGTTTTATCTAAATCCCTGTTTAGCTTTATCTCAAGCTCTATGATACGCTAATATGCCCATCGCTATTGTATGTGATGGTTTTGTCCTAGAAAAAATAGACTTAATATGATTTGAGGGAGGCTCCAATATTATAGTGGCGCTCTTCAGTTAGAGGTAGTACTAGTTACATTGCTTTTCTATTATAAACGCTTATCTGGATATTTCAGGTGATTATAATAGTCCTAAAAATAACAAACAAATTTGTTGCTAACATAACATGATTAAGGTTCAGCCTGGGAATATGTTTATTTTTATTAAACTTGAAAAAAAAATCAATGTAGCCATTTTTAATGTATAGGCTTGCAGATAAAAAATAGAAAGTGGTTTCAAATGTTGTTTTGTACTCCTGTAATTCAAAAATGTCTTTTTTTGGTTCGGCATTGCACCTCTTTAGTCTGTTTGGTGAACCTGAGGAGCTGGGAGACAGCTGTGTAACATGACTTTAGAAAAGTGGATTTTGTACCCAACCAGCAACTCTTCACAGATGCTAGTCTTAATGGAAGGCTGGAGATAGCATAGCATAAAACATGAATAGAATAGAACAGAACTCTGAAAACAATGTTCATGAGGGTTTTAGCATATAGATTGAACATATATTTGCAGCAGCAAAATATTGAGGGCCGACTGTCATGTTTCCAAAGGAGCTATTACAATCCATATTGTTAGTGATCCATAAATTGTGCACTCTTTTAGTGAAATTTGACCTGATTAGACCACAGTGGCTACAGTTTATGGTGGCAACAATCCTCATCATAAAGAAGACGCATGTCAGCCTCGACAACACAGACTGCATTGTAAAAGTCCCTAAAGGCAAATATGTAATAAACCAGAAACATTCCAAAGGAACTTTTGTGGCTTTGAGGTCGAAATCTGTGTTTTAATAACTCTCTAAATACATATTTGCATAATGGACCATTTAAGGGAGTTCTTATAATTACTATCTCTGGAACAAATATCATTTTGACTTCAAACATCATCACCTGAAAAAGTCTTAAGGGCCCAAGAGGAATAAGTAGGTTCTCTGGTCAATAATCCTCTTTAAATTTTTCCTAAATATAATTTATTTAAAAAGTTGGGGTATAAATAGATTAATATAATGGACCATGCGGGGTTTGGAGGGAGGGGGTTTGCTGCAAGGGCAGAGGCAGCCAGTCATGGAGCAGGAATTTGATAATTGGCTTACTGAGACCACAACTGCAATTCACATTCATTTCTGGGCTCATCCATCTCAAAAATACATTGATATAAAGCAAGGAGTGCAGAGGACAACAATAAAAATGATTGTATAGCAAGGATTGACTTACTAAGAAAGATTAAAGGAACTAAATATATATAGCTTGTCTAAGCAATGACTATGATGTAAGATGATAACAGTCTACACATTTTAGAAGGCTGTAAATCCCATGAAGGAAGGAATTATTTAGTATTCTGAAAGGTGAAACTAAGAATAATGTAATGATATTAAGAAAGAAAATTTCAAATAACAATCAGGAAAGTCTTCCTGACAGTGAGCTGTATTATATTGTGGCTTAGTCACTGAAAGGAAACGATGGAAGTCCCCATCACTTTGCTCTTGTAAAGGCAGAGTGGAAAAATTCTAGAAAATTATAAGCTAGGTTACAGTCATATTTTAGTGCATTGGGTAGGGATGGACTGGCTGACCTAATAAGCTTTTTTCAGCTCTATTTTATATAAATCTATGGTGCCGAAGGATCCGTTAGAGCATAGTGTGTGTGTGGGGTGACTATAGAGGAAGATTTTTAAAGATATAAAGGGGAATTAAATGCCCCACACTGATTAAGATCAAAGGGTTTCCCTTTGTGCCTTTGAAAATCATTCCCATAATTTTCATGTATTTTAGAGTTTACTTTAAAAGTGTTTTACATAAAACTGACATAATGAACTAAAACATACAAATGCAAAGAAAATCAAAGTTCAACCTGCAGTTCTAACCTTTGTTCATCCTAGGGTTGTAGATTGGGCATTACTTTTAGTACCTATGATAGTATTTGCTGGGACTGGTAAAAAAAAAAAGTCAAATAAAACATTTTCCTAGAAAAATGGGTATTATTTGAAATCTGACATGGGCACAATTTTCCATCAGAAAAAAATCAAAACTAAATAGTTTGTGTTGGTTCAATATTAGTTTCTAGTGTGGTGTCTCATGGGAGCTGTAATTCTGGTTCCCTCATGTCCCCATTCTTCCCATGGGCTGTGCTCCCTAGTTGGACTACATCTCCTATCACACATAGAAATCGCTCCCTCTGCATTTGTAAATCAACATTTTTCAAAACTTCTCTTTCCACAAAAAGGTTTTATATTTCAACTTTTTATCCCTGTTTGGCATGAAAACAAATGTTGAAATAGCAGAGGGGGAAATTCTGGTTTTTGATCACCTCCAAGTCAATAGCTACTGACCCTCCTTAACTTTTAGTAATTATAAGCTATGTCATGTGTTTGGGACAAGGAAATAAAGATCAGTCTCTATTAACACTTTATTCATCAATTTAGATGAAGAAGGAGAAAAACTTTAGCCCTAGCATCTAACAAGCTTGCAGAACCAGTCAAATAACCCTGAAATAATTACAAAAGAACTACACACCAGGAAATCAGTACACAACAGATACTATAACAATAACCGCCATTGCAGATGTGAGGGGTTAGCTTCCAAACAGAAAGTAGCTGTAAGTCTATCAAAATAACAGCTATACCATCCTCTCTAGTGTCATATATCATAACTATCAGTGAAAGTCAGTACTATAGGAAGAACTGAAACATTTGCAGAAGACCAGAGAACACAGACTCTTTCTTTAGGATATTCAGAATGCTACTGACAGAAGTAACACATACCCATGTGGTCGCTGACAATGAAAAAACACAGAGCAACAAACAAGCTTCAGGTGTTAAATCCACCTTGGCAGCCAAATAGGCCACAACAAAAGAAATGGTTAGGTGAACAAGAAGTGACTGTGTGATCAGAAACCATTAGTCTCTGAATCTTAGTGACGCTTGTACAATAACTCATCATAATCCTCTCATCTCTTTGGAGACCTTGAATTTAAATTTTCCTATTTGTGCAGTGTAATAATTGGCTTTATTAGTTTATGGTTCTTTCTTTCTTTCTTTCTTGAAGGATACCAACGCCTGCCTTGTGATGGATATAGCCTTTTGTAACCCCAATCTGTGATATGGAACTCGGGCTAGGAAATAAGATAATTTTTTTAACAACTGTCCTGTGTGTTGTGCCCTTTTATGGTCCTAGTTGTGCTGTAAGACAATGGGATATTTTCCTTGATGTCTTCAGTTTGCATGTCAGCCTTAGCAGCATTGCTCAATGTGGTATTTTTGTTTGTTGTTAGGTCAGCTTGATACAATGTGTTCATGTGGCAATATAGAGTAGAGCATAACATAGTGCATATGCTGCTATCAGCAGCAGCACAAACCAGGACAAGTTTGATTTTTCCCCACAGGTTTAAGGTTTTTCAAAACAGTTTTCTAGATGCTTCCAAGAGTTAAAAATTATCTATACTAGTCACAACCTCCAAATGGAATTGGAGGATGATTATAAGAAACAGAAATCCTGCTCGTCACTAAGGCTACGTCTACACTACCCGCCGTATCGTAGCGCGTAAGATTTTTTTTTTTTCGATATCATATCATATCTCATTCATCTAGGCGATATATCGATCCCCCTAACCGATCTCTTCGAATTCGAACTCCACCGGCCGTGCGGTGGCGCGCGCGGCGACATGGAGAGCATCGATCGGGGATCTCGATCGGGAGGGGGGTTATCGATATCGATATAAGATACTTCGACGTTATTCACATATTATTAGCTAGCTGATATCGATTTTATTTTATTTTTTTGACTAATACTTCAAGTCCTTGTTCCAGAATAATGGCTTGACTTTTGGGTTGGCATCAGCCCCAAACAACCCATGAACAAGCTTACTGGCCATGTATTGCATGAAATATGACAGACATTCTGTATTATCTAATGAGGAAAGCAAACAAAAGAAAGCATCTTCCAAATTTGCACTAGCTATTAATAAGACTGTCAGAACATAGACTGTGGGGCCATGGAAAACTGGTAATTAACATAAAAATCATAGTGCAATGTATGTGGGTGGGTTAGGTGGCCTAGTGATTAGCACACTTAGTGCCACCTCCCAGTGGCTAGGTCTTGCAATTCAGGCCCTCCTTTAATTGGAGGTACAATGAGGTCAGCAGATGGCTTGGGTCCCTCCTGTAGTAGGGGCAGTGGTAGGGGAGCCCAGGCCTGCCCTCTCCACTGGGCTCTAACAGCGCCTGGCAAGGAGCCCACTGAGTTGCACTCTCTGGGTCACTTCCTACTGTCTGCTTTTCTCCACCAGCTTCCAGTCCAAAATAAGGTAAAAAGAAAATGCAACCGAACTATCAGCCCCAACCAGGCTCAGCATACATTATTTTTGTCTCATGGAGGTTTCTCCGGCACCCTTCTCAGGAGCCTTCATGGTAGACTGTCCTCCACCCCAGCACCTCTTCTTCTGCACTGGGTTGCTCCCTTGTCAGCCCTTTCTCCAGTTGGAGCATGGTCTGCAGGGCTGGAGGGATGAGGCTACCTGGGCCCAGAATTATCCTACAATTCCGCCCTCCCCTGCCGGCCCAGTGTGGGGTTTCCATATCTCATCCCATCACATGCAGACTCCAAGGAGTTTTGTCCTTTCCGAGGAATTTCATTAACACATTAGATACTGACATTTAATGGCACCCACTCTGTTGCAGAGCATATACTATATAATGGCATAGCTACAGTGAAAGATTGTATCACTGTACAAACTGAAATATCCTATTTTGCCCCGATTGTACCTCAGTAAGATTGTAATCCCTGCACTCGCATACTAGTTGTTTGTTGTGTTCATTAAGAAACACAGCATACAAGAGTCCATACAGTTTGGGCACTAGATGCCAGTGTATGTTGACTGAGTCTTTATTTCCTTTGACTCTTAGGTAGGATTTAGTAGTTGCAATAAAAGTGTGGAGGGTTAACGTCTGTAATGTCCATTAAGCATAGTCAGTCTTTAGAGCCCTGGAAGCCAAGGCCACCTACTTCTGTTTTGGAAACTTAGAAATATAAAGGACAATCACAGTTTTGACCTTTTTCTAAAAATATGTTTCTCACCCTTTTACTTGCAAAGAGCCTTGAAAGTATATATATATAAAAATATCCTGCTGTAAACCAGTCACTAGGGTTGGATGTTCCATTCTGTTTTTATATATATTTAAAACTTAAAAATGTAGGTTTTTTTGTTACATAATCGCACTCAAAACCAAAACAATGTAAACTTTAGAACTGACAAGTCCACTCAGTCCTACTTCTTGTTCAGCCAGTTGCTAAGAAAATGTTTGTTTACATTTACAGTGTCACCTGAAAATGAGAACAGGCATTTGCATGGCACTTTTGTAGGCAGCATTGCAAGGTATTTACATGCCAGATATGCTAAACATTCGTATGCCCCTTCATGCTTTGGTCACCATTCCAGAGGACCTGTTCTCACTTTCAGGTGACATTGTAAACAAGAAGTGGGCAGCATTATCTCCTGCAAATGTAGACAACTTTTTTGTCTTAGCGATTGGCTGAACAAGAAGTAGGACTGAGTGGACTTGTAGGCTCTAAAGTTTTACATTGTTTTGTTTTTGAGCGCAGTTTTTTTGTATATAATTCTACATTTGTAAGTTTAACTTTCATGGTAAAGAGATTGCACTACAGTACTTAGGTGAATTGAAAATACTATATCTTTTGTTTTTTACAGTGCAAATATTTGTAATAAAAATAAATATAAAGTGAGCACTGTACATTTTGTATTCTGTGTGGTAATTGAAATCAATATATTTGAAAATGTACAAACCATCCAAAATATTTAAATAAAAGCTATTCTATTATTATTTAATAGTGCAGTGAATCGTGATTATTTTTTTAAATTGTTTAACAGCCCTAATACACATATATCATGATGTCAAGTATCAGAGGGGTAGCCGTGTTAGTCTAGTTCTGTAAAAGCAGCAAAGAATCCTGTGGCACCTTATAGACTAACAGACGTTTTGCAGCATGAGCTTTCGTGGGTGAATACCCACTTCTTCGGATGCAAGTGGTGGAAATTTCCTGGGGCAGGTATATATAAGCAAGCAAGAAGCAAGCTAGAGATAACGAGGTCAGATCAATCAGGGAGGATGAGGCCCTGTTCTAGCAGTTGAAGTGTGAAAACCAAGGGAGGAGAAACTGGTTCTGTAATTGGCAAGCCATTCACAGTCTTTGTTTAGTCCTGAGCTGATGGTGTCAAATTTGCAGATGAACTGGAGCTCAGCAGTTTCTCTTTGAAGTCTGGTCCTAAAGTTTTTTTGCTGTAGGATGGCCACCTTAAGATCTGCTATAGTGTGGCCAGGGAGGTTGAAGTGTTCTCCTACAGGTTTTTGTATATTGCCATTCCTAATGTCTGATTTGTGTCCATTTATCCTTTTCCTTAGAGACTGTCCAGTTTGGCCAATGTACATAGCAGAGGGGCATTGCTGGCATATGATGGCATATATTACATTGGTGGAAGTGCAGGTGAATGAACCGGTGATGTTGTGACAGATTTTCATTACCAATCTGCCTGGGCCATAGTTGATCAGGCTGGGCCACAGGCTCTTTTTTGGGGAGGAGATGATGAGCCACACCAAGTGTCTAATTTTAAAGCTTTATTAATAAAATAATATATACAGCAGAGAGTTCTGGGAACACTCCCACATCACTCAGGGGAAGAAAGAAAGCATTAGAGCCCCAAGCTCTAACCCACTTTCATACTCACACAAGCATTACCCAAAACTGGCCAGGCCTGGGTGTAATGTGAGAAGAAGAGGGGGAGGGGTGGATGGGAGTTCTTGCCCTGAGTCCAGGTTGTCTAAGAATCTGCTGTTACCTCCGAATTGCTCCAGCTCTCGGGTGGGTTTTTAAGTCCTGGATTCCTTCGGGGGTGTCGTCGTCCAGGACGCTCTGTGCCTGGTGCTCTTTATACCAGTTCCAATCGGCTTGCTGTGGCCTTCTCGGCTGCCCAAAACACACCGGCTCCAGAGAATTTGTTTTCCCTTCTGTTGGCCTTCACCGTCGCCACCTCATTTGCTCTGTTTTTGCTGCTCTCTTTGCAACTTTGCTCCACTTAGTTCTCCTCTTCTCATGACTGGGCAGCTGTAGCTTTCTTGTCTGTAGATTTCTCGTCGAGCCCATAACCTTGGGCCGGGGCCAGCGTCTTATCTTCACACGGAGCTAGCTAAAGTGCCGAGTTAACCCATTTTCTACTTTTTTCTTTCTTCCTCCCACCCCCTTGGCCTTTCGTACTCCTGCAAAGGAATCTTCCATTCCCCATTCACACACCTTTGACCTTCCCCAAAATGCTTTGTGATGCTTGCAGCATTGTTAGCCACATACAATGCTGATCTGCCTTCCCTGGGGACTCCCTGAGGGAGGGGACCATTGGGGCGTGACAATGAATCCTTTGTTTTTTCTGAGAGAATGAAAGCCAATTTGCAGTTGTGTGGGATAGATAAGCTGTCTCACATGCTGCAAGTGGCTCTAAGCTGTAGCCCCACCAGTGTAAACTCTTCTCACATCAAAGTGACGTTTGGCCAGAGGATGGAGGTATCTAAGTAATCACAGTGTGGTCTGGTACTGTATTACACCTGAAATGGGGGAACTGAGGACTCTTTAATACTAATCCTGACACTTAAATGTACTCTTTTTGTGGCCTGAGCCAAGACAATTAACCTTTCAGCCTGTGTTTCCCCATCTCTAAAATGGGGATGATAATAATATGTAGTGACCAGACAGAGGCATTTGTGAAGTGCAGTGTATATGCTAAAGTTTACTAGAAGGCACACAGCATTCCCCTGACCTGCAATTTACTTGGGGAATTATCCCTGGCAATGGCTGTTTAAATGCTGGCAACTGCTCAAAATCAGTTGGCCTTCACTTCTGAAGCAAGTGACTAGGGGTAGAGAAACAGATGCACCTTTCGACATGTATAAAAAAGAGTTAGTTTAATACAGATATGCTCCAAAGAGTCATTTAAGTGACCCCATCCAAAATCGTAAGGCTAGCCCTGAGGCACGATCATGGTTGAGAGGACTCAGTACATTTCAAGGTGTAGGAGCTGAAAAATCATTTTGCAGGCTCACAAAAAATGCTAAGGATGGTTATTTTAAGTACACATTCAGGAACTGGGTTTGAGAAAAGGCGCCACACAAACCCTCAGCTTAGCATGACTTTCATCAGGCTTCTGGAAAAATCTAGTTTACAGTGGGCATGTTCAGAGACTGAACACTGTAGAGTCATTCTCACCCTCGTATTTCATCACCTGTTTTGCAGCGTGCTCCAGCATAGATATGAAACACTATTATTGATTAACATTGAATGCCTAATGTACCAACAGCTCTAATTTGCCCGGGACAGTCTCAGGTTTGCAAACCCTGTCCTGAGGAACTGTAACTGCTTGTTGTCCTGAGGCTGGGTGGTTGTTCTCAGTCAACTATCATATTGTGCTATATTGTCTAGTGTATTTTATTCTTTTGTTGTGTCACAGTTGACAATTTGTCTCTTAAACTATATATAAAATTAATAGACAGGAAAACTAATAAATCAAGCTAAAATTGTCAGTCCCCAGGCAACAGAAAAGAAAGCATTACATACAGAGTGCTTTGAAAGAAATCATGAATACTTATGCAAATACAAATTACTCAGGTTAGGCATGCAAGTTAGGTGCTTAATGCTGGGGTTTTTTTTAAATTCACAAACCTACATTGCAGCCCTAAAGCGATGTCCATTCTCTCAATGTGCCCAGATTGGTTTTATGCACACAGTAGCTTCTGTTGAGAAGTGCCAACTGTAGAAAAGGTTAGTGTATACAATGTGACCCATTTTAGGTGTGCAGTTGTCAGGTTTTACATATGCAGCACAAGTGGATATTTTTTCCAAATGTAGACCATCAAGTTTTACCTACAAGTATCAGAGTAAAGTGAAGTTATTTTAAATGAGAGGATATCCCTTTCTGGCCTACGCATCAAGAACTTGATTGACATTCAGACTAGAGAAAGCTGCAAAGCAAGGATGACTGGAACTTCACCAGTTGCTGCATAACAAACTGAAATTTCCCCCTTGCTTTTATCGGATGTAATAATTTGGTTTCAATTCACTTTGTTCATTTAATTTTGCTTTCTTTTTAATTTTTTTCTGTTATTGATGCCTAAATTTTCACTTATGTGTCTCTGGTTAAAAATGGAGGAAATCAAAATCAGTGGATGCTTTTGAAACAGAATGAAATCCTAGTCCCATTGAAGTCAATGGGAGTTTTGCCATTGACTTTAATTGAGTCAAAAAGTCATCCTATATGTATTAGGATCATAGACTTTAAGGTCAGATGGGACCATCATGATCATCTAGTCTGACCTCCTGCACATTGCAGACTACAGAACCTCACCCATTCAGTCCTGAAATAAACCCCTAACCTCTGGTTGAGTTACTGACATCCTGAAATCATGATTTAAAGACTTCAAGTTACAGAGAATCCACCATTTACACTAGTTTAAACCTGCAAGTGACTCATGCCCCAATATGCAGAGGAAGGTGAAAACCCCTCAGGTTCTCTGCCAATCTGACCTAGGGGAAAATTCCTTCCCCACTTCAAATATCAGCAATCAGTTAGACCCTGAGCACGTCAGCAAGACCCACCAGCCAGATATTTGGGAAAGAATTCTCTGTAGTAATTCCGAGCCCTGCCCATCTAGTGTCCCATCAGCAGCCATTGGAGATATTTGCTGCTAGCAGTTGCAGGTCAGCTACATGCCATTATAGGCAGTCTCATCACACCATCCCCACCATAAACTTATCCAGATCAGCCTTGAGGCCAGTTAGGTTTTTTGCCCCCACTGTTTCCCTTCCAGAATTTCTCTCCTCTGATGGTTAGAAACATTAACCTAATTTTGTTGATGGATATAAACAGGCCATTTGTTCTTGTGTCCACATGGGCACTTAACTTAAAGAATTCCTCTCCCTCCCTGGTGTTTATCCCTCTGATGTATTTATAGAGCGCAAACCTATCTCCCCTCAGCCTTCTTTTGGTTAGATTTAACAAGCCAAGCTATTTGAGTCTCCTCTCATAAGGTAGGTTTTCCATTCCTCAGGTCATCCTAATAACCCTTCCTGGCACCTGTTCCAGTTTGAATAATCTTTCTTAAACATGGGAGACCAGCATTGCACACAGTATTCCAGGTAAGGTCTCACCAGAGCCTTGTATGACGGTACTAACACATTCACCTTTCAGTATGAACCATTGTAATCTCCCCTTAACCAGTTCCTTATTCACCTTTCAATTCTCATATTAATCCCCATCATCTCCAATTTAACTAATAATTTCCTGTGTGGAACTGTATTGAATACCTTACTGAAATCCAGGTAGAATAGATCTACTGCATTTTCTTTGTCTAAAAAAATCAGTTTTCTTCTCAAAGAAAGAGATCAGGTTGGTCTGACATGATCTACCTTTTGTAAAACCATGTTGTATTTTAACCCAATTACCATTCACCTCTATATCCTTAACTACTTTCTCTTTCAAAAATTGTTCCAGGATTAGTATATTAGTATGCAATAATGTATATTATTGCATTAGTATATTACAGATGGGATAAAACTGGAACCAGTTCTCCAAATCCCTTACTTGTAGATGAAATAGGTTTTTGAGGTGAAATTCCCTTGGCTTTGGTTTTGAAGAACTAAATTAGGCTCAAGTGTTTTTGAAAAAATTACACCCTCCCTAGTTTTTGCCTTTCTATATGACACATTGTTACATGCCAGACATTTGGGAACGTATTAGTGGAGGGTGGGAGAGGATGGCAGGGGAAGGAAAAATTGTAAAAGACTGGTAGCTCATGCTGTATTACAAATTAGAATCTTGTGCATCAATTCAAATAAAAATTCAAGTTTTTAAAAAATAAAGCATTCCCAGTGCAGAATCAAATGAGCATCATAATATTGCAGTCTTTTATTGTAATACAAGTTTTATTCCATTTTCAGGTTTCATTACAATCATTGATACAGGAGTGAGATTCATGAATTTGAATGCAGTGTTACACTTGAGTGTGTGCTGCTATTTCAACCTTGTAAAGATTCTGCATGTTGATTGGCTTGCCATTCTACCTCATTTACCAAAAGAACATGACCTTGCAAATCAGCTGGTTAGGTTAAAGAACTATGTAAAGTAAAAGTAGTGCTGGATACCTGTGTCCTTTGCAGACAGAAGGATTAAAAATCCTCTGTCAAAGTGTTCTCAGTCAAAGAGTGTAATGAGAAGAGGAAATGACACAATGTGAATATATGCTTATGTTACTGATTCCACCAGGCACTGGAAAATGGTACAAAATCAAACTAGCGTTATTACATTCTCCATACTGTTATACTTTGCAGCCTTTCTCCTTCTCTTACAAGCCACTAGAATTTAATTCAGATAGTTCAGCAAATTTTCACTTAGGTGCAGAATTGATTTATCGCTATTAAAAGCTGATTGTATGCACATTACACTGAAAACACAGAGCTTGATTCATTAGGAAGTGTTCCTTAAAGGACTTTTTTGCAAGAATTCTCTTTCAGAAGTTAGGTGCATATTGTAAGTTTAGCTCCAAATAGAAAAAAAAAAAAACCAACCCCGAACAATTGAAGACATACCATCTGTTAGGTGCAGCTACCTATTTATTTTAATAATTATCTATTTTTATTTTAGCCAAGGAAGCATCTTATTAGTCCTTAAATATTTTGTATGCAGTTTGTTGGCATTACTGAGGGTTGGTCAGCTGGACTTCAATGCTTCAGTTATAGAGCAGAAAATAGCATCTCTACATCTCATGGGCCTGATCCTTAAAGACCCTGAGAACCCCCTGTGAAGAATAGAGTCCTCCATTTTCAACAACATTTGTCTTCAGTGGGAGTTAAGGCTGCTCAGCACCTTGCAGGATTGGGCCATAATAGTAATATGGTACTTGGTCCCATATTTATATTGCATGTGGTTTGGGGGGGAAAGGCATTAAACTACCTATACAGTTAATTAATTGGCATCCTTATTGACTAGGATTAATATTGCATATTTTAAAAAAAATCTCTGCTAACTGCATCATTTTTCGGTACTTTTGACAACTGGGCTGTCTCAATTCTAGTAATAGATCTTTCTCCATGGGCATTGTTACCCTTATTACAAGACATTTTCATGCTGTAGCCACTAAATGGAACAATCTGAGACATGTACCAGACTATGAAATTGAATCCCCCCACCCCTTGTCACTATAGAGTTTATTCTTGTAGAAATTGAAAACTGAGTGTTAATAACACATATGGATTTATGAATTGTTATGAGGGGTCCAAATCTCTCTCAAATGTATTTGTAGTATTATAATAAAGTTATGCCCTCTATTCAGGTATCTCTATCAGAAGTAATTTTCTCATACAAACTGATAGCGCTTATAGTTTACATACTTTGGGGCCCTAGACTCCAATGAGTTATACCTCTGCTTTAAGTAGATTTTTGTGAACTACACTAAAAATGTGTGCAGCATAAATCTCCTATGTAAATTACATGACATCACAAATTATTAATCTGGATTACATCAGAGAGTTCATTCTTCTATGGTTTTCAATGGACAGTGGTTTTCAAACCTTTTCATTTGCAGATACCTAAACATTTTTGAATGGAGATATGGACCCTTTTGGAGATCTTAGACATAGTCTGTGGACATCCGGGGGTCTGTGGACTATGGGTTGAAAACAACTGCTCTAAGACATTTGGGGATTGTGAACATGTCTGAAAAGGTGCAAATAATAAGGGGTTTTCATTAATTCATAAAAATTTACCTGTTGTGTTGAAGAAATGTTGGTACACAGTTCATTTTGATACCTGACAAAGTAATCTATCAAGTAATGGCTGTCACATTTTAAGGGTAATCTAAATAAAAGATTTGCCTTATTCTTTTAGAGCGCTGGTCCAATTGGGTCCAATATCCTGACTCCCTTAGGAGCACTATGAAAACTCCACTGGCCAATTTTGCTATACTGTCCATGGAATGGCAGTCCTTCTTGACCCCTGCACTACTAAGCCTACACTGTGTTTTGTAAGACTTCATTACTTATATATTACTTTCAAAAGAACAGGCAGGTTTCTCCAGTGTAATCAGCACAAACATAGCTGCCTGGAGTAATGGTGTTTGGTGACCAGGAGATTGGCAGTTTCATATTCTGGGAGTTAAACTTGATTTTTGTCACTTTAACATGTTGGGATTCAGAGTGTCCTAATATGGTCAAAAACTGTGCAATAGCACAGAGGTCCAAAGGAGAATTCCTTTGCCTGTATTTGAGCTTCAGGTACAAAGCTGTGATGAAAGCCTATAGAGGCTGGGTGTAACTCTTGTTCAGTAATGTGCCTGAATTGTGTTTTGCAAATAAAAGGAGGCCAGAAACTGACTCACACTAGAGTCCCTTTGCCCTACTCGGGCAGCACACAGAGGAGTTTACCTCTGCCTTAAATAAGCAACTGAGGATTCCCCCACTGGTTGGCATAGAGCTGGTTATATGTGCTCCATGCCTTACCCTCCCAACATAGGTGGAAGGGCATGTGGTCAGAGCATGGAAGCAGGCGGTTACACTCAGTGCCCATGGTTTATTTATTGCCAAAGTGCCTGATCATCTGGAGCAATGGATGTGTGCAGCTTCTTGTGACCCCAATGGGAGTTGTGGACACACATGTGTGGAGGCAATCAGTTGTGTGTATAAATGTGCACATATAACACTTAGAGTTTTGGCCTCAAAATACGTTTCCCCATCCATAATATATTCTCTCCTAATGTGCACATTATATTGATTTCACCAATATTTTTCTTTCTTTTAATACAAGTTTTTTTAAATGTCCACTGTATAGACTATTCTACCCTCCCTGCATGAAGTATTTATGTGTATAATGCCAATTTACACTAATAGATTTTACTAGTTATTGTGCATTCAAACATCGCGATGCAACAATAGACCCCAGTGCAACCCCTGTCTAAAACAGAGCAATACGGGAAGGCCTGGAACACTGTCAGTCAACCATAGTTAACATTGGACTTCACAAGCATCATACTAGGATTTGCATGTTGTTCTATACCTTATTATTATATACAAAAATATCAATTCAGATTTAGAGTGACTGATCATACTTCCATTGAAGTCAATAGCAAAATTTCCAGTGAGCAAAACCAGGCCCATAAACCTTGCAGGAAGTCTATAGAAGTGCTAGAGGCAAGAGACGAGCAACATTACTACAGTTGGTTTTAATAAATTAAATTTAGATACCAAAGAAAATTTCCATCCACTCCAGGTTAATAGAACAATTATTCTCTGGTCTGAACTCACTCAGGTCTTGCTTGCTTCTGCCACCCACACTGAGGCCTTGTCTACACTACAAGACTATTTCGAATCTACTTAAGTCGAATTTGTGTATCCACACTAAATACACTAATTCGAAATTCTGAGTCCACATTAACGGGGCCGGCGTCGACTTTCGAAGCGGTGCACTGTGGGAAGCTATCCCACAGTTCCCGCAGTCCCCGCTGCCCATTGGAATGCTGGGTAGAGCTCGCAATGCCTGCTGGGGGAAAAAATGTGTCGAGGGCGGTTTTGGGATACTGTCGTCATTGAACCGTCAATCACGCCCTCCCTGAAAGCACCGGCGGGAAATCTGATCGCGCCCTTCTCTGGTCGGTTACAGCGCGGACGCCACAGCACTGCGAGCATGGAGCCCGCTGTGATCATCGCTGCACTTATGGCCGTTGTCGACTCCTCGCACCTTATCGTCCACCTCTTCCACAGTCAGATGCTGAGAAATCGGGCAAGGAGGCTCCGGCAGCGCGGTGAGGAGAGTGGCGCAGGCCTCTCACAAAGCAGGGTACGCCGCGCCGTGGAGATCATGGTGGCAATGGGTCAAGTTCATGGTGTGGAACGGCGATTCTGGGCCCGGGAAACAAGCACGGACTGGTGGGACCGCATAGTGCTGCAGGTCTGGGATGAAACAGAGTGGCTGCGAAACTTCAGGATGCGTAAGGGCACTTTCCTTGAACTGTGTGACTTGCTGTCCCCTGCCCTGAAGCGCCAGGACACACGGATGCGAGCAGCCCTGAGTGTGCAGAAGCGAGTGGCCATAGCCCTCTGGAAACTTGCCATGCCAGACAGCTACCGGTCAGTAGTGAACCACTTTGGCGTGGGCAAATCTACCGTGGGGGTTGCTGTGATTCAAGTGGCCCACGCAATCGTTGAGCAACAGCTCTCAAAGGTAGTGACTCTCGGAAACTTCCAGGTCGTCATAGATGGCTTCGCCACGATGGGATTCCCAAACTGCGGTGGGGCTATAGATGGGACTCACATCCCTATCCTGGCACCAGCCCACCAGGCCAGCGAGTACATTAACCGAAAGGGCTACTTTTCAATGGTGCTGCAAGCACTGGTGGACCATAGGGGACGTTTTACCAACATCTTCGTCGGGTGGGCGGGCAAGGTTCATGACGCGCGTGTGTTCAGGAACTCTGGTCTCTTCAAACGCCTCCAGACAGGTACTTTCTTCCCGGACCACAAAATAATGGTTGGGGATGTGCAGATGCCTACAGTGATCCTCGGGGACCCGGCCTACCCGCTAATGCCCTGGCTCATGAAGCCCTATAGAGGCACCTTGGACAGTGAGAAGGAACTCTTCAACTACCGGCTGAGCAAGTGCAGAATGGTCGTGGAGTGTGCTTTCGGACATCTCAAGGGGAGATGGCGGAGCTTACTGACTCGCTCGGACATCAGCGAAAAGAATATCCCCGTAGTTATTGCTGCTTGCTGTGTGCTCCACAATCTCTGTGAGAGCAAGGGCGAGACCTTTTTGGCCAGATGGGAGGTTGAGGCAAATCTCCTGGCTGCTGTTTACGATCAGCCAGACACCCGTGCCGAGAGAATATCCCAGCGGGAAGCGCTGTGCATCCGGGAGGCTTTGAAAGCTAGTTTCCTCGCAGAGCAGGGTAACCTGTGACTGTCCACTTGATTTTAAGAGAGCCTGATCATGGGCCTGTGTCTGTATGTGTCGAGTTAGATCTGAGCTCACAAACCCGGTTCTCCAAGTTTCCCCCACTTCCAAAGCACGTTTTAAAACTAAAAAAATGTAACAGTAATTAATAATAAATCTTTCGTTGACTTTGCATTTCTGTTCCTGGGTTGAAACATGGAAGCATACTGTGCTGGGTTCGGTGTGCACTGATGTACAGACCGCTTGTCCAATACAGGACGGACAGCCTCCTGCTCCTACATAGGTCTGTGGGGTGGGAGATGGTTTACAGTGATTGTGCATGTAGGGGTGGGCTTGCAGGAAGGGGCGAGGGGTGCCGTCTTTGGATAGGGGTTTGCATGATGGCTGTGGGCTGTGGGTTTGGGCGTTGGAAGGGGTGAGGGGTGTGGGGGACGGGTGAGTATCTGTCCCTGGATGAGGGCTCTTTTTGGGGCTCAGGGCAGCGGAGAGGCTCGTGGCTACGGTCGAAGTGCATGGTAAGGGAAGCCTGCCTTTACATTTGGGGATGGCAGGCGCCAGGACCCTGGACAAGCATACACATCAACGAATGACCCGGGGCAGCATACACCACACAGACTGACCCTGGTGCCTAGTGACTGCAGTCTGTGTGTGCCCTGCAGTTGACCTTGCCCCCAAGTCTGTACCCTGGTAATGTGGGCTATGCACTGCAATTAAAAATCCCCCCCCCTACACACAAAGTCTTCTGACAGGAGAAACGTGACAGAAACAGAGAGTAACAGCAAACCGCTTTTAATAATGTTATACACAGTGGGGGGTTGAAACTTGGATTTGGGACTGGGTGATCCTGTAAGGGAAGAACTTCTACAAATTTAGAGCGCGAGAGGTGTCTTGTACATTAGCGCTCTGCTGCGGTGCAGTGACAGTTCTCACGGCCCCTACCGCCCCTCCTTCTTGTAACTTTGGGTGAGGGGGGGACAGGACTTCTTGGCGTTGGAGGGCGGTTGCAGATGCAGTGCAGGGGGGCTCTCTCCTCCTGCCTGCGGTCCTGCAGAACATCTACAAGGCGCCGGAGCGTGTCCGTTTGCTCCCTCATTAGACCAAGCAGCGTTTGAGTCGCCTGCTGGTCTTCCTGCCGCCACCTATCCTCCCGTTCGATGTGTGTGCGATGCTGCTGACACAGGGTCTCCCTCCACTGTCTCTGCTCTGCCGCCTCTGCTCTGGAGCAGGCCATCAGTTCCTGGAACATCTCGTCCCTAGTCTTTTTCTTTCGCCGTCTAATCTGAGCCAGCCTCTGCGAGGGGGATGCCGGGGCAGTCCGGGAAAGAGCCGAAGCTGTGTGATGGGAAAAAGTAAGTGATTTCCTTGAACAGATACATGTTTGCGAACAGTGAACACAGTCTAGTCAGTTTCTGTGAACAAGACCATACAGGGCACCTAGTCTCACGAGATCTCAGGACAAGTTCGAGATTTCGGAATACGCTTTCAGTGGTTGCGGTCTTGCACAGGAGAGACGCATGCGGGAGGGACAGCTGAATCCGTCTAGCAGCCAGTCCTGGTAAGCCTTACAGTAGAGTCTGCTTAACAGTTAATGGATAGCTGTGCCCTCCCGCTAAAGGCAATCTGGAAAGCATAAAGTCTGAGCCTTTTCCAGCCCCTCCTGGCAGTGCACGGGAAAGATCAGTGTATGCTTTTCCTCTGTGGCCTCCAACACATGGCTGTTAAGCGAGGGTCATTCTTATGCAAAGTAAAAGTCTACCATTCACAATAGTAACAGTACACTAATTGCCCTAATTAGATGCAGCACTTCCAGAACGACATTACCCTGAGGCGTGTCACTCGGAGTCAGAGAGCGGATGCTAAGAGAAGCCCTGCACAGACCAGGACCACATGCTGCCATGCTTGTGGAGGCGATGATTCCCCTTTACATTAGGATGGCCTGGCGCGGAAGAGTGTGTTTCCACGGAGCACCCAATAAGGCACCTCTCCCCAGGAACCTCCTGCGGAGGCTTTTCGAGCTGCTCTCTGAGAGCTTTTTTGAACTGTCCCAAGAGGATTATTGCTCTATTCCTATATGTGTGGACCTACTTTTTGTATAGTTTGAGATTTAAAATTTTTTATATAGTATTTCTATTTTTTATATACCTGTTTTTTAAAAAATAAATGTTTCCCTGTTTGTAGCACTTACCGCCTGATCCTTCCCCTGATTCTGAGTCCGGGTTAACGGCAGGGGAGGGTTGGTAGGGGATCTCTGTGAGGGTGATGAAGAGATCCTGGCTGTCAGGGAAAGCGGGAGTGGGTTCGCTGTCGCCTGCGCCGTCCTCCAAAGACCATTCCTCATCTTCCCCATCGGCGAACATCGAGGAGGAACTGTCCCGGTACACTATTCCGTCCTCGGAGTCCACCGTCACTGGTGGGGCAGTGGTGGCAGACCCACCTAGAATGGCATGCAGTGCCTCGTAGAAGCGGCATGTCTGGGGCTTGGCTCCGGAGCGTCCGTTTGCCGCTCTGACTTTTTGATACCCTTGTCTTAGGTCCTTGACTTTCACGCGGCACTGCATCGCATCCCGGCTATATCCTTTGTCTTTCATGGCTTTCGAGACCTTCTCGAAGGTCTTTGCATTCCGCTTGCTGGAGCGCAGCTCCGAGAGCACAGACTCCTCGCCCCACACAGCGATCAGATCCATGACTTCCCGGTCAGTCCATTCTGGGGACCACTTTCTATTCTGGGATTGCCCGGACTCCTCTGCTGGAGAGCTCTGCATCGTTGCAGGTGCTGCGGAGCTCGCCCCGATGTCCAATCAGGACGTCAGATTCAAAGTGCCCAGACAGGAAAAGGAATTCAAATTTTCCCGGGTCATTTCCTGTGTGGCTGGCCAGAGAATCCAAGCTCGGACTGCTGTCCAGAGCGTCAACAGAGTGGTGCAGTGTGGGATAGCTCCCGGAGCTACTAAGTTCGATTAGCATCCACACCTAGCCTAATTCGAGCTAGCCATGTCGAATTTAGCGTTACTCCACCTGTTGGGGTGGAGTACCAAATTCAAACTAAAGAGCCCTCTAGTTCGAATTAAATGGCTTCCTGGTGTGGACGGTTGAGCGGTTAGTTCGAAATAACGCTGCTAAATTTGACTTAAAGTCCAAGTGTAGACCAGGCCTGAGTTGCAGCTTACTCCACTACTTTGAGACTTCTTGTAAGCTTTTCAGGTCAGAGATTCTTGTTTATTATTTGTATTGCCTAGGAACTCCAGTTGTGGACCAGGATCCCATTGTGCTCGGCATTAGAAACACAGAACAAAATGTGTCTGTATGGTGTGTGGCACTAAATAGGCCCCGGTCCTGCTTGGAATATATTTGCAATGTTAATGCTAAAATAATGGACCCCTAAGCATAAAAACCACTGGCCTGACTGTCAAAGCTTCTGAGAACTCACAACTGCCATTAACTGCAGATAAGGTGGTGGATGCTTTCCCCTTCTGAAAACTCTCACTGCTTGTGTTTTTCTGCATCTTGATAGATGATTCTGTTGATTTAACCTTAGGCTGGGATTTTGTTTTTAGTTCTTCAGTCTTATCCTGCATTTCGTGTGTACCCTCCACTCCCAGTGCATTCAGTAGGAATTTTGTGTGCATTAAGAATTCGTGATAGTGGATGGAGAAAATTTCCCATGTGTGTCTTTCCTTTTCCCCTCTCTATCTGTTGGAAATAAATTGTTTATATTGCTAGAAACTGTTAATGCAGTTAAACCATCTTGTAGCATGCAAACCTATGTCATTCCATTCTGCTAGTGTCCCATGGCTAAAAATGAACATTTTGATGTAATTTCATTTGAGTTGCTTCATAATTTATTAATAGTTTCATTAAAATACCATGGATGTCTGCTACATACAGGGTGTTATATAAGCCACAATAGAAAAGACAAGAAATCATAAAAAAGGCATTTTAAAGGAAAGTTTCTGTTTCTTGGATCCACCATGTTAAAGAAAAATGGACCAAATTTTAGCCCTGGTGTAAAAACCTGGATAAGTTTGGCTCAGAATTCTGTGGGTTATAAATTTCTGCATCTCTTCTATCCACATTTACAAAATATTTATTTTCAAAATAATAAACATGTTTGCTTAGGGATGCAGAGTACAACTTTTATAGGTACCTCTTAAACCTTAAAAACGTGTTTCCAGAATAATGAAGTAAGCTTGTTGTAAGCTTCCAGTATTGCCAACTGAGAAGTCAGCATTTACATTCCAGTTGGTTGTCTACTGCTGATGTCATTGCATTAGTGCTGGTTGGTCAAAATGCAAAGACAGGAAGCTTATGAACTGATTTAGATTTGACCCAGTTGATTGCACACTCCGATGAATTCATTCTTTATATAAAATACATATCTTAAATATTTTCCTAGTATAATGCATTATGAAAAACCTGGGAATTGTTTCCTCATTTTGATCGTGTGACACCTTGTTCTGTAAATTTGGCTCTGTGGGACTCAAAGTTGGGCTCTTTGTACTCTGCTAACGTTATGTGCAAATTAGAATGAAGATCTACTCCACACTGTATTGTTGTTGTTTGCGTTTGGATTCTTAACAATTTCATTTTTACAGTTAGTCTCTGGCAAGCATACACTCGTGTGTGTACATCAGCAAACTGCCCAACAGTAATTCTGGTGATCTTTACAAATTTTAGATTGAAAGGTTTCGAAAGTTGTGTTTTAATCCATTGATAGTAAACCTTTTGAATTGAGTAAACCTTCTGTAAAGAGCTGCTTTTTTAAAACAAAATTAATTGTCCTTTGATACCATGCAAGCTCATTTTTGTAGAAGCCATAAGATCAGGGTTCAGGTCTCACAAGACAGCTTAGGCTCATATCAAGTGTTGACACTTTTTGTGGTAAAGTGTAGGAGAGCTGCATTGTTAGAGGTGCCGTACTTTGGATGAGATATTAAAGGAACCATCTGTCCATCTATGGAGAAGTAAAAGAGCCTAAGGCACTTTCTTAAAAAGAACAGGGGATAGCACTTGTGTCCTAGAAAATATATCCTCTTTCATTAAAACAGGCTCTGCTGTCCAGAGCTGTTTGTAAGCTATTATTGACCATTATGTGATGGCTGTTCTTGCCTATTTGTCACTATACTAATAATATGTAACTCGTTATTTTGTAAGCTCTGTGGATTTAGTGTGCTATTTAAAACCAGAGTCTATTCTCAATGATTTTCTGTTTCTTTTTTAGATACTTCAAGAAATGTAAAAGCATCCCCAGAGACAGCTGAAGTCTTTTTTCAGAAGTTAAGAAATAAATATGAATTCACAGTTTTGGTGACTCTAAAACAAGCCCATTTAAATTCAGGTGTTATTCTTTCTATTCATCATTTAGATCATAGGTAAGTACTGCCACTTATATTTCCTGTATTATTCATATACTGCTAAATACAAATACATGCCTTAATTAAATCAGAAAAATAAGCTCAAGAAAATGACGGTAAGATTTGTTGTGCAGAAGATCACTTTCAAGCAGCTATAGTGTAAGGCAACACGCACTATGCAAATTAATAGATATTCAAAAATCTAAATCCACCAACAGAATGTGGAACAACTGTCACTCTTTAAATGTCTCCTGCTGCTAAGGGCATAAAAAGCCATTTTGCTGTTGTTGGTCATAACATTATGTGCCAGATACCCAGATGGTGTAAATAAGCATTGCTCCATTGTAGTCAATAGAGCTATACCAATTTATACCAGCTCTGGATCTGGCCCTATAACTGTAACATTTAACTAGCTGGCTCATAAGTTTCTAAAGATAGTAAAGATTTCCTCTCGGTTATGGACATACACCTATAAAAACGTGCACAGTAGTTTGTAAAGAACACCTTTTAGGTTTGAAAGACATGAAGCATTTGAGGTTTAATTCTTTCTGATAGTATAATCACTGTTTGAGATATAGAAGGGATATTCTCTATATTTTCTGTAGCAGCTATAGCTACTGAAGCTAGCCAACCTCTGGTTCTATGAAAGGGTAAGAAGGAATTTTAAAAACCTGCAATTTTTTCCTGAATAAATTAGTCATCACCCTGGCAACAGATCGTCTCTCCCTCCAGTGTGTAGACCATTAATTTTTTTCTGATATATTACTGTAATACTTCTCTACTTGATAGTTGTGCTATTAAATGAAACAGTTGTATATATATATGATTGTAAAGAGGCTGATTATAAAGGAAACTTTCATAATAGGATTACTATTACTGGAAAACTGGTATATTACTAAATACAAGGGATCAGATTTCAGTATCATAAGGGCAATTCTCCTTCCCCTTCTTTTCAAACAGTCCCAAAACTTGGAACTAATTTGAGGTTTACATTTTTTTTATTAACTACCCATCTCCCCCATTGTAGCAGGACCAGCTGTCTCCTGAGTGCTTCCTCATGGTTTGGGGTGGCTCTGTGGTGCCCTGTCTTAATTTTCCCTCTTAGGTAACCCAAGGACTGTATGCTAGGCTCTTTTGCTTCAATAATATGCCTCCTGTTCTCTCTCCCAACTCTTCCATTTTATTACCTCCTCATATATCATGTCCATCATTCGTTTGCAAAATTTCTCTGGATAGAAATCATGTCTTATGTTTGTTTCAGGAGGTGCCTAGCACACATTTGGATAATTAAATAATAACTGTAATGAAAAGGATGTGTTAATTCATCTAGGCCAATGAAGGATAATAACATTATAAATAACAGTCAGCACGGATTTGTCAAGAACAAATTGTGTCAAACAAACCTGAAAGCTTTCTTTGACAGGATAACAAGCCTTGTGGATAGGGGGAAGTGGTAGATGTGGTATATCTTGACTTTAGTAAGGCTTTTGATATTGTCTCACTTGACCTTCTTATAAACAAACTAGGGAAATACAACCTAAATGGAGCTACTATAAGGTGAGTGCATAACTGGTTGGAAAATGGTTCCCAGAGAGTAATTATCGGTGATTCACAGTCAAGCTGGAAGGGCATATCAAGTGGAAACCCAAAGGGATCAATTCTTGTCCAGTTCTGTTCAATATCTTCATCAATGATTTAGATAATGGCATAGAGAGTACACGTACAAAGTTTGTGGATGATACCAAGCTGGGAGGGGTTGCAAGTGCTTTGGAGGATAGGATTAAAATTCAAAATGAGCTGGACAAACTGGAGAAATGGTCTTAAATAAGTAGTATGAAATTCAATAAGGATAAATGCAAATTACACCACTTAGGAGGAACAGTCAGTTGCACTCATACAAAATGGGAAATGACTCCCCAGGAAGGAATACTGCAGAAAGGGATCTGGGGGTCATAGTGGACCACAAGCTAAATATGAGTCAACAGTGTAACACTTGCAAAAGTTGGACATTAGGAAAAACTTCTAACTGTCAGGGTGGTTAAGCACTGGAATAAATTGCCTAAGGAGGTTGTGGAATTTCTGACATTGGATATTTTTAAGAGCAGGTTAGACAAACACCAGTCAAGGATAGTCTAGATAATACTTAGCCCTGCCATGAGTTCCGGTGGACTGGACTAGATGACCTCTCGAGGTCCCTTCCAGTCCTATGATTCTACGATTGTTCCATACATTATATCTTCATTTGCTTTGTCCAGTCTAGTTTTAAATATTTCACCACTTCCCTTGGGAGAATATTCTACGGCCTAATAGATCTTGCTGTTGGGAAGCTATAACGATGGATTCTTAAATGATGGGACCTAATTCAATGGCCACTAAAGTCAATGGGAGTCTTTCCTTTGACTGCAATGAGCATAGGATTGGGCTCAGCAAAAATATAAACAAGTAGAATTTGTGAACATAAAATTGGATGTTTGCTAAAGCTTATAATATGTATTTTCTTGTTCACAATATTAGGAAGTAAAAATATTGTCAATGCATCTTAATGATATTTGCCATGTTTAATTATGCTAAAGTGAGGAATGACTTATTTAGTATTGATGAAATTGAGATTAAGGCTAGCACCTTTAAATCTCATTAAGTATCTTTTATGGTTTTGATTTTTTTTATGGATGACAATAAAGATAATTGAATGTATGAGTTAAAAGGAAACATTTATTCTTGATAAATGTAGATTACTGCTTCTTCACTGTCAGATTTTAATTTCTCTTTGCAGCCCCCTCCTCCTTGTACAGAGACTTGTCTTTAACAGGCCATAAGTTCTTACACAACTTTTAGTGAACTCTCTCTGTCATAAAAACATTCACAGTTGGAAGAAGAAGTAACCATGTAAGACGAGATTCTCCACTCCACTAGCTTTACATTGCAGATTATGATTACGATTATTAATTATTGGTTATATTATTGTAGCGCCTAGGAGTCCCAGTCGCGGACCAGGACTTTATTGTGCTAGATGCTGTAAAAAGATGGTTATTGAAGTCAAAAGAATTAAACTGGCATCAAACCAGGGAAGAGGAGAATCAGTCCCAGACTGTCTTCATTTATTTACAAAAATCTGTACCATCACTCACCTCTTTGCAGAGATCAGTGTAGAACACCTGCAGGCTGGCAAGGGAGAATGGAGTTGGAGAAGGCCAAGGGAAATAATCGGTTAATCAACATAAGTGGCTTTGTCCATTTTTTAAAATTTATACAACAATTCCATTTTTTAACAAACTTTTGCCTTTCATTGAGATGGCAAATGAAAAGAGAATGTGAAGGAATAGAGAAAGGCATGTTTTCTGTATTAATAATTTAGGAAAGATGTTTAGATATCTTTTCTAAACATAAACCACAGTAACACACATAGGTCCAGATCCTCAGCTGGGGTAAATCAATGTAGCCACAGTGACATCACTAGAGAGATGCTGATTTACACCAGCTATGGATTTGCCCCAATTGTTTATTACCATTTGATTTTATGATTTATTTTTTCTTTAGCTATTTTAGATGGTTTCCTTGATTTATTCCATCATATCCAGACCAGCGTTGTTTTCAACTCTTTCTTTTCTCTTTTGCCAGTACTATTTTGTAGGGCACCACTTCTTAGGACTTCTAGAGTGAGTCCAGTCCTGCAAGTTTCTGCATACTTCCTGTGATGCTGACTGCCCTCATCTAGTATTGACCACTATGGAAACTAAGGGCACTCAGCACCAGGCAGGATCATTCCCACTGTGACTGCACTTTTGGACCTCCATCCTGCATTTGGATTCATGTGGATGAATCCTTAAGCCTGTACAATCCTATTGATATCAGGGGGGCTTCATACAGACACAAGCAGAGGCCTGTGTGGATCTGAATGCAGGATCAGAGACACGGATACTTGATGTAGCTGTCCTTTGTGGCTGTCACCGTGTAAGGTTCTAATCACAGCTTCCAGAGGGATGTATTAGGCATATGGTCATCTTCTGTTGTTTTGTCAGCTAAAGGGAATGACATGCTTTCATTTTTCTTTTAGCTGGCAATGGAAGTTCTCAGTGTTTAAATTTCTTCCTTCCTTCCCCTTCTATGGTGACTATGTTTTGTCTGATATTTTCTATTTTAAAATTGCTTTAAGCTGATTTTAAAGCGGAACTATCTAAAAATATCTGTTAGCTGTTACTTTCTGATCTCCCTACTTGCACCCATGATTAGTCCTTTTTTCCCACTGACCTGAAATGACTGGAGAGTTCAGAAAATGGCAATCCTGGATGCAGTTCAGAGGTTGTACTTTAGGAAAAAAGCTATTTTAGTGTCAGTAAATCAGAATTTCAGAACTATAATCATATAGCTGAGTTCCAGGCAGCTAAATACCTGTCTTGGTGAACATTCATGTACTGTTATAGGTAGCTGAGACATTTCAGTTACAAATGCTAACTTTAACTGAGGAAATAATCTGGACTGTACATGCACTGATGAAAACTGATTTTATTTTACAATAAGACTAAATATTTTGAATGATGTGACCAAAGTTGTTGTCATCTTTGTTCACATAGCAGCTTGAAAAGCAACATTAAAGGTTGACGTCCAAGCTTGTAATTCACGCTATGGTTTCTGGTGACGTGGAATGAATCAAGGCTGTCCCTTCAGAGAAGGATCTTAGAGGGCCAGCGGTTCACTAGATGTTCCATGATTTGGATGTCTTCTCCACATTCACATATTGGCCTACTCTTCATTTTCCACTTGTGTAGTAGGTAATTGCAACACCCATATTAGGTTCTGATGCCATTCGCTGTGATCCAGATGTTAAGTGGCATGGTGAACCTGGGTGGTTGGTCTGTGGGATCCATAATCAGGTCTTGATTCTTGACCCTGTTGTTTCCCCACAGCCTCCACCACTTGTCTTTTAGTGATAGTCCAAAGGTGTTGAGAGCTTTAGTTAGTAACCAAAAGGAGTTCTAAATTAAAGTGGCATCTTGGGGGGTGGGGGTTGGAGATTGTCATAAATGGGCAAGTCTGGGTTTATTATCACACGGTTGTATTCTTGTATTATTGCTGCTTCTCTTTGGAGGAGATGGAGAGAGTTCTGCCTGTGAGAGTTCTCATAGCAGCATTCAATTGCATGTTAAAAAGTTTCATATGTACACTACCTACTCTTGTCAGTACACAATATTAAGCTGTTGAGAATATGAGCGCCGAGGTGGTTGCCAACAGTGGGTGAGCAGCTGATCCTGACTAGTTTGTGGATTATTTTGTTCCTAGCCTTTATCTTGGCAGCGGTCTTTGTCAGATATTGGTGGTATGTGAGGTTGTGAGCCAGAACCACCCAAAAATCTTTCAGGAAATCCTCATGCTTGAGTTTGATGTCACAGTAAGTGGCATTGAGGTATTTCTTTGCATGGTGGTTGCTCAGGTGGAATGTGAAGACAACTATTTTTTGAGGTTTTAGTCAGTTTCCATAACCAGTAGTACTCCACCAGTTTTGTCAGATCTGTGAGCATGCATTCCACTTGGATGAAAGCGTTTGCTTGGATGGTGAGCACAAGATCACCTGCATATCCAAATTTTCATGACTGGGCCAATGGCGTGTCATTGATATAAATATTAAAGAGTGCCAAGATAGATTCCTGTGGGAGCCAGTTGTTATGTAAACGAGGTCTGCTGGTTTGTTCCATTAGATGTACGCATCTTGTACACATTATGTGAAGGTTGTCATCTTCCTCCCCTTAGCCAAGGGAATACAGGCACTGTTAAATGTTGATTGCTGAGCTCTTGCTGTCTGCCTCTTCACCTGACTTTTGAATTCATCTTTCAGCTTGTTCCTGATGAATGAATCAGCAATTTGATAATTTTAATCAGTGGCAGGATTCTATTATAGGTTAGGTCCCAATGCTCCATCATAGATTTTCATTTAATCGGCTACAATGAGAAGATGTAATAAGCCTTTTCCTCAATTTATGTCTATATGGACAAATGCTACAAATGTATTCATTTATCTCGTTTCTGCATATCGAAGGCCTTAACAGATAGAATCATTTGATTTTAGTTTAATCATTCTTTTCTTCATTTAATGTTTTTAATACTACGAGATGAAGCACTGAAATCTATGGAATAGCAAAGCCAGGCATTCCCCAAGCTTCAGTGTATATCTCTGCTGATGTATTTAATTCCTGCCTTAAACAACTTCTGTTTTCACAGTTGTTGGCCTCTCCAGACTGTATACTGCCACATGTACTGAACTGTGCCATTTTATGTAGTGTTTTTAGACCTATTACAGTGTCCACCAGGGAATTGTCTGAGACCATGAAAGTGATTTCACCTGTGGATTAATCCATATTTGGACACAGGTTGCCAGAGGTGAACCCAGAGCATTAAGCCAGAGACTCCAGCCAGTAGGGGCAGAAGCAGCCAAAAAAGAGACTGCTGCAGTTTTGAATGGACTTTCTCTGTCCTGCACTGAGATTGGCTGTTTGCTCCAACCATCTCTTTCTTCCTCTTCCTCACACTTTCTTCACCTCAGCTCCATTCCACACCTGCCCCTCTGATCCTCCCCTGCCTTGTGCTGCTCTTCCCATTCTCTACATGTTTCTTTCTGTTTAACTTATCCTGTCCGAAGTAAACCTACTCCCCCAAAACCATGGAACTCACATGACATTTGCCACTATTGTGTTGTTCGTGCTGCTTGTGTGTTATATCTCTTCCCCGACCCTGTGTCTGTCTTGTCTAATTAGTCTGCAAGTTCTTCGTGGCAGGGCCTGTCTGTGATGCAATGTTTTGTATGGTGTGTAGTACAATAGGGTTGGTCTTTAGACACTACCATGATAAATATGATTAATAATAAAATAATTAAGTCACTGTATCATTTAGCCCTCTGTAACATGGTTCAAGAACTAAAGGTTCCTTGTTTTTCCAGTGTGATACTGCCTATGTTTCTAAATCACATTGTGTAGTGTCTTTTCTTCTGCCTTCACAGAGACATTGGCTTCCATTGAAAGAGAAAAGCTCTCAGGATTCAACATTCACATCATCTTTGGGTGCTGTGTTTTTCTTTGTTTTTATTCAGTACTCTAAAAGGTTCCAGGGTAGGTGCTGAATAAGCAATAACTTAGGCTCGTTATTAGAATATTAAAGCCGTTTGTTAGTTACCCCATGCCAAAAAGGACCAGTCCATTTCTGTTCTCCAAAACAATGTATGTTGCTAGCCTTTGGGATATTGGTATTCTTTGCTAAAATACAGGAATGTTGTATTGTACCATAATTATTTTGTCAGTAGATCTCAATTGCTGTCTATGTGCTGTAAGTGTGAAGCCCTCAAACTGTTGTGTTCAAAAGCTATCTGTTGCTTTTTCATTGGTTTCACCTAGAAATTTAGAATCCGACTGGGGCCAACCTAGTTTTCTTTTTGATTGGGTTTGTATATATCTTCAAAAGGTGTCTTAAAAGGATAATTTCTTTGCATTTTTCATTCACACTGATTCTTATTTTTGTAGTGCTGAAGAAGATCCTGTGAGCAAAAAAATTTCTACTATGGGCACTGTCAGTTTGGATGAGTTCCTTCTTCTACCCATGAATGAATGAGCCCCTTGTTTTTCTTGGTTTCTGAGATTATTGTCTATGCTTAAATCTTTTAATCATGTTTGCATCCATGGTTGGGTGGAAATGTTTTAAAGTCAGTTGAAAGATTCTTGGTTTATATTCTGTTTATCAAGTTAGGAGTGACCTTATCCTTTAACCACTGGTTGTAAAGGATGATATTAAATTGACTGATGACCTGTCACTATTGCCTATTTTCCTTTGCAGTCTAACCTTCAGTTAGTTTATACTTCTTGACAATGGAAAAAACAAATTTTGACAACAGGATGTAAATTATTCTAGGTGGTGAATGCAACCACATTATAAACACCTTCCTAGCAACTTCAGTTTAATTGACTGGGACAGACCCTCTGTTGATGTAAATTGGGATAGTTCTATCCAAGCCAAGCCAATTCTCAGCTGATATTTATATCAGCTGAGAATCTGTCCCGCAGTGTTCATATGAGGCCAGATCCTTTAGTCCTTATTCATTCCTTAAAATCAAGCAAAACTACCTTGACTTTAGTGGGAAGGTTTGCCTGAATAAGAGTTGAAAGATTTATCCCATGTTGTCTGCTTTTTGCTGACCCTAATTTCTGTCCCACAATGGGGAAATTTTGGCATGGGAAGGCCGTCGCAGAGAATAGAAGAGTTTATATTTGTTGTACATTTTTTTCTACTTTAAAAAAAACCCTAATATGATAAATGTAATCGTTCTCTTCCCTTCACCCTATAATTTTGGAAGGCAAGACAGGGTAGATGGCTTTAGGAAGGAAACATTTGAGCCAGTGAGACTGCAACAGTAAAAATACACAGAGAGGAAACACATCTTGGTAAATGGACTGGGTGGGGAGGAATGAGAAGAAAAGGAATGAAACACTCAAAGGTCCCTCAGTCTTTAAGGTCCCTGGATAAAAATGCTATAACCAAGGGATAGGTGCAGAAAATGAATTGATCGTCATTCCTCCCATTGCACTTGCAGTAGGTGCTATGAAATTATCCATTAAAACTAAGGCCATTATTATATTCTTCTCTGTCTTGCTAAACTGTCAGTCATTTCTTCACTGTAAGTAATTTCTTCCCTGGATAGTGCTCTAGGCAGGACAAGGAAAAGGGCAAAGCCATTGAATCGAAGTGACAGTGTAGTGAGAGATGAGTACAAGGACTTTAATGAGATATTACTTATATACTTGGCATTTAGAATTTAGACTATGAGGATGTTTTGATTATATGCATTATCTGTTTTAGGGGAGGGGGCAGGTGAGAGAAGCCCATATTTAATCCTTCATAACTCTTAAAGTGCCAGCTACTAATTGGAAAATAGGGTTTTGTCATCCTGAATGCCTCATTATCATGCCACATGTATCATCATGGAATACAATGAACTGATGTACTTAGCCAACTGTGCAGTGCTGAATGTGGTGGTGTGGATTCCTTCTAGAACCTCACAAGCAACCTATTCCTGGAAGAATAAGATTTGCTTACTCTTATCATTACCTTAGTTTGCATAATAACAGATCTTAATAGTCATAATCCCACCCATTTCAAAATCTAGCTGGAATATTTCAATAATCAGAGGGGTAGCCATGTTAGTCTGGATCTGTAAAAAGCAACAAAGAGTCTTGTGGCACCTTATAGACTAACAGATGTATTGGCGCATGAGCTTTCATGGGTGAATACCCATTTTGTCAGACGTATTTCAGTTTATTTATTCTATACTTACTGCCTTTCATTTCAGTGAGTATTCTCCTTTTCTTCATATTACAGGAAAGGGTCAAAAGGGTAAATTGATTGATTTTAACAATACATTATATATGTATATGAATAACTTAGGGAAATCCCTGGTATGAATCTATGCATGATAGACTTAATTATTTTCAATGGAGCTAGAACTCAGGAATTTTAGGCTTTCAAAATATTTGTCTAAAGTGTTTTGAGCTAAAGTAGAATTTTTATTAACTGTCTGTAATCATAGTATAGCTATTATCCTCTGTGGGTCAGCTGCTACAGGGTTCCAGAGTCTCCCCACCTCTGATGCACTCATATCCCACTTCTATTGATGTAAATGGCAAAATTTCTATTGACTTTTATAGGGGAGCAGGACTCGTTTTAGTCAGTAGATAACATGCTCCTAATAACTTTAAAAAACCCTCATCCCCAGCATTTTCCCTTTTCCAGACTATCTAATCCTAGTTTTTAAATATCTTTAAGTCTCACCATAACTCTAACCATCTCCATTTCCCTTCTTTGAATCTTTTCAATCTCTTTTATAATATCATAAGATAAGGCGACCTCCCATGGACACAGTTAGCCAGAGTGGAGAGACCTAGTGTAAGACTGAGTATTATTATAATATTTTCCCCATTTAAAATCTCCCATTTTAAAATGCATCCAAGCCTGCTGTTGGCTTTTATAACTTCCACCATACACTCAGCTTCCAGTGGTGTTAAGTCTTCCCAGAGGAAGACTTGCCACTGAAAGCTTCCTGCTAGGGCCTGCTACCACCTAATGAGTTTTTCCCCCAAAGCCACAATCCCACAATTGAGACAGAAGATCGTGCGTTTTAATAAACCATTGTGGTTTAGAGGGAAAGTGAAGGCAGCTGTAAATATATACACAACAAATGGAAGAAAGAGGAAGTTGATAGTAATGAATATAAATCAGAAGTTAGTAATTGTAGAATTGTAGAAAATTGATAAGGAAAGCAAAGAGATAAAGTGGAAATCTACAGCCAGCAGAATTAAGAACAATAAGGAGCAATTTAAAAAAAATATTAGTAACAAAAAGAATCCTAACAATGGTATTGGTCCATTACTAGATGGAAATGGTAGAATTATCAATAATAATGCAGAAAATACAAAAATGTTCAATAAATATTTCTGTTCCATATTATGGGGGAAAACAGATTATATAGTCTCATCATATGGCGACGATAAACCTCTTTTCATTCTCTGGAGGACATTAAACAGAAGCTACTAAATTTAGACATTTTAAAATAAGCAGGTCCAGATAACTTCCATCCAAGCGGTTTAAAAAAGCTGGCTGAGGAGCTTTCTAGACCGTTAATGTTGATTTTTTCAATACATCTTGGAGCACCGTGGAAGTTCCAGAAGACTGGAAGTAAGCTAATGTTGTTGTGCCAATTTTAAAAATGGGTAAATGGGATGATGTGGGCAATTATAGGCCTGTCAGTCTGACAATGATCTCAGGCAAGATAATGCAGCAGATAATGCCGGCCTTGCTTAATAAAGAATTAAAGGAGGGTAATCTAATTAATGCACATAATTACAGGTTTATGCAAAATAGATCCTGTCAAATTAATTTGATATCTTTCTTTATGAGATTACAAGTCTGGTTGATAAAGGTAATAGTGTTGATGTAATATACTTAGACTTCTGTAAGGTAATTGACTTGGTACCGCACAACATTTTGATTAAAAAAAACCTAGAACATATAAAATTAACATGGCACACACTAAAAACTGGGTAACTTATAGGTCTCAAAATAGGGAATTATCATCAATGGGTGTTTCCAGTGGGGTCCTGCATGGATCAGTTCTTGGTTCTATGCTGTTGGAAGCAGCGCGGGCCGAGGGACTTACTGGCCGCTGCTTCCAGCAGCTCCCATTGGCCTGCAGCGGCGAACCACGGCCAGTGGGAGCCGCGATCGGCTGGACCTGCAGACGGGGCAGGTAAACAATCCGGCCCGGCCCGCCAGGGGCTTTCCCTACACAAGCGGCGACCCCAGTTTGAGAAACACTGTTTTAGACAAAGGAAATGCAGTGGATCTAATTTACTTTGATTTCAGTAAGGCATTGGATACAATTCCACATGGGGAATTATTAGCTAAATTGGAAAAGATGGGGTTCAATATGAAAATTTAAAGGTGGATAAAGAACTGGTTAAAGGGGAGACTACAGTGGGTCATACTGAAAGGTGAACTGTCAGGTTACTAGTGGAGTTCCTCAGAGATCGGTTTTGGGACCAATCTTATTTAATCTTTTTATTACTGACCTTGGCACAAAAAGTGAGAATGTGCTAATAAAGTTTGCGGATGACATGAAGTTGGGATGTATTGCCAACACAGAGAGGGACCAGGATATCCTACAGGAAGATCTGGATGACCTTGTAAACTGGAGTAATAGAAATAGGATGCAATTTAATAGTGAAAAGTGCAAGGTCATGCATTTAGGGATTAATAACAAGAATTTTTGTTATAAACTGGGGACACATCACTTGGAAGTAACAGAGGAGGAGGAGAAGGAACTCGGAGTATTGGATGATCACAGGATGACTATGAGCCACCAATTTGATATGGCTGTGAAAAAAGCTAATGCGGTCTTGGGATGCATCAGACAAGGTATTTCCAGTAGAGATAAGGAGGTGTTAGTACCGTTATAAAAGGCACTGGTGAGACCTCATCTGGAATATTGTGTGCAGTTCTGGTCTCCCGTGTTTAAGAAGGATGAATTCAAACTGGAACAGGTACAGAGAAGGGATACTAGGATGAGCTGAGGAATGGAAAACCTGTCTTATGAAAGGAGACTCAAAGAGCTTGGCTTGTTTAGCCTAACCAAAAGAAGGCTGAGGGGAGATATGATTGCTCTCTATAAATATATCAGAGGGATAAATACCAGGGAGGGAGAGGAATTATTTAAGCACAGTACCAATGTGGACACAAGAGCAAATGGATATAAACTGGCCATCAGGAAGTTTAGATTTGAAATTAGACAAAGGTTTTTAACCATCAGAGGAGTGAAGTTCTGGAATAGCCTTCCAAGGGGAGCAGTGGAGGCAAAAGACATATCTGGCTTCAAGACTAAGATTGATAAATTTATGGAAGGGGTGGTATGATGGGATAGCCTAATTCTGGCAATTAATTGATCTTTGACTATTAGCAGTAAATATGCCCAATGGCCTGTGATGGGACACTAGACAGGGTGGGATCTGAGTTACTACAGAGAATTCTTTCCTGGGTGTCTGGCTGGTGAGTCTTGCCCACATGCTCAGGGTTTAGCTGATCGCCATATTTGGGGTCAGGAAGGAATTTTCCTCCAGGGCAGATTGGCAGAGGCCCTGGAGGTTTTTCGCCTTCCTCTGCAGTGTGGGGCATGGGTCACTTGCTGGAGGATTCTCTGCACCTTGAAGTCTTTAAACCACAAGTTGAGGACTTCAGTAGCTCACACATAGGTCAGGGGTTTGTTACAGGAGTGGGTGGGTGAGATTCTGTGGCCTGCGTTGTGCAGGAGGTCAGACTAGATGATCATAATCTTCCCTTCTGACCTTAAAGGCTATGAGTCTATGAGACTGGGCTTTGACATTTTGTTCAGAAATGTGCTGGTGGTGCGACAGTAATTCCATTGATAATGTCATTTGTTGTGAATGGTGTTCCAGCCTGTTCATGAATATAGACTCCTGATTGGTGGAAAACCCTGGCATCATGAACCTTTTCAGTGCAACCCACACTGAAATTCATAAATTGCTCTCTGTGGTCCATGAGGGCCTGCGTAACAGTGGAGTTGTGCCCTTTGTGGTTTTATGTGCTCCCTGAGGAGAACAGACGAGTCCCATCAATGTCCCCAGCACAGTTTGGAAACCCCGTTCTCTCAAAGCCAGCAATTACTTCAGTAATATCTTTTATACCTACCACTTTGGGGTAAACCACATGCCTGATTGTCTCAGAAACCTCTGCAACCACTTTAACCACAGTCGACTTTCCAGCACCAAACTGGATTGCAATGGATCTGAAGCAGTCTGGGATAGCCAACTTCCACATGGCTACAGCAACATGCTTCTGGACTGCTAGAGTGGTCTCGTATGTGTGACTTTATGTTGGAAAGTTGGGTCAAGCTGCTCACAAAGCTCCAGAAATGTGGCTTTCTTCATGTGAAAGTCCTGGTCATCCCAGGTCTGCATGATGATGTGTCAGTCACAGTCTGTACTGTACTTGTGCCCCCAGTGCCTGTCTGCCTCTGCCCCTCCTCTCCTCCTCCTCCTGCTCCATCATAAGCTGTGTAAGTGCCTTGGAAACAAGAAAGAACGAAACCTGCACAAATGTCCACCAGTTCCTCCCAAAAGTTCTGCCCAGAAGAAGTTAAGCGCAACAAAGAGAAGTGCCTCCTCCATGTTGCTGGCTGTGGGTAGCTGGGAGTGCACTGACCAAAATGACTGCTTGGCAGGATGTGTTGGCTGGCTGTTCAGACATCCTGTAATGTGCAGGATGGACAGTCAAGTTTTCCCACAGTGCACCACAATCAGAGGGCTAGACGGGCCACATTTCAGGTGGGCACTACGGAGTCTGGGACTTCATGCTGCAGGGTGGACATCTGAGCCCCAGGTTCGAGCCTGGGATAGAAAATTCTTAACCTAAGGTAAACAATCAGTGTAGATACTCAAGCTCTGGGTTCTCTAACCCAGGGTCAGATGACTCAAGTCCCACTAACCCTGGGCTTACATTGCAGTGTAGACATAATCTAAGTACCTACACGGGGAACAAATATTTAGTAATGGACTCCTCAATGTAGCAGAGAAAGGTATAACAAGATCTAATGGCTGCAAGTTGAAGCTAGATAAAATCAGATTGGAAATAAGGTGTAAATTGTTAATGGTGAGGGTAATTAACCATTGGACCAATGGGTTGTGGTGGATTCTCCATTGCTGACAATTTTAAAACCAAGATTGAATGTTTTTCTAAAAGTTTTACTCTAGGAATTATTTAGGGCAGTTCTATGGCCTATGCTACATAAGAGGTCAGACCAGATGATCACAATGGTCACTTTAGCCCAGGAGTTCTCAAACTGGGGGTTGTTACCCCTCAGGGGGTCACAAGGTTATTACATGGCGGGGTCACAAGCTGTCAGACTACACCCCCCAAACCTGCTTTGACTCCAGCATTTATAATAGTGTTAAATATAAAAAAAAATGTTTTTCATTTATAAGGGGGAGGGGTCGCACTCAGAGTCTTGTTGTGTGAAAGGAGTCACCAATACAAAAGTTTGAGATCCACTGCTTTAGGTCTTAGAATCTATTAATCTGGGCTGTGGGTACAGGAAAAGGGATGCACTAGTTCAGCTGATGAGGCTCCTATGGAGCCTTCCTTCAGCAGAATCCTTGGGAGAGGCCAGCAGTACAAACCACCTCCTGCTCTCCCTGGAAGTAAATCTGCCTTGGAGAACAGCTGGCTCTCAGAATGGAAATGTATACCCCCTTACCAGCAGTCATTTGCCTCCCCTACACATTTAGAACTCCTTAGCACAGCAGAGACATTTAGAATATTTTTGTCAGTGTTACCCGTTATCCAAGTTGATTTACTGAGATTTAGTTTACTTTTCTATAGGTGTGGGAGAGCATCTGTGAGAATCACAGCCCAAATCTGCCATATTCATGTGTGCTCCTTCTGAAGTTAACAGAAGTTACTGTGGTTTCTTTTTGTGCAAAATTTGGCCTTACATTTCCATCACTAATTATATTTGCCCATCTTGAGCAGGGCATCATTTTCTATGGGTTAAAGGGAGGGCAGTCTCCCCGCCCCACCTTGGTATGCCCTTGCCCCCCTGACTTTTCATAGAGCTGTATGCTCCATTATGTCTTACACTCCCTCTGCCCCAACTTTGCAGGATATAATATAATCACATATGGTGTTCTTTATCCTGACACATCTGACCCCCGCTCCCAGGCCCCCTGAATTTTTTCTGAAATGATGCCCCTGATCTTGAGGACATTCTATCCCTTATATACTTTAGAGAACCTCAGCTGATGTAGATCAGCATAGGTCTATTGAATTCAATGGAGTTAAGTCAGCTTAGATCAGCTGAGGATCTGGCCCACTCTGTGGTGAATCTGATATGAGATAAAATGATTAACACCCCAATCCCTCCCCTGTGTCTCAGTTTCATAACATTAGTTCATGCTTAAAGTGGTGCTGTTTCAGCTGCTTCTGTCACTGTGTTTCCCTGATGCTTCTATACATTGTTTGTGAACAATAAACTATTATTCTCTCAATGGTGCTTTTTTTTTTTTTCCAATTTTTGAACTTTTAAGATAAACTGTGTGATAATGACAAGATGGAGGACAGTGGCTCCCCACCCTTATGTTGGGTGCCATGACTCACCCTCGTAAATTAATAATCGTTTGTACGGCTGGCTTTTACCCTTGCTGATAGCATGTTTGTTTCCAGCTGGATTATAAACTGAGTTTTTAAAGTTACATTGTTGTTACTGGTAAGTGTTTACTCACTGGAAGACTTTGCTTGGGCCTTTATTATTTTTGTAGTCATGAAAAATAACAGCAAGATGGTGGAAACTGATAATCATCTACATTTAGATACAGCAGCATACTTTTTGTTTAACAATCACCAAGAGCTTTTAAAAACACTAATTAGGCCCTGCTGTAAGGCAGATAAATAGTGGTTTACTCTTCTTATGGATTAGTAAACAGAGAGTTTACCTATAGTTCACAAAGTGAATCAGTGACAGAATTGGAAATAGAACCAGGAGTCCTGAACTGCAGTTCATGTTTTATCCAGAAGGCTGCAAATCCAAATTCCAACCTCATGCTTTATCCCGTCAAAAGTTCTTGCTTTAATGCTGTGGGCTGACCCCATGTTTCCTTCTTTTCTCTGCCAGACTCCATCACTTGCCAAAAATTTCACGTAAGTTCCAAGAACCAAATATTCCCCAGCAAACCCTCTTCTAGCCTATCTGTGTAAGTGTTATGTTCACAGCATACACACGAAGAAGTTAGATAAAAAAACATAAACACTGTTACTGGCAGTTGCAATATAAAGCTACTTTATTTCTTAGAATTCAGAATGATAACACACCAGAACCCAAAAACTGAGAAAGAGAAAACATGTTGCCCCTAACGCTCTATGGCACAACTCAGCTCACCTTGCTTTAAGCTGGCCCTTTCCAGACTGATGCTAGGCCCAGATTGCATATTTCCTTACAGAGCCCCCCTAGCCTGCAAGCAAGGCCAAGAAACTCTCTCACTCTTAAGGTACCTGTACACCTCACGCCACTGGCAGCACCATGTAGGGTAAGTGGGTACATGCCATAGTGAAAAGCAGACTGTTGCCACAGTCTCTGGCAGTGGGGAAAGGCCCCAGCAGCAAGGAGGCAGCAATTTTAGTAGTGTAGACAGGGGAGGCACTGCTTGGGCATGTAGAGAGACGTGTAGGGTACATACCCTAAGGTTGTGGCATGTCTATTCTACTTGCCTAAGCAGTGCCTCATTGTCTACACTGCTATTTATACCCGTGCTTGGGTGGCATGCTGTGTATGTATTCTACTCACCGCCATAAGGAGGGTGCAGTATAGACATACCCTTAAAGTGATAGCTTGTAATTCCAATGTAGTCCTCAATACACCAAACAGCAAAATGGTTGTTTATTTTACAACTAATATACTTATTTTTTTCTCTTTTTTTTTAAAGTTTCTATGCATTTGGCCTGGTCCTCCTTCCATGGAAGGCAGTTTTCCCATCGACTTCCAAGGGAGCAGGATCAGACACTTATATATTCTAAGAGATGATCTTTTAACATATTCCTATCTCTCTCGCTCAGGTTTAGAGCTATGATCGGTTGCTGAAAGAGCTGTACAATATGTTCAACCTCTTCGTTTGATCAGGAGTGACCTTATTTTTATCCTTTAAGCATGAGTTATGAAGGAGGTTGTTAAGTTGACTGATGCCCTGTCACTATTGCCCGTTTTCTTTGCAGCTGAGCCTTCAGTTAGTTTACGTTTCTTGCCAATGCAAAAATGATTGTTGGGCCACAAGGAGGTAAATTATTGTAGATTGTAAATTTGATTGCTGATGTCAGTTAACTGCTTTGTTAATGCAGAGATTAGAACATGCTGAACTACTCTTTATGGGGAGGAAAGGGAACATGACTTTTGCCAGTTTTGCAAAAGGTAACTGTTTTGATGCTATTGCAGGGCACATTTAACGATAATAAAAGCTAAAAGAAAGGAGCGATGTGATTTGAGCCCCTCCCTTGAAACAGGGGTCATAAAAGATTATTTTTACTCACTTATCTTGTCTCCTCTGACCCACCTTGCAAACTAAATTCCTTATCCTGCCTGTATTTTAGAAAAACATTTGTCTTATTAGAACAAAACAAGCAAACAAACAGAACTACACACATGGTATCAAACCCCAACCATTCCATCAGTCTTTACAGAAAAAAAGGGAGCTTGCCAGCTCTTGTCATCTTATTGCAACTCTCATGATATTTAGTATTCCCCCCCCCCTTAAAGTGACGGCTCCTGGATTTATGTGGTTATTGGAGAATCCCAGATTTTGTTTAAAAAAAAAAAGTTTCTAGATCTCATGGTTTCAGACAAAAGCTTGAAAATGTGAACAGTAAAGATTCAAAACCCAGAAAACAAATTAATTCCAAATTTTATTCTTTTAAAAAATCTCATGATGTTTAAACCAATTTTTAAACCTGGCTTGTGATTTTTGAATGCGTGGGGCAGGCAGTACTTATTGATGAGTTTAGGAAGGTTTTCCTGGGCCTTCTCTTACTCCTACTGCTAGTGGCGTGGTCTATACCAGCCAGTAGCTGTGGATCTGCAGCAGGTATTAAAGGGGTCATACATTTGCATAGGTTTGGTAATAGATATTTGTCTGGGTTTTGTAAGATCAGTTACTTCTGGCTTGGAAACGAAATATATACTTGACTCCCACACTGCTGCATAAAACACATGTGTTGGTGGTACAGCATACACAGATACTTTTTTCAGGCTTTGATTGCCCCTTCCCACCATTACCATCATTCCACCCTTAGCTCCCTTTTGCAGGGTGTAGCAATAAGGGGCTTCATAGGACCTGAGCAAGGAGTGAGCATGCCCTGCCCTTCCCAGGATGATTTGTCAGGCAGTTGCTTGCGTACTAGAAGAGGCCTACTTCTCAGGATAGGCAGGGAGTAACTCTGTCTATCCTGGTATGGGTTGGACCATGAGCTTTTAAATCCACCTACAGCTGCATCTCCAGCTTGTCTGTGCTCAAATTCACCCAACTTTGGTATACATATAATGCTGTTTTGTACCAAGCATATGTGAGTTCAGAAGGGCCTAGCATTTCTTCACCTCCAGTTCTTTGGCAAAAACTGTGATTATGAATAATGCAAAGGGATGTCACAGTATATCCTAAAGCAAGAGGGCAATATCCAGCCTCAGTTCTTGCTTGCTTATTACTACCCCAGTAGTCCTGATGATGGGTAATAGTTCCACTCACAGCACTTGGTGTTGTCTTCATTGTGTTTAGTGTGCCTGTGTGTCTCCAGGATACTCTGCCCACTATCTGAGGATAGTGAGCTGGATTTTGTGTGGTTCTGAATCAGATTATTTTAATAATAGAAAGATGGTACTATGTTAAGGAACACATTGGTGTTTAAAGAGCAACAGATGAGATCTAATTTGATGATGTTAGTGGAATTCTTCTTATTAGCTTGAGATCTGACACACCTGCATGAAGGCTGCATTCTGCTCCTAAAAGAGTTATTTAAAGAGAAAATACAAGACCAGCATTGCAGAGTCTCTATTTTCACTCTGACTGAGGGCCTCCTTCTCTTGGTTTCTTCCTCTTGTTAATCATTCATATATGATAATCAGCCACCACATTATATGCAATGTTGCATTCTCCTGTCCTGATATGAATGCTTAATGACTCAATGCTGCGTTTTTGGTGTAGGTACTTGGAACTGGAGAGCAGTGGACATCGAAATGAAATCAGGTTGCATTACCGTTCAGGCGGCCATCGCTCACACACAGAAGTGTTTCCGTACATTTTGGCAGATGATAAGTGGCACAGGCTTTCCTTAGCAATCAGTGCCTCACACTTGATTTTACATGTGGACTGTAATAGGTAAGTGAAGAGTGATATTTCATATTAATAAGTAGTAGTCTGGAGCATTCCTGCTCAGTAATAAATGAAATTATAACCATTTGAGGTTTATTTCTTCTATTGTTTCTTAACAGAATTTATGAAAGGGTTGTGGAAAAGCCCTACATGGATTTACCTTTGGGTACAGCATTTTGGTTGGGACAGAGGAATAACGCACATGGTTATTTTAAGGTAGGCTTTCCCTGAGAGGAAAAGACTGAACGTAGGTAAAATGGCAATAGTGTTCCCTGTATATCTGAAGCAGTGGAAATATTTTAAATACTGTGGTACATAAAGGATTTATCATGTGAGGATGCTGTTGGTCCAGTTCCCTTAAGCAGAACATACTACTTGGCATAGGGGCAGGCAAATTTCATCCTCCAGCACCAATGCAGGCCATTGTGCTCCAGAGGGATTCACTCTCATGGGAGGTGAGAGGATCCTCACTCCACCATCTTCCTCCCAGGGGTTTGCCTGAGACAAGTAAGGTTTATCTTGCCACCAGGAGTCTGTAAAAGGTTCCACAGAGGAGGATGCCCGGACCATGTGCTGAATCAGCTGGTCGGGTTACTCATCTGGAATGAAACTGCTGTGATCAGCAAGGAATTGTCATCAGGAGCCAATCTTTATTAGTTAGAGTTGAAAATAAGTTACCACAACCATCATGCATCCTGTCACACACTTCCTTACACCAAAGTGAGATCCATTGCATGTGTGTCAGGAGCCACAATCCCCATGAGCAAAGAAACCTGCGTTCAGTTGGGCTGCTGCCAAATTATGGTGTATTGTGAATAAGTAAGGCTAGAGAGCCAGTTAGCCATTTAAGAGGGGCATGATCGATGACCAAGGTGAAAGGGGCTCCTCGGAGTTAACAGAATAGGGATTGTATTGCCTGTTGCACAGTTAGATGTATGTTTTTTGTCACAGAATAGTTTTCACCAGAGGAAAGAGCTATCTACTCCAATACAATACACGATCCTCATTGCCATTATCCTTCTATTGTGTTTAGGTTCTTAAATTATACCTCTCACCATGGTCTCTGAGCATCTTCCAGGGTTAGAAATTAAGGTGATTAGCATCAGTAAAGAGAACAAAGTTTCCTCTCCTGGGAGAATAGTTACAAGTGTTTTATTTTGCATTTTAACTTTACAATGACTATATTACTACATGTTGCTATATGGGAAAGCAAGGTTGAAGAAGTACGTTTTTGCATTTGGACTAGAAAATGTTAAGCTTTATGGTCATGCTTAATTCATATTCAATGACTCCTTGGCCATACTCCCTGTCCCTGTCCCCTCACTCATTTTGTGGGTTGGCTGGAGGGGGGGTCCCATGCAGAACAGAAGTTTCAGACACCTGGCAGCACTGCAGCCCTGTCTCCACAAGGATGTTCTGGTACTTGAAGCCCTGAAGGTTAGGGTACTTTGGATCCTGGGTCCTGTGTCCTGGCCAAATCTGCCTTGCTAATTTTTAAATCTTGGATAAAACACTATGATTTTAATTTTCAATGCAAGTCCTGCCTTTGGTGCTGAAATCAGCATTAGATGTGTAAACACACGTTTTCCATGCCTAAGTGTGTATTTAAATCCCAAGTGAGTGTGAGATATGGAATGGATGTCCCATCAGGCACTCCGTTTTGAAAACTGAGCCCTGTATCTGTTTTTTAAATTCAGTATATTTTTCCTTCTCTATATTAAATGCCAATCTCCTTGTTAAATGGCGGAGAGGTGACCAAGTCCACAGAGGGCAGAATCCACTGAAAAGTGACATTCTTGACTTAAGTAAACAAAATCAATTAAAAATTATTAACGATTACTGTAATGGGACTTAACCCCCATCCCCTGCAAAGCTAGTGAAGGCACCCAATTGGTTTTGCTTTGCACCTGGAGAGGTGAGTCGCTAACTGGCTCCCAGCCAGAGGGGGCAGAACTATGCTGTAATAGGTAGATGGAAGGAGCTCAATTTAGGGGAGAGACAACAGAGAAGACAGGTATCTCTGGCTGGGAGAAGCTCAGGGTTAAAGTACCCAGACAGAGAGAACGGGGACTGCACACTACAGGCACAGTGTAGGCTCCTGCAAGGAAAACCATGAGATAAGATTTGTAAATAGAGTAGAAAAGACTATTTCTATTATATAGAAAAGAATAGCCCAAGATGGTAGGAGAACTACTCAGTTTCATTTGGATTTGTTTATGATACCCTGGCAGTGGTCTGAACTTAGGTGATCTGGCCAGAGGCTGAGCCACAGAAAACCTGGGGCTCGAGGCAGGTGGCCGACAGGAGGCACTGGAGCCGAAGAGAGTGCCAACACCCTGCACTGATTAAAGGGTGTGTGCTGAGGGTGAGTGAGCCCTGCCATATATTGGTACCAGACTTGGGGTTGTGGAGACACCCACCTTATGAGAAAGGAGGGAGATACCAACTATCTTAAAAGTGGGGAGCATATGGACAGAT
The DNA here is from genome assembly GCF_016161935.1 of Mauremys reevesii. NCBI lineage: Eukaryota > Metazoa > Chordata > Testudines > Geoemydidae > Mauremys > Mauremys reevesii. The sequence goes on from NC_052623.1 coordinate 304,728,849, forward strand.
GAAAGCCTTTTTTCCCTCCATTGGGGAACATGGAGGAGCTTCTTCACATGCTGGCAGTGCAACAGGAGCAGACACATGCTCTCTTGTTGTGTCTATTATAAGGGCAACAACAATGGCAAGAGGCTCAATAGGCTCAGCAAGAACGTTTCCTGCAGTGCCTAGAGAAGTGGATCCCAGGGCCCTGGGTAGTTTCAGGAGAAGAAAGTTCTGCCAGACCAGTTCCCGGCCTGGCAAAATTGGGCCCAGGTAACAACCCAGAGGCCTTCTTGAGCACTTTTGAGAGGGTAGCAACTGCAGCAGGGTGGGCCAAATCCTTTAGGGCAGCTTGATTGTCCCCATTCCCTTCAGGAGAAGCTCAAGCAACCTACCGAGCTTTGTCTGGTGAGTAGGTCTGACAGAATTGTGAAAGAAGCCATTTTGGTTAGCCTGGGACTGACCCCGGAAACATACCAACACTGGTTTAGGATGGAGCCTTTCCCCAGGGGATATGCCCTACAGTGGCAGCACAGCATTTACGGGTCCTGGCCACATGACAGTTACACCCAGACATGCTCTCTTTAGACAAGGTGGTGTAATATTAGAACAATTTCTAAGGATCTTGTCTGCCAGAGCCCAAAGTTGGGTCTGGAGATTTTGACTTCTACTGATGAGGCCACTGAAAGAGCAGAGGCCTACATGAAAACAGATAATACTGAACCACCCAAACAAGGGGTTAGTTCCAGGGTACTCTTCCAAGGAAAGCAGGGTAACAGAGAACCCTGATTTTGAGATGGCAAGGGAGACATATGTGAAGAGAAGTTCTTAGGCAATCTGGTATCTAAGAAACCAGAAGAGGGAGTGGGACCTAAGTCATCACCAAGCACCCAGGAATCTGTCAGGAGAATATGGTGGTGTGTTTTGGGTGTGGTCAACCAGGTCACAAAAGAAAGGATTACTCTTTCATGGAGTGTATTGTTACTACAGGAAAGTCTGTGATTTGGCATGTTGCCTCAGTAGGAGGCATGCTCCAGCTTACCGGAACTGCTTATGTGTTTAGATGTGAAATGAGAGGACTGATTGACTCCAGGTGTGGTTGGACACTGGTTTGAGGGAGTAGACTCCCAACTGCAAAAACAGAGGTACAAGCTGAGAGTTGGTATATTGAGAAACCTCTCCTTGCCCATAATTGTAGGGAGACACTGGCCTAATTTCCCAGCCCTATCCCTGTCCCTAAGAAGGGATATCACATGAACAGATTAACCATAAGGCAACTCTCATCTGGACACAGGTTGTTGGGCCAGGTGGCCTAGAGATAGGGCCGAGTACTCAAAGGACTGGGGAAATGTAGTTGAGAGATTTGAATAAGAGACACCAAGCCAGCTACAGGCCCTAGAAACACAATTGCACAAGGCAAACCAAGAGCTGGAGGAGGTGAAAACCTCATGACAGATAGGGTTGCCAATGCTCCAGGATTGTCCTGGAGTCTCCAGGAATTAAAGATCTATCTTTAATTAAAGCTTGTCATGTGATTGAAACCTCCAGGAATACATCCAAACAAAATTGGCAACCCTAATGACAGAAACTAATAGAAAAGGCCACATAACAAGAGCAAGAACAGATTTGGACAAGACTAGAGCTGGCATATGAAAAGAATTGTTGGCAGCCACACAAATGGGAGCTGGCTGCTCTGAGAACCATGGAAATATGTGACAAGGGTGCCCCAACCTCTGAAAGCCATGAAGAGGCCCCTGCAGAAAAGGAATTGGATTGGGTGGGTTCATGGGGAATGGATGCTCTGAATGAGGAAATAGAAGTTGCCTCAATCGTGGACCCTGCCCTGGCACCCAAAGGGCAATCACAAGAGGCCGGACTGTCCATGGAGAGTAAACAGATATGGGAATTTCAAGAGAGATGAACGGCTGCCAAAGAGGCCCTGCAGATACACTCCAAGATAGAGAATCCTGGAAGGGACGTTCTGAAGACATGCTAGATTATAAAAATTGTTTGTTTATCTGAGTACTACTTAGAGGAGGCAACTGCAGGGCCCCGTACAGTGATGGGTAGAGAGAGTCCTGATGGGCACTACCTTGAGAGATTTGTGTAATGGGGCTTAATCCCATCACCTGCAAAAGCACCCAATTAATCAGGCTTTGCACTTGGGGAGGAGAGGAGCTAATTGGCTCCCAACCTGAGGGGAGATGGAGCTAAGTTGTAATAAGTAGCCTGAAGGAGCTACTTGTGGGAAGAGACAGCAGAGAAGACCAGTTTCTCTGGCTGAGCGAAGCCCAGGGTTAGGTTACACAGACAGAGAGACTGAGGACAGCACATGATGGGGCAATGTAGGCTTCTGCGAGGGAAGCCTTGAGATAGGATTTGTAAGTAGAGAAGAAAAGACCACAGTAGCCAAAGAGGATAGGAGAACTATTCAGTTTTCTTTGGATTTTGTGAGGGCTTGTTTATGATACCCAGAAGGGGTCTGAATTTAGCTGTTTTGGCCGGAGGGCTGAGCCACAGGACCTGGGGCCAGAGGCAGCTGGCCGGCAGGAGATGCTGGAGCCAAAGATAGTGGCAACAGCTTGCAGTGACTCAAGGGGTTGCTCCAAGGGTGAGTGAGCCCTTCCACGATTGCTTATACTGCTCCAAAACTCACTTAATTTTCTGTATTTGCTTATGACTAATACAGTTTTTAGATTATCATGTATTTATTTCTACCTTTTCAAGCCTTTACATGATACTCATCCATTTTCTGAAATGTCTTGGACTGTGATGGAACATGCACACACATCAAGGTGTAAAATGAAAGACACCGTCTGTAGTTGCCTTTTGGTTTATTTTAGTTGTTTGTCAAGAAAGTCTAGATTAGTCAAAATACCATGAGATTTTTTTCTTACTGAGAAAAGCCAAATTAAATGAAATTCAGCAAGGAATAGTAGCACCAATCCATCCAAAATACGTTGATCTTATTGATTGTTCAATATATGATATTACAGATGATTAAACTGAAAACAAAAATATTGAACATAGTGTAAATCTCTCCAGACTTGTAGCCCAAGATTTTAATAAATGACTAGTAGGTTTGGGTGCCTAGGGGCTTGGTTTTCTGAAAGTGTATGCCCAGCACTTTCTGAAAATCAGGCCCTTTTAAGGTGTTTCATATTAGATAGCCAAAAAAGTGAGGCCCCCAAAATCATGGATCACTTATGAAGTTCCTGGTCTAGGGTTTTATTTGGTTTTGAACCTAAACTTGCTTCTGCTGAATCAGTGTGGGATTTGGCCTTCAATTAGGATTGAGCCCACAATGTTTTGATACATTTTCTTCATAGCACTATAAATCCTGTTGTAATTCATTGCCAGTTCATTGCATTTCTTTTAAGAATGAGTTCTGAAGATCAGTGTAAGGCATAGAAGGAAGGGTAGATGAAAGGGATATCTGCAGTGTGTGTGATAGGATGGTTAATTTCTAAATTGTGTTTGGCCTTTGCTTTAGGAGAGCAGCAAAGTAGCTGCTAATTATATCTTAATGACTAAGGATGTATGTGAATTCTGCCTGTAAACATGTGATCTGTCCTTCTGGGTGAAACAGGTCATTTCCAGCTGGCATATTTGAATTTCATGCTAAACGTCCTGTTCCCCTAAATTGTCAAGATGCTCCTCTGTAGCTGTAGAATAGATATGTTGCTTCTCTAAATTAGGTATGCTATATGAAAAGATCCATATCAAAATCATGAAATGCCTGTCTGAATCTGTTTTTCATGACTCAAGTTTCTTTAATCTTCACTTCTGTTTGACAACAGTAGTTCAGTGAACATTTGCATTTTATTTAAAACAGTGTTTCAAAGACACTGAAACTGGAAATTAATTTTTAAGTTGCTTTAAAGGTCATTTTCAAGCTTTTCTTCAATGGGTAACTAAAAATAACAATGAATTCAAAACAACCAGACTCTTGTCATTTAATTACATCTTGACATTTAATCATATGCCTTTAAAAATGGTTCAGTATGTGTGTACATGTACAGCTATCTATTCTACTTACTCTTTGCTCTCCCATCACCACAGTGGGTGCAAATAAGTATTGTATTCATAAACAGTGGTTTTTTCATGCAGTTTTTCTGTGTGAGCTCTAAAGTTTTATGTGGTGAACATTGCTGTGGAATATTATTTTGACAGGTAAAAATAATGCCCGCTCTTCTTTCTTTTCTATCTCCACTTGCACACAGGGCATAATGCAAGATGTGCAACTACTTGTCATGCCTCAAGGATTTATTTCTCAGTGCCCAGATCTTAATCGCAGTAAGTCTATAAGTTCTTACACCATAGAATCAAAGGTGTGCTTCTTGCTTCATTTTTGTCCTGCAAGCTCTCTTAAAACCTTGAGCTCCAATGTATTGGTTCTCAGCTGTGACTTGTATAGATTGAACCTATTGTATATACAATTTGACAAATGTAACAAATGTAGTGTTTGTAATTCCAGCCTGCCCAACTTGTAATGACTTCCATGGACTTGTACAGAAAATCATGGAGCTGCAGGACATTTTAGCCAAAACATCAGCTAAGGTAACAGTTACTTAGAGACATGGTGTGGGGCATAGGCTTCAATTTAGGTCTCTCTCAAAAAATACAGATGTTCCATTCAGAGAGCTTTCTTACATTTCAATATTTTCATGCAATTGCACATTTTCATAGTAAATACCATCAACATTCCTGAACAAGGGTTTATAAATATGCAAGCTGTATCTGTCAGACCTAAGGATTTAGTAAAACTGGAATGAAACAGGTTACCATGTTTTAAGTGCTTGTTGCAGCAGGATTTTTTTGGTTTAAGACTTTTCTAAACCTGAGCTGTTCAAAGAACAGATTAAAAGTAGGAAAGTACTGAGGCTGAGGACTTTCAAGCAGTAGCTACATCTACTATCTGATGATCATATAAAAAACATACCCAATTACCAATGGGCATACATCACCTTACATCATTATGTAAAAAAGGTCAGTGCTTTAAATGTCTGTAGCAGTGCTATTGACACACTGGTTTGATATTGGGTTCTGTAATGTTACACTGCATTGGTTTACAATATAGCACAAATTACTGAAATATCCTGGTTCAAGGGCAGGAATAAGTGTTATACATGTAAAATGTGAGCTTTACTTGCAATTAACAAGAACTCTTGCCTCCCCATCTCTCAAGTTCATGTGTTCTGCACATGATCTGATAATTACCTGCAAGTAGTTTGGGTATTTCAAAATGGATGCTTCACAGAGATAAGCCACTTGCCCTACTCACATCAGTAGTCCCATGATGTCATTGTGTAAAGTAAGCGGCAGCATGTCTCAGCTTCCAAGTTTTCTGCTCTAATGGCTGAACACTTAATCATTTAATATTTCACAATAACCATTTAGTCATCATCTGACTGCATTTTCACACGTGTACTTTTTCACTCTGAAATCCTGGGTGGTAGATGGCAGTTAGATCATTATTTAGTTATATGGAAACTGTTTACCAATGTAATAACCCATCTTTGTGAAATGTGTACAGCTGTCCCGAGCTGAGCAGAGGATGACTAAATTGGATCAGTGCTATTGTGAAAGGACCTGCACCATGAAGGGCACCACCTACAGAGAATTTGAATCCTGGACAGATGGCTGTAAGAACTGCACTTGCATGGTATGACTACAATTTGAGTAGAGACTCAGGGACCCTGATGTCCTCTTTACCTACACCAGTGGTTCCCAAACCTGTTCCACCACTTGAGCAGGGAAAGCCCCTGACGGGACGGGCCGTGTACCTGTCACGTCTGCAAGTTCAGCCGATCACGGCTCCCAGTGGCCATGATTTGCTGCTCCAGGCCAATGGGAGCTGCTGGAAGCGGCGGCCAGTACGTCCCTCGGCCCGCGCCACTTCCAGCAGCTCCCACTGGCCTGGAGCAGCAAACCGCAGCCACTGGGAGCCATGATCGGCCGAACCTACAGAACCACTGATTTACACTTTTAATGAGACAATATAATGATGAAACTTTCACAGTTATTCTTTGAGTTCTTGCTCATATCAATTCCAATTAGGTGTGTGCGTGCCGCGTGCACGGTCGTCAGAGAATTTTTACCCTAGCAACACCCAGTGGGTCGGCTGTGGAGCCCCCTAGAGTGGCACCTTCATGGTGCTCAATATATACCCCAGCTGACCCAGCGCCTCCTCAGTTCCTTCTTACTGCCCGTGATGGTCATTGGAATTGTGGAGTCCTGCTTCGCTGCTCTCCATTCTCCCTAGCATAGTTTATAGTTAATAGTTAATAGTTCACAGTTAATAGTTAATAGTTATAGTTGTTGATAGTTATAGTTCATATTAGTGGGGTGGGGGGTTTCCCCTCCTTCCCGATTTTTCTCTTGGGCTCATGCCCAAGGCTCCGGATTTAAGCCCTGTGGTTCCTGCTCTAAGCCCATGCCAATGGGCGACCCCCATGACTCTTGCCTGAAGTGTCTGGGGGAGTCTTATCAAGCAGACCAGTTTCGTCGCCGGACTAAGAAGGAGCGGGACTTTCATTTAAAACAGCTCCTCATCGAGGCGGTCCTTAGCTCTCAGCCTCCTGCAGCATGCCAAGATCCGGCACTGAGCGCCTCGGTGCGCAGTGCCCCGGCGGCACCAGTAGAAGCTACACCGTGGTTGGACTCTGACCGAGACCCGCGGCACCGACGCTACCTGGCACTGCAACCGACATCATCAGCCCAGCAACGCTCCCTTTCTCCTGGCCAGAAGTGGCACCAGAAGCTGAAAAGGGTGGCCTGCCTCTTCAGAGACCAGCCTCTCTGGAACCGCCTGTGGAGACGCGTCCTGCAGGGGAGCATCTAAGGGCACAGACTATGGCTTTGGCACCATTGACTCTGGCCCCAAGGGGAGAGCTGTCGAGTCCAGTACCTCTGGACTCCCCGACACGCAGCATGGTTGAGGTCCAGTTGCCATCCAGCCTGGATACCTTTGTGGCTGCATGGGATCTTATTGCCATGATGGCATCGGTATCCCCTCAGCCTCATGCCAAGGCACTGGTTCCTGTACATGTGGCACTGTCCCAGGGCAAGCCAGCCCTAATCCACCCACCGGCACCGTTGGTCAAGCTGCGGCACCGCTCCCACTCTCGGCACTGCTCCCGCTCCCAACGCCGCTCGCAGTCCTGACACCACTCTCCTTCGTGGTGCTGGTTGTACTTGCAGCACCGGTCGTACTTGCAGCACTGCTCCGACTTCCGGCACTGGTCTCGGCTGCGGCACAGATCTGCCTGCCGGTCGCTGTTGAGGAGCAGATCCTGGAGCTGACGCCATTCTCGGTGCTGGTCATCATCTCGGCCCAGCTCTAGATCCAGGCACTGTTCCAGGTCCCAGTACTGGTCCAGGTCCCGGCACCGTTCTCCATCATCACGGCACTGTTTGCCATCGCCACATCGATGCTACCTGGCATAGTTCCGCTTGGCACCACCATGACCCTCACATTCCACTTCTCGTTCTTCAGGATTGGAGGCGGGGTTGCGTTTCTCCAAATGCCACCATTTGGACCATAGCCGCCTGGAGTCAGGGGCTGGGCATTGGCAGGCACAGGAGCAAGGTCCCGTTCAAGGGCCCACTCAGTGGCCGTTCTGGATGCCCTGGGCATGCCACCAGGCCCAGGGTGCTGTGTCTGGGTCTTCTCGATCAGCCCTGTCCGAGCCACGAGTGCCAGAAGCTACCGCAGTCGGCCCACCCAAGGAGGCAGGAGACCATGGCAGCTTCTCTCCCTGCTACAGGACCTCCTCCAACACCGGTTCCTGGTTCGGGTCCTGAGGTGGCTGGCACAGGACAGCTGGGCCCAGCTCCACAAGAGGCCCTAGATGACCCTCTTCCCCCTGTGGCCTCCTCCTCCTCCTCCTCACCCGACAAGGTGGTGGCAGGTGCTACAGTCTCGGGTCCCCTTCAGATAGACCTCCGTGCCCACCAGGACCTCCTGTGCAGGGTGGTGTGGAATATGAACCTGCAGGTGGAGGAGGTGGTAGAGGTGGAGGATCCCCCCATCTGGATATTCTGTCCATGGAGGCTCCATCAAGGGTGGTCCTACCCCTTATTTGGACCATCTAAACCACCGCCAGAACAATCTGTCAGACACCTGTGTCCATTCCCCCAACTGCTAAGGGAGTAGAGCGGAAATACTTTGTCCCCTCAAAGGGGTATGATTATCTGTTCACCCACCCACAGCCCTGTTCACTCATGGTGGCATCAGTGAATGAAAGAGAACGGCACGGCCAGCAGGCCCCAGCACCCAAATCGAAGGATGCCAAGTACCGTGATTTGTTTGGACACAAAGTTTACTCCTCAGGGAGACTTCAGCTCAGGATTGCTAATCAGCAGGTGCTCTTGAGCCATTACAATTTTAACTCCTGGAACTCCATGCTGAAGTTTAAGGAGTTAGTACCTCCTGAGTCCAGAGAGGAGTTTGGGGCTTTGGCAGAAGAGGGCAAAATAGTGGCACAGACCTTTTTGCAGGTCTCACTGGATGCTGCAGACTCTGCTGCATGTAGTTTGTCCTCAGGGATTGCGATGAAGCGTATCTCCTGGCTGCAAGCCTCCGGTCTGCCACCAGAATTTCAGGAAACACTACAGGATCTCCCCTTTGATGGAGAGGGCCTATTTTTGGAAAAGACAGATTTAAGGCTACAAAACCTTGAGGACTCAAGGGCAATAATGAAGTTCCTGGGCATGTACACACCGGCTACCCAGTGGAAACCCTTCAAGCCTCAGCAGTCACAACAATGCTCGTATCCTCCTCGACCGAGGCAGGATTTCTATAGGCGGCAGGGACGTAATGGCAGGAGGAAGCCCTCCAACCCCCCATCAGGACAAGGCCAGGGCCCGACCAAGTCTTTGTCCAGCTCAAAACAGGCCTTTTGAAGGGACGCCAGAGGACGGCATACCGAACCTTGTTCAGAATCCTGCCCCACCTTTCTTGAATCGTTTATCCCATTTCCACCGTGCTTGATCTCAGATAACCACAGACCGCTGGGTCCTCCACATGGTGGAAGTGGGATACTCTCTCCAATTTTCTTCCTCCATGCCCTCCCACTCTCCTTCCCTGTCCCTCTTCAGGGACCCTTCTCACGAGCAACTCCTTATTCAGGAGGTTCAGATGCTGCTCGCCATGGGGGCAATTGAGGCAGTTCCAAGGGAGCTAAGTGGCAGGAGGTTTTACTCCTGGTATTTCCTAATCCCCAAGGCAAGGGCGGGCTTCGGCCCATTCTGGACCTACGCAGACTCAACAAGTTCATGGTAAAGTTGAAGTTCCGCATGGTCTCCATGAGCACCATTATACCTTCCCTGGATCCTGGAGACTGGTATGCCGCCTTTGACATGAAGGATGCATATTTCCACATAGCGATTCATCCAGCGCACAGACGCTTCCTCCGTTTGTGGTCAACTGTGAACACTGTCAGTTCACGGCCCTTCCCTTTGGTCTCTCCATGTTCCCCCGAGTGTTCACCAAATGTATGGTGGTCATGACAGCCTTCCTTGGTTGACAGCGGGTGCAGGTATACCCTTACCTTGATGACTGGCTTATCCGGGGACACACCATAGAACAGGTGCAGTCCCACCTTCGCTTGGTCATGGACACATTTAGCTGGTTAGGCCTCCTTCTCAACATGGCAATGTTGACACTAGAACCAACCCAGAGAATAGAATTCATTGGGACAGTTCTGGACTCCATGCAGGCACGAGACCTCCTGCCAGATGCTTGTTTCCAGGCTATAGTGGCCCTCGTCTGGAGCCTTCAGAGCTTCCCAACCTTGTTGGCAAGAAGTTGCTTGAGTCTTCTCAGCCACATGGCTTCCTGCACATATGTAACCAGGCACACCAGACTTAGACTCCGCCCATTACAAGCCTGGCTGGCATCACTCTATTGCCCAGGTTGAGACAACCTGAACTTGTTTGTCACCGTCCCGGAGCAGGTCCTGGCCTCTCTCTGCTGGTGGCTAGATCCCCAGGCGGTCTGTGAAGGAGTCCCTTTTCACAGCCCACAGCCCTCCTTGTCCCTGGTCACAGATGCGTCAGCCCTGGGAAGGGGCGCCCACCTTGGGGACATTCAGACGCTGGGCCTATGGCCCCCGTCCATGCTCTCCCTTCATATCAACATCCGGGAGCTAGAGGCGGTATACCTGGCCTGTCAAGTCTTCCAGGAGCGACTGCAGGGTCGCTGTGTGGTGGTCCTCACAGACAACACCACGGCCATGTTCTACATCAACAAGCAAGGGGGGACCCATTCCTCCCCCCTCTGTCTGGAGGCTGTTCAACTGTGGGAATTCTGCATAGCCCACTCCATTCTCCTGGTGGCATTCTTTCTACTCGGGGTCCAGAACACACTGGCGGACCACCTGAGCAGGTCTGTCTGCTCCCATGAGTGGTCGCTACGATCAGATGTCATCCACCTCATCTTCCGAAGGTGAGGGTTTCCCCAGGTCGACCTGTTTGCCTCCCTCAGCAATCGGAAATGCCCGGCTTTCTGCTCCCTCCAAGGCCTCTCCCTGGGCTCTCTCACAGATGCTTTCCTGCTCCCGTGGACAGTCAACTGTTTTACGCCCCCATTCTCCCTTGTGCACAGGGTCTTGCTCAAAGTGCGCAGGGACAGGGTGTGAGTGATTTGGCGTGGCCCAGACAGTATTGGTACACCACGCTATTCGAGCTCACTGTGGATGCTCCAGTCCCATTGCCTCTTCTTCCAGACCTGATTACTCAGGATCACGGTCACCCCTGCCATCCCAACCTACGGTCTCTCCACCTCACAGCATGTATGCTGTGTGGCTAAACCCTTCAGAACTTCTCTCTTTGGAATCTGTACAGCAAGTACTGTTGGGCAGCAGGAAGCCCTCTATTCGGGCCACATATACAGCTAAGTGGAGGCGGTTTTCATGCTGGTGCACTCCGCGCAACACACCCCCTCTCCAGGCGTCCGTGCCTGTCATTTTAGAGTATCTCCTGGACCTAAAACAGCAGGGCCTGGTGGCATCTTCTGTCAGAGTTCACCTGGCAGCCATCTCAACTTTTCACCCAGGTGCGAATGGCTGCTCTGTCTTTGCCAATCCCATGGTTAGCAGGTTCCTCAAGGGCCTGGACCATCTCTACCCACAAGTTCAACAGCCAGTTCCCACATGGGACCTCAACCTGGCCCTCTCCAGACTCATGGGGCCACCATTCGAGCCGCTGGCCACCTGCTCCCTTCTCTACCTCTCCAGGAAAACTGATTTCCTTGTCGCTATGACGTCGGCGCGGTGTGTCTATGAGCTGAGAGCCCTTACCTCGGAACCACCTTACATGATCTTCCATAAAGATAAGGTGCAGCTTTGACCTCACCTGGCCTTTCTTTCCAAGGTGGTATCAGCCATCCATATCAGCCAGGATATTTTTCTTCTGTTTTTTAATCCAAAACTGCACGCCAGTCACCAGGAGCAGTGGCTGCACTCCCTCTATGTCCATAGGACTCTTGCCTTCTACATTAAGCGTATGAAGCAGTTCAGGAAGACAACCCAGCTCTTCGTTGCAGTAGTGGACTGGATGAAGGGCCTCCCCATCTCCTCTCAACAGATCTCTTCATGGATCACATCCTGCATCCGTGCTTGCTATGATCTGGACAGTGTACTGCCCCCGCCCCTCACTGCTCACTCCACAAGGGCCCAGGCCTCATTGTCGGAGATCTGCAGGGCAGCGACTTGGTCTTCGGTGCATACTTTCGCTTCACACCACACCATCGTCCAGCACGCCAGGGATGACACAGCTTTCGGTACAGCATTACTGCAGTCCACATTGCTTCACTCCGACCCCACCGCCTAGGTAAGACTTGGGAGTCACCAAACTGGAATCAATATGAGCAAGCACTCGAAGAAGAAAAAACTGTTACTCACCTTTGTAACTGTTGTTCTTTGAGATGTGTTGCTCAAATCCATTCCAAACCCTCCCCCTTCCTCTCTGTTGGAGTAGCCAGCAAGAAGGAACTGAGGAAGGGCTTGGTCGGCTGGGGTATATATCGAGCGCCATGAAGGCACCACTCCAGGGGGCTCCATAGCCAATCCACTGGGTGTTGCTATGGTAAAAATTCTCTGATGGCTGTGCATGTGGCATGCACACACCTAATTGGAATGGATATGAGCAACACATCTCGAAGAACAACAGTTACAAAGGTGAGTAACTGTTTTTTTCTCAAGGTGGTAACAATCAAGTGCTAGCAAACCTGTTTTTGTAAAGAACCACAGTATATTAAAAATGTTTTATATATTTTTTTCAGCAGGACCAGCATATGTAGTTTTGCCCCATTTTTCTTGCATGCCTAGGAGGATGCTAGGTAAAGTAAGAACTATATTGGAAGCAATATGCTTACCCCGTCAAGTTTTCTCCAAGTATTGTATTACAGACTGTTTTTCTGGATAATTAATTCCCTGGTTCTTTCGTATACTATAAATACAGTGTTGTTCTTAGCAGATGATTTAATGGATCCCTTGTTCCTGATTCCATTAAGTCTTCTTTGGTTACATCTAGATCAACATGTAATAAAATGTAAAATGTCAGTGCTGTATGCATGTCCTATTATACCACAAATAAAAAAGGTTTTGTTTTAAGGTGGATGGAAGACCCCCTCAGGTACCAACATTCCAGAATTAATTGCATGTATCTTTGCAAGTACCAGATTATAATGTCTTGGTTAATGCACATCCATTTTAAAACATTCATTAAATGCCTGATCCAAAGCCCATTAGAAATCAATGGAAAGACTCCCATTGACTGCAGTGCACTTTGGAGTAGGCCCAAAAGCCTGAGATCGATGTGCTGCAGTCTTTAATACCTTGAACTGTTTTTCTTAGGCTTATTGTCTTTTTGTTCCACAAATTTCTGGGGAAAAAATTACCAGTTCAGTTTTTAACAGTTTGTTGTTAGGTAGTAGAAGTTGTAAGTAGAAGAAACTATCAGTAACAAACCTAGCCTGATATAGTCAGATAAAATGCCTGTGATTGAGATAAAGTGTTAAATACATGCTATGTTTTTGTCTCAGATTTTTCATACAGCTATGATATTATTATCTTTTTAAAAATGAATTCAGTCTTTCATGTGAAAATTGTAAGTCACAGTATTGTTCTATGAGGCTTTTATACTTCACACTAATCTACCAATTTGCAATTGATTGGCAGAATGTCTATGCTCCAAATGATTTAAGATTTCTTTTTACCAAGCAAAACTATTTTCATCTTAATGAACACATCAGACTCATATAAAAAGCCTACTTGGAGTAATATTTTTTTAAAGACTTAGGGTTGAATCTTTCTTTATAATAATAATTAAGAGAAACATTGTAAATATGACTTATTTTGGTATTGCTGAGGAGTTTTTCACATTTAAGAAACCGCTTGTAAATTCATGTATTTCGCAAAAACTTTATTTTACATTTAAACACCTTTTTTTTCTTCCCAGAATGGTACTGTGCAATGTGAAGCACTGATTTGCCCATTTTCTGATTGCCTACTGAATTCTGCTCCTGCATATGTGGACGGCAAGTGCTGTAAAGAATGCCAACGTAAGTTTTACTGTTTGGTTCTTCTTTCTGTCAAATAGTATATTTTGAAATCTGAAAGGAAGATGTATGTACCTTTCAATAGAGATGTCACTCAATAGAGCTGGTTGCAAAATGGTTTGTTTGGGACCTTTTGTGGAAAATTTCAGCTTTGTTGGAAAACAGCAAATTTTCTAGTTACTGAAATTTTTTCAGTTTTCAGCCAAAAAATGTTGGTTTTGGAGGTTTCAATTTTCTGGCAAAAAAATAAAAATATTTTTAAAAAAAGCAGACATTTTCTCTGAAAATTTTCATTTAAACAAAAATCTTATTTTCCATTAAAAAGAAAGTTGACAAAAATTGTGTCAACAAGCCTTAGTCACCACTATTCCCATCTTTGAATGCAGTCTTATTTGATTGGTTGGCTGGCTAGACATGCAGATACATCAAGTCATAGAGTTTAAGGCCAGAAGGGACCGCCAGATCAGTCTGACCTCCCATATATCACAGGCCACCAGTACCACCTGGCACGCACATACTAAACCCAGCAATGGAAATCAGACCAGTGTAAATGAGACCCACAGAAGACTAGATTATTATGGGCCACAGACAGAGAATAGGACGGACTGAGGTGCACCTGTGCCCAAGGCCCTCCAGGGAAATGATTAAATGAGACATACCCAGATAATCCTGGCAAGTGACCTGCACCCACATTCTATGAGGAAGGTGAACCCCTGCCCCCTCCAGCGTCACAGCCAATCTGATCTGGGGGAAAATTCCCTCCTGACCCCACATATGACGATAGTTAGACCCTGAGCATGTGAGCAAGAACTAGTCAGCCGAGCACCTGAGAGAAAAAATGCTCAGAATACTTGTGCCTTGAACTCGTTTTTCAGCTCTATTCCATTCTAGAAGAATATACTTCCAAAATAACATTACAGCATTGGAAATAGTGATCTGCTTTATGGCTCTTGTTCTGCAATTAAGGAAACAGTAGACAGTGGCTTAAACAACCACCCAAGAGACCAGAAAAAAATCAGTAGCTTGGGGTGTTCTTTCACAAAAGGTCATACAAAAATCTACTGGATACTGCATGGGGATAATTTAAAGTGATCACTTAAGATAGAGGTTTGCCTGTGGTTTTACTGTATTTTGGGGATGATTGCAGTCAGGATTGTGGAGGGGAATTTTTAAGTTAATCAAATCCATGGGAGGTCTGATATAGTACTTGAGGTTGATTATGTTCCGTGGTGGACACATATACAGTATTTAGTTATACTAAGCAATGGCAGAACCTTTTCTTAAGCTCCTGTACATTAAACTGTGCATGTATTTCTTTGTACTAGAATTTTTGAGGTGGTCCTGTATGTTTCATTGGTACCCTACAGTTGTGTATAATTTTTTCTTACCCAGTGTGCAAGATCTCACAGCTAATTAGAATGACTTGTTGTAAGGAAAATTCAAGAAGACATTTTGTACTCCATTGATCTTACTCCCACAGTTCATTTATATTTAATTTTGTTAGAAGTTACACAAAGACCATCCCATTTTATGAAGCCTTATTACCTTATTCTAGTAGATTAAATCTAATTGAGAGGAAATTGGAATTCAAATATACTTTTTTACCAGCAACATAGAATTTCTGTGAGGAATAGATGGCTCAGGGAATTGATAATAGGATATGAGACTCGTCAACTCTAAATCAGTATTTCAAATTTTGCCCATGTTGATAGAGACTGAAAGACATTTGAAATCCATTTGGTCAGCTACAGTATGTGAAATGAGTTGTTGCTCTCCTATGGACAAATGTCCACATCACAATTGGTATTTTTGTTGGCAGGCTCAGCAGAGAGGGCAAGAGCTGTATGGGCATGATGAACAATGAGCCTATCTTACAGAAAATGGGACCTTTTGGTAATGGGTGAAATGCTTGGTATCGCAATATGATGAAGCTGCACCATCATTACCTTTTTGTGTGTATTTAATGTAACAGCTGACTTCAGTTTCCTGTGCTGTTAATCCAGTGCCTCTTGCACCATTAATTCAGTTGTTCAGTCAGTGTGTCATCCAAATACACACACATATGCAATTTCTAATAAAGTAGTGGAAATAAATGAACAGAGCATAAAACGATCCTTTATTTCATCTTGGTTTTTAAAGTTAATAATTCATTTTTCAATTTATTTCATGAAAGGCAGAAATGTAGACTCTGGGGATATGAACATATAGCTATAGGTTCCATTTTGTTTGCTGTATTCTCATTTTCATTTTTAAAAATTCCTTTTTATTAATTAATCTGTATTTATTATTAAGTTTATAATCTTCATCAAGAGAAATTTTCACATGTACAGGGAAAAGTAAAGTAACGTTAACACTTACATTGCTTTATGAAACAGTACCACAAGAAAACTCATATCATGGAACTTACTGTATGTCAAAGTTGGACGAAATCCTGAGCTTAGTTTGTGACCCTAATCATCATAAGACTGAACAAGCCAGAGTGCCAGAGGTCAGACTGTTCCTGGTGATGGTAAACCCCAGGGAATGGGGAGGGAGGGTAAAGGACACATATGGAATATGTATTTGCTTCACAGGTATGTTTGTGGAGTTGCTTGTGGTGTTGGCACACTCATGCAAATGCTAAGTGGCCTGTGTCACTGTTTCTTTCTTGCACCTTCAACTCATGCCTGGAGGTTACTGAAGCTCTAGTGCCCTGTAGTCACTGTGCTTGGTCACGTGGTGGTGGGAAGGGCAAGAGTGGAGTGCTTTTGTTTTATTTTGATGGGGGAGTGGAGCAGGGCATCTATGGCAGCCTTGCCTCCCATTCTGTCACACACCAGGCAGAGTTCTTCCATCCACTACTTCATTAGCGTAGCTTTCCATATCTTGTGACCTACTGGAACTGTACAAGGGGTGTGGGCAGGCGCCAGGATCTGGCTTAATGCTACCTGGCATACGTGAAATCTGGAGACGTACAGGATTTAAGATGGCAGGCTGCTAAGTGTTTTATAGGTTTGTGAACTATTTCAGTGACTCTAGTGGGGAATCTGATGGATTAGGAATAGGACTGGGAGTTAGCTGGTTCTGATACTAATTGCTGTGTAATCTTGGCTATGTCTCTGATACTTGGTTTCCTCATCTGTCTAATCGTGATACCTCACAACTAAATGTTTCTAAAATGCTATTTGCGAGCAAAAATATTGCTTAGCCTTGTCGGTAGGAGAGGTGGGAATTTAGGACCAGCCCTGTACTTAACCCATTAGGCCACATAGCTCAGTGGAAAGGAGGCAGGTGAGGCTTCTATTTTGGGAGCACTTTTAAAAATGTACAAGTTTGGATTTTTCAATAAAAGCAGCTTTTCAGTTTTTCTTAAACTTGCAATCCATGAAGAATTAAATGCATGAAATCTTGCTGAAAATTTTCATTAAATTGGTTTCATTTTATGGACACTTTACCAACTCTAAAACAGCTCTAGTTCTGATGGAGTAGCACCAGAAGTAAACATGGTCCATTGTGTTTGTTGTCAGAGGTGCCGACTTTGTGATTTCCCCAGGGATTCTGGACCCCTGCTCTGCCCCAGACCTCTCGCCCACTCCACCCCTTCCCCCAAGTCCCACCCCTGTGCCACCACTCCTCCGTCTCTTCCTGTCCCCGCTCCTCCCCAGAGCCTCCTGCACACCACTGAACAGCTGATTGCGGCGGGCAGGAGGTGCTGGAAGGGAGGAGGAAGAGCTGATCCGCAAGGCTGCAGGGATGTGCTGAGCATCCACTGTTTTTTTTTTTTTGGAGCACCCACAGAGTCGGCGCCTATGTTTGTTGTGTGAATGTAGGTGCTGCCAACAGTAGGAAGAACAGCATATGCAAAATAGTGTTCTATTTTCTATTAGTCTTAATGAGCTGAAAAGATCTGCAGTCTTCTGAGGCACATAAATTGGAAAATGTGGATCTGTTTCAGCCACAGGCAAGCTATTCAGCACAAAACCCAGTCAGGCTACTGAAGTATATTTCTTTAAATCAATGGGTGCCTCCCATGGAGAGCTGCATGGAGCTGGAGAGCAAAGGCAACTTTCCTTTCCTTTTCCCAATGCAGTTTTAATCCTGACTCAGAAGGTGTTATGTGAGAGATGTTCAGATTATTAACTCCCTACCTCTAATAGAAGGTGCTCACATACTATACTGGTAGGCACTGATATTCATAGATTTTAAAGCTATAAGTGACTATCATGCCAAACCAACCTATATCTTGATTTTTAGTAAGACTTTTGACACCATCCCATATGACATTTTTATAAGAAAATGTGGGAAAGGTGGTCCAGATGGGTAGGATGTGGACAAATTGGAGAGAGCCCAGAGCAAAACAATAAAAACAATAAAAGGTCAGTAGAAGTTTAAAAAATGGACATGTTTAGTCTTGAGAAAAGAAGATTGAGGGTGGGGACCTGATAAGTCTTCAAATACGTTAAAGGCTGTTATAAAGAGGATGGTGATTGATTGTTCTCCATGTCCACTGAAGGTAGGACAAGAAGTAGTGGGCTTAATCTGCAGCAAGGGAGATTTAGGTTAGATATTAGGAAAAAAACTTTCTAACTATAAGGATAGTTAAGCTCTGGAATAAGCTTCCAAGGATAGTTGTGGAATTCCCATCATTGGTGGTTTTAAAGAACAGGTTTACGTGGTCCTGCCTTAGGGTGGTGGATGGGTGGGGAGGAGCTGGACTTGATGACTTCTTGAGATTCCCCTTCCAGCCCTATGTTTCTGTACTTCTGTGTTTCTAAGATTATAGAAGTGTCTGACACAGAAGTAATTTTCATTACTGAGTACTTGTTTCCAGGAAGACAATACTGCCATTCCCATTATCCTTTTATTTGAATGACTACTTACAGGGGGACTATTATAGGAGTTTATGCACATATCTATGATCCAAAGCCCATTTAAATCAATGAAAAGACTCTGACAGAGTTAATGAATTTTGGCTTGAGCCTATACTCTTCTAGTCTTGAAGCTCCCACTATGGGTCTCCATGTATTTGTTTCTTCTAATACAAACTAAGATATTGTTAATTATTGTTCAATGTAATTGAATTCACACTATTAAACTAGCATTGTAGGTAACTGTAAGACATGTAATATTGTGTTTCTTCTCTTCACACTTTTATTGCTAACCAAGACAAGGGTGATATATACATGGGACATGATTAAAAAGAGAAAGTTGGAAGTGATGGTTGTTATAAAATGGATGGATTTTGTTTTGGAAACCTGGCTTGTTAATTTTAATCATAATGTCAAAGAATGTTAAACCTTTCCATGAATATAAATTATTAAAAGATGTTTCCTTGTTTTAGTCTTTGACACAACAGTCCTTTTGTATACTGCTCTATACTGCTCTATACTAACACATGAGAGAGGGGTTGCAAAGAACTGGTGGCTTTTGTTTGAACAACAAGTGACAATTAGGGTTGAAACCCAAAGCCCACTGCAATGAAGTATAAATCTAAGTTCTTGGCAAATCCATGAACATTTGCCTAGGTCCCAAAACTTTGTGGAGTTAAGCTGATGCTGTTCACACAGCACAAGACCCATTCTCCCCATCTAACAACCATCCCTCTCCACAGCTGCTTCCTTCCCTCCAGGCTGCTAAAGCCCCACAATCTTGTCTTAAATGTCTTTTATAGCAATGGCAGCATATCATACCAGCACTTTACTCTCATTGAGCTACTCCACTGTGCCAGACATTGCTGTATCTTGGTCCCTCCTGTTCTCTGCCTCTGGCACTCACTAGTTTAGTAATACTTTGCTCTAATTCTGGTTATTGGTATTGGTGTGGAGGTTTGTGTGTGATGGTTAGTGGCCATTGGTGAGACAGTAAATAGATCAAAAATATGGAGAAGCTGCATTGGGTCAATTTTTTTTTTAATCTATTTTTTTTCTGATAGTGGTGCTACAGTCATTCAAATGTTGTGGGTTTTAAAAAATATGGATGTTGTAGAAAGTCAGGGACATAAGCTTTTCAACCATTGCAAAGGATCAACTGGTCTTCAGTCATAAATCTTTATATTTGTCCTTTTAAGATTCCAATGTAAACAGAGAAGAAATTCTACTCTTCTCGTATAAGTTTCTGAAAAAGCAGAGAAGTTGGGCACAGTACTTTCAAAGTATCAGCAAAAGAGTGCTAGACATGCCAGTCGCTAGATTGTTCAATGGAACAGCTGAGTTTATGGTGGACTCCTGCTTTCAGTGTGCATACTTTCTGAATGCTACTTAGCATTTTGTCAGAGTAGTGTCCCTACAGCTTTAGCTCTCTAGGTAACCTATTCTGAAATGACTCACGTGACCTGATTCCTCAAGCCTTTGAATAATATACAATGATAGTACTACGTGATAATGACAGAAATACATGCCTTATGTACCAGGTAGTCCTACAGAGATGAATTACACTGTCACAACATACTCTACTGGATATTTACCCAGGTTGTATTAGTGTTCTGCAATATTGTGTCTTGAGTTTTAGTGTCGTAAGCGAAATGGAATTGTTCTTATTTTAGGAATAGTACAAATGACTAAAAACAAACAAACAAACAAAAAAAAATTTGAGGGAAAAATATGGCTGTGTCTATGTTTGTCAGTGAAATCAATAGAGTTACTCCAGATTTACAGTGGTGTAACTTGAAAATAGAACTTGGTCCTCAATATTTATTCATCTTCATGTAACTGTCCCCATGATTCCCCACAGACGTTTGCTGGAGCCTTTAAAATTCAGCTATCCTAAAAAGGTACTGTATGTCTAATATGCAACTGACCCAAAGTCTATTAAAGTGAATAGAAAGATGCCACTGGATTTCAGTGGGCTTTGGATCAAGTCCTATGTGCTTAGGCTGGCATGGAGAATAAAGGTATAAAGAAGCATATGGCCCTAACTCCTCCATTCTAGCTTTGATTTCTTGTCTTAAGATTCTGGCATGGTTTATTAATCTAGGGCAGTAGCAACTTCTATATTTTTCATCAATCATGTTTTATTTCCATTGTCACTTGGGGCTTGGCTTATTCCTTCAATGAGCACTACTTTTTGAATTTATAAAATAGATGAGTTGCTTGCATCAGGAAAGTAATGGTACAGTCTCGCATCCACTAGCTACTCAACAGTTTCCTCCTGAGAAGGAAACCCATTGCTAGTTAGTCTCCTGCACTGTGGAGGCAACTTTCTGGAAACTAAAACATAACTTACTTACAGTTACTGGAATTCTCAGAATAGATTGCTTCCACACAGTCCAGCTCTCCCTTACTCGTTCCTCCGTCCCCTTTTACTCAGAGTCTCAGCATCCTGAACAAGCAAGAACTGAAGCCTGGTCTACACTGAATTACCATATCGGATTATCTGAACTCTTTGAATATTTCCTGTTTGCCCAGCGGTGATGCAGTTAAAAATCAAAATGGCAGGCAAATCTGTTCTATCAGCAGAATCAAATGGACGCTAATGGACTGGAGGACCAGTTCCTGCAGTCTTATTTGCATTCTTGGCTGAGCTCCAAATGCTCTACCCCCAGAAGTGAAAGGGAAAACAATCCTCTCTTGACTTCTTTAACATGTCATCTTTATCTTTACTGAATGCTGAAGATAGATGCTGCAGCACTCAACAACAACATCCACATCCCCCCCCCCCGGGTGGCTGGGGGGTGGGTGGTGGTGTCCGGGTATCCGTCCTATCATCTCATGTGTGGCCAGGCAGCAGTGCAAAAGGACTGGGTAATGCATATACATCGCATGTCAAGGGTGGTGGGTGTAATCTTTTCCTGGTAGATGGTACAGATGGTACAGTATGGCTGATAACCATCGGGCTGAGCTCTGTCAGCCCCACCCTTCATATGTGAATCAACAATTTATGGACTGGTAGATGGTACAGTATGGCTGATAACCATCTCTGCTGTCATGCAAAAAGCAAAAGCATGCTGCTGTGCGCTGCTGAATCGCCTCTGTCAGTGGCATCTAGTACACATATCTGCCAGGGCAATCCAGGGAAAAAAAAAAAAAATGCTGCTGCCGTTGCTTTTTCCCAGAGAAGGAAGGACTGACACATTTACCCAGAACCACCTTTTGCCCCATCAGGCACTGGGATCTCAACCCGAAATTCCAATTTATATAATCTGTTTTACAAACGGTTTATGCAAATTCGAATAGTCCCGTAGTGTAGAGACTGTTTTACAAAACCGTTTATAGCAAATTCGATAGTCCTGTGTAGTGTATTCTGAGCAAGTAAATGCAATGTGCCTCTCTATAAGCGTTCATGCATCAGAGTGCGTGGCTCTCTCCTAAGATAATTGTTTTTTAATGGTTCTGGGGGATCTGCACAGAATGGCACTCAACTGGAAGACTGTAGATCTGGGGGCAATGTATCACTGTATTAGGAGAATTCCAGATAATGGTAAGTAACCTAATTTTAGTCTCTTTGTCTGCCTAAGGAATGAATTATAAAATAAAATAAATTTAAGAATATTGTTATTCATTAAAATATCTTCGCATTCATGTACAACAATCCTATGTGTTAAGAACAAACTGAAATACAATATTGGCAATATTACCATTAGAGAATTAAAAATATTTTCACACTGAAAAGTAGCTGTAGGCATCTTTTCCCCTTATAACCTATTACTGTGTAGAACTTTAGCTCTTTTCCTTTCCTTTTCATTACATTCTCACCAGGGAGTTCACAAATTATAAAATCCCTGCAGCAAATTATTTTTTTTTATTTCCAGTGCAAATAAAATTGAACACATATGTTAGATATGAATATTTTGGCACTCATAGTACTGGGAGTAGGCATCTCAACAGTGTTCCAATCTTTCCAGGATGTCACTACTTGTACTTCAATAGTTCTCATCTTGTAAGTGGTAAGAAAAATATGGTTCACTTTTTATGTAGGAAAATCACATTTTGTGTGTGTGTGTGTGTGTGATTTCAAGATGCTCATTCTTGCTGGTAATGAGCTAAAGACACTCTGCACTTGTCCTATTTATGGTTTTGGTTTTTTTAAGTTCTATTTCAGGGAGTGCACTGCCAATTCAGAAACCTGTACTAGATATTCTAGCACATGCTTGGAAGCTCATATTTTGGAGTACAATGCCTGTGGTACCAGCAACAATGATCTGTAGAGAACTGTGTGCTCTTAAAAGGACGAGTCTGGTTGTACCTGAAAACCCAAGAACTGAAAGGCTTGAAAAGATCCATCAAGGTCACAAAGGAATAACAAAGTGCAGCATGAGAGCACATCACAGCATCTGATGGGCTAGACTGTAAAAATAGATTTAGGACTTGGTGGGAGCTATGTAATTTGTGGGGGGAAAAAAGAGCACAATGGCAGTCTCAGGCCTTTTTGATGGCAGAACTGCTACATTGGACAGGGCAATCTCGGAGGAAGGGAGAGGAGCATAGAAGGAGAGGTACTGCAAAAAGTCAAGGAGTCATTGTCAAAAGAGCCATATGTTCAGTGGCCCAACAGCTCCTAGAGAGTGGGAAACAAAAAATAGAAGGAATAGGGAGAATAAAACTAAATTGAAAAATAAAATACAACAATGAGATCTTACGTAACATAAGGGAAGGTTGAAAAATTAAGTGGGAAAATGGGTTAAACAAAGAATAATATAATTTAAAAAAAAAGATTATGATATAAACAATACCGCCATGAGCATCTAATGATGAGTTTAGTAAAGAATCCGAGATTTCTTGCATTGGAATTAGGTGGGGCTCTTTACACAGGCCAGACATTAATTTGTCATTGCTTTGTTAGCCTACATCTCATTATATGAACAGTCTAATGAGGCACCCCAAAATTCTAACTGAGGCAACCTTAGAACATGACACATATGCTTGTAATTACACAAAAACTTAAACCTGTAAAGCGATTAGGACATTTAGTGACAATCCTGTCATACATGCCTCAGTTCTATTTGTGTCTGTTCCCTTCAAAATGATCTTTGTCTTCATACCCTTGTACTTAAAAACTCTCCTGACGTCTCTGATGTACCCTGCCATCATATTTGCTTTTTTCACTGCAGTTGGGCATTGGGCTGAAGGCTACAATAATTCCCAAATTTCTTCTCTCATCATTATTCTGCACCTCTAACCTTTTAGAAGTCATTTTGACATCTCCTTTTTTTCTTGCAGTCTGTATTTATTTGCATTAAGAGGAAAGTGCTATCCACTTGTGTAGAAAATTAGGTGACAGCTTAAAATAGCTGACTAGAATTTTCTTTTATATATTGTTTCTATCAAATTTACTACTTTATCTGGAAAATCTGTTTGCATAAATTTTGACTATAAGTTTGAGCTCCTAGTAATAATTCTGGCAGTAACCCTCCACTGCCTCTTTCCATCTTGGAAAGAGTATTGTGTATTGAAATTTTTAATTCTGGTTTCCCAACTTGCATTTTAGCCAGTTATTTAATTGGTGGAATTTTGTGAAACTCTCTTAAAATTTTTTGTTAAACATAATTTTTCTTAATGGATGAGTAAAATATCAAAATATCATTTACTGATTTTTTGTTTTTGTTTTACGTTGTCAATCATCATGGCAAATGGGGGAGGATAGAGTGAGAAGATTTTGTGCTAGGGCTGGTAAATTTTCATAGCTGGCTTGTGGTGATTGCTGTATCCTACTTATGTATCATGGCATTAAAACTGTGCTACAGTGGGCATCATTGCCTGATGTAATAAAATGGGGATGAAAGGCTTGGTATCTGTTAGTAGGGGAAGTTTCTACCCTGTTCTGAACCTGAAAATAAGATTTTATTTTCTAGCTTGTTCTGAAAAAGGCACCCAAATACTTATTATCATAGCAAGTGGACTTTTGCACTCTCCGTAGCTAGAGAATGATGAACTACTTTGATTCACCCTATTTCATCTCTCCCTTGAGAAAGACATCTACACTCTAGCTTCAGTTCCTTAAGCTACGTTTTTTTAAAATTAGGCTCACATTTGCCTTTCTCAGATCTATGTTTTGTGTCTGACATTTTATATTCAGGTTTGCCCCCATAACAAAGACAGATTTCTGGTTGTAGATGTTTGTTCTAGTTTTGAGCAGATTACTTCCATGCATTCCTGAAATTGTAGCACCCTCTATTAGTCCGATTTTATAGACTTGTAGAATGGTAGGTTGTATTATCAAGGTGCTCTGTGCTGTTCTATTCACAGAAATGACTTTGAATGAATTCTTGTACATCTAAATCAGCAGAAAGTCAATTCCTAGTATAAACACAGAGGTAATGTCAACTTTTACATACAGTATGCTGTGCTATACAGTTGCAGGCCTTTAACCAGGGTAGGAAATCATAACATTATAAAAATTATTATAGACTTAAACATTGGCCATTAGTATATACAGAGTTGTTAGTAAGGGAATGATGCATAATCAAAAACTTCTCATGTTATTGAGTTTTGGGTTAATAAGTGTTATTGGTTAATAAAGGAATCACATGCTAGTTTCTAATCATTCCTTCCCATCATTACAATACCCTGCCAAATTGTGACAGGTTATATATATATATCTGGAGATATACCTATCTCATAGAACTGGAAGGGACCCTGAAAGGTCATTGAGTCTAGCCCCCTACTGTTGCTAGCAGGATCAAGTACTGATTTTGCCCCAGAACCCTAATTGGCTCCCTCAAGGATTGAAGTCACAACCCTAGGTTTAGCAGGCCAATGCTCAAACCCCTGAGCTATCTCTCTCTCCCTCCCTCCCTTTCTTGCCTTCCTTTCCTGGGGTGAAACCTGAAACTGGGGTACAGCTGAGCCTTTGTCTTACCAACCTGGATTCCCTCTCTCACTGTGATGCTGTGCCAAGCTGCAAACCCCTCCAGGTACTGCACTTATACAGACATCCACGGCAGGGACACACCCAACTGAGTTACATGAATGCTTTTGCCAGCCACTCATGAACCAACAATAGAGAGGCTCCAGCCAATTCCCCACAACTCCCCAGCCTAGGATCCAGAGCTGTACTGTCTTGCCCTGGTCAGAAGCCTGACCAGTATAATTTTATTACCCAGTCTGCCCCTCCCTCAGTGTGGAGAGGACATGCACTAGCACTTGTTCCTCAGCAGATTTCACTTTGCACTTCAACCAAAACCCAATGTTTTAGGTAAAATGTAAAAAAGATTTAACTACAAAAATATAGATTTTAAGTGATTATAAGTAGTAAGTGTACAGATCAAAGTTGGTTACCTAAAAAAATAAAAGTAAAATCGCAATCTGAGTTCTATAAACTAGACGGGATTTGAATCAAGCAGTCTCACCCTGATGGGTATAGTTCCTTTAATACACAAGCTGGGATTCTCCTTTCCAGCCTGTGACAACCTCCCCCGTTCAAAGTCTTTTTTCTTCAGACATGTTCCCAGGTGTTGAGTTGTGAGGGGAGTGAGGACAAATGATGAAGTCCCTTCCCCTCCTTTATAGGTTCTTCCAGCTTGCTGGAAAGATCTTTTGCTATTAGGTGAGTCAAGCAGTGTCCCTTTTCTGTGCCACCTCTGAGAAGTCTTCATTGTATACAGATCCTGTGATAGTCCTTGGTAGAGTGGTTTCCCCTTAATGGGCCATACACACAGTCTGGCTTCTCCATTGTTGTACCTGGAAGGCTGGTTGTGGGTGTTTCCAATCTTACAACATATTTCAGTAACACACATATAGCAAAATTTCATAACTTTGCATATAATTATAGCAATCCAAGAGGTTATTAATGTTCAACAGATCAAGACTTTTAAAATGATACCTCACATGGCATATTTTGTTCAAACATATCATAATTACATGACCATGGTAAATCTAGGGGTGCAATGGGTGTTGCTTTGGGATACAGAGCGTCACACAAATCTTCTTCCTTTTATCCATTCCACGTGGTTAAGCCTAGCTCTCTGTCCATGTTCCTGACATGGATCCTTGAACATTATTCCATGGGAGTGTGATGGGATGTCCACCCCACACAGGTGTAGAAGGGATTAATTGTGCCCTGCCCTACAGTGGAACAGTGGAGGGGAGTCCTCCACAGGGCCTACAGAGGCTACAAGGGAAACAGCCAATGAGAGAGTGGCTGAAAGGAGCAGCCAATCAGGGCCCAGAGGGCTCACATAAAAGGAGCTGCAGGGCCAGAGGCAGTCAGTGGCTGCTGGGCACTCAAGGAGTGATGACTGTGTCCCAGAGGAGCTGAGAGAACTGTAAGTACCTTAGACAGAGCAGCTGCTAGCAGGGATCGGGGAGCAAGAGGGAATTTGTGGCTGTCTGCTGAGACTGGACAGCTGAAGGCCCTGAGGTGATGGCGAAGAATGTATTGATGCTATGGGGAAGAAGCCAAAGGAATTGTGGCAGTGTGTAGAGAGGTTAGAGACACAGCAGGAGGCTGCCAGCTATAGAGTCCCTGGGCTGGGATCTGGAGTAGTGGGTGGGTCCCCTCCACCTGCCACTGGGGAAGTGGCTAGACTAATGACAGTGATAGCCACCCCTGGAAGGGGAAAACACAGTTGGTGACATGGCTGGAGCGATGAAGAGGACACTGAGGTTCCTGGAGCAACACTGGTCTACAGAAAGACAATGACAGGAGAGGCACCACCAAAAGAGGGCACACCCACCGGCAGAGCTAATCCCTAAAACGGCCAGTAGGAGGTGCCACTATGGTGAGTGTGCCATATCATATGGAGTTTTTTGCCTGAGTAAAAACTGCAGGACTGAGTCTTAAAAGCATGAGCAAATAAATAAAAATAATCCCCCTGACTTCTGTTATGTTGCTCTAAAATGTCCACTATGTAGTGCACAACATTTTTTCATCTGGGTGGAAAGCTTTTTACCAGGGCTCTTTAAATTTAATCCCAATCAGTCTTCCCTCTTGCTGACAATTGATCATAGACTGCAAAAGCCCTGTCCTTATTTCTTTTTAATAAAACTTCACATTTTCTAGTCTAATCTTGTCTAAGCATATTTGCAAACACAACAAGGAGTCCGTTGGCACCTTAAAGACTAACCGATTTATTTGGGCCACTTCTTCCCATGAAAGCTTATGCCCAAATAAATTGGTTAGTCTTTAAGGTGCCACTGGACTCCTTTTTGTTTTTGTGGATACCGACTAACACGGCTACCCCCTGATAAGTGTATTTGAACAGAGCTCAAAATATCTTATTTGTTAAATTAAATTTTTTAAGAAAACAAGAGTTTCTCACCCTTGAAGAATGAAGGCTCTGTGCTTATTCCTTGTTCTGGAGACTGAAGATCATATTGCAAAACAAATACATGGATTTGTAGCTTTTAGAAAGCAATGTACAGCATTCCAGGGTTGATCTGGAACCAAAAAGATGTTTCATCAGGTCTTTAAGTTGAAAAATGTCGTTCAAGGACATATGAGTTCATTTGAACAATATTTGTACTTGTCACATTATTGATATTGTGGTAGCATCTTGGAGCCTCAGACATACATCAGTACCCTATAACAGGAAGTGGTCTATCCCTTTAAAGGTAATAGGAGTCAGCCCTACCATCTCAGCTTGTTCCATGGCATGGTTCTTTACAGTTTTGGGAGTTTGGATGTACACAAGCCCTAGGAAGGGACAGAAGCAGATACTGGGAGGTAGGAAGTGATCCCAGGGGGTGGTTCCAATTAGTGCTTGTGGGGGAGGGTGAATTGGACTCATGCTACCATTTCTTTAAGAGCCCAGGACCAGGAGCTTTGGAGTGCAGAGTGGATCAAGGCTCCCCTCTGTCCCAGACTCAGGGTAATCCTTAGGATTTATGGGGCCCTATGCAGTATTATTAAACTGATGCCCCTATGCTCTACTGAAGGTGGTCCCCAGCCGGCACCACTGACCCCAGTGTGTTGAGGGGGCACAGCCACTACCCCCGCCCACGGACCTCCAGAACCACCCCCATTGCTGACACACACCGAGCTTCATACGCAGCAGATGCTGCAGCAGTGGCTCAAGGCAGACTTCATGCTGGCACATGGGGACTGCATCTTGCCAGAGCCCACGGCCCTCCTGCAGCCCCTAGCCACTCCTGGCTCACCACGAGCATTTTGACAGGAAGTACCAAGCAGTAATAACAACAATAATAATATATGTGTGTGTGTGTGTGTGTGTGTGTGAGAGAGAGAGAGACTGAGAGAGAGCCAGCATGTGTGCATGTGACTGTGTGTTGGGGGACTGTATGACAGAGTGTGTGTTGGGGAGTGTGAGACTGTGTGTGTGTGACAATCTGTATTGGGGGCCTGACTCGTGAGTGGCAGAGAGTATGTGGGTGTGAGAGCCAGTCTGTGTGTGAGAGAGACAGTGTGTGTTAGGGAAGTGTGAGAGACAGTGAGTGCACTGTCACGTTAAGTCTTCCCCTCCTTCCCTCCCTCCCCCGCTTGGCCCGGCTCTACCCACCCACTGCTGGCTCATGTGGAAATTTTGCTTCTCCTGTCCTGGCCCTGGCCCTGTCCCTGGCCCAGCCCCCGCCGGAGACTGAGTAGCTCAGGCAGGCAGGGTCCAGGGAGGGACTCAGATCTGGGCGGTGGTGGGCTGGGCCGCGGCACCACCAGTGACCATCCACACAGCTCTGGGCTCTCCTGGGCTGAGGCGGCAGAGCTGGAGGCTGGAGGAGCGAGTGAGGAAGAGGGTGGGTTTTGGGGTGGGGAGAAGCCCGCCGGCCCAGCGGGGGGCGAGGGGGAGTTTGAGAAGAAAGGATTCCAGCTGTGGCCAGCAAGGGAAATGGTGCCCCAAATTTTCGGGTGCCCTACGCAACCATGTATGCTACATATGTCTAAAGACGGCCCTGCCCAGACTAACAGGAGAAGCCCTGGGAAGGAGGGCAGCATATATGCTGTCTTCTCCAGCACGAGAGAGACTAGCACCAGGAGGACTGCTGACCTCTCCAAGCTGACAGGTGAAAGGACTGAGTAAAAGGAGTCAGTTTGAGAGAAGTTGATGGAGGACTGCACCTGGCCTGAATTATAATCCAGCTCCAGGAGGAGGGCTGTGGACTCCTGATTTAAGGAGAGTGAGACTGTTTGAATTATAACCCAGCTCCAGTAGGAGTGTTGGAGACTCCTGAACTTGGGGGCAGATGCTTGTTTGTATTAGAAGAAGGGTTGGACTTGGGGGCTAATGGGAAGGGGTTTTGTATCCTGTAAAGAGGTTAATAAATGAGACCCCATAAAGGGGGTATCTTGTTCTCAGTACTCAGGTCTGAGTAAATGATTGCAACCACCCAGAAGGAACTGAGAGCTGTGTACATGGAGGCCATGCTAGGCCACCAGAGTTTGTGCTCAAGGACAGCACTCTGTCACACACCCTATTGTGCTAGGTACTGTACAAACACAGTACTAAAGGATGGTCTCTGCTCCAGAGAGCTTATAATCTTAGTATAAGATAAAAGAAAACAGGTGGATACAGAGAAGCAGGAGAGCCAAAGGAACTAGTGAGACATAGTCCAGTTAAATTTCTTTCTCTTGGACTGCTTTCACAGCTGTCTGTGTACACAGTTCCAGTTAGCAGGTTCTGAGTTCTAAAGCTTAAGATTGGTCCATGATCGGTAACTAGCAAGGGCTGTTTCTACCACCAAACTTTCCCTTCTTCACAACCTGTCTTTCAGATATTTACTCCTACGGCTTTACTGTAGTTTAGGGAAACAATAGCCAATTTGTCAGTCTTTATAGTTTAGTACGGTACTATAATCATTATCATCAAACACGCATAGTCGATTGAGAAGTGTTGCGCCAGCCAGAGTAACCAGGTTTGATGGTGTCACACCAGGCATTATGTAGTGAAATTCCCAGGTCCGGCTCAATCTTGTGAATCAATTAATCTCTTGGGTGGCCCCTAGGATGGTGCCAGGTAGGATCAGGACATGCACCCCCTTGCACATTGATGGAGAGTTTGAGAACAGTGCTCTGGGGTATTTTTTCCATCCTGACAACATGACTGAAGAGCATGCAATGCTGCTTTTTAATATAACGAGTGACTGAAGCAAGGGCAGATCTCTGAGAGATTGATAAATATTTACTTTATGTTCAGGATTAGTTGCAGACTGTGCATATGGAATGCCTCTAGCTGCTTCAAGTCTGCCTGTAAGAGGGTCCAGGTTTCTGACCTATATAGTAATATAGGTAGTAAACAGGTTTGATAGATTCTGAACTCTGTCTCAGCACAAAGACATTTTTGCCTCCATAGGTAGGACATGGACTTCACACAGGAGGTAGTGAGACATATTCGTCAAAGGACATCTGGCTTGCTGTGACCATTGGAATCTGCTTGCAGCCTAGGTAGCTGAACTTGTCAGTGCTCTCCATGATACTCAATTCCACCTGCACTGGCAATTATGGTGGCTCAGCTCCAAAGTTCTAGACCTTGAACTTCTGCCATGAGACATTCAACCTCATAATGTGGGTTGTAACTGGGAGAGCTTGGAGGGTGGGGGCTGAAATTCTCTGACTTCGCCACAAGCAAGGCAGCATCGTCAGTGTAGACTTGGTTGGTGAACACTTTTTTTTGTCCAACCTTGATTCCAATGTGTGGTGCAGCAAATCCTAATATACACTGATAGCTTGACAAAATAGTGCCAGGGTCAGAATACATCCTTGACGCACACCTGAGGTTTTGTAAAAATGCAACAAAAGCCATGAACTAATATGGACGCTTGCACTGAATAAAAATCATCAACTCACATATTCAATGTTGGGGTTGGAAAATTGTACTTTCTGTCTTCTGCAGGTTTAACATTAATAGACCACAGTTAAAATATGCTTTGTGTATCTCGACTGCTGTAGAAAGGCAGTTCAGAGTGAGAAAAGGAGGGCACAAATATATTTCTTGGGGGAAAAATAATAAGCTGGCTGTCATACATCAGTAAGAAAAAATAGTGCCACTCTCCCATGGACAAGCATACACTATAAACCCAGATATAATGCTCACAGGCTCAACTTTACATATGTGAATGATCTCATTGAACCCAATGGGAATACTAATGTAGATAAGGTGCACATGTGTAATTGTTTGCAGTATCAGGGACTATAAGGCATTGCCCACTGAAATATCCTACCATTGCAAATGAAAAGGGATTATTGTGATTAATAGACTTTTTAAAATTCCGGTTTATTGTGTTTTTTGTAATTGAGCCAGATTCTCAGCTGATGCACATAGGTGTAGGCTTACTTAGGAAACTGGAACTACTCCAATATACAGCTTGTGAGGATCTGGCCCAGTGTGTCTTTTACCCATTTAAGGATTTCAAATCCTCAACTGGCTTACCATTTACATGTGATTTGTAGGTACCATAGTTACAGAAGAAAGCTAATATTTTGGAAAGTACTCTAACTAACACTGGTTTCTAACTTCTGGCAATCATGAGAACTACAGGCTCAGAATTAGAGCTAAATAAAACCCTATGTAATGTTTCTGCTTTTTAAACGTCTGATTCTGGTGGTGGTGCTTGATTCCCTCTTGCTTATGTGCTATTTGATAATGAATGTTGAGATTGAATATAGAACTAATTTGGGTAGTTTTGCATAACTGAATTTAATCAAGATTGACAAAACACGTGTTTACCCTGTTTTCAGTTTTACAAGACTTCTTCCTAAAATTAAATGGAAACCTACTCTCTGTTAAAGTAATGCTTACAATTTGCTTAAGGAACGTTCAGTAGGGTTGTCTGCAGAGTTTGTGATCATGCCAATTACTCTTGTCATTTCAGTTCAGGGCAGGGAGAGAAGAAGAGGAAGGAATTCAAACAGGGGAAAGAGAGAAGGGTAAAGAGATAGGGATGGGGGAGAAAAGTGCTAGTCAATTTCCTTTTGCATCCAGGCCCATGGGTAAAGTGCTGTTGGAGAAACCATGACCTAGCTGTCACTTTTGATGTGCTACCCAATCTGTGCCTAAATCCAGCCCTTCTGATAGCTTCCAGATATATTGAATGAGACCTCTCTCCATGGGAGAGGGCAACAGTCACTAACAGTTGTTGTCAGAGTGCTACTGGTGTGGTGCTCTGCTTTCTCCAATGTTGATATTACTCGGCTGCGTGCGTGTGTTCCCTTTGTGTGCTGCCCCAGCTCTTCGAAGTTAGCTGACACAGCAGACCCGACGAGAACCCCCAATAACCACAGAGTCTAGTAAGATGCAAAGTCACGTTGACTAGGTTTATTGCGACCTTGGACACAATTGCAGTTTCCTGTTGGTTTCTTAGCCTAATTCAGGGCATACTACGAGAAAGTACCTCTTGGCAATGGACCCGGCTCAGTCAGTGGCGGGACTTTCCACTGTCCCCTCAGCCGGACAACGACACCGCCCCAGGGATGCGTTCTTATACACAGGTACAAACAAGTTACACATCACTCCTGACGTATTGAGGTGCAACCCTTCTACGCAGCAAGGTACAACCCCTCTACGTAGTCAGGTGCTGCCTCTCACCTTGTACATGTTGGTTCGAAGAAAACAGCTCTATCCATCATATTACCCTTTTGACCCTGTCATTGGGATGGGTCAGCCTGTTTCTTGTTATTTGTGTGGAATGTACAAGTATGTGAATGTTCTGATATTTAGTGTTCAGTACCTTTTAGGTACGTATCTTTTTGCAGCATCAGCCCTTTCCTTGCCAGCTTCTGTGAGCAGGGCCTGCCTCTGGCTCACAGCTTAACTTTGCTTTATGTTAGCAAAGTCTTGACCATTACTTTAGTTTAGGCCTCAGGCCTCATACCAGGCTTCTGATACCAAGGTTTATATCTTAGGGCCTCCTCTTACTACAACAGTTGCAGTTTCATTGGCGTCTAGGGGGGCTCTGTCCTCCTAGACCACCTACAAAGGAAATAGCCCAAATAGAAGATGCTGAATCCTCTCTCTATGGGTTGCTTATCCTCTGTAATCATTTCTTATACTTTCCCTTTACACTAATAAAAAGTATATAAGTTTTTAAGCAGTCCTTTAGTACCTTCACAACTCAATTGAACACTTACTCCTAATAGCTGCCTTTAAACTGTGCCTATTGCTAACGAATTCTCACATTGAGGCTTCCTTCCTGAAATGATGTATTTATGTGTTAAACAGGTGAGGAACTGATAAGATATGCTAGTGAGATGTGCATTATTGTTTTGCCTTTACACCACTTCTCCAGCCACAAAATTCCCCAGAGAGGCTCCTTCTGCAATTCCCCTCAGCAATACCTGCTAGGAGTAGCTGGAATTGAAGTAACCAGAAACTCCCCTGCAGCCAGTAGCTGTCAATCTCCGATCCAATACTCAGTGCCACCGCTGATAAAGTACAACCAAGTCAGCTACTTTTGAGAGTCTCCTCCATTAAAATGGCTAATTCCATCATGTGGGACTTAAGTATGCATGAAATAATATTAGTGTAATGATATCTCTATCAGTGCTCAGTTGGCCTTGCTAGCTGTTGTATTATTCATGAGCCCTTGCATGTATACCAGAATACAATAGTTATAAAATGGAATTAATTGTTTCTTGGTAGCCTCTAACATTTCTTCTTTGGTATTGGATTTCATTGTCTCAATGCTCAACTGTGAAAGTTGCTTTGAGGATTGGATGGCCAAGGCAATTTATTTGGCAATTGACATTTTGATTGGATTAGCCATGCCCAAGCTTTCAAAATCCTGGGTTTGTAGGCCATATAAATAAATAAATAAATCTCAGTACTGTTTGAGCAAGTACAATACGGTATAATCTCCTAAAGCCAATCAGAGTCATGCATGTCTGTCAATATCCAATCTTTTGGATGAGATTTTCAACCCACATTATAGTTGCCATGTGGATAATAACAACCTAATGTTTTTACAGAGATTATATCAAATTCTTTCTCCAAATTCCCTATGTAAAGATAGTGTTTTCTTCTGCAAAAGCAACATTTATGAGCTAGTGCTGCCATATCAACAGCTATGAGGAGCATATATAATTTTGGGGTTTATTATTTGTTGAATGCTGACAGTATTCTTGGTGCTATACAAAGTGCAGAAGAGGATATGATAGTTTCCTCGAGCATTTTAATCGTTACAGGCCACTCCTGCTCATGTTGAATAGCATTTATTTGAGAGATCCCCATTGGGACTAATTGTACAAGCAATGATTAGAGTATGTTTTGTCATAACTTTTTGTTTTTAAAAAAGGGCTTTTTGGCTAAAATAAAAATGAATACAGAACTTTTATTTTGATTAAATGTTTATTTACATATTTGGTAATGCAAAAAACCAAAATTTAACTTTTTTTTTCTGTTAACTAATTTTGAATGGCATTTTTTTCCTTTTTGGTTTTTCATTGAGAACATAATTTTCAGGGGAAAAAACAGAACATTTTATACATTTCCCCACTATCTAGTAACTGCTACTCTTTGTGAATAAAGGTTACAGAATCAGGCTTTTAGGAAATGAACAAAGACAATGAGTTAGTGTACTGTGATTTCTCAGTGTGAATGGATGCAGGATATACAAAGTGTGCCACAATACATAGTGCAAACATTTTCAAAAGCCAATAGTTCCCCTTTCCTATTGCTGTAAACCTCTTACACATACTCAGTTTTTTGTATGAGGATACTGGAATAGTTTCTTGCGGTGAGCTGTCCCAATTTACTCAGATTGAAGTACCACTGTGTGTGTGAAGTGGTGGGAGGAATCCTTTTCAATCTCTCACGTATGATAGTGTTGAATTAAGATAACAGTATACCTGTTACTGTGGGTTACCATAGCACAACTGTTGTTAATTCTCTAACACCTCCACGAAGGCTTCTTTGGAGGCTTTCATGAAAATTATTCCCCTTTGCTGGAGAGACATGTATATTCCTGTTGGCTTTTCCTACTGTTGTGACATGTCTCAGTAAAATATGTTTTAACTGAAACGGCGGTTATAAGTATTTACATGTTTCGTGGCTTACTTTTATTTTTAAGATCTTTTTATCCTGTTTCAGAAGAGGCTTATTTGTTGACATAAATTAATTTTGCCATATTAGTGGACTCTAGCTTACTGTCCTTTCAACTCGAGTGTGCATATTTGGCTGTGGAATCTGTGGCACAGAGATACTATGGTGGTTGGTGCTATATAAGTACCATAGATAGACTCACTGTATTGCTGGAATGTGATCTGGCTCTGCCTCTGCCTCTTGCTGGCTATACTTCTATCTGATTAGTCAGGTACCTTTAGCCACTACTCTTCTATCATTGAGAGCCTGGGTCTCTGTTTAACTACAGGCAGCCACACATTCATTTTACTTCATGTGATCTCCACATTGGTTTCTTACAATTGCAAACTCTCTCTCCCAAACTCTCTATCCTGCTGTCCAATGTAAAAGTTTACTTCATCTGTCAGATCCATCTGTCTCCACAGTGCTGGCTCCAACAGTACTTTCTAGGCTGCCAGCCCAGTTGGCATTTCTGCAAGCATCTCCTTTACAGATAATGATGTAATTGCTTTTTGGTTTGTGAAAGATGACACAAAGAATACTTAGATGAGCCTTCAGTTTGGGGGTAAGAGGAACGGCTTAGGAGACTTCCTCTTTGGAACAGGTGGGCGAGATAAATTATATAATTTTCCCATAGTAGGCAAGGACCATGAGAATATAAGAAACATTTGTGTAATGATATCTGTAGTATTTTAGATTGACTCATCATCAGTGTGACTAAACTGCCTATTAGCATTATTAGATACTTACAAGTGATCATAAAAATACTCTAGACCAACCACTTTGCATTTTCAAAATAATGGAGAAAGTCTCTCCTGTTTTTGCAACTAATCAGAAGCAAGATATAAATAGTATTTAATTTCTGATCCTTAGGAAATTTCAAATCAGATTTTCTCTACTGAAGTTGCTGAAACCTACTTTCACTGTTGTTCAACAATGATTAACTCAAAGAGCTAGCAGCAAATTTTCCATCTTGAAATCTAGAATCACTTCAAGTTGTTGAAGGAGATGGCCTAGAATAACAATGGAAAAAGTTCATGATTCACTAGCTACTCTGACAAAGCATCATATACACAGGAAGTGAGCAAAGAGCCTGTATGAAACAGTGCAAAAGATAAATGAGGGAAGGAAGAGAACATTAACTTAATAGTGACTTGGCATTAGATAGAAATTCACAAAGGATGAAATAGACCCCTGTATAAATTCCCAGGGATAAAGGCCAGCACAAAGGGTAGGTACCATTTAAGTCCTCCAAATAGGGTTTAAGTTGGACTTATGTAGGGCATAAACCTTGTGCAGGGTGACTGCACAGTGGAGAATGTCCCCAAGAAGAGGCCAAAGAGGAAGTCATAACACTGGCAGAGAAGAGTCAGACAAAATTTTGTGGCAAACAGAAGATGTGGCAGGTAGGAAGAGTCCAAGATTTAAAGTATATGTCAAAATTATTTAAATGTTTCTCAAATTTTCAAATCAGTTTTGTTGCTCATCAGCTGACTAGGATGATGATTCAATAAGATGGATGGAACAGTTCACTGACATCCTGAATTGCCCTCTGTCACTTGGTGATAAATTTGAAACAGAATTAGCTCAGGCACCAAAGGGAAATGTACGCACATACCTCACAGCAATAAGTAAGTGACCTGGATAGCAAAGATAGCAAGAGTTAGTTGGATTTCTTATTTTGTCACCAAAGAACAGTATGCTAAAAGGCACATGAAGGGATAGCATCATCTTGAGGCCAGTAGGAGGGAAAAGGTATTATGGAGGACAGATGATGGCTTGACAATGAGCTATCAATAACATACTTAATATAATCTGGTAAGAGGTACAAACAGAAATGAGGAATCCCTAATAGACTTCATAGATTCCGTGCTCTTCTGCTTTTCTAGAAAGCTGTTCTTGAAATAGTTTTGTTTTAGGTAGGGGCTTGGAGAGGTTGGTGGGGAGAGGAGGTGGTTAATGCTGTGAAATAGTGGTACAAATTAATCTGTGGTGTAATTGTTCTGGGACTTGATAACTATTGTATGTGTGGGATTCCATCTGTGATAGAATCCCACACAATGACAGATGGAACCCTACACAGACAATAGCTATCAAGTCCCAGAACAATCAGCCATCAGGTAATTTACTGACTGTGATACAATAGTCCCTTGGAATAGGAGGAGTTTAGAAGATGAACTGTGATATGGTCCAAAGAGTTACCAATGACAAACTAATCACTCATCTCCTACTGGGAAGTGTTTAGCCAGGTAGAAGTTAAATCTTCACTGGACTTTGCAGTTACAGAATTATGGTCCAGATGTTCATGTTCTTGGACTTCCTAAGCTAAATAGAAATACATAGTCCCCATAGGGTGACCAGACAGCAAATATGAAAAATCGAGATGGGGGTGGGGGGTAACAGGAACCTATATAAGAAAAAGACCCCAAAATCGGGACTGTCCCTATAAAATCAGGACATCTGGTCACCCTAAGTCCCCATCATCATGGGACACCTACAAGCTTGTGACATCTGCTGGCAGGAGGAAGGAAAAATATGCTGTAACACTGCATTGGCAAGGAAATAGGGTCCAAGTGCCTTCTGAGGAAAGTGGAGAGTGGGAAGTCTGGCACCATCACATTTTTCTGAGTGTGGACAATGTTCACCTAAGGGGACAAACCTTTGGGGTTTCATTAAATATAACCAAGTATCAGAGGGGTAGCCGTGTTAGTCTGGATCTGTAAAAGCAGCAAAGAGTCCTGTGGCACCTTATAGACTAACAGACATATTGGAGCATGATGCATCCGACGAAGTGGGTATTCACCCACAAAAGCTCATGCGCCAATACGTCTGTTAGTCTATAAGGTGCCACAGGACTCTTTGCTGCTATTAAATATAATGACAAACTGGCAAGAATGTACCCCATTGTGTCACTCCTGACACACTCAGAACGCTGCGTCTTTTGGGCTCCTGGGTGGCCAGCCAAAGGACAGAGGAAGAGGACTGATAGGAGGAAGAAAGGGAAGGAGATGAAAGCTTTTGTCGAGGGGGTGGGAGAGAAGACTATTCACTGGCAAATTTGCATAGTCGCCAATGTCTCTGATATCAGCCTTGACAAAGTGTCACTGAGACAGTGGAACTGGTACCTCTGAAGTGCATGTGAGTTGTTGCTGTGGAAGCCCTGTTGGCTGGATTAGCTTGGATGAGAGAAACAGGAATCTAGGTGCTGGTGCTCTGCACAAGAACTTCCTCACCTTCTTCCTCCTCAGGTGTATGTTCTCATTAGGGTGACCAGATGCCCCGATATTATAGGGACAGTCCTAATATTTGGGGCTTTGTCTTATATAGGCGCCTATTACCCCACCACCCCCATCCTGATTTTTCATTCTTGTTGTCTGGTCTCCCTAGTTCTCATTGAAGGGAACTGTCCAAATATTGTGGAACCTTTTGTGCCTCAACATTTCATGTGACAACTCATACCCAATTACCAAAGAACCTTGAGGGTCCAACATTTCATCCAACAAACCCCACCTCTCTGCACAGAATCCCTCGGATGCTTTTTAACTAGCAGGAGGAGGGAGAATGTTAACCACAATGTCCCCTTTTCATAATCTTCCCCTTATTCCCCAAATCCCCTCTTTTCTCTCACCTGATTCTTATCTTTCTCTTTCATAGACCATTAAGGTGGGAGGAAAGGGAATATAATGAGCTCTACAGGCATTCTTTCAACTCTAGACATAAGAATGGCCATAGTGGATCAGACCAATGGTCCATCTAGCCCAGTATATGATACCAGTGCTAGATGCTTTAGAGGGAGTGAACAGAACAGGCAATTTATCGAGTGATCCATCCTGTGTCACCCAGCTTCTAGCAGTCAGAAGTTTGCATGAGTCCATGAAATATCCTCTTACTTTTTGTGTTTTACCCATATGGAAATTGAGGAAACCAATGTTACAACTAAAATTTTTAGTATTCAGCAGGTTTCAAAGGAAACCTACAATATATGTTCATTTTGAATGTAGTGAGTGAGACATTAGCTGTGCCGCCCCCACTAACGTCAATGGGAGGAATTTTTTACAGATAACTCCTTGTGTACTGTGCTGAAAATGAACCTCCTACATACTCTGAATATGAACATTAGGCTTTGGAGCATATGTCTTTGGGTATGTTTCCTTGACAGTGATTGTCATTCAGATATGTGATGGCTCAGTAAGCATGCAATTTTTTGCAATTATATGTTAGATCAAATTATTATCCTAAAATAAATGTTCACTTGGCTATTATTAACACAAAAGAAAATGTTAGAAATTGATGTGATTAATTTTCAATTCCATATTATCTTTAATTAACACTCAAGATCATATTTCTTAGTGTGAAAATTAAATTAAAAATTTATAATCAATATAAATGGACACATACATTAAACAGCCATTAGCAGATTTTAACACCTATTACATATTTTTAAAAATTAATCCTATGACACTTCTTTGGAAACATCTTATGTATTTCTAATTAGTTCTTTGACATTTCTAACTGCTGTATTTCAACAGAAAAGAAAGTACATAAAAATCAGTTATTTTAAGTTTGCAATGCAACAAAAGAAGTTTAAATGATGAGATTTCAATTTTCAGTCTTCCGCGATGAAGTGCATTCATCTGTAAATAAAAAATTTAGAAAGCCTTTACAATGACATTATTTTAATAATTTCTAATTAACATTAATGTACTTATACATACAAAGGGCACTCACCCTTTCTTTAGTATATTTCATATATTCATATGTTCGATGGATCAGTAACACAACTATGAAATTTCTTATAAATGTATGCTAATCCAACATCAAGCTTGAGATTTTAATAGCACAAAAGTGAGGAGACTTATATGTGGATGTTGTGAGCTCAATCCTGTTACTATTGGAATAGTCAAAATCCTGTGGGATGATCCTGGCCCTACTGAAGCCAATGGGAGTTTTGCTATTGACATCAGTGGGGCCAGGATTTCACCCTCTGACTTTGGAAGGCCTGGAGCAGGCCCTATAATATGGTCTTGGGGATAAGTATATAATATGTAAAAATAAAATAATTATACTTTATATTCTATAGCACCCAAAATGTGATATAGTGCATATGGTTTACACACTCTAGACCTGTTTAATGGACTGGTACAATGGGTGTGCTTGTTTCTGAGTTGCCTTTGAGGGATTGTTCTTAGATAACACCTCTGTGTAGAAGTGGGCAAAATGGTATTTTGTTTTATTTTTAAACTGTTTAAGTATTTACATGGAACACACACCACAGATGGAGAGAAATTATTTGGGGTTGTAAGGAATCTAAATATTTGTGGGATGGGATGGCATTAAGAAAAGGAACATTTAAGATGAAAAGCAAGGCAACTACCTCACAGTAAAATCTATTAGATAGGGGAGATTATTCCACTAACAAATGCTGGAAGCACCCTCAAGCAAGTCATTTAAAGAGGACTGGACAAAGCATTGTAAAATATTCTGTATGTAACAATTCTGCATTGTCAAAGAGATGGATTAGATGATTTAAAGCCTAATTCAGAACCCACTGACGCTAATGGGAAACTTTTATCGATTTCAGTGGGCTTTGGATCAGGCCCCTAAATGGCTCTCTTACATCTTATTCTAATATGCCTTGGTTATTTTTAAAAAAATAAATCAATAATTAAAAAGATTTGAATCAGGCTATTCCCAGGACACTAGCAGACATACCACATAAATATATGGAACACCACTGGGATACTAGCACAATCACTGGGATCACAAGGAGAACTCTCTTCATTCACATCCTGTGTCCTATGATACTAGCACTTAAGGCATTCATGATGCTGATCTTGCCTCTCTCATACATGAATATGTAAGATGGGTAGACTTGAATTTAATTAGAATTAATCTCTTAGCCATTAGGAAAGCTCTCAGTATCCCTCTCCCTTTCTCTCAACTAATCATCAATTAAGCTATGAGTAAATAAGCACAAAAAAAATTTGATTTCATCCAACAATGCTACTATTATTTTTGCCATCTAGTTATGGTGTTCCACAAATCTGTAAGTTTAGAACAGTCCCATAAATATGTATTTGTGCCCCATTACCCACCTTAAACTTAGTCCTTGGCGAATGTAAAAAGGCTTGATTCATTTTGGAAAAGCATCTGCGTGTTTGCAACATATACAAAGTTAACTGAGATAAATATATGTTCTGAAGGGACTCCGCACCATGACACCCTTGCTCCATCCCTGCCTTCTCATTTCCCTATAGCAGAAGCAACAGCATTCTCTATGGAAATGCGCTTTGCCCTTCACCCATCTATAGATATCTTCACTGGGGATCCACAGCCTTCCTTCTAGTGTCAGGAGTCATTACAGGGCAGCCCCCCATCTCCATGAGGCGCTGCATCTATCCTTTGCACTGTTGGGGGGAGGTTTTGTACTTTCACTCAGATTGCAGTTGATGCTCTACTGCCTTCCTTCTTGTACTAGCAACAGGTAGCAGTACAGGGCTCTCCGCTATTCCTTTTGAATTTCCCAACTTCCTTGTTAAAGATATGTCCCCCCCGCCCCAAAGTGCATCACTCCCAAGATTTGGGGGAACTTCTTGGAAGTTACACTCAGCAGCAGCAGATTTAGATCATGCCACCAAAAAGTAGGAGCTGAGTTGTGAGATTTAACCAATTGGTTTGGGTCAAGTTTTGCATGAATGTTAGGACTAGTTTTTATTTTCATCAATCTTTTGCCTTTCCCTACTTACAAAGCCAAGTAAGACTTGGGTTCGTTTTGTTTGAATACTGATTGGAATACCTTGCAGAGGATTACTAGTTAAGGTACCCAGTTTGCAAAGGAGCCCTT
Source organism: Mauremys reevesii (assembly GCF_016161935.1). Lineage (NCBI taxonomy): Eukaryota > Metazoa > Chordata > Testudines > Geoemydidae > Mauremys > Mauremys reevesii. The sequence goes on from NC_052623.1 coordinate 304,771,107, forward strand.
AAAGGACTGCATTTGGTATCTGTAGGCGAGTTTCACTTGGATAAATGCAGCCTGTACTTTAAAAAGTGAAGTGAAATTTCAGTAATTAAATTAAAATAAAAGTTGTTTTAGTCTGCTTTCCCATGTTCCCTCCCCCCACCAACATACACATGTAAAGTTGGTTGGTAACTTTCCAAAAATATAAATACAAAATTTGCAAAAATGTTTATAATCTGATAGTGAAAAGAGCAAAGGAAAAATTAAACACTATAATGATAGTAATAATAATGGTAGTGAAATGGAAAATCATGTATTTTTAGATTTGCCCATAAATTGTAAAATCCATTTAAATGGGATAGATAATTCCATCTGTAAATGAATTCTAGTGCAACTGATTTAAATCATCTCAGTGATGTCTGGAGCTCTTGTTTTTGCATTGATTAGTAAATTAGACTTTTCTCATTTAATCTAGAATTTTAAAGTCTTTATCTGTTCCTGTCTGACTATTGTCGTTTAAGTTCTGACAGTGTCCTAAGCAACACAGACATATCAGATTTTCTGCTTCTGGCATTTTCACTATTCAGTCTTTATACTTTTCCACATAATAACTGCAATAGCTATCTCCTTTTAAAAGGAAAAAAATTATGTGAAAATATTTTACATAAAATTTTAAATGATAAAAATAGTCAGTGAGCAATCTGTTGCAAGCCTGTTTCAGTGTGATGCAGTAAACCTCACAATATATGGCTGGCATCTATCTATACTATTTGAGAATTTTAGGCCGGATCCTGCTTGCAGTGCAAGTAAATCATGTGCAATGAAGATATGCTCTTAAATTATAAAATATAATTTAAAGATAAAAATGAATAATCAGGATAATTGAGGTACTAGAACTGAACTTTTAAATACCTACCTGGAGTAGTTAAACATCAAAACACTATGATAACATATAACATATTCAACTTCAGTGATTACCCATCATGCAGTAGCATCCCCATCCTCAAGAAACTGACTTTCCATCCAATTGTCCCACTACTATCCTATCATCCTTCTCTTTTTCACCTGTAAGCTCTTCAGATGGGCACTTCAGACAGTCTACCTTGACTTGCCTTCCACTAAATCCCCTCTAGCCTGATTTCCACCTTCTGCACTTGGCTGAAACTGCTCTTCCTATGTTCATTAGTGATTTGTTCCTAGCCAAGACTTGCAGCCTCTATTTTGTCGTCTGTTCTTTCGCAAGCTTCCCATGTTCTGTTTTTCCTTGGCGCCTTCTCCTTCCTTAGCTTTTGAGGCCTTCTCCTCTCTTGGCTCTGCTCTTCAGTTCTTTTTTGCTCTTCTCCAAACTCCTGTGTCCTGGAATGGAATATATTTGTTGTTTAATTGATCACTTAATTTTGAAATATACTTGGCTTTAAGAAAATAAGCCAGTTTTATAGACAGAGTGCTGAAAACTTTCTTACCCAAATCATTTTTTTTTGTTTTATCCTATAGCGGTGTGTGTATTTGAAGGTAGAACCTACTTCGAAGGACAGAGAGAAACTGTGTATTCAAATTCAGGGGACTGTGTTCTTTTTGAGTGCAAGGTAAGAACACCATTGATGGGACACTTTTCTTTCAATAAATCTGTTTAAAATGTCTTATAAGGTCCCGATGAATAAAAATGTGTATGTATCTACTGTGAAAAGTGACTTTTAAAAGGGCATCCAGGGGTTTCTATGCTTACTGTGTCCAGCTGATTTCCACATCAAATTTTACAAATCAATATTTTTTCTTATTGCCAACCCTGAAAATTCAACCTGGGATCTCACAGTTGAGCTGGGTTCTTTTTTATGTCTTATACACTATCATCAGTAATAAATATCCTGCAAGCCACATTATGCTCTCTTTTATATCTGTGCAGCCCTATTTTCTCCAGATTATGTGCTCAGCTACAAGGGGGTTACACAAATGTAAATGAGAGCAGAATGTGGCCCACAAGATATTTCTTGCTGGCAATGATGTATGAGAAGGAAAGAATGTCACTTGCAGTTTAGTAATCTATCATTCTACTTGTAAATGGAGAATATTGGATATTGAGTCAGACACACTAAACATCGAGCCTTACAATATCATTTTTACCCAGTCACTTTTCAGAGCAGAAATGCAATTTAAGGGCAAAATGCTACAGTGTGTGTCTACATGTGGAAAGTGCACAAAGAGATACCGAGGTGGAATGCTACTCTGCTTCCCTAGGTGTGGCGCTTGCTATCGGCTAGGGAAATGCATGCTTCAGGGTGGAGCTGAAGAATTGTGTGTGCATTTCTAGTGGGGGAAAGAGAGGCAAGACCTGTCTGCTTATTGTAATGTTGTCTCAGAGCAAGAGAATATACATTCCACAAGGTCTGAGTTGGAAGAAACTGTGCTGTCAAACTGAATGGGAGCAAAGGCTCTTTCTACTCCAGCTCCTTAAAGCTGTGGATGTCAGGTAAATGTGGCAGATAATACTTCAGCCTCAGTGCCATGGCTGGTGCTTCCCCTGAATCTACCAGACCCTTTTCCCCCTCTATTGGAAAGAGTGCATCTGTCCTTGGACCTCACTGTCACCTCCTCCAGCAGGGCATTGTGCCAGAGTTGCTTTCTGTGCCACTTTACTATAGTTTTATGAACTGGTGATTATAATTTGTCAATAAATCTATTTTAGAAATTAGGTCTATAGATGAAGGGTTACATGCTGATGGACTTAGTCATGTGTGAGTAGTACCTTATCTCACTACTAGTCACATTGAAATCAAGGGGCTGGGGGAGGGTGCAAAACCAGCCACCAGAGAAATAAGGTCTGAAGTAATTCTGGAAATATAGCTTAATCTGCCCTACAGTTTTAAGGACTGTGAATTGCTATTTTCAACACAATCCCTATTGGTGATCAATCTGTATATGAATAACAATCATCAAAGTCTGCATGGTGCTGCCTTGTATTTATTGCAGTTAGAAATTATGAGGTTCTATCAATGAACAGTGAGCCAGCACACCTGGCTTGACTCTACCTGCCTATTGGTAGTGGGTACACTTACTTGTCTCTCACTGTGCTCTTAGAAATGTTGTATGGCAACTTTGGTGATAAACATTCTGAATCTCAAGCACTGAAATACTTACTGCTGCCAGGAAAGCAACACTAGGAATGACATCTCAGAGCAACAAATCTACATACTGTCAGATGTGTAGATAAAATGGGGACCCATAGGCAGACGCTATTTTATTACCTACATATTTCTACACATAATAGAATGTAGTTAAAGACCTCTGCTCAAGAGAGACTTGAGAGTGATGGCATAGGTACTGATTTTTTGCTTGTATGCCAGTGTTGATGTTATCAGGGCAGTTTAGGGAATTTATTCTTCTGGATTTTTTCTTGGTTGCTGCAGTCAAGCACATTTTCCCATTCAAATTGGAAAAAAACAAAGACGCTCCGCAACATTTCAGTCACGTTTAGCAATAGACAACATTGTTATAAAGGCCAGTCCTCAGCACGCACACTTACATAAATGTGTTCACTTTTAGGTGGTTTTTGAGTGTTTTGTGTGACATACATTATCAGTCAAGGTCTAGTTTAGTTTGTTACAGGTTCAGGTTTCATTTTGGTTATGTGCCATGGAGTCTGGGAAGATCAGTCAGTGAAGACTGAGCAGTGGTTTCTGATGAGTTATTTTCTCATCCTCATTTTTGTCCTAGGAAAATAATTTTAAATGAAACACCAACTATATAACAATAATATATGCAATGTGTTAGGCACTATCCACACACACAGCTTTATAGTCTAAGAAAAATTCTGAATGCTTTTCAGGAAGGTGTTGTGCTGCTGTGATTTGTGCCTTTGTGTCTCCAAGACTACATCATTGCAATGCACTCTACTTGGGGCCATTTGTAAACTAAAGCTGGAGCACAATATAGCAGCCTGCTTGTTAAACCAGGTATCTTACCCATGAGCATATTACATTTATTCTCTCTGATCTCCACTGGCTGCCTGTGGATATACAGGCGGGATTTAATGTACTGGTTTTGACCTCTGAAGTGCTAAATGGCCTGGCACCAGTCTATCTGAGAAACACTCTCCTCATGAGATACCACTGCCTCTCCCTTGGGCCATACGGCCACAGTTGAGATCAGACAGGGTACTCAGGCTAGAGATCCCTTAAGGTAAAAGAAAGGAAGCTGCTAGCATGGCATTATTTGTGCAGTCCCCTTGGCTGTGATCCCCTGCAGTCTGTAAGAGAACTAATTTGTTGACCTTCTAGGCAGGATTTCTGGAGAAGCTTATGAGGACAGGGAAGCTGCATGAGGATAATTTTGGGGAAGGATGAGGAATGTTTCCTTATTTTTCATTTACTAAACAGGTGTGGTTTCTGCTATATAGTGGAGATGTCTGCTGGTTTTGTTAAGTTTAGTTGTGATTTCAAATTGTCAAAGGTACCTGGAGTTTGAGATTGGCACCTTTTGCTGTCTGTCTGTTATAAATCTAAATGCATAAATAAAATAAAGGCATTATTCAGCCGCATTTGTTATCTCCAGTATTGAATAATTACCTTAATTTAATAGGACCACAAAATGCAGCGCACTACAAAATCGGACTGCCCAACCTTGAACTGCCTAGATTCTCAACAAATCTCCTTGTCTCACAGTTGCTGCAAAGTTTGTAAAGGTAAGAAAATAGCAGGATCTGCCTGTGCTCAATGAAATGTGCAGTATTTATCATTTTATTATTTTGTATAGTTTTGGAGTAAAACATCTTTTTCATTACTGGAGATACTATAAAACTGAATAGATAATGTACACATCAAGGAGTCTGAAAACTTGTTTGAATGAGGTGTAATAATGTAAATTTTGTTGAATGGGGCTGGCAGCATTCCTGTATTTCATACAAAAGAGAAATCCTAAGGGATTATAAATGATTGATGTCACCATTTTAAAGTGCTTCATTTATGCATGCACGCACACACAGATCCCTAAAGGCCCTTCTGCAGTGGACATGTGCTTTTCAGATCTATAGAAAATTAGAGTAAATTTGTATCATTTTCCCCTCGTAGCACTTTTAGATTGCCTTCTGAATATAGAATCAAAAGCTTTGGGAACTATACTGTACTGCACCTCTTACATTTTTACACATAGGCCAAACAGATGGAATGTGCCTGGACTTTCAGTGCAAGGATAGAGATGTAAAGACAGGGCCGCCCAGAGGATTCAGGGGGCCTGGGGCAAAGCTGGGGAGCTGCGGCGCTTGTACTCACTCAGCGGCGGTCCGGCATTTCGGCGGTGGGGAGCCCTTCAGTCACTCCGCGTCTTCGGCAGCACTGAAGGGCACCCTACCACTGAAATGCCGCCGAAGACCCGGAGCAACTGAAGGGCCCCCCCCCGCTGCCAAATTGCCACCAAAGACACAGACTGCCGCCGGGCCAGGGCTTGCAGGGCCCCTGCAGGGCCCAGGTCCTGAGGCAAATTGCCCCACTTGCCTCCCCTCCTGGGCGGCCCTGTGTAAGGAACTGCCCAGGGCTCTGTGCCGTACTGTTATAGTACAGGGTAATATTGGTATCCTCCCAGCCGTGAGCAGCTGGATCTTCAAAGCAGAAAGTCTGTTCCTATTTCTCCAGTAGTTAAACTGTGATAAACTGAGTTATGGAAGGAAACAAGCCATCACACTCTTTGGTTTGGCTTAGATACACATTGATTTGGGGAATACTGGAGACATGCAAGTCGTGCATGCTACACAGACACAAACAATATGATTAATGACATCCAGAAGAGAGAGAAGACTAAAATGGAAGAAAAGAACTTAACAGAAGTGTGCTAAGGTCTTGAGGTCTAATCACAGTACAAAGGGATTTTTTTTCCTGGTAAAAACTTACAGTAAATCTTAAAAAAAAAAAAAAAAAATCTGCACTCATTGAGCCTGGATACAAGCTCAATAAATCTAATAGTTGATGGATTTAGTGCTTGTTTCTGAACATTTTCAATCCTGAATGGATCATCCTAGCCTAGTCTCTCATGAGCTATGGATCTTATTCTTAAAATTATACTTTGATACAGTATTAATCTGCAGCACATATTCTCCTATATTGGTTTGTAGTTTGTGGAGATCTATTGATCAGTGAAAGATTGTACACTTACTGTTCTGTAATGCTAAGGTTCTGATACAAACTGTTAAAAGCCAGGACATCCAAAACTAAAAGCTGACACTTTGTCCTTATTTCAGGCTTCTGTGAGGAAGAAAAAAAAATAGGACAAAGGGTGGCCTCTGCCGTTTGTCAGCTCTAGAGCCAAATACTGGTCTTGATGTGCACAGCACTCCATCAGTATCAATGGGAGTTGTGAGATGTGCTGAGAGCAACGAATGGCCCTTAATGTTGTTTAAAATGTCGGGATTTTTGCTCCTGAATTTCCTGTTTCACATAATAGCAGTGTGGTAGTTTAAAAATAAATAAATAAATGGGAAGTTGTGAAATGCATGTACGCTACACAACAAACCATGCCGTGGAGGGTATTAATGTAGTCCTTTTAAAAAAAGTGTGAGTCTCAGTTACCATGGTAGGGACATGAAGTTAGTATCGTTATCATATCAGCAGTTCAAAGTTCTCTCTGCCTGTACTGTTTTTTTTTTCTCCTCCGACCATGGTCTGCCTGGCTCTTACGCCTTCAGACTGAGCTCATGCATGCAGAGACACCCCCATCCCCACAGGCCAAAACAGCAATGACCCCCCACACCTCTGACTATGCCCTCCAAGCAGATTCTAATTTTTTTTCTATTTTAAATGCAAATATAAACATTACTGAAAAGATGGGGGATGTTTCATTAACAAGAAATGACGCAGCAGGCAAGTGGAGTTGTAGGGAAAGATCTTTATTGAGCATGAATATAGGTTTCTCCTGGTGACAGCCTCACCCCAGCTTGCACTACTTAGCCATTCCTGTCGCACCAAACTAGGTCCCTCCTGAACCCTTATCAGTTCTGTTCATTGTACTGTGGGAGCCTTGTGCAAGGAAGCAGGGACTGAAAAAAGAATAGTAAAGATTACTGTTTGGCTAATCCTAATACTGATTTTTTTAATAAGTCTAGAGAAATTAAATCACTGAAAATAGTAATAAAAAGTAGGGCTGTCAATTAATCGCCATTAACTCACGCGATTAACTCAAAAAATTAATTGTAATTAATCGTACTTTTAATTGCACTGTTAAACAATAGAATACCAATTGAAATGTATTAAATATTTTGGATGTTTTTGTACATTTTCAAATATATTGATTTCAATTACAACACAGACTACAAAGTGTACAGTGCTCACATATTTTTATTACAAATATTTGCACTGTAAAATGATAAAAAAAAATACTGTTTTTCAATTCACCTCATACAAATACTGAAGTGCAACCTCTTTATCATGAAAGTTCAGCTTACAAATGTAGATTTTTTTTGGTTTTGTTTTTTGGTTACATAACTGCACTCAGAAATGAAACAACGTAAAACTTTAGAGCCTACAAGTCCACTCAGTCCTACTTCTTATTCAGCCAATTGCTAAGACAAACAAGTTTGTTTACATTTACATTTGTTTACATAATTCTGCCCCCTTCTTATTTACAATGTCACCTGAAAGTGAGAACAGGCATTTGCATGGGACTTTTGTAGCCGGCATAGCAAGGTATTTATATGCCAGATATGCTAAACGTTCGTATGCCCCTTCATGCTTCAGCCACCATTCCAGAGGACATGCGTCCATGCTGATGATGCTCATTTTAAAAAAAATGTGTTAATTACACTAGTGACTGAACTTCTCGGGGGGGGGATGATTGTATGTCTCCTGATCTGCCTACCCGCCTTCTGCCATATATTTCATGTTATAGCAATCTCAGATGATGACCCAGCACATGTTCATTTTAAGAACACTTTCACAGCAGATCTGAGAAAATACAAAGAAGGTACCAATGTCAGATTTCTAAAGATAGCTACAGCACTTGACCCAAGGTTTAAGAATCTGAAGTGCCTTCCAAAATCTGAGAGGGATGAGGTGTGAGGCATGCTTTCAGAAGTCTTAAAAGAGCAACACTCTGATGCAGAAACTACAGAAATTAACCTTCTGCTGGTGGCATTTGACTCAGATGATGAAAATGAACATGCATCAGTCTGCACTACTTTGGATCATTTATTGAGCAGAACCCATTAGCAGCATGGATGCATGTCCTCTGGAATGGTGATTGAAGCATGAAGGGACATATGAATCTTTAGCACATCTGGCATGTAAATATCTTGCGGCGTTGGCTACAACAGTGCCATGCAAACAGCTGTTGTCACTTTCACTGACATTGTAAACAAGAAGCAGGCAGCATTATCTCCTGCAAATGTAAACAAACTTGTTTGTCTGAGCGATTGGCTAAACAAGAAGTACGGCTGAGTGGACTTGTAGGCTCTAAAATTTTACATTGTTTTATTTTTGAATGCAGTTATTTTTTGTACATAATTCTACATTTGTAAATTCAACTTTCATGATAAAGAGATTGCACTACAGTATTTGTATTAAGTGAATTGAAATACTATTTCTTGTTTTTTACAGTGCAAATATTTGTAATAAAAATAATAATATAAAGTGAGCACTGTACACTTTGTATTCTGTGTGGTAATTGAAATCAATATATTTGAAATATAGAAAACATCCAAAATATTTAAATAAGTGGTATTCTATTATTCTTTAACAGTGCGATTAATCATGATTAATTTTTTTAATCTCTTGACAACACTAAAAAAAAAGGTGAAAAGGTGGTGCAGCCCAACTGTACAAAATATTGTTATATTGTATGAAAATTATATGGAAGCTTAAAATCACCCATAACCTGTTTGAATTCATCACAGTAAAGAACAGACTCACCAACTATAGCAATACAGTTGGATTTCAGGAAAGCAAATTTGGGGAATTAAGAAATCTACTGAGTGAATGGGAAGACTCATTTAAAATCCACTATTTGAGAGAAAGCTAGAGGCTCTTATTAAAAATACATTAAAAAATCTCTCTTAAAAAGATGAATGCAAGAAACAAGGAGCCAATGTGACTTCAAGAGGAGCTGGTAACAATAAGATTAAAAAGGAAACGTCATTGAACTATCAAGAGGTAGCACTTATACAAGACTATTCAGTCAGTTAGGGCTTGAAGGGAAAAGATAAGGGCAACAAAAAAGTAAACTAAGTTAATGTTAGCCATTCAGGGAATATGAATGGGTTTTACAAATATACCTAGGGAACAATAAGTGCTTGGAAGAAAGCAATCCCATTAGTAAATGGGCTGCTGAGTTACTGAGCAACTTCTATAAATTCCAACTTTAATAAGAAAAATGAAGAAGAAAGTTGAAGATCCTGTAAAAATAACCATTGACAAAAAGAAGGTAAAGGGATTTAAATATGTTACCTAACAGACATCAGATGATAATAGCTTCTTTTCATCACTGACCTGGAGTTGAACTTGAGGCCAAGAGATGACAAGCTCTGTAGCCTATACTACTCCCCGGAGATGCTGCACGCCTAATATCAAGGTAAATTGTGTGTCTCCTAAGAAAAATAGTTTCCTGAATAGGATTCTGTAGCCTAACAGAGAAAAGACTGGAATATATTCAACAGAGAATATGTTTTATCTTTGGATTCTTTTTAAGTAGGCTTGAAAATCATACTTCTTTTTTTATAATTTTGACGGATTATGTAGAAGTTTATTTTTAAGCATTTAGTTAGTTCATTTTAAATTTTAACAGTTGTGTGAAATTCTGGGGATGGTGGTGTATGTTTGTGTGACAATAAATATTTAATGACAGACATCTAAATTAAAAAACTTAAAGCTACCTAAGTGGAGCTCTGCTCCAGCTCCACTGTCTGTCTCCCGTTTTATACACATTAAGGTAGGACTCTAAGTTCTCAAGCTGCATTTTTCTTTCTTTGCCTGCCTGTAAATTTTGATTTTGGATGGAAATATTTTTTCATCAGTTTGGGCATGTATGGTGAAATCAATGGTCACTGACACTGGTACAAATCGAATCCTTTCAAGCCTATTTTTAACAATCACTTTTGTTTTCATACAGGCCATAACTTTTGTTCTGAAGGACATAACTGCATGGAGCATTCTGTCTGCAGAAACCTAGAGGACAGGGCTGTGTGTAGCTGCCGAGATGGTTTCAGAGCCCTTCGAGAGGACAATGCCTACTGTGAAGGTAACCCATTGTGAAGATGTTCAGCTGTATAAAGTACAGTGGATTACTGCACAAAGAATGTATTAATTCACACGTTTTCAAAGTGATGGGCCCATTAAATGCAGCAAATTTAATTTTCAGAATATTAATCAGCTAAAATAATTATCTTTCAAATTAAGAATTTTTTTTAAATCCCTGATCAGTGTCAGTTATAAGTTAATATGGCTAAATTCTTGAATTTGAAGCAATACTTCCACTGCAAAATCTGTTCTCTTTTCATCAATCAGATACTCAGATAACCTAAAAGTCACACATTAGAATAGCTTTTAGTTGGTACACATTTTAATGTAGCTTTTGGTGGGGATTTTATTTTGCCACTAGCTCATCCCTTCCCCCCCCCCCCCAATATAGTAAGTGGACAGTATGGACCAGATTCTAATACCTTTACTCACATTGTGTAAAAACTTACTATTTTAACAGTCCCACTGATTTAAAATCAATGCCCCACTTACCAGATAGAGGCAGACAGAGGCAGTTTCTATAGTTCAAATTTTAACATGCTCATAAAATTCTAATAAAAACTTGCTGTAGCAAGATATGTGCCAAATATCACTCTGCTTTCATGTTGCTTCCCTCTCTCCTGCCATCCATCTGTGCCTTTCTCATGAAGGCCCTGATTCTGCAAACACTTACAAAACACTTAACTTTCAGTGGGACCGGTCACATAAGTAATGCATAAGTGCTTGTAGGATTACGGCCCTTAGGTTGTAAGGACTTTGGCCCAACTTTGCAAACAATAATGCATATAATTTTATTTTAATGAGTAGTCCCATTGACTTTAGTGGGACTAATCACATGTAAAATTAATAATGTGCATAAGAATCTGCAGGATTAGACTACAATTCTATTTCACAGAGACCACGGTTTAATGTTTACTCTAAGACTAGCACAGCATTTTGTGACCTATTGTCTTGAGTAGAGCGTTAAGTCACCCAGGAGCAAGTCCTGCTCCTCTCTCCATGGCCTTGCGGAGATTGGCTGCAGAAGAACCCATATAGGTTTTTTTATGTAGGTAGAGAATGATGCTGGGACATAGCACACACAGTCTTTGTAGGTTAGGTAGGCGTTGAGGTCCTGTATCTGTAACTATATGGATCCACCATCTATTTCCCAGTTGAAAAGACAGTGCAGAAGCTGTGGGGAATACTGTCGGCCTGAGGCTTTAATATTGGTTTCAGAGTTGCTCTACTCTACAGCCTGTAAGGGAGAGAAGAAATCCTGATCTCTGTGGATCTCCCCAACACACAGTCTAGTTAGAGCCTGTTATATTTAGCAGTTGCTCCTCACATACTATGTGAAAAATGAGAACCTTATCCATGATCCCTTCAGTGAAATGGTTTGAATGGTTTGGGAACAGCAGATTTTCATCGCTAGGGCCAAATGCAGCCTGCTGTAAGTAGATGCATCTTCCATTGAGTGAATTGCAGTTGTAGCTGTTTGTGCAAGTGGTTTTTGGAGAGTTTCTTAGCATGAATGAATTTCTGAAAATTCATTTGTAACTAAGGGTATGGCTACACTATGAAATTAGGTTGATTTTATAGAAGTCGATTTTTAGAAATCCATTTTATACAGTCGATTGCGTATGTCCACACTAAGTGCATTAAGTCAGCTGGGTGTGTCCTTACTACCATGGCTAGCATCGACTTACGGAGTGGTGCACAGAGCTATCCCACAGTTCCTGCAGTCTCCGCTGCCCATTGGAATTCTGGGTTAAGCTCCCAATGCCTGATGGAACAAAAAAATTGTCGCGGTTGGTTTTGGGTACATGTTGTCAGTTGCCCTTACCTCTATGAAAGCAACGGCAGACAATCGTTTTGTGCCAGACACCAGGGCGATTAGAAGAGCACAGCAAGGCACACTGCACATCAGAGAGGCTTTGAAAACCAGTTTCATGACTGGCCAGGCTTCGGTGTGACAGATGTGTGTGTTTTTCCTTGATGCAGACCCGCCACCTTTGTTGATTTTAATTTTCTGTAAGCCAACCACCCTCCCCCCTTTGAAATAAAGTAACTATTGTTTTGAAACCATGCATTCTTCCTTTATTAATTAAAAAAAATGAGATAACAGAAAAGGTAGCCCAGGTGGGGTGAGGGAGGAGAGAAGGACAAGGCCACACTAAAAATCAAACTGTTTGAATGACAGCCTTCTTTTGCTTAGGCCATCCTCTGGAGTGGAGTGGCTGAGTGCCCGGAGCCTAACACCCTGTGTTCTTGGGCATCTGGGGGAGGAGGCTATGGAACATGGGGAGGAGGGTAGGCAGTTATACAGTGCATGCAGCGGGGGTCTGTGCTATTGTTGGCTTTCCTGCAGCTCCAACAGATGATTCATCATGTCTCTTTACTTTGCTCCCCCATTAGTGTCAACATCGCGTCCTGCCTCCACTCTTCGCACTCACTTAATTCTTTCCTGGCTTCTGCCACTGAATGCCTCCATACATTCAGCTGTGCCCTATCAGTGCAGGAGGACTGTATGAGCTTGGAAAACATGTCATCACAAGTGTGTTTTTTTTCACCTTCTAATCTGCGATAACCTCAGAGACAGAGATGATGGGGGAGCGTAGAAACATTCTACGCTCTACAATTCTGGGGGGGACTGCATGGTCACCTGTGCTGCTGAGTTTGCTACGCTGACCAAACAGGAAATGAAATTCAAAAGTTCCCAGGGCTTTTCCTGTGTACCTGGCTAGTGCATTGGAGTTCAAACTGCTGTCCAGAGTGGTCACAATGGAGCACTCTGGGATAGCTCTCGGAGGCCAATACCATTGATTTGCGTCCGCACCACCCCAAATTCGACCCAGCAAAGTCGATTTTAGCGCTACTCCCCTTGCCGGGGAGGAGTACAGAAGTCAATTTTAAGAGCCCTTTAGGTCTACAGAACGGGGTTGGTTGTGTGGACGCATTCATTTTTAAATCGACCTAACGTGGCTAAATTCGACCTAACCCAGTAGTGTAGACCAGGCCTAAGTGTGACTTCACACTGATTAACAATCTGCCTATGTGCCTTCAGAAAACCCACAAAGTTTGGTACAATGAATAACATGTGCTGATTATTTAGGCCAAGTCTATGCTACAAAATTACATGAGCATACAGCCACTGCAGTGATTAAATCACTTACTGTGTACACACTTGGCTTCTTGAGTTGGCAGTGTGCGTCCTCACCAGGAGTGCTTACATTGATTGTATTGTCAGTGTCAGGCACTGTGTAATGGCTTCTGAAAGCCAGTAACAGTCAACAAAAGCAATGGAGTGTCTCACTCACACTGTGTTGACCAAATTACATTGACTGTGATTGTGTGCTGCTCGGGGAGGTGGTGTTACTAAATTGGTGTAGAGAGGCACTTACGTCGGCAGGAGCCAAATTTAAGTGAAGACACTGCCACAGCTAGGTCAATACAAGGCAATTTACATTGACCTAACCCTGTAGTAGACTAGGCCTTAAACATAGAATATAATTAATGACTGGATTTATCTTGCTGGGGAGACTTACCTGCTAGAAAAACCTAATACTGATAGGTGCTGATTCAGCAACTCTTACTCATGTTGAGACCAATGGGATTAAATCCATGACTAATCTTTACACATGCAAGTAAGACTTGTGGGATTGGGCCCTTACTAAATAAACATCCTAGACTCAGCCTGGATTATTTCAATGATGCTTAATAGTTTTAGTGATTCTCAATTTCCTACCAACTGCAGTTTTTACTGTTTGTGTATTTGTTTTTATAGTGCATTATTTTATATTAACATGAAATATGCCCTGGTCTTCTCTTTGGGATTTATTCTTCCATTTATCGGCCCACATAAAACCAGCTAACATTAAAGGTAACTAGCAGATCTCCAGATACATTCCTTCATCCCAAAATTTTCCACTAGTACGTACCTCTTTTTTTTTTTGTTTGTTTCTAATAAAAATTCTTACCCATATGTTGTATTGTCTCAACTTATTACAGGGCAAGAGAAGCATCAAACACTATATTAAAGTTGGCTAGTACATTCTGCCATAAAAAAACAAAATATGCAACTTTTTAAAAGGAGTTCTAGCACTTCCATCATTTGCAGAAGATTTTGAAATTTGGCAAGAAGATAGTCGTGAAGTTAGAGATGTGCCTTTTACAAATGGCCTCATGTAAATCCATTCAGGTTTGGATGAGTTATAAACGGTTCACAATTACCATGTTCTTTGTGTGTGTGCGGGGGGGTTGTTTTTGTTTTTGAATAATTCAGCTTATCTTTGACTACATGCTAAAAATTCTCAACGTTCTATAGCACTGAGCATGCACCAGCCTAACAACATTATTTCACACACAGCTCAGACCCTGGACATGATGCAGACAGAATGGATCCTGCTGGTGCTTTGTTCAATTTTATGCACTGAATGAGGCAGGAGTCCTGTGGAAAAAATGTGATCATGTAACTGTACTATAACGCATCATGGGACGGCATTAAGGTTGCACAGGCAACCTTAATTCTAGCATTTCCTAGCTTTTGAGTGCTTGACTTTGCAATCTTAATAACCAATATGTGATTTAAAAAATATTAATTGTATATGCAGTTTAGTTGTTTCTGTGTCCGTTTCAGGATATTAGAGAGACAAGGTGGGTGAGGTAATATCTTTTATTGGACCAATTTCTGTTGGAGAGAGAAACAAACGGAAGCTGGTCCAATAAAAGATATTACCGCACCTACCTTGTCCCTATAATTCTTTGTATAGTATGTTATTAGCTGTTTCTTAAAGTCAACATAAATCATGAACATTGTTTCTCATACCAACGTTTAGCCCCCCTTTATGTGAGGTGGGATACTAAATGGGAATGAGAACAAGCCAGTGAGATGAATGGAGCAGTTCACTCCTCTCAGAGCTATTGTTTCAGACTGTATTCATCTCCAAGGGGTGTTGTCATTCAACTGTGAATATCTCATTGAGATGAATGGGCCATTTCACAGCTCTCTGAGCCTCCTGTGCTGCAGATGGATATGTGAAGCCCTGTCCTCACATATTAGGCCCAGATTTGGAGTAGGGATTCTACATCTCCACTCTCCTGTCCCTTCCGGCCTCCAGCTGGCACATGTTCTCCTCAGAGCCCACCTCCTCATGGCTCCTCCAGGCTTACCAGGGACATGGAATGGCAAGGAGGACTGTGGAGCTGGTGTGGGGCTTCAGACCAGCAGGTGGCTATGGGGGTGGTCAGAGCAATAGGTGAGACAGGTGGAATGTCAGAGAAGTTGGAACAGTTTCAGAGCAGTTGGAGGAAATATAAGGGGTTGGAACAGTGATTGAAAATGTGGGAGGGTGTTGGAACAGTGCAGGGAAGAGTGGGATGGAAAGGAAGGGACTTAGAGATGTGAATTGAGGGATGTTGGAGGGGCTTTATTTCTGTCCCTGAAAATACCCCATATCTGTGCCCCCAATATTGGTCCCCCTTTCAAAAAATGACCACATTGACTCCAGATTAGTCCCTACTCTTCCTGTATCCTCTCCCCATATCCTCCATCTGCAGGGTCCATGCTCATGCTGCCCATCTTTCCATGGGGAGAAGGTCTGAGGAGGGAGAATTGAGCTGTGCTGAACAGCTAGCCAGATAGGGGATGATGCAGGGACAGTGAAGAAACCAACATGCAGCCAGTGCATTCTGTAGCCAGGGTAATCATTGCCAAGAAGCCAGAGGGAGTGGAAGGGAAGAGCTGGGTTGTGGTACATAAGGATGTTGAGAAATTATTATTTTTTTAATGAAAAGAAATGCACCAAAACTTCGTTAACACAGAGGTAAGGTGGCCCAGTAGTACCTCATGCCCTTCTAAAATGTAGAGTATGTGTAACTTATACCTCAAACAACCAGGAAATGCAAAATTAAGGAGATTCCAGCTCTGCAATGTAACCTTATCTCTCCCCAATTTTAGCAATGCCCCAACATGCCAATAACACATACTAACACTCTACCCTCAGAGATGCTGCAGAGCACATGAGTACTGTAGGACAAAGTCTAACATGTTCTCTGCTACAGTGAAACTTTGGTTTAGTCAGGCATAGCAAATGAGCTACCTACATATGGCCTATACTTAAATACTAAGTCTTTTCAACAAAACCACCCCAGATTTGCACTAAATAACACCACCCTTTCACCAGAAGATTAACCAGAGGATTCCTCTCAGACATTAACTTCTCTAACCCTTGACTAAGCCTTGAAGACTACTGTCATGTTTGCCACCACACTGTTCACAAACTCCATGGCAAGAAGATACCCTTGTGCATCTCCACAAGCACAACCTACAAAATTCTGGGCTGAAATGAGGAATAGTTGGTCCGTCAAGGTCCACATGCACCTCTCTTCATATCATAGTTGCAATTCTTTCAAACTGCTCCAGCTAATTTGCCCACCACGCAATACAGCTATACCTAACACAGTGAAGGCAGCTGGAGCGCATGCAGATAAATGCTGGAATTCAAATCTGTAGAACATAATACAAACAATGGCACATTTTTAAAGTACTTCATATCTAATTATTGTACAATCATAGATTTTAAGGTCAGAAGAGACCATTAGATCATCTAGTCTGACCTCCTTCATTACACATGCCAGGGAATTTCGTCCAGTTACTCCCGTATTGAGTCTAATAAGTTATGATTAACAAAAACATCTTTCAGTAAGGCATCCAGTCTTGATTTGAAGACATCAAGAGATGGAGAATCCCCCACTTCTCCTCGTAGTTTAACCGTTGCATAGCTTATCGAACAATTCCCAGTGGCTATTGCTAGGGATGGGGCAGGGTAGGGGAGGCAGCGGAGATAAGGTTATGTTTCTGGGGTGTTATGAACCTTAACTTTGTATTTATTGGTTTTCAGTGGTTTAAATTTAGTTGTTCACATGCTGGAAGGGCACGAGGCACCACTGGGCAACCTGAACTCTGTATTAGCCAAGTTTTGGGCCATTTTAATATTAATACATAGGCTTAAATGAAAACAAAGTCTCCTGATTCCAGATAACAAGAGACATTTTCTGAGCTTAGATGCTCCTGTGTAAGGACAGGTCTACACTATGGGGTTAAGTTGACCTAAGTTACGCAACTCCAGCTACGTGAATAATGTAGTTGGAGTCGACATAGCTTAGGTCAACTTATTGCGGTGTCTACACCATGCTGGGTTGATGTGAGAAACTCTCCCGTTGACTTACCTTACATTTCTCATTCCGGTGGTGTACCAGAGTTGATGGAACAGCAGTCACTAGACCTGCTAAATCGACCCCCAGTGGATCAATCGCTACAGTGTCAATCCCCAGTAAGTGTAGACATACCCTAAGTCTTTCCAGTTTCTGAAATGAGTCTGAACACTGATTGCCATTGTCTATAGTACAGCTAAACCATGTTTGGCACTGGTTCAGATGCAACTGTTGCTGACACCCATTGATACAGATGGAGAAATTTTCCAGTGTAGACAGGCCTTAGGAGTGTTGTGGTTCAATATCTAAGTCCGTTGAAATCTTCAAATCTTCTTTCTATCCGGTGAGAATGCCAAGAAAGGTGCCAATTATCACCATCCATAGCAATGATTTTGTAATGTGGGTTTGTGAATGTGTTCCTGTTAATGGGAGCTAGAACGAAAGTGAGACAGCCTAATAATTTCACATAGTGCACTGAACAAAACTATAATCTGCTATTTCTCGGGATGCTCAGTCAGGTCTTCCACTTTCCCACCATCTTCAATATTCTCACATTTTAGTGTTCTACATTTTCATTCTGGCTTAAAGTTTAAGCAACAGTACTACAGCTCATTTCTATTCTGGATATAAGGGGTAAAATACAAGCGTGTTATAAAAAACACATTTCCTCATTTCCTCATTTTAACTTTGTATAAGTTAAATTGTTAAAATTGTAACTTTGTATAATCTAATGCTATTTGATTATTAAAATTGTAACTTTGTATAATCTAATGCTATTTGATTATACAATTTTAATTGTTAAAATTGTAACTTTGTATAATCTAATGCTATTGATCACCTTTCTTAACTACTGACAAGCCAAATAAAAGAGAAATTAAATTTTGTGAAAGATAGTAATTAACACTAATTATTTCTGGGATGTTAACTAGTTATAGGAACAAGCTTTTAAGGATTGTGGCATGACAAGGGGAATTCTGCAGAAGACCGAAGAAATCTGATTGTCATAGAATATTTGTAACATTTATATGTGCCTCTGTATAGAGAACTGCAATATTAAAGAGTCAGAGTAAATAATTTTAGCGTGTATTCTGAGCTGTATGAAATTGCAGATTCTTGCAGAAAGCGCAAGACTGGTAGAATAGCAGAAAGGGATATGTTGGCAAAAATTTCATCATGTCCAGGGCTGCCGGCCCTGCTGATCAACTCCTCCCCCTCCCTCCCAGTGCCTCCTGCATGCTGCTGTTCAACAGCGCACAGGAGGTGCTGCGAGGGAGGGGGAGAAGCAGGGACGTGGCATGCTTGGCGGAGGGGGCAAGAAGAGGAGGGGCAGGGTAGAGTGGGAAGAGGCAGGGCAGGGGTGGGGTCTTGGGGGAAGAGGTAGAGTGGGGGCGGGGCCTGGGGCTGGGAGGTGGATGAGCACCCTTGGGGAAAATTAAAAGCTATCTTGGGGGTCTGCAAAAAATGTAATTCAAAATGGGGGTCCTCAGGTTGCTAAAGTTTGAGAACTGCTGTATTAGACTATCAACTGATTGGAAAAAGGCAGGCTTTATTTTTTTTAATTCTGTGATAAAATGTTTCCATTAAAATCAAATAGAGATATTTGAATAGCCTAAAAGAATCAGCTATCTAAATATGTTAAATACTGCAAGTCATTATTGAAGATTGTGGTGCTTGTTACCTCACATAGTTTTAGTGACATTATTGTCCTCCACAGGAAGGATAGGTAGAACTCGGTCCTACTAGGAGCTCTGAAATTATAAAGATTGTCAGTCTGCAGTTGCACCCGGGAGGATTGGTTACATAAATTCCATTTTGTAAGGGGGATGCTGCATTGAAATTGCTTGTAACTAAGATATTGAGATTTCTATCTCCATTAACTGGCAGCGTTTGAGTGATTACCTTGTCAGGTTGGGCTGGAAAATTAATCTAGTTGAAAAGCATGATTTCAAAATCTATATTAAAAAGTAATCAAACATAAAGAAAGGAAACTGCATTTATTTTTCTGGACAAAGGAAATAAATGCCAATTTATTTTCATTGTTATGATACTGGGAATTAGTGGGCTAATGCTAATATGGCAATGTGCCTTACAAAGGCTAGGCCAAATCCTGTTCTTCCCTGAGGCTGAAGTCCGGCAAGGCACTACAGCATGTTCCTAACTATAAGCATGTGAGTTGTCTCATTGACTCAAAGTTAAGTATGTACCTAAAAGCTCTGCTCACTTGAAGTCCAAATGAATAGTCTCATTGACTTTATTGATGGACCAGTTTGAGTGGGTGTGAGTTGCAGAATCATACCTATGGTGTTTGATTTTGCATGAAGGATTTTCAGACTCACCTCTATCATCTTTCTCCAGCCTTGGCTGACATTGCAGTTATGATTAGGATGAAAAAAATGTGGCTATTTATATGAATGGAGCCCACTGGAAACTTTCAAACTCTCAAGCCACTGCCATTAATGAGGCATGCTAATGCCTTAAATGGAAGAGCTTCCCCTTATTGGAGAAACAAAGACTTTTGTAGATTCTATGAAGGCTCTAAATGAAGATCTTATTTCCCATATAAACTACCTAAACCTGAAACATAAAAATAATTGAATATGACCAAACCTTGCTTTGTTTCCAGTTATCAACTATGGGACTGGGGTTTTCAAAGGTGCCTAAAGGATTTAGGTGCCTGCATGATGTTGAATTTCAATAGAAGTAGAGTGCCCAACTCCCTTAGGCTTCTTTGAAAATCCCAGTGTATTACAATAGTTCTAAAATCATTGCTGTGCAGTGGCTGGGTCACCAAGAGCTGAAAAGATGACACAAGTGCCAGATGTTAAACCAAAGGGAAGTCAAAATTAAGATCCCTACATAAAATATGTAAATATAGCGATAGCTATATAGACGTCTATATTATATCATTCTTTAACCATAAGAGTGGCATTGATTTGGACTGATCTGAGATAGCATCAGCAATACCTGTAGAATAGGCAGTAATATTACATTTTATAGCTTCCAAAAGTATGCTGGGTACTTTAGTTGTACAATAAAACAAAGCCCTGCCCAGTCTAATGGACAATTGATGCAAACTGACCCCCATATATGGGTCCTATTCCAGATCAGAGATCCATTGAAGTAGTACTGGATTATGTACACAATATGCAGACAAGGAGTGCTGGAACAGATGAAGACTAATTAATATTTATTATATTTGCCTAGGTAGAATCTGGTATATTTTATATATAAAATCCTCTGTCCTCTTTTCTGTTCTTCATTTTTTTAACCCTTGCTTATTTGCCTGTATTTATCATTGTTTTTGTAGCTCATAATTAGGAAGTTCCAAGAAATGCTATCACAAGTTAAAAAAATTACTGGGTACTCAATTTTTTATTTAAATTTTAAATTTTCTACCCCAACACAGTGTCAGAAAAGATCATTAACTGTTGTTGCAGTCAGGTGCACTGACTGGTGTAATTCACTAATTAATGATATATAACTGCCCTTTCTATTCGCAGTATGCAGTGACATCAGACTACTTATTTTATTTGTAAGTAAAGCCTCCTGCGATGCTGTCATGTTTGACAGATAACAGTATATAATTACTTGTTTTATCATGTATACCTAGTGTATGAATTAATGATAAAATATTAAATAACAAGCAGATGTGGTTTGCAAAGTAGAACATTAAATGATGGCAAGCAGTGTTTGTGTTCACAGACTTCCTGTGTGGGATACTTAAATTTCAACTAGGTGGAGTCTGTGTGATCCAGAAATATTTCTTCTGTCTGGACTAAATATTTCATTTGTTAAAACAATGCCACTTTACACACAAGAGGTAGTAACTATTGGATAGTGTCACCCGATGAACCATCAGTGGCGATTTTTAAGAGCAGGTTAGACAACACCCGTCAAGTCTAGATAATAATTGATCCTGCCATGAGTGCAGGAAACTGGATTAGATGATCTCTTGAGGTCCCTTCTAGTCCTATGATTCTATAAGGCAATATTTGAAGGGACAGATGGGGTCAAGAGACAGTTTTGAGATTAGGTGGAAACCAGTCTGTGCTTGTGTTGTGAAGGGAAGGAGCCAGAGGGGAGTGAGACATTGAGGAGGGCAAAGGATGAGCTGACAGTTAGGGTGAGGGAGATCTAGAGGTGGGAGGGTGTGTCACTAGGGCGGGTGGAGAGGGGATTAAAGGAGAAAAGCAGCTGAGAAACCTTGGCATCAGATATGGAGGAGGAGGGGAGGGGAGGAGGAGATGGTATGGAGGGAAGGGAAGGGAATATGTCAAAAGTAGAAAGGTAGTGCTGTTTGTCAAGGAGTAAGGCGGTTATGGAGAAGAGAACCTGTCTAAAGTGGGGGAAGTCTGCAAGTGTTCAGCAGCACAGAGTGGTGTCATGTGTCATTGTCTGTTTCTCCATGGTACAAAGCAGGTGGGGTGCTGCATGTTGAACCATATGTAATGTATCAGTTACCTTTGAGTCAGTTTAAATTAAACTGTGTTGCAGTAATCCAGCCCTGAGATGGGTAGTATGAATTACAAACTATCTCTTTACCTGTAACACATTAAAAATTATTGCATGGGTATAAAATCTGTAATCCATTCACCCTCCTTTTCTGATTGCATTTGCAGTAATCAGTCATATTTACTCTTCACCATCATGTTCCTGTGATTTTAGCAAGGGAGGGGAAGGCCAGTAATGATTATTTGTTAGCAGGCAAATAAAATTTATGATGCTCTAAGTTTCAAAATACCCTTTTTCCTTCTTAGGTGACTGATAGTGGAATATACAGTACAGCTTTTCTAAGCTAGTTTGCTTGTTTAAATATGAACCAGGATAACATCTGAAACAAGCAAAAATTAACATCTGATGGTTACTCAGTAGTATACATATAAATAATGTTATGCTGTTGTAACGCTGACAGACCCCATTTGTGGCCAGGCGGGATCGTACCTGGGACCTCTGGAGCTTAGTGCATGAGCCTCTACCACATGAGCTAAAAGCCAACTGGCTCTTAGCTAAGGCTGTAGAGCAAACTCATTAATCTCCCCACTGCCCACCCCTAGATGGGCCAGAACACCATACCCAGGAGGTGTGTGGGTTACACTGTCACTTAACTTCCTAATCATCTTACTTCAGTTTTCAACTGACCAGTGTATACATCACGTACACCGCCACTGGAAATGGTATTAACTGGTAACTTTTTTTGGCAGTCTGAGCAGAGAGACCAAAGACTGCATAGAAGTGGTAAGTGAATTACACCCTTAACCTAGAGGCGGTTCCTTCAGGTAAAGATTGAGACTTGTAGATGAGGCTGTGTGGGAGAGCTATCCCATGCTGTTTCTGTTCAGTGGATAAATATAGAGCTTGGTTCTCCAGGGCTGTCAAGCCAAAACCTTTCACAAGCACTAAAATTCACACAGTTATTTTAAAAAGAATAATAGCTTTACCTTCCCATTCAATTCTGAAAAGGGTTATTTTGGTGTCAGCATGATTACTGCAGTTCGGGGGGTTATTGCTTCACATTAGAACACGCACCATATGTTGAGTTGTTGGAATACATTGTAATACATGCTAATTCTAAAAGTTTAGTTATATTTGAATTCATTTATATGAAAAGTTTTTTTTATTGATCAGGCTAATTTATACTGCATCTTTACTCTAGATGCTATTCAAAGAAATATCTTTGGACCTCAAAAGCAGAGTTTGTTGTTAATGCTATTATTTCATGTTCTTCTGTGGACTACTATTCTGGTCCAGCCTGTTCGTCCCCATTTGTAGGTTACCCTGAGAGAGCACCTCTCTCCCTAGGAGATACTTCTGCGGTTGTGAAGAGTGGAGGCACTTGAGCTCGATCCCCACTGGTTTAAAAGGGAGGCAGAGCATTATCCACGAAGGATCCTCAGTTCTGGAAATAATTTCCTTCACTGTACACAGGTGCAAGGCTTCTCTGTTTTGTCTGACTCCTTTGGGGGCAAGGGAATCAAAAGCTAGAGATGCCTCAAGAGGGTCTTTGTTTGTTAACAGGGGTGGTTATGATGATGGTTTGGTCAGGACTGACTTATAGAGCAAGGCTCAAATTCAACTCTTATTTATGGGGTGGCACGGTATAAGTCACTGCAGAATTTGGCCCCAAGGAGGCAAGTCTAATAGGGGGTCTGGGAGATTTTCTCTCTGATTTGTATATGTTTATATAATTTTATACAGGCACCCTAGAGTAGCTGGGTTAAGTGCTTTTTATAAAGTGAATAAAAAGATAGGAGTGCTTATTTCAGCTACTTCCCCTCTAACCAGTTTTCACAGAATTTCCCTTTGTCTGTTCCATTTGGACTCAAGCATGTTGATCTCCATGACGACACTGTCATGCTATATCAGAGTATCTAGTATATCAGAACTGGTAGCCCAGTGTCAAACCACAGACCTAAAGCATGCTAGTTTAGATTGTTCTCAAGAATGTAGAACTGTTGGTGTGATGCATTCATCCTATTGAACTGATTGACTTCAGGATCTAACTGGCTAAGCAATAAGACATGAATGTCCATTAATATGTTAATAGGAGCTTTTGAGAGGAAAAATTAAGATAAATTCCATAGACATTTTTAGGTTTCAAAATGCATTGGGCTTTCCATTGTATTGCGTGAGTCTGTATCTAAAGACGACTAAAGGGCTAAACCAGTGTTTCAATTAGTAACGGAGATAAAAAGACTTTTATTTTGCTGGCTTCTAAAGTGAGCTTTCTTCTTCTCTGGCAAAGTAGTTTGACTTCATTTGAAGCCCTCAAAAGTGGTATAAATTAATGCCCCACATAGTATGCTAGAGTGGGAGCTGATTTATTTGATTTTTTTTGCCACAATACCTCGGTAGTTGATATTGTGTAACTGCTGGTTGTCATTTGACAGTTATCTTGTCCTTTCCCTCTCTCTCTCCCTCCTACTTTTCTGTTGTGTCCACCATTGTAGCTTGGCAGATAGTAAGACTGTAAGTTCTTCATGGAAGGGACTTTTTAATCAGATATGCATATAATGCCTAGCTACAGTAGGGCTTTGATCTCTAATTGGGGCCTCTAGGTGCTACAGCAGTACAAACAAATAAATAAATATTTCCCCATGTTCTTAAATGGGTGTGTGAGAAACAATTTTCTTATTCCACAAGAGTTTTTGAGATTTCAATTTAATTCCCCAATTTGAATCAAGACAAAAAATTGAAATCTTGAAAATTTTCCTGAACTAATAATACAAAAAAAAAAACCCCAGCAACAAGAGGAATTCCACACAATTATAAATTTCAGATCGATATCTGGTCCTCAATGTGGAAACTATGGAAGATACTTCACAAGATCCAGCAGGTCCAAGGAAACAGAGAAATGTATGGGACATACATGTGGATGGCAGTTCAGCCCAACCTGTAAGAAAATCAAGCTTCCCCACAAACAGGAAGGACACAGATTATTCTCGCTGGCGATTCAATACTCAGTATAATCAAAAGAACATTCTACCAGGGACAGGTGGACAACAGACCAGTGTGCTGCCTTCCCAGAGCCAAAACATGAGATGTCACTCTATTGGATAGGCTTCTGAAGTCAATGATCCAGGATCCATTGGTGATGGTTCACACTGGCAGTAATGACAGTGCATTGCAGGATATTTTGCAGATAATAGATGACTTCAGGGAACTTGGAAGTGTGCTGAAGAGGAAGAATGTCCAAATGATCTTCTCTGAGATCGTTCCTGTCCCATAAGGGAAGGAAGACAGAAGGCAGAAGATTTTGGAAGTGAACTGCTGGCTACGTAAACGATGCAGGCACAGGTGTAGTGGAGCCAGAATGCTCTGGAACAGCGTTCCATCACTTTTGCTGGATGGAGGACACTGTTTTGCTCTCAAAATGGCATCCTCTGCTCCCTGTGACCTTGCACACACTGTATGTGCTAGTTCATGGCACGTGGAGGATCCCATTTTTGTAGAGAAAAATGGCATCCTCTGCACAGCATGTCCTTGCATATGTGTGTGAGGTCACATTAGTGGGGACATTCCAGTAGTGTACAGCCCAGTCAGGACTACACTACTGGGTGGAGGGTTTTGGTTTTGTGGAACGTTGATCCACCTTCTATGAGGAGAGGGGCTGTATTGTTTGGATGGCTTCCACTCAGTATAAGGGGAACCAGTCTCAGGAACAGACTGGCTAGAGTAGTCAGGAGGGTGTGAGACTAATAACAAATGGGAAGGGTAAAAATAGGGACGATATGAACACTCAGTTAGCAAAAAACTTAGGTGTTGGGAATGAAATTAATCAAGGAACCGAAGGGCACGAAGAGAAGAAATTCTTGAATTGCCTATACACCACTTCTAGGAGCCTGGGTAACAAACAAATGGAATTGGAATTGCTCATTTATGTGCAAATATTCTATCTACTTGGTATTACTGAAATCTGGTGTAATGATTTACACCATTGGAATGTTAAAATAAATGGTTATAACCTATTCAGGAAGGACTGAGTGAGCAAAAGTGGCAGGGAAGTAGCACTCTGTCTAAAATGGCATTACCTGTTTCCAAATCCCTGATAACTCAGAAGAAAATGATTTTGAATGCTTATAGATCCATGTCCTAACAGATAAAGCACAAGATAGATTATTAGGTGGTGTCTGCTACAGACCACCAAATCACATTAGGGAACAGGATGCCCAGCTCCTTATGCACCTATCTATAATATGTAGGATAAAAGCTGTATGATCATGGGGGACTTCAATTTGAGTGACATATGCTAGAGGTTTCATACTGCTAGTACTAAAACATCCTTGGAATTTCTGAGCATTATAGATGACTATTTTGTACCTTAAAGTGTTGCAGCCAACATTGGGAAAATCTTTTTTTTAGAGCTTATCTTAACAGATAAAGAGGAACTGATCACAGAACTAAAAATTAACGGTAGCTTAGGTACAAGTAATCATGACTTGATCACATTTATAATATGCAAGCAGAATGAAGTCCATACCAATATATATTTTGTGCTGTAATAGGGCCAATTTTACAAAGCTAAAAACAATTATGAGCCAACTCAGCTGGGAGGAATAATTTAATCTGAAAAATTTGAATAATAATTGAGAATCATTTGACAACAATTTATTGGATGCCCAAAAGCCACAATCTCACAATTGAGGAAGAAGGTCATACTGGTTTAAAAAATGATCTGGTTTAGAGGAGAAGTGAAGATACCTATAAAAAAGTAATATATATAACAAATGGAAGAGAGGTGAAGTTGATTGTAATGAAAGTAAATCAGAAATTAGGAATTGTAGAAAATTGATAAGGAAAGCAAAGAGACACAAGGAGAAATCTATGGCCAGCAGAATTAAGGACAATAAGGAGGAGATTTTAAAAATGTATTAGGGACAAAAATAATCCTGATAATGGTATTGGTCCGTTACTAGATGGAAGTGGCAGGATTATCAATAATAATGCAGAAAAGGCAGAAATATTAAATACATATTTTGGTTCTGTATTTGTAGGAAAAACGGATGATATAGCCTCATCATATGATGATGATAACACTTTTTCCATTCCACTAGTATACTGGAGGATGTTAAACAGAAGCTACTAAAGTCAGACATTTTAAAATCAGCAGGTACAGATAACTTGCATCCAGGAGTTTAAAAAGAACTGGCATAAAAGCTCACTTGACCATTACTGTTGATTTTCAATAATTATTGTAGCACAGGACAACATCCAGAAGACTGGAAAAAAGCTAATGTTGTTGTACCAATATTTAAAAAGAGTAAACGGGATGACCTGGTTACGTATAGGCCCATCAGCCTGACATTGATCCCGGGCAAGATAATGGAGCAGCTGATACAGGATTCAATTAACAAAGAGGGTAATTAATGCAAATCAAACGTTTATGGAAGATAGATCCCATCAAACTAACTTGATATCTTTTTATGATGAGATTACAAGTTTGGATGATAAGGATAATATTGACATAATATACTTAGACTTCTGTCATGCTTTGACTTGGTACTGCATGACATTTTGATTAAAAAACTAGACCAATATAAATTAATATGTATACATTAAATGGATTAAAAACAGACTAACTGTAAGGACTCAACATGTAATTGTAAATGAGGAATTGTCATCAAGCAGATGTGTTTTCAGTGCTGTCCTTTAGGGGGTCAGTACTTTACCCTATGCTATTTAACATTGTTATCAGTGATCTGGAAGGAAACATAAAATCATCACTAAAGTTTGCAGATATCACAAAAATTGGCAGAGTGGTAAAGAATGGAGTGGACAGGTCACTGATTCAGAGCAATATGGATCGCTTGATAAACTGGGCAAAAACAAACAATATGCATTTTAATATGGCTAAATATATACATCTAGGAACAAAGAATGTAGGTCATACTTACAGGACGGTGAACTCTATCTTGGGAAGCAGCGACTCTGAAAAAGATTTGGGGGTTGTAGTGGGATCATCAGCTGGACATGAGCTCGCAATGTGATGCGGTGGCCAAAATTACAAATGCAATCCTTGGATGCATAAACGGAGGAATCTTGAATAGAAGCAGAGGTTATTTTACCTCTATCTTTGGTACTTGTGTGACTGCTGCTGGAATACCATGTCCATTTTTGGTGCCAACAATTCAAGAAGTACGTTGGTAAATTGAAGAGAGTTCAGAGAAGAGTCATGAGAATAAGTAAAGGATAGAAAACATGCCTTATAATGATAGACTTAAAGGGTATGTCTACATTGCAGTGTAAGCTGAGGGTTTGAACTCAGGCTTAAACCTAACCCCGCTTCCTCTACACACAAATTGCACTAACCCAGGGCTCAGATCAGTTACATCACTTGCTGCAGTACTTGTGGTGTTTCCTTTGTATTTCACCTTTTAATTTCTGTGACCGTGTTTTTCTGCTGGAGACAGCTTACCATGTTGTTCTCAGTTCAGGTGCAAAGGAGATACATCCCCTGTGCTCTTAGGGAGGTGTCTCTTTTGTTCTTTTCTTATTTAGTTTTGGTAAACCATATTGCCTGAAAGTGCTGATTGTAAGTATAGGTTGCACTTTGTATGAAAATACATAAAAATAGTGACTGCTGCCATACAGCAGTGCCACAGCATTGCTAATGGTTCTCTTCCCTCCAGTAGCAGAACTCCTAGGGAAGGGAAAGAAAAGCAACCTGAGTATCACAGTCAGGAATGTTGGGGGCACTGGGTTTCTGAAGAACAGCCCATTGTCACTAACAGCACTGACAGTGAAGCCCTGCATATTTTGGCAAACTAGATCTAACTTCTGCAACAGAGTCCCCAGATTTCTGTGACACTCAGAACTGGAAAAATCTACAGCAGCGTCAGGTAAATAAAGAATAGAGGATTTTTTTTAAATTACATATGAAAATTAACACAGAATCAGTGCAGTATCCATGTAGCATTTATTTGATTTACGCGGCTTCTAAATGTTCAGTGTGCCACAGATCTTTGTACTGACAATGCAAAACTGTATTTTGGAGTCGTAGGGGGAAAGGAGATGGTGGCAGCTGGGTAGCAGACAGTTGATGCTTTTGCCAGCAGGAAAGGTGTTATGGGATGAGTATATTAGCTGGATGTTAGTGCTATAAGAATCAGCAGTAAGGTACAGTAGCTATCATTGCTGACATTTAATTTTTCATCACTAGCAAATCAACACCCAGTTGAGTTTATAACTCCAGTCTATATTTTGACCTGTCAGCAGGAACACAACAGTGTATGAGTTTACACTCTGTTCTCTGTTTGGTGGGTTGTTGTTTTTTGTAGCCATGAGATCATAAGCACAATTAAAAAACAATCAATCAAAACCCCAACCCTTAGTTTCTAGAGTGCAATTTTGTAGCAAGGTTGGGTTCTATGGCAAATTCCATGGTCATGGAATTGTAGAAAATATATGGGGCTCTGCTTCCTAATATAATTAGAGGTCCATACATGCACTGAACAGCTCAGTGATACTTGTCTGTGCACTGGTATCACAGGCGCAGTGTGTCACCATGCCTGAGTGGGTCACAACTGAGAATACCAAATTCAGGACAAGCTCCTGGGAAAAAGGGCAGACAGACCCCAAAACTGGTGATTATTCTTCCGTGAGAGATACCAGTCCAGCAACAAAAGTAAACTTCTGTCTCACCACACTGGCTAACAAGTCAGAAATGCATCCTCCTAGGGTATTCCAGTCCTGTATTCAACACCCAGACACTAGACTTAATGAGGAGTGGTTATTTAAAACCAGTTTCATCAACCAAAGGGTTCTCCTGATCCCAAAGACCAGCCACATACCCAGGTCAATATATAACTCAGATCTTACCCAATAATCATGGGTAAGATCTGCTAAGCCTTTAGTATCTAATATCTAAAGATTTATTTATTAAAAAAAAGTTGAGTTAAAATTGGTTAAAGGAATCAAATGCATACAACAGTTGCAAAGTTCTTGGATCAGGCTTGTAGCAGTGATAGAATAGACCACTGGCTGGTTAAGTCTCTAGTTGCTTCCAAATAATTGGAAGGTCCTCAGTCCTTTGGTTAGAATGCTCCCATTAGTACAAGTTCATAGTCCAGAGATTTGAGCAGGAAAGAGGCAAAATAGAGATGTTTTCAGGGCCTTTTATAGCTTCTGCCAAGTGAAGGGAAACCCATTTTTCTAGATTGTGGAAAATTACAGGTAACAAGATGAAGTTTGGAGTCACACGGGCAAGTCACAAGTCTATGTATGCTTTGTTTAGTCATAGCAGAAGCCATTTCCCATACTCTAATTAGAATGTCCTCAGGAAAGTCCATTAAGTGTAGATAAAAACAATGGGAAGTCTTTGTGGCACCTTAGAGACTAACAAATTTATTTGGGCATAAGTTTTCGTGGGCTAAAACCCACTTCATCAGATGCATGGAGTGCAAAATACAGTACAAAATACAATGCCAGGTGCCCCAGAGGAAGTAAACCTAACAGGCAATGATCAACTGATCTCTCCTGCCATCCATCTCCATCCTCTGACAAACAGAGGCTAAGGACACCATTCCTTACCCATCCTGGCTAATAGCCATCTATGGACTTAACCACCATGAATTTATCCAGTTCCCTTTTAAATGCTGTTATAGTCCTAGCCTTCACAACCTCCTCAGGTTGGAAAAGAGGAGACTAAGGGGGGATATGATAGAGGTATATAAAATCATGAGTGGTTTGGAGAAAGTGAATAAGGAAAAGTTATTTACTTGTTCCCATAATATAAGAACTAGGGGCCACAAAATGAAATTAATGGGCAGCAGGTTTAAAGCAAATAAAAGGCAGTTCTTCTTCACACAGCGCGCAGCCAACTTGTGGAACTCCTTGCCTGACCCAGTACGGCCATTCTTATGTTCTTATGTAACATTCAAAAACCAGTAGGAGAGCACTTCAGTCTGCCTGGACACTCAATAACAGACTTATTGAAGTGGCCATACTTCAACAAAAAATACCTTCAAAAACACTTCAATGAGAAACCGCAGAACTGGAATTAATTTGCAAACTTGACACTATTAAATTAGGCCTGAATAAAGACTGAGAGTGGCCAGGTCACTACAAAAAGTAATTTTCCCTATGTTGATATTCACCCTTTCTTGTCAACTGTTGGGAATAGGCTACATCCACCCTGTTTGAATAAGCCTAGTTAGCACTGACTCCTCCACTTGGTAAGGCAACTCTCATCTTTTCATGTGCTGTGTATTTATATATATATACTGCTTACTACTTACTGTATTTTTCACTCCATGCATCTGATGAAGTTGGTTTTAGCCCATGAAAGCTTATGCCCAAATATATTTGTTAGTCTCTAACGTGCCACAAAGATTCCCCGTTGTTTTTGCTGATACAGACTAACATAGCTACCCCTTCTATAAGTGTAGATAGGCATCTTCCATGGTCCATTGTGAGTTAATTGTTCTTTGATGGTCCATTCAACTTGAATAGTCTCTTCATAAGATGCTGGCTAAATACCTTGTGGGTGTTACCCAAAACCAAACACATTTGAAATAGAGGTACATAGTTAATATTCATAACTTGAGATACAAAAATGATACATGCATAAAAATGGCAAAATCATATTCAGCAAATAACTTTTCCATAGACATCTTCCATGCCACACTTTGTACAAGATTTGTTGCAGTTATATAACAGTGGTAGCCAGGACCGCCCAGAGGATTCTGGGGGCCTGGGATCTTCGGTGGCGGGGAGCCCCCGCTTTGGCGGTAATTCGGCGGCAGGGGGGTCCCTCCACTCTGGGACCCGCCGCCGAAGTGCCCCGAAGACCCACGACGGGGCCCCCCCCCGCCGCTGAATTACCGCCGAAGCGGGACCTGCTGCCGAAGCACAACCCGGTCTTCGGCGGTAATTCGGCAGCGGGGGGTCCTTCCACCCTGGAGTGGAAGGACCCCCCGCCGCCGAAGACCCAGAGCGGAAGAAACTCCGGGGACCCAGGCCCCGTGAGAGTTTTCCAGGGCCTCCAGAGCGAGTGAAGGACCCTGCTTCAGGGGCCCCAAAAAACTCTCCTGGGGGCCCTTGTGGGGCCCGGGGCCTCGAGCAAATTGCCCCACTTGCCCACCCCCCGGGCGGCCCTGGTGATAGCAACAGTGATCTACATGGTCATATTTAACCTGATAGCATTACACAGTGTGCTACTAACCACTCCCAAATTGGTATAGTCCTTTTTTTTTGCAGCAGCAAACACCATAAAATAATGTGCAGAAGTTGCTGTGTCTATATGCCTGTGCTTCATATTCTCTTTTTTCCATTATATCATGCCACCAGAAATTAAACTAGTACTGTGTACCTAGTGAGCCCCAGATTAGTCAGGCTCCATGTCTACAATAGTTTGTACCAGGAACTTGGTCTATGAATTAACATTGCAGCAGGTATTCAGTCTGTTCTGAGATTTTGTCAGGGTACAAATTTCTCCATCATATCAGATCTCCACATAAATAAGTTCCTTTCAGGCTCATATGTAAGGTTCACATCTTTGACTAAGTATCTACCTACATATCTAATAAACTACCAATTGGTGACTTCATGTTTCTAGGAAAAACTTTTAATGAGTTCCGGTATCCGATAAGGACTTATCACTGGCCTCCTTATGGTAAAGAAACAAAAGATATCTATTGGATCAAAGGTAGACTATATAGCGATTAATGACACTGCAGTGCCTGTGCAGTCAGTCTGGTCTTCAAGCCCTTAGATATGTGCTGGTTTTATTTAAATCAGAGATATAATAACACAGACATTTCAAAAGGAGTTCGGAAAGATCTAAGCTGATGTAATCTTCTTTGTACCTCCACTAACAGCTGTTCCCAAAAAGCTCACGCTGCTCCTGTTGTTTGAACACTTCAAACAGTTATTTTAGAAGAGAGAATCTAACAACTTTCCAAAATGCTTTGCTGTTCACGCAACTTTTTAGTCCTGCTAAGTACTGATGGAAGCGAATAGGACAATATACTGAGTGGTTCTGAAGAGCTCAGCATCATTTGATCAGTTGACCTTTCTGCTTTGTTCACAGATATTGACGAGTGTGCTGAAGGACGGCATTATTGTCGTGAGAATACCATGTGTGTAAATACACCGGGGTCTTTCATGTGTATATGCAGAACAGGATACATACGAATTGATGATTACTCCTGTACAGGTAGGAGCTGATTATTTATCAAAGGAAAATAACTGATAGTCATATTAATACCCTCAAATACTATTCTAAAATTTGTTCTAGTTAACTTGTTATTTTATATGAAAATTCTATACAACAAAAGAAGCACCAGAATAATTACAGAAGTAGTTTTCAGAAAAGCTAGTGCATATTGCAAGTCATACACATGTTGCATCATTTCCTCAATATAGAAACCAAGACAGCTTGCTGTATTAAATACACACTTCTTATCTTGCATTGGTAGGGAAAAGGGGATTGGATGAGAGAGCCTGACAAGGGAAAAGAGCACTATGGTAATTCTATAGGGCCAGATGGTGCCCAGCTTCCACATAGGACATAATATGGGATACTTTGTGGGTTTTTGCACCCCTAACACAAGGGCAGGGCACAACTGCTGTCCTTGTGTCTCCTGAGTGCAAGGTTTATGGGAGGCTAGCAACAATGTTGGCACTAGTCTCCAAAATATGGAGGGAGGGAGTGGGGAATGGGGCTTTCCCACTAGCCCGCAGAGCTTGCCAGGCACAGAGGTGAGTGGACATTGTGTAGCATGGTGGCTACACTCACCCTGCGCTCCTTAGAGAACTGGGAGTCCCTGTGAAGGAGTCATCCTTTTGGGTGGTGCACCTTCCCTACCACTTCCAACAAAGGACTATGCCTGCAGCCTTTCTGTATCATTATCTAGTATCGGGGGAGGGTAGCCATGTTAGTCTGTAACCACAAAAATAATGAGGAGTCCGGTGGCACCTTAGAGACCAACAGATTTATTTGGGTTTTCGTGGGTAAAAAACCCACTTCGAAAGCTTATGCCCAAATAAATCTGTTAATCTTTAAGGTGCCACCGGACTCCTCATTGTTTTTGTATCATTCTCTGTATCATTATCCACCATCTAAATGGAGCTTGCATGACCTCTCACAGAGCTAAATGTGCTGTGTTAGATGCGTGTTTTTCTTCCTTTTGGGATTCTCCTATATCAGGGTGTCCACAACTGCACTCCCAGGGCAGCACTCTGTTCCCCTTTGTGCCACTGGAGTGCAGGATCTGCCACCTCTCTACAACTTCCACTCTGGCTCTGTGCCACTATCTTCCTCTCGGAATAGACTCAGCCCCATGTGGGCTTCCTCCAGTACAACTCTGGTCTCACCTTCTTCTGTTCTATTAAAAACCAATTTTGGGTATAAAATGATCATTTAAAATCTAATAAAGCAACATTTTAAAAGGGATTACTTCTCCCAGCCATGCTGACTGCTGCAGCTCCTGGGAGGGGCCTGTTAATTTCCACATTAGACAGATAGGGCAGATGCTATTCAAAGGTGTGGGACATTCATTTGGTGGAGAAAAATGTGTGTGGGAAAAAATGATATTTTATTTCACCTGTGGAATCCATTTGTTCTTTATGCAAAAGAAAATATTTGTGCTGTAAACCTTCTTGGAGTTCATTTGCTCTAGATTGATATAGCCTGTAAATGGAAGTTAGTGTTTGAAATGAATGTATCTAGTACACTGGTCTCTTTAATTTATTCTGTCCCTGAAGTCACCCTTGTAAGTTCATGCATATAGAGTGTTGAAACCTGAGAATATCTTGCAGCTAGGATTCTCTGTGTGCCCCAGATTTGCTGAAATGCATAGCTGTAAAATATAATTTAAAAAACCTGGAAGCCTCTACCAAATTTTAAAACTGGCTAGAAGTTCACTAGACATTGCCTTTCTCAGCATCTCCAAACCAAGCTCTGTCCCACATCTTGAAATAAGTATAATAGAATTTCTAATGGAATCAACCACAGTTTTTGAAATAACAAGATTAATTATTTCCTCTCTCCATCCCTCTCCCACCCCACTCTGCACTTTCTGCCCATCCTGATCAAAGAAGGAAATTCCAGAACAGGAGGAAGTGGATTGAACAGGGCTCCCCAGACATCTCTAGGTTGAGAGGAACCTTAGCTATTGTGACTGCTTGTGACACACCCGTGTCTGAACAGCAGTGCAGCTTGCAATGTTTTGGAAATATTTCCTAAAAGCACCCACCCTGGGACAAGAGGTTCTTCTAGAGTGAATTTGCCTCACTGGATATGTTTGTTTGATGCTGTGATATTACCCTGAGAAGGCAGTGTCTCTTGACAGTGAAATTTCTACTAATGACAACTAGAGAAGCTATTAGGAATACATTCTATGGAGGTACTATGTTCTTCTAGTCTTTCAATTACTTCTGAGCATTTCCAATGCAACCATTAGTAGTTAATTGAAATATGGAGAACTATGAGGCTCCTCCATTGCATTTCAATCAACTATGAGGTATTCTAAACGTGAATGATTGAAAAGATAATTATTTAAAAAAAATCTGTGTGATACATAGATTACTTTTTAAGTCAACTGCTTTGATCCGTAAAAAGCACTTTATGCTTTTATTAGCCTGTATTCCTGACACAGAAAGCATTTTCACTACAGCAATTTGTTTAAGCAGGTAGAAGGACCATTAATCTACATATGAGATTGCTGTAGCCTTACCATGGTGATGGGAGCACGAATTTATCTCTGCAGTGGGTTTGCCATATATTCCTTTAATAATGTGCTTCAGATACTAACTTTTAATTTTTGAGTCATTCACGTGAACTGCTTCCCCCAGTTATAAACCTGATAGGTGTTATGAACATAAATAATGAAGGTACGTCATCATTACTTTAACATGTTCTTTGCGGAGATTTTCCTTGATATCCACTGTTAAGGTACTTAACATTGACTGCCTTGAAGAAATTCATTGTGTTCTAAGAACCTATGGGAGTTCTAAATAGCAAAAACACTGGTTCAGGATATGTTCCAGCAAGATGTGTTTAATACAGCGGTGCTGAATAATGCTGGGAGAGAGCTAGCACTTGCTGAAAAGAAATAATAATGTGATGTTCTGTAAACAGTCCAATAGATTTAGTCTGGGTTATTATGTTTAGATACAGCAGACTCTTCAGAAACACCATTTCCCCCATAGCAGGCAGTAATACTTTTTAAATGTGCAATTTACAGAAAAACCCATTATACTTCCATGTATTGTGTTCTATATTTTAAAGAGAACTTTAATGGCATTTAGCCAGTCAAATGATGTTTAGATTTTGAGAAAGAAAATGTTTATAAAAACAAAAATTTGTTTACAGTAGAAAAGCACAGAAGTGGTCACAGTCACAGTCTTAAAAATAAGCTCTTTTCACTCCTGGTAAGTACATCACTGTCATCTGCCCATTATGATTGTGAAGAGGAGCAAGTCAAAGATTTCACCTTTGAGCACCCAGACAATTTCCAACTGCTCTAAGTGCAGCAGCTCTCATGGTTAGTGTAACTATAAGGTTATGGTCTGAACAAGATAGTTCACTGCATCATGAAATAATTTTGAATGGGATCTGTTTTTTTTCTTGTGCTGCTAGTGGTTCTTGAGGTAAAAAAGGGCAGCCAAGATTTGCTATTCCGACAGAAAAGAAATGTGGGGAAAAAGAAAAGTATTCATTACAGAGCGGAGAACCTGATTTACATGTAATCACCATTTTTTAAAGAACCCGTTAAGACTATAGTATTTAACTTGCTGTGTTTATGGGAATAAGGCCAAGCATATTAACTGAAGAATTTTCAACTTTTCCTTATTTTAATTTCACCCTAAGAACCAGCCTTGTATCAGGGTTAGTGAATCTCTAGTACCTTGCAGTGTGAGTACAGAGACCTTGCATTTGCCGGTACAGATGAGTGGGAAGTGGGAAAGATGAACTGTAAATGGAATTGCAATTTTAATATTAATTTAGACATTGCTACTAAAAGTATTTTTACAATCTATTAAGATCAGCTGGACTTTATTATACATGATCCATTTCCTGCAATTACTGCAGTGGGCAGGTGTTGGTGGATCTCAGTCCTCTGCATTGTGACAAGTCATGGTCACGTTTCTTCTTAAAGGTAGCTGAAAGCATCAGTGAGGTTAATCTGAACTTAAAGATTGTTCTAAACTGTATTGGCGACCAACAGCTGTACCAACTGCCAACATGTTCCAGCAGCCAAAGATTGCCTTGGAATCTGGGTATCCTGGTCACAATCCCCTTTCCTATGTAGTGCCAGGTTTAGGGAAGCTTGGTGTTGCTAGAGTTATGCAACCAAAGATCTGGCCGTAGGATTGCCAACTTTCTAATAGCAGAAAACCGAACACCCTTGCCCCGCCCCTGCCCCCTTCCCCAACCCTTCCCCAAGGCCCGCTCCTTCTCCAAGGCCCCACCCCTGCTCACTCCATTCCCCCTTCCTTGCTTTCTCCCCCCCACCCTTGCTCACTTGCTCATTTTCACTGGGTTAGGGCAGGGGTTGGGGTGTGTGTGGGGGGGGTGAGGGCTCTGGCTGGGGTGTGGTCTCTGGGGTGGGGCTAGGGATGAGGGGTTTGAGGTGCAGGTGGGGACTTTGGGCAAGGCAAGGGTTGGGGTGCAGGAGGGGATGTGGGCTCCAGGAGGGAGTTTGGGTGTGGGAGGGGGCTCAGGGCTGGGGCAGGGATTTGGGGTGCAGGAGGAGGTAAGGGGTGCAGGCTCTGGGCAGTGCTTACCTCAGGCGGCTCCCAGGAAGCAGGCAGCATGTCTGGCTTCTAGGCAGAGGCGCAGCCATGGGGCTCCATGCACTGCCTCCACCCCCTCTGCTCCCATTGGCCACCATTCCTGGCCAATGGGAGCTATGGAGCCGGAGCTTGGGGCAGAGGCAATGCGTGGAGTGCCCATGGCCACCCCTGCACTGGAGGGATGTGCTGGCTGCTTCTCAGGAGCCAGGCGGAGCTGGGCACAGAACCTGCCAGCCCCGCACCAGCCGGACTTCTAACGGCCCGGTCAGTGGTGCTGACCAGAGTCACTAGGGTCCCTTTTTGACCAGGTGTTCCGGTTGAAAACCAGACACCTGGCAACCCTATCCTAAGGTTACAAGAGTAAACAGTTTGGTTATATTATATGTAATCCTGTCCTGGCTTCTCAATGCTTGTGCTTATAGCAAGTGTAATAAGCATTCTTTGCACTAGTGCACTTTTTGTTGGATTTACCATGCTGTACAACTGAATCAGGTATTTGGCTCTACTTTACTTTCTTCAGTAGCTAACGCTTTAGTCATGTCTCCATTCATGCTGTGGGAGATGCTTGGTGCTTGCTGAAGCACCTCTGAAACTGATAAAGAAAACAAAGAAGTGAAGGGCAGACATTTCAGAATGTTAGGAATATGGGAAATAAGCAGCAACTGACCCCCCCGCAACCTCACTTCGGGTTCCTAAATGTAAACTTCGACAAGTGTATTGCAACTTTCACCATCTATTGTAGCACTGTGTGAGCAAATGCACTTGTGGCATTTCATTATATAATGATGATTGATAATTTTGGTTATATAAAAACTGACTTGTGTCTATGTAATAGCTTACTTACTGTGAGTTGAACTCAAAACTGTTTGTGGCACATAATTAGGAACGTTAGTAAACTATATGGAAGAAAACATTCCACAGTTTGACATTAATATGTCATTATTTGCACATGGTGGCTGCAACAGAGGTATGAATCTTGATGATAAAATGAATAAGTTATCTCAGTTCCATTTGATAACAGACTAATATAAAATGTTGTACTTGCTCCACTCTGAAACTTACATGCACACACACACACAACTCAGCAGTCATTGCTCATAACAGAACAGGTGCATAGAAGCAAGGAGACTGAATTTATTTTTTCTTAGATGAAAAGCCTAAAAAGAAATCTGTACTATCTGTCTCTGTCAGAGTCCTATGCACAAAAGAAACAATTTAGCTATAACAGTCTCCAAAGCAACCAAAATCTCTTCATGGCATATTTATGGAAATGTTACGTTATATCTGTATCCATTTTGATTTTCACAACAGGAGAGGTAGTGAACGCATACATGTAAGATTTTTGTTGTTTGCAGTTGTCTTAGTAGTGAGTTTTATATAGATTGGATCATCAAAAAACATATTCACCCCAGAATCTATTGCTCAGGGACTATTTTTCTATTCAGAGACTAAGTTTGCAAGTCCCTGTGCAGTTTGGATGGGAGATGAGTGCTGATCTTCACCCAAATGCTCAAGAGGTTCACAAAAAGCAAATGCAAGACATAAAAAATGTGTCCCATCCTTAGCGTATTGAGCAAGTACCTGTGCTTTCACATGGCTGGACAGGACCCAAAAGATACTATGTTGGGGGGCAGAGAAAATGTATGGAGTTATCCTATTTTCTAATGGAGAAAATCTATGAGAGTTATCCTAATCCCATGACTAACAATCCTTGTGAGTAGGTACATTGAGCTCATTGGGACTGCACATGTGTAACATTAGTTGCATAAATATTAGTAAAATTGGTGCCTGTTTTCATAACCTTTTGCTAAGCATCTTCCAGAGAAATTTGTCTTCTTTTTCTGTTTTAACTTGGTCAGGTGGCACTTGAATTTTGGGTGCAACTTTCATTTTTACAAGGAAAAAATTTGGAGGCCAAATGAAATGGCAAAATAGGCTAACACATGCTAAGAGGCTACGTGAACATTATTATGTGTTATCAGTAAGTACTATCATGCCTCTCTTCCTCTGACCCACTTTTTTCAGTCTTTCAAGAAACTAGTGAAAAATTGTATATAAAATTATCCTTCAAGTGCCAACTTTTGATGCAAGATAGTTTTGAGTAGGCTATGTACTGCAATTGTTTTTCTAATACATGAAACTTCATTGTAAAGAGCTCCTCTAAACAGTATTCAGAGTGTGTCTTCCAACAAATATTGAACATTATTATGTAAAAGGAATGAATTACTCCTTAAAGTCTCTGTGATGATGAGTTTTCTGACCTATTAACAATTGCATACTGTAGTGAAGTGAGACTCAGTGGTGCAGGGCCTCCTGCTGGTTGTCTTGGGAATTAGCTCTTCTACTGCCAGTCGTCATCTAGTCCCTGTTCACTGGGGCAGACTGCAGTGTAATGGCCACTCATCATTGACAAGGGGGGTTTGGACCTGCTGCCTTTCCTGTAGCCTAGTACCTCTCCAGGCCTTCCTATCAGGCCGCAGCCTGGGAGGTCATCAGGCCTGATCTCCTCAGCTCAGCCTGCCCATTCCCAGCACTGCTCTGTCCATGGTACCCTTTGTTCCTTCAGGCAGTTAGGTCCATCTCTCTCCAAAGCTAGAAAGAGACTGACTGACTGCCTTCTGGCCCTGCAGCCCTTTTATAGGGCCCAGCCTGGCCCTGATTGGCTGCCTCTCAGCCTTTTCTGATTCGCTCTCAGCCCCAGTCCTCTCCAAGGGCTGGCTTTTAACCGTTGCTGAGCCAAAGCGGGGTAACTGCCCTGCTACACATACTTTTTTATGTGTAGATATGCTCAGCAGATGATAGAATTCTCCACTTCAAAAATATTGTTTTTAAACTCTTTTGCAAAGATTCCCATTTATGTTAACAGAAACTTGATGCAGCAAATGCAAAATATTTTAACTAGACATTATATCCCTGAAGAAATCAGTATTTTGGAAATTACCTATTCAGAAAATGTTTAATGTGGCTGCCAAAAACAAGGCTCAGAGGTGATTAAATGGTCAGATTCTGCCATTTCAGTGGGCATTATGAGTGAGGGTAGCCAAATCTGGCACTAAATAAAGTAAAGGGATGGCCCTCACATATTCAAGGAATGAACGTGGTAGATCTTCAATTATTTTATAGGATCTCAGCCATACAGGACCTGATCCAAAGTGTACTGAAGTCAATGGAAGGTCTATCATTTATTTGAATGGGCTTTGGATCAGACCTATACAGCATGTGAGTCATGTACATGGCTCAAAGTTCTCTGCAATTTTGGAAGCTATGCATATTTGTTAAATTAAATTAAACCACAAATCTGTTGGCAAATTGGAAGGAATTCTGATAACAGCAATAAAATAATTGAGGATCTGGAGAGATTGACTTGACATATGGGAAAGATTTAAAGAGAGAAATTTTCATAGTGTAACTTGTCTACATGCTGATAAGAATGTGCGGAAAGCTGAGACTGTGATAACAGTCAATTATACTAATTCATAATTATTTGAAGAATGAAAACAGCAAGGTAGGGGAAAGGCCTGTAATACTCCACCAAAACATATTGTATATCTTGGACCTTATTTTAGTGCATATCCCTCACCCTCTTTGCTCCACCAAGGATGCCAGCCTCAATGCTTGTTTATCTCCTACTCCCACTCCTGTCTTGGGCCTAGATCCACAAAGGGACACACAGGCACCTAAGTCCCAATTTTAGGCACCATTGCTCGGTGCCACCTAACCCTGTAGGTGCTGATCCTTACTCAGCAGGTACATTTTTCTGTAAAAGTTCCTTAGGCACCTTTATTTCTGCCTCCAGGCATGTGCACTGCTGTCTCCCTGTAGTTGTCCAGACGCCTCACTCGCCGAAGCCCCAGCGTGATCCACAAACCAAGGGAAGATAGGCGTTTGTCCACTAACTTGCCTGTGAGGCCAATTCCAGTAGGTGTGTTCAGAACATGCCTACCATATTGGGCCCCATTCAAAACTGGCCAGAGGATATTCTGGTGTGGGTCTCCCTCAGTGTCTCCTGTTGAAGCTGTTCCATCTTGGGTAAATACTTACATAGTCATTGGACCAGAGAGAAAGAGTAAGAATGACTCTATAGCCTAATGGTTAGAGTACCCGCCTCAGAGGTGGAAGACCTATGGTCCAGGCCCCTGCTCCAGTGACTCCTTAATTATGTATCTGAACTGGAACAGAAGAGATTGTGGGAGACCCACATCAGAGTATCCCATTGCTCAGTGGTTAAAGCCATCTCCTGAGAAGTGGGAGATACCTGTTCAAATCCTTTCTCTCCATCAGGTAGAAGTTGAACCTGGGTCTCAGGTATGTATCCTAACCACTGGACTAATAGTTATAAGGTGAGCATCACCTCCCACTCCTCTGGCCATTTTGTGTGGAGTTAGGCAGGCTCAAGAAACAACTTACTCCATTAACTCCAGGAGAGGACTTCCTAACTGTGGGTCACAGTCAGAGATAGGCATCTTCTTGCAGCCCAGAGCTGAGCAGAGGGTTGCCAGGCATCCGGTTTTGAATGCCTGTTTGAATGTAATCGCTTGGATTTGGATGGAGCTGTCTGCTGCTTTGGTTTTTGAGTAATATCATGAGAATACAATAACAAAGTCGACTCTGTTTGGGTTTCAGCTTGTATCGTTTGACAATCTTCTGGAACTGTTGGGAAAGTACTTCAGGCTACTATTTCTATGTTGGACATGTGCCCACATTGGTTCATTAAGGCCAGCAGAGAGACATTATTCCTACTGCTAATGGAGATTGTCAGTCTCAAAGAGGCCCTGTGAAGCCCTACTTAGGGAATAATATGTTGATTGACCTATGTCTAATCTCCATTTCCAGCAAAGGTTATTGAGAAGGTTGTAAAGAAACAACTCAGGAATTTTCATATTTAATTTGTCCAAGTGAATTTGGATATGGGAGATAAATTGAGCAATGATTGGGAAATGATCCTCTCCAAGTAGTGGAGGATGATTATTTGTCCATGCCATTTCTTTTAGAACATGCCTTGTTGATAATGGTTGTAGTTCCTCATGGAAGTGAACGGAGTTAAACTTTAGTGGCTCCAGTCTCTTTTAGAAAGGAGGTCTTAGATAGTAGTTTTTTGGCATTTGTTTTTCTGCCCCAAAGTTTCTGTCTTGTCTCCCCTCCTAGTTTTATAATATATAAGAGGCCTC
The DNA here is from genome assembly GCF_016161935.1 of Mauremys reevesii. Lineage (NCBI taxonomy): Eukaryota > Metazoa > Chordata > Testudines > Geoemydidae > Mauremys > Mauremys reevesii. The sequence goes on from NC_052623.1 coordinate 304,813,891, forward strand.
TGGGACAGTTCATAAGAAAATATAGCTCTGGTGATGACACCTGTCTTTACGTGTGTGTGTGTCTCTCTCTCTCTGTTTCTTCTCCCCAACGGATGTGGTGGGAACAAATAAGCCAGTGGCTGGAACAGTTTGGATGATGAATAGCTGTGACCTCATTAAGATAAAATGGAGCTAGTATTGGATGACTGGAAAAAAGAGCACCCCTGATGGAGTACTTTTCACCATCTGCTTCTAGAGAGACAAATGTAGCTATTTCTTTTGGATGTGGCTCTTGCTACCTTTATCTATGTTTTGTCACTTTGGAGTTAGATAACTATGATACTGCTCAGGAACTGAAGCTGATGCATAACACAGCTGTCCATGGGCTTCCATGTAGAGTTCAAGGTGTTGCTTTTGACTTGAGTTGCTAAATGGGTTGAGACATTACAGCCTGAGAGATGATCTCTTTCCCTGTGCCATTCGGCAGCAGGTGCATTCAATAATGGTGCTCAAGCTCAAGTTTTCCTTGGCTTACTTGTGAGAAAGCTGACAGCAAGGTGTGCATTCTTGGTTCCACTGAGCTCAGATCAGTTAAACTTCCAGAAATGCTGCAAAGCCCATCTTTTCTCCCAGGTATTCAAGAAGAAGGTGTATTAAGGGTTCTGGGATGTGACTGAGAGATTTATTTGAATGTGAGTGGTTTAAGTGTGTTGTGTTTTGTTAGTTCTTCTTTGGTGGTCCCTATATGTATTCCAGTCATGGGGATGCGCATGTGTGCTATGTGCCAGAGTCAGAAGGTTTCCCTACCAGTGTCCGTTGACCCCACAATGCAATATGCATCTCCTCATGCTCTCAGATGAGGTTATAAAAGGCTGTGTGGGTTGCCACCTCTCCAGTTCCCTCTTAGCACTGCATGGCCCAAGTTGGAATCACTGTTCCTTCGTGCTCTTGGTCTTTTGACTAAGAGAGTAATCTAGTCAATTTCTTCCTAGCTCTTATCTGTTGTTTTTGTGTAGATAGTTATATATAACTGTTAGTTCTTCGCTGGCTACCAAGAGTTTACCCCTTTTGGGGTCCATTCCCTCCCGCCCCAAGGGACCATGCCACACGTTCTGGGGTTTAAAAACTGTGTTTCATGCCCACACTCATTCTTGATGAGCAACGATCACCGGCGCTGCCTGTATTGCCTCAGGGAAGCTCATATTGCTGCTCATTGTGCAATCTGTAAATCTTTCCCACCCTGGATTCAGAGGTGCAAGAACTTTCCCTCAGGAAATATCTCATGGAGGAAGCCATGAGACCACGTGCCCACTTGGATCCGGGAACTGGCGGTGCAGCATCCATCACCGGCAGTGAACGCTCCTCCCAGCACTTTTCATGCCTCAGATCTGGCAGTCCCGGACACGCCCAGGCATGAAAGTAGGAAGCACTTGTATAGGCATAGAAGCAAGTCCCTGTCGAGGACTGCTTCTAAGGGCAGTGTATCTTTCCCAAGCAAGGCCAGGTCGGGTGAGATATTGTGCGCTGACACTGCCACACTGGTGCCCAAGCTTCCCCACTTACAGGATAAAGTGAAATGAAAAAGTGATCCGGCGGTGTTACCGGTAGCACCAGTACCTGTCTGTGTGGAGCCGTCCCCTGAACACACAGCTCCCATCCCATCACCACCTTTGCGCCTTTCGGTCCAGCCAGACGTGTGGACTCCACCTCAGTCTTCAGGCATCTCCAAGGGCACTCTCCGACTCCTGGCTGCTTGGAGCCCCTTCTGTGAATGGAGGAACTGGAGCTGCCCTACTCACCCTCACTGCTGCTCTTCAGACCATCCCTTGCCCGTGAAGTCCCCACTCCAGTGGACAAACTGCTCCTGCAGGAGAGGCCTATGCTGACTCTGCAGTGTGGTCCGCTCATTCCGCCAGCTTTGACGGAGGGATTTTCGGACTTGGACAAACTTTCTGAGCTGGAGCCGACCTTCTCCCCCATGTCTAGGCACAGCTCAGACTCCCATCCATGACCGTCATATCCTCTGGCTTACAACCTGGCATCGCTGGTGTGGGACTGGTACCCCTGCAGCCTGCTGCACACCATGCCTTCACTCCTTGGCCACACTGAGCACTCTGGGATCCATGTCACTTTCAGTACCCACACTCCCAAGCTTCATACTACTCTGCCCCTGCTTGTCCACAGACACTGACGGCTCCAAGGAAGAGGCAGAGGTGGAGTCGGTACCACCGGTTCCCACAGCCACTTTCTTCTCACTGGATGAGGTGCTCATTCGTCCCTCCCTATCACCCCCAGACGATCACAGGCAATATCAAAACCTATTACAGATGGTGGCAGCAGACCTGGGCATACGACTGGAGGAGGTTCGGGACTAGCAGCACCAGCTCCTGGACATACTTCAGCCTCAGAGACTGTCCAGGGTGGTGTTCCCAATTAATGATGCTATCCTTCAGCCCGCATGGGCAGCATGGCACACCCCTGCCTTCTGTACCCCCACACTGAAACATGTGGACCATCATTACTTCATACCAGCTAAGGGAGCAGACTTCCTTTTTCCCACCCCCCCCCAGCTCTCTGGTGGTGCACACGGTGGTGGAATGGGTACGCCAGCACACTCAAAAGTCCATCTCTCCAGACTGGGTGGCCAAATGCTTAGACCTTTTTGGGAGGAAGGTCTACTCCTCACTGGTATTGCAATTTTGCATCACCAATTACCAGGTGCTGCTAGCCAAATACGTCTTTAATAACTATGCTAGGTTAGCAGAGTTCAGAGACAAGCTACCACCAGACCAGCAACAGCAATTCCAAGTACTGTTGGAGGAAGGGTGACTCGTTGCCAAGTCATGGCTCTAAGTGGCAGTAGACATAGTTGACACATTCTCACACTCCCTCGCGACAGGCATTGTCATGCAGCATGACTCCTGGCTGCAGTCCTTAGGCTTTCCTCGAGAGGTCCAAACAACTATAGAGGACCTCCCCTTAGAGGACAAGTTATTTTACTGTAAGACTGACGAGTCCCTTCACGTGTTGAAGGACTCTAGAGCCACATTGTGATCCCTGGGGATCTATACCCTGGCCCCAAGTCATAAGCAGCAGTGTCAGCAATTCTGCTCCCAGCCGTATGTACCCTAGCCTAACCCCCATGTAGGTGACATCGGTTCCAATGACAATAACCGAGGGCCTCTGCCACTGCCACCACCTTGATCCTCACCCAACAGCCTCCCAAGGCACATTTTTAATGTGTTGATTGAGGTCTGCGAACCCTCCCTGTTGCCACCTGTGGCCCCCCCATGTCATCTTTGGGGACTGTCTTGCCCTATTCACCCACAATTAGGGCAAGATCATCACAGACCATTGGGTACTGGAGATCATCTATCATGGATATGCCATAGAATTCTTTCTTTCCCCTCACACTGACCCCCCTCCCCGGATGGCTCCAGGGGACCTTCCCATACATGCCTTCTCCAACAAGAGATAGATGCTGTACTTGCAAAGGGCACCATAGAGCACGTGACACTACCTATGTGGGGAGAGGCTTCTATTCCCCATACTACCTCATATCCAAGAAGGGTGGAGTGCACTGCTGCATCCTTGATCTTTGCCTACTCAACACCTTTTATCAAAAAGTCCAAGTTCCATATGATGACACTGGCATCTATTATCCCCTTCCTCCTTCATGGGGCCTGGTTCACAGCTCTTGACATGAAGGATGCCTACTTCTACATCAACATTCACTCCTCTCACTGGAAAGTTCTCTGTAGGGCCACACCACTACCAATTCAGAGTCCTTCCCTTCGGTATCATGACAGCTCCACGAGTCTTCCCATAGGTCTTCACAGTCACAGCAGCACACATGCGCCACCTTAGCTTCTCGGTGTACCCATACCCGGATGACTGGCTCCTTGTTGCACTTACCTAACAAGAGCTTACCTCTGCCATCCTCACCCTTCTCACTCTTGTGACCTCTCTGGGTGTCTGCATCAATGAGGAGAAGTCAGTCCTTGTGTCTACGCAGATGATCAGCTTCATCAGTGCATGGTTCAACTCAGTTGTGGTACAGGTCTTCCTTCTAGCGGACTGCTTTACAATGCTCACAGCCATAGTGACAGACCTATGCCACAACCCTCGCATCACGATCTACCATTGCCTCTCCTGCCTCAGACATATGGTGGCCTGCACCTACGTGACACCACATGCATTTCTACACATTCGTTGCCTCCAATTGTGACTCCTCTCTCTTTACAGACCCCACATGGACCATCTGGAGGCTAGTGTAATTGTCCCCTGAATGGTTCTGGCCTCCCTCACCTGGTGGACTGATATCTCCATGGTTATGGTCGATGCCCACTTTGCCTCCCCCATCCCACAGACTAACATCACAATGGGCACCCCCCTTGCTGGATGGGCCCACCTAGACCATCATACTACCCAAGGTGTCTGGATACCACGAGAGGCCAGAATGCACATAAACATCCTAGAACTGCAGGCAGTTTATTTAGCATGCCAAGCGTTTCTTCTTCTGATCCAATCACAGCATGTTCAGCTACTCTCAGACAATATTGCAGTGGGCGTGTACATCAACAAACTGGCGTCAAGTCTCCATTCCTCTGTTCAAAGTCCACCCTTGGAATTGGTGCATCAAACACCATGTGATGCTCCAAGCCACATATCTCCCAGGCACCCAAAGTTCCCTGGCCGACATGCTCGGGATGACTCCCTACCTCAACCACAAGTGGGAACTCCACAATGCCACGCTCCACTACCTTTTCCACACACAGGGCACCTTGTGATGGGATCTCTTTGCCTCTTGCAAGAACGGCAAGTTATCTCTTTATTGTTCCAGGGAAATCATGGGGAAGGACTTGCAGGGTGATATGCATCTCCTATCCTGGGCGTGTGACCTCTGCTATGCCTTTCCCCCATTCCCCTCCTCCCACAAGTCCTTTGAAAGATTTTTCAGGACCAAGTTACCATAATACTCATAGCCCTGGCCCCGTCAGTTTTGGTTTACTGACCTCCTTAGACTCTTCGCCTGCACACCACTCTGCCTCAGAACATTCCCAGATCTCCTCACTCAAGATCAAGGCAGAGTCCGTCATCCCAGTCCAGGCCCTCTTCACCTCCTGGCTTGTTTTTTGGCTGGGGCTCGAGGGTAGACAAAGCAAACTCCACTCTGGTGCGACACATCCTTAGCCAAAGCAGGAGAGCATCCACCAGGGCCTGCTACTGAGATAAATGGGAACATTTCAGTGCTTGGGCTTGGTGACCTCACCATCAACTGAGTGACATCTCCATACCTATCATCCTCGATTACCTCCTTGAGCTCAAAACATTGGGCCTTGCCCTCAGCTCTATACAGGTCACTGGGCACCTTGGTATTTAGGCGCCCTATTACCACCTGTTTTCTGAAAGGTCTCCTCAATACCTTCCCCCCCAGGACTCAAGCCTACGCCCTCATGAAGCTACCCTTTGAGCCAATGGCAACGTGTTTCCTCTCCCATTTCTCCACAAAAGTGATATTCTTGATTGCCATTACCTCAGCTAGATGGGTCAGCAAACTGGCAGCCAGGATGGCTGACCTGCCCCCTTATGCCATATTCCACAAGGATAAAATTTCCTTATGGCTTCACCCTAAATTCCTCCTGAAAGTGGTGTCAGAGTTCCACCTCAATCAGTGCGTTCACCTCCCTGTCTTCTAACCCAAACCTCATGCCTTCCATGCGGACAGGATCCTTCATTCCCTTGATGTCCATCATGCATTAGCCTTCTACCTCCATAGGACTTGTGTCTTTTGAGCATCCATGATACTCTTTGTAGCCATTGCCGACTGGTGCAAGGGCCAAGCCCCCTCCTCCCAGTGAATCTCCAAATGGGTATCTGGATGCATCCAGGAGTGCTACATGCTATCCAACGTGCCACTGCCTGTATGAGTTACAGCACACTCTACATGAGTGCAAGCATCCAGATCCGCGTGCCTAACAGATATCTCGTTGTAAGACATCTGTCACGCAGCAACATGGTGCTCGGTTCACACCTTCACATCCCACTACGCCATTGCCCAAGGGGTGGCTGAGGATGCTGCAGTGGGCTGTCCCATACTACAGACTGCATTTCCTCTCGAATGCTGGCACACACCTCCACATTGATTACTGCTCGCTACTCACACACGTAGGGAATACATATAGGGACCATCACTCGACGAAGAGGAGGAGGTTATTTACCTGTAACTGGAGGTTCTTTGAGATGTGTGGTCCCTATTTGTGTTCCAATACCTGCCCTCTATCCCATCTGCTGCAGACTGCACAACTCAACAGTAAGAGGGTCCCTGGAGAGGTGTTGACCTGCATGGCCTATTATAACCTTGGCTGGGAGCTCATGGAGATGCACATTGCATGTGCGGGTCAACGGACACTGCTAGGGAAAACCTCCCAGGTCTGGTGCATGGCGTGCATGCACACTCCCACAACTGGAATACAAATCGGGACCACACATCTCAAAGAACCTCCAGTTACAGGTAAGTCACGTCCTCTTATGTATATTCTGGCTGTATATATTAATTGCTTTAAATTAAAGCAATTAAATGGGATCTTATTTTCTCAATTTATAAATAGAAAAAAACCACAAAATTAATTCGCACATGAGAAATGAGGCCAACAGTTTGGGGCCCTGATTCAACATCACACCTCTCCAGTCTTATGCTGGGGTTAATCAGTTGATTTCAGTGGAGCAAAGCTGGTGTAAAACTGGAGTATGACAGGGTTGAATCAGGCTCTCAGACTTGTGTGCCTAAAGTTAGACACTTAAATCCATAGAGGTACATGAACATACACAACATAATCTGAAGTTAATAGGAGGTGCTGGTGCTCAGTACCTTTTGAAAATCAGGCCACTTTTTACTAGATGCCTAAATATGGACACAAGAATCTAACTTTAAACATTCATCGTTGCCATTGACCCATTACAATTATGAAGAGGAACAAGTCAAAAATTATACCTCTGAGAACCAGATAATTTTTAGCTGTTCTAACTGTAGCAGCCCTCCTTGTTAATGGCATATTTGAAAATTTTGGCCTCATTTAATAATAGTAACAAATACTTTAGGTACTTCCCTCCTATGAATGTCATTTCTTTTCTGGGACTGTTTATAAAACTGCCATCTTTTCAAAATGTCTTAATTTTTGTGTTTGTGAGTTGAGCATATTGTCTGCATTTAAATAATAAATGACTAATAATAATAATTGTACAGGGGCAGGGATGACTAAGAGTAATGACATACAACTAAACAAAGGACATAATCAGAGTGAATATGGGGGAAATTTCCTAGCAGAGAGTTCTGCTAGACCACAGAAGCAGTGAAGTGTCATGGCTTGAGTAATTTAATATCAGATTCAGCAAACCACCTGAGAAAATGCAATGGGGAGCAATTCTGCATTGGCAGTGACATGGCCACGATGGACCATCTGTCTCTTCCAGCTCTGATTTCTGTGATTTCTTCCAGAATCAGAAATTATAATAAAAATAATATACAGCCACATGTAATTTATAAACTGTATAAAACCCTATATAATCTAAAACAAGCTAAAATAAGTGAGGGCTGGCTGTGGTTACAGGATTGCTGTTAATAATAAACACTCCAGAAGGCAGCTTACAGGCACAAAGCATTATAATTTGAAACCAATTTGATTCTGGTTTGCTTCACTTGGCACCATTTTTATTGTATTTTATGTTATTTTAATCCACATAAAGAGCTCTAACCTCTTTCAGGATAAATTCTCTCATAATCTGTTGCACAATGTCCACTTTCTAACCCTAAAATAATTCACAAAGCTAGAAGTGGAATGATCCTTCTGAGTGAATATATTTGTTGCTATGCTACTACATTACTAAAATAGCAGCAAAAGTCGGTATTATATACCTGCTAGATCCTCCTCACAGGAGCTTATATTTCTGTTTCATTTGGATTCTCTTGGGTTATCGGTGAGGTTCTTAGTACAGACCTTTTATTTTATTTTATTGGATGTTGCAGGTTCCATTTCCTCCTCGCTATAAACCTTGCTCAGAGCAACTGTGCATCCAGCTAACCAATTATAGCCGGATTTGTTTCTCTGTTTCTTTCACTAACCCACCTGCTCTCCTGACTCTTACCTATTAATTAAGTTGATCTGGAACCCAGATGTTGTCTTGTTTACTGCCACAGCCACCTTTAACACTACCTCAGTCCTCTGAGGACTTTCATCCAGTGTTTGCCAAAGATGCATCCCATAAATCTGCTCATATTAACAAAGTGCTGAGAGGCATAGAAACCTCCAGCTTTGCCTAACTGAAGCAGTGAAAGGAGCTGAGAGCAGCAGCTGAAGCTAGGGAGGATTAATATGGAGGCAGAGAGAGGGTTGGTTTTCTGTATGGCTAACACAGCCAGCATTGTGGAAAGGAGAGGAATAGGTTCAGAAGAAGTTGTTTGAGGAAGGTACTCAAAAGACAACCCTGTTAAAGGACAGTTCTGTTGAAATGTGATTTGGGTTGTTAAGCAGAACATATGACAGGCAGGAATATATGATTTCTTATATTTTGCAAATTGGAAGCTTATCATTTTAAAAGGATTGTCCTTTTAACAGACGTATAAAAGGGTATGATTGGCCAGTGGAATGGCACAGGAGATAACACTGTACATTGAATGGCATGGTAGATGTGTGTTCACTGGTGACCCTAAGATTCTCATTCTTCAGGCTGAATAATTAATGTCTTGCACTTCTTGGGTTGTCTGCAATGGATAGACAAAGAAGGTGCTACTTATCCAGGTATTCTGCAATTCCAGAACAGCCCTATATGCACAGAATCCATATCTTGCCACAGAACTGGATTCCAGAATCCATGCATCAGTGCTTTTCATTTTACATGAAATACATTTCTAGCCTTTGCTATAGCAAAGAAAACCTTCCAACTATGAACCAAGCATCAAAGGACACGTTGCGGCTGCAGACCGTTTGAAGCAATAGTTCTGGAAAGAGTGAGTGCCTCCATTCATCTTAATTCCCCTTTAACTCTGAAACCTATTGATGATCATTATAAATGTCAACATTGTTCAATATTTCTCTAATAGAGTGAGTGCGAATATCCAAATAAGGTACTTATCCCACGCATTCCTGGGTGCTAAAAGCCCCAGCTGTCAAAAACCTCCAGCTTCTGCTTGACAACTTCTACAAAGCTATTATGTGTTGTCGCTACAAAAATATATGGCACATTGCAAATTAAATGTGATGGGGAAGAGTGAAATAAATGGAATATATTAGCAAAATAAACAAGATAAGGAATACTGCACTGATTGCATTATTCATTTTAATATTTAATTCAATGAAATCCTCATCTTAGAATGTAGTTAATGCTGATACAGAGTTTCTAGCTCACTGCACTGGAGTGCTACAGAAACGAGGAGTCTTTGGTGAAGAATTCCAGTCCCGCATGCCACAGAATATATGGGATGCTGTCTGTACTCCTCACTTCATGCCTTTGTGATGTTAACTCAGAAGTAGCTGTGGGAGAGCCAATGAAAAGATAATGAGTTAGTATGATGGTATGAAAGAACAAATTAAAGGCGGGACAAAGGGTGACCCACATTACAGGGTTGTTATGTGGGAGTCATCTCTTGGTCTGGTCAACTTTATAGTTGTTGCTAGGGAAAGGTGAGAGTCCCTTTAAGAAAATCCATGCAGTCAGATGTTTGGAGCCCTTTACCAACATTAAGTGTTTTATTCATAGGACCAGACTTTCTTCTCCACCAAGATCTGTTTGGTGGATCAGAGAAGAGCTGGGTAGATGGTGCATAAGGGAGCCACTTACAGCTACCTGATTCTCCAGCCAGAGCTGCTCTGGCCCCTACAGATCTGGTGTAAGTTAGAGTGGCCTTGGGGCTGCTCTAACTTATGTGAACTGCCATTAGGGACTATAAAACACCTGAAAATTAACAGCGCAAAGTTCCACCTCCCCCCAGTATGCCCTTTCCCTCCCCACATGTTCTCATTATGTTTGGGTTAGGGGCATATGTGAAAGGGAAGCAATTTTAGAATTTCCCAGGCTGCCAGTTAGATTTTAAAGCTGGCATCTAATGAACTAGGTTTGCCAGTATATAATAGAATCCAATAGGATAACCCCCTTTAATTGAGTTCAGAGAGCATTAGCTCACTAGTTGAACACTGGGTTCTTTTCAGGTCAACTTTTAACTTGACCAGTATTTCTCAAATCAGGACACTTGCTTATTCTTAACCGACCAACAATTTATTAATTCTCCCAGAACCACATTAATATATAATCAACAGTTCACCACTCAAATGCAGACACAACCAGTTGTGTGTACCACACATACAATACAGTCTTGCAAGCAGTTATCACAGACTAGAGTTCAGGCTCAGCGGTTATATCAAAGAACAATGCAAATTACCAAGATTTCTTATTACATTTACTTATGATCAACAATTCTAAATTCTTTAGTACCTAACACATTTATCACACTTCCAAGGGTGCACTTGTCTTTATGGCACTTTGAAGAGTGTGGTTACTTCTTTTTGAATAGATTGGTCCAAAAGGTACAAGTTTAGAATATTAAAAGCAATTGCTTAAAACAATTCTTTTCAATCTCTCTTAGGCCAATTTGCTTGTCTTATAAAGGAGTTCTAATTTACAATATGGTTACTTGACGTCTCACTAGAGAGTATAGACTCAGCAAGATAACCAACAGTTATTTATGTTAAAGAACAGAAGGGGAAGTACAATCTTTGAAATGAAATATCACTACTTCTTGTTATCCTCTTAACCCTGAGATAGGGGAGAAACCTTTCCACATGGCTTGTCCAGGCATCAGTTGGATTCTAAAGCTTCTTGTGTTGGAGTCAGTCAAATCTGCTGAGCACATTGTGATCTCAGTTTTATATACCGTAGTTTCAGGGCTCATTAAAAATGGCCACCCGCTGGTTCCTATTGGGCACATCTCAAGAAAGTGCTCAGATTTTAGCTTTCTTCGTTTCACTGTGGCTTCCATTGGTATGTAGTAGATGGTGCTGGTGTCCAACAAATTTCTTCAATTCTTTTCTTATCAGAGGCATTTTAAGTATGATTCATTTCAAGGACTGTATTTCATTATTAGCTGCTACTACAGCTGTCCTCAAACTGTGGGGTGCATCCCCCTAGGGGGTGCAGAGAAGCATTCAGGGGGTCATGGTGGGCTGGGCCAGCCCCCCTCCCGGGGGGTGGTGGACAGGAAGTCCCAACCAGCCCTGCCTCCAGCTCTGCTCCAGCCCTGGCTCCTGGCTTTGCGCCTGACACCGGCCCCAACCTCGGTGCGGCTCTGCACCTGGCTGGGGCCCTGGCTGCCGGCCCCCACCATGGCCTGGCTGCAGCTCCACTCCTGCCACTGCCCCCAGCCATGGCCCCTGGCCATGGCTCGTTCCTGGCCTAGACCCACCCCCCATAGCTGCGGCCCCAGCCTCATCCCCCTAGCCCCTGGCAGCATCTGCGTCACCTCCCTGGAGTTGCAGGCCCCACTTCTAGCCCTGGCTCCAGGAGGGCAGAGGGGTGCAGAGAGAGAGAAGAGGGGGGCACAACCCACAAAAGTTTGGATACCACTTCCCTACTGTCAGTTGGGATCCCCGCTTCTAAGCAATTTCTCTTAATATCCCAAAGTTATACCCTGGTTTATATCTTTTAACATTTCTCCTTCTTTGTGCCAGACAATTCTTATTACTTTTAGAGTGCAACAATTATTTACAATGAAAGCCAAAAGATCCTTATAATTGTCTAAATTTGCAGGACATACTCCAGATAGTCTTTGCTTATACATTAGCATTTCACCAAATTTAGAAATTACAATAGAACAAGAGACATTTTTTCCCATATGGAAGGATGTAGATCTGACTCACAAAGCAAACAAATGGGCAGATGCTGATTTGTGGTGAAAGATTATTCCCTGTATATTCAATTTACAAGGAACACAATATATAGGTTATAGTTTAGGATGAAAACATGCTGAAGTTGGTAAGCAGGGTGTAACTCTTGCTTGGTAACTTGGAGTTCTTTTTAGCTAGGCTGGAGGGAGAAAGAGGATTATACAAAGGCAAATAATGAAAGATTATTGCCTAGGTAATTAACAATACCCTCATTTAGCCATTTTAGTTTCTATAGTTGAGAAGGGGAATGCCAAACCTTGGCTGATCTGTGCGTCCTTACATAAAGTGTCTCACATGATGTTAACCATTTTCTTATTATCTTGGTAGGTGGATCCCATTCTGGGATGAACAGAGGTGGATAGCTTTTCTAATTAGATGAGGGTGAAAAGGAATCATTAGCTATTAATCATTCAAGGAGTATCTGTTCGATATACCTCTTACAGGGGCAGTTAGCAAAGCACTGACAGCATTCTCAGAGGAGCATCTGTTTCCAGAGTCTGGATCCTCTTTGCTTCAACTGCACATTGGGGCCAGAACAGGGAGATGCTCTCACCCATTCTATTGCTTTCTATATTTGGTTGCTTGCTCAAAAATGTATTCCTTTAATTGCTCAGTAACATATTATAAGTACAGATCAAATAATGCTAAATACAGAGAAATTTGTACGGAATTAAACATTACAGCTCATGAATATCAAGCAGTTTCTAAATGATTGATGTTATTACACTGAATGCCCAAGGAAGCTATAATTACTTGCCATTTATTAGACACTGGTACCAACTAACAGCTAGTCACTTACAGTAAGTTGTCTTAGTTCTTTTTATTGCAAGCTTTATTTTAAGAAAATAAAACCTTGTGGAGTTGCTTGCATACAGAGAAATCTATGGCCAGATTCTCCGCCTGGCAGCTTTTGCTAGCATTGCCCAGGGTACTGGACACCCAAAATCTATCTGTAGTAAGGCTGTGGTAATATAAGACACCCAGAATTCCTTCCCTAGCAAGCATCACCCCAAGAGTGCATGGCATTGGCCTGGGATGGGGGCATGACCGAGTAATGCACTGCTTCACTACATTCCTCAGTAGTCTTTCTGTAGAGCCCAACCACAATTTAAGATGGCCACCCTGTGGATCAACCCCTGGGATAGGTGTCAGTGGAAACAATACACTGATTTTTTTCAAGGGTGATTTCCTTCTGGGTTGCAGTGATCCTACTGGTTCAGGAAGAGGAAATCTGCAACTATCTCCCTCAGCTAGCAGGGGGCGAATCGAGTTTGCTGGAAGGAGCTCAGATTTAGGGGCTAAATTATGGCATATTTAATATAGTTTTATTTTTATGGTATAGGCTGTATCCTCTACATCTTTACTGCATCACATAGTGCAATTAAAACTAAGTCTTGCTCAGCTTACAAATACAAAACTCCTATTTACATCAATTTACATTTTTTGAGTGAAGAAAGCCCTTCCAGACTGAAGTTTAAAAAGTGAATAGAAGATTAGAGGTAAGGCAAGATAAGGGAAGAAGATATTGTTCCATTGGAAGTGAAGTGAGAATCAGTTAATCAGGGAGATAAATGAGGTCTCACCCGGGCATGAGGAGTTCCAGGAAAGCCGGCTCTGTCACCAAGCGGAGTATGATATTGTAGAGGAGAAAAACCACGCTAGACCTCTAGATGAGCAGTAATGGGTTTAGGGCAAGACAAGGACCTGGAACCTCAGCTGCAGCTACTACCCACAAAGGAGACAGCTGCTGTTCCCTGATCCTGGGGCTGGTTTTCTACCAACCTGGGCCCTGACCCCATTCAAAGCAGCTTCAAAGCTGCTCTAACCTACGTCCACTAGTTATGGATCCTGGGGCTGGAGACACATTCCCTTCCCCCAGCTCCAGCTTGACAACATCCCCAAAGCATCTACTATGCCGGGGCTATGAGTGGAGGTTGTGGCAGGGTAGGCAGCTGTATTAACCATGTGCCAGTTAGGAATTTCTTCATGCTGGAAGAATCCTCAGGCCAGCAGATCTGCTGGCCTGACATGGGAGAGAATCTAGCCCAACATCCATGAGAGAAGCTGGGGCCAGTCTATGCAGAAGGCAGCTTTTAAACGGAAACAGTCAGGTTGTTGGAGGTTAGGCTGTTATGCATTTTTAAAGCCAGGCAGCAGCTTTCTGCACATATACAATAAAAATAAAAGCTACTACAATTATAGCAGAAACCATAACAAAGTAGCCCAATTTCTGAGGATGGAAGGTGTCTGAATGCAGATAATTTAGCAACCAACATTTTCAGTCTGAGTGTTAGATACTTGCAAGATTATTGATGAAAAATATTTCCTATCTCAAAGTAATAATGCAGTAGTAACGAGAAAAAAAAATAAGAAAAATAACCATCTGCCCCTGGAGACTCACAAAAGGCACTGTACCATTGTTTGATTTTACCCACGCCTGCAGAGACTTTCCCCCTTAGTATTATAATAAAAAAGGCTTCATTTTAATAAAAATGGCTGTAGCTTCCTTCAGAAGATAGGAATCTCTGAATTACTTCTGGGAAGAACATCCATGACTATGGAGGTTTTTTAATTCTTTATCCTTTGACTGTTTTGAACAGCACACTCTGTGTGAGTCCAGTGAAAAAGTGCTCTTGCAGTAACTTGTGACAGTTGTCTATGTACTTTCTTTTGCAACATGTTTATAAGGAGTAAACTTGACCTAAGCTAAATGACAAACTGTTTTTTTACTGTATCTTCACACCACCACCTAGTATTGGATAATATTATTTTTTAATCCTGTTTGGTAGATTAGCCTATCTGTAGGATAAATCTCATCACTAATATTTCCCTCACTAGATCTTCTGGTTGGATAATGTTTGATTCACTTATTTAAATAGATTGCACTTAAATATTGTATCAAACTGTTTCTTTAAATTAAAGATGATTGGTCACTGCAGCAGATAAAATGATTCACAAATGTTTTCCCACATTGGAAAGGTCCTTTTCAAGCACATCTTGGATTAGTGGCCTTACTTGCTTTGCCCATGTGGTGCTGCACCTCACTAACAACAGCAGGAATTGCACACTTGCTGGTACTTCCTTGCACATCGCATTAGGCTGAAATTTTCTCTGAAATGGCTTGGCTCATAAAATAAACCTATCAGGTTTATCCGTTCACCAACTCACTCCTCATTCAGTATCTGCACTCCCACATGTAATTCCAAAATGTGAGTATTTTTAGTTCTGCATGTTACTATTCATACTGAAATAAGTAGATGATCCAGGGCCAGATTGTGCCCGCGCCTTCATGGATACATAAGAGAAGTTAGAGGAAACCTCTCTTGCCCTTGCATGCCTGCACAGGGACTAGCTACAGTTCTGGAGCTTGTCCTCCCTGAGTACAGCAGCTACCAAAAGGAGCAAGGAAGAGGACAGGGTGAGGGCAGAGCCCTGGACTGTTTCCCCCTCCCTGCCATCTAGAGGAACTAGGTGGCAAGGAGGAATCAATGCTGTCTGCTGTGAAAGCCCATCCTGTGGCATGTACTGTGCTGGTGCCCTGAGGATTCCTGGCTGACTCAACAGAATCTCTTTGGAGAGTCACACTTTGCTCTTTGAAAAGTATCTCTTCACCAACCCATATAAAATGTGGCTTACTAACCACAGTATAGAGTAGGGGTAGCCAAACTTACTGACTCTCCAAGTCGCATACTACAGTCTTCAGAAGTTGGGGCACACCTGCCGAGGCTCAGGGTTTCAACCATGCAGGAGGCACCAGATGGGGCTCAGGCTTCAGCCCTGCACCTGCTGAGGTCCTGAGCCCAGGCAGGTATGCGGCACACGGCAGAAGCCCCGAGACCCGCCCCTCCTCACTGGGCAGAAGTCCCTACCCTACCACCCTGCTGCAAGGCAGAGGTCCTGAGCTCCCCCTCTTCCGTCTGGTAGGCGGAGAATGACAGGGAGGGACATGGGGGGCTCTGTGAGCCACATTTTAATGGTAAAAGAGCTGCATGTGACTCACGAGCCACAGTTTGGCCACCCCTGATATAGAGAGACAAGGTGGGTGAAGTAATATCTTTTACTGGACCAATTTCTTTTGGTGAGAGAGACAAAATTTCAAGCTTACAGAGAGCTCTTTTTCAGGTTCCAGAAAAATTTACTCAGAGTGTCGCAGCTAAATACAAGGTAGAAGGGATTGTTCAGCATAAGTAGTTAACACATATTTCAAGGGACCATTCAAGGTGAAGTGGCCTATTAACAGCCCTCCAGTCATAGGAAGGAAAGGAAGGGGAGCGAGGAAGCAGCTGGGGGGAAGGGAGTTAGTTGGTTATAGTTAAGCCACAAATCCAGTGTCTGCTCAGTCCATGATTTTTAGTGTCTAATAGAGTAATGAATTTAAGCTCCCAGGCCCGTCTTTGGAAAATGTTGTACAGATTTTCTTTGAGGATGAGGACTGAGAGGTCAGATATAGAGTGATCACTTTGTGAAAACGGTTCACCCACAACTTGATGTGGTGTTTTTGTCTCATCATTTTCCTGTATGAGTTCATGTGAGAGCGTAATGATTGTCTAGTTTCACCCACATAGCTGTTGGGGCATTTAGTGCGCTGGATGAGGTACACCACATGTTGAGATAGGCATGTGTAAGGCCCATAGATCTTGAAAAGTGTGCTGTGGAGGGGTGTTGATCACTGTAGCAGTGGAGATATGTCTGCAGGTTTTGCATCTGTTGTTCTGATAGGGTTGGATGCCACTGTGAATTGGTATGGCCTGGTCTGTGGGGAACTTGCTTCTGATGATGAGCTTGGAGAGGTTTGGGCGTTGTTTGAAGGCCAAAAATGGGGGTTCAGGAAAGATTTCTTTCTAGCCGGAGTCCCAATTGACTATGGGTTGTAGTTGTTTGATGATGGGGTCCAGTGTGGAGTGATATGTGACAACTAGACGTGTGCAGTCAGAGGGTGTTTTATTTCTATATTGAAGCAGGTTTTCTTGGGGTGTTTGGGTGGCCCATTCCATGACACAATTTACCACAATATAATCCTGAACAGGGAGGACTATCACTCATGTAAATGGAAGAGATATAACGCAAAGGGACATGGAGATTAGTAGTGGAAAGGAAATAACATAAGATTCAAATTGGGAAAATGCAGCTAATGCATGTAGGAATCATAATCTGAAATCCAGATGTTCAGTGGGAAGGAGAAACCTGAAAACACAGGAATGCTAATAGAGACCTAGTGATAATAGGGGACAACAAATTAGACGGGAGTTTGCAATGTGACATGCCAGCAGGAAAGGCAGTAAAAGTATGTTAAATAAAAGCTTCTCTCTCTACAGGTCTTCTGAAACCACACCTGAAATATTGCCTTCAGTGCTAGGCTCCTATTTACCTGAAAGATGCAGATAAATTGAGAGAAGTAAAGAGAAGAGCAACTAAAATAATTAAAGGGCTAGAGAAACTGATGTATGAGAAAAGATTAAGAGCCAAACACTGCCTCACCTCTGCAGTGAGAACTATTAAGTTTTGGAATAGCATCCCAAAGGAAGCTCTATCTCTGGAGACATTTAAAACCCATCCAGGCAAACCATTATAAGATATACTGTTCTGAATAATCCTGCATGGGCCCTGGTTCGAGTGGTACATCACATGCGAGGAGGCCAAAATGACTTAATATGCCTTGTTCATCTCTAACTTCTATAAATATACCTGGTGTAATTCTACCATGCATAATGTTACTGAATTTGGGACTCAGACTAGCTTAAATACATTGAAAAAGCCCAAACTTTTCATATATTAATATAGGGGACCATTTAATAACCTGGAAGAAGTGTTAACCTGTCCTGTTAAGATATAAAAGATATTGCAATCCCCACAGTATGTATTATGCAATTAAGATTGTATTGCATGAAGTCTGATCTGATGAGGTAAGCTGCGAATTGAGGGAGAATGCTTCTGAAACCAGCGTGTCCAAATATTGGATTTATGTGAGACTTTTTAATAATATAAAGGTACCAAAATCTTTTTTTTTTAATTACTAGTGAATTTTGGGTGCCCAAAATGATTTTTTGGGGCTTTTCTTACCAAAATGAAAAACCAAAAATTTTTCATTTTAGATGAAGAATATCTGAAATGAAACAAAGACCTGAAATTACACTTTTATAAAAATCAGGTTTTAGTTTAATTTCAGGATGTTCTTTGATCCAACTCCCCTCCCCCCCCCTTTTTTTTGCTTTTTTTGCGGGGGGAGGGGTTCCACCTTTTTAAAATAAATATAGCTAAAGTTCTCAACAAAACATTTCAAAACATAGTCAAAATGTTTAATTTTGAAATGGTTGAAATGAACAGTTTTTATTTCTTGACTAACAAATTATATATTTCTTTCATTCGAGACTATTCATCAAATAATTCACGATTAATCTTGGTGAGCCCCTGAAAGCATTTTTTGGCAAATTTACTATTTGTCAAAAAAAAAAATTAACACAGTTCCACTAGATGCTATGAAAATCTTAGCTTCTGTGTTAAGAATTGGCATTGTGGGGAACAGCTTTTCTAATAAGAGGAGGCTGTTTTACCTACCAGGCTTCAGTGAATTTTTTTCAAGATTCTGACAAGCCACCTGTAACCCGTGGGAGACTATGGCTGTTTGCCAGACCTAGAAGCAGCAAACTATTACACTCTCCATATGTCTACATAACTACTGTCATACATTCATGGATGAAATGCAACAAGAATTTAGTCTGTCATTTACACTGGTCTAAATCAGGAGTAACTCTATTGAAGTCAATAGAGTTATACTGTACGAGTGAGAGGATAATCAGGAATAGAATGACTTAATCTGGGTGGCTGTATTTTTTTTAATAAGGTTTTACTTTTGTAAATGAAAATTTTGTGAATGTTTTTATTTATGCATCTTATAATCAGGGCTGGATTTCCAGTTAGGCACAGTAAGCATGTGCCTAAGGGCGCTGGCATTCTAGGGGTGCCTCAAAGTAAAAAAATCATTTTTTATGGAAAACACAAAGGTCAGCTGTAGGTGGGGTAGGGGAGGGGCTCTAAGGATGCTGAGCCTTGAGGCGCGTAAAGCGTAAATCTGGCCCTGCTTATGCATTCCCCGCATACTTCTTCCAATGTACTGTATTCATAAAATCAGTGACCACAGAATTTGAATATTTTCATTATGAATACTTGCTTTATAATGCAAAGCATTAAAATTACAGGCTATTTAACCATGCAAAAATATATTTACACTATTTTCATCATTCCAGATATCTGTCTCTATAGATATTGGAATTAATTATTAAATATTCAGGAAGTTAATGTCTGCATCACATGCAAACTAAGGTTTGGATTGGACTGACAAGATAAGCAGCTCTGAATCTCATAAAGAAATCACAAGGGAAAATATATTGTCAGCAACAGTAATTACAGCAGGTAATTGTGTCATTTACCCTGTTACAGACCACTGAATGTGACGAGCGTGGGACAGACCAGCTGTCACACACTGTTAGCTTTGACGTTCAGGGGTCTGGAAAATTGTACAATGTCTTAGTGATGGTGCATTTAAAAACATAATGAAGATGAAGGTTTTAAAGTGGTAGATGGTGCATAACTGGGCAGTTTTCGAGTTGGGAGGATTGATTTCTTTGAGTGGTAGGCTTCATCAAGAATATTGGTGCTTCAGGTTTTTTCCTGTGCTTTTAATAAGTTTGGAAATATAGGAACGTAAAAATGATTGGTAAGAAGAATTTATTACTTAGCCCCTGGTTGTAGAGGAAGCAAGCATGGTGGTTTGATTTAGCAGTAATGTCTGAACTCTATGTAATTTCTACCTGCATAGCTTTTTTTGATGTTTTGGGGTAAGAAGAGAACATGATTATCTGAAATGGCTAGTCTTAACAGGCTTACCATTCTGGTATGGTTTCAGGGATCTGATATAATGTAAACACTAATTTAAGCCACAATCCCAAACTCCATGGGCTCAGTGTCAGTGCAGTTTCTTCTGGGCAGAGCAGCTTGCAGGATCAGGACCTTAAGTCTTACCTTTGGAATTTAAACAGCAAGAGCAGGCAAAAGCAAAGTAGGAGCTCTGATTACAGAGCCAAACACATCCTGGGATGTGAGTAGAGCTAAAGTAAACAATTTACAGGGGAAATATTTTTGGTTTGTTTTTAGCTTGTTTCCTAACTGTAAGGATTGATCGTGATCACTTTGAGTATTTGAGACCCAAACAATACTTTGTAACTTTGTCTTGTTTAGTGGAGCTTTTCATAGTATTAGGTAACAATATTTTTGTTTAGCTGAGTTTTATTGTATGTTTTCTCTGTATTTCTATAATTCTCCAATAAATTCTGTTTTATATGTATGTGTGTGTGTTACCAACTATAGAAATAAATATAGAAATAAGTGTGTGTGTGTGTGTGTGTGTGTAAATAACCCGCATGGTCCTGGATACTGTTATTTAGGGACAATCACTAGTGAGTTCCTTCAGGAAACTGCATCTAACTGTGATCTCAGGGGATGTAGAGCCAGGAATAATAACTTGAATGCAAAGCCAAGGGTGATTATGAGACTACGATCTCTTTTTCTAAGCAGTGCCTCAACAGGCTGTGGAGTCCTGGTTAAAGACTGTATAATGATAACTGTTCTTTTTCTTTGAGTAGGTTTCTTTGTGGATCCTACTGCAGGTGTTCATGTGTGCAAGATCAGCTTTTTGAAATAGTGTCTGGGGCTGTGTGTATGCCCTGAGCCTCCTCACATATGATGGCACTGGGAGGGGGATGACACCCCCTCAGTTTCCTCAGCAAGACAATTTGGCGAGTGACCGGCTCACTAGTTCTTAGCTTTGGCTAAACCTCAAAAGTCTTCTACAAACTTTTAGAACTCTTCTAATTCTTTGACATATGACTGCCGTGATCTATATTAGTCCATTTGAAATGAGTATTGACTGTCTGAAACCCCATCCCCCATATACCTGCTGACCCTGCACAGAACCCACTCCTGTATAGAGCTACTTAACAAGGCAGACCCAAAGCCTGCAGGTTTCAAACCCTGACCATGTTGTGATGGACTGATTTGTCTATTCTGTTCAGAAGAATCAGATATACAGAACTGATATTAGGTGTGCCTATCAATTTCTGCAAGAACACACAAATCACAAGACATGATGTTGAAGTGCCATCTTCTGAAACAGTCCATGAAGGACTCATCAGACTCTGAGAAAATGAGCTCCAGAATCAGGCTAGCAGACAAGACAGCTTCATTTAGTGCCCGATCTGCCAGAAACTACCAACACCCACAGCTCTGAAGCAGACCCCAATATCAGCACCAAAGCTGGCACCAACACCTCTAACCCCAGACAATGAGTCCTGGTGGAACTCAATGTCCTCCCATAAGGCCAGACCACTGAAAGCCTGCAGAGATATATCCACCAGCTCTCTTGCAGCATTGATGGCTGCTGATAAGGAGTAGCCTACGATGCAAAGGCAGACTCCTCCAGACTAACCCCGGCTCTGGCAGCACATCTCTTGGCATCGATGCCTACTGTTTAATTTTTTAGGGTGGTAGCAAGTCCATGCTGTAGCCCAACACAGGATGCCAGTCTCCATTGCAACAGGAAGCCTGGGCCGCAGCTTTATAGAAACTGCAGTAACAATTCTAGGAGCAGCCATGTCAGAGACTCGCTAACCCTGCTGCTCGTGCTGCCTGTAAGTCCCAGTCCTTCCCTAGCCAAAACAGGACTAGAAGCTGATTCACAGGTGTGCTTGAGTAATGTGACCATTCCCTCCAGTGAGCTGCAAGAATCTTGAGCTACTTGTTTGAGTGCCATTTAAATGGAGAAGGTGAGCACAAGCTTTGTATTAGGCCTTAGATGAGGATGTGTTGCAGATCATGAAGATGTCAAAGTTGCTATCCTGGTCTGGTTGGCGATCTCAAGAAAGGGGTACTGACAGAAGTTCCAAGGTGAGCCCCTTTCTTCAGGGGTACAGATGCCCACTGTTACCCAGTGCTTGAAATGAGTATTGACTGTCTGACTAGTTCAAACCCCAGCAATGGACAGTGGAGTTGCTTATGGACAAAAGTAATAATTAAGTACATGGTCTGCCTGGGAGGATGTAGACATGGGTGTGCTAGTATTAATTGTCTGTGCTGCAGAGGTGGTACAACAAACAGAGGAATACTTGAAGACTGAGCACCTGGAGAGACCACCATGCCTATGGCTGGATCCTAAAGTCAAGAAGTCACTATGGAATAAGGTGAAGGGTTTGGAGATTCCAAGAGGAGAGCCAGAAAAGACGTGGATGCCCACCTGGAATAGAAGGGAGAGCTAACAGCCCCTCTGACTGTGTGCTTTCCTTGTTAACAAGGGCTCATAAAGCTGTGTCCATATAGGGAGTCTGTCTGTGCAAGAGACTTGTGGTCTTGTTCAGATCATGGGATTTCCATGGGTGAACCCTGCCCATGCAGCTAGGAGGAGGATAGTAAGTGACCTTGTAGACTGAGCTGTGGCCAGACATTAGTGTGGAAGGATTTAATTAAAAGTGGGCTCCTGCTGGCAGCAAAACCCAGGTCACTACTGGGGATTTCTGGAAATATTCCCCAGCTGTAAGTAGGGGTTTGGGTGGGCTGATGTTAGGCGGAGGTGTAGTCATTACCCTGACCAACTGTTGTGGGGTGAGATAGGAAACACTTTAGGGCTCTCCTGTGCTCTAGGAAGTCATAAAACTGGCTCATGAATGGGGAGACACCACAGAATGCTTACACACCAGGTCCTCTGGTAACCACCAGATTACTGGTTGCAAAGATTCTTAAGAGGCCAGCTGCTCTTGCTTGCAGTTTAAAAACTCCAGTTATTCCTTTCCCAGGCTAGAAACCCCTCTAGCTGGGGTCCAGCACTTCCCTCCCAGTTCAGTCCTTGTTACTCAGGTATTTCCAAGAGTCTCTTTTGGGCGGGGAGTCAGTGAAGAACTCATGATGATGTCACTCCCCTGCCTTAAATAGCTTTTGCATAGGGCAGGAACCTTTTGTCTCCAACGTTGGTTCCCAGACCTTTCAGTGGAAAAACACTGGAATTCCAAGATGGAGTCCAGTACCAGGTGATCTGGTCACATGCCCCTATAGTGTCATAGCAGCCATGACTTGGAGGCTGTTTGTAGCATCCTCCGGAAGGCTCCCTGGTGGGAGATTATCTTCTTCTAAGATCTATTGTTCTCCCTAGTGGTCCATTGACTTGAATGGGCCATTCCCAGCCAGCCATCTAGACTGACAGTTTTTGCCTAGTGGGCGTTCCCCAGGTGTAAATAGCCAAGAAGTCACATAGATAATATTCCTAACTTCAGATACCAAAATGATACATGCATACAAGTAGGATAATCATATTCAGTAAATCATAACCTTTTCAATGATATCTTACATGATCTATCTTGCATAAAATACATCATAATTACGCCATACTCATATCATAATAATATTACTATAAAGAATATGGGCTGTAGTGTCACAGATGGTATGTGAGGGATCCTAACCTAAGTAAGAAGATAAACTTTAATCTACACACTAGCTGTCCGGTGTTTCGGAAGAGGCTGGAAAATATCCTGCTCTCACTGTGCCATAAAATCCATAATTAGAGTCACTAAGGTATGATCCAAAGAAACTTCTAGATGAGGATTAACTATTTCTCCAATTTGTGAGACACAAACACAGTGAGAAGGTGAACGAATCCTTCTGCTGCAGCAGGCCTTGTGGTCTGTGAAGCCACCCCTGTCTTTTCTCTGTGTGTGAGAGTTCACAGTGAAACAAGACATTTTACCAGAAAATCTGTGGAGAGTTTCTTAAACTACATTCTCAAAGAGCACAGTTCAGGAGGATTTGGATTTAGATTTCATATGGAAAAGCTGTATTTGAAGATAATACTGAAACGTTTCTCTTAGGTTTAGCTGCTTAAGAGGTTTTCTTATCTCTTCATGGAGGTAGAAAGCAAAGCAGGCTTTCCTAGTGAGAAAGGATCATGTGGGGTTAGAGATGGGAGATACTCTAGCAGGGGGTTTCGCTACCAGACCAAAAGCTTTAGGATTTCTCTTCTCTTCAGACAAAGAATATCAGTGGGCAGATAAAGATTTTATCATGTTGATAGCTAAAGATATTATTAATGTTACTGATGTGCATGCATGGGAGGCAGCAGGGCTGGAAGTCCCCCTCAGTGAGGTTAAAAATGGCACTTGGGTAGTGTCAGTATAGAGCAATTATTTAAAATTTATGAGGGCAGGAATGAGTAGCCCACTGCATTTCTGTATTTATAAATTCCCCTTCCATCCCGGTGCGCCATATGGTTCCCTC
This sequence comes from Mauremys reevesii, assembly GCF_016161935.1. NCBI lineage: Eukaryota > Metazoa > Chordata > Testudines > Geoemydidae > Mauremys > Mauremys reevesii. Next base: position 304,838,118 of record NC_052623.1, read on the forward strand.
CCAACCCCAATACTGGCCCTGAACTGTATTGATGCCTCTCAGCCAAGGTGTTGTCAATTTTCAGCGCCATGCAGCAGACCATGTTGTTTCTGTTGTTCGAGAAACCAATGTTACAGAATTCATAATTCATTTATATGAGTTCTGTTAACCTCAAACTGAGATAGGGCAACTCACGGAACCCCTCTCAGTTAATATTGCCAGCCACCAAGAACAGCTGCCTTGTCATTGCCCCTCCCAGTCTCCAATCGCCCTGCCCTCTGCTGACCTGTTATTGCTCAGCCGATTGATTGCCCTTTAATCTACAGCTTTCATTTCATGATATGTTCTCCCCTTCTGTTCTTCTCATTAGTACTGAGTTTTGTGAGCTCCTGAATCTTTCTGATAATGGATGTGAAAATGGCTGCTGCATTTTTACCATGTCCAGTGATAGGGTTTTTCTCCTGAAGTTTTGCTAGCGGCTCCTATACTAGGTGTTTTGTTGTTATATTGACTCCAAATGTAGAATAAGTAAACTAATAAATAAAAACGAAGAGACGCAGACATCTGGATGAACATAATGGCAGCTGTTCTCCCTGAAGAACAATGATGGACTGAGTAATTACAGACAAATGGCATTTCAGAGATCAGAATGGTCTCTAAATGGCTACAAAGAAAAGAACCATTTCAGGCACACACCATGCCAGAATCACTTATTACTATTACTATTATTTATGCTGCAGACACATTATGCTGGCACTCGTCATGATTCCGTAGTTGAGAGTGATTTCATGTTGCACTTAAAGCAGGGGGTCAACTGCTTATGCATGAAAAATACAGTATATCATCCTCCAACTTACTGCACTCTTTGAGTATAGAATGAATTTTCTGAGAATTTACAAGTAAAATTGTTAATTAATTTGAGTTAAAATTAATTAAAACTGGGTCCTTTAAGAAATGTAACATCTGTCTTTTCCCAAATGATCCTAATTATGGAAAGTTTGAAGAGACTGTATTATTCCATTTAGTTAAAATTAATTTAAATCTTGTGTATGAGCTATACGAGAAGGAATTAGCTTTTAATTAAGCTAAATTATTAGTGATTGTTTTGATTACACAAGCTACAGACTAGGTTGGGTTAAACAGTTCAGGTGACTCTCAAACAGTATCATTATTAGAGCTGGGTGGTGTTTGTCACCTGAAACTTGTTGGCAAAAAATGCAGATTCAGTGACAGCAAAATGTTGCATAAATTCATAGCAGTTTTACTGAATTATTTGTGTTAAAAAATTCCAGAGAAATCCAAAGAATGTTTCAATTTTTCATTTCAAAATGACTTTGTTTCAAAATTTCCTTCCATTTTATTTAAAAAATGTAAAAACATTAAATACTTGAAACCAACAAAACATTTTGTTTGGGGTCAAACAATATTTAATTCAACCCGAAATGGCATTTTTTTCAACTTTTCAGTTCACAGAAAATTTCATTTTTGGTTAAAAAAAAAAAAAAAAAAAGAGTCAGTGTCCTAAAGAATCTAAATACAGAAAGGAGAAGTAGGGAGATGGAAAAGGGTCACATCACATAAGCACAGTGATGAGTGGCAAATGCCATATTAGTCTCATATTTCTTTTTAATTGTTTTAAATATTTATTAGTGGAGTATGGAGTAAGGGGAACAATGAAGAAGTTGAGTTAATAGGAGCATGGGAGTAGGAAAAGAAGGGCAGGGTGAGACGCCTCTTGTGTATATAGTGCACTGGAATTTACTACCTTTGTTCTTCAGAACTCTTCATGCCACTTGAGACAGTTGGTGTAATTGTCCTAGCTGCACTGAAGTCAGTGCAGCTAGGACAATTTACACCAGCTGGGGATCTGTCCCTATAAGGAAGTACTTTTGCCCTTGCAACTACTGCTATTTACCTCCACAATCAGGGGTCACTATCAGCTTTATTTATGTTCAGGACTTTGTAGACTGTCTTTTGGAGCAAAGTAATAACATTTTGTCAAATAAAAGCCTTTCTGAAATACAGTGCTGAGTGCTGTTTTGTAAAGAAGTAAAATGAAATATAGTGTATCAGTAAAGGTAGCCTACCTGTGCAGTTAGTTTATATAAACATAGGGAAACAACTTCCATACTCACACTTTTAAATTTCTTTAACTAAGGCATCTGTTTTCTGAAGGATCTGAATGGATCATACATAGGCACTTATTGTCACTGTGAAGTAGTAGCAAAAGTGTGCTGAATTCTGGAGCTAAAACGGTTTTTGTCTCGGTAGAGTCCATTACTCTAGGAACAGCTTAATCAACATGAATACCATATTTAAGGCTTCTGTTGATTCCCAAAGCAGAGATATTACGAATGTTAATGCACTTGAGCAGAGTCCTGACTAGTGTTAAATGGATTTTAGATGTAGTAGATAATATAGCTTTAGAAGTAATCAGTGAAACCAGTGCATTTGCTCTTTATGGAAAGTGCATTTATACATATTCAGATTTGTAAATCATTAAAATCTCTTTGCAAAAGTAATTTTATTTCCTTGATTCTTTATTACTGTTGTAGCTGGCATGACCATGCCATCATCATAATGATGTATAGTGAAGTGAATATTAGATTGTTGTTAAATCTGCCATAATATTTCTAAAGGTGCTTGAAATAAATATTAACTCCTAATATACTTCATCCATAAGAAATAACATGTTTGTTCTATATTTACAGTTCTAATTTGTGTAGAATTTGTTATACTTACCAAATGGAAGAAACTGTGTTAAAGATGAGCTGCAAAGTCTTTTTTAAAAGTTGATTTTGCTTCATGATATATGTTCACATCAGCTGTTTGCAACATATGGTTTGTTATGTGTGTGAGATCACTCACTTAAATCTCTATAATGTCTTTCTTTATTCAAATTGAACATTTTTAGAAAAAGAAACCAAAATAACAGACATGAGAATTAATTAGATTTTAAGCAACAAAATGCCATTACAGTCCATTGTAAATATGCATGTACTCAGTTTTTAAAATATGTATTATCTGATAGGCCTTATCTTGTATCTCAGGCTATATTATGATTTATATACAAATATAGGTAGACAGCTTTGACATTAGTTTTATTATAGTCAGATTATTTTTTTTTCAAATGTATACAAAACCTCCTTTCTATGAGATTTTTACCACCCTCCCCACAAATAATTTATTTAATGCACCTTGCACCAAAGTCCTGACAAAGCCATGTACAGCTAATCAGAACTGCCACTCTCCAGCATGGAGCATATAGACATGTCAATGAGCCTTAAATTTAAACAGTTTTAACAATAGTATACTAGCACTAAATGTAGATGGAATATAAAACATGAAAACTCATTTCCCCCCACACTTTTCAAAATGTCTCTTTCTGTAATTGAGTCTAAAATCTTCCTGTTGCTCTGACACATTTTCTTCTAAACTAGCAATATCTCACGGCTGTTCTACACTACTGTGGTAAAAAGATCTAACTTATGCAACTTCAATTACATGAATAATGTAACTGAAGTAGACATTGTTAGATCCACTTACCACAGTGGCTACACTGCACTGTGTCGATGGGAGAGCGTCTCCCATCGACTTCCCTTACGCTTCTCAGGGAGGTGGAGTACACAAATCGATGGGAGAGTGCTCTTAAGTACCCTTAAGCCTCATCCTGAGAATCATTTATAAGAATCAGAGGCGGCTTTAGGAATTGGGCCACCCCAAGCAGGGCAGCATGCCGCGGGAGGCGCTCTGGCAGTCGCCGGTCCCGCGGCTCGGGTGGACCTCCTGCAGACGTGCCTGCGGAGGGTCCGCTGGTCCCGCGGCTTCGGGGGACCCTCCGCAGACACGCCTGTGGGAGGTCCTCCGAGCCGCGGGACCAGCGGACCCTCCGCAGACACGCCTGCGGGAGGTCCACCCGAGCCGCGGGACCAGCGGACCCTCCGCAGACACGCCTGCGGGAGGTCCACCCGAGCCGCGGGACCAGCGGACCCTCTGCAGGCATGCCTGCGGGAGGTCCACCGCAGCCGCCTGCCGCCCTCCCGGTGGCATGCCGCCCCAAGCGCGCGCTTGGCGCGCTGGGGTCTAGAGCCGGCCCTGATAAGAATCATGTATTATATTAGTTGAAAAGAGAAAAATCTAGCACAATTTGGTCAGGGAAGAAAAATGGCTATTTTGACATGAACGTTCTCACTTTGAATATGATCAGAAAAAGACAAGGCAAAAAAATAATCTTTTTTCATCCAAACTCTGTTACTTAACTGTTAGCGTATTTATTTCATCTATAACCATGGATTGGAGAAAGTGAATAAGGAAAAGTTATTTACTTGTTCCCATAATATAAGAAGTAGGGGCCACCAAATTAAATTAATGGGCAGCAGGTTTAAAACAAATAAAAGGAAGTTCTTCTTCACACAGCGCACAGTCAACCTGTGGAACTCCTTGCCTGAGGAAGTTGTGAAGGCTAGGACTATACCAGGGTTTAAAAGAGAACTAGATAAATTCATGGTTAAGTCCATTAATGGCTTTTAGCCAGGATGGGTAAGGAATGGTGTCCCTAGCCTCTGTTTGTCAGAGGGTGGAGATGGATGGCAGGAGAGAGATCACTTGATCATTATCTGTTAAGTTCACTCCCTCTGGGACACCTGGCATTGGTCACTGTTGGTTGACAGGATACTGGGCTGGATGGACCTTTGGTCTGACCCAGTATCACCGTTCTTATGTTCTTATTTTAAGGACAATACCTCTTTTAAGAGTTCACATACTGTATCATTATAATGTAATCTCTGGACTAAGCAACATTCAAAAGTACAGTAGTTTTCTATTTCTTTGTAGGATATACATCATATCAGGTACTCTAAGGCCCCAATTGGTTTCTTAAATGCATGAATTATCCTATTGATTTCAGTGGGAATACTTATATATTTAAGTACTTGGAATTTAGGGCCAAGTCTCCTTGGCCTGGAGACCACAACAGCTCCATGTCCCAGCAGCTGTGGATGCCACCACAACCTCTTGGAGCTCTCCCCAACAGCTGCTTTGTACTGCCCTTTCTAGATCTGCAGCCTGTGACTTGCCCTCTTTCTCCAGTATACATTTGTCTGTATTCTAGGGCAGTGAAGGGTGTTGGAATGATATCAAAGGAGTTTGGCCAACCCCACCATCTCCAAGGAACAGTGCTGATGGGCACACTCCCTGGCTGAACGTGACAGATAACTTGCAAAATTCATTACATTACAATGAAGATCCCAGTTATTGCGAAGTATTGCTGTACATATCCTACAACTCAAGAGAGACTATCATAATGGCATGGAAAGATATTTTTGTGCATTAAGTAAATAATACGTTTCCTACACTTCCATAGTTGTTACTCTGTTTTGTTGTATGGAATGAAAAAAGCAAGGAAATTAAATTATATTTAAATAACATTAAGATAATGACACAAAGCCAGGATATCAGTACAGCACAACTGATACTTGTGTGCCTAATTGCATAGTTGTGACATTTTTTCTCTTTTATAATGGACTGATCCCACACAAATATTACTGCACCCAGCATGAGGTTAGCCTGTGGAATTCACTGTTTCAGGAGGTTAGAGTCGAATACTGTAACTGGATTTTTCAAAGAACCAGATCATTTTATGAATAACATTTTTAATTATCCATGCTGTGATCAGGGTAATTAAATCTCATGCCTCAGGACTCGTGCCTGCAGTCCTTACTCATTACACTCAATGGGAGGCTCAACTCAGTGAAGATTGCAGGATTGGGGTCTTAGCTTGTATTCTTTCTAGGGTTATTATTTGTACTCTGCTAGTACCCAGAGACCCTGCTCAGGAGTAGGGTCCTGTCATGGTAGGTGCTTACAAACAGAAGAGGAGTTCTCCCACACTCCTGTGCCCATACAATATTGTACAATTGGCTAGTTGCACCATAGATGCTCTAACAGTCATTTGAAGCAAAATATTTGTCATTACAAGAGGCAGAATTACAGACTTGATGGGTCAGAGGCCTGAGCCAGTAAAACAAATTCTGAATGCCCATAATTTTATATCTAGTAAAGAAATTGCTAGTTACAATAACTATCACTTTAGTGCTTTGCAAATACTAATGCAAACACTATTAATTCTCATAACAGCCCTTTGAAGTAGATAACTATTAGCCCTGTTTGACAAATTGGAAACCCAGGCTTTGTGATGTTACCAAGGCCACAGAAGAAAGTGTCTGAGTCCAAATTAAAATTTCAGGAGTTCGTGGGTCCCAGTTCCATGCTGACGCCATTAGAACATGCCTGAAGCAGAAGTTGGTTTTGTATTGGACAGCTGGAGCAAGGCATATGGTATATAAATAAAAATGTATTAAACAGTATTTAACAAATTTGCTAGAAGCAACATGGAAACATAAGCAGCAGCCTAGCTTGTATGTGCTGATCTGCCAAAACCAAGAACAGAATAAGGTAAAAGTCCCATTTCCCTGAAAGAGGAGAGACACCTTTGTTTTCAAACTGCTCTTTTTTTATGAACAAAGATCAGAACTGAGTGCTAAGTGAATAACGAAGGAAAGCAATATGTCAAATTTCAGGGTGTTGCCCACTGCTTAATCCGCTTCTGGGCAATATGCAAATCCTGCTTAGTAACTATTGAGTTTATGGTTTATTTACATGGAAATATAGTTCAAGCTTTTATATTGCTGTAGTGTCACAATTCAATAACATCCATTTGTTTTACTTCTCAGAGCACGATGAATGCATCACAAACCAGCACAGCTGTGATGAAAACGCACTCTGCTTCAACACTGTGGGTGGGCACAACTGTGTCTGCAAGCCAGGTTATACAGGAAATGGTACCGTGTGTAAAGGTAAATTATCAGAAACCCTGGGCTGTAACATGCATTGTCTTCGTACTTGATAACATTTCTCATGTCGTGGTTAACACAAATCTGTTGGTGTACCTTGAAGAAGAAACTGCAGAACATTAGCATTTAAGCCCTGATTCCACAAAGAGGATTGCATGGGCCAATATCCATTGACTTTGTCTTTTACAAAGTTCCAAGTAGTTTGAAAATTTAGCATTTATAAATTGCAAGCTCTGAAATGGTGGAGTAAATACTTCTGGTATCTATCCCAAGATAATTTTGTTTTCATACAGAGTAGCCTGTTCAAAATAACCACAGTAACCAACAACATTCCAGCTAGGAAAACCTATTACCAAATGCAATTTATTCACCATCAATCACTTGCTATTATACCTGAATGAACTACAGATTGAATTGCATATTGTTGCGTATGTAATGTCCTTTTGTAAGTGAAAAAAGACAGCAGTAGATGTTGACCCTGAAACCTTTACTCCCCAGGAGAAGCTGGTTGCTTACAGCCACTGTCAATCCCTGGTAAACATTGCAGATTATATTGCTAGTTTTACAAAGAAGCTGAATTTTACAGAGCCACAAAGCTGCTTTTAGACTGTCTAGTGCTGCATTTCACAGAAGTTACTGAGATGTGAGGACGTTGGGTCCCATTCTGGTGGTGGTACCATATTTCAGATAGATGCAAAGCCAAGGTGCAGGCCACCTGTAATTATCTAAGAACCCCCAGAGTCCTGGCAGAATTCCAATATTTGTATCTGGAGAAAGTGGTCCTTGAATGAATGGATGCAGCTTCACTGGCATCAGTGTGAGGCACAAATGCAAATGTGAGGACAGATTTTGGACAATAATTGGTAAAGCCAGTTTTTAAAGCGCTTTATCTCTTGGGGTGATCTTACCATTTTTTATAGTTTGGATGTAATAGCTGAATACAAAGAATCAAATAGGTAATTGATTTAGTGCTCAGTTGTGTCTAATAGGCATAGACCTGTATTGGGAGGCAGTGTAGAGCCGCAAAGCCCTCAGGAGGGTTTGTGCCTCAAGGGGACAATCCGCTGTGAAGTAGGAGGCAGTGCACAGGCTGAAATGTCTCAGCATGGTGCAATCCAGTCCCCTTTTTGCACCCTGCCAGCTTATCTGGCTGGTGTGGTAGAGGTAACTAATCTTCCTCCCTGCACCTTTTGGAGTGTCTTATAACCGTAGGACTGAACAGCCTCTGAATTAAGAAAAGCTGCAGGGTTTGCATTTGTGTCTGGCTGCTGCATCAGGGGTGGCCAGGGGGGCTACAAACACCTGCACAGTTACTATGCGCAATCTGGCCCTTAGCTAATAGGTTCTGATACTTTCTACTTTTGCTGTTTCAGCATTTTGCAAAGATGGTTGTAGGAATGGAGGAGCCTGCATCGCTTCCAATGTCTGTGCCTGTCCACAGGGCTTCACTGGACCCAACTGTGAAACTGGTAAGATGATAACTTCATTTATTATAAAATTATCCGTATGCCAATGTCTGCGCTATTCCAAGAAAAAAAAATTTCTAGTGTGCCTCCTAAAAGAGGTAGCTGCTGCTGGAAAGTACTCAGATATGCAGTAGATAAACTCAGTGACTCACTTTTCTCATATGGCTCCCAAAAGCATGTACTGTACCAATCTGAACTAGCAGCATATTGACATCTTACACCAAGACATGATTGAGTAGCCTACGTTCTGTTGCTCCATAATTATTCCCTCACTTTTCATAGCAAATAGTTTTTGGTAGCTCCCACCGGCTGTATATCCTCTGACACGTAGAAATAAACACAAACAGTTGTTCATGACCTTATTGTCAACCTGTGATTATAGTTCAATAACCCACCTTCCCATTCATCCTCATTTGAGGACTTTTTAAAATGAATTCACGGTAAGACAGGATTCAGTGCTTCCCATTGTTTTACTTTCTCTCACAGCCTTTCTTCTATGCTTGACATCTCTGGGGATGACAGTACCACAAAACCTTGTTTTAAAACTTTCTTTTAAAATGTGAGTCTTTGTAAATTACACCAGTTGGGTGCTTTACCAAACAAAAGTATCTGGGATTGCTCATATTTAGCACCTTGAGCGCTTGTCAATAACTTTTCTAAATTAAAATAAATAATTTCAGTATTTTTATTGGCTACTGAATTTTTAAATGGATTCTAACAGTAAATGGCCTCGGGATAGAAGGGAAAGCGCTTTTAGATTGATTAGCCTCGCTATGCCTACTTAAAGGACAATCTGCCACCTGTGATTGACTATTGTTGCCATTCTATATTGTCTTCAATAAATCTTCAGCATGGGGTCGAGGAGGTGTAGTTTTAGAAGCACTACCTCTGTTCTACTTGCAAACATTGTCCAATTTAGTAAAAATACTGGCTGATCTGACTTTTATACAGAAAAGGTTCTGGTCCATTTGAGAGGTGAAAAATTTGCCTCTTGTCATTGTATGTCATGGTAACTAGAATGGATTTTGCTGTTCTGCACAGGAAGGGCACTGTGTGAAATAGCTGCAGCCCTGTTGGTTGGTATCTTTCTCTAGGAATGTCAAACATTCTTGACCGTTGCATTTGCTTTGCAGTGTTGGAAATTTTGTGGGGCAAAATATAAAGGTCTTTTTTCATGTAGCTGTTGCATGGTTTTGATTTCACAGTGTTTTTACTTGTAGTGGTTTCTATGCTAAAATAATGCTTTAGATATAAAGATGGCTTATAAGGTGGTGTGATATTTTTCCTTTTATAGGACATACTGTTTGCAGCATTTCAGTGTTATCAGCAAAACATACTGCACGTGTACAGTTAATGAAACACTAAAGGTGGGAGCCTCACAAACACTTAGCATTGGCCTCCTCATTCCCCTTAAGCCAATGAGAGTTTTGAGAGCAGAGTTAGGTGAGCACTGAATGCATTTGAAAATCCTACCCTACATTTTCTAAATATCCTTTACCAAATGTTTAACTTGAGTTTAGTAAGATAATTATGATCCATAACTTAGGGTCAGATATAGGTGTGGTGATCTGCACACAGACCACCCCCTGAGCCATGGATCATCATGGGAGGTGGTGTAGGAGCCACTATGGCAGCCCAGACCACTGGAAGATTCGACTTTGCAGGGAGAACCTTCCATTGCCCAGCAGACTTCCACAAAGGGGTCACAGACTTTAGTGCTACTAGAATGAATAACCTGGAACCCATAGGGGTCAGTTAGAAGAGTCCAAGGAGATTTGGTCACCTGGTTTGTATATTAACATTGACAACAAATGCTGCTATGTACATTGTCTGATAGCCCAGCTGCACTTTGCACCTCCTTTCTAGCTCTGGAACAGGATCCTAATTAACTTATATGTCACTTTGAAACACAGTGGATTGGTATATTCCATCAAAAATACCTTCAAAGCACCAAACGGCAGAGCACTCCTATTCATAACAGGCAAGATCTGGGTGATTCAGACATAGAACTGTCATGGTCCAAAAGCCCTCCCTAGTGAAAATCTGAGCTCCAAACAGCACACTCCTTTTGAATATAGAATACAGCTTCCAAGAGTCATGTCTTGTTGGTATGAAATGATCAGGACATCTATATCACAAATAATGCATATTGAAAAGTTGTGTTCTCACTTTATCCCTCAAGGTGCAATGACACCTCCCTCACCACTACTGGTTGGCTGTGCTCTCAGATGAGGAGGAATAGGGATAGATTTAAAGCTGCCAAGGGAAGTTTTAAATTGCACACTTCTTAATTTATTTATTTATTTCACTTTACAATACCTATATTCAAGAAGTGCCTACCCTAGGTTATAGGAGTCTTTGCAGTAAATTAAACATAGTCACAAAAAAATTGACCACCTGTTGCTCCTCACCCCCTAACTATAAAACGGTTAACCAGAGATTAAATCAAAGCCTATATAATAACCCAGCATCCACTATCACCGGTCTTTATTGTGTCCTCCCTCCCTAGAAGCCTGGATAAATAGGTGAGTTTGTATCATGCTTCAAAAGTCAACAAATTCACACTATTTTGGACCAATGGTTTAGAGGTAAAGGGCAGAGAAACTTCTAGCTGCTCCCTCACTCTTTATATCAGGTGGGTTCCAGCTCAAACACCACATCTGCTCACAGCTGCTCACTTTTTTTTTAATGGGTGGGAGTGTGCTGTTTCTGGGGAGGAAATGAAGTCCATATAACCAACCATTTGCAGAGGCATAGGAATTCTCTGAAATACTTACCCTCCCGCACCCATGTGCAGGTCAGTGAAGTCCTGACCATCATTTTAACAAGGAGCTCCCACAAAAAGCCCCTCACTGAGTCTGTGATAACCCCAGGCACTGACTAGAGGAGGGGGAGGGAATGGAAAATGTGTTGATTTGTTTTTCCATTTAAAGCAAAACCATTTCTCGCTGCTAAAAGAGGAGACAGCACCATTTAGTAAACCACCTTTATCCTTTGCTCTTGAAAAATTGATAGTATAGCACAGTGTTCAGTAGGTATAATAAGAGGGGATTTAGACATCTATGGGAAGTCTGGGGACATATTTTGAAAATACCTGCCAGCGTCAGACTTTTTCATTGCAAACCCACAAAATTTTCTCATCGGAAATATTTGAGAGTCCCAGAGGTAATTCATATCTGGAAAGGATCATTTACTAAAAAGGCATCCAAAGCCATGTTCAGAAGAATGCTCACTAATATCATACAGTGTAGGCAGAGTTCAGGGAAATGCACTTTGTCTGACTTCTTCCCATGTGGGATTTTTATCCAAGTAAAGTGTTCATAGTGTGTGGAAACCTCACGACACGAATAAAATACATTTTGTGAATACTTGGTGGTCTAGAAAATGCAAAATATATTTGATATTTATAACTAGTTTTTGTAAGCTCCCTTCTAATATCTATAGTTTGAAAGATTAAAATTCAACTCAGGTTAGTGATTTGCCTAGGTAATTGCTATAGATAAGATCTCTCTAGAGTTGTGTGCCGCTTTCTGTACAAGCTAAATATTTAGCATGTGTGACTGTTGCTCTATACTGCAACTTCAAATTAATTTGTTCAGGTGCATTGACCATGATAATAGAAAGATTCAGATTATTACTATTCCAAGGGGATCTTGTGAAAATCCTTTAATCCCAGTGCTCATAGCTTTTAGGAAAATAGTTGTACCAGTACTCGGAATATAATTTGTTGTCAAAGCTACTACAAAGCCTGTTAAGTTTGCTTATATTGCTAAACCTGGTGGAATATTTTAGCACTTTTAGCATCACAAGAGAACTGCTTTGATTTAATCTTTTGTTCCTGGTGTTCAGCTAGAGGAACCACAGCTAGCCCCTGGCCAGTTAGGTCCTAAATCTAACAAACTATGACGCAAATGGTAATCGAAACCTGTAGAGCACTGAACTCTTTCTGGAAGAACTGGAATGGCTGGTTGCAGAAACATTAAAGGTTCTAGGCACCAAATTGTATTAGAAACTCACAATAAACGTTTCCAATGTCATATTTAGAACTCATGACATTTTAGAAAAACAGTTTTCTTTGGAAATTTCTCAAAATGAAATGTATTTTACTAGCTAAACTGATTAAGACTACCTTTTCACAAGAAAATGCAAATAAAAGTCAACCACCAGTAATGAGCCTGCATTCTTGGTGAACCCCAACAAACTGCGTGGCCAAATTGATGTTATAAGGGTTTGAGATTATTATTATTGTTATTATGTGTTTGTCTTACAGTAGTGTTTAGGCACTAGCTGAGAACACAGCCTCTTTGTGCGAGGCACTCTACAGACAGACTAGGAGACAGCCCCTGACCCAAAGAATTTACAATCCAAGTAGACAAGACAGATGTGGGATGTGGCAAGAAGTGTAATGCACAAGCAGCACAAACAGAGTGATGGTTTGCAAACAGTACGTTAGTGCCACGAGTTTTTGGTTTTGTTTATTAAATCCTTTGAGCTAAGCAGATGGACGAAGGGAGGGCTGGGTTGGAGTGAAAAGCCAATCAGCACAGGGGATGGAATGTTTAAAATGAAAACTGAAGCAATCTGATTACACCATCAGTGTTCCTTAGTCCCTGCTTGAATTACAGCTGCTCTGCTAGCTTCAGTCTCTGGTTGGCTGCTCCCTGTAGCCTCTTTCCACAAGGCTTGGGGGGAGGGGAAGGGAAAGAATGCATGGGTCCTAGTGCCCCCTGAGGGAAGTCCCCCATCTTGGTCTGAGGGGAGTGGGGTAATATTTTAATAGCATCAAAGGCCCAATTTAAATACAGTCTCTTTTTAGGGATCTCAAGTCGAGCACCAAAAATCACTAGTCACTTTTTAAAATCTTGGCCTCTGGGTCTAATTGCGCCCTGTGATGAACCTAAAAACAAACAATGTTATAGGTCCGGTTTAAATGTCAAATGATAATTTCAATCTGAATTTTCTTTTTTTAATTTAAGGTGTTTTAAACTTTTAACATTGCTTTCAGTATTTCAGAATACATTTCCATGCCCAGAACTGACTGCAGTCAATGGAAACTTTGACAAGTACGAAAAATGAATATGGTATCACCCAGCGTTTGTGGTTGAATGTCCTTTATTTTACATTAAATTTTAAAAAGAATCCCTAAATAATAAACCTCCTAGTAATTGCTTACATTGCTATAGTGACCCTCTAGTAGAGACCTCGGAGGGCCAAGTGGGCTAATGGTTACTACACCCCATTTCCAGTCTCTTGCCACCAAAGTGGAAGGGCATTAAGTCCAGTTTCTAACCCTTATGCATGGCTTATCCTCACCTCAGGGTTTCACTGTCCTTAACCTCCCCTTACTGGAGCAGGGTGCTGAAAATGAGATTTATGCCCCTCTTGGAACAAGGGCAGTTGGTAGGGGATCCCGGGCTCTATGAGAGACAACAATGTAGGGGAACAATGAGGCTTCTTTGGTACCTTTGTTCAGAAGCCCTCAGGGTAGGTCCCTCTTCCTCTTCAGCCTCCCCCCTTCTGAGCTGAGTGACTCCCTTTTAAGCTTTCTCTCCACCTGGACCATGCGCTGCAGGCCTGGAGGGGCAAGACTTTCTGGGCCCAGTGTTGTCCTTTAACCCCTTCCTTCCCAGTGTGGGGTTTGTAGACCCCATCAGAGAAGAGACAGGACTATCGTGTAAAATACAAATGGTTTTTTGCTGAAACCACTGGGATACAGAGCCCATATAACTGAGGAATACAGCATATGGGGCATAGTATCACCACGTGTCTGCCTAAATCCTGCCCTGATATCTGGAGTGAAATGGATTGCTGACTACACTACAGTTGGGCCTTCTTAAAGCTGGTCACTTTGTATGTAACTTACTGGTTCGGTACAACAGAATAACTTCCTTGGAGCTATCATGGTCTCTCCATTCAGTGTATGTAAGAGGCCTACTCAGTCTCTATAAATATTCTGTATGAAAAACCACTGGAAAAGTTCATTTAAATAAAAGTGCAGTAGGGAAAGCAGATAGTATACAGTTATGTGCACACTCATGGGGCAGTACAGAGCCCTCAGGTTTAAGTCTTTCCTTGAAGATAATGGGTAATTCCACTTTGAAATGAATAGTATTATGTCTCATAGATTTTTAAGGTCAGAAGGGAACATCATGATCATCTAGTCTGACCTCCTGCACATTGGGAGGCCACAGAACCTCACCCGCCCACTCCTGTAATAGATCCTAATCTCTGGCTGAGTTACTGAAGTCCTCATATCATGATTTAAAGATGTCAAGTTACAGGGAATGCCCTGCACAATTTTTTAAAACAGTTTGGTGTCTGAGAGGGTCTTTTAAATTACTCACATCTACTTTCTCTTTTGCTCTCTTATAATTCAAGAATAATTGTGCAATTTTAAAAATATCTGTATAAATATTGTTGATGACATTAGTAGATTTTAGTAGATGTCAGTGTGGAAGAAGTTTCCCTTCAGGCTCTGCCAGTATATTGATCAGACACAAGATAACCTGGCTATTTGGAGTCTGTATCTCTTAGTAGTTGGAGTCTTCAAGTCATTCCAAATGGTGAGATGACTTATGGGATGTATGTGACAGATATAGCAGTATCCTAGACAAACTTTAATGAATTAAGTATCTTAGCAGTTCATTATATTACAAAAATAAATGCTTATATATTATTGCGGGATTATACATAAAGTCTGTAGGGAGGAGACCTGGCTAATGTAAACCTTGAGAAGTGTTCTGAGCTACAAAGAACTATTTGAAATAATGTGAACTTTTAAAGTTAAGTGAGTTTCCTAGGAAAACTGTAGGGGTAGTATATGCAAATGTAACTCCTCCAATTATGCAAAAATCCAGCCTTTGAAGCTAGGCCCTGGGGAGAGACCCATTGTCTATGAATTACTTATTCCCAGATCAAAGACCCAGGTTCTAGAAAGAGGAACTACATTTTTCGTGACTGTGCTTGTTCTGAACCAGGATGGTTATGAACTTGTAACCACTGTGACAAAGTTCCTCCTCTACTCTGGTGGGTCCTGCGCTTATTGGCAGATTTGCTCACCTCAGTGATCTTCCCCACAGTCTGGGTCAACTCATCCTGTGTCTGATCAGGAGTTGGGAGGTTTGAGGGGAACCCGGGCCCGCCTTCTAATCCGGGTTCCAGCCCAGGGTTCTGTGGATTGCAGCTGTCTATAGTGCCTCCTGTAACAGCTGCATGACAGCTACAACTCCCTGGGCTACTTCCCCATGGCCTCCTCCAAACACCTTCTTTATCCTCACCACAAGACCTTCCTCCTGGTGTCTGATAACACTTGTACTCCTTAGTCCTCCAGCAGCACACCCTCTCACTCTCAGCTCCTTATGCCTCTTGCTCCCAGCTCCTCACACACACTTCCTCTCCTCTGGCTCACCCTGCCTGACTGGAGTGAGCTCCTTTTTAAACCCAGGTGCCCTGATTAGCCTGCCTTGATTGGCTGCAGGTGTTCTAATCAGCCTGTCTGCCTTAACTGGTTCTAGCAGGTTCCTGATTACTCTAGTGCAGCCCCTGCTCTGGTCACTCAGGGAACAGAAAACTACTCATCCAGTGACCAGTATATTTGCCTTCTACCAGACTCCTGTACCCCACTGGCCTGGGTCTGTCACACCACACTTATAAACCCTTTAGTGGGGTTTGAAGGACTGTTCACCTGCCAGAGCCCTTGTGAGAGCTGGGCTGAATGGTAATTGTATTAGCATCCATGTTCTTTCATTGTTTTTAATGTTATCTTTTTGCAGTGCTTCTGCTTTAAGAATAAATGTTCTTGTATAGAAAGAGCTATGTGGTAACTTAACTGTGGGTAATTACGCTGTTATTAGCCTTTGAGGAGAAAAGCGAACCAGGCCTACTGAGCCAAGTCTGACTTGCTGACTTCACAGTATAGGCTACCTGGAATTATGTCCATCAGGGTGGATAGAGACTCATGTCTCTGCCCAAGAAAAGTGAGGGTGAACTGTGACAATGTGGACAAACATTTTGGGGGGAATAGATTGAAATCACCAAATTCATCTTTACTGGTGACATTATCTAGGTTTCATGTTGATGGAGGTAAAAGCTACTGAATGCATCTACTGTGCTGGGTTAGGGAGTGAAGAGCCTAACAACAGTGACCCAGATCCTGAGCTATCTTAGTTTATATCAGTTGAGGATTGGTCCCAATATTTTTTCAGATTTAATACAAATTTAACAGTGGCTTGGAGTTGCAAGTTTCCATAATACCATAATCATAGAATCATAGAATATCAGGGTTGGAAGGGACCTCGGGAGCTTATCTAGTCCAACACCCTGCTCAAAGCAGGACCAATTCCCAACTAAATCATCCCAGCCAGGGCTTTGTCAAGCCTAGCCTTAAAAACCTCTAAGGAAGAAGATTCCATCACCTCCCTAGGTAACCCATTCCAGTGCTTCACCACCCTCCTAGTGAAAAAGTTTTTCCCTAATATCCAACCTAAACTTCCCCCACTGCAACTTGAGACCATTACTACTTGTTCTGTCATCAGGTACCACTGAGAACAGTCTAGATCCATCCTCTTTGGAACCCCATTTCAGGTCGTTGAAAGCAGCTATCAAATCCCCCCTCATTCTTCTCTTCTGCAGACTAAACAATTCCAGTTCCCTCAGCCTCTCCTCATAGGTCATGTGCTCCAGCCCCCTAATCATTTTTGTTGCCCTCCGCTGGACTCTTTCCAATTTTTCCACATCCTTCCTGTAGTGTGGGGCCCAAAAATGGACACAGTACTCCAGATGAGGCCTCACCAATGTCGAATAGAGGGGAATGATCACATCCCTCGATCTGCTGGCAATGCCCCTACTTATACCGCCCAAAATGCCGTTAGCCTTCTTGGCAACAAGGGCACACTGTTGACTCATATCCACCTTCTCATCCACTGTAACCCCTAGGTCCTTTTCTGCAGAACTGCTGCCTAGCCATTCGGTCCCTAGTCTGTAACAGTGAATGGGATTCTTCCATCCTAAGTGCACGACTCTGCACTTGTCCTTGTTGATCCTCATCAGGTTTCTTTTGGCCCAATCCTCTAATTTGTCTAGGTCCCTCTGTATCCTATCCCTACCCTCCAGCGTCTCTACCACTCCTCCCAGTTTAGTGTCATCTGCAAACTTGCTAACGGTGCAGTCCACACCATCCTCCAGATCATTAATAAAGATATTGAACAAAACTGTCCCCAGGACTGACCCTTGGGGCACTCCGCTTGAAACCGGCTGCCAACTAGACATGGAACCATTGATCACTACCCATTGAGCCCGACCATCTAGCCAGCTTTCTGTCCACCTTATAGTCCATTCATCCAGCCCATATTTCTTTAACTTGCTGGCAAGAATACTGTGGGAGACCGTATCAAAAGCTTTGCTAAAGTCAAGGAATAACACATCCACTGCTTTCCCCTCATCCACAGACCCAGTTATCTCCTCATAGAAGGCAGTTAGGTTAGTCAGGCATGACTTGCCCTTGGTTAATCCATGCTGACTGTTCCTGATCACTTTCCTCTCCTCTCAGTGCTTCAGAATTGATTCCTTGAGGACCTGCTCCATGATTTTTCCAGGGACTGAGGTGAGGCTAACTGGCCTGTAGTTCCCCGGATCCTCCTTCTTCCCTTTTTTAAATATGGGCACTATATTAGCCTTTTCCGAGTCTTCCAGGACCTCCCCTGATCGCCATGAGTTTTCAAAGATAATGGCCAATGGCTCTGCAATCACATCCGCCAACTCCTTTAGCACCCTCGGATGCAGTGCATTCATCCCCATGGACTTGTGCTCGTCCTGTTTTTCTAAATAGTCCTGAACCACTTCTTTGTGTGTTATGGTGACATTAGAATTAAGAAAAAGGGGCATGAATTCCCTCTTACTTTCACTAATATTACACCATTGTAATTCCACTGACTTCAGAAAACTGGCCAGAAACCTTCAGATCCTCATGCAAGGTAGAAATCTTAAATTTGGCATTCTGATATCCTGCCCATCTTGCCTTATGCAGCACCAGGGGAGTGTGAGGTGTTGGCAGGGCCCTCAAGCCTTCTTTACACTTGGGGAGGGCTTTCATTCAGTTTCTTCTTCTTGGCTGTACTCCAGTTCAAGAAAGTAGCTTTAGGAAATAATGAATACATACATCTGAATGTCTGATCGGGGAACTTTTAATACTCTTAGGTTGCTTTATTCAGAATTGCTTTAGTCCTTCTATATATCAGCAGTTAACATCTATCATGTCCTAACCATTTTAAAATTATCTGTTGTTGTGACGTGGCTAATTAACTTGGATTTTTGGCATGTAATATATGCAAAAACATTCAGTGTAATACAAGGTGACCAGCTATCCCAGCAGGAACAGGACAAACCCAGACTGTGCAATGTCACGTCCTAGACACCAAGTAAGGTCTGCCAAAATCTTGTTTGGCTGATCTAGAATGGAGAATGCAAAGTAACTTTCAATCCTCTGCTTTCTCTCTCACTCCCAGGATATTATATTTTGCAAAAAACAACAAGGTCTGGAGCTATTTTCTGCATAGCCTTGTTTCCAGTGGGCAGCTTCTATTTATATGGGATGCTTGGTGAGGGAACAGTCACTGCAAAGTGCAACAGCAAAGTAAGGGCCTGATCTTGTGAGGGATTGAGCACCTTCAACTCACACTGAGATCAAACAGAGATGAGCTTTCTCAACATTATACCAGTTGAGGCTCTTAGAGCATTAAGAGTTACTCAGGGTTGTATGACTTAATGTGGTTTAACAAGAACTCAACTATCAGTGTCTGTCAGGATCATATTGATATTTTTAACCAGCAGTAAGAAAAACTGGGACCCAGAAAGCATGTGCTGCAAACAGCTCAACATTTTAGAATTTTTCTGTGGCTCAGGACTTGGGTGAGCAGGATTTCTGTTAAGCTAGAGGCTGGGTGAAGGAGCAGTAACATTCAGTTCAACATGTTCAGAGCTTTACTCCCATAAATCACCTTCTCTTTTAGTATTCAAGACAAATGGATGCCCAGTTCCACACGTATAAAGATAAAACAGGTGACCATTAATGTCTGCACCCTTCATAAAATAAGAAATATACCAAGGTTTAATAAAAGTCAAACTATGGTCAATTACAATGGATGCTTTGTGATAAAAGGATATCCAGTGCAATGCGTTTTTCTAAGCCATTTAACTGTACAAAAAACATCCTAAATTTTCCTGTCTACAAAGTCACCCTGTGGAGCACTTAGACTACATCCTAAAGAACACTGAGCAGTGTGGGAACAAATTCTGCAGCCTCTATTCAGGCAAAACTTCCATTAACTGCAGGCTAAGTACTCCCCTCTACTCAAATATAGTAGAAATCAGGGAGAGGCTTCTCCCCTTTCCCAAGAGAAATGGAAGCTAACCGGTTGGGAGGTTACAGCATGGGTGGAGCTTAAGAGCTAACTCTCTTCTAGGTGTACTCCTGCTCTAACCTGCATGGGAGCTAATGACGCTTTCATTCAAGTAAAGAGGAAGGGTTGGGACCAGGTGCAGAAATATTAAACAGTGGCAGCATAACTTCTGAGTGGGGCTGTCTGGAAAGCGGCATTTCACTCCTGCGAATAATTTAAAGTTTTTGAAAAAGGAATTTGCCCCGAATCAGGACAATTAAAATTTCTCATGGGAGGAACGAATATTAAAAAACTGTACATGTCGATGGTTTCTGTTGAACTCTTCCTTATTGGTCTCAATCACATATAATCTGGGTGCTGAATTCTTTTTCTTTACAACAGCTGCAGTTATCCATTCTATTCTGGCACTAGTTTCCAGGCCAAGCTCACCTCTCGCTCCCAGTGAATTCAGGAAATCCTCTCCAGGAATTAAAAAGCGAGAGTCTTGCTGTGCATTGCTTCCAGTGACTCTCCTCTCAATCGTTCCCCCACCGAGTGTTTCACAACTGGGCATACTTTGGCCTTAAAAAGGGTCTGCAGGATTTAGACCATAGACTAGCTCCAGGACTTGTGGCACTTGATCCTCGTAGTCTAACAGTAACATAAAATCTGAAGAGGTTTGTCACCTTGAGGAACAATAATACTGCATATCTCACATTGCAGATTAAATTTAGTAGACAGTTAGTAAATTGGCTGAGTTGTCAGTGTAAGGCACAGTACTGTCAAACTTCAGCTGACTGACTGACAGCAAAAGTAGCAATTGTCCATTAGATTTACAGTTACTTTCATATTTACTAACAGAAATTGTTACAGAAAGTTCCTCTAACCTCTGGAAAATGAGACTTTCTTGCAATGAATGCTAGATTTGAACAAAGTTCCGAGTCCTAGCAAAGCCCACAGAAATATAGATGTATGCATTCTGCAGACAGTATAGAAATCTTACATACAAGGTTTGTAGCCTATGCATACATGAATGATGAAATTCAACATACAGGTGTAAACAAATGCTCTCTTGTGCAGAATGTAGTCTATAAAGCTATGTTATAGTCTAAAGTTATATGCATATGCTGGTACTACTTCAACCACATCTCAAAGTACTCTTTAAAGGAAATTTACGGTAGAATACAATGATATTGTACAGGAAATCCTCTGCTTTAAATTCTTCTTTACAGAAAAAAAATTTTCAATCTTACGGTTGTGGTTTCCACTATGCAAAAAGAAATACAAAACCTAAATTGGTACTGATCAGCACAACCTCTTTACATTTTCCAGATTAGATCTGGTTTAAATAAGGTTAACTGAGGATGAAAAAAACTCCTGAAGTTTGCAAAAGAATAGTATGGAATGGCCTATGAACCCATCAGATATCTGGAGTTTTCAGAAAACACAGAGCTATGATTTCTTGATTACTTTGGCCTCAAATTTACAATCCCTACCAAGCCTGTTCTAGCATAACCTTCTGCTATGATTCCCTCTCTGCTTTGGTGACCATTTTAATTGCACAGCAACTTGCATTTCAGTTTCCATCAATAGTATATGGGCATGCTTCTCCACCACACATTAGCAATGCAGTCATCCAAATGTGCAGTCATCCAAATGTACAGTAATAAAACTTACATTTCCCATTCCAAATAACGTAGCACCTCTTTCTTGTGCTTGAGACAATCTAGCAGTAGGTAATGTAATAAAGTTTGTGTCTGGATTGCAGTAATCTTCTCTGTGTGGGATTTAAGATATTAAGTTAAATTCCAAAATGTAACTGTATAATTTCTGAATAATGCTATTTTGTCCCATAAATTAAACATTTTAGATAAGCCAAATTAATTCATCAAACGTCAAGCAGCTCTGAGCTGAGTTCCCAAGAGTCACGTGTTGCCTACAAAACCCAATACTACTATCTATCATTTTTCAGCCATAGAGCTCATATAATTTTACAAAGGTTTGTAAGTATTGTTATCCCCATTTTACAGTGTAGGAAATGAGGCATAGGGAAGCTGAGTGAACACCAAGAGTCAGATGGGAAGTCAGGGGCAGAAAGTCAAGCACAATATATAGCCTCCTGACTCCCATTCTCGTACTCTAGCTACTGGACAATGCTTAGCACTACTGAAAAGAGATGTGCAATTATTTTAAAACATATTCTAAATGGAATCGCTATCAACTAGTCATATTGCAAGAGAATTTATCTTTTTGTAGAAGTTTTTGAAAGTACTGCTAAACCAATTCTAAAATAGCTAATGAATAAAACTGCAAAAAAAGTCTTCCATGCTAATAAGCAAATTAGCTATGAGATAAGCAAATAGGAACGCGATACTTCTATGAATTAGCTAGTTTCTGGTTGGCTGTAGTGTCCTGTGGGAGGCTGGACTAATCACTGTCACCATCTGTATTTTCTCTCAATAAGAAGAGAAACAACAGCTGTTGGCTTTAGATGCTTTGAAAGTTTTGTTTTGCTTAAAAATGCTCTTTTCAGTTGTGTTACTCATATGATTTTTCTGAAGCAAATGAAACTTTCTAAAGTGGCCTCAGTGAACTTGATTACAGCTGTCATCTTGGATTCTCTCCTTGTGAAAGCAGAGGGAAACAAGCTACAGTTTTAGAAGCTTTAAAGACTTTGTATTGTGTAGCAGAAATGTCTGGTGCAGTTAAAAAATAAACGTTGTTTGTATTCATCTTCATCCACCATCAGTATTGACCATTGTAGAAACAGAAAGAAATTTTTTTCTAGTAATATACTTAAGTAATTCCTGAAACTATTTTCAAATTTTGTTTGCGCTTCTTGTGTAAAGTTTCTCCAATAACATAGTTCTCCTTCAGTTTTGTAATGTGTTGGGTGTGTGTATATGTGTGTGGATGTTTGGTCAGTTTCATATGTTTTCTTTGCTTCCTTCCTTATTCTTTTTCTCTGATGCAACATGGTCTAGCGGACGGAGACAGGGACTAAATGATACAAACACCTCAGTTCTATTCCTGGCTCTACAACAGAGCTAGAGCAAGTGACACAATCGATCTGTGAATATTCCTCTTTTGTACAACGACGGATAGTAATGCATGCCTGCTATGCAAGAAGTTGTAACAAATTTATTTCACAGACTGTCTGTGTGTTCCATTCTATGCATCCAAAAGAGTGAGCTTTACTCACGAAAGCTCATAAAAAAAAAATATTTAGTTAGTCTTAAGCCAAGTACTCCTGTTTTTTTTTTTTTTTTTTTTAGACTAACACGTGGCTCTGTGAAATCGATCTGTGAATATTCCTCTTTTGTACAACGACGGATAGTAATGCATGCCTGCTATGCAAGAAGTTGTGAGGATTGGTTATTTAACATTTGCACAGTGCTTTGAAAATAGAAAGCACCGTATGCATTTTAAGTGTTATTATTTTCTTTATTAATTGCCTTTAATTCCCCAATTTTCTGTTCTCGAGGGATTGAAAGATCCATTTACCACTGCCAGGTGGAAAACTTTCTCTGTGTGTGTGTATGTGAGGGGGAGGAGTGTCTTTGCCTTCACTTTTTGCAGAATTTAAGCTTAATTAAAATTCCATTACTTAAAGTTGTAAAGGTAAAATTCAAAATATGGACCAAATATAGACAAATACAGTGTCCTCTTCCTGAGTGTGGAAACATACAACCTCCATAAGGAATATTTCTTGATTTCAGTGGTGGGAATACAGTAACTCAGTGCCTCCTTGTTCATACATTTGAATATTAAAAGGAGTGATATAATCTAAATAAGCATTTAATTAGTCATTTATGAGAAACTTCTTAAATTATTGATTTTCTAGTGTTGGTCTTTTCCAAATAATTTCTCTAAGCCTCCAGTGTCTCTGATAGTTATAAACCTTTGTCTTCATACAGTTGTAATATAAACCTCTTGGCACCCACTTTTGCAAGTCTTGGCAAAGTTAGGCTACTAAATCCTTATTTATGAACCTAAATAAGGACCAAAGATCTTGCAAAGTCTTGCACAGATGTTTTACTTTAGGCACACGAATAGTCCCTTTGACTTCAGCAGGACCGCTTGTATGCCGAAAGCTAATCCGTCACATAAGTCTTTGCAGGACTGGGACCACAGTAACCTGATTTTCAAAAGTTAAGAGTACACCTTAGCTCTTATTGAGGTCATTTATTTTAGAGCCTAACTAAGGGATTTGGAACCTAACTTTAGACAACCTTTTTTTAAATCCTTGCCCATCTAATTTTTCACTGACCAATAAGTGGTAAATATAGTAGGACAATTGTTATTGTAGTATTACTGCTATTAGTGATGTCTGACCATTTTTATTTGGGTTAAAAACTGTTTGCTGCTGTTTGAAGGCACGGAGAATTCTATGGAATTCTGCAGGAATCTCTTTTGCAACCCAAATGCAAAAGAAAGAGAATGAGATCACAGGAACTTAGAAATTGTCATACAGATCAGAGCAGTGTTCCATCTACTTCAGTATCCTGTCTCTGACAGTGGACATTTATGGAATAATTTTAGACCCCATTACTTAGTGTTTGGCTTAGGTCCTGAAGTATAAGCATCATATAGATAGTATCATTATCTGTAGAAATGTCTAATCATTTCTTGAATCCTGCTAAGCTCTTGGCCTAAATGATATCCTGAGGAGATCCAGAGTACTAAGATCATTGCCAAGGAGGACGTCAGTAACATTTCAAAATTGGGGGAGGCAAAAGTAGCCTGTCCCAAATGTACTATGTGTATTTCTATACTTTTCAGAAAGGGGACTAGGGATGAGGAAAAACAAACTGAGAGAGGGGCTATAGCACAGGGCTGAATTCGGGGCATTCCACTTCCATGTACATAAAGGATAATGAAACTGAGAATCATACTCTCATAAAGAGCATATGTGGATGAACCATGATTCCTTTAGGCATGAACCATACTTACCTCATCTCCTCTGTCTCTTCCTGTAGCATGGCCTGCACTGCTTGCTTTTATTTGAGTCTTTTTTTCTCTCCAGTTTTTCTCTCTGAGTTACACTCTGACTGACTTCTATATTTTTTCTCTGCTTTCTTCAGAATATTTGTGAAATAACAAAAGACTTTTTTCTACTCCAAGGCTGAAAATGCTAGAAAGCCACATTTTATCCAGGTTTACTTTTTTAGGAGAGTCGGGGAGAAGAGGGGAAGTGTTTTGTTTGGCTTGAGCCAGTTTATACTCTCTCGAGTCGGAGATCAGAAAAAGTAATTTTTAGGCAAAAATGTGTGAGGAGAAAGAAAGTTCTAATATTTTATTTAAATATGCCTTCGGGGGATGTTTTGAAGTGTCCAAGTACTTATTTATTATTTTGTTCTGGGAAATTGTATGATTTGTTTATTAAAAGAAATAAAAGCAAACATTTGAATTATTAGGGTCTTAAAATGGAGTATGGCATAATAGAACATGTGCAATGAAGCTGGACAGTATTATAATAGAATTTCTTGCCATATATGAAGGAAATAAGGAATGACCTTCATAACTCATTTGAAGTTCTTTCTTTTATGAATTATGAGACATTATACTGTTAGTGGAAATAAGGTCTATAATGCCTCTCATCCTTAAATCTTTTTTTTCTCTCTTGTTGTCATTATGTGGGTATCTATATGCACCAAATATATTCCTAAGGCTTCAGTCTCCAGTTGAAATTGATATTTATTATTTAGCACTAAAAACCTGCCAAAATTAATTTGCAAACTTGTATTTTTAGGAGTAAGCCAAGAAAAACAAAATAGTACAGTATGTTCACGCCTTTTCTATAGTTCATCAGTTTTGTGCCACGTCTAGTTGATTTCACACTAAAGAATCGCTGTGCAGGCTGAGGGTCCAGAGTATGTCGACTGTTTAGGAAATGCTGATTTACTGAATTCTGTAAACATGTTTAAAAATTCTCAGTTTTTAATCAAATACTTTCTGTCTGGTGGTATTGGCAGCAAAAAAAGCTGGATTCAAATATCCAGAAGTTCCTCTTAAAATTAACAAACAGTACTGGCTTGAGCACCCACCCAGAAACTTGGTGTAACCCCCTTTTGACCTGGGTGTTTAGCCAAACTTAAAGTTTGGGGTCCTTTGGGTTCTTTCTGTTAGGAGGAGAAATGGACAGCGATGGAGTCAGGTATCCGATGCAATCCCATGCATTGACAAAGAATGTACAAAATCCTGTTTCTCTGAACACAGGAGGAATCAAACCACAGGAATTAGTTTCTTTGTTTACAGCTCCAAAGTCCGTTCAGCAAGCACACAGCTCAAAAGCACTCTCTCTATGCTTTTCACAGGGCTAGTCTCTCAGTGCTTATTCAGGCTGTGTCGGGCTATCTGCTCTATCTCTGTGTGTGTTTCAATCTGAGTCTCCTGTTTCTCTCTCACACACACATACACACCTCTACAAAAACAATACTCAGCCAAGCCCCTTTCTCATACAGTTCAAATTCCTGAGAGGTCTCACATGAGTCAGTGACTGGGGTGGAGGCTGCTATTGTTTCATAAAGAAGCTTAACTGTTTCTTAAAGCTATCTTAAATGAAAGGCTGCACACACATAAGGTTCAATGATGTTTCAACCAGTCACCAACACGAGAAAATTTAAACACCTTCCCTGCATTCTCTTAACAGGCAATACTTGCCCTCTCACAAGCCGTGAGTCTGTATATAAAACAAGGAAAGGTTTATTGAACAGGAAAACACAACAACAATATATCAACAATGTTTTATGCAACGAATAAAACACCCACCCCCACACTGTCTTTGCCAGTAGTCCTTCGCCTCAGTTTCTCCCACTTGCTTGTGTGAACATCCAATGAGTAAATATCCCTTTAACATACCATTTTCTCCTTTTCCCCTTGGCTGCATCCCACTTGTGGTTTGTTGTTAGTAGTTAGTGAAGTCCTAGAGTCTGTTAGTGCACTTGGCCAGGGCCAAACATTAAAGGTGGAAGTGCTGCCTGGTTTCCATGAAGAGATACCTTATGCCTCTTGCCGCAATGCCTTCTTTGTACCAGGCCCAGTCCAGACATGCCACAACCTAACCCAGCTCTGGTAGTGCTGGGAAGAAAGGCACTTACTAGAGTTCACACAGCTCAATTTTTGCACAGTGGAAGAAGGGGGTTCCATGTCTCATATGATCCTTAAGCAGAGACATTGCCACAAGGGATTCATTCCTAGCCAAAAGTAGAAGAGCTCTTCTCTTTCTGTCTGTCCAAGTTCCATTACCTAGTGATGCAAGACTAGGGCTTTGGTCAGGGTGACTCCTCACTCAGGGCCTATTAAGTACAGTTCTGTTACCCTTTTGTCACACAGTAAGGATAACAACATTTCATTATCCCTACACTCAGAGCGTAAATGTATTTTAACTAAAATATTTGCACTGAGATGGCAGGAAACAAACATGCAACTAAGAGGGGGGAGGGATAGCTCAGTGGTTTGAGCATTGGCCTGCTAAACCCAGGGTTGTGGTTCAATCCTTGAGGAGGCCACTTAGGGATCTGGGGCAAAAATTGGTCCTGCTAGTGAAGGCAGGGGGCTGGACTCAATGACCTTTCAAGGTCCCTTTCAGTTCTAGGAGATTGGTATATCTCCAAATTTTTTTTTTTAAGGTCTGGCTCATTCTGTCTCTCCCTCTGGTTCACCTATAGATGGTGGCAGAAAGCGCCTTCCCTGTAGAGATTCAGACCATAGGTTTACATCCGTGTCACTCAAGTGGACATCTCAATATTCATTAATAATGTCAATGGGACTATGTAAGTGAGTAAGTGCTTGCCAGCATGAGTACCATTCCACAATTGGGCTCTATTGGAACACACACATTAACTTCAGTCACACCCCTTGACACTTTGGCATTGCCACTCAGTGTTTCCTTTCATGGAGGAATGTGGACAAGTATCTGAAGTGCTTCAAAAGGATCTGAAACTTCTGCCTTGCATTCCTAGAACTTGAACTAAAGGCTATTGGAGTTGATGGAAAGACTCAAAAGCTTCAGCGGGGTTTGGCCCTACTATTGGAAGCAAGATTTCTAGCATGTGCCACTGTATGCTGTAGCCCTAATTTAACCTGAAATTTTGGGGATCAAGCATATTGTATAAAAACCGAGGGACACATACTTGATCCACACATGGAATTCCCATTCTTTTCAATAAGGGCTCTGCTATGTGGATTGAAGACAGAGGGATAGCCCTTTTGAAACGAGACTCAGACAGCAGCTTGCAAAATGAAATCCTTTCTGTTTGGACATAATGTACCTATGCAAGTTCTTTAGGCTTCAGTTCCCAACAGCCACTAATTGACAGCATTTTAAGAAAGTACTGCAAGTAAATTTGTCCTCTTACTGACATATGCAAATGAAGCAATATAAATCCCAAAGACAAGTTTGTAGTCCAAAAATGGCTATTTCCATATACTTTGAAAGAGAAAATGTTTTTTTTTCTCTCAGAAAAATCGTTTACTTTTTTTTTTGAGGAAAGGTTAACAGTGAAGCAGAAGCATGCAATTATTTTTGAAGATTAGTTGCTGCATTACAGAATATACACAAACGGAAAGCAAAACTGTATCTGAATCAACATCTAAAAATAGAACCTCAATACTATCAATTAGTCTAACTCTTTAATGGGCACTGCCGTAACCAATTTCACAGATCCTAGTGGAAAAATATATTACCTGATTTTTTTTAACAATTCAAGCATGCATCCAATTCATCATGCCTAATTAGGTGTTCTGAATTATTATCTTCAATTGTTACAAGTGTCATATCCTTTGATGGTATTGGCTGCATAATGAGAAACTGTCATAGTCCCAGTTGTCTGTGAGTCTGTGATTGATCAATTTTTGACAACAAAGAAATGTTAACGGGGCTGCATGGTGAAGCAGTAACTGGAAAAATCCCTTTCGGAATGTTTCTATCTAATTTTGGAGTGCTGCCACTGCCACACATGAAATAACAACACGATTGAATTTCCTTTTGCTGGCATTTAGCAGGACCTATGGGGGTGTGCAGAAATCAATGGGGGATCAGGAGTCTGGAAAATTACACACTTGAAGAATTAATGAACTATAATTCTGTATTACATCCTCAATCACATTTTGCTTCTTTTCCATTAATGAAACTAAATTAGTTTTCCATGGACAGAATGCTTTAAAAATGCAATCATGCTCGTGCTAGGGTAAAAAACTGACCTGCTTTAAGAATAGGTTTATTCTTTCATGCAACATGACAGTAGGAAATTTATGGTGAAGAACAAACCTACAGTATTAATTCAGCCTGTTGAAGTAGATTTGAAAATTACATTTGTATTCTTTGCTCTAACTAATTTCCTACCCCTTGGGCTAGATTATGGCTTTAAGATGACTCAACCAGAATTTCTGCTGGAGCTCTGGGGAGGATACACATAAGCAGCAATTTCACCACTCTTTCAAGGAGTTCAAGGTGCACTTCCTCCTGCACTGGCCCAGTTCCCCAGTGTGGTGCGGGGGAGGGGCCATAGCACTACTTTCAATCCCTTCTTTCAACTCTTCTTTTACTGGGCTAGTACCTGTCGTGCTATAGTGAAGAGTGTTCAGGGGGTTGTGCTGAGCTATGGGGCAAGGTGAGAATGCATAACTCTCTTTTCTCTTCTTCTGTATACCACAGGGCAGCCATAATCTGATCCTTTATATTTAAAAAGAAAATAAAGAAACTTTCAGTGCATTGTGGAAGTCCACATATAGTAACACTCAAGAAAATCCTGTGGTTCAGTGGAACCTTTGATTTGAGATCCCATACAGTGAATGAAATTCTGATCATACTCAGAATGTGATGTCAGATCTTTTAACATTTGCAGCAAACTGGACAGACAGTATAAGATTCCAGAAGAAAACAGGCTGTCGAATTTTTAATAACTAAGAAGGGAAGTTATTTTGGGTACAAGCAGCAGCATTAGAAGAAAAGAGCTGATTGGCTTTTATAAAACAAATTTGAGAGGCATTCAGAATAACTTTGGTTTTCTTCTAAAACTGAAATCTTCCTGACTTAGTTCAGCTACCTGAGCTCTATAGTCTTCAGTTTTTCACCCCTCTGTATGATGTTTATATTCTAACAATATGTAGCAGTGGTTTAATAGGATGGAAATCCCAAAGGCTGATACCATGTTTTAAAAGAGATAGCTGTTGTATATCGAACTAGTTTCAGGCTGTTTAGTTTCCCACTGGGGCCAGAGATCCAAGTCAGATCTCACATCATAAGTCCAATTGAACAGCAGGGTCTCTTCAAGTATTAGAACTCTGTTGTCACATGAAAACAGCAAAAACAATTTTCTATTTTTAAATATAAAAGATGGTGAATTAGAACTTGTTGCAGGGAAAATGAAACATTTCCCCAGGTACTCTAAAAGATTGAGTTAATACAGCAGGTATATTATTCAATGGATTTCGAGTGTATTGAACACTGCATGGGACAAAGTCCTTTCCTTATTGCATTCAGTGTTTTCTGAGTCTTGACGAGCCAAACAAGTTGTCAAACAAGCCTAAGATGGGTATTGTGTTTTCCATGTAGAACTTGCTATCTGCTGTGAGCACCCTCACTTGTCCTTTGCGTCCTCTGCAGAAAAGCCACCTTTTTAAGTGGATTGATGTATCTATGGGCATGTTAGTATTTGGGTGAGCCAAAGGACACTGGAAGGTAATGACCATTTCAGATTCACCTTCTACTATTTTAAAATATCTCTAGAGTTGCTGTATCTCCTTATTCTGCAGTGATCTGTTTTGAAATGATTTCCCTTTTCAGTGTCTTCACCAGATGAACCTCATTTACAGTACTGTGTGTTAGTGACTGGGGACTATGTGGCTCTGTGAGTTAGCACTGGGGTGGAAAGACTTTCACCTCTGAGTTGCTATTTCACATTTAGCCCAGGTCGATAGTGACTAAAAGTTATTAGCACCTATTGGCTATTCATCAGCTCGTGTGAAACATTTAGTAGTGTCTGTCCAACTACCAATGGACTGGTTACTGTGTTTCTACTAATTGGCAGTGTCCACTGACAGCCTAAGAATGTAGGCTATTGTGCTCCCCTTCCCTGGAAAAATGTAGAGAATGGAAAAAAATTAAGTTGAAATATCCTGCAAATATCTGAGATATCTTCTTCTTCAGGGAAAAGCATTGCCAGACCTTCAGTTTGTATCGAGATGAACAAGTTGTTTACAAATGGAAGAATTTTAGGGCTGAATTCTGCTCTGTTACACCTGTGTAACCCCGTTGATGTCTGTGTGTGTCCCTGAGAGCAGAATTTGTGCTTAATGTTAAATATGAATAACTCCACTAAATAGGGGCCTGATCCAGCAACCATTGAAGTAAGAGGAATGCAAAGATGGTGTAAATCCATCTTTGCTCCTCTCTGCCCACATCCTGTGTTGAGCATAGATTGACTAGACAAGAGGCTTATAGTTGGATGAAAGAATTAACCTGCCTTTAAAAAGGCAATTTGATTCCACCGTGAGTCTTCAAAGGCTGTTATATAGGGACATTCTCTAATGATATTCATCAGGCTCCCAGCTACTCCATTTCCTTTACTGCAGCAATAGTATGTGGTACTAGTCGATAATTTGCAAAGGATTGTATTTTACTTAGATTTGATCAGTTATCAACATAGCCTGGTACATTCCAGCTCTCCAGGAAGCAGAGTTTTCTTAGTCTTCCCAAAAGCAAGAGATACAGTAGAGAAGAGTTACAGCAGGCTATCACCACAGTTCAGGAAACAAGTGCTTATGAAGCATAAATATAGATGATTTAGCAGATGCAAGGGTTTTTTTTTATGGTTAAGGAAGTTAGATGTATGTGGTACATAATTCCAAAATGCCGGGCATAGTAGCTACCTATGTATTTTATTAGAATAGCTTCAGTTTGCAAGACTTTGGAAGCACTTTTTCATCCAACTAACTTAAGGAAGTGCAGAAATGAATTGTTTGGCTCATTTTAGTTTTTAAAATCACAGGTAGGTTCCATTTGGATTTTTTAAACAAAATAGTGTTTGGGGGCAAATCGCCACATTTTGTGACAGTAGAGCCAATGTGGTAATGCTTCATGGGGGTGAGTATTTAGGAAGCACAGGCAGAGCCTTCAACCCCCCCCCCCCATTTTGCTGAATCCAGCTGCACTGGAGCTCCATGTCCTGGGGGCAGGGGAGTGATGGCTTTCAGAAGAGCAGGAATTTCAGTGGCAGATGTGTCACTGTGCAGATCCCACTGATATAGGTGCTGGAACTAGAGGTGCTGGGGGTGCTGCCGCACCCCCTGGCTTGAAGTGGTTTCCATTATATACAGGGTTTACAGTTTAGTTCAATGGCTCTCAGCACCCTCACTATACAAATAGCTCCAGCACCCCTGCCCATTGAGCTGGACTGCAGCAGGAGCAGGGGCTGCTGCGGCCTTGGACTACAGTAGCAGTTATGGGCTTTGTGGTTGCTCCCAGCCTGAGGATGAAGATTGCTTTCACCAGCTGCCACATAATTCCACACATAAAGCCTGACAGGATGGAGGATTTGGTACATGTTGTGCTATGTATCTGACAAAGGGAAAAAATATAGCGTGAAATCCCAGCTCCATGTAAGTCAATGGGAGTTTTGCCATTGATTTCAATGAGGCCAGGATTTCAGCCATAGGCCCATATAGCCAAAGGGTGTGTGTCCTATCATGTTGTATATTCTAAATGCTGTCTTCTCCCACTAGGGTTGCCAACCCTCCCGGATTGGCCTGGAGTGTCCAGGAATTGAAGATTAATCTTTAATTAAAGATTACCTCATGTGGTGAAATCTCCAGGAATACAGCCAACCAAAACTGGCAACCCTATCTCCCACACATGTTGGATTGTAGATTTTTCTCTTTAAGCCAGCCCCTCACTCCATGATTTCTCATGCCACCATCCAAACATTTTGTCGACCAAAGTGAAAGACGTGGAATTAAATATTCTTTAAAATGTCTCAGTGATTATACAAGGAACTCCTCAAAACAAAACCAACAGTCTCTTCAGCATAGACACGAGAGGAATTTGTCTGCCTTGTTAGAATAAGATACAGTTTGATCATTCCTGCTAAAATAAATTGGTTCTGAGCAGCACTTTTACTTTTCTATTTTGCCTACCTGCCTTCAGATGTCACCAGCCCCCTCTGAACAAAGCACATGCCAAGCATAGCCCTTCATTGCATTATACCATTCTTTGTAAATGGGATTTTTTTAAATAAAAGAAGTAGTATAATGTCTGTTTTGGTAACCTCCTTATATAAGTAGCATTCATTTTTCTTGTGCCTATCCAGTACAGCATAAAACAGGAGCTCATTAGAGCTGTTAATGCTGCACAAAGCCCACTGATCTACCATAGCCACTGGCCAGGCAAAACTTTTCAATCAGTTCTTCTTCCTTTGTCAAGTCATACCTCTCAGTGAGCAGCTGCAAGATGATTCATCGGAGAACATTTCACTGTGGCAGAGAGAAAAATTACTTCTGGCTGCTTTTCTTTTGCTAAGAAAATCATGTTAGTTGTAGATCCTTTCACAGCCCTTCCTGAGCCATCTTTTGCCAATTTGAAAATAGAAATCCTTTTATCCAAATGTCAAGAAGAATTTCTGTGAAATAAGCATTTCAACTCTTCTGAATGCTTTCCTTCCACATCTTCTACTTGTTTCATAGAGTTGTGGTGGTTGTATTTTGTCCTGCTGCAGTGAGACTCGTTATTGTAATTCATGTTTAAAATTTTTAGTTTCTTAGGAACTGGTTTCATACTTAAATAAATCTATGTTTTAAAAACCACCAGAAGACACATTGGAATTTTTTTCCATAAAAGGTTAGCTGTAGGGAGAAACTTTGGGGTATCTTTTGTTTGCTGCAAAACCATTTAAAGGATAATGGATTGTTCAACACTGATGCAGGCATTGGTTACAATGAAATGATTTGAAGGCAAACAATCAGTCAAGAATATGACATCTCCTAAAGACCAACAGAGTGCTTCTATCAGTACATTTCATGTTAGGGATTCGTACATAACTCCTCTCAATATCTCGTGTTCAGCCATAAGGAAACTGGAAGAATGTATTTTGTTGCTTATTGACATCTGTAAAAGCATTTCGTCCCAAGTAATATTTTTTGTGATATAGGTTTTGTCAGTTAGTTTGCAAATAAATACAGAATAGCTACTTTGGCTGTCAATTTACCAAACTGACATGTCATTCAAGGCTTGTTTTTCCTGAATAATCAGTAAGTGAGCTCATCAAGATGCATAAAACGCGTGCCTGCAATGCTGTATTCATAATTAGAAAGCATACAGATCCACAAATAAATTGTTCTGAAGAGAGGAACACAGGCCTCTTTTAATTCATCTGTGTTACTGTGACCTTAATAACCCTCTTTCCTCCCCATCATCCCCAATAAGTAAATTCGACTTTTCAATGGAAGAAATGTGCCATCAAGTCATTTTCATGCATGTTATTTAGAGCAGCTATAAAGATTTACGTCAAGTCAGAACAACAACTCTATACCCCCTCCACCTGTTAGACTACCCACTTCATTGATTCTGTGGGGTTTGCACCTTCAGCCCACCCCAACAAGCTGTCATGTATTGAACATATGATCCCCAACCTTTAGCACAATGACTTAGACCTTGTCTACACTAAAGGGAAAGGTCAATCTAAGCTACGCAATAGCGTAACTCAAGCTGATATGGCTTAGATCTACTTGCTGTGGGGTCCACACTATGCGATGTAGACAGGAGACGCTTTCTCGTTGTCTCCCCTTACTCTTCTCGATCCAGAGGAGTACTGGAGATGACGGGAGAGCGATCTGCAGTCGATTTAGTGGGTCTTCACTAGACCTGCTATATCGACTGCTGATGCATCGATCATCTCTCGTTGATCCCCTGGTAAGTGTAGACAAGCCCTTAGATCATGTAGTGGCAAGCAAGCTGGTTCTCAAACTGCACATTCCCCAGTGAAATGGGAAGTTCCAAGGTTTCAGTCTTTGCTTTTTTTTATTTTTTTTTTATGATCTGCCAGTATCTGAGTGAACACCAGTGGACTAAGGCATAGACTACGAACCAGCTTTTTCTCACCTAAGCAACAGAATTCTTGTTGATCTTTCTCTGATCTCTTGAAATCTCCTGTAGTTTTGCTGTCTCCTGACTCCTCACTATGAAGAAGCTTTGTATTGGTTGAGAGCTAGACAAACTGAACAGCTGAAAGTTGTAAAGAATTGTCTTTTTTGAGTACTATGGCAGGGCTTATTGTATTAGTGTCTTACGACAGCAGTTCTCAACCTGGAGTCCGGGGCCTCCTGGGGGCCGCAAGCAGGGCCAGCATTAGACTCACTGCGGCCCAAGCAGAAAGCCAAATCCCAAGCCCTGCTGCCCGGAGCTGAAGCTGAATCCCAAGCAACTTAGTTTTGTGGGGGCTCCTGTGGCATGGGGCCCTGGGCAATTGCTCAGCTGGCTACCCCCTAATGTTGGCCTCAGCTTTTAATTTACTGAGAAACAGTTGTTGTGGCACAGGTGGGCCATAGAATGTTTATAACATGTTGGGGGGTGAGGGGGCTTAAAGAAAAAGGTTGAGAACCCCTGTCTTGGGATATGCTCAGAGTTGAATGTTCTGGTTTTTGAACCAGAGGATATTTCCTTCTAAGTCACTAATACATAGGGTGGCCACCATCCTTTTAAGACAAAGGCAAAAGCATTTTTGAATGAGACTCATTACACTAGAGTTTGATGCTGTTAGTGAGCACCAAAGTAGAATAACTAGAGAGAGTTTTAACAGAGTGTGTGCTATAATCGGGAAGAGATGTATTAATGAGAAGAAATAGAGACTCTGTGATTAATTATAACCCATTTAAAAGTCAATATGGTGGTAATTTGACTATATATATAATTGTAAAAAGTAACTATGTCAACCCTTTAATGCAAAAGTAGACCTGAGTCTATTTCATATGTAAATAAAACACCCAACAGCAATTTGCTCTCAGCATGAATAGAAAAAATGCAACAAGAAGGATGAATGCTGTTGGCTAAATGAGGAATATGCAACGAAGTTCTCAGGTGTCCCTGAAATATTGTGCTACTTCAGCTCCTCCAAACTGGTGGTGGTGGTGTGTGTAGGGATGAGGAAACTTTGATTTTTAACTTTACTTTTCGAAGGATGGTTTCCATAAGAGCGTAGAGTGACGATATGTACTAATGTTACAGGGAGAAGATACTTATTACATCTCGTAGCTAGCTCCTTCAACAATAGTAGGCTGTCCTCTATGGAAATAACAGATCACATTAATGTGAGCCAACAGGGTTTGAGGGCAGGATTTTGACCCACTGTATGTGACCCACTGCTCAGTGTGTTGCATGTTCCCCTTTGTGACCAATCCACAGAGG
Source organism: Mauremys reevesii (assembly GCF_016161935.1). Taxonomy (NCBI): domain Eukaryota; kingdom Metazoa; phylum Chordata; order Testudines; family Geoemydidae; genus Mauremys; species Mauremys reevesii. Next base: position 304,874,188 of record NC_052623.1, read on the forward strand.
ATACTGGGTCCATTACAGCTGCACACGTCACATCCTTGCTCTCTAGCTCAAACTATAACTCATATTTCTAGCACTGGAGGCTCCCAGTTCAGTCACTAGCATTGGCCAAGAGTCATTGGTCAGTCATAGCATAAATGTGGGGGAGTATCTGATATTTGAATTGAAGTGTTACTCGCATGCTTGAGATGAGCTGCCTATGTACAAAGGAAGTGTGTAACCCACCAGTCAGTGTGTGTTATGTGTCTTCCTCTGTGCCTGAGCCAAAGAGGATGTGGGCCTAGCTTTATAGTTCCAGCTGGAGAGATTCATGCTTTTTGCAGTGGAAGTCCCTGGTTTAGTCTCTGGCTTTGGCCAAGATGCTGGCCATCACATATATATGATGCAAGCACGCCTTTACTGGACCTGGTATAGGCCCCGTATCTTCAGCAGGGTTGCTATAACCTTAGACTCACTCTGCTGGTTTCTAGAGCTTTGTGCCACATGTGGTGTAAAACATAATTCCTTCCAGATTTCCAGAAACTTATGTTGGATTTGATAATGAAGGTCATATTTTATATCCCTGTTTGTTTCCACTGTCCTACTATGCCCAGCTCATTAACATCATTTAGCCACATCACTGAGAATGGTGCTGCTTTATAATAGTCTTTAATGGGAAAGGGGTTGCACAGGTATGGAAGGGTAGAATTTGGCCTACTGGATGTAATGTAAGGTACTGGAAATCAAGACAGCATGATGCACTTTGTTTATAACATCAGTTCACATACCGAGCTTTTAGAATTCAGTAGGGCAGGCTTTGCTGTACGCTGGACCTAATTAAGGTGTCCAGAAATCCATTCAAGGGTGAGATCTTTGGAAGAAGTCTAGCCAGTGAAAGGCTACCTTTTAAGAGATCCACATCAGGAAGAGAAAAGTGAGTTGTACTGTGTCCATAAGAACTTGCCATGTTTTTGGACTCTTAACAATTATTTGTGATAGAAGGCTGCTTCTGCTCTCACTTACACTCAGAGCAGGAGTAACTGCTGTAAGTTAGGAGTATCTCCATTGAGGATAATGTAAAGCTGGTTTAAGTGGGAATATATTCAAGTCCAGATGCTGTCCTTTTCTTCTTGAGGAAGAAAAAAATGGAAGGAAGGAAATCTGGTCTGGTTTGGAAAACACACTACTTAAAAAAAGAACCAAAAATAAAATATCAAATCCCTCCCCTCCGGCTACAGGTACTCTTTAATGAAGCCAGATTGCACCAGTAGTTTTGTCCAATGTTTTGGAAGAGCATTAATTCTCTGATAATGAGAGTAAGGATTTGTTGTCTTGATATGCTACTGAAATACATAGTGTTGGTTATGTCAGACAGTCTGGATAGATCAAGGGGTTAATAGTTGGAGATATAGTTTTTATTCCTTGAATTGGGACCCCTTTCTTTCTTAGTGCTTGGGAGGTTTACATAGATAACAGACTGCTTACCATTTGTTGTGATTCAATTAATTATTAATGTTTAACAATAGAGAAGGCTACTAGATCGTCCTATGCATTCATTAGTATGGTCTTGCTATTATTCTACAGCTTTTATGGGAAGAGGTTCAAAAATTCAATCTCTTTTTAAATTTACTGTCAACCATTATGGGGGTCCAATAATATTGATTAAAACCATTTTAGTAATGCAGCAGATACTGTATTGTCAGCAGACTAATGTAGCGGATTCAGCTGTGTGACTTCCTGTTTTCTTTTTTGGTTGCTGAACAGACATTGATGAATGCTCAGATGGCTTTGTTCAATGTGACAGCCGTGCTAACTGCATTAACCTGCCTGGCTGGTACCACTGTGAGTGCAGGGACGGCTACCATGACAATGGGATGTTTTCACCAAGTGGAGAATCATGTGAAGGTCAGTATCCAATAAAGGGGCCTATAAATGTCTAATAGGCCACACGTTATTATCATTCATAATACAGTAATGTGCAGAGTCCCCAGCTGATATTGGGGATCCATTGTGCTGGGCACTGTCCCCAAAGACCTTAGAGCGGGAATAGATAAGACAAATGAAAGTGGAAGAAAAGAAGTATTATTTTCCCTATTGCACAGATGGGGAACTGAAGAGCACAGGGAGATTCAGCAACTAGTCTGAGGTCACATATGAAGTCTGTGGCTGAGCCAGGAACAGAATTTCTTTGGCCTCATACCTGCTTGTGTGCAGTAATAATCAGGGCCAGATTGTGTGCAGCCTTTCTCCCATCCTCTTTGCCCAGCCAGTATAAGCCAGGCAGAATTGCAGTCCCTGCTCCTGGGAAGCCAGGATCTTCTCTCTCCCTACTCTCCAACCCAAAGAGAGCAAGGAGATGGCTCCAGCCCCTCTGTGGGCTTTCTTCACTAGCTGGCTGTAAAGGGGAGTAACAGAGAGGAACGATAGTCCAGTGGTTAGGAAGAGATTTTCCAAAATGAAATGCTACTAAACAGATGACCCCTGTATACACTAGTAGGCTGTAAAGATCACCACATTCTCTCACCAGTGACATCACGGAGGGGGTGAAGTAGACCGAGGAAACTATTTTTTTTACATGCAGAAATGAAGCTTATGCAGCCAGTTCCTCCTCTCCAATTACTCCGTACACTAAAATATTCCTCTTTAAGAAACTGGTCCTATTGCAAAGAATTATTCAGGGGGTCTAATAAGCCACTGCTCACCCCCAGGGTACTATGATGTTGCTTTTACTGCTCATAGAATTACTGCCTTTAGAAAGCGGCAGCTTGAGGAATAACATTAGAAGCTTGGAAACACTGGAGGTGAAGAGTGGGAAGGGTGGGTTGGTGCTGTGTAGAATCATTCCAGAGGCTCTAGCAAATGGGAACAGCAAGTTAGTGGGTATACAGTTATTTAAAGATGCAGCTGCCCTAGTATGAAGCACTTAGTCTTTAAGCGTTTATGAGCCTCTACTCTGAAGACTATTTTAAGACAAACAAGGCTGTGTGTTCTGTTCTGGTTTGCTTAGACCAAAATTGTGCATATTCCTTCATATTTGGTCATTATAAACTCCGAACGCTCCCACAGCATGAGCTGCTCAGCTTTGTTTAAGCTCAGGTCTGCAGGCAGTGTCGATCCCAAAGGGAAGGAATGGAATTAATTTCAGTGATGCAGACTCAAAGAATGCGCTCCACTAAGAGCAAGGGTGACCTTTTCAGTATCCCTCTCACCACTTCTTCTGAGCATTTTTACCACATTTGAAAGCCTGTACTCCCAGGTGGATTAGCTACCTGGCTATTTAAACAAGTTACTGACTTTGTAAGGCTGGGCTTCTCCATCAAGAACTGGCTAAATTTCAGTGCTGGTCAGACAGATTTTAGAACATGACAAATAGTTTTGGAAAAATCTGTCTATACACAAGTGATGCACTAATTTTCCATGAAAATATTTAGTAGGTAATCATCCAACACAAGGTTTTATCTGTGACTGTGATACTGGATTTGCCTTCTTGCTTTAACGTTGTGATTTGGTGATGTCTACTAGACATTTGGCTGTTCAACCAACTTAAAACTTAGATGTACTAAATTTTTTGCAGTGTCCATCACTAAAGATGAGCATTTAAACTTTTTCTAAGCAACAATGATCCCATTTCTATAAAAGTGAGAAGCCAAGGAAAAAGAAATACAGGATTGCTGCTAAATAGAAAGCTTTTTAGGGTTTTCTACAAGGCATCAACAGCTCTTTACTAAATACATACAGAAAGGGACAAGTGATTAGAATTAATTTACAAGTATTAGGAAAATAGCTGGATGCTGTTGATACCCCCACTCATTAACAGTGGAACACTTTCAGATTGACTGTTTGCCACTCTAAACTTTAGAATATGTAACAGCTCAAGGGAACAAGGGAACACCGTTGATATCACACTGCATTATTTTTTGTTGGACTGAAGCTATGGCATTGTGCCTCAGATAGGATATAAAGTCAGAACAAAGTGTGATGCTATGACACAACCTAATTTATTGAATATAAAAAGTTGAACATCTTGAGGCCAGTATTAGTTAGACAAATTTGCTCAGATAAACTAAGAACCAAGGTAAACCTCCAACCAGAACTCTAACTGAACCAAAGCTATTCTGAAGTTCAAAAAGGTTTATACACCTTTTATTTTTTTAAAATTTTCCTTGCTTCTGATGGCCCTTCACTTTGCGGGTTTATGTCAGGATCAGGAGTGGAAGATCCCAAATGCAGCAAAAGAATATTATGTCTGACCTGTGCAGAAAAAGAAAGCAAGAGAAATGTCACAAAAGTACAAGATTTCTAGACTAACTCTTAAACCCAAAGGGTTTTTATCAGTCTAGATAAGCATCCACATTTATTTGAACATAAGCAAAACCATTCATTTTGTGATTTTGCCCATGTCTCAGCAGTTTGGGGCAAATTCATCTCTGGTGTAAGTTGACTGATGTTCTTTTACAAGAAAGGATCTTGTAAAGGCCATTTTTGTCCAGAAACATTTGGTTAAGAACTTCCCTTGTTGCTGAAATATCTTTGGATTTCAGCACATCTGGCAATCTCTGCTGTACTGGCTCCCATCTTCCAAGTTTCTAATTTAGGAGCTCTCTGCTGTATCAGTGTGTTTGGATCAGTGTGTTTGGAGGTATCTCTGACCTGGGTAAGGCCTGGAATTTACAAAATTTGTATAAAGGAACCAGCCAGAGCCCAAAAGAGAGGGTGTTCCAGCCTTGATTCCTTTCTCAATGAAATAGAAAGACAGGAGGCCTCTGGGAGCAGCGGGGGGAGGGAATCAGGCAGTGTTATGGTCTTGTGATGTGATTGGGTTGGGAGGTGCGGGATAGGAGGAGGGAGAAGGAACACCTTAAAATGTACATCCTATTGAACATCTCACATGGGTTAGGTAAGCAAAATTTGGCCCTCAGTTAAGCTCTGGGTAGCTGTTCACATTTTGCACGATTTATCCAACACAATCCTCCCAATCTTTTGAGGCTCACACATCCCTATCTATACCATTCAAACTACTAGCTTCCTAAGCACTGTGTTGTAAGCTGGCTGCAGTGTGTTTATGTGTTTTTGGAAGATGACATGGGAGTGATAATAGTGATATACCACCTAGATCTGAGAGAGCTGGAAATTTGCAGCCTGGACTTCTTCCCCCCATTCATTGTGGTCAGCAGTAACAGCTCCCGAGTTCAGTCCCCAGCTGCATCAGTAGTTTATGGCATTTGGTGCCCCAGTTATGGCCATAAACAAAATGTCAGCAACATAATTCATGGTTTATGGTGGTTTGTTGCAAGTCCAAAATCAAAAAGCTGAAGTAAGCTTTTGCCAGGGAAGGATGATTTGTGCTTAAGCACTTTGCAGATAAAGAATGAAGTTTGATGCTGATGAATAATGCAGCTATGAATTTCATGTATGCAAGTTTGTGTTTCTCTCTCTGCATTTTGAGCATGTTGCTGTTTCATAGTGGATTAGAATCACAATATGGATGCCCACTGATTTGGGCTGAGAATATTTAACCTGTCTTGTGCCGAGTATTCATTTTTCTGAGGTCAGCAAGCTGAAAGTTCAGAAGTAGAAGGGTAGGAGTGTCAGAAGCGCTCAGTTGTGGCCAGACTCTGCTCCCATTGAAGTCGGAATGTCAGTGGTAAAGCTCCCATTGACTTCTGTGGAAGCAGAGTTAACTATCATTGAAACCTTTGGAACATTCCACCCCAATGAATAAGTTGTGAAATGTGCCTGAATATGAAGAGCTAAATTCAGACTTGGTGTAAACAGGCACAGTTCCACTTGCTCTAATGGAGATATTCTCATTTACACTGATAGTAATTTCACCCCAAATTTCTCATTAAATGTGGTAGTTTTGAGTTGAATGAAGGTAGTCACCAACTTGCTTGAGAAGTGACATTACTTATTTGTGATACTGGCAGTGTGGGAGCCCTGTGTGTGAGAGCATTTTAAACAAGAAAAAGTCCCTCCATAAAAATGGCGTAACAATAATAAAGAGAATTCCAGTGTTAGAAATTAATCATTTTGTTTAAAATATTAAACATTTAAATGGGTTTTTTTCTTATAGTGGTAGCCAGTGTTGCAGGAGACTGGAAATTGGTTTACAAAGTAGTTAGATAATGCCAAAATACTAGTTTTGGTTCACACTGGGTTCAGCATTTTCTTTTTTATAATAGGTTCAGGATGTGTATGGTGTTTTGCTCACTTAGGAACATAGGGACTATCACACTGGATTACATCCATGGTCCAGTTTATCCAGTATCCTGTTGCTGACAGTGACCAGTACAAGATGGTTCAAAGGGAGATAAAGGAATCTTGCTTTAAGCAGTGGGTGGAATAATCTATCTCCCACATTAATTGTCCTCCTAGCCCTAATAGTTAGACACTAGTCCACATACACTCTGAAGCATGAAATTTAATCTTCCAAAATCTGTTAGCATTAACTATTGCAACTCCAGATATTCTTGTTATCCATATAAATGTTCAATCGCATATTGGATCTTGCTAAGTTTGTGGCCTCAACAACATCCTGTGGCAACAAGTTCCACTATTTATGTGTTCTCTGAAAAAGTATTTCCTTTTATCAGATTGAATTTGTCACCTTTCAATTTCATTGCACATCCCTTTATTCTTGTGTCATGAGATTGGGAGAACGGAACCCCCGATCTAACTTCTCTAGGCCATTCATTATTTGATATACTTTTATAGTCTCCCCTTATTTGTCTTTGTAAAATAAACAATTCTAGTCTTTTCAATCTCTCTTCATATGAGAGTTTTTCCAGGCCCCTAATCATTTTCGTCACCCTTGTCTGAACCCCCTTTAATTCTTCAGTATCCTTCTTGAGATGGGGTTACCACAATAGATGAAGCCACACCATTGATTCAGATAATGGCATTATATAACTTTCCATGTTATTCTCCATCTTATTTCTCACACATCCTAACATCTTGTTACTTTTTTGACAGTAGCTGCACATTGAGCCGGAGTTTTAATTGAGCTGTTTTGCTTTAAGAGTTGGGTTTAAGACCGATCTGGAGAAGGTCCCCTTTCCATCTTTGAAGCCAAAAGTAGTTGAGTATTGTATGAGGCTTTGAGATTGATTGTAAAAGATACACAAGTATACTGATTTTTTTTATTGGCCTGCTGTCCAGTAAATAGCACAAATATCACATTTTAGTGCAATCTGTAATTAAAAACATGGGGCCAGATTGTCATAAAGTTTTGATTTATGATTGAAGTCAATGGAGCTACCCAGATTTGCACAGCCAAGGATGTGGCCTTTGATTTTTCAGATACATTCCAAAATTTATTTATATTGAGTAGTGCTATTTACCATATACTCTTTCAGAATCCTAAGCTGAGAGAAATGGGTGGGATTTTCCCTCTAGCTATAGGAGGAGACAGACAGCTCGAAAAGCTAAATAAAATAATTGAAGTGCAAGGCAGTGTATGCCGTTAGTTTGTCTTTGCGAAAGATGTGTGTGTATGCATTAATGATATGTGTCTCTAAACTACTCTGAAATCTTTGAAATATAATATTGTGTCAAAGTTGTTCAGCTTAATCCCCGTTGAGATTCATTTTGTTCTTATATTAGACACAAAGATCATGGATGCCTCTGTAACTCGAATAACTAATATGCTCTGTTGGTACTTTAGATAAATCATGAGATCCCTTATTACTGAATGAAACTACAGGTCAGACTTCACTTCTCATGTTAACTGTTCAGTAGATGTGTAGGTGACTCAAAAGCACTAGGCAGAGCTAGCAAAAGAGTTTGGAAGCAAATGCAATTGTCTGTTGCTTTGCTTGTTAAGTACCCTTTTACTTCTCATGGATGCAGGCTTCCATAGACCAATGGTCTTTCTGGGGCTTAGTATTATCTCTGTTCTTGTGCCTCTTGTTTAGAAGTTGTGGTTGCCTTGTTCTTGCTAAATAGCTCGACACCTTTCACTTAGAAAATGATATAGAAAATTTCAAATGATAACATTTTTTTCTTTTAAAACAGAGAAGGGGGTTTTCAAAGACATTGTGTGAACTTGTGAGTTATTTCTCCCTATTCTGGTGGAGTGCAAATTAATTTTCAGCTGAAGGCTTTAATGGCTGAGAATCATTTATACTGGCTGTAGCAAGGCCATTTTTGTTAATTGAATGTGGTCTAAAAGCATTACGCGGCATGTTTTCACAGACATTGATGAATGTGGGACTGGAAGGCACAGCTGTGCCAATGACACTGTTTGCTTTAACTTGGATGGTGGGTATGACTGTCGATGTCCTCATGGAAAAAACTGCACAGGAGACTGTATACATGATGACAAAATCAAACACAATGGGCAGATTTGGGTGCTGGAGAACGACCGGTGCTCCGTCTGCTCGTGCCAGGTTAGTATAAAGTTAACTGTTTTTTTAATCACTGGTGGGGAAAAAGGGAGAGATTGCTAAATTGGAAGAAAACACTATGATTCCAATAAAATTACTCTGTTACTTCTTTTCTTGGGCCCCCTCCACCATGGAGGTGATGTCACGGGAAAGGTGATTTCCACAGGACCATTTGGGATCAGTGTGCTTCCCTGTGGCCTGCCTCTCCCCAACACCGAGCACCCTATCCCAGTCCTACTCAATCCCAGCCGTTTCCCCCTGGATGGATAATAGTTCCTTGGAGGCTTTGCTGTGCGACCCTACAAAAAAGGAAGACAGAATCATCAGGCACACCCACCTCCCTTAGCCATGTGGGAGAAATGAAATTTGTGCACAGAAGATTTCCCGTGTGCATTGATCTTTGAGATGTAGTTGGACCCGGAATTAGATTGGCTAGAATTGATGAAATGTGAAGGAAAAAAAGATGTCTTCCCCCACCCTCCCTGCCTCTCATATACCCGAAGGTAATACTGGCCATCCTCCTCAAATCTTAATGTGAAGCTGTTCTTTCCCCTAAACTCATGCTTAGTGCTAAAAATGTTGAAGCAAAACCCGGGCCAAATTCGCTGCTGGCAAAAACTGGGACAACTCCCTAAAAGCTAAGGTTTCACCAGCATTTAAGTTGAACCCTGGCTACGTTTAGTCTTTCTAATATGAACACTTTACAATAGGTGTAGGAGAGATGGATTGGTCTGGAAGTTTCTATCAACACTTACTAACATGCATACAAAATTAGTATAATCTTAGTAAAATCTGTTAATCTGAGGCCTGGGCTACACTAGTGGGGGGGAGGCGAGGGGGGTTTCCGAACTAAGATACACAACTTCAGCTACGCTATTTGCGTAGCTGAAGTTGAAGTATCTTAGTTTGACTTACCTGGCTGTCCTCACAGCAGCGAGTCTATCACTATGGCTCCCTCGTCGACTCCGCTTACTCCTCCTGCCGAGGTGGAGTACAGGCATCGATTTGGGGATTGATTTATTGCATCTAGACGATCCCCAATACACTGAACACTACCCACCGATCCGGCAGGTAGTATAGACGTACCCTCACTGTCTCAGGAAAACCTATATATTTCATCACCTCAGGAGAGGGCTGATTGAAGAATTGCTGTTACAAAGGAAATTAAGGTCATGCAAATTAACATGTGATTTAGAATTAACCCACATGCCTAATTTTGTATTGTGACCAGAGTTATGCAAATTTATGTTATCACTATGTGCTGATCTGTCTTGGAACAACAGAGTGGATATGTGATGTGTCGGCGGATGGTCTGTGACTGTGAGAACCCTACTGTTGACCTGTTTTGTTGCCCTGAATGTGACTCAAGGCTCAGCAGTCAATGTCTACATCAAAGTGGGGAGCTCTCATACAACAGTGGAGATACCTGGGTGCAGAACTGTCAGCAGTGTCGATGCTTGGTGAGTCTTCCTACGACAGCAGAGTCTATAGTAAGGCCAGGTCTACACTACCACTTACTTCAGCATAACTTACATTGCTATGGGGTGTCAATAAACCTCTCACCTGAGTGACATAAGTTACACCAACCTAAGCACCGATGTGGACAACACTATGTCAGTGAGTTTCTCCCATCTCTCTAACTACCATCTCTCATGGAGGTGGATTTATTATGCCAATGGGAAAGTGTCTTCACCAGATGCGCTACAGGACTTGTTGCGCTTAAAGTGTAGACTAGTGCTAAGAAAAATGAACTCCAAGCATTTTGACATCTAAATGGGATTTCACTTTGAATGTATTTTGAATGAATCCTTTTCTGTTTCCTTTTTGCTAACATTTGTGTAATCAAAGTTTGGTTTGCACAAATGTTGCAAACAGCAAATTTCAGGCTTATGGCCAAGATTCATGTAATCGCAAAATGAAATTTGTTTAACTATGAAAAAAAATTCTTTTGAGTGGAGAGTGGCTATCATCTAGTTAAAGACATAAGAAATGTTACCTCTGAAAACTTGCATGGGGCATTCTTTGAAACCAATGCAGTAAACAAACAAATTGCAGGCTGTGCACTGATCAGAAATTGTTTGATATCCATTTAAAAATTCAATATTCAGAATTCACTCTTCAGGATGTGATTGGTCACTTAAGCCATTGTTTAGCCTGCAATTTGTTTGTTAAAATATTTGTGGAACAATTTCAAATAGAAGACAAGTTGGTAAAAACGCCGTCTGTTCATGACAAAAATACTGAATAGCATTGGACCAAGAACATACCCCTGGGCTACATCATTTAGAAATGGCCCCGCCAATTGATGTCTCCCCATTAACAACTACATTTTGAGATCTAATTGCACTGCACTATGTCTAAAAGACATAAGTGTTACCCCGTAAAACTTGCATGGAACATTCTTTCAAATCAATGCAGTAAAGTCCGGCTTGTTGAGCAATTCTCAAGAAATAATGTATTCAGGGAATATAATCTTTTTTCACGTTTGTGAACCATTTCTAAATGATGTAGCCCAGGGGTATGTTCTTGGTCCAATGCTATTCAGTATTTTTATCAGTGATTTAGAAAATTATATAAAATTGGCAGATGACATAAAGATTGATTGGGTAGTAAATAATGAGGAGGATATATATCTGTTATGGAGAGGTTTGAATCCCTGGGTTAGATGGATACAATTCAACAAAATGTATTTTAATACAAAGTAATACATCTGGTCACAACAAATGCAGGCTATAGCTACAGGATGGGAGATTCTGTCTCAGAAAGCAGTGACTCAAAAGGACTTAGGGTTATCAAAGATAACCACCCCAACATGAGGCCTCAGTGCAGTGAGGTGGCAAAAAGGGCTACTTTTATCTTTGGATGAATAAAAGGGGAACTATTAAATAGAATCAGGAAAGGGATCTTGCCTTTGTACACAGCATTTTAAAGACAGATGCTAGAATACTATTCCAGTTTTGATGTCCACACTTCAAGAAGGATGTAGAAATACTGGAGAGAGTTCAAAGGAGGCTAAAGAAGCTCAGCTTAACTTATCGAGGAGAGCGTTGAGAGGTGGCTTGATCACTCTATACAATACTTATATTGGGAAAAGGTATCAGAGAGCTTTTCAATTTTGTTGACAAAGACATAAGATTCAGTTGCTGGAAGTTGAAGCTAGACAAATTCAATCTTAAAATAATACTCAATTTCCTAACATTGAGGGTAATTAAACATTGGAACATCTCACCAGGGGAGGTGGCGAACTCACCATCACTTGGAGTCTTTTAAAAGAGATTAAACATCTTTCTAAAAAAGCTTTAATCCAGCTTCTTGGAGAAATCCTACAGCCTGTGTGTGCAGAAGATCAGGCGAACGGTCAGTGGTCTCTTCTCATCTTTAGAATCTGTGAATCTATGAATCCATTTGTTCATTCTCTTCCTTCATGGGGCACAGAGAGAACAAGAAGCTGTACATTGCCCTCTACTTGCTCATAACACTTCCAGCTCTGCATTAAGACAATGACTGTAATTAAATCTCATGCTTCAGGGCTTCAAGCAGTCACCTTTAAGGGTCAGAGAAGAATATTTTTCCCTAATAAACTGTTGGCTAGATGTATTCTGGGTTTTTTTTTTGGCTACTTCTGAAACATCAGGGGTTGGCCACAGCTGGAGATGGGTCATCTAATAGGGTGGACCTGTGCTCTGAGGTAGTACAGAGGTGCCTGGCTGATATGTCTTGCTCACATGCTTAGGGTGAAATTGAGTGCCACTTTGGGGGTCAGGAAGGTTTTTCCTCAGGTCAGATTGGCAAGGATTTGGTGAATTTTTCTCCTTCTTCTGCAGCATGGAAGATGGCTTATCTTCAAGGATCATCTGAGCATATTGTAGCTAATCAATTCCCTGCTGTTGCAGGGTTTCCAGGCATTTGTGCCATCTTGATCTATCTTGTTCTCTGTCTCTGGCACACAACAGTTTAGTCTCCTGATGGATGACATAAATTTAGTCTAACTGAAATCATTGGGCTCAATATAGGGGTAACTTCCCTGTAACAAACAATCCCCAGATGAAAATGAATGGTGTTTTACCTTGGTTTCATCTACAGAAGTAAATCCTGGTCCATTCAGTGGCTTTCTCTGACAGTCATGAATAATAATAGGAGGGAACAAAGTCCAAATGAACAAACTTTTGTAGGTTTCAAGTCCACTCTTGCTAAAATGCAATAAAATAGGTCCCCAGGTGATTCATTAAATGCCTAAAAATAAAACCCAACCCGATAGTTTTTAACTTCCATACAATTACCAAATGAATGTTTTAGGTGATATCTCTTTTGTTTACTCTTTGTACTTTCATTCAATCCAAGAAAATCAATTGAAATGCCAAGGTCAGTCACTGTTTCTTAAGATTACTTTCATTCCCAGCATCATGTGATTCTGAAGAACAAGGGAAATTTGAGCCAGATGGGAATTGTATAAAAACAATAACTTTCTAATATTTTCTCCAGGGGAAAAGTAAAGCGAAAGCTATAGCAAATTCCTAGATGATCTTTCTCAGCTCCGTGCTCTGGGGACCACTTAAAACACCACTGTTTAATGCATTATATGTGATTTTGGTAAACAAACTACTTTCTTAGGGCCCAATGCTGGTTTCTCCACATAAGTCCTGAATAGATCAGCCAAGCTCAAGGGACCTGCACAGGTATTGGATCAGGGATGGAATCCTGCTCCAAAACCAAAACCTAGTGATACAGGTAGGACAACCAAGCAGCTCTGGCCTCTGTGAAGTTCATACTTTGATTGGCAGTGTTGGATAGCATACTGATCCCTTGGCCACACTCCAGCCTGAAACACCTGTGGCTCCATTGAATGGCATGCCATTGAGAGCTAATACTCTAGGTATCTTATGACTTTTATGCAAAATTTCAAATAGAATAATATCCCCAGAAGAATCTTCAGACCCCGAACAAATAAAAGTCCCTGCTTTGGGTTTCTCCTGCCTTGTTTCAACCCAACCCCTGAGGGGAAGCTTAGAAAAATAGGCTTGGGAAGTCAACTAATCTGGTACTTGGGTCAGACCAAAGGGGCAATAAACTCCAGAGTTGAGGACCTTTCACTGAAAATTCTGTGATGTCAGCCTCTTCCATTTTATACTTGGGAGAGTTAGCTTTACTGCCTAAGCTGATTGTATCTGTTCAGTATCATACCAAAAGCAGATTTCTAGTGTAGCCAGTTGCTAAGCAGTTTAGGGCTTTATAGGGCAAAACCATCAGTTTGCACTGTAATTAGAAACAAATTGAAACCCCAGTAGACTACCAAGCACTTGTATAATGTAGTCTGTTGTGGCTTATGTCACTGTCAGAAGTGATTTACTAAGCAAGTAGCCACATTCTGCACCAGATGAAGTTTCCAAGTGGTCATTGGTTGAAACTCAATGTAGAGTGCTTTGGAGTAATCTAGTCTTGAGATGGCAAGGGACATCTCATTGTGATGAGGTCCACATCCAAGCACAGATGAAAAAGGATCATAAACAGCTGAAGATAACACCCAGTTGTAAATATATAAGCATAAAATATAATATATAATGAGTATAAAATATAATTAACAAATGGCTAGCACACTTTGGCTAGCGCACTTAATTGATAAAAATGATAAAATCTCTGCCATATCTTCAGTTCTTTCCCCAAACCTGCAGCATCTTGGTTATAGCCATGCCTCATCCAGCTAATGCTCATCCAAGCCCCACTGTTGGATAGACACAGGATAAGCAGCTCAACTGTACTATGGTCCAGTGAAATTGATATATAAGCTGTCATCTACACAGTGGAGGCATTCAAAGCCTGTAGCACTTTGCTAACTCCCCAAATGAGCACTTCCCTAACATGTAAGAACAAAAGAATAGCCATACTGGGTCACACCAAAGGTCCATGTAACCCAGTATCCTCTCTTCCGACAGTGGCTGGTGCCAGATGCTTCAGACAGAGTGAACAGAACAGGGCAATTTATCAAGTGATCCATCCCCTGTTGTCCAGTCCCAATTGCTGGTAGTCAGAGGTTTAGGGACACCTCAAGTATGGGGTTGTGACCCTGAGCATCTTGGCTTATAGCCATTTGTGGACCTATCCTCCATGAATTTATTTAATTCTTTTTGTTTAATCCAATTATGCTTTTGGCCTTCACAACATCCTCTGACAATGAGTTCCACAGCTTGACTGTGTGTTGTGTGAAGAAGTATTTCCTTATGTTTGTTTTAAACTTGCTGACAATAAATTTCATTGGGTGACCCCTGGTTTCTGTGGTATGTGAAGGAGAAATAAAACTTCCCATCCCTTTCTCCACACCATCCAGAACTTTATAGACCTCTATCATACCTCCCCTCAGTCTTCTCTAGTCCAAGATGAACGTTCCCAGTCTTTTTAGTCTCTCTTCAAATAGAAGCTGTTTACCCCTGTAATGGGTTCAGGACTCACCCCAGCGGCGCCTCCTGCTGGTGACTCTGGGAATTAGCTCGTTCCAGTGGAGCGCCTCCTCCTGGTGGTGTCCCGTCCGTCGTTCTGTCCTCCGTTGCTGTCTCCGGACCCGCGTTGCTGCGTGCTCGGTGGCACCCTCTTCGAGGCCACTGCCCTCCGGCAGTGCCCCTTAGTCCATCTATGCCCCCTTCCGGGGGTCGATGATCAGCAGTCCCACACCCCAGTCACTATGTCCAACCGCCCTCTGAGTCCAATCCTTCTTGTCAGGGATCTGGCATAGCAATATGGCCGCTCCCTACGGCCAATGGCTGGGTGCACTGCAAGGAGTGAAGTGTGGGGGACCCAGGCCCGCCCTCTACTCTGGGTCCCGGCCCAGGGACCCTCTGGCGTCAGCCTCGCTGTCCTTCTCTCCCCTTCCGCTGTCTGTTTCCCTGGGCCGCTTCTCCTACGGCCCCTTGCACCCGCTAGGCCCTTCCCTTCAGGGCCTGCAGCCTGGCAGGCTACGGGTTCAAGCTCCCTAGCCTCCTCGAGCCGGGCCAGCACTGCACTGTCCGTGGTACTAGTCTCCTCCCTTGGAGACTGACCTTCCCCTGTCAAAGGCCTGGGACAGACTGCCCGCTCCTGCTCTAGGCAGCCTTTATATATGCCTGAGCCTGGCCCTGATTGGCTGTCTCCAAACTGGGCCCTGATTGGCTCACAATAAGCCCTTCTCTGTTTGGCTCCCTGTCTGCGCAGGCGCCCTGGCTTGCCACAGCCCACTCTCACAGGGAGTGGGGCAGGCCGCCCCACTACAACCCCTAATCATTTTTATTGCCCTTCTCTGTACTTTTGTGAATTTGACTATATCTTTTTTGAGATTGGGGCTACCAGCCAGTGTTCAAGGGGTGGGGATACCATTAATTTATATGGTGGTAGTATGATATTTTCTGTCTTATTATCTATCCCTTTCCTAATGGTTCCTAACATTCTGTTAACTTTTTTGACAGCTGCTGCCCATTGAGTGCATGTTTTCAGAGAACTATCTATGATAAGACCAAGATCTCTTTCTTGAGTTGTAACAGCTAATGTAGACACCATCATTTGATATGTACAGCTGGGATTGTTTTCCAATGTGCATTCCTTTGTACTTACCAGCACTGAATTTCATCTGCCATTTTCTTGCTGAGTCACACTGAATGGGATAGGTGATAGAACAGAACCCTGTAAAGCCTTGCATGAAAAGACCCTGTAGGCAAATGAACAATCATCTGGCACTACCCTGTGAGGTCCCTCAAAAGTAAAGAAGGGGGTGACTCTAGATCAAGCCTCTATATGCTGTTAGGATCCAGTGTGGATCAACAGTACCTCATGGTCAATTATATCAAGGACAGCTTTACATACTTGTGGCCTGATTATCCTTGTACTTACCCTACCATAAATCAGGACTATTTCCTTTGTAATCAGTGGATTACATTGGTGGAGATCAGTGGCATGACATTGGTTGCATCTCGAGTACAGAAGACTCTGCATTTGTTCTCCCAGATATGGTCCTGCTACCAAGGAAGCAGACATCTCTGTCCATATTTCAATACCCTACCCCCTTTCATGGCTTCTTGGCATTCCAGATCTCCTATGCAGCCAAAATGCATTAATTCGGCTGCACATTGAGCTTGTACATCCACAGCATGTCTGAGTAGAATTTTCTCCTTAATACAGCAGGGACAAAATAAGATGTTTGAATGAAAAGGGAAGGGGGAGGCAGAAAGATGTCCATTTACTAGGGTGGATAAAAACTGATCATTTTAAAAAAAATTAAAAATTGGATTTTTTTAACTTAAATCATTGTTTTAATTTAAATTAAATCCAAGTTTATTAAAAAATAAACCTATTTAAAGTTGTTTGAAATAATGACAACCTATGTTAAGGCTCAAACCTATTATAACCTATTAAAATCATTTAAATTAAATTCAAGAAATAATATTAAGTAGTACTTGTTTGCAGCCAAGTTTTAAAGAAAGTCAAAGCACTGAACTGGTGAAAGTCCCTGGCTAACCATCTGGAACTAGAGATTGTTGAAGTAAACCAGCTTTTGACAGCCATAGCCTCTTCTGCAGGTGCAGAGAGAATATTTTCTTCATTCTAGTTTATTCAACTGGTGCAGTTTAATGACCAGTTCCTTCAAAGTTAAGAAACCAATTGGGAGTTGAAAAAGCAGGAAAACTCATTTTCCTCTTTCTGTGAATAAAAAGTAGGTGTGAGAGGATGAGATCTAGTAGTT
This sequence comes from Mauremys reevesii, assembly GCF_016161935.1. Taxonomy (NCBI): domain Eukaryota; kingdom Metazoa; phylum Chordata; order Testudines; family Geoemydidae; genus Mauremys; species Mauremys reevesii. The sequence continues at coordinate 304,891,249 of NC_052623.1, forward strand.
CTGAAATCTTGAAGGACATGGTGACCAGAAACAAGTATTTCAATTCACTAACTACAGATAATACTTCCTTTTTTAAATAAATCAGTTAGTTTTAAATGCAATACATATTTTAATGAAATTTTTGATACATTTTTTTTCTTATGTATCCAGCACATTTAAGGTAGTTTTATTTAATAAATTTAAAAAATTCTGTTTTGGTTCATTTATAATTGAATTTGAATTTCCATCCAGCTAGAGCTAGACAGAAATCACAAGTAAAAAATTAATCATCTAGTAAATAAGGAATGCATCCTTATTTAAATCAAGTTTCCTGATTGCTGATTTCAATTGATTACATTCAGTGATTTAAGTTGCTTTGATTTAAATCAATCCACCCTTCCATTTACCACGAACACCACCCCTCCAAAACGACACATTGATTTTTAAAACACATACACTTCCTATGTAATTTCTGGTACTGTCAACAGGAAATGAGCATCAGAATTATTTTCACTGTCTTTTAAATACAGCCACACGGGAGAATCAGTAAGCAGAAAGAGACAACACATTGAGTCATAGAAACATGTAATAATACATCAGAAACAACACAGAATACCTAACGTGATCTCTCTTTGTTCTTTTTTTTTTTAAATAGCAAGGTGAAGTTGACTGTTGGCCTTTGCCTTGTCCAGAGGTGGAATGTGAGTTCAGTGTACTCCCCAAGAGTGAGTGTTGTCCACGCTGCGTCACTGACCCCTGCCAGGCAGACACCATTCGTAATGACATCACTAAGACGTGTCTGGATGAAACTAATGTAATTCGCTTCACTGGATCTTCATGGATTAAACACGGCACAGAGTGCACCCTCTGCCAATGCAAGGTAAAGAGCATAAAAATCAAGCCAAGAGGCCTCCTTACCAGGTGGTTCTGTAGCTTATAAATATTAATACATGTAGCCTGGTCAGTGGGAAGTCAGTTTCTACATTTGCTGTTCAAAGGTAGCAATATGAAATGTTCAGCTTTAGCTGCAGACTCTCCTGTCAGTGGTGCAGAGCTTTCAAGAACCAGATGATGGTTTAAATGTGCTAGCAGGATGGAAATCTCACAGCATCATAGCCCATGTTGTATCTCACCTTGAGCAAGTGAACCAGTGTATCCTTTCCACAGAAACATATTGCTTTGACTGTGATGACAGATCTTACTCCTGCCAGCCCATTGCTATTTTGCAGATACTTATCGTGTCAAATAATTTCCAAAGGTCTGTAAGATCTGACCTCATACAGGAAATATATTTTGTAGAGTGAGCATCAAATTACCAGAAATGCTATTGTCTCCTTTAGGATTGTGATGTTCAAATATTTTAAGTTTTGTAACGGCAAAAATGGAAATTCTGCTCTTCCTTGGTTTAAAAATGACAGCAGAATACACATTATTTGGGCCTTTAATATTCCTCAGGGATAAGGCACACATTATCTTAAGAAAGGTTAATGGTGAAAAGCTTCTGTGAATTCTGCTGCCTCTTCTAAAACAAAGAAAAAAAGGATGTTAGAATAAAGTGTTTCCATTTTACACACACACACACACACACACACACACACGTGTGAGGGAAACTGTATTTTCTATTGTGTATAACTGAAGACTGACCAGTAGCAGTTCCACAAGAGAGGTGACCAGCCAGGAGGAAGAGAGAGAGAGAGCGAGCAGGATCCATTGGGATGGAGATCTGTAACCCTCCCAAATAATTTCAGATATCCCATGTCCATCCCATAGGGCCAGAGTACCACCTAATGCTCCACTTGGAAGAAGAAACAGGATCAGAATCCCATATTGTTGAGATGCCTGGGAATGTAGAAGGAGCTTATTTGTATAAATTCCATTGGTTGTCAGTTGTGGAACATGTCCCATCTATTCTACCCTCTTGTGGTCCAAGACTGGTCTCTTTATTTTACAACCAGTTTATACAGAGCTATGGAATACTGGTACCAATTGTTGCCTTGTAAACTCGGATCATGATTTGACCCTCTATGAGTAATATAGATACTATGCCAAGCTCCATGGACTCATGATGCCTCATGTCTGAATCCATTCTAAGATCTACAGAGGAAACCAGTTCAGCTAGTATACTCCACATTATTCCAACTACCGGATGGACATTGGTGTAATCCTTTCCTTTTAGGATACTCAGAAACAGAAATGCCAAATAGTCATTGTGCCTGTTTAAACTACCGGGTAGATTCGCCATTTATCCTTACGTTTTCCATGACAGAACAAGGAGCACTTGTCTCAAATTGCAGTGGAGGAGGTCTAGGTTGGATATTAGGAAAAACTATTTCACTAGGATGGTGGTGAAGCACTGGAATGGGTTACCTAGGGAGGTGGTGGAATCTCCTTCCTTAGAAGTTTTTAAGGCCCGGCTTGACAAAGCTCTGGCTGGGATGATTTAGTTGGTGTTGGTCCTGCTTTGAGCAGGGGATTGGACTAGATGACCTCCTGAGGTCTCTTCCAACCCTAATGTTCTATGATTCTGTAATTCTATGTTATGAATTTTCAAATATCACAAGGCATAACAGTATAATTAGAGCCACAGACTCTTAATAATTAGCATGTACCATTTGTTCCTCAAAGAACAAAACCTATTTTGTTTCTTTCCAACACTATGTTCTTTTTTGACATGTACTGTAAGTATTTTAGCTTTGTTTTCCATCCAAGCAGTCTAATCCAAGCAAGCAAGGCGAGTACCATAGCACAGCTTGTATAGTTTTGATTCTGTAGCAAAAAATATAAATACCATACTACTGTGTGTCTCATTTGTACTGCTTCGTTTCACTGTTTTCTAGCAGTACATCACATGCCAGGTCAAAGCTTTAGGATAAGCTTCTCTAACCAAGCTACTGCAAAATAGGTTTACACAAAATCCTTTAAGAATTCAGAAAGCCAGGCATCAGCTAAAGCTGACTTAGCCACAAAACCATTTCAAATCACAAGTAAAGAAGGTGAACTCTAGGATTGCTGGCATGGTTGTCTAGTCTCCTGCCACATACAGTCAAGAAAATGAAGTAATGATTCTTACATCCCTGATCTTTAATCAGCCCCACATTTCAATTGACTAAATGTATTTACAGTAATTTAAAAATTATATGCACTATCTGCATTAAGAGTCATACTGAGGAGAAGAGGTGGAAATGCAACATATATCTTTTCTTCAATACTTTAATCACTTTTTTAGGCAACCTGTTCCATTCATTCCTAATGTTCATAGAAATATGTCTATACTAAGATCTGGAGAGGAAACTTCAAAGATTAACCTTTGACAGAGTTACAGCCTGAAAGTATTAACTTGAGATATTCAATGCTAAATAAAACTCATGGTTCCCTGTGTCAAATCTAAATCAAACTTCTAATGCCTTGTCCTCTTTGCCATCTTTATTGCGCACACTGGGCCAAATCCTGATCCATGTGAAATAAATAGCATATTGCCAAATGACTTCAATTCTATGTCTTAGTTTTACGATATGGATCACACACTGATTAGTGAGTGAAATCATTAGATTCCTTTTACATAGAGTATGGGACTGAAGTGAAGATAGAAAGAGAGAAAAAAATAAACAGTTTACACATTTATTTAGAAATGTTCTTCTACTGGGCAGGTATTTGCAGATAGTCATTCTAATTGTTAATTTGACTTTACAAAATACTAACCATTTAAATCTCTCTTCTTTTCCCCTTCCTCCCCCCCTCACAGAATGGTCATGTTTGTTGCTCAGTGGATCCACAGTGCCTTCAGGAACTGTGAAGCTAACAACCATGTCTCACAAGCAGTTTCTGGTTACAGAATTTTCCTTCACAAAAAGACCTTTAGACCAAAAATTGTATAAAGCCAAAACTGAAATCACATCAGTTTTGTCCATCTAAAGTGCAGAAATGTTCTGAATTGAGTGAGCTTTCAATTACCTGAGTCAGAATGAAATCTATGGAACTGGAAAAAAGCTCAGATGTGTAAACCTTTCTTTGAGGTCAGGCTCAACTTCTGGCTATTTGTGTCTGGCATCATTATACAGAATATTAGGTTAGTGGTAAAGTGACACCTTGTAACATTGTACCTAACGATGTCAAGATCAAGAGACAAATAGAAGTGGTCATTGAGCCTACTGAAGCTTTGAAAGTCCAACACTTCAATAGGCACAGAGATTTTTACCTAATAATATTTGAATCTGCACAAATTTTGTTTGATTGCTCACTGCAGACTCTAGCAGAAATTTGAATAAAGGGAGGATGTCTTCAGGAATAAAGAATATAGCAGCTAAGATGTGTTATGTACAGTACATGCTCTGAAAAAAGATATGTTATTGTAAAAAAAAGTGATGCACCGGCATGGCTACTTAACGTTTTCTGATGGGGAAAGTCATCTATATTTCCTTGTTTTACTGCACTTATTATTTCTTGATTGAATTTGTTCAGTATAAGCTCGTTCTTGTGCAAAATTAAAATAAATATTTCTCTTACCTTATAATATTTCTGGCTTTGAGTCTCCTTCACTGGTACAGGTGATATTTTTATATATTATAGATGACTGTTTCTCCCTTGTGAGTAGGGTTGTATATAGATGTTTCTATCTGGCACAAAGTTGTGACATTATTTCATATTTGTGCTAGTCTTTAAGGGATTGATCTTGCAAATGCTTATGCATGTGAGTAAGTTTACTCCTGTCAGTAGTCCCATTGAGTTTGATAGGACTATTCATGTGCATAAAGGTTTGAAGGATCAAATTCTAAATGTTGATAGGATACTGCCAAGCAGGTTAGATGCAACATTTGACCATCTTTAACGCTGTTCTAACTTGTGGGAAATTCTCTTCAGATTCGAAGCCCTATTTTTGTTGTTGTTAAACACCACAACTTTGGTGATTTCATAGGTGCTGGAACTAGAAGTGCTGGCGTTGCTGCCACACCCCTGGCTTGAAGTGGTTTCCATTATATACAGGGTTTACAGTTTGGCTCAATGGGTCTCAGCACCACCACTATGCAAATTGTTCCAGCACCCTTGGATGATTTTGATATTTTTGTAATAAAAAATAACGTGTGATGATTCTCCCAATGAATGTATCTTTGTTGATGCAAGGGCAGTCATCCAGCCATCAGAGGAAACTTTCTTTAATAAACTCTATTTTCACTACTGATGTGTCAATAAACAAAAGAGGGAACATGACCAAAGCTGTTTTGTGCTACATAAGAGGGGTGGGGGGAGAATAGAAATAATACAAATAAAATAAACATCTAAAAATATTCAGGAAAAAAAGGACCAGTGCAACATTCTACAGTGGACCATTAAAGCTATGAAGGTTTTCAAACTGAGTAAATCTTTTTTCTCTTCAAGATCTTGTCCATAAATAATAGCTACTCAAGGGATTTTCTGTTTTATCCACAGTTTCTGACAAGCTACAATCAATGTTCTTGAAGAAGCATGTTAGCTCCTTAAAAAGAGGCTGTTTTATGCACTGTTTTCCTGTCTGCTAATAATTGTCAAGGGGTCATGTTTTGCTCTCAGATACACAGGCACATCTCCTGTTGATTTCAATGGCAGTTGTGTGCCTGTATCCAAGGGCAGATTTGACAGACGGTGTTACTGTTTGGGGATTATGCTGAGAGTTCATTATAAAATGTGTGTTAGAAATACACAGAGCTCAGACCATTTGTTTTTTTTGTTGTGCAGAGTAAAAAAAAGAGTTAACATATTGCTTGAGGGCAAAATCCTCTAGCTCAAGTAAAGGCTGCAAAAAGCCCTGAATGAACACTGTGACACTAGCACACAGAAGGGGCAGGAGATGCATAGCCCAGCTTCATGCACACTTTATGTTGGACTCAGAGATAGGAGATTTAAGAGTCATGCAGGGGAAGTGGGTGGGAGGGGGGAGTCTGTCCAGTTGGTCCACAACTACATGAATCCATTAGTTTAACACCCTTTGTGAGGCTTAAGTATCAGGCTTGGAGCATTACTCCCTCCCTGGAGCTGTAATAGCAGCCACAAAGGGCTAGAAGGGTTTTCTATGCCCTCTCCGTGGGCTGGAATTCTGTTCCCCCTAACCTCCAATGTACTTTCTCTGCACGTAGTCTGGGTTGGGTTACGCACAGAGATCAGGTTTGGCCCTAAGACAAAGGTAAGATCATAAGGAAAAATTCTCTTCATTTTTTTTTCACTTCTTCGAGGCACAATAACATTTACACTTCATCCCAACTTGTACTCCAGAACTAAGAATGTGAATGATGGAAAACACATCTCTCCATTCATTGCAAACCCGCCCTTGGAATGGTGTGTCTTATGTTTTGTCTTGGGTTGTTGTTGTTTTTTACCATCTCATTGAACAACCTGCACTTTGCCAACATCTAGGTCAAATATAGCCAAGACATACCATAATAGTTTTTTTGTCAAAATGAACCATGTTATCAAATCCTTAGACAGCCAGTCAATACTATATGTATTTGAGGAGCAGAAGTTATTCAGTTGAACAAAGCTGAATGAATAAAAAATGAGAATGGGTTGAGCGAGCATTTTCTAATCTATCAGTGTTCCAGGTTGTTAATTAGTTGGGAGTTCTTGTAAAGGTCATTAAATTCCACCAAGACATCTCAATAATACCCCCAGCTAAATTGACCCATCAATTAGTAGTTCATGTTTCTAATTTTCCCCCAAACAGAAAATTTAAATACCACTGAAAATTGTCTCCAAGAATTCCAGACCTAAAGAATGTCAGGTAATATCAAACATTTATTTTCCTTAACAAATAATTCATTTGAAGTACTTCTTAGCCATCTCACAGGAGCAGTCAGAGTGAAGCTGATCTGTTGTGTTCTTTTACTGACCTTTCATTATTGGTGCACTGTTTTCAGCATTAGAATTCAATAACTCCCATAAAAGAATTGTCACCTGTTTGCAAAGTAATTGCCCAAAGTTAATAGACCTGCAGATACAAAGGCAGAAAAGTCTTCAGTTACACTGGATTCAATTCTGTGGTGAAACAAATTGGCAACGAATAGCTGCATTGTAAACTGTTGAAAACTAAACTCTTTAACTGGAAATTTCTGGTATCTATAAATTCACCCTGGGCAATAGCAGGGAGAAAGGAAGATTTCTCTTCACTCAGTGCTGGTGTTAAACACTTCTATGTGAGACAAATTGAGCCTCAAAGTGAAATGTTTATCTTCAGTCCAGAGGTTAGATTCATAGAAGTTGAACTGTGCGTCCCAAATATATGTATAGTACCAACGCTCTAAAGCAACATGGTATCTATGTGTATAGCTTTGGATGTGTGTGTTGTGACGGACCCAGGCCAGTGGGGTTCAGGAGTCTGTTAGAGGGCAAATATACTGGTCACTGGATGAGTAGTTTTCTGTTCCCTGAGTGACCAGAGCAGGGGCTGCACTAGAGTAATCAGGAACCTGCTAGAACCAATTAAGACAGGCAGGATAATTAAGACACCTGGAGCCAATTAAGAAACTGCTAGAATCAATTAGGACAGGCTAGCTAATCAGGGCACCTGAGTTTAAAAAGGACCTCACTTCAGATTATGGTGTGCATGTGAGGAGCTGGGAGCAAGAGGTACGAGGAGCTGAGAGTGAGAAGACATATTCCTGGAAGACTGAGGAGTGCAAGCATTATCAGGCACCAGGAGAAAGGTACTGTGGTAAGGCTAAAGAAGGTGTTGGGAGGAGGCCATGGGGAAGTAGCCCACGGAGTTGTAGCTGTCGCGCAGCTGTACCAGGCAGCACTCTAGACAGCTGTAGTCCACAGGGCCCTGGGTTGGAACCCAGAGTAGAGGGCGGGCCCAGGTTCCCCCCAAACCTCCCAACTCCTGATCAAACACAGAAGGAATTGACCTGGACTGTGGTTTCTACCAGAGGGGAAGGTCTCTGGGCTGTTTCCCAACCCACATGGTGAATCTGTGGGGCAAGCAAATCTGCCAATAAGTGCAGGACCCACCAAGGTAGAGGAGGAACTTTGTCACTGTGTGTGCGTGTGTGTGTGTGTGTGAGAGAGAGATATAAAGTGAGTGAGGTAATATCTTTTATTGGACCAACTTCTGTTGGTGAGAGAGAAGTTTTCATACTCAGTTCACAAATTTCAACTTAGTGGAAAGAGTTGAAACTGCCTAGACGATAGAAAGAGGTTCTCTGTGTTATTAGGAAAAGTAGCCCAGTGTAACAATGGACAGAGAATATTGCATATTTTATGGTGCAGTAAATGTTCCTGTTTTCTCCAAAATCTCCATCTCATACACTCATAGACTTTAAGTCTTGCTTCAAAAGTAGAGCCTTTGAATTAAGGTTGAACTCAATATTTACAGGAAGAAACTCTGACAGTAATAGGGATAAATATTAGTTTATAATAGAAATGTGTCATAGAATTGCTTGTGTCGCAAGCCTGGGTGGTCAGCTTCCCATTGCTCCTAGTCACTCTTATGTGGGGTGCACAATGGGTTTATGACCAGAGGTGCTGCACAATGCCCACTGAAGTCAGTGGGAGTCTTTCCATTAATTCCAATGGGCTTTGCATCAGACTTGTAGCGGGTTAGATTCTGATCTCAGTTAACCAGTGTAAATCTAGAATAGCCACTCTAAAAATCTAAATATATGATTGGAATATGATCCATTCAATGCAGAGTAACCTGGAAAAAAGTTGCCAAAAAAATTGTACTTTATAGATTGGGATTTTTTTACACAGCCCAAGGAAATTAGATGCACAATTTCCATTGCATCTGTGGAATTTGGGCACCTAACTCACTTAGGTGCTTGTGAAAATCCCAGCTATAGATATTCCTTCACTTTTTAAAACATAAATGCCAACATACTAAAACTCTACAGATCAATGTTTATTAGAATTTTCTTATTCCCAGCGTTTACACCTTCTGTAAAATGTTAACTAAGTAAAAATAGTCTAATATAAATAAAAAATGTGCACCCTATGTTCTACCAACGTTAGTGAATCATTTAAATAACATAAAACATTAATTACTGCAAACCATAATAATTTACTGATCACATTATATTCCATCCATAAAACAGCCAAATATAATTACTATGCTTTTCTTAAGTCTTTTTTCTCAGTAATATCATTTTACCATTTAAATCGTGCTTTAAATATAATTCCCAGGATGCATCAGAAGTATTGCTTGGAATCACTAATATAAACAATTCTATGGGTCCTATTTAAACTGCAAGAACTGAGTCATATTTGAACTGCAAGCCAAAGCCAAAACAAACTGATCTGCATCATTGCTTCTAGAATATTATCCTAAATAAAGAAGCAGATCACTCATAAAAATTCTGTGAAATCAAGTGAAATTTATAAAATGAACACAACCAAACCATTCCATTGCTAACTGCTCAGGCATACGTTCCTTTTTTAATTATGACAGATTTAAGATGGGGGGGGGGAATTAGTGTGCAGTGGATTTTTCTTACTTTTTGCATGTGCCACTTTCACAAATTTCTTACAGGTGCCACAGCCAATGGCATACTTATGGAATGATGCTCCTTCAACGTTTCTTCCGACTTTGTTGGCTATGACCATTTGCTATTTCTTTTCCTAGTCTCTTTTTCTGGTAATATGTCAGAATAGTTTAGGATCATAGTATCACAAAGGTGAGGGACAGTCTGTTAGAAGCCAGAAATTTCAGTAGCAGCAAACACAGATGCATCAGTGGGGCATGAGACAGAGGTGCTCTGCTGGGGTGATCCCCTGTCCCCCAGCCAGGATCCAGGCACCTGCATAGTAGGGTAGCAGGTGGCAGAAACCTTGCCCAAGGAACAAGTTCCTCTGCTGCTGCTTTATAGCTGAACTAGAACCTGATAACCTCTGTGATAACCTCCTCAGGAGGAGAGGGAACAGACAGGAGAAGGACCAAGTGGATCCCCTTGGCACCACATGAATCAGGAATGCCTCTCCTTGCACCTCATGAGGGTGAGCTCTGCCTGAGAGACATTGCCAACTGTCTTTCCACTGTAGAGGCATGCAGGGGATAGGAATGGTGACAGCCTCTGCCCCACTGGGAGCCTGCGACATGAGAGCAATGGAGGTTGGGGAAGGAAGGGAAAGGAACTTGTGCTGAGGGAGGAGATTGATAGTCAAAGCAGCATGAGGAGGGATCATAGGATGACTTGCGTGTAGTTGCCAAGTGAAGAGGCCAAAGGTTGGCAGGATGGGGTAGGAGAAGAGAGAGAAGGTGGGTGAAGAAACATCTTTTATTGGACCAACTTCTGTTATGAGAGAGACAAGCTTTCGAGCTTACACAGAGCTCTTCTTCAGTGCTGTCTAGCTCAAAAGCTTGTCTCTCTCGCCAACAGACATTGGCCCAATAAAAGATATTACCTCACCCACCTTGTATCTAACAGGGGCGGCTCTAGACATTTCGCCGCCCCAAGCAGGGCGGCATGCCGCGGGGGGCGCTCTGCCGGTCACTGGGAGGGCGGCAGTAGGCTCCAGTGGACCTCTCGCAGGCGTGCCTGTGGAGGGTCCGCTGGTCCTGCTGTCCGCAGGTCCCGTGGCTACTGGTGACCGGCAGAGCGCCCCCCGCGGCATGCCGCCCCAAGCACGCGCTCGGCGAGCTTGGGCCTGGAGCCACCCCTGGTAGCTAATATCCTGGGACCAACATGGCTACAACAGCAGTGTATAGATTAGCAGGTGTAAGGGAGTACTGTGCTCTTGAAGGGGCTTTTAGGGAGCTGGGGGAAGTCTTGTACACATTAGGGAACATATGTTTTGTCAGAATAAATGTGCATAATAACTAAGGAATCATGTGGCCTTACTTTTGTAACCTTAATCTGACTCTACTCCTGCTTTCCCTTCCTATTTTAACTTCCTCGTGTGGTGCCATGACTAGCATTAGAACATGAGCTCTTTGGAGAGAGTCCATCTGCCTATAGTTGCATATGTTGGGTGATACCCAATATAAACTGAAATTGTTTGTATGGATAGCAAAAATAGCCAGAGTTATTACAGTTAATGCAAAAAAAAAGTGTTTTGGAAGGGATAAAAACCTCATGCTTCAGGGGTCAAATCAATCTCTTACTAGTCAGGATTTGGAAGAGGTCTCCATGGACAGGCAGGGTGGGGGAGGGTATCCCACATCTGCCTATAGTGGTGTTTGTTGTATCTGCCTCTGAAGCATCTGGTGCTGGCCACTGTACACAGATAGGAGGACTATGGACTAGGTGGACTATGAGCCTGATGTAGTATGACAATTCCTATGTTAATAACAATAATTAATAATGTACTTTGCATATTGGTTCCTAGAGCTACAGTCTTTGCACCACTGACTCTAGGAGTCCCTAAAGGACCCCATTTTATATTAGAACGTATTTTGCAGTTCTATGCTTCCACTGAATAGTTGGTTTCAAGGTCCTGATGATCCCATGGAGAAAACAGCTGGAGGGGAAAAATTAATTCATTATTTCCACAAAGTGAACCCTTGTTGTCTGCTCGCCTGATGATCCCTTCAAAGGTGAGGGGCTTTCAGTGCATGCAGGAGTCCATCTACAAATCCTGTGGATTCAAAGGATCTGTGTTGAAAACAGCACTCATCTCTGCAGTTCAATGGATGTCCCAGGGATGCCCTTTCCCGACTGTGTTTTAAGCTTTGAGGTCCCTTCTTTCCCAGCAGAAAGACTCACTTAGGAGCAGTACTGCCTTTGGTGACCATGTCATGGCTGGCCCTTCAAAGCTGGAGGTGGACACTCTGGAGAGGAGTTGCCAGTGCTTGTAGTGATATTAGCAGGGCTGGCCCACAACCTTTGGGCACCTGAGGCAGGGAGCTCAAATGACAGCCCACCCTCACTTGGGCAAAAACTTTGAAAGGGCTCAATTCTGCCTTCTTCCTGTTCTACTCCTCTTGTGGTACTGCTCTGCTACCTACCCCAATAAAGGAGAACTAACAACTTAAAATGCCTTATTAAAACATGTTAAGTAACACTTAACTTTCAAACGCCTGAATAAAAAATGTAACTTTTCTTGTCTGCATAGTAAACACTGGCATTTTTATCTGTTTGAATAATCAAAGTGGTGCTTACCGTGCCTTCTTGGGTGCAAAGATTTGAACTGCTTCCTGAAGGTCCACAGTCAGAGCCATCTCATGCTCTAGTGAGATGGTTGCAAGACCAACCAGCCTCTCCTGTGTCATTGTGGAGCGTAGATGTGTTTTTTTATTAACTTCGGCTTGGAGAAGCTGCATTCTCCATTGGCAACTGTTACAGGAAGTGTTAGCAGTATGAGCAGAGCAACAAAAGCGTTTGGAAAGAGAGTGGTCATCTTATTTGCACACGTATATTCCAGAACAGCCTTTTGAGTTGATCCTGCTGAAATGTATCTTGAAAGGGCTTTCAGTTCATCACATAAATCACTCACATCAGTATTGCGCATGTGTCAACACTGTCTCTAGTGCCCTGCATTGCTGGTGTAGGTCTTCTTCAGGTATAGTGAGGAGTTTTGGAATATCATACAACATCTCAAATATACTGCTGTGTTCCTTGAGCTGCATGAAACATTCTTCAACTGACTGTATGCACAATCTAGCACCTGGTTAAAGAATTCAACTTTGAATTGTTCTTTGATGTCTCTGATGGGATTATCCTGTGCCTCGTAATCAAAATGTCTTCTTCTGTGACTTTTGTATTTTTGAATGGGTGGGAAAATAGCTTCAGTGTGAAGCTCTTCTGCCAACTTCTATGCACTCTTCAGAATGTTTTGAAATCCCTCGTTTGAGTGGTAAGACTGTAGCTATGACTTTGCTTTGTCCAGTTGTTCCATTGCTCCAGATATATGAAGGTCAACACCTTGGAGTCTTTTGCTTACAATATTTATTTCAAACAGTATGTCATGCCACAACGCTAAGCCACACGGAAATTTGAAGTTATGTATGTTTCTGATGATTCTATTTCCCTCTGCCACTGTTCTCCCATGGACAGTTCCTGTCATAGCATTATCCTCCATAATGGCAACTATGGCATTATCTATCTTCCCAATTTGGTATGTGATAGGCTTTATCACCGCCACTCAACTTTCCCATCATGTGGCACTCACTGGTTTCAGTGTCAGAGAGGATGTTCCCAGATGTTGCTTCAAAATTTTCCGTTGATGCAGAGAAAAATACATAGATGCTTTGAATTACATTAAAAAATTCAGCAGCCTCACTAGAAACTGATGCTGCATCACTGACCACCAAGTTCAATGAATGAGAACTGCATGGGACAAAAAAAGCTCAAGGGTTTAACTCTCAAATTCGTGTCTGTACTCCTCTGTTCTTTCCTCTCATATTGGCACCATTATCGTAGCCCTGACCTCTCATGTCAGCTATTGCAATTCCTGTATCTTCCAGCCTTTAAAGAAGTACGTTTGTCAGACCAGCTCCTGTAGTATCATCAATGTCAATAAAGTCTAGAAAGTGCTCTCTGACAGTCACCATTGCAGGGATATTTTCATTTGGTTCTGTTACAAAACGCACCATTAAAGTCATTTGTTCCATATGGCTGATGTCAGGTGTGCAGTCCAGAGTAACAGAGTAATATCTTGCTGACTTCAGATCTGCCACAATCTTCTGTTTGACTTTTGTTGCCAGTAACTATATGATCTCATTTTGAAGTGTTTTTCCAAAGTAGTGGTGTGTGTACATTTCTTGGGTGGAGACTCTTCTTAGATGCTCCTGGAGTACAGCATCAAATTCAGCCATCAGCTCCACATACAGCTGATTTAAAGTGCCACATAGTGCTAGGTTTTGGGTAGCAAGCATTCTGGCAATGGCAATGAGCCTTTTCAGAACATTTTGCCAGTAAAGAGACTCTGATGCAATCTTCTCTTGATGCTGATCATCTATGGTGGCCTTTAACCTTAGTCTCATCTCAAGTTCTTTCCACCTATGGAATGCTCTCTGGTGATTTGCTGCCTTCTCATGGCATGGCAGATTTCTAGCCAGATTTTTCCAGTCCTTTGTTCCTGTAGAACCCAATGTGTCTGGAATATTAGACTGGAAGAGTTTGCAACAAAAACACTATGCAGCATTCTGGGTTTTTGAGTACATAAGCCATGGCTTCTCCACTTTGTCACCATTGGGGATTTCACGCCAGTAGTGTGTTGGATGGAAAATTCTATTTTTGTTGTCTTTGGGGAACATGAAGTTTTTCACTTGCTATGGCCCATGCAGTATAAAGAAGTCCCTCAGGCTACTTACTGCTCAAGTGGGTCCACAGTCCTGGATCATCTAGACTTAAGGAACTAAACTCAGCAGCAGCTGTTTCTTGTGCCTCCACCACACTCTTCTCTGATCTACACTTTTCTTCAGGAATGTGCATGGTTACTTCCATTTGAGATGGAGATATGGATGCTATAATAGCTGCCAGGTCACCTGCACTCTGACTAACTGGAAGATCAGGCATCTCCTCACCACTCACATCCTCACAGGGGCCAGAAGGCTTACCATGAACATTTGTGTCTGTGTCTCAGGAGATCTCCTTCCTGCTTAGATAGAAAAACTTCCTTTGCTTTCTTTCTTTTTCTGAATGTTGCCCCAGAGGGGCGTTTTCTTCTTTCACTCATGACTGCTGTTCTGTGCCAGCTATAGTGACTCTCAACACTCAGTTGAAGGGGACAAATAAGCAGGCTGGTAGCAGGGCCTGAGTGAGGGAAGATATCAGCGTCTTAAGAGCCTAACTGGCTCCTACTTCTGCAGTTGGCTGCCTGTTCTCCTCAAGTGGGTTCAGGGAAGCAGCAGGAAACAGGAAGCTCCCTGAGGAGCTGGTGTTAATCAGTCCAGGCTCCTGGGGGTGCTAGAGAGGTACATAAGAAGCTTCTCCTCTGCTCTCTCCCTGTAGCTCCTGCTGCTTTCTGTTATTCCCTCTCACCTTTTCTCCTGCCTGCCTGCCTGTTATGTCTCTTGTGCCCTCCTTCCAGGACTCCTCCATCTCAGTGCATCTAGAACAGAGAGAATACATATGCACCAGCAGCAGACACAATTTTCTACACTCTGGGTCCTAGTGGCTCCCCCACACAGTCTGGCACCTGAGGCAGCCGCCCCAGTTCGCCTCATGGTAAGGCCAGTCCTGGATATTAGCTTCTGCTTGTAATTTATTTGGACAGGTTAGGAGAGGAGAAAGTCATGGAAAATGGGTGCTCCATCCTTCCATATCTAATTTATGCTACCTATAAAGTGCTAACCATCATTTTATATACCATCATTTTATATACCAGGATATACACTTTTCAGTCTCTGCATATCTTGGGAAGGTTCTTGATGTTTTCCATAACAATGTTTTTACTTTTTAGGCCTTCAAACTTCTTAAACACACAGTTCTCTGATAGCACAGTTTGTCTATGAATGTCTTAGTCAATGATAACTTTTTTCTACAACAGCTAAACCTCTGACCATAGAGCAGGGCCTTTATCATTTATTTATTAATTAAATGTATCTAGCATGGCTCCAGCACCCCCTTCCACACCCAAACTCCCTCCCACAGCCTGCACCCCTCCTCCCTCCCTCCCAGAAGCTGCTTTTGTAATGAGCCAGCCACTCCCAGTCCCTATTCAAGCCAAGATTAATGATGTTGCAAATGAATTTTAGTTCTGCTGTTTCTCTTTGAAGTCTGTTTCTGAAGTATTTTTGTTACTTTTAAATCTGTTATAGAATGTCCAGGGAGCAGCTTTGCCTCTCCTGGAATTGACACCTCCTCATCTATTATTGGGAGTGGACTACATCCACCCTGATCAAATTGGCCCTGTCAACACTGGTTCTCCACTTGTGAGGTACTCCCTTCTCTTGTCATTATATAATGCCTGCATCTGTAACTTTTACTCCATGCATCTGAAGTGAGGGTTTTTTACCCACAAAAGCTTATGCCCAAATAAATCTGTTAGTCTTTAAGGTGCCACCGGACTCCTTGTTGTTTTTGTGGACACAGACTAACACGGCTACCCCCTGACACTTGAATTCCAATCTTGTTTCATCCTGAATGGATAATTATAGCAAATCCTTATTCCAGGTCTTCCAGCAACAGCTTCCTAATATCTGTAGTTCATACAAAATTTGTTAGCTCAACTCTTTCCCCACATCTAAGTCCTTCAATCACATTGCAGCAAGATTTAATGCACTTCATTGATTTCAAGGAAAGCTGTGAATACTCGCACACTCTAGCACAGCCCATTTAAGAGATTTTTATTTCTTATAACCAGCTTTTAAATGGCTTTTTGCATGCTTCACACATTTGGATTGCCTCTTATAGGTAATGCGCACTTGCACATAAAGCTTCTCAGCTATTGCATTTCATTTTTCTGATCGAGTAGAATTTGGGATTCACATGGTAAATCTATCCCTCGTGTAGCTCCAATCAGCAGAGTTGCGCCTCTTACATGTAGGCTGAATTTGGCCGATTGTGTATAATTTGAAAGCTGAACTTTTTTGTGTGATTTGGCATTTAAAACATTTTTGTGTGTTTTTATAATAGCCTTCTGTAGTGCCTCAGGGTCTTCGCATTAATGCACTTTAGAAATACAAATGTGGATTGATCGAACAGTCAGTCAATATGGGGTAGAGTGAGGACATTTCCTCCCATCTGTGCAATTTGTTTTTTTTGAAACTGAGGCATTAAAATTTACAGTAATAAATACAGCCATACAATTCACCGCAGTCTGACAACTACATGATTTTCCTTTAAAGGGAGAGCGAAGGAGATGTGCCAGATTAATGAAGCAACACATTAGCATCTAGTTTAGTGAAATAAAGATAAGAGGAAAAATGAGACAGTTACAGATATTGAATGGCTGTTCAGTATTGTACCTTTAACCACCTGCAAACCCCTGGGAAACAATAACCGACTAGCACAGATACTAGCCAGTTAATAACAAGATAAATTAGTCATGGTGAAGAATGTCATCTACCAAAACCTTCAACCACTGATTACTTTGAATATGTAGTATAGACAGGGTTTAAACACCTTTAAACCAAGTTAGCTGATTGTCCATAAGGTCAGTCTTTGCCAGCTAACCCAGTTCTAAAATATGTTAAACCCTGTCTACAATGGGTGCTAACATAGTTTTTCCACATTCCACATTCTGAGGGTGCAATCCAGATTAGTGCGGGCCTGTCATCACCTGCCCTGCAACCTGGGCTTCCTCACAATGCTTTGCTGCTGTAGCTCTCAACCTTGAACAAACAGCCTGCAGGTCACACCCTGAGTGTCTGTGTATAGCTGCAGCCTGCCAGCAACACTCCAGTCACACTCTGGCTTCCACCAGCCTTGGTTGCCATTTGCAGGGTGACCCCCTAACACACTCGCAATCCTGAATTTTTCCAGAAATGTGCGTTCTGCACTGTCCAGCCCTCTCCCAGCCAGTTCAGATATTAGAAATCTGTTGTGATTGGAAGGGAATCAATATTCAACGGTTTGCTTTTTAACTAAAGTTACCCAACAGGTCAGCTAAAACACAGCACTGGATTAGTTTTGATTAAAGAATATTACAAATTTATTTAACTATGCAGAGGGAGCATTAAAGTCCAAAATGGCCACAAGAGAAATAAAGATAAAATGCATCCTAATAATTAAAACTTAACAACCTAGACTTGATTCAAGGTAAAATCCTCACCACCAGTTCCCAGTAACAGGGCTGACCAAATGTTCAGGTCAGAACCCATCCCAAAGTCCAAAGGCTGGTTCCTTTATCTTAGGTAAAAGAGAGAGTGAGAGAGGGTGAGAAAGGAAGAGAGACTACCTGGGGTGTTTTTGCCCATCACTTTTCTAGTTCAGTCACCCTTTGAAATGCTTTTTCTTGAGGGTTACCCCTAGATACAGTTCCTTCCCACTGTGAGAATGGAGACCTAGAATCTTGTGGTGAAAGAGGTTCCATGTTGTTGTTAAAATGCAGGTTGATCTGTTCCAGCCCCACTATGTTGTCAAAGAACGGCCACTGGAGCAGTGATTGCCAATCCACTTGGATGACACCTGGCATCAGCTTGTCCTTTGTCTTTGACAAACAGGTTCTCCCCAGATTAGTCTGATAAATTATGACTGAAATGTGTTTATGTTCATAACTTGACATATAATGTTGCTACACACATTTCACCATGATATAATTGACCAGTGTGTTAATTTTCAAATGATACCTCACAAGACATATTTTGTACAAAGATTATTACAATAGTGTGTAGGGTGTGAATAAAGGGATGAGTTCCATCACAGTGTTTAAACAAGAGTTAATTAAACCATGTTAACTAACATGTTTAAGCCCCACCACGCGCACACACACAAACAAGACCTATGTGCGTCTTTTGTCAGTTTCTCCCCAAACCACCAATATTACCAAAAAACCCCAACCAAACAAAAAACCCTCCAAAACCACAGAGAACCAGATACAGTCCCCGCACCCCTATATTACTCATGTTGAAAAGCGCCTGACTCCATGAGCAGTGTCACTAATTTCAATAAAGTTACTTGAAAATAAAACTCAATGTGAGTAAAGATGACTGAATCAGGCCAGCAAAGTTCTGTACTGTAAATCTGCTGAATTGTAATAGAAAATTATAACACCAATGGCCCACTATAGCTAGCCATCACAGCTGCCAATAGTTATTTGTTAGCAATTGTTTTAATAACTAAACTTATACATCGTCATTGGAAAACATATTGTGCCTGATCCTCAGCAAGTGTAAAGTGGCATAGATACGCTGAAGTCAATGGAGCTACACCAATGTACCCCAGCTGAGGCACAGGTGCATTTTTAAAAAATTTCTTCTAGTGAATCATTGTTTATAGTCGTCTCTTTATACAGTTTAATTAATATAATAGATTGTATAGCTTATGTAAGCACATTTCACTCTAGGGGGTTGTTTGCAGGATTTTCAATACAGCTATTCCCAGCGTGTGATTAGTCACCTTGGAGCAGATCCTCCAGGCATCTCTGTGGAGCTATGACACTTGCCAGTAGCTGGAGAATATGACCCCTAGTTTCTTCTTTGGGAAGGGATGACAAACCTTTTAAATTGGAATGTAGTGAAAAATAGTGCTGCACATGCAGGATGAATTTTTGGCTGTACTAAAATTCACGAAACTTGGATTCCTGATAATTTCATATATAAAAATTGTCTGCCCTTGTCTGTTTTCATAATGTACACTAGTGCTATAAAGAAGGGAAGTGAAGAAGAGAAACACAGCTTGTGCCCAGATTGTACCAACTCCTATGTTGTCATGGAAAATAGTGGTTCTTCACTATACCTGGAAGACAAGATAGGCTCTAAATAACAAGGTGCTGGGTTTGCCAGAAAAACCTTACTTCAGATTTGTGTATTGTAATTATCCTTGTAGAGGCTCATTCATGACCTTGTTTCTCTGCTGCTGTGTATGCTCATAAAGCAGCAAGCACGTCAGCAAAAATTAAGTTACCTGCAAAATAACAGCCAAGATGTTCTGCCAGTCAGGCACCATTCTTCAGGAACGCACAACACTCAAATGCCGACTCCTTCAGATGTCTTCCAGCTTTACATTCACTGCTTCTTAATATATACGGAGGAGAAAAAGAAAGGAAAGCACAGAGGAAAAAAAAGCCCTGAAATTTCAATTTTTATGGTGAAACTGCTTAATAAAATCTAACCCTAATAGTTTGTCTCATCACTCCTGCATGAAACAAACAGTCATTAACCAATATTTCATATAGCATAACCAATATGTAAGTAGAATTTCTCAGTGTGTTTTCTTAATGTAACATTGCGCACTGAGCTATTTAATAACTGATGAGCAAGTCTACTTTGTAACATGTCAAAACGTCCAGTTTTATGAAAGTGCAGTTTCACTTTCAACACACCAACAATACCCGATGAGCCAATGAGAAATAATCAAATATAACATGTTTAGGCCAATGTTAATGTTTTCAGAAGTGCCTATGTCACCTTTAAAAATTTGAGCATTTGTACCGCAAACATTAGGGCATTGGGATAGTGCTCAGACACTTGCCCATACTTACCTGGTTACCACTTGTAGAATTGATTATGGCAATGAACTTTATTTGTCATTTGGAAGGTTTCTGCTTGTGCACAATAGGGTGACCAGATGTCCCAATTTTATATGGATAGTCCTGATTTTGGGGGTCTTTTTCTTATATAGGCTCCTATTTACCCACCCCCCATCCCGATTTGTCACATTTGCTGTCTGGTCACCCTAGTGCACAACAGGCTTCATCCGTAACCCTCTGAAGTTAAAGTTAAGTTCTTGTTGTTTTCTGTTGGCATTAGACTGGGCCCAGTGCACTTAGGCCCTGATCTTGCAAATATTTACACCAAGACGCTACTTTACTACTACGAGTATTCCCATTGACTTCCATTAAGTACATTTGTTTGCAGTGTCAGTGCCTTAATGAATGCATCATATCTGACTCAGCTCAAAATTTGTCAACTTTCATTTCACACTGCAAAGTCTGAGGGCTCTATGTGAGAAGGGGTCAGGGCTGGTGGGTGGGATTTCTGTGGGCTTTAAGGTTGGTACAGAAAAGTATTGTTTTTTGTTGTGAACTAAGATTGGCTAGATACATTTAATTAATAAATGATAAATGCATACAACTGAAAGTCAGGCTGGCTAGAAACAAAATCTTCAATTTTTCAGAGTCCAAAGTACTAGAAAAAACGCATTTTAAAGCTACTTCAGTGTTTGTTCTTTAAGATGGTGTTAACAACACAAGTAAGGAAATAGGTTATTGTACATGTATGGATTTTTAACCAGACCATGTCTCTTTAAGTGTTGAAAATGTAATGGCCCATATGCCAGAGGACAGGATTTTTCAAGTGTGCAATTTGGAGCAATGATGCAAAAAATCACACACACAAAAACCAGAATGACTTACACTAAGTGTTTCAATCACACATCTGCATCTAAAAGAAGAATGTCCTGTCTAAGGCTCTGTTTTCACAGTGCAGCTATGCCACTGCAGCCTTGCCGTTGTAAGGGGTGCTGTCTGGCTGCTTTTTATTGCCGGGAGAAAGCTCTCCCGGGGACAAAATAAAACCACCCCCAATGAGGAGTGGTAGCTTCGGCTACAGGAGCATGGGTCCCACTGACAAAGCTCTGTCCACACCGACGCTTTTTGTCGCAAAAACTTTTGTCGTTCAGGGGGGTATTTTTTCACACCCCTGAGCGACAAAAGTGTTCGTGACAAAAGTGCCAGCCTAATTGTGCACCTTAGCACTCTCAATTATGCATACAACTTATGTGCATATTTTCAATGGTTTCTTTGAGAAGCCTGGATTCACAGTGGCTCCCTGACAAATGCCTATATCCTTATTGAAAGCGATCCTTCCTAATTCTGCTCTGATTTGCAGTATGGGCCAATCCAGATCCTATTCAACTCAATGGCAAAATTCCAAATTGACTTCATATAAGACTTCTTATAAGTCTTTTCACTCTTTTTGTTCAAATCATCAATAACCTCTATAGCCAAAAATACTACTGTAGCAAATGAAAGCTTACTTTTATTTATACTGGGACAAAACTGCTATTTAACTTTAGCTGGGATTTTTCCTCTTAATCACCTTTGATTCCTTACTGATCTAAAGATAAACTCTAGATTATCAGTCCCATACGTCCACTCCTCCATTACAGATCTAAACACAGCCTTTTGTCATATGGATAAAAACATTTTGCCAATGCATACAATGAAAACAAATGTAGAAGATCACTGGGATGTGCAGTGTACTGTCAGATTTGGCTCAGTTCTTCTATGGAAATAGAATAGAAATAAATCAAATCTAGGTATTTCTTTTCAAGCATAAGTTATTTGTTATGACCTTGATTCAGCAAGGTGAGTTACAGAAGTGTCTGCCTATTTTTGTTATGACTTGTCCTATTGAAGTCAATGGGACTACTTGCACACTTAAACATAAGCACACACTTAAGTACCTTGCTGAATGAGGGCCTACGTGAATAGCAATATGGAAGTATATATTTGTGGCTCACACACTGATAAGTATTTATTAGATGAGGTGAGGGTTGCTTAATATCCCCATATGTAACTGTTAGGGATAGAGCAATACAAACTGTTATATTTTATGTTTCATATTTGCTTTTTGTCCCTGTGGGTTGTGGAGTTTTGGAATTTGAGCTGCAGAATATAGAATACTTCCCTACAAAATCAAATATGACTAAGGTAAATTCCAGGTGTGTTCACAGGGAAATACCTTCCAGTAATTTGAGCTTTAGGCAAAAGAAATCAGACTGCTACAAACTGGGGATCTAATCCTGAAAGGTGCTGAGCACTCACATCCCACATTGATTTAGTGTAAATCAAACTGTGGAGATACTTGATCATGCAGTTGCCACTTCATCTACAGAGAGATAAGTCTTTTTGAAAATTCAACTAGGTAAGAAAGAGAATAATTTTTAATAAAATAGAAACCTCACAGGATATGAACTCAAGGCCATTGCAATCTACTACATAACTTTTTTATTCACTAGACTGCACAGTCTTTTGTTAATATCCATGGGAATTTACAAATGTTAAATTAGTCACTGGAGAACTCCCATATTATTTCCTTAATGCATATTGAGAATTACAAAGGAAACACTAATACAAAATTGAATATAAGGGCTGCAAGATCTCATACAAAGTGCATTCCTATAGGGCATTAAGATCTGGCAATATATAAAATGTCATGCAATTCACACTTAATAAACTGTGTTTTGCTTCTTGTTTTGAGAACAACAAATTCTACATGAGAGCTTAAATTGTCTCTATAAATAATGCACCTTTTTGAAAGTATTAGGTCAATGCAGGAAAAACAAAAACAATGGTATCCAAATGGCTGGTATTCTTAGAACAATGCTCAGACTCCCTCATTAAGTTGGATGCTGTAAAGGTAGGCTTGTCAGAAGATGATTTTTATTTTTGTACAACTTCAAAAGATAATATAGATGTTTGTTTTTAATTTTTTAATCTATTAAAATGTTCACATTGGTGCAAAATTATGGATTTTAAGCATTTTTTCCTATTATTGATAGTATTGCATGAGTCAGATGCAATTTCAAAAAGCTAATATATTTCTCTACATAAAAACTGGTTTGTTTTCCATGTACTAGCACATTCGTGACCTTTTTTCTGGTCTCCCAATTAAATGCTGGGCAAGGGTAAAACCAGCAGGTCACAATCACTTTGTTTTTGCTCACTGTATAAATCAACCAAAACTACCACATTTTAGTGCATGTCAATTATTTATGACCAAGTCTAATTGAACAAATATGCTTCTGAGCCTGGACCTAAAAAAAAAAAAAAAAGAGTCAGCGTCACAAATTGACAGAAGTGGGGAAGGTCCAAAGTGAAACAAGCAATGAGTCAAGACCTCCTCAAATTAATAAGTGGAAACCCCAAATGATCCACTTAATTGGACCATGTGTCCTGGGTGTGGCCATTACATAAATCAATAAATCATAGAAGATTAGGGTTGGAAGGGACCTCAGGAGGTCATCTCGTCCAATCCCCTGCTCAAAGCAGGACCAACCCCAACTAAATCATCCCAGCCAGGGCTTTATCAAGCCGGGCCTTAAAGACTTAAATTATTTAAAGTGTTCCTTTGCAATTGAACAATTCTGATTTGTTTTGCATATACAAAATGAATATTCACAAGATCGCCCTTTAAAATCCTGCAGATCTAAGCAACCAGCCAGACCACTTTTAACTTGTGTAGGATTTAAGTGTGAAGCTACATCTTATCAAAAGTGAGGGCAATCATCCAGAAGATGTAAAATATAACTAGAACTGGATGAAAAATACACTGCACATAATGTTTGTCTTTAGTCAAATTCATGAAACTCTAGCAACACTGGTATAATGGGAGACCATGCAGAATTTGAGGACAGTGGCCTTCCCAAGACACTGGAAAGGAGGGACTCTTTCCACAAAATACCCTGGAGAGGTTCACAGGCCATTGGGTGACAACACAGAAGCCAGCACTCAGGCCTGGTCTACACTAGGAAATGAGGTCAGTATAACTACATAGCTCAGAATTCTCCTGTTGTCCTAGCTATTGCCCCTCGGGAAGGTGGATTACCTATGCTGATGGGAGAACCCCTGTGCTATAGTGGCACAGCAGCAGTGGTGCCACTGTGCCGCTGTAGTGGTTTATGTGTAGACAAGCCCTCAGTAGGGTTGGTGAAGGAGGGCTTGCTGCATAGTCTCCATAGGTTCAACAGTATTGTATCCTGGATAACTATCCAACCTCGGAATCTTTAAAATCTGCTGCATTCACTAGATTTGTATGTACTGTGGCTATGGAAAGGCTGGTTTCCTGGTGCTTTAATATGAAGTTTGGCTATGTCAGTTTCTGGGTTTGGATTTTATTTCCTTAACGTCATAGAGTTAAACTCAGTCTGTGTTTCCATTGGCCTCTGTGGTGAAAATCAAGGCACATGACTCTTGAAGCGGAAGGTTCCTAGGTGGTTATAGTCTGGAAAGGTGTCAGGTTCACTCAGTGTTTTTTCAATTCCTTCAGTCCAGGTAATTGCTCCAATTAGGCAGACTTCTGTTCTCATGCAATTGAGTTTAAACATTAATACACACATAAACATAAGAGGGCCGGTCTTGGATTTACAATAGTCATTATCCTTTTCCATTAGAGGGGCCTTAATTCTCATTTTCAAATATTGGGGCAAAAACTCATCTCCTGTGGGACAAGTCAGATAGTCCCAACTTCTAAATAGTTGTGTGCATTTTGGTTTTCTTAAATAAGCCCCCTTTTCATCTGTACTGGTGACCAATGAGTTCATTGCCTGTGGAATTTATAAGACCCAGAAACTCGCTCTGTAAGATGCTATGACCTTGAGGGGCACTCATTTGAGAGGACTTCAGCTATTCATTGTGGCCATCGAGCTGGTACTGTTTTATCCATTTCACTGGTAATGAAATTTTAAAATCCAAATAGGTCTATTTATCTACATTCATGTTTAAATGCAGACAGAGTGACTATTATTATAATAGCTGTTAGCAAACAGATACTTATATTAAAAGTGCTGTCCCATCATTAAAAGACCTCCTATAGACTGATATGGCCATCTGGGACAGCTCAACCTATTAAGAAAGTTTTAAACTACTGTGTCTCTCTAACAGAAATATAATAAAGCCAACTTGCTAATGAGGCTAAATCCTGCATTCAGAAGCATCTCCCTCTCCTATTAGTGTCTCGGAAGCCTCAAACATCTCCATTTTGGCTGTTGCAGGTGAGTAACTTTGATTTGAAAGATTACAAGATCTCATGACACTTTTATATTATGATTCTAAAGATAGGCACTTAGGCTGAGATTTTCAAAGGGGATTTAGATGCACATTAAAATGAATGTGTATATTGTGTCTAAAGCAGCAAAGAATCCTGTGGCACCTTATAGACTAACAGACGTTTTGCAGCATGAGCTTTCGTGGGTGAATGCCCACTTCGTCAGATGCCCACTCTTGCATCCGACGAAGTGGGTATTCACCCACGAAAGCTCATGCTGCAAAACGTCTGTTAGTCTATAAGGTGCCACAGGATTCTTTGCTGCTTTTACGGAACCAGACTAACACGGCTACCCCTCTGATACTATATTGTGTCTAAATCTGTTGGATAACATTGAAAAAAATCTCAGCCGTTCTATATAATTTTTAACGAAGCAATTCTTTCTAGTAAATGCATAATCTACAAACTGGCTAGCTGTTGTAAACGGGCCAGGTCCCAGCAACCTTAAAGTACGCCAGCTGAGACTATGGACCAATGGGTTTTATAATATCTTAATTCTGTGAATTAAGATGCATTTGCTAAATAGAGAGATGTAGTTTAGCAAAAGTTTTCCAACAGCTCACTTAAAATGAAACAGTGTTGTTTGCCAGTCTTGTGGCTCCTCTAGACTTCTGACTACGGTTTGAGGAAAAATCAGTCTCTTATTTCGCACTTCAGCCAGATGGATAGGCCAGGCAAGGGCTTCAGATGAGGACTTGTGTCATTCTGACAGGGGGAAAAAACATGTTTTCCCATTTCAAGCTCTACAGTTTACAAGCCAGTATTGACAGCTTTGCAGCACTTTTTTCCAGGAAAGATCCATCATGGTGGAGCTTCAAGGCACTATTGACTCTGCTATAAGTGTATTTCTAAATACCCTCACTTGCCAAATACAATTATAAATTACCTAAGTGGTGCCTATCTTTGAATGTGCTCAATAAATGTGAAGAGTGGCCAAGAAACTGTATAGAAGTCCTGAATCACCTACAAAGCCAGGGAACCCTAAGTGAACACTCATAGATCTGTACAGTATCTTATACTTTTAGGTACCCATTTGAACAACAAATTCTTCCAGAGTTAATCTAATTTACAGCCAGCCTGATTCTGCTGAGCCACACAGAAAGGTGTAAACAAAATTTGTTTAACAAAAAACCCTAGAAACTGCATTTTTGTGCATTATGAAGAAATTATTTTCCCTGCATATGGAAATGGCACAGCTCTTAAATGCTACTGCAGAGTATGCCGGTGGAAGATTACTTGGAAACACTGACTATTCTTCAGCACCGTGGCTGTCATGGTACATGTCAAAACAAAAGATCATTTTTAATACCCACTTCTGAAGTGCCATTACTATTCACATCGACAATCTGTGTTAAATGTAGTATAGAAGAGCTATACCAAAATGTAAAGATTTCTAAAAGAATGTGTTACTTTCTGGACATATGTATATTAGTATAACTATACAAATTATTTCAGATACCATTGATCTCTTACATACAGAATATAACTACAGCCCAAAAATACCTGAAACAACTATTAAGGTAGCAAAGTCAAGCACTCAAAAGTCAGGCAATGCCAGAATTAAGGTGGCCAGGCCACCTTAGGAATGGACTGTTGAAGGATCCAGATGTTGGGGAGTTGCAGGCTGGGGGAATTCTGCCAAATGAGTGGTTGGGCAGAGGAAGAGTGCCCATGTTCATTTGCATGGTTCACAACCATTTCTACAACATTCATGTGAACCTAGTCTAAAGTTTGTAAGAAAAACTGAATTAAGGATTCAGTGTAAATATTTCACACAGACAAGCTTTTACATGATTATGAACTAACAGTTATAGCCGTTACAGGGTCAAGCACATAACTGGGGTTTACCAACCACCAAAAACATTATTTTTTGCAATAGTATATGTATATGGAGACATACCTATCTCATTGAACTGGAAGGGTCCCTGAAAGGTCATTGAGTTCAGCCCCCTGCCTTCACTAGCAGGACCAAGTACTGATTTTGCCCCAGATCCCTAAGTGGCCCCCTCAAAGACTGAGCTCACAACCCTGGGTTTAGCAAGCTAAGGCTCAAACCACTGAGCTAACCCTCCCCCTAGGTGTGCATACATGATTGGTGCCCCCCCCCAAGAGGAGGACACATTACCTCCCTATGTGACCTCCCCACATGACTCCTCCCGGCCCCACCCCCGCAATCTCCCCATCCCCTTCCCACCCCACCGCACATTAACTGTGGTGGGGCTCTGTCCTCCTGCTGCGCTGGCTCCCCCTGGCATGTTTGGCTGCTCTCCCTAGCAGCCAGGCCCCGGAGCCACTCCCGGATGCTGCCTGGTGCAGCACAGCAGCTGCCTGGGAAAGTGTCTGGCTCTGGTGGCAGTGGGCTGCCTCCTGCCTGGGCTTGGCTTCTGGGACAGCAGCTGAGCATGTTGGAGCCCCCGCTGCCGCCCCCCCCCCCACTGGCATGATCAGAGTCAGCTCCTGTCCCCAGAAGCTGAGCCTGGGCAGGGAGCGGCAGCAGCCCTGCCCACTAGGCCGTGTATCATCTACATGCCTCAGAGGGCACCAGTATTGTCCATTTTTAACATTCCAGTATCTAACACATTGCTATCAAGACGGCCTAATTATATATCAGTATGAAGCATTTAAAATTCAAATGCAGGTACTCCATTTTCTACAGTTCACCTTCCAGAGAGCTACAGGAGCAGCTCAATTTTCTCAAGTCATAAGGGGAATTTTTGTGCAAATATTGGCCATTTATACTCCAGTGCAAAGGAGTGGACTACAAACTAGAACTGTGTGATACTTTCATTATAATTTCCCCAAACAAGCAAAATATCCCATGTTCCACTGCCAATTCAAATCTCAACCCCAGTGCTTCTAAAGATTTTGTATAGTTTGCAAAACATTCAAAAGCACCACAAGTTATTGGCTGGATGCAGAAATCATTGGGTGAAAAGCTATGGACTATGTTATGCAGCAGGTCAGACTAGATATCATAATTGTCCCTCTGGCCCTTAAAAATCTATGATTTTGGGGTCCAGTTTCACAGGAACTAGAATCAATCTATGGTTTCCATACTATAACAATTTAAACTCAATGGTTTTGACTGAGTTTTGTTTTGAGTTTTTGGGCCCAGTCAAATTTAAAACAGCAGTGATCCAAAAGCAAAGAAAAGTTTCATGTGAAACCATGACAACTGAAACAACTGAGATTCACAACATTACACACACATAATAGCCACAAATGTCTAGGCATACCTCTGAGACATGTCATGACATAGTGCATAAAGCTGCTTAAATAAGTGAGACATGGGCCAGGGAAGACAATTTTGCAAAACCAAAATTTTTGGAGGCTTGGGCCTGTAGTCCATCTATCTGAAACCTCTGAAGTGCAGTGGGGTCAGATGAAAGGTTCCTGTTTTGGATTATTTCTATTGAAAATGTCTAAAAGTCAATGCTGCTGTACATAGATATAAGCAAAGGCAGAATACAAACTCTACTGTCCCTTTTGAAGCTTGCTTTTGCTAAAGTATATTGTACTGAGCTTTGGAAAGGAAATTTAAAGATCAGCATGTCACAGAGGTATGGGAGTGTAGGAAAAAGTATTTGCACCATTCACTTTTAGCCAATCTAACCTTCAAGACAAAAATCAGCAGTGTATTGACCATGACTTTTGCAGTGCTTCCTCCCTCCTCTTCTGGCAGCTTGTGGACGCAAATTGCATTTATAATTCTCAAATTCTCTACACAAGTAGAGATGAACTTTTATTTCAGTGTAATGGTAGCCTGGACCATAGCTACACATTAATTTTGTAAATCATAAATGAGAATCCATCCACCAATCCATGGGATTTTTGTCATTCAGTGTAAATATTATTAGGGATTATATATTTTTTTACATATCTATGCATGCTCATCACTCAGGTGAGTGTCTGTGAAGCATTTGTTCTTTTCAGCCAACCCTATGCAATCTGAGTACAAAGGGCTGGCTCCCAAAAGCTGCCAAGTACCAATAACTCCTATAATAAAGGTTGTTATTTTTTATTACAGGTGCCTAGGGGCCCCATATTGCTAGGCACTAGACAAACACAGAGTAGCTGACAGTCCCTACCCCAGAGAGTTTACAATCTGAATAGACAGAACAGGCACGGGGCTGGGGAAGGGATGTAACAGCCAAAGTGAGTGGTGATGGTTTGCAAGCAGTACATCATCGCCATGATTCTTTCATTTTTTGGGTGGGGTTTAATTACTCTGTGATTGGCTAGCTGGAAAGACAAAGGGTGAGAACCATAGAAGAGAGGGGAGAAGAGGAGTATGGGAGGGCAGGTGGAGAGTGAGGGTGGGGACAGAAAGAGATTGGCTGCTTGCACCAATCAGCACAAGGGAGAGAATGTCTGGAGTCCAATCTGCCGAAAACAGGGAAATGACATCACCGATGCTCATGATCCCTGTTGAGGCTGCCTCTGTACCTGCCGCTGTACCTGTACCTACCTGGCTTAAGAGTTTCTCTGTCCCCTGAGGCTGTCTCCTCCATGGAATGTCTTTCTTCTCCCAGCCCACAGAGCTCAGGGAATGGGTACCACTCCTAGTGCCCCTACAGGGGCAGGAGGTTACCTCTGCACAGTGCTGGGCTTGGACTCCTCTTGGGAGCAGGGGTGCTCCCAGCTGGGCCCCATATTGCTGAGGCCCCTACACTTGTTGTCCCCCAGTACTGCAGTATCTGCTGTGGCTTCAGTTTGCACCTGCCAGCTAGCGTTTTTCTGGTGCCACATACAGGTAAGAGCATGACCTTTATTGCCTCTCCCTGGTCACATGACATGGGTCAGGGTTACAAAAGGGTATAAACTGCCATGCTTCAGGGGTCAGTATCCACACATTGCAGGGGCTAGTGGTGTAACTTTCACTGAGTCTTGCTGAAGTTACACATCTACAGCAATTCTGATTTGGCCTGAGAACAGCATCTTGGATGGTGTCATTAGCCACACAGATTGTGTTTGGAATCCAAACTGGTGGAGAAACTTTTTAATTAAAGGCCAGCCCACCCATTAATGAGTTATAAATATGATTGTATTTAGCAACTTGAATTTATGGCAGCAGCAGGTCCACTAGCAGTGAGTTTCCATCTGCTTTCAGGAGTAAATTGGCACCCAAGCTAAGTAGAGGGTGGTCAGGTTTTTTTATGTCACAGACTGTGTTCCGTGATTTGTCATGCACACTTGGCTTGGCCCAGCATACTGGCAGAGCCCAACATTTCTTACACGTCACAGACCACGTTTCATGAGTCATGATTGATTTTGATTGATGGCGCACAACATCTTGGGTGTGAGTATTCTGAGAGATAGGAAGGATCTCATCGTTGGTCTGCTGCGTGCAATGAGCCTCGCTGGGCTAACATTTCCCCCTCATCTTGTCACTAAAAATAGTATTTCTCATGCTGATGCTGGTTGTGTTTTTTCATATCTCGGATGAGACAGTGCATCAGGATTCTTAGTGTAGAATCCCATTACAAATGTATTGTTGTTTTACAGGTCTCCGTGTCTCATTGTTCAAACAAGAATTAATGCACTTGCAATGTACATGACAGGAACATCTTAAGTGAATATTTTTCACTGCATGGCTTTTGAACTTCCAGCTTTGATCCTTGGTGACATTCAATATAACCAAAGAAAAAAAAACACAAATGGGCACAAATTCTAAAAGTGCAACTCCACAAACAGCAGCAAACCCTGCACCTACTTTCAAGAGTAGGCTAAATATAAGAAAAAATAGTTCAAAGAAGCAATGGGATTTATATATTCCTTGGAATAAAAGAAAATACAGCTGTGAAGTACCTTATTTTCTCGGCCAGTGTGCTTTACTGTGTAATTTGCATACAGGTTTGCACCAGCCTATGCTATACTTAGAGCTATGCAATGTCTGACTACAAAATGAGACCAGCAAATTTCAGGTGTATTTTCATTTCTCTTGGATATAACCCTGGTGGCATTTTTCCAACACTGGATGCATGTCATCTCATGTTAGCAAAAATAATTTTTGTGGTCAAAACCTGTATTCCCCAAACTGAATACAGTATATATTATGGTCAGGGCTGTCCTTAGTGGGGTGTGGGACCTGGGACAAATCAGCCTCCCAACTAGTCTCGCCATCCACCTGGCATGCCCGTCTGCCAGGCTACCACTTTCCTCTTTGCCGTCCGCCCGCCCACTTGCCACTCGCCTCCTAACCCGCCTGCCCGCCGCTCGCCTCCCCACTAGCCTCCTCGCTGTCCATCTCGCATGCCACTCCCTGTCCACCCACACGCCGCTCTCCTCTTCACCATCTATCTGCCCGCCACTCGCCTCCTCGCCCACTGCTCGCCTCCCCACTGGTCTCCTCACTGTATGGCTGATGCCCCACCCCCCAGTCCACCCGACCACCACTCTCCTCCTCACTGTCCACCCACCCGCCCGCCACTCTCCTCCTCATCCCGCCCATCCACCCACCCGCCACTCTCCTCCTCACCCCCCGTGCCTGCCCACTGCTCACCTCCCAACTAGTCTCCTCGCTGTCCATCTCGCATGCTCCGCCCCCTCCACCCACCTGCCGCTCTCCTCCTCGCCGCTTACGCACTGCTTTCCTCCTCACCCAGTCCATTCACCCACCCGCCGCTCTCCCCCTCGCTATCCGCCCACCCGCTTGCCACTTGCCTCCTCACCACAGTTGCCAACTTTGATGTGGTAAATAAGCATCCCAACTTTCACAATAAGCCAAAAATCAAGCTAATCTCATTTCAAAACAAGCCAGTCCTTAAGAACCCCAACACTCTATGTGACTAGAACCCACAGCGTGCAGTCTGTGAGTGTGGTGAGCCCACTGTGCACCTCTGACTCTCTCCCCTCCTTGCCCCTCTTGTCAGGGCCAGTGCAAGGATATTTCGCGCCCTAGACGAAACTTCCACCTTGCGCCCCCACCCTCTGGCCCAGGGAGCCAGGGCCGTCCCTAGGTATTTTGGTGCCCTACGCAGCCCCACCAGGCCTCCCCGTGGTTGCACCGGCCCAGTGGTTGCACCGGCCTTGCCTCTTTTCCCTCCTTGTCCCTGCTTTCCCGCCCTTGCCCCTGCTTGTTGGGAGCTGATCAAAAAAAGAAGCAACAAGCTACAGCAAGCAACAGGCTACAACAAGCTACAAGCCAAAAACTAGCCAACAAGCAACTCACAAGCCAATTAAGCCAAAAACCAGCCCAATTTCTGCAGTTTTTTTCCACGGTTTAGCATGTCTGCTCCTCACCCAGCTGCCTGCCACTTGCCTCCCCACTAGTCTCCTCACTGTCCATATCGTGCCCCCCCCCATCCACCCATCCACCACTCTCATCCTCACCACTCCCCACCCACCGCTTTCCTCCTCGCCACCCGCCCGCCTGCCACTCGCCTCCTCACCCGTCTGCCCACTGCTTGCCTCGCCACTTGTCTCCTTGCTGTATGTCTGGTGTGCCCTGCCCCGTCCACCCACCTGCTGCTCTCCTCCTTGCCATCCGCCTGCCACTCACCTCCTCACCCCCCTTCCGCCTGCCCGCCTGCCACTCATCTCTCTGTTCGCTTCCTCACTCTGCTCGCCTGCCCACTGCCCACCTCACCTCCCCATCTGCCTCCTCACCTGAATATTGTGACACATGGTGTCCCAATTATATATTGGTTGGGATGCGAGACAAAGGGCTAAATATTGGGACAGTTCTGATTTTATTGAAACATAGGGCCCCCCCAAAGCATGAGGCCCAAGTCTGTCACCCTGATTCACCCTACCCAAGGGACGGCTCTATGTATGGTAAGAATACCCCCCAACCCGCTTGCTGTGCAAATTCAGAGCAATACCTGCTGTGCTAACCTACAGGCACAAAGAAAACACTCGTCTTTACATTGGGGAAATGCAGGATAAGTCCATCTCAAGCATGATGGGAGAATGTAGGGGCACTAGCTTACCACTCGGGACACCCGGCTTCAATTTCTAGCTCTGCCACTGTCCAGCTCTGTGATCTGGGCAAGTGACGTCATCTCACTCTGCTGCAGTTTTCCCTCCCTCCCCCCCCGTTGTATGTCTTCTGTCTGGTAAGTTCTTCGGGACAGGGTCTGGCGCTTTCTATCTGTGTACAGCACCTCACACGGTGGGCTCCTGCCAGGGCTGGGGGTTATAGGTGCTATTATAATATAAATGATAACAACAATAATAAGATGGGAGCTTGGCCCAGCTAAAATACAATTTTCCACCGCAGCACTTGGCAGATGGAAAAGAGGCCTTCGTGAAGCCCTACTTGTCCGGTTAAATTCTGAGATGAGATTACGTTTTGTCCAGCCAAAATGGAGCTATGAGAAACCAACAGCGTTGTCTGATTTCTTGATTTTTGTTTTTTCCTCACCTTTTTGCCAGAATATAATGGGTACCCCCATGAGAACTGGTCATTTGTTATGGTGCAAGAATGTTGGCATCATTTCTCAGACATAAGCTGGGTTTTGGCATTGCTCACTGGCAGAGGGTGCTGCTACTAATAATTAATAAACAACACCAGGTCTATGCGTAAAGGAAAAGTTAAAAATCCAGACCTCTTTTTGGTAGAACTTTGTACATGTCACTGGTGGATTTATCTGGATAACTCCGTCCTGGGAAGTCTATCTATTAGAAAGACAGAACACCTAAGTAACCTTACTGAGACTCATTGTGTAAATTGAGAAGGACCATAGGGGGGTTAGCATCTGATCCAATTTGGCAATTCTTATGTCAATAATGTACTCACTAGCCCTAGGAATCAATGTATTGACTTTGCACCAATGAGCCCAGGAGTCCCTAAAGGACCTCCATTCTGATCTCAGTTTAGAAGAGAATTCCCAAGGATTTCTTTAAAAAATTTCTTTTCTTTGGAGCTGGTGGGGCATATGTGGGTGATGGTGGAAGGAGGCAGGGACAGACGGGGGAAGGTGGGTATTTTATGGGTTCAAAATTTCATTTTTACCTTACAAATATTGTGGAAAACATTATATTTTCATATCATTTCACAATGCAAAACTAGAACATTTTGCCCTTACAGTCACCATGGAAACAATGATTATTGGAAATGATCTGTACTTGAGAGAACAGGTTTGCATTATCTCCAGATGACACAGAAGATAAAATGCACTTGCTTGTTAAGCAGTGCTAACTGGCAAAGCTTTCACAGCCAACAAGTAAGGAAACTCACAAAGGGCCTCTGGAATAGCTTTAACCCACATGTGTTCTGGAACACATTGGCCCCCCCCAGCTGTCATTTTCTCAGATGTGTCTGCTTTGAAGCAGTGATTTTACAAGTGACTAAATGGTAAAACGGTGCCCATGTTTGAATATTTGTTTTATCCAACTAGAAAAATTAGTAACATCCATTAATATGATTCATTTTAATTTTTTTGAAACCGTCTACAGAGGAGCCTGTACAGCCACCAATACTGTAGCATGACTAGATGATTGCCACAAGAAATCATTAATTCTGTATCTAATCTATCATTTCTATCAAATAAAAAAAATATTGATATTAAATTTTTGAAAAATCTTGTTTTAATCTAACATTATCTCATTATCTGATCTGGTTTGTTTTGTCGTTCTGCCCTTCATGTTAGTCCCTGGACCTTTATGTAAGCAAGTTCTTAAAGAGACAAATGCTTAATAAATTGTTCTGAGCAAAGGCACGTGAGTTTAGTTCCTATATAGATCTGCTTCCACCACTCCCCACCTGTCCCTAGTGCATCTGAACCATTTCTCTGGTATTTAATTCTTTTGAAATTTTGCAGAGTCACCGGCACACTCTTCCAGTTGTTTAAGCTATCTGCAACCTTCAAAACAAGAACCTGAGCAGATCTTTCTTCCTTCCAGTTACCCTGCACTAGACAGGTGATTTTTATTCTTAAAGGAACATTGTCAGGCAATTTAGGCCCAACATCTAGGTTTTAATTAAAAGCAAACAACGAAAGGCCAGCAACTCCAGCTTGTCCATGTTGCACATATGGAGTATTTGCTGTTCTGTTTTTCCTTTGTAAATGTAAACTCTAATACAGCATTTAGTATTGGTTTGTGCCATTTGAATGATAGGGTGTGCAACATGAGTCAGACTGCTGGACCGAATTTCATTTTTCATTTTATTTTAATACTTTTTTCATTTAATAGAGATTATAGATTAATGACTTCTGAGATCATGGCCTAGTCAAACTGTAAAATACTGAGTTCCTACTGTCTCCTCTAGCTGGTTTTTCCAAAAACTTTAAAAATTAATCAAACTATTGTCTGTTACTAGTTCTTCTACTTGAACAACAATAAAGTGTAACTCTTTCATGAATAATTCCAAACACTGACTAAAGATAATTGATTACATGAACCAAGGGTTGCAAATTGCAGAGCTAATTGACTTCATCAATATGCAAATACAATGCTAGGCAATAAACAGATACTACTGTAGTTATATCAGTACAAAGTATCATTGCAATTAATTTCAGCATCACAAAGAATTTTCATTGAATTTGTTTCAACTCTTAAAAGCCATTTCCGCTTGTCAATTATTCATGTGCAATTTCCAGTGGTAGCAATAGAAGTTAGTGTAGTATTTGTCCCTGTAGTGCAGTCCAAAGGGTATCTGAACACTGAGAACATAAGTGTTTCATGGGCTTGAGGTCTTTGCATTGATGGTGTGTGATCGTTTGCACGCTGCTGTTTTTTGCTACTCTTAATTCCTTCTTTCTATCAACATTAACCTTTATCCAAAACTGTTTAAATCAACTGCAAGCATCTGGATGAGATGGTTGTAAAAGAGCAACCCCTCTGCTCTCAGCAGCAACCCCTTCTTTCCAAAGGGTAAAGCGCTCAAACAGCAAAAAATGGCTCTTTTGCCCTCCCCTGTCCACCTGGCATTCCCGAATGGGATGGAGTAAGGAGAGTGGAATTAGGAGCCAGGAACAGGAGTCAGAGGAACATAAGCAGGGGGTGATGGAAGGGGACTGAGGGCTTGGAGAGGATGCAAAGAATGGAAAAGGGAATGATTTAAATAGAAAAAAGGGAAAAAGTCATATGGGAAAAGTGAAAATTAAGAAAATGACAACTAGCCTGACTGAGGAAAGGAATCTGTGATTCTGCACCCAAATGCCATTTTTGGAAAAAAGTAAGAAAATGGCCAGTCTTGATTTTTTAACAATGTAAACTTGCATTTTAATTTTTGACTGATTGATTCCCTTGTCTTCATTGTCCTTCCTGATAGCCCTATGTATTTCATGAAACCTCCTGGTTATAAAGACCAGGCCCAGTCTTTGTGCAGTATTGTAATGTACTGACCTTGAATCCACTGTGTCTTCAGATTGTTAACTCTTTGGGAAAGGAACCTGTTGCTTCTTAAGCATAGTTTCGTCAATTGTGCACAGCTTTGTGCACAAATGGCACTATATAAATAATTATGAACCACTATGGCCCTTCAATGGGTGCTTTGTAGTCAAGGCTGTCAAATGGAAAAAGTGCATGGAAGGGAAAGCAGGAGCCAAACAGACCTAACCTCCCCCTCCCTCCCCCACTCAAAACACTCTGATGAGAAAAGCAGTGGAGGGTGAATTCCATCTGCAGCGAAGCTATTCAGATGTCAAGTGCAGAGCCTACAACAACGAGCTAAAGTACTTTAAGTTCTGCAGTACGCCTCCTACCCCTCCTCCCCATTTGACATCAAAAAAGGTGTTCTTCGCAGTGTCTAATAGCAAGGCCATAAGAGTATTGTATTTGCCAAGTAACTGGCCAAGACTATAACAGGGTCAAAAAAAAAACCAACCTAGATAATTTCATGGAGGATAGGTCCATCAATGGCTTTTAGCCAGGATGGGCAGGGATGGTGTCCCTAGTCTCTGTTTGCCAGAAGCTGGGAATGGGCGACATGGAATAGAGCACTTGATGATTACCTGTTCTGTTCATTCTCTCTGAAGCACTGGGCATTGGCCACTGTCAGAAGACAGGATACTGGGCTAAATGGACCTTTGGGTTGACCCAGTGTGGCCGTTCCTTTTCTGTTCTTAGGTCTATGGCCTGCTACTGTAACTTATCATTTATGTAAGTGTTTGACATAAAGTAATTCTTTTGGCAAATAAGCCAATCACACAACGATGTTGTGACGGACGTGGGTTTTTCTAAGGATGGCCGGTATAGTTCAGATGCGATGCACACAAACCTAAACCGGACATTGATTTGAAAGGTTAGCCCAGGACATGTGCCTGCCACTGTCCCCCATCACTAGTTATTTGGGCTCCATCAGCTCTGTGCAACCACAACGCCATCTCACCACAAGTGAAGCCCATTGCA
This sequence comes from Mauremys reevesii, assembly GCF_016161935.1. Taxonomy (NCBI): domain Eukaryota; kingdom Metazoa; phylum Chordata; order Testudines; family Geoemydidae; genus Mauremys; species Mauremys reevesii. The sequence goes on from NC_052623.1 coordinate 304,928,798, forward strand.
GAGGCCAGCTCATCCATGCAATGTCATCTCTTGCTGAATCCATCAGCCACCCGGTGGAGTGCTTTTAACTCTGGGACATATTGGTATAACTTGCCTCAGCTTCCCCAGCTGTAAAATGGGGCTAACAATGCCTATCCAGTGCTTTGAGCGCTGCAGATGAAAAGCACACTATAAATGCTATGTGTTTTATTATTAGTATTATGACTACTGCTGAGCTAATTTGAAGTGGGGGCCTAGCGGAGAGATTAGGCCCTGTTGGAACTTGGAAATAGGAGGAGGGCTTTGCTGAGGCCTGGTCTCCTTAATGTGGAGCAAGTAGGATTGGTGAAGAGGAGGAAGAAGGATCTCTGTTGTCCTATGGAGAAGCTGGCAGAGAGAAGGGTCTTTGGTGGTTCCCCTACTGGGGGCATTAGCCTTATGCTTTTCCCCTCTCCAGTAAATGGTTTCCATGGAGTGAAAGGTAGAAGGTTAGACTCAATCTCTTCCTCCCAAAAGAAGGATCAAGTTTCTTCTTCTGCGCACCTTTCCCAAGAAAACAAGAAAAGAGGAGTTGCTGATCTCAAACTTCCTCTGCATAGAGGAAGTATTAGTGGGTATCAGAAAGAAGCCATAATTATGAATCCACTATAGGTAAGGCCTCAAACAATGCAGATTTTCATTTTTTATTGTTCCAAGGATATGCATGGCCTTTCAACACTAAATAAAGACAATATCAGAGGGGTAGCCGTGTTAGTCTGGTTCTGTAGAAGCAGCAAAGAATCCTGTGGCACCTTATAGACTAACAGACGTTTTGCAGCATGAGCTTTCGTGGGTGAATACCCACTTCTTCGGATGCAAGCAGTCAGCCCATAAAGACATAAATAAAGACAGCTTCCCTGCCCCAAACCACAGCAAACACCAGGTCATCAGGATGAGCTGACATCACATAAAGGCAAAGAACATAAAAATGTCTGATGCTTTACCTGATAGGCCCCTCCAGAAATGCCCTCCCTAGTTTTGGGTAAGAAAAAGAAAGTTTGGTTGTTTTCTGTACCTCACCCCTGAATTTTTTCAGTTGTGCTGGACAAACTTTCAGAGGTTTAAAGTTCAAGACAAGCATCCAAAAGTTCATATGGGTGTCTTACTTAGCCAGTGCTTTTCAGTCTCAATCCTTTCCAAGCCATGACAACCTCTCTTTCACTTCACCTCGATCCCATAACTCAACATACCCTAGCTCCCGCCTATTGTGGTGGAAGATCTTCCTAAAGGCTGGAAAAAGAGGCTTCCTAATGCCTCTATTCAGGGTAGTGGAAATGCCTTACTGGGTACAGTTTCTTCTATGTTTATCTTTAACAGCTTGGGGGCTGGCACTTCAGAGTGTAGGGTTAATGTGTTCCACCTCTCCCTTTGAGAATTCAAATGAAACAGGACTGTCCCCCACGCCTATGCCCCCAACTCCATCGCAAGTTTGGGGTATAAATTCAAGGGGTTATTAATTTGGCCGTCCTTACTTTTCTTCTTTTTCCCATTTCTAATAGTTTGAAACCCATGCGTTACATTCTGAAAGCCCCAGCTCCCCAATGTGGATAGTTTAAGTGCCTAGTGAAATGATGATGGGTAGGATGAACAGCCCCTTAGTCAGTTTAGCCAAAGAGTGGCTGTACAGTAACTGTGCCAGAACTGTTTGTGTGTTTGTTGTGTTTTGCTGTAACTTGGGAAATCTCTATAGTGATAAAAGGTTTGCAATTGTTTGTTCATAAATGTAACTTGAATCAAAGCATCTGCAGTATGTCATTCTGAGTATTTCTGCCACTCAACTCCAAGAATAGTATCAGTTTAACATCTGATACAGTACATTCCTCATCTGTATACTATATCCATCAATTGCTAGAGGATCAGCTTTATGTGCTTATACAAGCTTGGATCTGTCTCTGACTTTTATTATTCTTATAGTCTGTTCAAAACTTCAGACCTTTCCTTGTAAGTGCTACCGGTCAAAACCACATGCCTCTTGAATACCTACAAGACTGTGTCCTGAGATACAAAATTCTCTTGTACCTCTGTTAAATATTGTTGCACAATAGCTCATTGGATTCATTAGTTAAAATCTAGACGTGTGTGTTGAGTGTCTGATGCATCATTTAGTGGTGGCCTATCCTCTGTACTTGACAATCTAGTGGGGTTTTAGATCTCCAACTTCTGTGGTCCTATTTCTGTCGCTCATGTGGCTAGTGCTATGGAGGCTATTCAAGGAAGGAAAGGTGAAAGCTAAACACAGTAGGGGGTGTGAGGTGCAAATGTAGTCAAGAAGTTATCTCACAATTACTGTGCCTAGACCGAGAGTAGAAAGTATATTTAAAACAGAACAAGTTAACTTTTCATGCAAATTAACTCAAAAGCATTCAGCGAGGCAGATAATAGAGCTAAAATTTAATTTAATTTAACATTTAATACAGCTAAATGTTAAAAAAATAGTAGCGGGGAAGAGAAATGTACTAGGGAGAAAAGAGACAGGTTTGGCTGGGATTTTATAGATGGGGAGCTGACAGGTGGGAAATTAGAGAAAAATTGTTCCAGGTAATGGCAACTGCAGAGGAGAATGTTCTAAAACTAATAATACCAAATTTTAGGAAGAACCAGAGATGAAGGCCTGAAGGAATGGGGGAAGAAGTGAGGTAGAGTGAAGCAATTTCCTGGAGCATTATAAAATAAGGAGGGCAGTACTGAAGTGTCTCCTTGAGGATATGGGCCATTTCTTCCGAATAAATAATTAAAAAACCAAAAACCTAAAGCCAAATAAGCAGAGTCTGTTTTTAAGGGCTGTTTCAAAAATCTACTTACCCTCCATTTGTTCCACATCATTTCTGTGAGACCAAATGTAATCACTACAGATACTCATATAGAAGTTTGTAAGCACTTGTATACTCGTAAATCCTGTATGCTTATCCCTGGGATGATCTTTGCTATTATTTTTAGGGTACCTGTTATCATGGTATCTTGCAATATATGTGAATGAAAAAAGATACTGTACCAAATACATTCTCTCACAAAGCAGATATAGTTCAGCCATAAAGGGACAGCAACTCCTGCATGGCTCAGGCTTGAGAACCACAAGTTCTCCCTCCCCCACCCCCCCGCCCTCCCAACCTCTCCAACTCACTCATGAGGACGAGGGTTTGGAGTCCTTGGAGGTTATTTTCATTTTCTGTGGTAGGTAGACCATTCATATCACGGTCATGGGTATTGGTGCTGGATAAGGCCCTTAGATTAGAAAAGGTTTCCATTTTGATGTAACAAAGCATATTGTGAATGTTAAATAAGGACTGCCATGGAAAGAATGGACATATCTACTTCTGTGTTTACAATATATATGGCAACAGTTATTGTAAAACTAGTGCCTTTTCAAGTGCTTCCTTTAACTAAAGTGCAGAGTTGACCGCAAAGGTCATGCTGAATCCTGTGACTCCTTTTGAATCCATTTTGGGTACAGTTTCTCTGCTTGGCTATTAATTTGAGCACTCATGGAAAATCTCAGGATTACTTGATTTTCTCTCTCTTGTGGCGACCTTAAAAGCATTAACTTGTAAGGTCACCGAATTATTTTAGCTGTGGATCAGTTGCTTAATAACGGTTACTTCAGAGTCATGTAATCATGCAAGCAGCAAGACTCAAGTCAGTCTTTCATTTTCTGCTTATATATTAATGGACTTAGCCACCCTATGCACAGAAAAAACAAAGCAATCCACAGAAGGGTTTGACATTTTGGAGTAAGTCTTCCAAATCACATGGAGGAGCATGTGTTTGTACAAATAATTAGCCATTTTGTCTCTCTCTTTGTCCATACCAAATCCTACTTGGACAAAAAGCATAAATATAATCACCTCCTACACAGTAAAGGCAAAATCTGACAGTATTTTACCATAAGTAGTTAATAGCTTGGCTTTGAATATATAAATTCTATCTTAAATAGACTGAACAAGTTTACAGGCTGCACTAACCAAATGCTAATAATAGATTTTTTTAATAGCTATAATTTCTGGTGGATAAAAATTCAGCCTCATTAAAAAGGAAACTTTCTCTTGATAAAATATTAACTGTTCCATAGGCAAAATGGTTTGTTTTGATATTACAATGATTTTGATGTCTGTATTTTTTAATGCCAGAAATATTTATGATTCTAAGTAGGACAAAGTATGGGTGAAATGTTAAAACAAAACAAAAGAAAAAAAACCTAACGGGATAGGTTCCTGCCACATGATAAACAATTGTTGAATGATGTTTATTAAATTGGCTCTCAAGTGATAGATAATAAATGCATAGTTCTATTATGCATGCTAAATTCACCATGCTGAAAACTTAAAAGCAGATAGATCAAAACAACTGAGATTAAAAAAAATCATGAAAACAAAATACAGCAACATCAGTAACTGACAGGGAAATAATTTAGACTTTAAAATGACTTCTTATTTAGTAACTTGTAACAACAATTTATGAAACTAAATTAGAGGCAAGTCAGAGTTTTTCTGGTATTTTAGATTTGCTATGTTTTTAGTGTATATTGTTTGAACAGACAGCTGAGGAATTCATATTCCGAGTAGCCTTTAAAAAGGCTGCAAAAACAATTCCTCCATGTTTTTGCTGCTGGGTTCTATTATTTATTAATGGACAGTGTTTAATTCTTGAAAGGGGCAAAAAAGATTCAGGACAAATCACTTGCTAATCTATTCCATGCAGTCACTCCCCAGCCCCCACACCATTGCTTCAGTCTTTGAAGAAGTTAAAGCTGTCAGTTGTGTTGTACATTTCCCAGCATAATGTATCCCAAACCATAGTTACACAAAGTTGTACAAACACTGAAGGCTATGGGCTCTGGGTTCTTTCCTGTAATCACTACACTGGTTCTTTGGCATTGCACAGGTTTGTGTTGATGATGGGATATGTCAATGTTGCTCTAACTATGCATTTTAACCTTTGTTTCTGAAAGGTGAAGGGCAGGAGTTTTACTGAAGCAGCAGTTTATCTTTAATTATGAAAAACATAATTGGCATTATCATGTAATTGCAATTACTGATAGAGAAAGTCCTATTTTCACAAGTAGTGACCCATGCTCTACTGTTACTCTGTTATGAAGCTGTATTTGTGTTTGGCAGCCAGCCAGCAAAAATTAAAAGGTAATCAAAATGCTTCTCTGCAGTCCAGTTATCAAAGTCACTGACTCTACAGCTGAGTAAATAACAAAGTCAACCGTTAGTGTGACATCTTATCAGGAATCGTTCTTCAGAAATCTCTACATCTATTGGTAAGAAATCAAATGGCATTCTAAATAATTGCATGTAAAAAAACCCTTGCAAAATAGGTTAGAAGAATTGGTCTTTATATCTTTCTGTGTTGAGTTAAAAATCAGTTTAATGTTTCAAGGCACCACCACGGTTAGAATTTTCATCTAATTCACTATTATACAGGAACATCAATGAATTAATAAATAGTTTGTGCGATTCTGAGACGCAATCTATAAAGGAATGTTAGCTATAGAGTAGGCACATATATTATAATACAAATAGAAAACAAAATTCCTAAAAAAAGCGTGTTGAGCACCTTTGTGGTACAGGTTATATTTCTTGTGCTAAACATGATGTAAACCTTAACTTACAAAAACTGAACTCTCACAATAATTGGTTATTTAAATCTTTGTTTTCTGGGTCATTTGCTCTAGGTCATGGGATCACTCTTAGGGGCAGAATCCGCTGTCATTGGTTGTAATGGGCTGTCTTGTTCATTCAACTGTAAGCTCAAGTTTTCAGAAGTTAGAAGGGAAGAATTAAAGACAATTTCACTTAAGTCTGATTTTATGGATACTAAATGTGGATCTTGAAAACTTAAAGTTTTCTCCACTAAAACCTGTGTATTTTCTCGTGTCATTCCCATGTCTGATGGCGACTTCCTTTTCATTCTTGTGTATGATTTGTCCAGATTCTCCGTGCCTTGCTCAGTTTTCTGAAATCGCCCAAAGAACCAGATGAAGAACCCAAACAAAGCAAAAGCCAGCAAACATGGAATGAAGGCCAGGCATTTGACATCAAGGCTAATCCCTGTATATCTGCTATGCAAGAACATGTCTCCCTCAGCGTAAGTCCTGTTAGTCAGAGGGTTTGTGTTATTTGATCTCCAATCCCAGGATAACTTGGTTCTGTTAAGGTCCTTTAAGCTTTCTGAGTCCTCCACTGTGTAGATCTTCTGTCCAGGACCAATATACTGACCATATTCATGAGGTTTGTAAAATATTTGATTCTTCCACATATTTAGATCCAGGATTAAAACCAGAAAGATAATTCCATAGTTAAACCATTTACCTGTTTGAAAAAAGAAAACAGTGTCATCCGATGTCCTTTTTATAAGTATCACAACCATGCTGATAGAGTAAATGCCCCTCAGATAAAAATTTTCTTTCAATTAACCTGTAAAACTAAGTTATAATGAAATTCTCAGCAGACCCAGATTTATTCTTGAATCTCTCTTAGTATTGCATAATTATGTCTAGGCACATAATAAATCATTTTGTAAAGCAGTACAACAGTATATCAATTGAATTCACACTGCAGTTTGTAGGTGACCTGTTGATTAAACCATTAGGTGATGTAGTTTACATCAATCAACCTAAAAAGAACTCATTTCAGGATTTTAAAAATAGTTGCAGGAATATTCTCCTTGAAAAAGCTACATTTGATAGAACTCTTTGTATGCTAGTGGTGAGATGCTTTGAAAGGATGGCAATTACATTGCTTTAATAGTATGTACTGTGATTGATTAGTACTCATGCAGTGAAGCCCAGACATATGTACGTGGGAGGTATGGCGGTTCTGAGACATGGTATCCAAAGTACATACAAGATACTACTTTACTAACTCTATTCTTTGTATAGATGCCATTGCAGTATTGTCAGAGTCTACTTATTAACTGGCACCATCTAAAGATCTTACCTTGACATTGTATTAGCAGTGTCCAAGAACTCATCACATACACATACAGTTAAAGACATTTTAGGACCGTGGATGCACAAGTATATCTAACTGCTGCATTATGTGATTTTGCACATAAGACACTAAGGAGTAGTTTTGCTAGTCATCACCAATGTTGATATTAATTTTTAGTAAATAAAAATATACACAGGAAAGAGAATCTCAAAGATGAGTTACTTTATTGGTTTGCTAATCAGTGGTATGGTTGAAATTACTGTCAGGCTGTGCACTCATGTTCTGCCATTAATTTGAATGTCTCAGTAAAGTAACCCCTTATAGTTTGGTATTTGTATTTATGTTTTTAAAGGGCTTTTTTAACCCAGATGGCCATTCTGGATGAGAATAAACATGAGCATTAATTTTCCTGTGGTATTGCCCTATCCAGAAACTAAATTACTGAAAGACGAGGGAGGAAATTCTGCCGTCAGTTTCAACATTATAAGTCCTCACAAACACCACTGAAGCTATTGGTATTATTCTGGATTTTCACCAGCATAGCTGAGAGCAGACGTTAGCCTCATATTTCCTATTACTTTAGTCCCTTAAATGGTCCCTGAGACATTAATAATACTCATAAAAATAAAAAAAAACACAACATACCAAGAAACACAAATACAAATTCTAAACCACCATGCCCCTAGATGCAAAACTAAGATTTCATTGCACCCAAAACATCTTTTGTGCCTGTCAGTTACCTTTGCAGTCCTGACTGCAACAGTAACCTGGTTTGTAATATTTTATGGCACCACACTCATTATCAAACCTCTGCTATATTTTTCACTCTGAATGTAAAGGTTCCTGCTGGGTTGCACATACAATTCAGTTTGCGTGCCAAGCTCAGAGTTGGAAATAGGTCACTAGTGGTTTTCACACCTCCTCCCACACAGGCTATGAGGCCATCACCTGCATTCAGGAGGGTCCTCTAATGCCTCTTCAGCCTGCCTGGAGGAGCTACCTCCTCACATGCTTTCTTCTCTGATTGGCACCACTAGAAACAGGCTATGTAGCTGTGCTTTTTGTTTCTATGGAAACAAGGCAGGTGGCTCTGCAGAGAGCCTTGCTAGGTGTAGGGGATGGTAGGAAATGGGTGGACTGGTATGGGCATTTGTAGGAAGAGTATAATACTTTGCTTTAGGCTGACACACCTGCAAGTGCAGAAGGATAGGAGGAGTAATGGAAGAGATTGAAGTTAGGAAAAAAATTAAGAATAATGCAATGTACGTTATACTGAGACTGCCACTCCTGTATAGAGCTGTAGATGTCCAGTCCAAAAGGGACCATTACGAGTCTAGACTCCTGCATAACACAGACCAAAGAACATCACCCAATAATTTCAGCATCAGGCCCATAACATCTAGTTGGGCTAGAGCATATCTTTTAGAAAGACATCCAGTCTTGATTTAAAGACTTCAAGTGATGGAAAATCCACCACATCATTTGGTAAATTGTTATAATGGTTAATTACCCTCACTATTTAAAATATTTGCCTTTTATCTAGTTTGAATTTGTCTAGCTTCAGCTTCCAGTCATTGGGTTTTCTTATGCCTTTGTCTGCTAGATTAAAGAGTTCCTATCAGAAATATCCTTCCTGTGTAGGTGCTTATGCCCAGATCCTCAAATGTATTTAGGGGCCTAACACCTAACCCATGGGTGTTAGGCCCTAAAATACTTTAAGGATCTGTGCCTTCGAGACTGTGATCAAGTTACCTCTTAACCTTCTTTGTTATAAACTAAATAGATTGAGCTTCTTAAATCTCTCACTACAAAGCAAGTTTTACAGACTCTGAATCATTCTTCTGGCACATCTCTGAACCATATGCAGTCTTTCAACACATTTTTTAAAGTGTGGAGACCACAACTGAATACTGTATTCAGTAAGAGTCCTACTAATGCCATATACTGAGTTCACACCACTTTCCTACTCACAATTCTTCTATTCATTGCAACCAAGGATTATATTAACCCTCTTAAACGTAGAATTGCAATGTGAGCTTATGTTCATGTGCGTATCCACCTACATTCATTTTAGAGTGGCTTCTTTCTAGTGTAGCCCCTCCCTTGAGGCATAGCCCAAGCCTCCTCCCTGATGCTGGCCACTTAGAGTGGCTTTTCCCCTCTCCTCATGTGAATAGGATCCTGTTATTTTTTTCTGATGCTGGGTGCCTTCATCCAAGGTGATGCTTCACTGTGCCAGAGAAACATGTCCCTTGGGAAAAAATGCATAATGCTACCAATGGGCAAGGAGTATAAAATCTAGTACATAAGAGACGGGGATAGGAGAATGGGGGGAAGTGAGAGCCTTCCCCTCCCCCCCCCCCCAAGCACTGGCAGCCCAACTCCAGTGCATGTCCCTGCTGCAGGTACCTCCTCCAGTGCCCTTCAAATGCCCCCTCCAATAATCCCTAAATATCCCTCCCAGTACACAGACACCCCCAGCAGCCTCCCAAATACCCCCCAGTTCCTCCCCTCCACCCCCAGTAGTGTCCTCTATTTGGGTACTTGAAATATGGTAACCCTAGGGGTTGCTCCATTCTCACAGCCCTGGTTTCCAGAGCTGGCGGGAACAAGTCAGCTCTGCCAGCAGCCGCCTGCCCCCAGCACCAGGGCTGGGCACCAGGCTCGTGCAATGGCTGTGTGACCACAAGCCTGGAAGCCAAGGGGCTGGGGCAGGGCAGCCTAGGGGAGCAAGGGGAAGATCTGCTCTGCGCGCAGGGAGTGTGGGGAAAGTGACCTGGCAGCAATGGCAGGTCTCTGGGTGGGGACTGGGGTGTGACCGGGTTACTGAGGGGCAGGTACCCAAGGGGGATGAGTACTCCAGGGAGCTCCTCAGGGAGCATCTCATGGCAGCCAGGCTCCATGGGCAGAGGCTGGCTCCAGGGGGGATCACTGGCTGGCACCAGGCTCCTTCAGGACAGAGGCAAGAGTGTGTCAGGGGCACAACTTAGAGCTGTGCTGCCTACCCTGCCTGGGGAGTGCCTGGCCATGCAGAGGTGGCCCACCTCAGGAAGCAGGGCAGGGAGGGCTTCCAGGCAGCCAGCCAACATCCCCACTCCCACAGCACAGAGAGCCAGGAGCCCGAGCAGGCCGGGCAGCTCCCACCAGCTTCTGATCTTCTGGCTCCTGGCAGGAGGTGATGGTTTTCAAATTGTGGGGTGCAACCACTAGCGAGGCATGCCCCACAGTTTGAAAATCTCTGGGATAAATGGGAGGCAGAAATCTGGGGGGAGCATGTGACCCTGTGTGCCCCCAACATGTCACCATCCCCTGTTGTCCAGTCCCAGGTTCTAGCAGTCAGAGGTTTAGGGATACATAGGGGGTTGGACTAGATGACCTCCTGAGGTCCCTTCCAACCCTGAGATTCTATGATTCTATGGCTAATAGCCATTGATGGACCTATCCTCCATGGGCTTAGCTAATTTTTTAAACCCAGTTATATTTTGGCCCTTACAGCATCGCCTGGCAATGACTTCCACAAGTTGACTGTGCGTTGTGTGAAGTATTTCATGTTAGTTTTAAACCTGATGCCTATTCATTTCATTGGGTGACCCCTGGTTTGTGCGTTAGGTGAACACTTCCCTATTCACTTTTCCCATACCAGTCACAATTTTATAGACCTCTATCATCTCCCTCCCTCAGTCACTGCTTTTCCAAGCTGAACAGTCCCAGTCTTTTTACTCTGTCCTCATATGCAAGCTGTTTAATGTAGTAATTATACTGCGTGCTCACTCAAGGGTGAAAGCACATGCCATCAAGCAGTCAAAACAAAACGTCTAACATACATTTGGGAAATAGGCAAACATTTAGTTGCTGGTCCAGCAAAGGATGTAAACATACATCCTTGAAACATGCATGTCATTGAAATCTCTGGGCCTACCCATGTGTTTGAAGTTAAGCAAGTGAGTAAGGCCTTTGCTGGATGAGGACCTTATAAATGAAGAAATCTTTTAATTGAAAGGTGTTTTTTAAAGTAATCAGTCAATGAAAATGAGAAACTTTGTACTTTTACATTAGCTATTAGCTATATGCCCCTGTTATTTCACAGAGAAAGTGTAATGTATCTCTGCATGGAGCTGTGGTAGTAACCCATCTATTATTTCCATTAACCTTTCCAATAAAGTTATTTCACTATCTCTTCTAATGAAGTTGCATTCACTTCACAGTTTTTAGCGGATTAGTTCCTTTATATTTCAGTTGTGTAATGAAACATTGATTTTCAAACTGTTATTGTCAAGGTAATTTTGTTTTTGTAGCTGATGAAAAGTGATAAAACAACAGGCGAATTAATTTTAAAAGTTACGACATCAACCAACATGTCTTTAATCAGCTGAACAAATGACAGCGCAATTTAGATTAAGTTGATATTCCTTCCAGCTGGGACCAAAACACCACAAACACCTGTTTTGTGTTTCTTTTTCTTTCTTTTGTTTGTTTGTTTTAATGTCTTGATGCCATTAGGTATGGCTGTGTGGGTCAAACAATGAGCCAATTTGGTAAATTAAATGGAAACAATGTGTTGTCGACACAAGAACTGCGTGTGGCTCTAAACTACCTGGGGATTCCCACTAGAGTGACAAGGGGATTCCCACCTATCCAGATTTGCCAGGTATATGTCTCCTTTATACCAGAAAAGTAGCACAAAGGGACCCAAGTGGATCCAAAGGTTGAGTACTCAGTCTATCAGACATTCCTGGATATCTATGTTTAAAATGAGGGGACCTTTTATCTTAGAATTTGCTCTCACAGTTAAAGTAGGGCTTTTTCATTTTACCCTTTCCAGCATTGCATCTACTTTTGTCCATTAAATATTGAAATATGCCCACTTTTAAAAGGTCTCCAAAGGCATACGTGTACGTACACACAAGTGTCAGACACCTGAGTTGCAATCCCCATGACACTGACTCGCTGTGTGATCTGGGCAAGGCCCTCAGCCCCAAATTTTCAAAACTGGCCTCTGATTTCAGGTGCCTTTGTTTTGGTGGGTCCAGCTTGCAAGAGTGCTCCTGAAAGCCTGTCCCAGGTGTAGCTGGGGACCCACTGTTCCCACTGAGGCTAATGGAATTGTAGCTGCACAGATTAAAATCAGGCTCAAGCAGCCTCAAGTTAGGCATCCAAAACCAGAGTCTACTTCAGAAAATATTGGCTGTAACCTCTTTTGTCTCAGTTTCCCCATGTGTAATGTGGATAAAAACGCTCACACATCTCTGTAACGCACTTGGATAGCTGCGTGCTTTGCTGCTATGTTGATGTTATTCGATAGATGCATACACACATACTGTACACAGCTGAACCAAACAGGAAGCCCTCGGAGATTTCTCTCAGAACCTGTGTGCCTGGATTGCTTTGGTTTTGCCTCTAACTGTTCTATTTTTGCCTACAGGCTCCCTCAGGCATCTCTGTGCAGGCAGTGCTCATCCTGGACCTAGACATGCTACTTTTGGGTTACCTGCCCAAGCCATTCTTGCCATTCAGATGACATCCAGCACTGAGACCCTTTCACCTCTGGCTGGATTGCCTAGTCCTTTCTGAGATGGGCAGTAATGCCTCTCCAAAAACTGCCCAATAAGGAGTCTTAATGAATGGTGAGCCTAATCTCCCCCCACCCCTCTGTTTTGACACTTGACACACAGCATTTCCAACTTGAAACCTATCCAGAGTTTGGGTAGCTCAAGACTCTGGATCTCCTGTGTGGTACAATAATATGTTGGTATTAAAAAATACCCGCCTGGCCTCTAGATGCATTTTTAACAACGAAAGAATATGAAGGTTCGGTAACAACATTTACTTTTAAGTAGTACAGATTTCCCTAGGTACTGCAGAAACTAGGCTACACTGTGTATTTTCGTAAACTGCAGCCCAGGAAGGAAAGCACATACACTGCAGTGAACCATCTGTCAAGGGAAATCCAGATGACTTAAGCAGATGCAAAAATTCATGCTCTTTCTGATATTCAGAGATAAAAGCAAGGCTGAAAACAGGATAAAAATATTTAACATGGACTAAACACACTAGGAATTCCTAGGTACAAAAGAATTAAAGCAGAAAGCAATACTGTCTTTCCAGGAAAAATGAGATTTTTTAAAAATAATAAATGACAATTACACTAAAGCATGAGAACTAGGAACGGAAGATGTTAGTTCTGCCGTATTGCCAACTCCAAAAGGTTAAAAAATCATGAGATTGGCTTAAAAACAATACATTTAGGCTTCTTTTTGTCTTCTGGGCTTGTTTGGTGTTTTTGAGCCTTTGGGGTGCACTCAAGTAGTACTTTAAAGCTTTTCTTTGCAATCATGAGAATTGTAACCACAAAATCTTCAAGCCGCATTGAATGCAGCAAAAAATACATTGAGCATAGCAGAGAAAAAGTGGCTAAGCAACCCTTTGCACTTACCTGATCTTCGTGCTGCTCTAATTTAGGCTGACTTGCAACAGCCTCAAGTGGCCAAAAGAGCAGCCCAGTATCCGGGTAGCAAAGGAGCAGCCCAGCTATGCCCCCTTTTCTCCAGTCATGCTCCCTTTTCCCTGGTCTGCTAGTGCCAGCACAGAACTACTGCTACATGGGTATGCTTTTTCACTAGGCTGGTTTTACTAACTGATTACACTGGGGATGCTATGTAAACCAGCTGCACCCACATCAGACTTGACCAGGGATCAAAATATGAACCCAGCTCAAGACCTCAGGGGTGGACAATATTCAGAGACTGGATCCAGATCGCAATTTTGCAGCTTGAGCTCATCCCTATACTAAACTAAACATTGTTTCCATCCCCAGACTCCTCTACTTCACCAATATTATTATCAAGAAAGGGAATTTCTTTTCCAAAAAAGATCTGTTCGAATTAGGCATTCTTATTAGGCTACTGTCTTAAATATTTTAATTGGTTATTCCTGATTTTTTCATTAGCTCCTTGATTTTAATTGAGAATTGCTGTATCTGCACACAGTAACTAGAGCTTGAAAATGCTGTAAATGATGGAGAGCTGACAGCAAGAACAGATGGTCCAGGTAAAACACCCACCCAAAGGAAGGGTCTCATGCCATCTATGGTAACAGCTGTTTTTAGATATCCTGAAGGGTGGTGTAGCACTGAGGCACTCAGTATCCAGGGTATGTGACATGCACTCAAATGGATTGATTTGTCTAGTAATCTAATAAATGGGTCTTATTAATTCTTAGCCAGGAGAGAAAATATTCCTCAGTCCCTATTCACAAGCTCATTCTCATTCAAGAATGCCTCCTCTCCAAAACATCAAAGAGGCCTCCATTTCTTTCTGCAGAGAACTCTATAATGCACAGGTATCGATTTCCCTTAGCTGGTCTGTTTTCAAACAGCAGCACAGACAGTAGTTAAAGGAAAGATTTCAGTTGTTGTTTTGTCACTACCTTATTTTCTTTAATGTTACTCATTCTCCCTTCTATTGAACAACCTTCAACCATCAATACCCCTGACTTCTCTGTATCCCTGAGTCACTCTTCTTTGCCCTTTATTCCCTCTTCTTCCATTCATTGTTTTGTCATCTACACTCTGTACCACCCTTAATTCCTTTATCTCCTTCAGCCACTGCAGAGTGTCCCCCACCAACAATCACCATGGTTCACACTCCCATCCAGTTCCTTGTCTTCTGCTCAAACAATAGTTAACAGCTCTGGATGAAATCTAGGGACCTTGTGCGCTTGCTTCACAGCAAATTCATGTTCTCCATCTTCAGTACTGACTCCTCACAAAACACCACGACTTCTCCACTGTTTTTGAATCCCATACCCACAACCCATGTCATGTATCTGCTACTTTTGACACCTTCCTTGAGCTCTCGTTTCCTCTCCTCTCTCTCTCTCTCTCTCTCTCTCTACTGACTTCAAAGAGAAGATTTATGTACTCCCTTCTTGTATACATTTGCCCCTCCCATACTTTCTCCGCCTTTAGCCTGTATAGTGGCCATGAGGTCACACATATGCTCCTAATTTCCAATCCCTCCTGCAATCCCTTTGTCTCTATCCCTTCACTGTTACTGGCCTCTCTTGCCGTACTCTTACCTACTACCTCTTTTGTCTCTTTTCTCTCCATTTTAAGGCATACCCCATATAACACAACCTCCTAAAACACTCCTTTCCTCCATCTGTCTTTCCTACTACCAGCCCATCTCCCTTCTCCTTTTCAATGAGCAATTTACAATTCCTGCATTGATTTCCTTTCCTCTAGATCAGGGGTTCTGAGGACAAATTATTTGGTGGTCTCAGAGTGTGGCCACCAACTCTTGCTGGTGGACATTCTCACACTTTTCCCTAAAATACTTAATTAGCTTTAGGGAAAACAACTAAATATGCACATAGATACGTCCAAATCATCGTAACATATTTATTGCTAGCTAGTAAGTCTGCTGTGAAAAGTGATATTAAACATACACATATCCCTTTTCACAGCAAACTTAGCCCCAGCAAATCTGGGGATAAATTAAGCCCTAGATGGGGGATCAGGGGCCAGGGCTGATGGGGATGAGTGGGTGAGTGGGTAGCCAAGGGAGGCAGCGGGGGTCAGAGCTTGATGCCCCATGGCTAGGGACAGAGCCTGAAGCCCTGTGGCCAGAGCCTGCTGCCCCGCTACCCAAGGGGTGAAGCCCAAAGCCTGAACTCACCGGCAGCCTGCTCCTCCAGCATTATTCCCCAGCTGTCTCCAGAGGGGGGCAGGGCCCAATACCTTCTGGTGGCCCCCGCAAACAACACCAAGGCTGTGCCCCCAGGAGCACCAAGGAGGGAGAGGGGCTGCTGCTCCCACCCCATCAGAGATCAGGAGGCTGTGGCTGCAAGAAAAGCCCCTGGTGGCCACATAAGGCCATGGTGGTCGCATTTGAGAAACACTGCTCTAGCTCATGTCTACATCCACTCCAGTCAGATTTCTGTTTCACTGAAAATGCCATCTCCAAAGTCTCACAAAATGTCCTCCTGCCTTAGCCACAGGTGCTCAGTTCCATCTTCCTTGATCTTCAGTACTGTTCATCAATCCCTCCTTCTTGGCAACTTCTTTTCCCTTGCCTTTTGTGACCCTGTCCTCTCATGGTTCATCTACTTTCTCTCTGACCTCACCTTAGGCCTATTCTTTGATGTCTCTTTCTCCTTCCATATGGGAATCCAACATGGCTCTATCATTGGCCCCTTCACTTATACTTTACTTCTGGATAATATTGTCTGCTACCATGGTTTCTACTACTTGCCCATGGTACCAAGTTTACACTACCCATCCTCAGCTTCAAGGCCCTATTCAACTCCACCCTGGCCACCACATCACTGTTTCACTAATTTCTTCTTCCTTTGCTCTGTCAACACTGCCATTCTCAACATTCTCCAACTCCTGTATTTGCTGTACTTGTCCCATGCTGCCCCCATGTATGGAATGGCTTCCCTTTCTTATGACACAGAAAGAAACCCCTTTCACATTACAATCTCCCTGAAACACACACACACTTATTCCATGAGGCATACTACTAACCTTCAGCCCACATCTTACAGCCCTCATGGCTCTTGCACTGAGCATGACTCAGTCGTACTTTAGGATTGGGTCCTTTATTTCTAAATTCGCCATGCTTTAGAACATCTACAACCTCCTTTGATTTGTGATCACTCTGCTGTCTGCTTCTGGTTAAAGGACTGATAAAGGTGTAGCTCTTTCCTGGATGAGAATGACTGGAGTTAAGAAAGAATATAATCAAATATATTGAAGCGATCTGAAAGCGGAACAGATCTGAAAATGTAATAACCTGTTAATTCCCCAGGAGAATCGTTTCAGATAAATATGATTTCTTCAGCAACAATAGGTAGTATTTAATGGCACGAGAAGTTGCAAACACCTTGGAAAATTGTAGGTCTGTTTGGTTCATGGAATATATATTCTTGTTCTCTTCACTAATGGGTTATTTTGAAGAAAAAACATAATCTGGGTAAAAATCATATGGTCAACAGACTCACCCCAGCAGAAAAGAGTACCATGTGAGATAGCTATCACCATATATAAGATTACATACCTGTTATATGTATGTGATATTCTTCCTTGAAGATATTTTGGAAGTAAGGTAGTTTGAACTGCAGATGTGCATATGGCAAGCCAGGAAGATTTACGTCAACATCACCCATGAAATGTGGAAACTCCCAATCCTGTTAAAGAAACAACAGAAAAAATAACTTCTCACAATATATTACCCCCCTATAAAATGGTATAAATAAATAGTAGGAAAAGGATTCTGACAAGTAATATGGCAAAACATAAAAATATGGAAAGTTCTTGGGACAACATTTTGTTTCGGGGGACAGCCATTTTAGAGTTGGTTCTGACTAACTGGGAGGAATTGGTTGAGAATTTGATGGCAAGTTGGGTAAAAGTGATCATGAAATTATAGATTTCATGATTCGACGGAAAGGAGGGAGTGAGATCAGCTGAATAAGGAAAATGGACTTCAAAAAAGCAGACTTTAACAAACTTGGAGAACTTGGAGGTAAGGTCCCATAGGAAGAAAATTTAAGGGAAAAAGGAGTTGAACAAACTGCTAAGGAGGAGTACCAAAGAATAGCACAAGCATATAGGGACAAAATCAGAAAAGTTAAGGCACAAAATGCATTATACCTAACAAAGGACATAAAAAGCAATTAAGAAGTAGTTCTATAAATATATTTGGAGCAAGAGAAAGATAAGGAAAGTGTAGGTTCTCTACTTATTGGGGAAGGAGAGCTAATAATGGATGACATAAACAAGGCCAATGCCTATTTTTGCTTCAGTCTTCACTAAAAAGGTAAATTGTGACCTGATACTTAACACAATTAATATTAACAACAAGGAGGAAGACGCAGAAAAGCAAAATAGTGAAAGAACAGATCAAATAGTATTTAGCTAAATTAGATGTATTCAAATCAACAGGGCCTGATGAAATTCATCATATGGTACTTAAGGAACTAGCTGAAGCAATCTCAGAACCATCAGCAGTTATCTCTGAGGACTCCTGGAGGATGAATGAGGTCCCAGAGGTATGGAGGGGGCAAACATAGTACCTATCTTTAAAAAGATGAACAAAGACGACCTGGGGGATTACAGAACAGTCAGCCTAGCTTAGATACCTTGAAAGATAATGGAATTAATTATTAAACAATCACTTTGCTAGCACCTAAAGGACAAAATGGTTATGAGTACTAAGCAACATGGATTTGACAAGAACAAATCATGGCAAATGAAATTAATTTCCTTCTTTGATAGGGTTATTGGCCTAGTGGATGGGAGGAAGCTGTAGATGTAATATTTCTTAATTTTAGTAAGGCTTTTGACACAGTCCGACATGATGGTCTCATAAACAAACTATGGAAATGTGGTCTAGATTAAATTATTATAATGTGGGTGCAAAACGAGTTGACAGACTGTACTTAAAGAGTAGTTATCAATGGTTTGCTGTCCAACTAGGGGGACATATCTAGG
This sequence comes from Mauremys reevesii, assembly GCF_016161935.1. Classification (NCBI taxonomy): domain Eukaryota; kingdom Metazoa; phylum Chordata; order Testudines; family Geoemydidae; genus Mauremys; species Mauremys reevesii. The sequence goes on from NC_052623.1 coordinate 304,947,242, forward strand.
GGGGTTTACTTGGATAATGGTGTGGAGAATATGCTTATAAAATTTGTGGATGGGGTTGTAAGGGGTTGCTAGCACTTTGGAGAAGGAGGATAAGAATTAAAAATGATCTTGACAAATTGATGGATTGGTCTGAAATCAACAAGATGAAATTCACTATAGACAAGTGCAAAGTAGTAAACTTAGGAAGGAAAACAACAAAATGGGGAATAAGTGGCTAGGCAATAGTACAGACAGCAGTAGTACTTCTGATAATGATCTGGGGGTTATAATCATTAAAAAACTGAATGAGAGTCAACAGTGTGATGCACTTGCAAAAAAACACCAATACTCTGTGTCCAGTTCTGAGTGCCACACTTTAAGAAAGATGTGGACAAATTGGAGAAAGTCCAGCGAACAAGAAAAATGATGAAAGGCTTCAAAAATCTGACCCACGAGGAAAAGTTTAAAAAATTGGACACGTTTAGTCTTGAGAAAAGAAGATTATGGGCGGGGGACTGGATAACCATCTTCAAATACATTAAGAGAATAGTGATCGATTGTTGTCCATGCCCTCTGAAGGTAGGACAAGAGGTAATTGGTTTAATCTGCAGGAAGGGAGGTTTACATTAGATATTAGGAAAAACTTTCTAACTACACGGATAATTAAGCACTGGAATATGTTTCCAAGGGGGGTTGTGGAATCCCCATCACTGGAGGTTTTTAAGAACAGCTTAGATAAACAGGATGGTCTAGGTATACTTGGTCCTGTCTCAGCACAGAGGACAGGACTGGATGACCTCTCAAAGTCCCTTCCAGCCCTACATTTCTATGATTCTGTGCTTTTCTTTTATAGCCACCTGCTAGTGAATATATCAGAGGGGTAGCCGTGTTAGTCTGGATCTGTAAAAGCAACAAAGAATCCTGTGGCACCTTATAGACTAACAGACCTTTTGCAGCATGAGCTTTCGTGGGTGAATACCCACTTGTAGTAGTGGGTATTCACCCACGAAAGCTCATGCTGCAAAAGGTCTGTTAGTCTATAAGGTGCCACAGGATTCTTTGTTGCTAGTGAATATGTCTATCTTAATCTTGAGTGAGCCACCTGAATTGGAATATTGTTTACATTAGAATATGTGATTTGATTATGACTTTAAATGCATATAATTATGCACTTAAATATTCACTTCAAAATGGTAATGATGAACCTATAGTATCTACTAATAGTACAAAATTAATCTAAGCATATGTATGCCTATTCCTGTATTTTAAAAAAGGAAATTAAGTTCATGATACACTTAATTATAAAAACTTAATCAGAAATTGATTCTTTTAACCTGCAGTAATAGTCTTAGCTCCTGTGATTAACTTGGCAAACAATTTATATATAACAAATCTGGCAAGAAGGGGCCTGATCCTGGAAGTGCTATGCATGCAAAACTCCAACAGAAGACAATTACTCTCAATTTTTGTGTTACTTCTCACAGACATAGCGCTGTGGAACACACTATAATAATGTCTATCCCATTTTTTTTCAAGTGAATCCATGACCTAAAGTGAGCCCCAGTATCAGGATAAAAAAAAATCCACCAGTTTTTAACATGCATATTGACCCACTAACCTTAAAGTTAAAAAGTCACTCACATTATTCAAATTAGCAATAACATGCGCAAGGCAAAAGAAGCCTTAAATGACCTGAGCAATAATGGGGATCTTAAAATACTAATTTCCCAAACTAGGATAGAAGTTGCATTTAAAGCTTTGTTTGTATTATAAGGAAATTAGTTTTAGTTGTATTAATCATGTATTGCTGCTTAGGCAGTTTATTAAAGTATTATAAATCATATATAAATGTCCTCACCACTGTTTCATGCATTAATTTGGCAAAGATGTTGCCCTGATAATACAAGCGACAAGTGTTGGACCTGTTGACCAATGTATGCTGGGCTAATTATATATCAATCACATTATTAATATATATCATTGACATCACATATATTAATATGCATGAAGCACATAATATCAATATAACATTATATTGTATACATTTCCAGCAGTTACATGTACTAAATTGGCCTGTCGTTTTATAATCCTGTTTACTTATACTAAGTATCTCTTTACAAAACTGACGTCAGCTTTGGCATTAGAAACTTGTTAAAGACAAAATACATTAATGTTCTGCTCTGGTACAAGCTGGGGAGGTACCTTCACGGACCAGTTATGTTACCTGGAATGTTAGTATCCAAAACAAAAATAAAGAAAGGTCCAGAACAACACGTTAAGGAACTGGGACAAACTGGTGTTTTGGATTTTAATAATGTGTAAAGGGTTTTGTAATTTGTAAAATCATCCAATAAATACTAACAGTTGAAATGTATACATTTGGGAGCACACCTTCTCAGTAAGATTAATTTAAATACGCTGCATGAGAAGCTTCCCAGAAACTGGTATTGTATTAAGCCTTTCTTCCTGTACTATAGTATCATTGACTTTTAGCAATAAACCTGATTGATATTGGTTATTTTGTCTCTTGAATACATTTCATAACAAACTAAAATGTGCTCAAGCAATTGATGTGCAATTTATCAACAGTCCTCAACAAAATCTGTCCTAGTGAGTTCAAATACTTCCTCCTATTTACTTGTTTGCAGTGTTGTTATAGTCATGTTGGTCCCAGGATATGAAAGAGACAAGATGGGTGAGGTAATATTTTTTACTGGACCAACCTCTGTTGATGGAAGGCACAAGCTTTCGAGCTACACAGAGCTCTTCTTCAGGTCTGGGGAAGGAAGCAGAGTGTCTGAGATAAATACAAATTGGGAGAGACTGTCAAGAGAAGGGGTAACACATATTCGAGGTAGCCATTTGAAATGAAGTGGGCAATTGGGTGTTAGATTATCATGCATAAAGGTTTTGAAGTGGGCAATTAATAGATGGCAGGCACTATGTTGTGTGACAAATTGTTGTAATGAGCCAGTTTCCCTGAAGTCCATGGTTTTTGGTGGCTAGTAGAGTGAAGAATTTAAGTGTCTAGGCTCAGCTTTTGAAGATGTGTAGGTTTCCCTTGAGGATAAATATTGAAAGATCAGATTTGGAGTGATCGCTTTGTGAAAAGTGCTTACCCACAGGTGATATGGTGTTTTTGACTTTAATCATTTTTCTGTGTGAGTTCATTTGAGAGCACGGTGATTGTCTCATTTCACCTACATAGTTGTTATTGGGGCATTTGATGCACCAGATGAGGTACACCACATGTTGTGATAAGCATGTATAGGACCTATGAATCTTGAAAGGTATATTGTGTCTAGCAGTGGAGATATGTCTGTAGATTTTGCATCTTTTGTTCTAGTGGGGTCTGGTATCACTTTCAGTTTAGGGTATCCTGGTATATGATGAGCTTACTTCTGATGATGAGCTTGGCAAGGTAGAGGGGTTGTTTGGCCAGAAGAGGAGGTTCAGAAAAGATTTCTTTCTTTCAGGTTTTGGTTCCCATCAAATATGGGTTGTAATTGTTTGATGGACCTATTTACTTATTTCATGTGGCAGACAAAATAGTGTATGCAATGTGGAGGTTCTTATTAATTATTTGTATATTATGGTCGTGGCTGCACGTCCCAATCCAACTGGTGTGAGATACTCTGTGAGATACTGCTTAGTTTGGAGGAATTTTCCTGCTTAATTACATATATCCACCTCTGGCAATTTGAACTAGGGTATAATGGCATGTCCCTTTAAGGTTAGAACCTGAAAACTCTAGGACTGCTGATAGACAACAGTATAATTGCTGCCTGAGTGGTTACATTGTGAGATGCAGACTGCTGAAGCTCTGCTGATAAAATAGGATTGGATCTGTTCCCATGTATGCACCTGGACATATGTCACACAAGATGGTAAAACAGGTATCTGAACGACTAAAAATAAAATAAAGGACTCTGAAATCTAATAGTGTACAGGATGTTTGCTTCACATGGACATTCTCCCTATATATTCATCCAACTTGAATAATCATTTCAATTTTCTCCAGTCTTCTAAGACAGGAAATTTAATAACCAGATGAGGCAATGAAAAAGAAAAACATTATCAACAGCAAGTCATCTTTGAAAAATAAACCAGCTTTACTTCACTAATTTAATCATTAAGAATTATTGTGGTGTACCGTGTAGAATCATAGGGTTAGAAGGGACCACAAGGGTCATGTAGTCTAACCTTCTCCAAGATGCAGGATTTGTTGCATCTAAACCATCCAAGATAGATGGCTATCCAGCCTCCTTTTGAAAACCTCCAGTGAAGAAGCTTCCACAACCTCCCGCGGCAGTCTGTTCCATTGTCCTACAGTTCTCACAGTTAGGAAGTTTTTCCTGAGATTTAATCTAAACCTGCTATGCTGTAGTTTGAACTCATTGCCTCTTGTCCTGCCCTCAGTGGTAAAAGCGACCAACTTTTCTCCATCTTCTTTATGGCAGCCTTTCAAGTATCTGAAGACTGCTGTCATATCTCCCCTTAATCTTCTCTTTTCCAAACTAAATATACCCAGTTCCTTCAGCCTTTCCTCGTATGGCTTGCATTCTATCCCTTTGATCATCTTTGCTGCTCATCTCTGGAACCTTTCCAGTTTCTCTACATGCTTTCTATACACTGGTGACCAAAATTGGACACAGTACTTCAGCTGAGGCCTAACCAACACTGAGTAGAGCAGTACTATCACCTCCTGGGACTTGTATGCTATGCCTCTGTTAATGCAACCTAAAACTGCATTTGCTTTTTTTGCAATTGTTGACTCATGTTGAGGCTGTGATCCACCACAACTCCCAGATCTTTTTCAGCAATGCTGCTACCAAGCCAGATTTCCTCCCAGTCTGTATTTGTGCATTTGTTTTTTCTTCCCTAAGCATAGCACCTAACCTTTGTCTTTGTTGAATTTCATTTTGTTGTCTATAGCCCAGTTCTCTAACTTATCAAGATCCCTCTGAATTTTAGCGCTATTATCCAAAGTATTGGCAACCTCCCCTGCCTCCCCCAGCTTTGTGTCATCTGCAAACTTGAGCAGTATGTGCTCAATACCTACACCCAGGTAATTAATAAAGATGTTAAACAACACCTGACCCAGAACAGATCCCTGTGGAACCCCACTTGAGACCTCCCTCCAATCTGGCATCATTCCATTAATAGTTACTCTTTGTTTGCAGTTGTTTAACCAATTATGTATTCTGTTGAGGCCACATTTCTCCAACTTACTTATCAGAATGTCATGTTGGACTGTGTCAAAAGCCTAGCTGAAGTCCAAGTATGTTATGTCCAATGCATTCCCCTTATCTACTAAATCAGTTACCCTGTCAAAGAAGGAAATCAAGCTGGTTTGGCATGATTTGTTCTTGGTAAATCCATACTGTCTATTGGTGATTACCCCTTCATCCATCAAATATTCACAAATTGAATGTTTTATATATTTCTCTAGTAGCATCCCAGGTATCAAAGTCAGGCTGACTGGTCTATAGTTCTCCAGTTCTCCTTTTTCCCCATTTTAAAGATGGGCATTGCGTTAGGCCTTCTCCTATCTTCTAGGACCTCTCCTGTCATCCATGAGTTTGTAAATATTATTGCCAGTGGCTCCAAGATTTCTTCAGCTAATTCCTTCAGTATCCTCGAGTGAACAGCATTCTCGGCCCCCTGATTTGAATTCATTCAAATTGGTCAGAAGATCTCTTATGTGTTCTTTACTTATCCTGATCTGCATCCCTTCCCCTTTATTGTCTATGGTAACTTCACTAGTAGTCCTGTCACATTATTTTTTTGTGAGAAGACTGAAGCAAAGTAGGCATTGAGCAGCTCTGCCTTTCTATCATCTTCTGTTATCAGCTCACTTTTTCCAATAAGTAGTGGATCCACACTATCCTTGATCTTTCTTTTTTGTCCGACATATCTGAAGAACCCCTTCCTGTTGCCCTAATGTTTCTTGCTAGCTGTAACTCATGCTTTGCCTTGGCTTTCCTGATTTTATCCTTTCAGGCTCACACTCTTCCCATGTATACTTCCTTGGTGTCATGTCCCTCCTTCCATTTCCTGTATGTATTCTTTCTGGTTTTTAGATAGGTACAAAGATCCTTGTGCAGCCACAGTGGCCTCCTGTGGCTCTTCTTATCTTTCCTCTGCATCAAATAGCTTGATGCTGAGCATCTAGTATTATATCTTTTAAGAACTGAAGGCCCTCATTGATTCCTTTTCTTTCTAATTGGTCTTTCCGTCGGACCTTGCCTACTATTTCTGAGTTGGTTGAAATCCACCTTTCTGAAGTCCAGTGTCCTTCTTTTTCTGTTCTCATGTCCTCCTTTCCATAGGATCTTGAATTCTATCAGATCATGAACACTTCCTGCCAAGTTTCTGACCAGCTTCATGTTCTCAACTAATTGATTGCTGTTGGTCAACACCAGATCCAAAATGCGTGACACCCCCCCAGTTGTTTCCTCAACTTTCTGAATCAGAAAGCTGTACCCTATACATGCTAAGAATTTGCAAGACATATGTTTTGCTGCAACAGTCTTCTAACAGATTCCCACAGCTCCCATTGGCCAGGAGTGGCGAACCACGGTCACTGGGAACTGCAGGAGGCGGTGCCTGCAGACAGTCTGCAGATGGTCTGTGCCTGCAGACAGCCTGCAGGGGGGAGGGATAGCTCAGTGGGTTGAGCACTGGCCTGCTAAACCCAGAGTTGTGAGTTCAATTCTTGAGGGGGCCACTTAGGGATCTGGGGCAAAAAAAAAAAAAATTGGTCCTGCTAGTGTAGGCAGGGGGCTGGACTCAATGACCTTTCAAGGTCCCTTCCAGTTCTAGGAGATTGGTATATCTCCTATTATTATTATTTATTTACAGTCAATGTAAACAAAATGTCTTGTGGCCCGCCAGCAGATTACCCTGATGGGCCACATGCTGAAGGTTGCCGACCCCTGAAGTAGACTAATAGACTTGGGATTGTCTCTTGATAAACAGATGCTGGGAAGTGGCTAGAATTAGCAGAGTTGTGATGCAGGGTTTTTGAAAAAGGGCTCTTCTGGAAATAGTAACTTTGCCTTAATAAAAAGTTTTTTTAAAAATCCAATATTTTTAGCATGAATAATCATTGGGTTACTTTGCAATTATGGAAAGTACCAGAACACTGTTCCAGCTCACCAAACAGGTGCCAGAGCAGCATTGTGGCATGACTTGAGCACTGCTGCTGTACCATGTTCAAAGCCACTCTGCACTTGTAATACAAAGCAAGGAGGCCCTAATACAGAGAAACATCTGGGCCTTTGGATTTTAATAATACCTAGCTCTTACGTTGCATTTTTCATCCACACATCACAAAGGCTTTGCAAAGGAGGTCAGTACCATTAGCATCATTTTACAGATAAGGAATCTGAGGTACAGGGAGGGAAAGCAACTTGCCTAAGGTCACCCAGCAGGCCAGCAGCAGAGCTGGGAATAGAATCCAGATCTCCCAAGTCATGGCCCAGTGGTCTATCCACTAACAGGCCAGTGAGAGAGCTGGGAGTAGACCCCCAGCTCTCCTGAGTCATACCCACTGCTCTATCCACTAGCCCATTTTAAGCACATCTAATTAGCTAAGGCATGTGTTGTGATATTGACTTAAATGGGTTCAGTTGGATATGGCGCTCGGTGCTTACTGTGATGCTAGATACCATATTGTGTATAAGTGTAAAACAAAATATAACTGTTTTGTTTGTGTGCATGTGTTCTCAGCTCACAGTATCTCTTGCCTAGTTTATCTCTCTGGGCTAGTATTTCACATGACAAAGAAATATGTTACATACATTTGGATCCACATGAAGAAACACACATGTAACCTTCAAGACCTCACACATATTAAAACTGAGAAACCATGTGATCTCATTTCCATAATCCTTGTCCTTCCTCACCCCTTCCTCACCCCATTTCTCCTACTGCCTTTAACTCTCACTCACTGAGACAAATCTAAATTTACTTTGTCAAGCCGTCTGGTGAGGGATCACATCTTTTGATGTTGTTTTGTAAAGTGCCTGACACATTTTCTGCACTGTATAAATAACAATAGAGAAAAAATAAAAAACCAGCTCTGTGATGATGGGAACTAAAGTTATGTCTACACAGCACTTTGTCGGGACGGGGGGATGCTTTCCCACCGACAAAGCTGACACCCCTCGTCATTGGAGGTAGTTTCATTTTGTTGGCAGGAGAGTTGTCTCCTGCTGCTTATCCTGCTGACAAAGTTAAAAAAACAGGAATAAATCTCCCTCTTAGCATAGGAAAAATTCACAAGCTAAAACAAAAGATACTCTAACGCATTTCCTTGCCTTTACTTACAATTTTTGTAATTTTAAATGTATCATTTCAGGTATCTTTTTAGGAGATGGTTTACCTGCTTAGTCTCTCTTTCTCTCCAGAGAGGGAACAAACAAAGAGAGCACAAACAAAACCTCCCCTGCCCCAGATTTCAAAGTATCTTCTTTCCTTATTGGTCCTTTTGGTCAGGTGCCAACCAGGTTATTTGAGCTTCTTAACCCCTTACAGGTAAAGTGATTCTGTACCTCTGGCCAGGAGGGATTTTATGTTACTGCATACATAAAGGTTGTTACCCTTCCCTTTATATTTATGACAGGCTGCAACTGTTTACTATACACATCCCACATCCCATATTTTATTAAATATGTCTGAACTCTCCAATGACCTCTATGAGTCTGATCCTACAATGCTTACTTAAGAAACACACTCAGTGAAGCACACTAATACATTCACCTAACATTGTCATTTTTTTCTTCAAAAGCATGCATAGATCCCACACATTTTTTCTCTTATACGGTTACTCGTTCCATGTATTTGATCCTAGGCATTATATACATTTGGTCTACCAAAGGAGCACTTCTTAGAAGTTAGTTTGGCACCTATCCATACCCACCTTTGATAAATAATGATATCCCCATTTGGCAATCCTTGGACTGTTGCGAGCTGGTGTCAATTATGGCTGCACCCATGCAATACCAACCTTCTCCACGGCCAGGAGAGATATATACACTTGGATTATAAAGATTTGTAATTCTAAAATGTCCTGATGTAAAAGTTGTCAGGATTTTCTAATCCCGCATTTTACAAGATGGACTAGCACTAATGTAGAAACTCCCAACCACCTTGGAGCTGATACTACATATAGGAATTTTGTGATTCCTCCTGTAACTGATTTCTGCCAGAACAGCCACAATATATTAATGCAGACTGTCCACACTAGAAAACTATTTCTAAATATCAACTACCCGATCATTGAGAAAAAAGAGAGAAAGTGATAGTGAGAGAGAGAGGCTACATTGGCATCCTTTTGTCTGTGAGAGACGATGGGAATTGCAGCCTATGATGTAGATGGTTTGCAATGTCTCATGTGACTGAATAGTTCAATCTGAGATTTGCATGATCTTTGGCAGTTATTGCAAATGTATGTATCTTGGTTGGGAGCTGCTTGCTTCCTATGGGCTCTTTTCTCCTCAAACTATAGAAGCCAGCTTCTGTCATGGGTTTTGATCATTTGTCTTTATAGTGAAGCTTGGGGTGTCCTGTTGTTCTTGTTCCCTCTGAAAGCTCCCTGTATAGCATGTCCTCAGGTACACATCCATCTTCCAATCTACTCAGATGGCCCAGGCAACGCAGTCATCTTTGCTTGAGCAGGGCTGTCACCTTTGGTGACTTTATCTTGCCATTTGGTGATAAGTATGTGGCGTAAACATTTCTCCTGAGGAGCATAAGTTGTCCAGGTTTCCCCACCATACGTGAGAGTGCTGAGGATGCAAGCTTGGTACACTAGCATTTAGGTCTTGATGGACCTAACAACTTTGAGTTGTTCCATGCTCTTTTAATTAGTCTGCTAAAGGTGGTGGCAGCCTTTCCAATGTGAACATTTAGTTCTTCATCCAGTGAGAGGTTGGTGGTCACTGTAGAACCTAAATAGCAGAACTGTTGGACTACTTCTAGATGGTTTGCATTTAAAGTAATTGAAGGATCTTGTGGAACCCCCAGTCCTAATACAACCGTTTTCTTGATACTGATGGTGAGAGCAAATGCCTGACAGGCACTTGAAAGGTGGGACATGAGTTCTTGTAGTAGATCTTCATTGTGGGCTATGAGGGCAGCATCATCAGTGAATAGAAGTTCCCTGAGTAGCACCTTTTTGACTTTGGTCTTTGACTTAGGTCAGGACAGGTTGAAGAGTTTCCATCTGATCTTGTGTGGAAATAAACTCCATCTTTCATGTCCTAAAATGCACAGTTCAAGAGTACCGAGAAGAAGATTCCAAAGAGTGTACAGGCAAGAACACATCCTTGCTTCACTCTGCTTTTCATCTCAAAGCTGTCTGAAGTGGACCTGTCAAACTGGACAGTTGATCTCATGTTGTTGTGGAATGAACTGTCCAGTTTTAACAGGGTTGGTAGGCACCCTATCTTTTCTAGCATTGCAAATAGACCTGCTCTGCTGACTGTGTCGAATGGTTTGGTTAGGTCCACAAAGGTGATGTACAATGGTCAGTTTTGCTCTCTGCACTTTTCTTAGAGTTGACGCAGAGAAAATATCATGTCTATAGTCAATCTTCCAGCCCTGAACCGCACTGTGATTCAGGGTAGACACGATTCGCCAGCTGTTGTAGGCACAGTAAGATGACTTTTGCAAAAGCTTTTCCTGCTAGACTTAGTAACGAGATACCCCTGTCTTGTAATTGCCCTTTTCGCCTTTATTTTTATACAAAGTGATGATATTTGTATCGTGCATCTCTTGTGATACCTCACCCTCTTTCCAGCATTTAAGTAGCAGCTGATGAAGATATGGTAAAAGGCTGTCTTTCCCGTACTTGATGATTTCTGCTGGGATGCCATCTTTTCCAGGAGCCTTGCCACTTGATAGCAAATCAATAGCCTTGCTTAGCTCTTTTACAGTGGGCTCCACATCTGGCTCTGGCATGACGTGTAGAGTAGGTATTTGGTCCAGTGATTTGCTGGTGATGTTTCTTGTGCGTATAGCTCTGAATAGTGTTCAGCCTATCAAGACAACTGCTTGCTTTTATCCGTAATGATTTCACTGCTGTGTGATTTGAGAGGGGAAACTTTGTTGAGAGTGGGACCTAGAGCTTTCTTCAGGCCGTCATACATGACTTTGAGGTTTCCTGTGTCTGAGGCTGTCTGTATCTCTTCACAGAGCTTGATCCAGTAATGATTTGCACAATGTCTACTTCCTCGCTGTACCTTGGATTTTGCACATTGAAGTCTCACTTTGGTGCTCCCTTGTTGTGTTCCTGATAGGCTGTGTTCTTAATGTTGATGAGAGGTAATAGTTCCGCTTCATTTTCTTCAAACCAGTCCTTTTCTGATGGTCTCTTTCCCCCAAATGGGGACTGGGACCGATATTGCAACCATATGTGGTATCTTTGGGGACTACTGCATTAATGTATCATTGTGGGCTAGGGATTATATTCTGCTTCATGGGGAAAGATTATTGCAGCCCCTCCAGGAATGAAAAATAGTCCCTGTAAACAGCTCCAGAGAAGTGTCCCGCCCCGGGGTGGCTTGCCTATAATGGTTCAGGGTTTCAGCAAATGCAGACAAAAAAAGAAAGAATTGGGGTATAAAAGGCCATCTTGAAGTGACACAGGGGCCTTCCTTTTGATTCAGCAAATGGACATGTCCAACAAGGGACCCAGTCCTGCTGAAAGGTTGGGAAAGACTTTGATCTACCAGACCCCCCCATGGGGAAGATGGGTGACTGTTGGTATGTTCAGTATGCATGTATACGTTTTTATTATTTTATGTGTTCTCTGTCTGCTTTTGTCCCTAAATAAATGTGCTGTGCTTTAAGAGAACTCTTTGGTTACTGGTAATTGACACTGATCATAGCCCTTGGGGAGGAAAGTAAAGTGCAGGGGCTGGACTTTAGTCAGACCTGCTGTGATAAACACAGTGAAGTGAAAGGGGGTTGCAAGCCTAAATCCCTGGTGAAGAGGGAGAGAAATGTGGGTCCCTGCCCAGAGAGAGGTGAAGAGACCTAAGAGGGGATTCCTTGAGTAAGTAAGGAGAGGGTCAAAGGTGCAGGTACCCTGAAACCAGCAGTAACTATCCAGAGACAAGGTAGATAAGATAATATCATTTATTAGACCAACCCACCTTGTTTCGCTAATATCCTGGGACCTAGGCAGATACAACAACACTGCATAAGAAGCATCTTAAACAGTCACCAGTGCAGTCCCAGCATGGGTATAATTGTTCTTCATTGGTAATCTAAACTCAGTTCAGCTTCTGTAATATTCAGACAACATTTTTTGCAGAAAGACCATGATATCCAACAGAAACTATCCCCACTAATGAGGGGAGGTGATTAGCAGCTCCAACTTACAATCTGCACAAATATGAAATCTATTTCTAACACAACAGTAAAGAATTTATATCTGACATCAAGCCTTCATGTACCTTGTATTTCCTCTCCACAGCTTCCAGTCTTCACTCTAGGATATCTGCTCCCACATCAAAGATTAATCACTGCAGATGACATATGCTGCATGCTTTAACTTCTCAACTGATAATAATGTAGATTTTACTTGATCAGTCTTAGTGTTTGCTATAGTGGTGCCCATGCTTTGAAATATCTAAGGTCTCATTCACAACTGGCCCCTGAATGCCATAACTAGATTGCAATCATATACATTTGTGTAATTTTAAAAATAAATGCACACAGCCATACTCATATTAGTATCGCTCATAATGCATGACTAAAAATAGTTTCTTCTTTGAATTCAACAGCAACCAAGTCCTGCTGTTGATCCATTTTGATTTCACCCTGCAGTTACAGGGAGAGGACAGTCACGGGTGCACTTAAGACCCGAGGGATTCACACTGGGCCCTCAGACACCAAAGTGGGCACCTCTGGTTTCCAGTTTCCAAAGGCTGCCTCATTAAACTGACATGCTTCAGTGCTGAGAGCACCAGGAAAGGAGTGCATGCTGCAAAAAGGAGATCAAGCTTGAGGACAAAACTATTTTGATTTCCTCTGACTGGCATCTAATTTCCCAAGCTAAATAAAGGTACATCCCCCGGCCCTCAGATCCTCAAAGGAAGATCTAGAATGGAATGGAACAATGGAAATACTGTAGTTAAGACTGATAAGGCATTTCCACCTTAAATTCCTATTTCAGTCAAAAAATTAATTTGTATTGTTTAGTTTCAGCCTAGAACAATTGTTACTTAATTTCAGGAAAATCTGTTTGGTATAATGCAGTGTGCGGGGGGAAAGTATTGTTCAGATACTGAGAATTTTTCAGATTTTTCGTACTTGGATACCTCTTAAATAGCTTATTTTTTCAATCTCAGCATATGATGTAAACACACACACACACTACAATCCTGTTTATCTGAATGGCCTAGGGGACATCCAAAACTTAACTGGGCATTTGGGTAAACTGAAATGCTATTAACTAACGTAGGACTACATGAGGGGGACACCATGGATTTGGATAAGTAGGATTTTTGGATAAAGGGAATTCAGATAACCGGAATTATACTGTATGTATATTCTTAATAAGGAGTAATGGCTTTGCCTTGCTTGAAGAAATCTGGTTCTGAAATAAGAAACTGAAAGTTGGAAGATAGTCAGCTGGGCATGCATGCTATGTTATTTATGTCTCCTAACCTCAGTGAGATGTTGCAGGATTCAATGCTCCTAATGGTGGCAGCTGTGAACAGCTGAAATACAGAAAAAGTGTTTTATTCCCAAACTCAAACATAAAAGAGAAGTTACAGATGATGATTATTATACACTTTTACAGTGCACTATTAGGCATGGAGAACTGAGGCACAACTCAATCTCTTCCAGTTTGTTGCATCCTTTCCTTTGCCAACAAGATATCTATTTAGATAATGAGTTCTTTAGGGAAGGGGCCTGGTTTTCTTAGGCCTTGACCCTGTAAACAATTATATACATGCTTTACTTTATGCACGTGAGTACTTCCACTGGCTGCGGTGAAATTACATGCATGCTTAAAGTTAACTATACACATAAGTGTTTGTAGGATGGAACCTTCCTGTTTGTAAAGCACCTAGCATCATTTTGGCACTATTAAATACAAAACAGTGGATGCTGGTTCTCAGCAACCCCAATATTAACAACTTTCAGTTAATAGCAAAATTTTGCTGGGAACCAATCCTGTCCCATTGACTATGATGTTTATGGAATTCGGCTATATACCACTTATTCAGAACTTTTTTTGAAAGAAAGACCCCGCTGCAGGCAGGACGAGCTGGGACATGCCTTCTCCGATTGCTGCCCCACAAACTGACCTACAGACAGGGACCCACTGCCAGCAAGGGAGTGGGGCGCTCACATACCCTCCAATGGGAGAGGCTCTGCTGGAGGGGAGTGTGACCCAAGTACCTCTTGACGCCAAATGCTAAGTGCAGTATGTTAAGCAGAGTGGGTCCGGAGGTGAATTTTGCAAGCTGGTGGGTACTGTTACTTTGGGAATAGCAGATCGAAGAGTTCTGTGGGCAGCCAGTGGCACAGGGGCTGAGCACTCCTGAGGGACACTCGGAGGACTCAGGGGTTGGTATGTGTCTATTGCTACCTACACAGAGAGATTGAGGCCCGGGAAGGCCGGGAAGGCAGTGCTTTTGTTGCCAGAGGACTCAGAGAGCTGACACAGCAGGCAGAGGCAAAACTTCCTCATGCTAAGGGCAAGCGGTAGCGAGGTGCCTCACAACCCTGGGTATCCCTGGGGAGCGTCAGAGGGAGGTTGAGGGGGGAGGCTGTGGGCTGGGCAGCAGCAGGGAGTGGGGCTGCAGCCCAGATGCTGGGGCTTTCCATGGAGAGCAGGAGCATGCAGGCTGCACAGTACCTTTCCCTGCACTTTATGGCTGTGCCCTGCCCTGGCATGAGAGGCCCGGGCTAGACATACTCCAGCGCTTCCATCTCTGGCTGCAGCTCCACCAACCTGCCTTTACCTTATTGGCAACCTTTGGATAATAGGGAACCCAGACATTGCTAATAAATGAAATGTGATGATGGGATCTGCCTCCTTAGGGGTAGGGGTGTGTAGGGGTCAGCCCAGCCATGTCACATGGCATGACCTTTTAAGACATGGAAAGGTCTGCCCTACAGAAAGACCCCAAGGAGATTTGGTGGAGAAGATATGGGTAGAGAGCGATAAATGGTGTTTGGGAGAAACTCTTGGCACTGGTTCTGAAGGGCCCGGGATCAGGAGCCTTGCAGAGTGGGCAAGGTAAGGCTCCCCTCTCACCCAAGAAATTGAGGTTGAGCTCTGGGGGAGAGGGGCCAGCATATATGCTGCCTCCTTCTCAAAGCAGGAAAGACAGCAGGAAGTGGAAGGACTGAATGGGAAAAGGGCTAGCTGGAGGAGAATCTGCCACCACTGAGAAACAGCCTAGCTTCACCCTCTTTGGAACCCCCGCCCCCTTAGGTAGTTGAAGGCTGCTATCAAATCCCCCCTCACTCTTCTCTTCTGCAGACTAAATAAACCCAGTTCCCTCAGCCTCTACTCGTAAGTCATGTGCCCCAGCCCCCTAATCATTTTCATTGCCCTCCACTGGACTCTCTCCAATTTGTCCACATCCTTTCTGTAGTGGGAGGCCCAAAACTGGGCACAATACTCCAGATGTGGCCTCACCAGTGCCGAATAGAGGGGAATAATCATTTCCCTTGATCTGCAGGCAATGGTCCTACTAATGCAGCCCACTATACCATTTGCCCTCTTGGCAACAAGGGCACACTGTTGACTCATATCCAGCTTCTCATCCACTGTAACCCCTAGGTCCTTTTCTGCAGAACTGCTTCCTAGCCACTCGGTTCCTAGTCTGTAGGAGTGCATGGGATTCTTCCGTCCTAAGTGCAGGACTCGGCATTTGTCCTTGTTGAACCTCACCGGATTTCTTTTAGCCCAATCCGCCAATTTGTCTAGGTCACTCTGGATCCTATCCCTACCCTCCAGTGTATCTACCTCTCCCCACAGCTTAATGTCATCTGCGAACTTGCTGAGGGTGCAATCTATCCAATCATCCAGATCATTAATGAAGATGTTTAACAAAACCTGGCCCCAGGACAGAGCCCTGGAGCACACTGCTTGATACCGGCTGCCAACTAGACATCAAACCACTGCTCACTACCCATTGAACTCGACGATGTAGCCAGCTTTCTATCCACCTTATAGTCCATTCAACCAATTCATACTTTTTTAACTTGCTGGCAACAATACTGCGGGAGACTGTATCAAAAGCTTTGCTAAAGTCAAGATATATCATGTCCACTGCTTTCCCCATATCCACAGAGCCAGTTATCTCATCATAAAAGGCAATCAAGTTGGTCAGGCATGACTTGCCCTTGGTGAATCCATGTTTACTGTTCCTGATCAACTTCCTCTACTCCAAGTGCTTCAAAATGGATTCCTTGAGGACCTGCTCCATGATTTTTCCAGGGAGTGAGGTGAGACTGACCGGTCTGTAGTTTCCCGGATGGGCACTATATTTGCCTTTTCCCAATCATCCAGGACCTCCCCCGATCACCACGAGTTTTCAAAAATAATGGCCAATGGCTCTGCAATCATATCAGCCAACGCCCTCAGCACCCTCGGATGCATTAGATCTGGACCCATGGACTTGTGCATGTCCAGCTTTTCTAAATAGTCCTTAAGTAGTTCTTTCACTACTGAGGGCTGTTCACCTCTTCCCCATACTGTGCTGTCCAGTGCAGCAGTCTGGGAGATGACCCTGTCTGTGAAGACTGAGGCAAAAAAAGCACTAAGTACTTCAGCTTCTTCCATACCATCTGTCACTAGGTTGCCTCCCCGATTCAGTAAGGGTCCCACACTTTCCCTGACCTTCTTGTTGCTAACATACCTGTAGAAACCCTTCTTGTTACCCTTCACATCCCTGGCTAGCTGCAACTCCAATTGTACTTTGGACTTCCTGATTACACCCCTGCATGCTCGAGCAATATTTTTATACTCTTCCCTAATCATCTGTCTAAATTTCCACTTTTTTAAGCTTCCTTTTTGTATTTAAGCTCACCGAAGATTTCTCTGTTAAGACAAGCTGGTCGCCTGCCATATTTGCTATGCTTTTTGCACCTCGGAATGGTTTGTTCCTGAGCCCTCAATAAGGCTTCTTTAAAATACAACCAGCTCTCTTGGATTCCTTCCCCCCTCATATTAGCCTCCCTGGGGATCATGCCCATCAGTTCCCTGAGGGAATCAAAGTCTGCTTCTCTGAAGTCCAGGGTCTGTATTCTGCTGCTCTCCTTTCTTCCTTGTGTCAGGATCCTGAACTCAACTATCTCATGGTCACTGCCTCATAGAATATCAGGGTTGGAAGGGACCTTAGGAGGTCATCTAGTCCAACCCCCTGCTCAAAGCAGGACCAATCCCCAGACAGATTTTTTGCACCACATCCCTAAATAGCCCCTCAGGGATTGAACTCACAACCCTGGGTTTAGCAGGCTAATGCTCAAACCACTGAGCTATCCCTCCTATCTCACTGAGCTATGCCTCCCAGGTTCCCATCCACTTTTGCTTCCCCTACTAATTCTTCCTGGTTTGTAAGCAGCAGGTCAAGAAGAGCTCTGCCCCTAGTTGGTTCTTCCAACACTTGCACCAGGAAATTGTCCCCTACACTTTCCAAAAACTTCCTGGATTGTCTGTGCATCTCTGTATTGCTCTCCCAGCAGATATCAGGGTGATTGAAGCCTCCCATGAGAATCAGGGCCTGTGATCTAGTAACTTCTGTTAGTTGCTGGAAGTTAAAGCTTTAAGGCTTATGAGTTTAATTTAAATGAGCTAGTGTTTGAAATAGATAACACTTTCATTTTGATAAATTAATGGTGTGGCAAAAAAACTCTAAAAGATGCTTCTACCTATAAAAAAAAATGGTGCTCTCTAGAATTCTAATACTTCACCATATAATTACATTACTTAATCTGATTTATTTTACTGCATGAAACATAGTATAAATGTTTCCTCGACACATTAACATAAATATAATTTTAGATTTTATACAAATGTTAGTGCAAAAAACTCAAGTAACTCTGGAATCATATTTATTTATTGGACATTTTGGATAATGACTACCATCATATTCATACAGGCCCAAACCAAACCATGGAACCCAATACCACTGAAATTTCCAGCCACATTTGAATTTTTGGCTGAGATCCATCTATGCATGTATGCACAAATCCGTAAAACAGTATTTGTGTGTCATGTTTAGGAGTGCAGAACTTTCACTGATGACATGCAATATGTGTATTTACAGGTTTCCTGACATGGCAGCCTGTGAGGGGATGTAATGTATTTGAACGTATTTTTAGAACTAACAGAAACATATCTTGTACCATTATGAATAACATGAAATCAATAAGTAACACTAGAAATAAAGAAAAAAAAAGAGATAGAGCTTAATAGCGTTGGGAATATTGTAACACCAAAAAAGACCCAAATATCTGACTCTAGTTACTAATGTGAAGGATAAAATAATTAATTAAATACATTGTTATGAACTAGTATGCCCCCTGTACAATGATAATATAAAAACTGGAGTGTTTCAGGGCTTTCAAAAAGTATTCATGCTATCTGTCCCCATTTTAGAAGATTAGTCTCTATTTTGAGCTGTATAGTTGTCATTTTGCCTCTTCTCCCTCTTAAAACCTTTCTGTGTCCAGTTTATTTCAAATGAGTTGAAAGATGTATCACCACCTCTCTCTTCCCAAATGTCCACATTTATAGATTTCTATTGTTGGCTAGTAGGGAAGAGTTATTGGTGTATTTTAGTGTTGCTCACAATAATATATTTTTGCAGTAAAATACATGAGTGGCTATTCTAATAATAACCATAGGCTTTTGCTGTGTCATCAGAATGGTAGTGTACGTTGAGAAGAGATGAGAACTATCTGAGGCAAGGAGAATGTATATCCTCATTGCTGGTGGAAGGCAAGGAATCAGCTTCAAATTTAGAGATGGGTGAATGAAGGAGTATTCAGTTCTGGACTGGGCGTAGGCTAGGATTCAAATCAGAGACCAAATCTGGGCTAGAGGCCAGTTCTGATTTGACAGAGCTGAAATCTCCCATGCTTGTTTCACAAGACTTTAGCCCAATGAAGTAGAAATCCCACAAGATACTCTAAGTCTCAAAGCTGGTCTGCCACTTCTTCAGGGACAGCCCCTGGTGGGTTGGGCCGGTTTGTTTACCTGCCTCGTCCGCAGGTTCGGGCAATAGCGGCTCCCACTGGCCGTCATTTGCCGCTCCAGGCCAACGAGGGCTGCGGGAAGGGCGGCCAGCACATCCCTCAGCCCACGCCACTTCCCGCAGTCCCTATTGGCCTGGAGCTGTGAACCACAGCCAGTGGGAGACACGATCAGATGAACCTGCGGACGCAGCAGGTAAACAAACCACCCCGGCCTGCCAGGGGCTTTCCTTGAACAAGCAGTGGACCAGCTTTGAGAACAATTGCTCTAAGTGATCATAGGCTGGGGGAGGCTGTGCCTCCCCAAACAGCCAGGCGTGATCCCGCCCACGCTCTGCCCCCAGGTCCCCTCCTGCTTCCTGTTCTGTGGTTCCCCCTGAGCAGTGGCCTGGGCTCAGGCTGGGGACCCGCTGTCCACTCTCCCAGCACTCTGGGGCTGGGCAGGCTGGGACTGTGCTGCTCGCCCTGCTGGCACACCTGCCCTCCCGGTGCTTGGGATACTAGCCTCGGTTGGGGGCTGGCACCCACGGTGGTGGTAGGGCTTTGGGCTCCAGTGGGGGTGGTTACGGAAGGGGGGGGGTTCTCAGGCAGAAAGGGCGGTGTTGGGGGCTAGCCTCCCCCAGCCGGCGGTTCACGCGCTGCCCATGATATATAGGAACCTGCCTACTATTCCCAGCCAATCTGAAGTTTAGTAGATGATGTAAGGCAGCGGAGCTGACCACCTCTTCTCCTGAAGGTGTTAGTGGGGGCTCCCTCAAAAGATATGAAAGGCAAACAGCAGAATGCCTGTTGTCCAGAGGGAGGGAAGATCACATTCTTCTCAGTGGCTTCTGATTTTTGTCCAGAAACTGTTTAAAAAAAATCAATAATACCTTCTGTATCAACACAAGGAGAGGTACAGCTCCTGTGCCAAAGAATTTACAGCCTATGGCTTCACAGAGATCTGGCTGGGCACCCAGAGTTCCATTAACTTCAGTGAGGGTTTTACCTGCATGGAGCTCATTACAGGATCAGGGCCTAAAACAGAGGTGCTATATAAATTCAAAATCCTTTCGCATATGACAAGACATTCTTTAGTTATAAAATAATCAACAAACCAGACATCAGCATGCTAAAATAAAATAAAAGTACAGCTTCTGACTAAGAACCCCTGCAAGGTCTGTGTCGTAAGACACACTTTTCATTTTACTGTGCTTCATTTACTCCAGGGTTTGCCATGAGATTTCGAGAATAAGAAGAAAATAGTCTCCCTACATTGGGGCGGGCAAACTTTTTGGCCTGAGGGCTGAATTCGGTTTCCAAAATTGTATGGAGGGACAGTTAGGGGAGGCTGTGCCTCCCCAAAGAGCCAGGCGTGGCCCGGCCCCTGCCCCCTATCTGACCCCATCACACTTTTCGCCCCCTGACGAGCCCCATCCCTCGGGACTCCTGTCCCATCCCCCCTCCCACTCCCTGTCCCATCCAACCCCCCTGTCCCCTGACAGCCCTCAGACCTCCTGCTGCCTCATCCAAACCCCCCTCCTTCCTAACTGCCCCCCCAGGACCCCTGCCCCATCCAACCACCCCTTCTCCCTGTTCCCTGACCGCCCCCAGAACCTCTGCCCCTGACTGCCCCCCGCCACCCCATCCAACCCCCTCTCTCCTTCCTGACTGCCCCTCTGTGACCCCTGCTCCCATTCAACCCCCATTCCCCGCCCTCTGACTGCCCTGACCCCCATCGACACCCCTGCCCCAACCACCACCCCGAACTCCCCTGCCCTCTATCCAACCCCTCTATCCCGCCCCTTACCGTGCTGCCTGGAGCACCAGTGGCTGGCAGCGCTACAGTCGTGCCGCCTAGAGCACCAGGACAGGCAGCTGCGCCGCCTGGCTGGAGCCAGTCACACCACTGCGCAGCACAGAGCACTGGGTCAGGCCAGGCTCTGCAGCTGTGCTGCCCCAGGAGCTCGCAGCCCTGGCGCCCAGAGCATTGCGCTGGCAGCAGGGCAAGCTGAGGTTGTGGGAGAGGGGGAACAGCGGAGGAGGGGCTAAGGGCTAGCCTCCTGGGCCAGGAACTCAGGGGCTAGGCAGTAGGGTCCTGTGGGCCGGATGTGGCCCGTGGGCCGTAGTTTGCCCACCTCTGCCCTACATTAATGCAGGATCTACTAGTTTTATTATTTTCAATATTAATAATAAGAGGAGATGTAAAACTAGCATGCCGCTTGGATTATTATACTGTGCCTTCCACCCAGACCATAGTATTCCATTGCTCACTCACAGCAATCCAATGACATGAAATAACCTCCTATTACTAAGAGCGTACGTGACTTAATAGTTGCAGAAATTATTTACAAAATAAAAACAAACAGATCACTCTCCCTTCTCTTTGGGGAAATGCTTCTAGCACAGTCTGTATGCAATGCATCCATAAATTACATACCTTAAAGTATGAACAAAATCATAAAACTAAAAATATGGCCTCAAATGTGAATAAAAACCCAGAGAAGATAAATCTCCTCTCCAGCCCTCTCTCTGACCCCAGTGCAAAAGCTCCCTTACCGCGTGTGAGAGCAGAGAAATGCAATTTCAGCTTTTTATTCCAGAGCAATATATCTACCACTGCCAGCTCCATGCAGAAAACATGAACTTCATCCTAAAAGGCTTTCAGTGTTTAAAATCACTTGGGAAGAATTGTCAAAAACACAGTGAACCAAATTCTAATTGCACTGACTCACCCTGGCTTTGACAAACAAAACAATTTGGTTTGAATTTCATAACCGTTCTCATCAAAATCCTTGGGAAAAGCGAGTGCATGTACTTAATGCTTCTTTTTGAATCTCAAAGACAGAGTCAGAGTTTGGTGGTGAGCCTGGAATGAATTAAAGAATTCTTTCAGTCAGATGTGAATCTATATATAGCAACCATCTCTTTTCAAAAGCAAAAGCTGAATTATAATTTTAGGAAATGGCATACGAGGCGTGATGGGCAAACCTCAAAAGGTTCAGAAATTCAGTCTAGATAAAGATCCACATTTCAAATGCTTGGCTGTAGCTTATCCAAACTAACAGGGGTGCCCTCCTGCAACCTTCCTTCTCAGCCCTTACCTTTGATCTGGGAAGGAATCCCTTTCCCATCTGACTGCAATAGCACTTCAGGAAGGCAGCTTGCCAGCTATCCTAAGCAGAGAATTTATTTAGGGGGTAGGCTCTGCAACCTTTGCTGATAGCTTTATTCCTTTTGACACAGGGCAGGTTCTCTTACCCTCGCTGTCCTCTTAGAGGAGTGGTTCTGTACTTCATCTTCCCATATGACCTCTTCTCAGAAAAGAAGGAAAAGTTGGCACTCCCTCCATACTAGTGAGAGCATTTGTGTACATCTTTCCCACCAGCAGCATTTTTTCCTTAGGTGGGAGGCTCCACAGCCTTCCCCTTAGTTTCAGCAAGTGGAAGGACTGGATTTGATTCTGCTCATTTTTAATTTTGTATTTCTGCATAGAAATGCCCTAAAATGTACAATGTGCCATTTGGTGCATTGCTGTAAGGGCCAGATCCTCAACTACCAGAGCTCAATTTGAGTCAGTGGAGCCACATTACACCAGCTGAGGATCTAGCCCAGAGCAATCAATAGAACAGATAATGGTTTAAAGTTATACTGTGTGTCTGTCTGGTGGTGGTGGTGCTGGGGGAACAGTGTTTGATGAGGAGTCTTGTCTTAACCAGGCCAAGCCATCTGAAGTAGATAGCTAACTTTGGTCTTTCTGGGCAGGGAAGAGATAAGAATCAAGGTTTATTTTCAATTGTTTAAAGAAATGCTAAATCAATTTTCTCATCAGAGGAATCACTTTAGAGCAATTCACCAAGTCAAGATAATGAATGAGCCTTTCTTTCATGGCATTCCTAGAGGAGGCATTATCCCAAATGATGTGGTTACTGAATATGAACATTTATAAAGGGACAATCATTATGTGAATTATGCATTTTACATAATTTATTTTGACTTACAGTATATAGCACCACGTTTATCTTTTCACATTCAGTGATAAAAAAGGCATCAATTATAACCCTCCTATCACAGAACAAATGTCTGGTCCTGAAATTGCCATGCTCATTCAAATATATACTGTAATTATACATTGAAGGATATAGGGCAATCTTAACTTGGTGTAATAAAGAAACACTCAAAAATACTTGCTTAAATGAAGCTTCTAAAGCATCAAAGGTGCAACACAAAACATAGCATGTAAGCAGATCTCCTCTGCCTTCTAGGGCTCGATGGCTGTTGTCTGAAACACCACTATTGCTAAGTATGTAAATCCACTCAGAACTGTGGGGATCAATACTCTTGCTGCAATGTTTTAAAATGAATAAGTGAAAAATTGCTTTCACATTCCTGCAGACACAATTCATTTTTTGTAGAGGCTAATCCAGTTTTCATAGCTGAATACCTGTACATTAGCTGTGAAGCATAGAATGCATCAAAAGAATAAGAACCATACAAATTGTAACAAACAGAACTGCAGTTTTAAAGAATTAATACCGTGTAATAGGAGTCCAGAAGTATAATAGGTAAAGCAATTTAGAGCCATTTCTACAGGTTATTACTAGAGCAATGTGTTATTTAAGAATTAAAACATAGAAGGCCAGGGGTCTGTGTCAGCATGACTGATGTGACAGACATTGGCCAATTGCTGTGACTTGGTCTGAAAATTATTGCACAAGTTTCTGCAAATTAAAGTTCAAACGCTGAGTTATTACAAATATAATTTGTCTGCATTGTGTGAAGGGAACTAATGTATTAGTTTGTTACTCGCATTCAAGTTCTGGATCCTGGTTCGGGATCTTTCTTTCTTTCTTTCTTTTCCATTTTTAGTATTGCCCTTTTAGTTTGTTTTGAGTATCCCTTAAATGACTCTGAATTAGAGGAAACAAAACAAAATTTGATAATAATTCATAGATAATGGGTCTGATCATCCCTTTGTGATTTGCACACGGGAATCATTCCACTGACTTCAATGGGCTTGGATCAGGCCCGGGACGGGAACATTCCGGGTATGTCTATGCTGCAGCCAAGGGTGTAATTTCCAGCTCTGGCAGATGTACCCACACTAAAAAGAGCAGAGTAGCTGTGGCTACACAGACTAGCCACTCAAATACAATCTCACCCATCCCTCTGGTTATGTATTTGGGTGACTAGCCTGAGCCACTGCCCATGCTGCCATGGCCCTACTGCTATTTTTAGCTTGGGAAACACTGACACACCTATGTAAATCACACCCCCCAGCTGGAGTGTAGACACACCCTCAGAGTGTGGGCTTGTGGGGGGAATGAGAGGTGTCAGTTGTCTCAAGCACACTTTCCACACTAGAGCATAGCCACAGCAGATGCCCATCGTCCCCAAAGGGAAGCCACTCAGAAGTTTATGCCCCCTGAAGCTGTATTAGCTGTTGAGTGGCACCCTTTCAGTGCAATGCACCTCCCTTTAAATTGGGGCTGTTTCCCACAGCAGAAGTCTTTTCACTATGGCTCTACAGTGAACTGGGGGAGAGGTGCAAGAGGCCAGGCACACAGTGTGGATCCCTGGAGCTTGGTGGCTGATCCCCTTGCTTCTTCCAGGGTACAAATTTAGAAGAAATTCACCGAATTTTCCTTTCCCATTTGGCAATCTGGGCCAACATAAACACAATTTAATTAGAAATATGACTTAAAAATAGCTTATTTATATGGACTTCAAATGGTCAGACAGAGAGACACACAGAACAAAGTTCTATGCAGCAGGCAGAATCTTATTGTCTCCTCTTAAAATGTTCATTTTTTTTCTGCCAGTTTTTTCTCTGCATCTCCTCTCTAACTTCTCAAATTAGTTTTCTTGCAGTTAGTATCTGCGCCAATAAGATTCACCTTGTGTGCTTAACCTCCTTGATTCACATGGTGAATCAAATTACGAAGATAATCTCATTCAGGTCTCTTTTTTTTACGTTTTTTTAGCTAACTATTTAGGAGGCCTGCAGGAATATTTCCTGTTCTGGGAACTTATACAATTTGAAGCTACACGGTCTTGAACCCATGTCAAAAGGCTTCACTGTTTATCATGAATTCTCACTCCAGCTAAACTTTTGGACAATTTGGATCCTCCTTCTGAGTTGAATTACCTGGATAGTAAAAATAGGTAGTGCTAGTTTTGCATGGGTGTAATTTTTCACAAGCAATTAATTGCACTTTCTTTTACCTTATTGGGACTTGATATACTAAAAGGACCATGTTCTAATCTTAAATTTAATTTTATATAGTATTTAACCAATTGCTTCTTCCCTAATGATTTTACAATCTGAATACATTGTTCTATCTCCCAAATTCAGAATCAGATTCTCAGTACTTTCCTGTGCTAGCGATAACAATCTTATTGAGAATACTAGAAATTTATCCTGTAAATAATTAGATTTGACAGATGCTAGTGTGCCACCAGCTAATCCCCCATGAAGACTCCCATACAGAATAAACACAATATATGCATATATTTGCTTTGGGACAGTTTGTGCAAATTTACTGACCAGAAAAAGCTGAAAAACGTAAACTTATATTTAAGTTCAATGTTAATTACAACTGACCCATTTTATTTCAAAATGTGTTTGCAACTCCATCTCCTCCAATTTAAAGAAAATTGAAAACACCATTGAAATAATTATCAATTTTCTTCATTTAATTAAGGCCAGATTTTTGGTAAACAAACAAAAAATCCAATAACCATGTTGATGATGTTTTCAATTATGTTTCTGATTAATAAATCGGGAAAAAAACAGAAAAAGTCTGAATTTTTTCCCCACACACCACCAACAAATTCCAACAACGTTGATAACTTTTCACAAAGTAAAATTTTATTTTTAAAAAGGTTATTTTTGACCCCCAAAACCCCAATAACAACAACAAAAAATGTCACTTGAAAAATTTCAATCTGTCCTAGTATGGATATGCTCTGTTATTCCTGCATTAAAGGTGGGTCTTAGAGGAATTAAGGAAACTAAAAAAGGAGGGTGTAAAGAAAAGCATTAAGCTATTGCTACAGGAATGACTATGCAAATGAAATTATGGAACATTTGTATGGATGTGACTATCCTAGTGCTTGGGTTAAGCCTCTGAGCATGTCCAGTGTTAAACACTTCAAAAGAATTGAACATACTCAACATTGTCAGCATGGCTCTATTAGGAGCCATTCTATCAGGGAGTGGAAGTGGAAAATGAAGCCAGAGGCTGTCCCAGAATAGCTCACAGTGAGGGGAGCCTCATACCTGAAGATCCCCTAAATTCAGCAAGTGATGAAGGCATATAGCTTTCAAAATGCACAGTCTCCCCACCCTAATGGCTCCCAACCAGATTTGGAAATGCCAGGAAAATTCTGTAAGGAGAACCACAGCGATTTCCTCCTTTCTTGCCCCCTGGGTAATATGGATTCAAGTACAATAAAAGAGAGATGCCTCAGACTATTTACATGATATCAAAAATAGAATTTTGACATTATAATTTCTAATAGCTGTGGAGTGGCAGGAGGGGAGTAATTTATGTAACCTACGTCAGAAAGATACTGAGATACCATTGTGACAGGTGCCACATAAAATAGATAGATCTTCTAGTACACAGAGTTTCATTATAGTTATGTAAGTAGGGCTGGTACTGCTGCCTATTATTAAGGTTGCCTGACACATCCTTTATAACACCCTGCTTTCAGTTGTTTATAACTTTGCCAGACTTTAACCATTTGGACTGAAATTTTCCATGTCAGCTGTCTGCCTCAGGTTGAATGTTGTTGGAAAATTTTAGCCTAAACAATTCAGCCATTTCTGAGAATGAGTCTAGGAATAAATACATTGTTTTGTCCATGTAAAAAAAAATGAGAAGCTTTATTGCCCCCCTTGCTTTGGAGCAGGGATTTGAAATTTGGCAAGGGGGTGGCCTTTGTGTCAGGAATGTGCCTTTTGCCAGCCCTGCGAAAATCCACCCAAATGCAGCCAAGTTATAAGCCTTTGAAAAATTGCACTTCACACATGCTCGCTAGAGACTTGATAGAGTTAGTCAGCTACAAATCTTCAAAGATGCTCTCCTCACTGAGCATGCTTGAGCCTCTCGCAGCTCCTAATGTGGATAAGACAGTGCATGCCCCATCCCTAGAGAATGACTGAAAAAGCTCCAGCCAAGGACTACAGGGGTATAGAAGGAATTTTCCTGTAATTGCTGCTCATGGTGGGGTTGGGACCAGGCACCAGGAGTAAGAGCAAGGAGCCTGTCTCTCCTGTGCTCGCAATGACAACACGCCCCACCCCCACCCCCAAATCCCTTACTGGTACCCAGGCAGCACGGAGGAGGAAGCCATTTGATTCAAATGAAGAGCAGACAAAAGCTGGAAGCTGGAGCAGGGAAAGGAGGAGAATGGGACAAGGAGACTGATGAGACGGAGCCTGGAGGGGAGAAAGGAAGTGTGACTGGGAACTGGAGGTGGGGGAAGGTAGGCAGGGACAGGCAGGCAGGGAGACTGAAACTTGATGGAAAAGGAGACTGGAATTATGAACCAATGGGGCGGATATGGGGGATGAAGGGAAGGAGAGCGATATCTGACAAGGAGCTGACATTTGAGGAGAAAACTGGAACAGGCTGAGCAAAGACAAGGAGCCAGAGCGGGAATGGGCAGGGAGGAAGCGACTGAGATTGGATGAGAAGACTGGGAACCAGTAGAAGGGGAGAGAGAAATCAGACAGAGCCAGGAGTGAGGAACTGCAACTGGCTGAGCAAGAACACTGGGTGTGCGGAACAGACTGGACAGCAACCTCAGAAGGGGTTACTAGGCCTGATTAGGCAAAAAGAATGGGACTGGGATGAGAAGTCTGAGGGAGTGGAGACCGGGACTGGGGTAGGCAAGGAGAATGGGATGTGAAAGAGGGAGGCATGGGGAAGAGACAGGATTGGGACAGGGAGAGATTTGGGCATAAAGCTCAAGCTTGGGGGAAAAGGGTAGATAAGTCTGTGCCCACTAGAGCACACACCTCTCCAAAACTTGGAATGGAACCCAAGATTCCTGAGTCTCAGCATTCCTCTGCTGTCAGGAAATATCTGAATGTGTCTCATTCCCCTCTAGTGCTCATCCACCCAGAGGAGGACAACAAACTACTGCTATCAGTTACTCCATTAGCTCAAGTGTCAGAGATCTGTACGAGGATCTATAGGTTTCAACCCAGCTCATGACCCATGTGGGTGTCAATATAATGCCACGTGATGAAATTTCTGTATTTTCAGTTTGCATTTTAAAAAGCCAGTGTAATTACATACACTGTTAGGAGAATATAATTAAGGTTAAAAGTCAAGCACTGAAAATAAAGGAAATGCCAGCATTAATGTTGCCTGTGACACCTTCATTTGGCCCCCTTGTGCATATACATTATGATACAGTTTTTAATTACATAGTCACATACTATTTTTTCCACAGGACTCCTTCCTCATTCAGAGCACTTGGTGGACCAACTCTGGGAGTGAATCAAGTAAAGGAGACTGCTATCTATACGACCAATGCTTCCTACAGAAATTGGAAGGTATGTGGTGAATGAGTGAGGGAATTGCAGGAAAAGAAAGGAGGTTCTCATGGTTAAACAGTTGAATGCTACCTTGGAGAACTGGATTCTATCCTGGCCTCTACCACAGAGTTCCTATGCAATGCTGGGCAAGTCACTTAAACCAAAATATTCACAGGTGGTCAATAGCTCTGTGTTCCTCATTTTGTGGGTGCCCAACTTGAGATCCCGGGGACTGATTTGTAGAAGTGCTGAACACTCTCAGAAGTCAAAGGGAGTTGTGCTTGAATGTATTGTCATGCTACGGTGATAGGGAGGTTCAGTGAAACTCACTGAAGCTGGTGGGCATAACCACCACCCTTCATTTAGGATAAATGTAAGAAACATCAAGTTCCTTTATGGGACCAGGTAGCTGTAGCAATAGGAGCTACCATCCAAAACACAGGCTGCACATGGCAAGGCTTGAATAGAAGCTAAATCATGTGGCCCAAGGGATTTCCCTGGGGACTGATATAGCAAACACAGGGGTTAGGGCTTTGATTGGTGGAGCTCTGTGTGTTTGTGCATGAGAGAGAACCAGCAAAAACACACAGAAGGACACAGAACAGAAGCAAAGAAGCCCAGACACACCTAGAGAAACACCAGCATAACCCCTGAAGTGCTGGCTGAAAGAGATTTGGAACTGTGAGCAAGGAAATGGTCTCCTAGTGTTTGATTTCTGTTGTGTTCAGGGAAACAAGACTTAACATTCTTTGTAAACAAACAGGGTTGCATCAAAAAATACCTGATTCCATCACCAATTTCTCCCCCTAACAAAAGCAGCCCACTTGGCCCTGAAAACTGGCTAAAATTGGGTTAAAAAAGGTAACAATACAAAGTACCGTGTCCTCGGAAAAAATCATGTCCTACGTGTTTCAAATGGGGCATCCAAAATTAGTGGATACTTTTGACCTTAATTTCTCTGTGCCTCAGCTCCCTCTATGTAAAATAGGGGTAATGATAGCCCCTCCCATCACAGGGGTTCTGTGAAGATAAATTCAGGAATGTTTATGATGCTCTCAAATACTACAGTGATGGGGGCTATAGAAAATCCCATGAGGAAATTAATAATTCTGTATTCAGAGCAGGATTTGAATGGTGTGCAGTAAATAAGGCATGGGGCTGCACACTGAACAGTGACAATACTACAAAATCTTGAATAGCTGCTCATTAATTAAACACTGTTCATCTGGTGCACTGAAAAAATATGTGATCCTGTAATTAAAGATTGTATCGTAATTAAGGCCCTATTTGAATCGCAGGATGATTGTCCAAAAATTGAGGCTGAGTTGTGGACAAGCCATGTAAAATTGTGGAAAAGTAAGAATGGACCTTTTTACTTGCAGTAATAAGGTCCTTATTACTTCTTGGTGATTTTCCGCTGCCAGCCGCCCAGGGCTCCCATAGTTCGCACTGTGCACAGCATGGCTCCTGCTGTCAAAATTGCAGTGGACGCCTAATATTGTGGGATCCACAATATAGTGAATTAAGT
The DNA here is from genome assembly GCF_016161935.1 of Mauremys reevesii. Classification (NCBI taxonomy): domain Eukaryota; kingdom Metazoa; phylum Chordata; order Testudines; family Geoemydidae; genus Mauremys; species Mauremys reevesii. The sequence goes on from NC_052623.1 coordinate 304,977,517, forward strand.
AGGGCCTTGATCATAATGTATATGCACAAGGGGGCTTTATTATGGTTGCATGGGTAATCTTATTTCTGTCTTTTCATAACTTCTGAGTGCTTGAGTTTGCAACCCCAATACTGTTCTGTTAAAATAATTACACACAAAAAACCCTATGTTAAGTTTGCTTAAATGATCAAGTGTTCATTTCTGAGGTTAGTCTTGTTTATGCAATGCTTTTCATTAGCTTATCCTCTGTATTTGGAACTCTTTGTCTAGCTATGCAAATCTTTGCAAACTGACCTTGATGAATAGTAGGAGTTTGTATAATTTAGATTAGTTCAGTAATTGTTTGGACCAGATGCCAGAAACATCCCCAGGAGTATTTAACATTCACACAGAAGACATAGTTGTTTGTTCACAATTTAAGGTCAGGACAAAGTAACTTCTTGGAGCCAAGAGAACATTCTGCTGATCTTGCCTTGGAAGTAGCTAGCTAGACATCAACAACAACTAACTGATACAGAAGGGAATGTGCTGATTCCAGAATTCCATTGGATGCTGAGTTTGGCACCTTAGAGTAACATGTATATATATTAGAACCAAAGCCAAGTGGTAATAAAAATGTTTCTATGATTTTAGACATGACAAACAATCTTCCCTTTTACTTCCCTTATTGGCTGCGTGAGAAGATTGCTGTTGTTGCTGCTGCTGCTATCTTTTGTTTTGCAACCTATTCTAAAGTAAGTTGCATTCTGTGAATTGCATCATTTGCTGCTGTTCAGGATTGTTTGCTTTGGGTGCCTAGTTCTGAAAATGGAAGTAAATTTAATTTCTAACCTTGATGTGTACTGCATATTGTAGCCAAGCAGGAGAGAATACCGGAGAGAATCTAAAAAAGAACCATCCAAGAAGGATTATAAGATTATATTCTTAAATCTATAACAAGATAGATGTAAGAAGAAATTTGCATTATTTTTTCATTTACATCTATAGTCACTAGAATAAATCATCTGGACACACATTTAATTCCTCAGACCACACCTGATGTAGGAAATAGTGTAATAAAAGAACTCTTTAAGAATTTGCATATGTGTGGTTGAACATATGCTCGGTGAACCTATAAATGTGTGAGTGCTAGGGAAACAAATATAGTTTTCTACCACCTTCCCTCCCCACCCTGCCCACAAGTCCTGTGGCCAACCAGGAGCTGCTTCAGCCCTGACATTACTTAGAGCTGGCCTCCTAGCTTACCTAAGTTGCACTGGTATGTAATGGCCTTTTGAGGCTGTTGTAATGAGAAACTGCTGGATCATAGAATGTACCAGCCACTCTGCATCCTGCCTCTGTCATGCTCTCTCTGCTGGTGGAGTGAACCAGCTATGCTACTTTTACACCAGCTAAGGATTCCCTACACTGGCTCCAATGGGAACAGAGTAAGGTCAGCATTGAGCCCTTTTGAAAATCTTACCCTAGAAATCCACATCTCTCTTGGTCAGCTGAAACCAGTTCTGCTGCTACTGCTGCCAGCTATTGGAGATTCTTGTTTAGCAGGTGTCATAGAATTGCTGCTTTCGAATCCAAGAGTTCACCAGCTCTGCCAAGGATGGAATTCTCACAGACTAAATAGGCACTTATAGGATAAAATAAATTCATTGCTTCTACCTAATGGACTACAAGAAGACTTATACAGTACTTCCAGTGGCTGCTGGAGTTACACTGAGGAAATGCCAATGAGATACTGCATAGAAACAATACAGTGCTACACCAGTAGAATCGGCGTTTTGGAGAGGGCTTTGAGATATGCCACTTCCTCAATATAAACTGTAGTCTGAATTTACTTAGCACTCTTCATATTATTTCAAAGACAGTGACAGTGTGCTATTGCTACCATAGCACACCACTCAATGTTGAACTCCTTCAGAGCTCTAGGGACACTAAAAACAATGTTGTAATTGTACTGACAGGGTAATCTATTTAGCTGAGAGAAGGTGGAGAATGGGTTAATTATTTGAGACCAGATGAGACATAAGAAGGTTCCAGACTGACTGCAGTCAGCAACAGAGGCTGTTTGGAAGATTGTGTACTTGTTATAGGCATCTTGTCTTAGCTACTTCACTGCTCCAGTGGGAAAAACAGATTCACACTGTGTCATGCAGTGCTCGTCCCCCGTCTAGCTGCTAAGTGTTATGCTGGGGAATCCATTCTCTGTAATAAGTATTACAAGACAGCCTGGCAAACACAGTTAGATACTAGGAAATACAGAAACTTTAAAATCTTTTTAGTTTCTGACCTGTGGGAGACTGGAAGTCTTGCTGAATGAAGACTCCAGCTGTCTTGTCCTTGTCCACAGAGACCTGACTCCAAATGCAACATAGTTGAGTAATTAAATACTAGTTTGAAGCAAGCAAATACTACAACTATCACTTCAAATTGCTTTGTAACACTGGGAAAAAATAATTTCTCTATCTCTGTACAGTGCGAGAATTATCTATTAATGGCCACAGTAAAGTCTAACTATAACAGATGCTAAAATACCTAATGCACTCATTATCCCAAGATATTCAGTGATTAACTATGCAGATCCCTTTTGTTATGCAAAAGAATGCAGCAGCTTTATTGTAAATTACAGGAACTCAAAGGCAATAAAAATAAGCAAGTCTTTCAGTTAATGTACTATATCAAACTTTCTAAGGAAATATAAACTGCCATTTAATAAGCTTTGCAGAAATTATGCACTCAGACTGAGAACATAATGCATATGTTATCCTGCTGTTACTAGTCTACACGATCAGCCTAATAGGGAACAAGTTGTTTCGGACCCTCTTATTTACTGTGTTCAATATTGTTGCTAAGTGTATTTGCGTGCCCAAATATTATCCCTTCAGCCAGTGAGTCCTGTAAAACCCAGCACTCTATAAAGCTCTATTACAAATATGAATAGAAACAGAATAACCTTAAGGTAATATTAAGGGTCTGACTTCATCTGACAAAGGCAAATTAGAACTTTCCTTCTGTTTTTCATCCACACAGTTGTTCTTAGCTATTTCAAGATTCTACAACTTAAAAATAGTTGAATCAATTAAAAACCCATGACACTAAGATGAGAAATTGTGTAACAAGTTTCAGTCTGGACCAGATTTTCTTGGTCAAAAGATATATTTCTGAATGTTGCTACAGATAGTCAAAATGCTCATAGCCTCTTAACTACTGTCATCTTAACATGTGCCACAGCAATAAAAAACAAAACAACAAAGCAATCATCATACATACATCACATAACAATGAAGTCTATCAGACAGTGACTATAGCAGATGGATAATCACTACAAGGGCTTTGCTTTGTATTAGAGCTGCAATTAGAGCTGTGAGAAAACAAAAAAAAAATTGCAAAGAATTTAGGCCTTTTCTTGTTCCTGGAATTTTGCTTTTCTGTGAATTTTAGCAATAATGGTGGTTTGAACAGTGCATGAATAATGCTATGTCCACTTTTGCAGAGCCACTCAATAATGTGATGCAAACACTAGGCCTGTAATAATGGCATCAGCACAACAGATACAAGGTAAAAGGGTAAGACTGTGGCCAATGGTAAGTCAACTGTGATTATTATTTCATTGTTGTTGTTGTTATTACTGTTATTATTTTATTATTATTATTATTTATTATTTACTTGAATTGTGGAATGATTGTCAAATAATTGCAGCTGAGTTGTGGACAAGACATGGAAAATTGCAGAAAAGTAATAATGGACCTCTATTAATTGCGGTAATTTGGGAAAGCCAGGGAAGACCTGTTTAAGAAAAATTTGCTGGAACAATATACACATTCAAGTATTATGTTGTGCCTCCTAATTTTTTTAAACCATTTTGCTGCAACTATATTACAGTCATTAATGCATGGGGCTGACAGCACAAGCCCCAGACACTATCAGCTCAGATAAATGGAGTTCTTCTGTACTAATGGGGAAAAACATGTGTGTTGCAAACCTCAAAATGTATGCAAAATAATGGACTGTACAAAGTAAGCTAATTAAAATCAAAACTGTGGTGGAAGCCTAATATTACGGGATCCGCAATTTCCTCACTATCACACATTAAATGGGGCCTTACTTATATATACTTTTATATTACAGTATTACATAGAGGCCCCTAATAAGATTGGGACCCTATTATACTAGATGCTGTACCTAGTAAGAGACAGTCCCTTGTTGAAGAGCTTACAGGCTAAATAGACAAGACACAAAAAGAGTGGGAGAAAGAAAGTATTATTCACCTTTAACAGATGGGGAACTGTGACATGTAGATTAAGAGCTAACTCCTCAGCTGGTGTAAATTGAAGCTCAGTGGACATATAACTCTTTATCAAACTGAGGATATGGCCTTACATACTTTCCTCAAGGTTACAGAGGCAGTCTGGTGGTGCCATGAATTGAATCTGTGTCACCTGAGACTCAATTCAGTGTTTTAACCACAAGCCCAACCATCCTCTATTAATGCAGAAGGAGAACCAGACTTCAAATTCTGCAGCTCCTGTTTTACAAAGCACCAGGCATAAAATGAGAGTTTGCTCAACAAACTAGACAATCACAAAATGAAAATGTTGCCCCCCCGCCCAGTGCCGCAACAAGGGCGAGGCGAGTGAGGCACCTGCCTCGGGCGCGCAAAGCTGAGAGGCACAGAAAAAGATGACATCAGTACGTTTGTTTGTTATCGAGTTCTAGTATTCACAGTGAGCACATGCTTATTCTATATTAGGACTTCTCAGATCCGCTTAAGACCCACCAAGCGGTGAGTGCCTTTTTTTATCATTCTTTATTTCTTATGGAGATCACAGATTGGGAATCCGTGATCTCTATAATATTTTGTTTAATGTTTAGATGAATTTAATACATTTATATATGTATTTTTAATTTTTATTCCAGTCCCTGCATTATCAATAGTATGAATTCTAAACGTCTGAGTGGGGCAGAGTACCGTAAACGACGAAAACATGCTACAGTAGAAAATGAAAAAATGTCAATGACAATGGGGAAATGGCTAGTGAAAAATGCATCAAACGATGGGAATATGCCAATAGCTGACATCTCTGATGTCATAAGTTTGGCACCGCTATCTAATAGTAACAATGAGAATTATACAACTTCAGAAATTATTGTTGCTATCGACCAGCAATTGGATCATGAGGTTACAACTTCACCTTCAGTATCGATTACTGACAATGATGAGACACTAAACACCTTCGATATCATGACTAAAGCTAATGTGAATGGTCGTGATCCGCAACATAAATCCTCTGCAAGGCAAATAATTGAAATCAATTTTAACGATCCACCATCTTGGCCCTGTATAAATGATAAAATAAGATGCCACCTTATTGAACATGGACCTGACCAGGGAAAATCTGCAGATTTCCATGAATCAACATTGGAAGATGGAAGAAAATTTTCAGGAGACTGTTTTTTTTAAAAGTTTTTAATGGTGAAACCATAGAGTGTAATTGGATTATTTACTCGTATTGTGGAATATGAAAATTCAACTAATCATTGTGAAAATTTCTGTAAATGGAAATCCTTACAAAAGAGATTACTAAGCAGAGAATGTGTCGATGATGCACTACAAAAAGCTATTGAAATTGATAAACAAAAATGGAGATAAATTCTAAAAATAATTCTTGATGCCGTGATGTTTTGCACCAAAAACAATTTACCACATAGAGGATCATGTAGCAGTATAGAAAACCCTAATTTGGGAATATTTCTTAATCTATTGGAATTTATAGATCATTATGATGTTCAACTAAAACAGAACATCGTAACTCACAAAAAAGGCTTAGTGAGTTATTTTTCACCGGTTATACAAAATGAATTTATTGGCTTACTAGCAAACCAAGCTCGTAATGAAATTATATCCAAAATATAAAAAGGTAAATATTATTCTATCCTTCTGGACTGCACATCAGACATATCTCATCGAGAGCAAATGTCCCAGATTGTGAGGTACGTGAGAGTCAATAACGGAATTGTATCTATAGAAGAAAGTTTCATAAACTTCATTGAAACCAAAGAAAAAATGGGAAGTGGATTAGCCGAAGAAATAATAAAGAAGCTCGAAAATGATGGGCTTGATCTTCAAAATGTGAGAGGCCAACGCTATGATAATGGCGCAAATATGTCAGGTGTGTACAAAGGCGTCAAAGCTGTCATTTTGCAAAAAAATAGATTAGCAAATTTTGTACCATGTTCAGCCCACTGTCTAAATTTAGTTGGAGTACGTGCGGCTTCCATAAATTCTACTATGGTTTCATTCTTTGCCACTGTACAAAAGTTATACACATTTTTTTCTCATTCAACCAGTCGCTGGGATATTTTAATGAGTATGTTAAAAGTATCACTAAAAGGTCATGCTGATACTAGATGGTCATCAAGAGCTAATGCAATTGAAGCCTTAAATTTGCAGATTATAGAAGTGAGCAAGACTCTAAAAAATGTCGCTGTTGCATTGAAATGTCCAGAAGCCATATCAACAGCTAATAGCCTTCTTAAAAAAATTATCATTTTTTTGCACGTTATCCATATGGCGCAATATACTATTGACAAAGTGAATAAAGCCCTACAAGCAAAAGGCATCACTGTTTCTCAGGCTTGTAAAATGAGCAACGACTACAAAATATTTTACAAGAGATGCATGAAAGCGATAACGATATGGTCAATATTTTTACAGATTGTAAAAAAAAGGCTGAAAATATAGAAATACCAGCAGAATTTATTGAATCCAGAAAGCAAAACGTAAAAAGGCAGCAACTTAATGAGTGTGCAGACATATCTTCTAATTTATCAGCTGAGCAATCTTTCAAAGTACAAATAAAAAACATATTTGACACCATAATAGTTGAGTTAAATTGGAGATATGAAACTTTAAATGAGATATCGTCTGATTTCGACTTTCTTTCGGTGATTCGCTTGCTAAAATGGACATTACTACTCTTCAAAAAGCAGCAGTGGATTTAAGTCTCAAATATGACGGCGATTTGAATGCCTCAGAAATTTCGTCAGAGATTCAGAGTTTTAAACATCAGGCGTTAGTGTTGTTTCCAAACGTTTCATGCACAACTAGTTTGGACCTTCTCCAGTTAATTCATGAATATAATTCGGCCGAATCTTATCCAAATTTAGAAATTGCATTAAGAATATTTCTCTGCTTGACAGTAACCGTGGCTTCTTGTGAAAGAAGCTTCAGTAAGCTCAAAATAATTAAAAACTACCTTCAGGCAACCATGGGTCAGGAGAGATTAACAAATATGTCCATCTTGTCAATAGAACATGAAGTAGCGAATAATATTAATTTTGATGCAATTATCGATTAATTTGCCTCATTAAAAGCACAAAAAGTACAATTTTGAAAAATAATCATTAATCGTATCTGATATGGTTCTACAGCTAAAGTTTATTTGCAATTATTTAAATAGTATGTTGCATGCACTATGATGCACACCTTATATGTATTAGTTGATTTTGTATGCAGAACTTATGATTAAAATAAATAAACGTTCTATTATCATTATTATTCTTGTTATTTACGTATTTTTCTTTTTTTTACAAAGTAACTACTATGAAATGATATCGAGGGGAGGAGGGCGCAATTTTATATTCTTGCCTCGGGTGCAAAAATAGCTAGTTACGGCTCTGCCCCCACCCAAATCACAGAGTACTCATTAAAAAGGCAGAAGAAATAAAGTGTGATGTGGGAGAAAATATACACCCTTTTTTCCCAGAGAATGATTGGTTTCTTATCACTCTTTTATCCCAAAAAACTGCAAGCATTGAGAAAACAAAGAGTAGTTTAGGTGATAAAATCTGCTTTATTGGGCGACAAACAAGGTCCTACAATCATATTCAAAAGGTGCCCTGGAATTTTCTACAGGCATCTAAGTGATGGAAAATATTCCACACTCAACTTTGATAAAATATTTCCTGGTATGGAAAATTCCACACAAATATGCTAGGGTTTCTCCCCACCCTCATAGAGAGACCAAGAGTCCACCAGGGTCATTTTTTGTGTTTTGGATTTTGCTATGAATAGGGCTCTACCAAATTCACGATCCATTTTGATCAATTTCATGATCATCGGATTTTAAAAATCATAAATTTCATGGTTTCAGATATTTCAATCTGAAATTTCATGGTATTGTAACCATGGGGGTCCCGATCCAAAACAGGGTCACGGGCGGGGGGTCGCAAGGCTCTTATTTCTGTGCTGCTGCCTTCAGAGCTGGGCAGCTGGAAGGCAGCTGCTGGCTGGATGCCCAGCTCTGAGAGAACTGTCACCACCAGCAGTAGCATAGAAGTAAGGGTGGCAATACCATGCCACCCTCACTTCTGCGCTGATGCTGGTGGCAACACTGCCTTCAGAGCTGGACTCTCAACCAGCAGCTGTGGAGCTTTTTGCAGCCAAGGAAGATTCCCGGAGATGGGTCTGACCCAGCCTCGGGAGCAGCTCATGCAGAGGAAGAGGAAGTCTTGTTCCTGTCCAGTCCATCTGGGACTAGCAGCTGGAGCCCAGTGCACAGTAGGAGCCCCCGGCTGGGGTGCCCTCAGTTCCGCCCCTCTTCAGCTTCAGATCCAGTGCTTGGTAGTTAAAGGGGCTTTGGGCTGGCTGTGTGTGGAGGAGTTGACCACAGCACCCCCTGACCATGGGGCCCTGGGCGGTTGCCAACCTGTAAGGCCAGCCCTTCCCCCCCACCAAAAAAATTGACGATCCCCCACATACCATGCCACCCTCACTTCTGCGCTGCTACTGGAGACGATGCTGCTTTTGGAGCTGGGCTCCCAGCCAGCAGCCACTTCTCTCTGGCCCCCCAACTCTGTGAAATCTGGTCTCCCCTACAATATAGATTTCACAGGGGAGCTCAGATTTCACGGTCGGTGGCACATTTTTCACAGCGGTGAATCTGGTAGGTCCCTATGATTATTTCACACCATTCCAGTTGCAATATTAAATTCATCCCCAAACATGAGTTTCCATTCAGATTCCATGCATAATAAAAGTAATGGATTTTATTTTAATTCATTTCCAAATACAAAACTAATTCTTAATATGAAAAAGGAAACCCAGAAGACTAGGACTCTCAGTATGAGAGGCACAGCTCTACTATATTTCCTGGCAAAACCTACAGAGCAAGGATTATGGATGGGAAGCTGGACATAAAAGACAAAGTTGTGAGCTATATGCAGAAACAAGGGCATGGAAATCTCTTACTCTCATGCTTGCTGGCAAGGAACTGACCTGACCTATTCTGACAATCAAAGTAGGCACCAATGGGATTCAGAGGGGCTGCTCAAGGAGAAAAGCTAAAGAATCAGCCACTTCTTAGAGCAACCCTCTACAGATACATCACTTCTCTTTTCCCATTGCTCTGGTCACAGAATATGTCAGTGTGGGGGAGGTGGTGGCATGAGGACCATGCACTGGTTGTTCTGAGATCTCCCACTTCTCTCTCCACTAGGCAAATGGTATCTTCACTCCATGGGAACCTGAAATCCATTCCTGAATTGTCAGCTAGGGAATCATTGTTGGGGGCCACACTGGCCCATTTAGTCCATCTGGATGAGTGACAGACAGGAAAGAATCTGTTAATAAGAACATACGAATGGCCATACTGGATCAGACCAAAGGTCCATCTAGCCCAGCATCCTGTCTTCCGACAGTGGCCAATGCCAGGTGTCCCAGAGGGCATGAACAGAACAGGTAATCATCAAGTGATCCATTCCCTGTTCCACTGATTTCAGCTGTAGGCAGATTTACAGGAAGGCTCACAGAAAACATCCATGGAAGCCTTATGGAAGTGCCTCTGAGGAGACATGAGAGAGGAGCGCAAGGAGCACTTCAGTCTACACAGCTCTCCCACTCCATAGAGTTCCATACCATGAAACCAGACAGGGTCAGGACTTGGCCCAGAGGGAGAGAAAACTGTAAGGGGAAAATGAACAAAATGCTTTAGCACTGAGAAATGTAATACAGATGCAAATGCAAATAAAAGCAGCAGAGATGGCAGATACAGAAAAGATAGCAATTGCAGGATAGGCCAGAAAGATCAGTGCCTGAGCCAACGGCAGGAACTGTAGTGATATCACTAAAGGCATGGGGAGCATTACTAATATGTTTCTGAAATTGTGTTTATGAATGAGCTTGAGCTGACCATTGTGACCAAGTTGTGTTATAAGGCAAGAGGAGTTGATGCTTCCTAGGCATTTCAGTATTCAGAGATCCCATATGCCATGGAGAGAGACACAGTGCTGTGGAATCATCCTTTATTATAAGGGATTACAGGCAAAAACTGTGACCCATTAGCTGAATACAACCCATCTTCAAAAGACATGATAAAACTTTAAACAATGTTATGTTGCAGATGCTTTTAAAAACTGCCAGTGAAAGGCGATATACTTTGAGCTAGAGAGAGTCCTTCATTTAACCAGTGAAAGAAATAGCTTAGTGTTTACTGCTCCTAACCATAAAATATTGCCATATGACCGTGCCCAGGTACACAAGTGAGCAGTGGCGGCTCTAGCTTTTTTGCCGCCCCAAGCACGGCAGGCAGGCTGCCTTCGGGGGTGGGCCTGTGGGAGGTCTGCCGGTCCTGCGGCTTCTGTGTACCCGCCACCAAATTGCTGCCGAATCCACGGGACCGGTGGACGTCCCACAGGCAAGCCGACAAAGGCTGCCTGACTGCCGCCCTCGCAAGGACCGGCAGGGCGCCCCCCGCGGCTTGCCACCCCAGGCACGCACTTGGAGCGCTGGTGCCAGGAGCCGCCACTGCAAGTGAGAGACTTGGACCTGCTGTCATATTTTTGTTAAACGTACAGTCCCATTTATCTTGACTCCTCTAGAATAGCACCCACTGAACACCTGCCCTTCTATCTAATCTCCCTCCTGAGAAACAGTAGCAAATAAAAAAAGTAAGTAACAGTGTCTCACATACAGAATGCCTGAATGTCAGAAAGGTTCCAAAATGGCTGCCAACTTCATTAGTATAGCTGCCTCTCCATGGGTTCGGCTAGTGTTTGCTCATTTTCTTGTGCTTTCAAATGTTACAAAACCCAATAAAAGCATGATGGAAACTACTGTGACATTCATACACTCACTTCTTTAGAAGTTTTCACAGTGAATCGGAGGTTTTTAAAAGCACATTTGCTGAAACCAAATCCAAACAAACAACATGCAAATTGGGAAAGGAACATATTAAAAACTAGACAACAAAAGGGAGAGCTTTTTCTTGGGTTCTTCATTCAAACTTTGGAAACTGCCTCAGGAACAAACTGTGCATGGACATTTTCTTCTGTTGCTTGTCAGGAAATGGGGAAACATGTACACTGTTCCTGAACTAAATGTACAACTGTGAGGATACTGTTCTCAAAGGAATGCATAAATGAAGTTATTTTGTTCTGTACTTCCAGCTTTGTCTATTAACCACAAAATCATATCTTCAATATTTTTCAAAAAACTATACTTATGGGGCCTGATTCTCCTCTCCCGTACACAAATGTAAATCTGGATTCTCCTCTCATTTACATCAATTGTAAATTAATTTCACCAGTCTACACTGTTACAGCAGTGTAAAACCAGAGTAAGTGAAGGGAAAATCAGACTGGTAAGGATATGTAGATTTTTCTAAAGTATTGGGAAGAATGTAAATCTTGTACAGATAGAAGGGTTTTGTTTTTTTACTCTTTAAGATATCTAAGCAATTCAACAGCTTATTGCTAACAACTGAAATTTTTTTCATGTACTGTACAAATGAACCATTCATTGGAGCAGATTCTAATCTAAGTAGCCAGTACATTGGTGTAAACCCATATTGACTCAAAGTAAATAGAGTTGCTTCTGCTTACAGATGTAAATGAGATCAGAATCTTGTTAATTTGTCTATATAATACATGGCTTACCAATGACATAATTAAAACATTCATAATGCCAGAGTTGGGAAATGTCTAAATTAACTGTTTTCTTTGGTAGGGAAACAGATGAAGAGGCTGGGAAAAATACTTATAGGAAAATGATAAGTATTAAAATCTTTTCTATCTACCAAAATTCTACTCTCCATATTAATATTTAAGTATGAGTTAGCATGAGAATTATTCCTCCTAAAATTTTATGTAGAATGAAAGGGGTACAGTATAAGTGCTTTGAATAATAGAACAGATTGTTGAAAGGAAGAAATGTGATTATTATTCTCTGTAAAATGCATGCAAATGCATCACCTCATCTGTGGGGCACATGTATATTCATTAATAATATTGGGTTTACAGGTAATTGAGAAATGCCTACATTAACTACTTTCTTCAGCAGAGAGACAGATTAAGAGACTTGGGAAAGGATATACAGGAGAATGGAAAATATTAAAATCTTTGCTATTTACCTTTTAATCTCCATATTAACAGAGAGCCACCTGTGATGAAGAAGACTGCAAACTATCTGAACCTATTTGATCATATTTCCTCTCAAGTGATACAGTGGGCCAAACTCTGCTTGATTTATTTATAAAAAGAGTCCCATTTGACTTCAGTGGGATTACTTGAGTAAGTGACCATAGATACATAGATTCCAAAACCACAGTCTGATCATCTAGTCTGACCTCTCATCTAACACAGGCCACAGAACTTCCTAAAAAAGTGTCTAGAGCAGATCTTTCATAAAAACACTGAATCTTGATTTTAAAAATTGCCAATGATGGAGAATCTACCAGGAGCTGTTGGTAAATTGTTTCAATGGTTAATCCCTCTTTGTCAAAAATTCATGCTTTATTTCCAGTCTGAATTTGTCTAGCTTCAACATCCAGCCATTGGATTATGCTGTATCTTTCTCTGCTAGATTGAAGAGCCCATTATTAAATATTTGTTCCCCAGGCAGTTTCTTATAGACTGTGATCAAGTGACCCCTTAGCCTTTTCTTTGTTAGACTAAAGAGATTGATCTCTTTGAGTCTACCGCCGTAAGGTATATTTTATAATCCTTTTTCATTTTTGTGGCTTTTCTCTGAACCCTCTCCAATTTATCAACATCCTTCTTGACTTGTGGACACCAGAACTGGGGGACAAAGTATTCAAGCAGCAGTTGCACCAGTGCCAAACATAGAGGTCAAATAATTTCTCTATTCATACTTGAGATTTTTCTGTTTATGCATCCCAGGGTCTCATCAGCTCTTTTGGCCACAGTGTCACACCGGAAATTCATGTTCAGCTGATTATCCACCATGACCCCCAAATCTTTTTTCAGAATCACTGCTTCCCAGAACCGTGTCCTCCATCCTGTAAGTATGGCCCACATTCTTTGTTCTCAGATGTATATGTTTACATTTAGCCACCTTAAAATCCATATTATTTACTTGAGCCCAGTTTACCAAGTATTCTAGATCGTTCTGAATCGGTGACCTGTCCTCTTCATAATTTACAATTCCCCCAATTATTGTGACATCTGCAAACTTTATCGGTGATAATTGTAAGTTTTCTTCAAGGACATTGATAAAAATGTTAAATAGTATAGGGCTGATAACCGCTCCTGGAGAGATCCCACTAGAAATACATCTACTCAATGACAATTCCCTGTTTACAATTATGTTTTGAGACTTATCAGTTAGCCAGCTTTTAAACCATTTAATATGTGTCATGTTTTTTTATAATGCCATGTGGTACCATGTAAAAGCCTTACAGAGCTCTAAGCATAGTATCTTTATCTACCAAACTTGTAATCTCATCAATTTGGGACAGTACCTCAGATTCACAACAAATAGCCAAACTCTCCTTAACCTGGCAGCTCACTCAGCCACCATGCTCTCTCCCTCTGTTGTGGGCTCTCTCTGCTCAAGAAGAGTGTTATCATATGATATGACTACATCATTCCCTCCCGCCATAAAGAACAGAACTATTTATTGAACACTCTGCCTTGTCTGCATTATTGTTGATAATTCTACTATTTCTATTGAGAAATGGACCAATACCATTGTTAGTATTTTTCCCCTTAATATACTAAGCTCTCTTTATTGTTTTTTTATAACAAAAATGCAGATATAAAGCTGATATCCATGGACTTGCAGGGCTCTACACGTGTTGATGGTGGCATCACATGTAGCAGGAAAGATACAACCAAACAAATCACAAACATGGACAGCTTGATTAACTTCAGTGTAGGGAAAGGATGGCAAAATTGGGGCCAAATTCTGAGTTGGTTTAAGCAGACACATTAAAGTCAGTGGACTTGCACCTGCTTCCACCATGTCTGAAATTGGACTTTAGTTTTACCATGAAAAAATGTGCATTTGTAATACTGACAGACCCTGGTCATCATCAAGCAGGATTAAACCTGGAACCTCTGGAGCTAAATGCATGAGCCTCTACTGCATGAGCTGAAAGCCCCAGGGCTCTTAGCTAAGGCTATAGCAGACTCATTCATCTGTAAGTAGTCTCGGTGCCATTAGAGGGGACAGAACACCACTCCCAGGAGGTGTGTGGGTTACACATTCTCTTTCTTTTAAAAAAATACAGCTACCAATCATCTCCCTCCTGCCTTCAACCTCCACATTCTCATGGCCTCAACTTCCCCTCCTTTCTCTTCTGGGTGCTGTGTAATCTCACATCTGCCTGCTCCACTCTACCAAGATTGCTTTCATTAAGCACACTCATGAGTTGCCTATTGCCAGATTCAAGGAGTTCTTCTCCAACCTTAACATTATTGATCTATCTACTGCTTTCGACAATTAACACCCCCTCCCAATCTTCCTTGGCTTTCTCCTCTCTGTGGGTTTAAAGTCTAACTCAGGATCTGCTTTCATGGTTTCATTTACTGTGTCTACATTCATGACTCTCAAATCTACATTTCAACAATGTGGTTGGATTGGCGGGGAGGGAAGACATGGCTATAGCTTTCTGACACTGCCTGGCCCCGAAAAGGAAGTAAAAAGAAGTGCACAAAACAATCAGCATAACTCAGTATCTTTCCCTGTGTAACACTTGGCCTCCCATATTCCCACCCCCTCCTTTTGTTTATGGCATCACTTGCTATATTATGTCTAATTTATAATGTTAGCCCTCCAGGGCAGGGTCCTGTCACTTCTTCATTTGTTTCTACAGTGCTTTGCTCTACGGGGGGCTTGTATAAATATTAAGTTCTAATAATACTGAGCAGGCAAACTTGTCCTTTACATTAATGTAATTATTTTTCACAGCATCAAGAATGGCTTTCCAAACTCAGTTACTTTTCTCCTGTTGCTAAACTTTGTCACATTGATAGGAGTAATGCTACCATTCAAATGAAGAAAAAACATATTTCTATACACTACTCAGTTAGAACATTAAATGAGATTTCATCTGTGCCCTTAATTAATATCATCCTCACATGGAAATTAGAGGATTTAACCCAATACTGGTTTTTGTTTAGTCTGCTATTCTGCTGGAAAAGCTTGTTGAGATCTATAAAAACTAGCACTACCCTTAAAGAGAATGTGTGTATACATTTAATTCCAAAATATGCTTGCTTCCCTCTAGTATAATCACAGGGTCCTGATTCTAATATTGATTTTTGCTTGTAATTTAATACTGTGCTGAGTCAGCTAGCTTTTATTCCCATGCAAAGCACTGATACTACAACCACAATGTAAATAAAATGTTTCATCTTAGTTGTGCATTCTGAATAAATATCTTTAAATAAGTAAATAACTCCACTATACAAACACCATTCTTTCACATGGCTTGGGTAGGTAGCAATGACCACAAATTTATATCTAGATTTGATAGCCAGCACATTGCTGCAGCAGTGAGCTGGTGAATGTCTTTCAGACCCCCAACGAAACAACAAAGGGGACACTAAGATCTGATGTGCTCCATCTTTTGTGCATGGTGACCACAGCCACAGATAGAAGTTTGGAGCAAGATGACAACCTTCATGTGATGCTCCTGTTAAGTGTTGGTATTTTTTGTGCTTTGTGCAAATTCACTAACATACCAATGTCTTCAAGTGGCCTTTGGACATTGCATTACTAACCTCCAAGTGAAAGTAGAAACTATATATATATATATATGCAATTAGAGCAAGTCTTACTTTATGTCATAAAAATATGGAATAGGGCATGCAACAGGTCTTTTCAAATAAAAATTCTCTAAACTCAAAACCCCTTCAAAATATGGTGACTTAATTTTTCAAACTCAAAAGGATGGTTTAATAATGATTTTGGGATTAAGACAGCCCCGTTTCTATATGTGGTATGCAATAGTCAGTGGAGGATAGGATGCTGTCTGGTGCATTTCTATTCATTCTTTCATTACAGTTACACAAAGTAGATCCATTTATTATACACCCTCTTGCATCTTTTTAAAAGACCAAATTAAATGTAAAATGCAGAATGGGAGAAAAGAAAGCATCATAAAGGACTTACTCTCCAACAGAAGTTGGTCCAATAAACGATATTACCTCACCCACCTTGTCTCTCTAATTAGACTCATTAGACATTTAATTTGAACTTCTTTTCTTAACCTTCTATTCAAACAACAAACAGCACATTGGTTTACTCCTGGACACTTAAAATGAAGCAAAACTGTAGAAGTTTATACCCCTCTGATGTCCCATTACAGTGCTGATAAAATCTAGCTGCCATGTCATTGTCACTTCTGTGGTAATTACTCTGGTGATGGATACTTGTCACTATTTACAGGAAAGTTGGTACCTCATCAAAGAGAACTGGACACCTCTCTGATTTGGTTACCTTTGTTAATAGATTTCAGTAATTGTGAACAAAGATGCGATAGCATGTCCAAAAAGGAGGAAACCCAACCATTTATTATGGACCTCTTCATTATTCTTCAGCCGAACGATGCAACTCTGGGACAGAGATAACGTTGATCATTTTGAACACTAAATGGCCTCTTCCAAGTCAGCCAAAGTGACCTTTCTTGCTAGAGTATCAGAGTTGTCTTTAGACACCACTATGACAAAACTCAAGCAATAGACAGAGGTGATGGGTAAGGCATAATGGCACATGAAACAAGTTGTTTGGACTTATATCTACTGCATATACTCCTTTCTTAATTTCCAGATACCAAAGAGCAGCCATTGGAAGGAGTTACACTGACTGGTGAAAGACATTGCAATGCAGCAAACTGTCACTGAACAGAGTAAAAATATTGTTTACATGAAAGTGGAAATATTGAATATTGAGAGCAAGTGTTCATTTTCATCACAAAAATGCATTCCTATATCGTGTACATTTCAAATATTGTAAGCCTTTGAAATGACTGGCAGTTTTTCTTCCCTTGCTTTGCTGAGTTTCTCTCATCCTCATAATAGAGGCTTTACATTTACAAAATGACTAGCTTCCCTTTTTTTCCCCCCAGTGTAGTTTTGGCAGAAGATACCTTCCCATTTGGAAAGTCACCAAGTTCTTACCTGGCACTCTTAGCAAAACAAATCAGCAATGTTTTCACAATACAAGGCCAACTGGCTTTTACAAAGTCCCTGAGAATGTTGATGTAAAATCTCTCAATAGCAATTGCAAATGAAACATTTATTTAACTTTATGAAGTCTCAGTTGAACAGTGTTTGCTCTAGTGGAAATACGGTGACTAGGCAGCTTCAGCAGCCTGAATGAAACATTAAGACAGTGTACCTGCATGATAATAAGAAGGTCAAACACTAAGATGAAAGAAGCCAGGAAGGCTCTTGAGACCTCATCACTTGGCAGAAATCCACGATTCAACTTGTCCCAGCTGATCCAGTCAGTAGTGATGACAAGCACAACCACAGAGGTCAAAGTAAATAGAACAGTCCTGCAAGGGAAAAAAATACTTCAGGAACAATACTGTATAATACAATTCTACATTATTTTTTCTCTCCTCTAACAGTTAACTAATACTTTATCGTACTGTACTGCAGACCAAGTGAGCTTGAAGAAAATTATGTGTAAAAGTAGGTAATTTTACTCAAGATATAAAAGGTGCTGGACAGATCTTTAGTGCAAAGAAATGTGCTAGCCGTTTCCAAACAAGCTACATCATTGTATTTCAGTTTCATACTTTTCATATATATTGTAAAGACTAATAAAGACAAATGTAATATAATAAACCAATAATTATTTGTAAAAGTACCAAGACTACCATGGCGCCTTTGAAAAATGGAATGCAGACTCACTACCCCTGCATCGTGTTTACGATTACCCCCATCAGCCTTCAGTCTGGAGCCAAGGTTCCTTTCAGGCATATATTCTATGTCCAAACCAGAGCTAGCATCATTAAGGGAGTACCTCCAGAAAAACCTAGCCACAGTAGAACCTTAGAGTTACGAACACCAGAGTTACAAACACACCAGTCAACCACACATCTCATTTGGAACCAGAAATACGCAATCAGTCAGCAGCAGAGACCAAAATCACACACACAAAAACAGCAAAAACAGTACAATACTTTGTTACATGTAAACTACTAAAAAAATAAAGGGAAAGTTTTAAAAATTTTTGACAAGGTTAGGAAACTGTTTCTGTGCTTGTTTCATTTAAATTAATATGTTTAAAAGCAACATTTTTCTTCTGCATATTAAAGTCTCAAAGCTGTATTAAGTCAATGTTCAGTTGTAAACCTTGGAAAGAACAACCATAACCTTTTGTTCAGAGTTACGAACAAGCATGATTCCCGAGGTGTTCGTAACTCTGAGGTTCCATTCTAATGGTTTATCCGCTGCTCTGCCTCCCCTGAAGGTATCCTGGTACCTTTACCAAAGAAGAAAGACAGCTCCCTGAGATTTTGTAGACTACAAGGCTCTGAACCAAATAACTATATGCAATGGTTACCCTTTACCATTAATCCCAAACTCTTGGATCAAGTATGGTCACTGCGGGTGTTTATTAAAGTGGACCTCAGAAGAACATATAATCTAGTTCAAATTGAGGCAGGGGACAAGTGGAAGATAGACTTTAGAACAAGGTATAGACACTTCAAGTATTTGGTAATGCCCTTTGGACTCACCAGTGCTCCCATCACTTTTGAGCACCTGATCAACAAGATATTTTGAGATATCCTAGACCAGTTTGTTGGCATATCTAGATGATATTTTACTCTATTTCAGTAGTCAAGCAAGCCACAACTATCATGCCCATGAAGTTCTCACATGATTGACCCAGCATGGGTTATATGAAAAACTGGAGAAGTGTATATTTGAGCAATCATCCATCAAATTTGGGGGTTCATCGTGTCAGCAAACAGACTATGCATGGATTGCAGGTATCTGCCATGTAGGACTTGTTTGAACCCTGGAGCATCTGAGACATCGAGAGATTCATTGGGATTGCCAAAGGTCGCTGCCCCTATATCTGCAATCCTCCAAAAACCTGCAAGGTTTCACTGGCCCCTGGAGGTCTTTGAACTCCTGAAGACAGCTTTCATATCTTCCCCAGATCTGGTCCACCCTGATCCTCACCTACCCTTTGTCCTTGAGTATGACACTTCTGATGTAGCCATCAGGGCAGTATTGTCCCAAGAAACAGGGTCCCAGCATGGAATGCATCCATTTGCATATTTTTCATGACAACTCACCTCAACTGAACACATTTATGAAATAGCAGACAAGGAGTTACTCGCCATCAAGCCTGGATTGGAGATTTGGTGACAATACCATGGGGGAATCAAATACCTCATCCTAATCTTAACTAACCATTGTTGAGATGAGTTCCTGTCTGCATCCTGTAAAACTTGCCCATACCGGTATTGCCCTGGCCTCTTCTTTTGTCATTCAGTGTTGAATGCATTCTAAGACAATATGCATTTCCTCACCTTTTGGGGGCGAAGCCAGACTTTAAGGCACCTGCTCCCCTACTTGGTGTAAGCTTTGCTTGCGCCAATCAGAAACGAACACAAACAGGTTTTGGGCCCCCGTCCCCTATGACACTTCTATGATGTCATAGTTGGTACTTTAGGCCTGCCTGCCATGTGCAGGCAGGGAGAGGAGAAAGAAAAACGAATCCTGTGTATCCTGTGTACACCCGTAACCGAGCCTGATCACCTCGAAGCCTCTCTTCTCTCAGCACACGTGTTTCAAACAGAGCTGCTACGTTTGCCGGTCGTTATGCGTTGGTTTGTATTTGTAAGTATCAGTTATTACTAAATGCTGCATCTTTGTTTATAAATATTGTTAGTAGATATTTTAGTCACTGTGTGTTTTAAGTTTCATTAACTCTATTAGCTAATCATACGCTCCTCCCTTACCCCTTGTAATTATCCCCAATAAAACTTTAAATTGATTAATTTTAGTGTGTGTGTGTGTGTCTGCAGTTTGCATCGTGACCCATACTCTCCTTGCATCCCTTACCAATATAGTCTGTTGCCACGTGCAGCCTGGTAAATAACAGGCCTGCATTTTCTTTCACCCCTGCGAGTCCGTGGCAATCTACAACCATAAGAATCTAGAATAGCTACAATCTGCCAAGGCTCTGAATCAGCAGCAGTTGATCTAGGAGTTTCACTTCCTAGATCTCTGGCTGCAGGCATCCACCACTGGCCAATTGGTATGGGTCAACCAGGTGCTCAAACAACTGTTTCCTGAACCACTCCCAAAACAACTGGGCTGTGGTACTCCTGATCACTGAATTTGCATATAATGTGGAATACTCCTCTACCCAATCCAGCCCCCTTTTCCTCCAGCCATGGTTTTCATTCTTGTTTCCACCCTTCTGTCCTCTTGTCCACAATGGTTTCTGCTGCCTCTGATCTGGTGCAGACCATTAACTGAACCCAAGACAACCTAAATGAGCATCTGGAAGTGGCCGAAACAGCCTACAAATGCCGTGATAACAAACATAACCGGAAGCCACAACTATAAAGGCAGGCCAGAAAATATGGCTGTCCACAAAACACCTACAGACCATCTGACCTGCACACAAATTAGGTCATCAATAAAAAGGCCCTTTCACTATTACTCAGGAGACCATTTGAATTACAACTCCCTTGAAGCCTTTCCTTGACAATCCGTTCTCCAGGCAGCATATGCCATCTCCATCCCTGGTTCAAGTTCAAGACCATGAGGAGTACCTTGTTCATCACATCCTGGACTTCCAAAGTCACAGAGGGACCCCATACTATGTGATTGATTGAGAGGGCTATGGGCCCAAAAATGCTCTTAGGAGCTAACTCATCATGTGCACATCCCTGAAAAAGTATGGGCCTTCCACAGGAGTCATCCTGAGAAGCATGGCCCCAAGGCATCCAGGGATCACCCTTGAAATGGGTGTTTGTGGGAATCAAGTTTCAAATCCAGGCTTGTGGGGCTGCCAAGCCTTATCCTCTGTCCCATCAAGCTGCAAGGGCTGACATGGGAACAGCTGCTAATACCGCACCCAGATGCTATACCTGCTGACTCAGAAGGGTCAGATGACTTACAGCAGACCAGTGATTCAACATCATTGGATGTAAAGCTTCCTGTTCCTGTCCCATCCCTTGTCCGAGCAACTAGTTGCTAGGCCTGTTGTTGCCCAGACCTTAAAATCAAGTCCCTGTTTCCTTGCCTGGTTCTTGTTCCTCATCCGTGCTACCACACCTCATTCCTGTTCCTCATCCAGTTGCCAACTCTGGCTTTGACCTTTGGCGTGATTTCTGAGTCTGACTCTGGCTTGACCCCGATCCCGATGCTACTCCTGGTTCCAGTCACCAGACAACCCACATTACAGGCCCTGACACATCCAAAAATAAATATTTGGTTTTGGCTTCAGTGGTGTTCTGGAATTTATTCCAAGGCATTTAAACTCTACTCATTTTCTTCAGCTAAGGCAAAGAAAATTTGAGAATACTTCCAGACATGACCAATACTCAGTAGAGTAAAAATAAAAAATAAAAAAATGGCAAACAGATAGACACTGATAGATACATAAATTTACAGAGCTAAATCTTGTTGATGTCTGTGCAGGAGGGAAAAGCCACAGACCTTCACACAAGCAGTAGTGTATTCATGTGGGCATCTAGATAGCATCCTGGCATGCAGGTGGGTCTGGGGCAAAATCTGAAAGTGAAGCCCCCCCAGAATGCCAACAGTACAAAAACACGGATGAAAGGATGGAGTGGGGCATTGAAGAGCTGGCATGCCCCATAGTAACCCCGCAGTAGTGGCTCCAGTCCCCGCAGGGGCTGAGTCAGGCTCTCTGCTGTGCCAGGGCCGCAGTGCCACTCAGGTTCAGCCAGGCTGCCTGATCGAGGGGCAACTGGGCCAAACCTGAGTAGTATTGTGACCCATGCACCAGGTCACAATGCCACTATTTTGGGGGATCTCTCAAATGGGGGGCCTGGGGTATACGGCTCATTCCCTGCCTCCCAGGTGGCCCTGCTGCCACAGCACATACGAGTGGACTATCAGATACATCTTGATAATATGTTAGAACACATGTCATCACCACACAGAACATGGTTGGTCTGGCCTGTATGCTGCTATTTACAGCAAGCCATAAACTAGTGCTGCAGCAGCAAATAGACTACCCCTGTAGGAACCCTCCAAGAGTGGTGAACCAGACGTAAAACATCACACATTTATTTTTATTTGTATTGTATTCACCTCACTACATATTTAGTTACATGCACTACCATGGGCAGTGCCATGTTGTCATTTGGGTGTATCATCAGGATGTGGGCCTTAACATGTATGCATGGCAAAGCATTTAGAACCAGATTCCAGGGTGTGCACATGCAAAAGCTCGCACACACTTTTATGCCTGCCTCACCTGCAGGCACACAAATTCCAATGTGTGTGCCCAGTTCCTGATTTGCATATACTCATATCTTGATGCATGCACAAAACAGGTTGAACATGAGAACTAGAGTTTTCATGCATGAAATCTGGGTACATGTACTTTTGAAAATCTGGCTCTTTACATGTTTAAACCAGGGTAAACCAGAAGAACTTCAGCTAAGTTAAGCTCTGATAACAATAAAACAGTCATGCTAGAAAGGGAAAGCTATTTGAAATGACTAAATTCAACAGAACACAAGTAAGGTTCACTCGCCTCTTTTTAACATATGAAACTGGAGCAAAGCCAAATATTTAATACAAGTCTTTTTGTAGCTATTTTAAAAACAAAATTGTTATGGTTTTGAGTTCACTGAATTTTTGCAAAATTGGAGCATTGTCCCGACACTGCAGAAGGAAAGAGAAGACACCAGGAATATCATTTAATTGGACCACAGCTTTATTAAGTAACATGAGCTATCCAGCAATAAATCATCCAGTGCAGGCCTCTTCCTTTGTAACCCATACTACCTGGGGAAGGCTGCCCTTAGCTACTACACACCCAACATTAATCTGGTCTGAACAGCATAACTGGTACCCCACTGTCCTCCTCTTAGACAAGATTAAGGGGATGGGGAAGAGAATGTTGTCTCTTTGCTGCACCAGACATTAGGAGCCCTAGTCCCATTCCCCAGTTTCTTTAGGAGATTCTTTTCCAAATTCGCTTCCAATTCGCTTCCAATTCCAGGGAACTGGGCTCCCTATTGAATAATTACCTGCACTGGATACCTGCCAAGTAGTGACAACAGACAGTTTACAACCTATCCTTCCCACCAGGTCTCTTGGCTTCTGGGACGAAGATATATAAACACTATATCGCCCAGGCCTCTCTAGCTTGCAGTAAGGGGGAAAAAATTCTTCCCAGCCCCTAAAAGACAGCTAACATCATGCCCACAGGAAAACCTAAAAATCTGTCCCTACTCTAATCACAAATCTTTTGCTGCCAGGTGCAGAATGCAGCCCTGGGCAGGGGAACGGTTTATAAGCTCTCCCCTAAGGTGCATACGAGCCAACTGGCTTACATTGTGCCCTGCTGTCCAACCAGTCAGCCAAGCAGTATCTCCCTCCTCAAGCCCATGAGCAGGCTGAGTGCCCACAAGTAAGGGAGTTAATAAAAGAGGGGATGGGGGGAAATCCTTAAAGTGGCTTGGAGTTTTCCTTCCCCTGATGGCTGAGACAAAGGCTCCCCATGTCTGAGGTTGGGAGTGAATGTTACAAAATATTGAAAAAAATCTAGTATTTGTCATTATGTAGATGTTTGCAAAAGCCTGAAAAAACCATTTCCACTCACAATTTATACTAGAAAATTAATAATTCTCCCTCACCCGAAAGGTCTAGTAGAGGGAGGAAGTGGGGGGATCTTGGAAATCCTGAATTATATTCCCTCCTCTGCCTCTGACTGACTGACAATAATTTCCACTCACTGTACACAGAACATTACAGACACAATTAAATAATCACTTTACATCCATAATTTAAGCAATGCCTCATATCACCCTGTGAAGTAACTAAATATTATTACCCCCAATTCACTGTTTGGGGACCAGATTCTCTCCCTGTAGGCCAGCTCTTACAGACAAGTTGAAACTGGCTGTGTTTAGTCTGCTAAGTGTTCCCTCAATGGAACAGATGTCTCAGCTAGTGGAAAAATCAATTTACACCTAGGTCGTCCACCAACCGCCCTCTCCTCTCCATAGACAACATGTCAGAAGGAGTGGGATCAGAATGCAGCTGTGCCTGGCCAACTCTCAGATGGCACGTGATCCCTTGGGGAATCACAGCCAGGAGGCACAAGTTAGAGTAACCTGTGGCTGTTTTAATTTATGCTGGGGATGGACCTGGCAAAGATCCGTTCACAGAAACAGGGAACCATAACAAGCTCACTGATGACCCCCTCTCCTCCACTTGCCTGTGCTGAGTAGATCCCTGAACAGCACAGAATCTGTCCCTGGAAAGCTAAGGATAAGTTAAGTAACCTGCCCAAGTCCACAAAAATCAGTGCCAGAATCCAGACTCTCAGGCCCATGACAATTCCACTAAGTCACAGTACACCCAAAGCAAGTCACAACCTGTAACTTAGTTTCCCAGTCAGTAACATGGCAAAAATGAAGTTTTTCACAGGCAAAATTTGAAAATGCAGAAGGTTTGCATACAAGATATGCCCAGCCACATGTAGGTGGTAGATATTATTACCTACAATTACCAGCAACTTTGAGCTACTTATTGCAATTCTTATTTAGAATTTTCTTCTAAACCTTTCATGACCCTCCCACCTCTGCAAAAGCCTTTATGATGTTTTAGCTTTGATGATCAGGAAGTAAGAGTTCTGCTAAGATCAAGTGATGAGATGAAAGTCATACTTTGACTATTTTCCTGCTCAGTTCTTGCCTTTTGTGACAGGCCAAAAAGTGCATTATTTTTCCCTTTCACAAATCTTCCTATGTTAAAAAAAATTCAGTGTGCTTGGTGAAAAGTAAGTTTTGAAACATATGTGGCACACCATTTTAAGAGCCTTGTATTGCAAGTATATCCAGGAATAATTCCCATTGAACTCAGTTGACTGAAAATTGGCAAAGACAGTGAATGCACGCTGAAGAGCCTATAGCTCAATACTTGTTCTTATTTTGGGTAGGAAGTTACATTAGTTACCCAGAATTAATATTCGGAATGAAATGTCCATAGAAGTCAGTGGGAGATCTGTTTGAGCAAGGAGTGAAGAATCAGATGTTAACCTACCGATCATTATCATGGCATGAAGCATGTGCACTTAATAATTTATTTAATGTGTACTTATGTAATAGAACAAATAAACTGGCATCCTCTCCAGGCATATGGAAACTGAAAATAATATTAATAATTAATTAGCATTTGTCAAACACTTTCAGCTCCTTGGATGGACGTGTTACAGGGATATAAAATACTGTGCTATTCATTATTTTCAAAATCATTAGGTATGCATTGAATAGCAATGAGTTATAGTCGGACGCATTTCATAAACATGCCAGGATAGTTAAAAGTACACTGAAAATAGAGATAGAGCAGGCAAACACCAATTTGATTTTTGCAACTCTTGGCATTTAGAAATGCTTTACAAACCTCCAAAAAGATTGTCGGGCAAGTTAAATATTTTCCATCAATTTTAATTTCAGAACTGGCTCAAACGCTGTCCCACAGTGTACAGTAACTATAAAGCACAACAGAGCTGCAGCTGTTCGTTTGCAAATGCCAACATTTTTTATTTTTCTTGTTTTAATTACCAAGGTTTCCAGTACTAAATCTGTTTCAAAAATGAATTTCCTACAACCATTTAAAAAATGAAATGTAAGATTTTTAGTCAGCCCAATGACTTGATGTCAGCACCACTTGATGCTGTTTCCGACACCCATTTCGGACAGTTCCTCAGCTAGTGCAAAATGTCCCAGCTCCACTGAATTCAATGTAGTGATGATAATTTACACCAGCTGAGGATCTGCTTCCTGGTTTCCTGAATGGCCTGAGATCACAGTTGCCAACTTTCATGCATTAAATAAGCACCCTGCCTTTCACAATAAGCCAAAAATCAAGCTAATCCCATTTCAAAACAAGGCCAAAACAAGCCAATCGCTAAGAACCCCAACACTCTGTGTGACTAGATTCCCCCGTCCTGCAGTCTGGGACTGTGGTGGGCCTGCTGTGCACCCCTGACTCTCTCCCACTCTTGCCCCTGCTTGCTGGGAGCCGATCAAAAAAAGGAAGCAACATGATACAACAAGCAACAAGCTACAAGCCAAACAAGCAACAAACTACAAGCCAAAAACTAACCAACAAGCAATTCACAAGCCAGTTAAGCCAAAACCAAGCCCAATTTCTGCATTTTTTTCACGGGTTTGGCACGTCTGCCTGAGATCTCTTGCTCTCACAATAGCAGAGCCTGGGAATGCCAAAAGGGATGCATTGGGAGACTTATCTGCACTGGGTTTCTTTGGTTTAACTATGATCACAGAGAATAATGCCAGTGTTTGTTCTTACAGTGGGGATGGATGTATGGAGAAGGCAGATAGTGATAATGCTGCCAAAAATATAATATTTCAATTAGTGTCTTAAATTCCAACATTAAAAATAATGTTTGATTTATTTGATACGATCTCACTTTAGTTCTTGACATCACCTACTGCATGTAATGCTGTCACTGCAGAGCACAGTGGGCCTGATTCTGACTTCACTTGCCTGTTTTTACAGTCATGTAATTCCAATTACTTCAATGGAGGTATTCTTGATTTAACCTGATGTAAGTGAGCTCAGAATCAGATCCACAGGGGCTAATTCACCATTCACTCACTCACAGTTGGTTTGCTGTATGGTAAGAGTGTATAGTAGCGGCACCAGGTAATAAAACGTGGCCTATAGGTGTAGGCTAATGGGGATTAACCCCTAATGCTATCTTGCTCGAACAGCAGTGTTACACAATACACGTACCAGATAACACTTAGAAATGCACTAATGTTTATTAGACATTATTGGAAAAACATGACTTCTTGTCCTGTGGAATTGTGATAGAGTAAAATATGGATGGTCCCGTTAGTGGAAAATCTTTCACACCAAGTACTTATAGAAGAGAATCACCACTGCATTAGGTATTTAGAAATTTGGTCACCCTTTTTAGTGAACTCAGAAGAGGAGGGCTCCTCAGCCAGCAAGCCAGAATCTTTAGCCAGGTTTCTTGAATATTAACCTGATCCTGAATAAGTAATCTACGATGGAGTATGTTAACTTTATTGTAACTTTGCCTTAATGAAAAGTTTTGAAAAATAAAACAAAAAAAGAAATGCACCAATGAATATTTTAGAGCTACTATACACTTACTATATTAAAAATACTTTACTTACAAAGATCACAATTTTAATTACCAAAGTTATATATCACTTAGCTGAAAATATAATTTTGTTTTAAACTTTCTATACCGTGATCCTTTTAGACAGAAACATTACCATTGCAAGATTTCACCCCAATCTCTCTCCGCTGGTTGAAATTAATTGGTAAATGATCTGCATTAAGAAATTGGTATTTGCCTGTATAATTCTGAAATGCCACAGTTCCCTTGACTTAGAATAGGAAATAACAGGGGGACGTGTGTAGCGGGACCTGTTCACAAATGTTGATTTTTTAATAGTAACCATGGTACAAGACTTGGGCTTGAAAAAACAGAGACATTAAACATTTGGGGGACTTGCATTCCCCAGGAGACATCCCTGATCTGTGCATGCAGCTTTTCTGTTAGGTGAGATGAAGGGACCAGGCAAGAGTGAACAGACTAAAAGTTCTGAAGGTGGAGAAAACAGTTCTAAGTCAATTTACTCTATGTAATGCATCAAATATATATGTCTTAAACCTCATGTAGGAGCTGCAGAAGGAATACAGATGCCATGGTTTAACACGGTGTGTCTGTACAGCTGCTATATGTGGTAGAAATTGTCCTTTGGCCAGCCTCATGTATGCCAAAACATTTCATACTACTCATGCCCAGAACATCTGTACTACTGGTGCAGAGGGGTTGCAGCTGTTGCTGCAACCTCAAGTGTCTGACAGCCTTGTGCAGCTCATTGGCTCATAATTTGTGTGGTAGATGTCATCTCCTCCACCTCTTCATACTCATCCACATAAACCCTGATTATTATTAAATATTATTATTATTTGTCTTACTCTGGTGCCTAGGAGCCCTAGTCATGGACCAGGACCCCATTATAGCTGGTGCTGTGAGAAAAGACAGTCCCTGCCCCAAAAAGCTTACAATCCAAGCTCTGGTCTACACTACGAGTTTAGGTTGAATTTAGCAGCATTAGGTTGATTTAACCCTACACCTGTCCACACGACCAAGCCTGTTTTGTCGACTTAAAGGGCTCTTAAAATCGATTTCTGTACTCCTCCCTGGCAAGGGGTTTAGCGCTGAAATTAACCTCATTGGGTCGAATTTGGGATAATGTGTACGCAATTCGATGGTATTGGCCTCTGGGAGCTATCCCAGAGTGCTCCATTGTAACCGTTCTCGACAGCATGCTCAACTCAGATGCACTGGCCATGTAGACAGGAAAAGCCCCGGGAACTTTTGAATTTCATTTCCTATTTGCCAGCATGGCAAGCTGATCAGCACAGGTGACCATGCAGAGCTCATCAGCACAGGTGACCATGGAGTCCCAGAATCGCAAAAGAGCTCCAGCATGGACCGAATGGGAGGTACTGGATCGGATCACTGTTTGGGGAGAAGAATCCGTGCAGGCAGAACTCCGTTCCAAAAGACGAAATGCTAATATATATGCCAAAATCTCCAAGGGCATTATGGACAGAGGCTACAACAGGGACACACAGCAGTACCACATGAATATTAAGGAGCTCAGGCAAGTGTATCAAAAAACTAAGGAGGCAAACAGTCACTCTGGGTCAGAGCCTCATACATGCCGCTTCTATGATGAGCTGCATGCAATACTAGGGGGGCCACTGCCACTAACCCACACTGTCCATGGACACCTACAACGGGGGAGTCTCACGCAACAGGGATGAGGATTTTGTGGATGATGATGAGGAGGAGGTTGAGGATAGTGCACAGCAGGCAAGCGGAGAATCCCTTCTCCCCGGCAGCCAGGAACTGTTCAGCACCCTGGAGCCAATACCCTCCCAACCCTCCCAAGGCGGGCTCCTGGACCATGAAGCCAGAGAAGGCACCTCTGGTGAATGTACATTTGTAAATATAATACAGGGTTTAAAAGCAAGTGTGTTTAATGATTAATTTGCTCTGAAGACTTGGGATGCATTCGCAGCCAGTATAGCTACTGGAAAAGTCTGTTAACATGTCTGGGGATGGAGTGGAAATCCTCCAGGGACAGCTCCATGAAGCTCTTCTGGAGGTACTCTAAAAGCCTTTGCAGAAGGTTTCTGGGGAGGGCAGCCTTATTCCATTGTCCATGGTAGGACAAAGTAGTCTGGAATCATTGCAGAACAGAGCATTGCAATGAATGGGCCCGGGCTTTGGTGGTATTCAAGCTACATCCGTTCTTTATCTCTCTGTGTTAGCCTCAGGAGAGTGATATCATTCATGGTCACCTGGTTGAAATACAGGAAATTTGTTTAACGGGACATTCAGAGGTGCCCATTCCTGCTGGGCTGTTTGCCTATGGCTGAAAAGAAATCATCCCCGCTGTTAGCCACGCGGTGGAGAGAGGCCCGTTCATGCTGAGCTGTTTGCGTTTGGCTGACAGGGATCTTCCCTGATACTAGCCACCCAGTGCGCAGGGCGCCCAGCTGTGCTCTTCTATTCGCCCTGGTGTCTGGTTGTGCGTAATCGGCCGCTAGGCAATTTGCCTCAACCTCCCAATCCACCATAAATGTCTCCCCCTTACTCTCACAGATATTGTGGAGCACACAGCAAGCAGCAATAACAATGGGAATAAATTAACTGTGACAGCGAGTTTTTAAATGTCCAAATGCACATTCTACCACCATTCTCCGCTTGCTCAGCCTATAGTTGAACTGCTTCTTACTACTATCCAGGGTGCCTGTGTATGGATTCATGAGCCATGGCATTAAGGGGTAGGCTGGGGTCCCCAAGGATAATTGTAGGCATTTAAACATCCCCAACGGTAATTTTCTGGTCTGGGAAGTAAGTTCCTTCCTGCAGCTGTTCAAACAGACCAGAGTTCTTGAAGATGCGAGCATCATGCACCTTTCCTGGCCATCCCACATTGATGTCAGTGAAACGTCCCTTGTGATCCACCAGTGCTTGCAGCATCATTGAAAAGTACCCCTTGTGGTTTACGTATTGGCTGCCAAGGTGGTCCGGTCCCAAGATCGGGATATGTGTTCCATCTATCGTCCCACCACAGTTAGGGAACCCCATTGCAGCAAAGCCATCCACTATGACCTGTACATTTCCCAGAGTCACTACCTTTTGTAGCAGCAGCCACCATGATGTCCAAATTGCCAGGGCCTGCGCTTTGAGAGAAGTCTATGTCCATTCCTCATCACTATCGTGATCGCGCTGTTGTCGCCTCCTCGCCTGCTTTTGCAAGTTCTGTGCATACTGCAGGATAATGTGTGAGGTGTTTACAATGCTCACAGCAGTAGCAGTGAGCTGAGCGGGCTTCATGCTCCAGTGGTGGATGACGACGGATGCCATGAGAATAGATATTTATACAGAACAACGAGAGGACCTGCAAGGTGGATTCATGGCACCAGGAGAGCAGAGTTGCAGCTCACCAGCTCTAATCAAATCCTGTGTCCACATGTGGCTGCAGATGGATGTTCTGTGCAACCAAAGTAATGTAAAGTCATGCTATCAGCTAAGCTAACAAAATAAATCATAATACACTCTTCTCTGATACTAATCATTATCCAAACTGTCCAGTAAATAAATATGATTCCAGAGTTACTTGAGTTTTTTGCACTAACATTTGTATAAAATCTAAAATTATATTTATGTTAATGTGTCGAGGAAACATTTTTACTATGTTTCATGCAGTAAAATAAATCAGATTAGGTAATGTAATTATATGGTGAAGTATTAGAATTCTAGACAGCATCATATTTTTTATAGGTAGAAGCATCTTTTAGGGGTATTTTGCCACACCATTAATTTATCAAAATGAAAGTGTTATCTATTTCAAACACTAGCTCATTTAAATTAAACTCATTAGCCTTAAAGCTTTAAGTTCCGGCAACTAACAGAAGTTACTAGATCACAGGCCCTGGTTCTCATGGGAAGCTTCAATCACCCTGATATCTGCTGGGAGAGCAATACAGCAGTGCACAGACAATCCAGGAACTTTTTGGAAAGTGTAGGGGACAATTTCCTGGTGCAAATGCTGGAAGAACCAACTAGGGGCAGAGCTCTTCTTGACCTGCTGCTTACAAACCAGGAAGAATTAGTAGGGGAAGCAAAAGTGGATGGAAAACTGGGAGGCAAGAAGCATGAGATAGTCAAGTTCAGGATCCTGACACAAGGAAGAAAGGAGAGCAGCAAAATACGGACTCTGGACTTCAGAAAACCAAACTTTGAGTCCCTCAGGGAACTGATGGGCAGGATCCCCTGGGAGAATAACATGAGGGGGGAAGGAGTCCAGGAGAGCTGGCTGTATTTTAAAGAATCCTTATTGAGGTTGCAGGAACAAACCATCCCGATGTGTAGAAAGAATAGTAATTATGGCAGGCGACCATCTTGGCTTAACAGTGAAATCTTTGCTAATCTTAAACACAAAAAAGAAGCTCACAAGAAGTGGAAGATTGGACAAATGACCAGGGAGGGGTATAAAAATATTGCTCAGGCATGCAGGAGCAAAATCAAGAAGGCCAAATCACACTTGGAGTTGCAGCGAGCAAGGAATGTTAAGAGTAACAAGAAGGGTTTCTTCAGGTATGTTAGCAACAAGAAGAAAGTCAAGGAAAGTGTGGACCCCTTACTGAATGAGGGAGGCAACCTAGTGACAGAGGATGTGGAAAAAGCTAATGACCTCAATGATTTTTTTGCCTCTGTCTTCATGAACAAGGTCAGCTCCCAGACTGCTGCACTGGGCAGCACAGCATGGGGAGTAGGTGACCAGCCCTCTGTGGAGAAAGAATTAGTTCAGGACTATTTAGAAAAGCTGGACAGGCACAAGTCCATGAGGCTGGATGCGCTGCATCCAAGAGTGCTAAAGGAGTTGGCGGATGTGATTGCAGAGCCTTGGCCGTTATCTTTGAAAACTCATGTCTGATCCGGGGAGGTCCTGGCTGACTGGAAAAAGGATAATGTAGTGCCCATCTTTAAAAAAGGGAAGAAGGAGGATCCAGGGAATTACAGGCCAGTCAGCCTCACCTCAATCCCTGGAAAAATCATGGAGCAGGTCCTCAAGGAACCAATTCTGAAGCACTTAGAGGAGAGGAAAGTGATAAGGAACAGTAAGCATGGATTCACCAAGGGCAAGTCATGCCTGACTAACCTAACTGCCTTCTATGTGAGATAACTGGCTCTGTGGATGAGGGGAAAGCAGAGGATGTGTTATTCCTTGTCTTTAGCAAAGCTTTTGATACGGTCTCCCACAGTATTCTTACCAGCAAGTTAAAGTATAGACTGGATGAATGGACTCTAAGGTGGATAGAAAGCTGGCTAGATCATCAGGCTCAATGGGTAGTGATCAATGGCTCCATGTCTAGTTGGCAGCCGGTATCAAGCGGAGTGCCCAAAGGGTCAGTCCTGGGGCTGGTTTTGTTCAATATCTTCATTAATGATCTGGAGGATGGCATGGACTGCACCTCAGCAAGTTTGCGGATGACACTAAACTGGGAGGAGTGGTAGATATGCTGGAGGTTAGGGATAGCATACAGAAGGACCTAGACAAATTAGAGGATTGGGCCAAAATAAATCTGATGAGGTTCAACAAGGACAAGTGCAGAGTTCTTCCACAGGATGGAAGAATCCCATACACTGCTACAGACTAGGGACCGAATGGCTAGGCAGCAGTTCTGCAGAAAAGGACCTAGGGGTTACAGTGGATGAAAAGCTGGATATGAGTCAACAGTGTGCCCTTGTTGCCAAGAAAGCTAACGGCATTTTGGGCGGTATAAGATCAAGGGACGTGATCATTCCCTCTATTTGACATTGGTGAGCCCTCATCTGGAGTACTGTGTCCAGTTTTGGGCCCCATACTACAAGAAGGATGTGGAAAATTTGGAAAGAGTCCAGCAGAGGGCAACAAAAATGATTAGGAGGCTGGAGCACATGACTTATGAGGAGAGGCTAAGGGAACTGGGATTATTTAGTCTGCAGAACAGAAGAATGAGGGGGGATTTGATAGCTGCTTTCAACTACCTGAAAGGGGGTTCCAAAGAGGATGGATCTAGACTGTTCTCAGTGGTACCAGATGACAGAACAAGGAGTAATGGTCTCAAGTTGCAGTGGGGGAGGTTTAGGTTGGATATTAGGAAAAACTTCTTCATTAGGAGGGTGGTGAAGCACTGGAATGGGTTACCTAGGGAGGTGGTGGAATCTCCTCCCTTAGAGGTTTTTAAGATCAGGCTTGACAAAGCCCTGGCTGGGATGATTTAGTTGGGGATTGATCCTGCTTTGAGCAGGGGGTTGGACTAGATGACCTCCTGAGGTCCCTTCTAACTCTGATATTCTATTATTCTAAGTTTCAAATGCCATTTCTTATCTGTAACATAGAAGAAGGAAAGCAGTCTAAGAAAGTTCATGGTCTTGCTTGTAAAAAGTTTCTTCAATCAGCACTTATCATATGCAAGGTAGTGCAGGATTCACATGACTTCTAGTCATAGAATTCCACCTCTTGGTCAACTTTCACAGTCAAAAGTTAATTGCCTAACTCTAGTAGAAAGCAATTTGAAAAACAACCCTTATATAAATGTATCCCACAAGCTGGGGGTTACATAAATAAAAGGGAAATGATATTTCAGGCTTACTTTATATGGGATAGGTAACCTTCTTCCCCAGCCAAACTGGAGGGGGAATGGAGCGGGGAGGGTACAGCTGGTCCAGGAAATAGCAGAATCAAGATTTTCAAAATTAAGGGAAAATTTTCAAAGCACCTTAGTGATTCAGGAAACTGTCACATTTTGAAAACTGACTTGGGCATGTCCTGAAAATGTTACCCTAGGAAGCTAAAGATAGGCTTTTAATATATATTTTCAAAAGTGTGAGCACCCAACTTCCATTGAACTTAATGGTAACTGTTGAAAATGTAGCCCTTTTGAAAACCAAGGTGGTGTCTATATATGGACTTAACACTGAGATTTTCAAAAGTTATTTAGGGTACTTCAGTTTTGCGGTTTCCAAACTCAGACACATAAAAAGAGCCTGATATTCAAAATCTCTGAGCAACCACCCTCTGAAAATCAGGCCCCTGCAAACTGTCTCAAGCTGGCCACTCAAAAATTGAAGTATCCCCAATCTCTAGTTACTTTTGGAAATCTTGGCCTAGGATTCTAACTTTTGGCTCATAATTTTAAAAATCTTGACCCATCAGGCTGATCTAGTGGAAATTCCAAGCTATCTTACATGTACCAGTAGGTGAGAAGATTTGGGACACCACAGGGTGTGTAGATAGCTTGGTCTCTCAGCCTCCATCAGACACCAGGATCTGCAGGAAATGGAAGCCCTAGAGATGAAGGAGGTAGAAGACATTCTCATGGATTCCTCTGTGTGCTGTATTTCCTCATTCCCCTGTAATAACACAGCTCCTTCAGGAGGTACTATACTCCCATTGTAATAGCAGCTGTCAGGAGGACCCAGAAGGAATTAGTAATGCTTCAGACGTGCCCACATGTTCTCCAGCCACTCTCAAGTGGCTCTACACCATTCAGTAACTCCTCTACACCAGGGGAATCCTCCCTGTGAACAAATACATTGGCTTTAAAGCAGCTTTGTGGTGGCAATGGGATAAAGATTTCACTGCATGGCCTAGTACCTGTTCAGGCTTCCTACTCCAGGCTTCCTCATCCTACCTTTGATATCTACAGGGAAGGCATGCCGGCACCACCTTGGGCACAATGCCCGGTCCTCTTGGTGGACTGATTTCCAAACAGGAAATGTGAGGGCCCAGCAATTAAAGATCACCTAACCCTAAAAAGATTTCAAGTAAGAGTGGAGGCAGGACCTACCCAGTAAGGCAGGAGTCAGAAAGGAAACATGCTTGCTCTCATTGCCGCTTCTGGCTATGAACTGGCTGTAGATGATGCAACACAATTCAAGGTTCAAATCTGAATTAGTTTAGGAACCACACGAGGTACTATGGGGCACCTGTGCTGTTGGCTCATTGGAGACAGCCAGTGGTTGTGGGAGATGAATTTTGTGAGTATCTTTGCTATGTGAGCACCCTGAATGAACTCTTGTGTTGCTTAAACTGAGAATGCAAAAACACTATAATAAGAGAGTATGTTGGCTGCAGATGATAATATATTATGAAACAGCCTCAAATTAAGGAAGTGTTTTAATTAATTATATTTTATTAATTGTTTCAGTAATATAGGAATAAACACAATAATTGAGAAGTAGGCCTTGGGTTGCAAAGAGAGAAGGCTTAACAAATTGGAGTAGATGTGATACAAAGAGGAGTACTGTTCATCAACTCTAGAAGTTCCTGGAAAAGTTTTCAAAAGTTTTACAGCAGGTCCTAATGCAGTGCTTTTTGCAGTGAAATCGGAGGAATGGCAGCCTAAGTCAGATATCTGTCTGTGGTAGGAGGTGTACTGTTGGTACTCTATGTTCAGCAGCAGTCAAGCTTTTAAACAACCTTCTCACCAATGAGAAGCTAATAGTCTGTGAGACATTTCTAGACATAAGCTGTCCTGTTACTGCCTCTCTAGAAAAAGAGGTGTGAGTATGTTCAGCCAGTCGGTAAATCCAGCTGGTGGATGATCCTTCTGAGATACTTTATAATATTATAAATCCAAACACTGCATATTGAAAGGTTGTGGGTTTTATTTTAAGGTTCTGGTAACATATAAAAACTCTTTGAGTTTTGCTTTGTCTTCTGAAACCTTGACAAAAATGTACCTCAATAATGCATAGTTGGCTCTGTTTCATTTTATAGAGGAACAGAAGAAGGGAACTTACATCCATTATGGACACGAATCATCTGTCACTTAAACCAACTGTAACTCCAGCAACAGCAGCAGAGTTATATCAGATTTGCCCAGCGATCAATGAAATGAGAATTGGGTCCTATGTATGCTGTTGGAGATTCAGATACGCAAAGGTATAAATTGGTTTATAGAGGAAGGGGTTATGGAAACATGTAGTTGAACCATTGTTTGAATTTACTCTACTATGGCTAAATTCCCTCAGGGTACAGAGGCTGCAGAAGGCCTCCAGCTGAACGCAGCTATGGAGGTTCGACTGTGAATGAGGCAGGGTGCAAAGTGGACACTAGGGTGCTAGGTGCTTCCTGGACTTGGCAGAGTTGGACTCCATCCCAGTACTATATAAGCCATCCCTGAGGCAAGCTTTAGAGCCATTCTGAATAAGATGTGAGGATATGACCACTTAGTCGGCAATCGTATGAATCCAGCAGTATGGGCAGGGGCATTGGCAATAGCCAAGCTGGGACAGTAGCCATGAAAGTATTAAAGAATTGCCCAACATCATGCTCTGGTTTTGGAGTGGGGATTCCATTCCCCCTCAAGTTCCACACAATTTCCCACGCAAAGCAACTTCACTCAGACTGTGCGGGGAGGACAGAGAACTTCGCCCCAATGCATAAAGGCATCTCACTGTACTAATTCATGTTAAGTGCACATTGGTATAAGATACTGGTGCTGTTTGCCCTCAACTATCACTGAAGTCAACCGAATTTGAGGATGGCTCTGCAATTCACAGGATTGGGTCTTTAATTAGTCTTTTAACACAAAGTATGCAATCTCTGATGTTCAGAATATGTTCTGGCAAATCTCCTCATTGGCTTCTTTCTGTTCAGTTCTCTGTCAAAACTAGTTTTATTTTTGAAAAGTCTAATTTAATATAAATTTTCAGATAAATGGAAAGCATGAGATTCTGGACAATTTATGCTTATTCATAGTCTAAGATCAATAATATCTTCGGAGGTAGTAGTGGGCTGTGCTCAATTTTTAAAAAAAGACAAATGTTCATTTGTTACCTGTGACATTTATTGTATGGGGTGGGGGGGAGGTAGAGTGCCAACTATGGTTGAACCAAATAGTAAAAATAGTACTTACTACAGTGATGACAAATTTCA
The DNA here is from genome assembly GCF_016161935.1 of Mauremys reevesii. Taxonomy (NCBI): domain Eukaryota; kingdom Metazoa; phylum Chordata; order Testudines; family Geoemydidae; genus Mauremys; species Mauremys reevesii. The sequence continues at coordinate 305,014,992 of NC_052623.1, forward strand.
GATGACGTTCTGAGCATGTAAAATACTTTGGTAAAATATTAATGGATGCAGATGTGACAACTGAAGCTCATAGGTCTTATGTACTAATTCAAACAGAAATAAATCCTTATTGCTGCATTTATTCTGTAACAATAATAGAAATTGCTATATTTTTTGGTTTGAAGCTACTCAGTTCAATTACTACCTTTTTTAACAAGTAAATAGGATTGTTCTCTGTTGAATGATTTGTTATATTTCTTTCATAAGTGTAATCGATTTATAACTTATGTGCCTGGTTATTAGGTGTCTTTCATTTGTGCAAAAAAAAATCTCCTTTGCTTAGTGACATATGGTCTGTACTCTCTGGAAACATTTTAACATAAAAAATTTGCCAGAGAAAAGAGTTATACCTTTTTGGATTTTTTTTTTGCTCGTAAATATATCTAGCACTAGAGTAATCATCCTTAGATGAAAGAGACATATTTATTCAAACAGTTTGAAAAAACATTAAAGAGTTGTTCAAAACACTTGTAATTATATTTTACCTTGGTAAGCTTTTTACAACTTTAATTGTAAAAAGTACTTACAAGATGTCTTGATGAATGAGAAGTTACATCTTGCAAGATATCACAGTGTGTGAAGTCTAAAGTAACTGAAAATTTGCTATTGCATCAGTCTAACACAAAGCGAAAAATACAAAGCTAACATAATGGGGAACATACAAAACTATTAGCCTATTATAGTTGTTTCACTCTAAACTTGAAAGCTGCTAACACATAGAAAAGAGTATCCTTATATTTTTCAATTCTGCCAGGTTTTGTGGAATTATAGATATAGATATATAGATGTATTTGTGGAACTATAATATATTGTACTAATGCAATTAAAATATAAGTGTAATATATTACACAGAGTTCCCGTCTGTACTACCACTTTGCTAGGGCATCCAGCTGAATCGTGATAGTGCAATGATATGCTTAAAATTGAGCTCTGCTCTACATAGATATGAGCAAATCATATTTTAACCATACTGTTTGGTAACTCAGTGCCCCACACAGTAGGTTTTGTAATGGAGTTGGAATCTAATTAAATGTGTTGTCATACTGTAAAGGAAGTACTTCTTCACACAACGCACAGTCAACCTGTGGAACTCTTTGCCGGGGATGTTGTGAAGGCCAAAACTATAATGGGGTTCAAAAAATAATTAGACAAGATCATGGAGGATAGGTCCATCAATGGCTATTAGCCAAGATGGTTAGGGATGCAACCCCATGCTCTGTGTGTCCCTAAAACTCTGACTGCCAAAAGCTGGGACTAGACTATAGGGGATGGATCACTCAGTTAAATTGCCCTGCTCTGCTCACTCCCTCTGAAGCATCTGGCACTGGCCACTGTCAGAAGACAAGATACTGGGTTAGATGGACCATGGTCTAACCCAATATGGCCATTTTTATGTTCTTATTTTCTGTCAGAGCACATTAATATTACAGTTCATAATCTCATATCATAAAGTGTAAGAATGTGACATCCTACAATTCATAAAGCTATATTATGTACTCTTATGCCATAAAAATAACAGCAGAGCAGGCTTCTGATACATCATAAATCATGAGAATGTTATTACTGTTCAAAATTGGAACAAACCTTTAAGAAAAATAACTAGCCAAAAGGAAAACTCACTAAACGGAGGACGAGAAGGGATGAGGTAGAGGAAGCAATATGCACAAATACAAACACATACTCCAAGCAATGGTTGTATCATAGGAAAGATTTTTAATACAGACTCACACTGGTTTTAGTGGGAGTTTTGCATGTGGAATAATGACAAGATATGACTCAGCAGTGTGAAGGAACTATCATTGGGGTAACATCAGGAAGATGCTCTTGAAGCTGAAGAAGAAAGTGTTTGAGACTTAACTCATCAAACTAATCACCTGTCAGTTAAAGGCTCCAAAATCTAGTTGTATATACTGCATGGAGTTTGTTTACAACTGTGGAAGCTAACTGTTGAAGTTAAATATCTGTCAGAATTAGGGCCTGATCCTGCCCCATTGAAGTCAACTGGAATTTCAGTATCGATTTCAATAGGAAGAGGATCAGACCCTTATTCCCCTGAAATATATGTCTGGGACAATCAGTCATCTTAAGTGCTAATATAGACCTAAAAAGCCAATAACCACAGCTTCTCCTTAAACTGGGAGCACCTCCAAGATCATTGACCTCAAATTCAAACTGTAGATCCTGATGCAAACACAAACATGAGTCATATAAAAACCTGCCTCCATGCTGATATTTGGGCCCTCCCATATCCTATGAATATTCTCCTTTGTTCCTGACATCTCCAGCAAGAAAAGATGTCCTAAGGTTCATATTTTTGAGTCCAATATGCTCAAGGTAGAATTTTAAATGAAATAATCTGGGTTTCAAGTTCCTTCTAAATGACCTAATGTTTTGGACCATCAAAGTGTTCAGCATGTTAAAGTGCTAATAGAAAGGAAGGATGATCCTGTGTCTGTGACACTAGTCTGGGACTTTGGACATGTAAGTTTAATACCCTGCCCTGCTATAGGCTTCCTGTGTAACCTTGGGCACATCATTTAAGGTCACATTTTTAAAGGTATTTGGTGCCTACAGATGCAGAAAGGCACCCATGGGTTAGGCATCCAGACACTTTTGAAAATCCCATTGGGTGCCTACGTGCATCTTTAGATGCCTAAATACCTTTAAAAATCTGGTCCTTAGGGATGAATCCTCAAAAAGAGAATTAGGCTCCTAACTTCTATATAGGCTCCTAACCTCCAGCTTTTGAGCATTCAGCCCTTAGGCCTGGTCTACACTGGGTTGGGGGGGATCGATATAAGATACCCAACTTCAGCTACGAGAATAGTGTAGCTGAAGTTGATGTACCTTAGATTGACTTACTTCATGTCCTCACGGCACGGGATCGACAGCTGCCGCTCCCCCGTCGGCTCCGCTTCGGCCTCTCGCCCTGGTGGAGTTCCAGAATTGACGGGGAGCGCGCTTGGGGATCGATGTATCACGTCTAGAGGAGATGCAATACATCAATTCCCGATAGATCAATCACTACCTGCTGATCCGGCGGGTAGTGTAGACGTACCCTTAGTCTCTCTGTACTTCAGTTCCCCATCTGTAAAATGGGAGAATTAGCACTTCCCTACCTCATCATGGTGTTGTGATGATAAATCCATTAAATACTCTGAAGCACTTAGATACTACAGTAATGGGGCCATATAAGTACTACAAATGTACTATAAACATTATTATTAGCCACAAGAGATTCAAATATGGCCATGATTTGGTATTTTGTCCAGCAGTGGAAATAACCCACTGAGAGTTTTAGAAAGATCACAACCTGTTGCATTTAGTACAGTGGTTACAATGTCACTAGAATGCAGGTTTGTTCTAATAACAGCCTGAAAACTCATTCAAAAACCAAATGTTTCTGACTCTGCCTCAATGCTGAGTGTACACAAATGCCTTTGCTTCACCGTGACACTCTCTGTCACAAGCATATCTCATTACTGGAGCGCAAGCTCTCATTCTACTAATGTTCAGAGGTGGCCCGTCCATATAGGCGAACTAGGCGGTCGCCTGGGGTGCCAAGTTAAATGGGGCGCCACATTCGAGGAAAAAATCAAATTAAAAAATCAAATAAAATGGGGAAAAAATGAAAAAGATGAAAAAAAATACAAATACAATAACGAAGATATTATTTCAATTCCCAGGTACATATGGAGGGAATATGAATTATAATTCATTTCTCTACATTTCTGAGAATTTATTAATATGTCAAATCTTTTATTTACTGCAAAAATAAATAATATTTTAGTGAAAAAAAATTTCAATTTGTGACAGGGTCAAGATGACCCACTCTGCAGTTTTGATAAGCAATAACTCAGCCACAATGAAACACATCCACCAGTGGCAAGAACTGCAATACTAGTGACATGTAACTCGAATATACATCAAGGTCACATAGCCAGAAATTCATGTAGAGTGGAGATATCGTGAGTTGATACATGTCAAACGGTCATTTTAACACACATCGCAAGTAGATGGTTAAGAATTGAGAAAATACTGTGGAAAATTGTGTTTTCTTTCAGCATTATAAATCCAAAATGTGAGTATCTTTAAGCGTTATTAAACTTTATCATTATTATCGGGCTGTATAATTATGCACTTTTCTTTGTTATAACTGGTTCACATGTAATAAATAAGGTCTATAAAAGAAAAGTAACAGCGTTAATGCTTAATAGACTACGAAAGTGATGACGTCACACTCCAAGTGGATAACTGTGAGGAAGGGGATTACTTTCCAAACAACCGGTGTTGGGTTATAACGTCAAAAAAGGTCATTTTGTTTCCATGTAAACGCTGTAACTAACTGTTTTAATAGGTAAGTGAGTGTATATTACTAATCACTGAACCCTAACCTCAACCTCATTTCTACCTTCAACCGCAGCAGAAATGAAAAATTATACACTCCAGGTAATGGAAACTTTTTAAAACTTCTTTCACCCTTTTAACTGGTTTCCCAAAATGATTAGCAATTTGTATAATTTTATTTTTAATGCCTTTTAAGTGGCAGGTTTATTTTTGGCCTAGAGCCCCAATTTATCCCTTCACCAATCATTTTTTCCTTCTGTAAGTTCCCGTAAGTGGGCCACGGTCCACGGGAGCTGGGACCAGTGGTGCTGTGCCACGTTTGTCAGCCGGATTTGCTCCAGAACCGCTGCAATCAAACTCTGTTGATAAAAATAATTTAATCCAGTTTGCCCTGGGCCCTGATCTAGGTTAGATAGATACTTTTGGGTTTTTTTAGCAGAAAGAAGCACGTCCACCACGGCTCAAACAATGAGCAACCCTTCTTCTTGCAATTCGGCCACCACAGTTCTTATGGTGGAGGCCAGCTCTGGGCTGGCAGAGGTGAGCACCCGCTCAATTTCTTGCTGGGACAAACTATTTACATGTATGATGTTTCAGAGGGAAAGGAGCCGGGTGGTGGCCTTTTCTGTTTTGAAGGGGCCAAGCTCGCAAGCCAGCACAGAGATGTCCTCCGGGCCCAACGGACTCTGAATTCTGGCTGTAACATGCTGAGTCTGGACCCAGGTCCCCTCCTGAAGTTGTTCAGTGGACCTCTCTTTGGTCTTAATGAGGGCCGCTATGGGGGTGCAACAAGAATCCACCCACCCTTAGGGATCCTTCCAAAGAGAGAAATCAAAGCCCTCACATGGGTCACCCGAATCACCCCCCATGAGGCTTGCTACTTGGACCAAACGCATGGTCAAATGATGTTTTAACTGCTCAATTTCCCTTTTATGGAGAGCACACTGCCATTGTGGCGTATGCTGAGCATGGGTGGTTAAGTCTTTAACGAGTCCCTGAAGGACTGGTACGTGCTTAGCCAGTGCTTCCAGGCGGGGTGCGTTTCACCTTTTCCACCTGGAAGTCCTGTCTTAAGGCTTGCAACTTGTCCTGGGCATAGTCCTGGGTTGCTGCCTGGTTAGTGATTTGCGCTTTTAGTTGCTCAATTTCCACCAGCTGTTGGGTACACACTTCTTTCCTTCTCCCCAACTCCTTTTTCTGCCCCGACACCATTTGAAACCACATGGCTGCTGCAGTCCAGATAAATTCCACAGCTGCCCCTAGGTTTTTACCCTTCTGCTTTTTATACTTGGCATACAGGTCTAAAAAATCCTGCCAAATCTGCCCTTTTTTTTGCAGCTCTGCTACAGAACCCCAGGGATTATATCCCACCTTCGTGAGAGCCCTCTCCAACTGGGAGAGGTCCTCACCCCCCTTTGAAAGAGGCAACAGGGTTCCAACCCTCTTTGCTGCCTCCCCTGTGGCTTGGGCATTAGATCCACCAGCCTCCCAGGACACCAGCGGGCTGGGCAGCCAGACTTCCATGTCCGCATTCCCTAATGCCCATTCATCTAGCCTTGAACCCATCGTTGATGCCATTGCCCACGACTGTGGGACTCCTGAGTCTGCAGCTGTACCCTGTTCCTGAACATGTTGTCACAATTTGCTAGTACAACCTTGAAGATTTTTAATTACTTGAGATTTCACATAGCCCATGCCGACACCGGGACTTACAATGTTCACTCCCCATTTGGGCTGAGGGGAGAGATGCTAAGCCTCCTTCCATATTATTTGGTCCAATATCACCTGAGGGTCCATATACCAAAACCCTTCCCGGGCAGAGCGAGACACCCTATGTCCTCCTCTTCAACTCAGGCACGCTACGGCTGAGGCTGTATGCACCAAGGATTATATGCGTAGAGCGAGACTCCAAGTCCTCCCCTCCTAATACCCAGGACTTCTATAACCGGGAGTATACCCACCTGCACCCTACCCCCACCAACCGAGGTGGAGAGAGGAATGCTAAACATCTCTCCAGTTCTCAGACCTTCTACGGCTGAGAGTGGGCACACCTTTAATTATAAAATCCTCAACATGTAAAACCAACAGTGCCAGAGTCCCAACATGAAATACCAAGGGCAAAACAGTTGCTGCGCTCCACAGGGCTCCCCACTCCGCAATTCTCCACCAAATCTGTGAAAGATTTCTGTTACCAATCTGCCTGAGGCATCAGGTGATCAGGCTGAGGCCACAGGATCATTTGGGGAGGAGATGATGAAACACACCAAGTGTCTACGTTTTAAAGCTTTATTAATAAAATAATAGCAGAGAGTGCTGGGTGGGGGAGGGTTCCCCATGTCATTCAGAGGAAGGAAGAAAGCATTAGTGCCCCAAGCCCTAACCCACTTTGATACTCACACCCACACTACCTGAGGCTGGCCAAGCTTGGATGTAACATAAGAAGAAGGGGGGGTGGGGTGGACAGGAGTTCTTGTCCTGGGCCCAGGTCGTCCAGGGTCCGCTGTGATCTCTGAGGTGCTCCGGCTCTCAGGAGGGTTTTACGTCCTGGGTTCCTTTGGGGGTGTTCCGTTCAGGGACCTCTGCTCCTGATGCTCTTTGTACTAGTCAAAACCGACGTTCTGTGGTCTACTCAACTTTCCCAAAACACACCAGCTAGACTTTGTTGTCCTTTTTGTTTTCCTCCGTGCTGGCCTTCGCTTGTCTCGCTCATTATGGGCTGCCTCTGCAGGTCTGTTCAGCTGCACCTTCCTTTCTCATGGCTGGTCGGTGGATTCCAGGCCCCCCTCTTTCTTGGCAGGCAGCCAAGCATCGGCTATGAGCTGCGGCCTTGGACCTTATTTTCTGACTGTGTGAGCTGGAGTGTCAAGTTAACCCATTCTCTGCTTTCTTTCTCCTTCCCCCTCTGGCCTCTTCAGCCTCCAAAGGAATCTTCCATTCCACACTCACACCTTTAACCCTTCCCCAAAATGCCTTGTGATGCTTGCAACAGTGTTAGAGATATACAATGCTGATCTGCCTCCCCATGGGATCCACGGGAGGGAGGGGGCTGTTGAGGTGTGACAGGGGCGACGATTGAATGGTTCACCTAGGGCGCCAGTTGCTGGCAGCTAGTCTAGGGCCGCCCCTGCTAATGTTACTGCTTAAATAACACATTAGGATGATACTGTTTTGATATGGGGGATATCCATACATCTCCCACAAGTAATTACATTATTAGCAATCCTCTTAAAATATTGGTTTTGCTTAGATGCCTTGCCAGTAGCACGAAGCCTGGTTATTTGAAAATCCCACTTACTTGAAGCCCCTGAATTGATAACAAATGAACCAAGTGAAGTGGTGGTGCCATCTGATCAGTAACACACCACAATGCTAAGAGCAAGTCCAAAGAAAATCTAGCTCTGAAACAAAATCTCTTTGCAGTAGGCTGAGTTTCTTTATCATTTGAAATGGTAGAGAGCAAAGAATTACTGACCCTCAAAATAACAGGTGTTCTTTTATATGTTTGGCAAAGAAGTGTAATTATCTGGAAATATTATCACCAGCATTCTAAAGAGCTCCATTATTCACTGAGGGTATAAAGAGCTGCTTCTAGCTATAACACAAGCTTCTCTTTTGTGAAGGATAAAAGTAATGATCTGAAGATACAGGATTCAGGCCATATCATAGGGGATTCTTATCTGAAATCCTAATAATGCTGCAGCAACCGGAAAAGGAAGTTTAGTTAAACACCCATATCCTAAGATAAATGATATGAATTAAAGCGGAAGATTGCTTCACACAGCTAGAATGATGCTGAATGGATTAAAGAATAGAACTCTGCTAACCTGAATACTAACTTTGTATTCTCTTACTATAGAGTCTACTTCTGCTTCCTGAGATGGTGATCAAAAGTAGAAACTGTCACTGTATCTGTCAGTCAATGGCTACATACACGATGCAATAGGCACCGTGCTCAGAAATGTTTTTGGACCATCAAGCAGCAGCAGCACACAGAAAGGCTGTGAATAAATTAAAGTAAAAATATAAGCCTTAGGCTGATGTGTTTGAACTTCACTGCAAACATTCTTCATACATATTTAATTGCTCCGTTGAGACAGTGACTGTTTTGGAGAAGTTCCAGGCATTATTTCCATTCCATTAGTAAGCTTGCAGTATATGTACTCCTTAACCCAAAATGATTGATTCCATAAATGTCTTTCCACTACTGACCTGAACACTAATTGAAGTTGCGTATAGATTAAAAGAAAGTGTATGTTTTCAGAAACCGGCCAAAATATACTGTTGTCATTGAAATATCTCATGATTTAAGAAGAAAGTGGCCCTTTTAACAGAAGACACCAAAATTCCCTTCTCAATAAGCCTTTCAAGAAATAGCTGGTGGAAACTGTACATGATGGGTTGCACAAATTCTGATAAACAAAAATTGAAATTGATTTTTAAGTACAACAACAGACTGCTTTTCTGAAACATAGAACAAACTTTCTTTGAAATATTAATATTGCATGCCAGCTGCTTTCATCTGTACTTGGGTCTTGTACTTTAATTTGCTTTGGGAGACAGTATAAATGTTTTACATTGCATAAAAATAAAACTAAAGAAACACCAATAATTTCATCAATTCAGCTACGCTTAGGGGGGAAAGCTAAATGTTTTGTAAGGTCTTGTTCAAACAGAAATAATGTTATGAAGTTTAAATTATTATATTACAAAACAAGCTTTCTTCTTCATATAAAAGTTGTTAAATATAAGTACCTTACTTATGATGTGACTCAGCCTGACAAACTGATTTTTCAGGTCTCGCATTAGCTCACATTATGGTTAATCTGAAAGCAGTGGCTAGTTTAAAATTCACTGCTCACTAAACTAATTGAAAATAAAATTAATAACACAGTTTTAATGAAAAGGACTGCACATTCTTTGATACAATTCCATAAGATACAGCTATGTTCATGCAACTTAGATGTGTCTACATCAGATATTTGGAGATTCCCTAGGAAAAGAAACCCTCTTACAATATTTTATTTATAAAGCAGAATAACATCAGTATGTTTGACGTTATATGATTGGCTACTGCTAAGTAGTTTAGATATAAAACTTGGCCAGCTTATAGTGAGGATCTACTTTGAAAAGTAACTGTAGAAATGTGCATTCTATATTCAGCATTTCTCAAGGTTTTCCGTATCAAATTTACGCAGTTAAAAGAAGTGTGTTTTTCCCCTTAATTTCCAGCTCTGTAACCTCAATTTATAATCTGAGTCAAACTATGTTTTCTTTTTGCTTATCATCACAAGAAATAAAGGGTCTAAAGACCAAATGCTGTCCTAACCGCACCTGTGCAGTTCTGTTGTTTTCAATAGGACTGCACGGGTGAAACCAAGGGCAGAATTTTGTCCAGCAACTGGAATTTGAATGACAATTGTTGTGATGATGTGTGAACCAGAATACAGCCTAGCTCACTCCCCCATAGCTGTGTTGGCTCTGCACTATCAAGAGGAGTGAAAAGTAGTAAAATCATATTTCTATCAGTTAAAATAAATAGATATGATTCAGACACAGAAAGAATAAGAGCAAGTAGGTGCCATTTTACAAAAATCACTTTTCAGCGCAGAGCTGCGCTTTAATTTGATCACAGTAACATCCTCCAATTCATAGGCTATTACAGCTATGTTACTGAGAAATTAAAATCAAACACGATTTCGGAAACCTACAATGTTTTGCGCTCTGCTGCTGTAGATAGAATCAGCCAGCAGAAGAGCATAACTTACAACTTCCCTTCCCATAGTTGTGATATGATCTTTGGTGAAGTCGATAGACAATCACATAAATAAAAATAACAACAATAATAAAAATATGAAAAGGCAGTTCCATGGAAAAACAGTCCAGAGGCTGAGAAAGAATCCATGTGTACCTAACAGAAAAGGGCAACTGAGGCAGATAAAGTTATTTCAATGTTCATGATTTTACCAAAGTATTACAAATAAAAGAGATGAAAGAAATGTTGATGGTGTTATTCTTGAGATTTGCTTACCTTTTCATAAATTAACAAATTAATTTAATTAACTCTACTTACATGTCATCCTATCTATGTTCTGATACAAGGATCCTGTATATTATTTCTAGGTATATGGGGTTCTTCGAAAAATTTTGAATCACATGTTAAGTACAAACAATAACATAACACATTGGCTGTTTGCAACTTTACTGCATAAAATCCAATAAGCATCCTTTCTAAAAAGTCAAACCTATGCAAAAGCTGCAGCTGGGCCAGCTCACAGGTCAGGTTAAACAGCAGCCAATTAAGGCAGCGAAGAATTCAGTGAGGCATATTCAGCCCGGCATGGATAGGCATCACTAGGAACTCGGACATCCGTTCAAGAAGTTTGTTGGGAGACAAGGCAGTATTGTCCGTAACCTCCCTTCTTCTGTGGAATCCAAGAGACCAGTGGTGTGGATATGGCTAGGATTGATTCTGCTTCCTATAGAGCAGGGGCAGGCAAACTTTTTGGCCTGAGGACCACATCGGGTTTCCGAAATTGTATGGCGGGCTGGTGAAGGGAGGCTGTGCCTCCCCAAACAGCCAGACGTGGCCCAGCCCCTACCCTCTATCTGACCCCCTCTGCTTCTTGGCCCCTGACAGCCCCCACCCCCAGAACCCCTGCCCCATCCAACCCACCCTGTTCCCTGTCAGCCCCCCCAGACCCCTGACCCCTCCCTGTACCCTGACTGCCCCCAGACTCTCCTGACTGCCCCCCACCACCCCGTCCAACCCCTCCTCTCATTCCTGACTGTGCCCCCAGGATCCCTGCCCCATCCAACCCCCCCGTTCCCTGTCCCCTGTCCCTGACTGCCCCTCCACTGCCCCATCCAACCCTTCCTCTCATTCCTGACTGCCCCCCAGGACTCCTGCCCCCATTCAACACCCCTGTTCCCTGCCCTCTGACCGCCCCGACCCCTATCCACACCCCTGTGCCCTGACCACCATCCCGAGCTCGCCTGCCCTCTATCCAACCCCCCCTGCTCCATGCCCCCTTACCGTGCTGCCTAGAGCACTGGTGACTGGCGGTGCTACAGCCGAGCCGCTCAGAGCACCAGGACAGGCAACAGTGCCACCTGATTGGAGCCAGCCACGCCACGGCGCAGCACAGAGCACCGGGTCAGGCTTGGCTCTGCAGCTGCGTTGCCCGTTAAGAGGTTGCAGCCCCGCTGCCAGAGCATTGCGCTGGTGGCGCCATGAGCTGAGGCTGCGGGGGAAGGGGGAACAGCAGGGGAGGGGCCGGTGCTAGCTTCCTGGGCCAGGAGCTTAGGGGCCAGGCAGGAGGGTCCCGCGGGCCACCGTAGTTTGCCTGCCTCTGCTATAGAGCCACAGCAACAACTTCAAGCTGTTTCTGAGCCCTCACAAATATATTAGAAAGGCCCAAGGGATGGTGGGAGCAGTAATGCTATCTGCCCTCCTGTAGGATAAGTACCCTTTGGGACAAAGGGGCCATATTGGTGCAGGGAGAAGTAATTTAGTCCTACCTTTGCCAGCACTAGTGAGTCTGGCCCAGTGCTGTTTGTTTGCAGTGTGATTTCACTTGTCTTGTGATATTTGGTGTTTTTCTACAAGCCCCAGCTGCTGGCACCAGTAATTACCTGAGTGTCTCAACTTCCATTTAAAAAAAAGAAGTTTCTAGCCCCTGTAGTTATGGAATAAAGCTTGAAAATGTGAACCTTAACAGCTCCAACACCAAAAGGCAAATAAATCCTAGTCACATTTATTATCCTAAAAATCTCGTTATTTTTAAGTGAATTCCATGATTTTTCGGGCCTGACTCCTGACTTTTGAATACTTGGGGTTGGCCTAATGTGTTTGTGAGGGTGACTCCAAACAGACAGATGGCTTACCTAGAAAAGTAGAGTCTTGAGAGCAGAGCTGGGCTGATTTTTTCCTTGAGTAGCAAATTCACTGGACAGGGTATTGAAACTATTTTTAAATTCAGATCAAATTCAGTGAATAGATTCAGCTGGGGGAAAAAACTGATTTTTTTTTCAAAATGTCAAAACATTTTGTTTGGAAAAAGTCATTCAAATAGACATTTTATTTCAAAATGTTATTTCAAAACAATGTGCAAAACATTTTGTTTGACCTGAACAAAAAAGTTTCAGCCTTTCATTTTAGGTAAGAGATAAAATGGAAAAAAAAATCAGATTCAGTTTGAAAATATCTGAATATTTTTTGATTATTCAGTTCAGCCACTAACCTGAAAAAATCAGTGATTTGCTTTGCTCTACCCCAGAGGTCGGCCTATGTGGCAATTTCCTTTTATGGGAAAGCCCTAGAGCTCAAAGGCTTAGGGGATTAGAACTTCTCTGCTCCCTCTGTAGCAGACAAGAGGAAAAGCCAGCTTTAACCAATGTGGCTTGCCCATAGTTCCACTTACTGTGATTTGTTGCTGTATTTGGAATTTGTCTGTGTGCTGATAGTATAAGTGCTAATAAATTGTTACTGTAACTGTACTCAAAGGGCACAGGAATTCTGCAAGAAGTGCCCTGGAGCACATGGGTCACTCTGACTTCACTAGTACTTGGCTCTGGTTTCAGAATTAAGGATTCAAATTCAACAAGGAGGAGGATAGGGTTGTGTCCTAGAGATGAGGGGCTCTCCCCAGGGATCCTGTTTTGCTCTGGGTTCCTCACCTGGACATTCTGAACCCGATGTGGAAAGATTGTGGGGTTGTGCTGGGTTGTACTGCACTGCACTGGCCCACATCAACTCAGGCTGAACCAGCAGCAATGCAGAGCTGGTTTAACAATAGGCAAGGCCAGACTGGCAGCACAAGACAGAGCTGACTTTGCAGAAAGGCCCAACCAGACCAGCAGCTGTAGCACAGAACTCACATCAAAGTGCCCCAGACAGGTGATGGTGCAGAGATGACTTAACCGCTCTGCCACAGGTGGTGCAGCTCACAGCTAACTGCACAGTGCCATGAAAAGGGGTGTGTGTACACAAAGATAATTTCACAGTGATGCCCAAGTGGACCAAGAATGACAGAGCTGATGCCAGACCTGGACTATGTAGCTGCACATGAGACAGGGACCTGGTGGTATCTTCCAGCAGGAATCTTTCAGTGCAGGCATCTTCCAGCAGCTCTCATTGGCCCAGAGCAGCGATCCGCAGCCAGTGGGAGCCACGATCGGCCGGACCAGGGGCTTTCCCTACACAAGCGGCAACCTCTGTTTGAGAAACCCTGGTCTAACTGGACCCAAGAGTGGGTTTTAGATGGTTGGGAACTGTGGTGAGACCAAAAGTCTTGGACCTGAGCAAGCAAGACAATTAATTCTTGGTATGTTGGGGCTGCCCATATTCCTGACACAGTGACTGGGGTTTGCTCATTTTATTGTATTTCTCTGGGCCAGCCCCAGGTGGGCTCAGGGGGTGATAACAATAGTGATACCTAGCACCTTTCATCAATGTGTCCATGAGAAGCCTGGGCAGCCCCAGCCCTGCATCCAGGGGAGACACTGCCTATTGAAATACTGTGCCCAACAGCTGGTACTTACTAGTAACTGCACACAGCACTCTAAGCCGGGTGTGTATTTGCCCTCAACTGACAAAGCCTAAATAGGTTCATGTTCTGGTCATGCTGCAAGACCTATTTGTTCATTCATCCAGGCTTTGTCTCAGGTGGGTAGAGATCAACCATTTGCACACAGTGGGATCCAGGGAGCCAAGGGATCAATGGATCCCTGATTGTTATCAAGCAAGAGACAAGGTGGGTGAGGCAATATTTTTATTGAATCAACTTCTGTTGGTGGAAGGGACAAGCGTTCAAGCTACATTGAGCTCTTCTTCAGGTCTGGGGAAGGCAGAGTGTCACAGTTAAGTACAAGGTGGGACAGATTGTTAAACATAAGAAAATAACACCAGGAGACTAGTTAAGATGAAGTGGGCAATAAACACCTCTGCAGCCATAGGACAAAGGAGGGTTAGTAGGTTACAAATTGTTGCAATGAGCCATAGAACCAGTGTCTCTGTTGAGACCATAGAATCATAGAATATCAGGGTTGGAAGGGACCTCAGGAGGTCATCTAGTCCAACCCCCTGCTCAAAGCAGGACCAAACCCAACTAAATCATCCCAGACAGGGCTTTGTCAAGCTTGACCTTAAAAACTTCTAAGGAAGGAGATTCCACCACCTCCCTAGGTAACCCATTCCAGTGCTTCACCACCCTAGGTCTGTAAGTCTATTAGGTGCCATAGGACTCTTTGCTGCTCCTAGCGAAATGATTTTTAGTGTCTAGCAGAGTTATGAATTTAAGTTCCCAGGTTTGCCTTTTGAAGTGTTGTTGGCCTCCAGCCTGTGATTTCTCCTTTAAGGATGAGAACTGAAAGATAAGATATGGAGTGATCGCTTTGCAAAACGTGTCTGCCCATGGGTGAAAGGATGTCTTTGTCTATCATCATTTTTCTGTGTGAGCTCATTCAAGAGCATAGTGATTGTCTGGTTTCATCCACATAGTTGTTGCTGGTGCATTTAATGCACTGGATGAGGTATAGCACATGTTGTGAGAGGCATGTTTAGAACCCATGACTCATGAAAGATGTTCTGGGGGGATATTGATCATCCTAGCGATTGAAATATGTCTGCAGGTTTTGTTATGGCAGGGTCTGGTGCCACTTCGAGCTAGTATGTCCTGGTCTGTGGGGAGTTTGCTTCTGATAATGAACTTGGTATGGTGGGGGTTGTTTGAAGGCCAGAAGAGCAGGTTTCGGAAAGATTTCTTTCAAATATCGACCCTATCTAGAATGGGTTGTAACTGTGTGATGATATCGTGTATAGGTTCCAGTATGGTGTGTGTGTGATCCTAGGCACCCCATATTCACACCCTCCACACTACGCAATCATATTTGTACAAAATATGTCTTGTGAGATATGCTATGAAAGCTAACACCACATTGGTTATTAGTATCATTGTAAAATATTATTTCAGCATCCATGTTATTGAGCACATACACAACTTCACATATGAAAATATGAAAAAAAAACCTGACACTGAATGTAGCTGTTAGGCTCTCACACTGTCTTTGGTTCAACATCGTAATGCACCTCACAAAGACATTTGGCCTCCAGCCTGTGATTTCTCCTTTATGGTATTTTCTCAATCCTACTGACTTCTGTAAGATTACAGTAAACTGCATTGAGATCCAATTTACAGATCCAGTCCAGGTTACCCTGCGTTGCTCTACATTCTCTCTGCAGGGCTGGGCTGGACCTGAGTAGTGCTCAGAATGGCTGCCAGTTTTGTACCCCTGACAGATCTCACTACTGATTGGCCAGCAGCTTCCAGTTTATAGCTAAGGGGGCATGTGTGTACATGCAGAAATGCCTGCCCTTAATGACAGCTTCCAAACAGCCACTGTGCATGGTGAACAACTTCCTAAACTCCTTGCCTGGGAATGTTTCCATATCAACTCAGAGCAAGTGGAAACAACAGCTGGAATTACAGCAATACGGTGTGGGGTTTTCTTTCTCTCTTTCTTTCTTTCTTGCTGAACACCATGCAATAAGAAAAAGAAAAGGAGGTTACAAATGTATCTCAGGTATACCACTGGTATGATGAAATAGATGTTTGGCAATTGTCTTTGGAGTGGATATATAAGTGTTATCCATTGTCGGATAGATATTTGAGGCAGGCAGTGATGTTGTCATGATGAGGAATGTTGGTGTCTAGGGATGTGATATTCATGCTGGCAAGGATGGTGTTCTGAAGGAGGTTGTTAATGCTGCAGAGTTTCTGGAAGAAGTTAGTTGTGTCCTGGAGGAAGCTGGCCCTGTGTGTGTGTTGAGTGACTGGAGGATAGTTTCTGTGAGTCCTGATATTCTTTCAGTAAGAGTGCGGTACTCAGATATGAGGGGTCTGGCTTGTTTTCCTTGTTTGTGTATCTTGGGATGCGTGCTGAAGGTCCTTGGGATGTGTTCGTGGGGGATGAGGTCATAGAATTTCTCTTGAAGTTGTTTGGGGAAGGATTTGATGAATCCTTAAATTCCTGTGTGAATTATGGTGTAAGGTCTTTGAGTTCTTTATAGCAGGTGACGTTAGAGAGTTGTCAGTTGGTCTTGTTGACATAATCATCACAGTTGATTACTACAATAGCTCCCCCATTGTCTGCTAGCTTGTTCTCTAAATTAGATGTCTGGATTGTAAACTCTTTAGGGCTGGGACCATCATTTTATTCTATTTGTACAGAGTTTAGCAAAATGAGGTGCTAGTACATGACTGGGGCTGCTGGGTATAACTGTAATACAAATACCTGTGCCCAGAGTGCATGGACAAGCACATTTTAAAAATCATGTATTTAAATAGACTGTAGCTGACAGTTAAGAAATCTATTTCTGTAGTTCCCATTTACTAAACATTTGTTTAGTATCTTTCAGTTTTTAAACAAAAGTGCCCATTCAAAACCCCCAAAGTGCTTGCATAATAATAAAAAAGATTTATAAACCCATAAAAAATTCCTACAAAAATTAAAATAAGAAACTCAATCAAACCCACCTTAATAAAAAAAAAGCAAGCAACCAAACAGAACCACCACAACAACAGAAGAAACATCGCCCAGATTCTGTAGACCCCACCATTCCCAAAAGCATTGCTGGCCTTGGAGTTTGCAGTGATGGTCAACCGATTGAGACTATTACAAAGAGAAAAATGTATTCAGCAGTAGGAAAAAGCCACATATAATATACTTGACCTTGGCAACATTTTGTTCTTTTTTTTTTCAAGCATGTCTTTGAAGAGGCTAGTACTGCTGGAGCAACAAATGGAATGTAAATGTACGCCAACTCCATTTTAATGTAGACTTCTGACAATTTTTTGGCTTGTGTCTCCTCTCTCAAATTGTATGATACTTGCTGCCTAATGAAATTAAGTTCAAGTTACTTTGTGGCAGAGCAAGTGGATACTGGTGGGCAATGGGTTAGCTGGAATATAAGACACAAAGCTTCCAAAAAAATTAGCCCCTCTCAATTTTTTTTTTCCAAATAATCCCTGGTGCTGCCATCCCCCCTTCAGTGCTCACACACAACATCTTGATCCTACTCCCATTGAAATCCATGGGGCTTTTCCCACTGTCTTAATTAGAAACAGGATGGGGCCCACAAACACACCATGGTAACCATTACATACAAAGCAAAGCACTCCAAATGAGAGCCAAGGTCTTTCTCAAGGAAAGATCACTCATTTCAGTAGGTAACATCTGAATAAATGGAAGATGAAGAATAATTACTGACTACTGTACTGACAGTGTCTTTGTTTTACAGGCTGTTTACCTATGCTTTTGACTGCAGTTAGCCCTGTAGATATTTTATGTTAATCAGAATAACCTCCTGCTTGAATAGAGTAACTAGAACATATACATTCTGAAAGTTAAATAATTGTTTTATTGTAAGAACTTGGAACATTAATTGCTAACATGATTTTTCTTAGGGATTTAAAAAAAAAAGCAGAGATCCATAAGAAAGAAAGAAAGAAAGAATCAGCATGTGCATTAGAAACCAAATTGCCTGCAGGGCACCTTTTGTTAACACAATGTGATTTATTGACATTTTAGTCCATCCTTTGTTTTAGCTTCTGCTTTTCCTGCTGTCACAATTGTGAGTAGATAACATACAATTACATGAAATAAAAATATTGACACAATGTTCTCATTATTACATCTATGTTATAAGGGAGATTTTTAAAGTTGTATGCCTCAATATAGATAGCCATCAGTAGATTCTTTTAGTTTAAAAGCTTTATTAATATTTGCAAAGTACAAAAGCAAGTAAAAAAATGTAAGAAAGGATCCCTAACTCATAATTATGTTTTATATACAAGTTAACTGAGCACAACTGAACTCATATTTACAGTTGTGTTAAAGTACATATAGACAACATTTATTTTAATTGAAAGTGGTTCTACTCCAGTGATAGTTATGGAATAAGAACCTGAATAGAACAGAATGGAAAAGGCTCTCTAAAAAATTGCCATTATTCAATTCATTGTTTCCTGTTCTCAATGTTCTCTTCCACTTAAAGGCACTGATCCTGCTATAGAATCCAGGCAGGCAGACCCTCATGCACAGGTGAATATGATTGCAGATTCGGGGCCCAAATGTGCTCAGTTTACAAGTAAAAACCAGAAATGACAAAAAAAAAAAATCCAACCTTAAATCCAACTGGGATCTGGCAGTCAAGCTGGGCTTTTTCTTTCTTGCATGTCACCACCGAATATAAAGGTTTATTGGGCCAAGGGGTGACTACAGTTATACATATACTGTTGCACTGTCTTCAGATTACACTCTGTAGCCTGAATTAATTTGGGCTGCTGTCATGAACATACAGCTAAGGGTAGCATAAAATCCCTCCTTTACCTGTAAAGGGCAAGAAGCTCAAATAACCAGTTGGCACCTGACCAAAAGGACCAATAAGGGAAGAAGATACTTTCAAATCTGTGGGGGGAAGGTTTTTGCTTTGTGTCTATGTTGTTCTTCTCTCTGAGACAAAGAGAGAGACCAAGCAAGTAATCCAGCTCCTACTGAAATGATACATCTAATATAACAGAAATAGTAAGTAATAGCAAGGAAATGTGTTAGATCATCTTTTGTTTTAGCTTGTGAATTTTTCCTATGCTAAGAGGGAGGTTCATTCCTGTTTTTTTGTAACTTTAAAGTTTTGCTTAGAGGGGAATCCGCTGTGTTTTAAATCTTATTACCCTGTAAAATTACCTTCCATCCTGATTTTACAAAGGTGCTTCTTTTACTTTTTTCTTTATAATGAAGTTCTGTTTTTAAGAATCTGATTGGGTTTTTAGTGTCCTGTTTGGTTGGTATATCATTCTCAAGCCTCCCCAGGAAAGGGGGTGAAGGGTCTTGGGGGGATATTTTGAGGAAACAGGAACTCCAAGTGGTCCTTTTCCTGAATCTTTGTCTAACTCACTTTGTGGTGGCAGCGATACCATCCCAGGGCAAGGAATTTTTGCCTTGGGGAAGTTTTTAACCTAAGCTGGAGGAATATAAGCTTAGGGGGTCTTTCATGCGGATCCCCACATCTGTACCCCAGAGTTCAGAGTGGGGAGGGAACCCTGAGAGGTGCAATTTGCATTTATCACAAACAACAGGTCCTTTCCTCAGCAGCTAAATAAAAATCTCTTCAATAGAGGATACGGATGAGTAACATCCATAAGCACATGAAGATTTTACCAGCGAAATTAGTGCAAAAATAAATAAAGTTGCACATATGATAGATAAACACAATTTAAAAGTCCCTAGGCTTGTCATACTCACACACTTCAAGATCATATTAAATACAGAGATAAGATGATAGCCAGTGGGGTATAGCGTAAGTGGGATGTGATGCTTCAGCTTACACCATCCTGTCAAGCCCAATATGCTCAATGAGGGTTGGATAAACACCTTCATCCCATTCTATCCACACATATCCAGGGCCATATTTGATGAGATTTCTGACCTGCTGCTCATGTGTGCTATTCCAGAGAACCTTGTTTGGTATTCTGGCTAATTAAACTTCTCAGGCTGGCATAAGTAGAGTTGCCAGGTGTCCAACTTTCGACCAGAACACCCAGTTGAAAAGGGACCCTGGTGGGTCTGGTCAACAGCACTGACTGGGCCATTAAAAGTCTGGTTGGTGGCACAGCGGGGCTAAGGCAGGCTCCCTGCCTGCCATGGCTCCACGCGGCTCCTAGAAGCAGCGGCATGTCTCCGCTCCATCTCCTAGGCATAGGGACAGCCAGGGGGCTGCATGCACCAAGTGCAAGCTCCGTAGCTCCAATTGGTCAGGAACTGCAGCAAATGGCACCTGTGGGGGTGGCACCTGTGGACAGGGCAGTGTGCAGAGCTGCCTGGCCACGCCTCCATGTAGGATCCGGAGTGGGGGACATGCTGCTGCTTCTAGGAGCTGCTTGAGGTAAGTGGCATCTGGCACCTGCACCCCCTCCCCTGCCCCAGCCCTGATCCTCCTCCTACCCTCTGAACCCCTTAGTCCCAGCCAGGAGTACCCCAAACTCCTCATCCCCAGCCTCACCCCAGAGCCCACACCCCCAGCCCACGTCCCAACCCCTTGCACCAGCCCTGATCCCCTTGTTACCCTAAGAACCCCTTGGTCACAACCCAGAGCCCCCTCCTGCACCCCAAACCTCTCATCCCCAGCCCTACCCGAGAGCCTGCACCTCCAGCTAGAGCCCTCACCCCCTCCCACATCCCAACACACTGCCTCAGCCCAGAGTCCCCTCCCACACCCTGAACTCCTAATTTCTGGCCCCACCCGGGAGCCTGCACCCCCAGATGGAGCCCTCACCCCCTCCAGCACCCCAACTCGCTGAGCCAGCCCATGAAAATGGGTGAGTGAGGGTGGAGAGAGCGAGCAACAGAGGGAGGGGTGATGGAGTGAGCAGTGGGCGGTGCCTTGGAGAATGGGTGGGGCTTCGGAGGAGGGTCAGTTTTGTGTGAGTAGAAAGTTGGCAACCATAGGCATAAGTAATTTGTGTCAACCCCATTCCAAATTATTTTGATATGTCAATGCAGTTCACTTCATGAATACGTATACCCCAATATCCAAAAAAGATGCTATTTTAAGGTTTTTTCTTCTTTGGGGTTTAATTGTTTGTCACAAGCTATATATTGCTAAATCTCCTGACCTCAGTCAAGCACTCTACTTATACTATCAGGCCTCATTAGGCCTCAGCCTTTTTCCAAGCCTACCTTAATAATACTCCTCACTTTACAGGTTTCTCTACTTGCATTTCAGTTGTATTAATATCATGTAAAAATAATAAAGTAATTTAGCAAGCAATATATGAATTAAGCTTGCCTCATAATTTCCATAGGATCTGGTCCTGGGACACTGGTCACCATCTCTTAGTGGCACCAGCGTAGCCCTGCTGTCTTTACAAAATTTGCCCAGCAATTGTAATTTAGCAAACAATTCTGTTGATGATGCCAAAGAAGGAATCAAATTCAGCTCACCAGAATGAACAAGAGCCAAAAGAGGTAAAATATTTTTAGCTGGTTTAAATGGTATAGCACCACTGAAGTAAATGGAGTTACATAGATTAACACCAGCTAAGAACCTGGTCCAGTATGTCAACAGGGACCCTATTCTGCAACCCTAACATTGTATTACACATACTGACTCGAATAATCTCATTAACATCAATTGAACAACTTTTATGAGTTAATGTTTCTTAGTACAAGTAAAATATGCAGAATCAGGCCCCAAAGTATGCCAACAGGAGTTAACAATTTTTCCATTGGCCTTATGTATGTTTTGGAATTACTTCCTTCTATTCAACTAGGAGCCATATAACCTTTCAAATGTTTATGCTATTAAGAAATAATATCTTCGGTGACCAATATGGCTTGCAATTATCTTTTGCCTTTTATATAATTTAGAGTTGCTTACATGCTAATGTGCTTTCTAAAACAAAATGAGTAAACACACAATGGTGAAGAATAGGGGAACAGATACTCTGAGAATGAGTCAAGGTTTCAGTTAGATGCATGAAAGCTTGGCTGACTGGTCGTCAGAAAATTCTAACACACATCTTTAAATATACCATTACGGAACTGCACAGTTAAAAAAAATGACTCCAACATGCCATAATTGCTTTAATCGTTACATTTATTTTACAGAATTGAATTGATTTTTGGAACGTAGCCACGACAAAGGCTGTGAACACTGGCTATAACCACTAGGAAGGTGAAATGCTTGTTTTTGACCTACATTGAAATGTGAAGCCCAACGTGGGCTTTGAGAGTGCATATTTTGCATAGGTCATTGGCTGAGGCTGTATTTTTCACATAGAGTTTTCTGTCATTGTTTGACAGATTTTTGAAAGCATGCTGAATAAAGCTTGAACTTGAAGCATCCATGTGAAGTTTTGGGGGCATGAGTTTACAAGGCCTCTGCACAATGAAGTCAGGGAGAAAGGAAAAAAATATTCTGCACCTGAAGGTCTTACAGCAGAGGTGGGCAAACTATGGCCTGCAGGCCACATCCGGTCTGCGAGACCCTCCTGCCCGGCCCCTGAGCTCCTGCCCCAGGAGGCTAGCCCAGGGCTTCTCCCCTGCAGTTCCCCCTCCTCTGCAGCCTCAGCTCGTTCCGCTGACAGCGCAACGTCTGGGGGGTGGGGCTGCAAGCTCCTGGGGAAGCGCAGCTGCAGAGCCCGGCCTGACCCAGTGCTCTGTGCTGCGCGGTGGCATGGCTGGCTCCAGCCAGGTGGCATGGCTGCCTGTCCTGGCGCTCTGGGTGGCGCAGCTGTAGTGCTGCCAGCCACCGGTGCTCCAGGCAGCGCGGTAAGGGGGCAGGGGAGTTTGGGTGGTGATCAGAAGCGGGCTATGGATAGGGGTTGGGGAGGTCAGAGGGCAGGGAACAGGGGGAGTTGAATGGGGGCAGAGGTTCCAGGGGGGCAGTCGGGAATGAGAAGAGGGGTTGGAAGGAGCAGCAGGGGGCAGTCAGGGGCAGGGGTTCTGGAGGTGGTCATGGGACAGGGAACGGGGGGTTGGATGGGGCAGGAGTCCCGGGGGTGCCATCAGGGGGCGAGAAGCAGGAGGGGTCGGATACGGGGTGGGGCTGGACCACGCCTAGCTGTTTGGGGAGGCACAGCCTCCGCTAACTGGCCCTCCATACAATTTTGGAAACCTGATGCAGCCCTCAGGCCAAAAAGTTTGCTTGCCTCTGTCTTATAGGATCAAACTCTTTCTCAGCTTTACAGTCTGAAATTTATTTTGCTTCAGTATGTACAATGGTGTACTTATATTATGAAGCTTTGTACTGGGGACAGTGTCAGATATTTATTAGATATTGCATGCAGCCACACTTTAATTTTTTTCAGTCTTGTGATCATGTTACTGCCTGCATTGATAAAATACTGTCACTTATGGAGTTGTGTTAATTTCTGTTTGCTGGCAGTCCTGAAACAAAAACATTGTTCTGGTCAAACTGAAAGTTATTTTTTTCTGAATTTCTGAAGTTTTAAAAGTGAAAAAAAAAAAAAAAGATCCATTTTGGGTCAAATGAAGTGTTCTGTTTCCCTTCTGGGAAATTTTAACCATTGTTACTAAGAACAGAAATGATGAGCTGGAGGTGCCTTGTACCCAATAGCTAGAACATTCAGCTGGGCATGGGGAGAGCCAGTTTCAAATCCCCACTCTGGAGCAGACTCAAACCCAGGTCTCCCCCTTCTCAGGTTTGAGTGCCCTAGTCCCCTGGCTATTGGCAGGTGAGGTGCTTTCAGTCTCTTCTATAGAAATTGTTCCATTTTGTATAAAATACTTGAATAGTCATTGGGGCAGATCGAGAGAGAGAGAGAGACTGACCCTGTAGCCCGGTAGTGAGGGTACTCGGGACAGGTGGAACCTAGAGTCCAGTCCCTGCTCTAATGACTATTTTATTTAAATATCACAGTCTCTAGTATTGCATAGATGGACATTACCTTATGTTATGGAATTAACAGATCATAAATCCTACCCAGAAATAAATAACCAATGTTGTTGTGGAAGGACAGCTTGGACCAATCAAATGTAAACCTTTACCAAATATCTTCTCACCCCCACCTTAGCTCCTCTCTCCCCAGAGAGCTTCCACCACCTTCCTTACTTACATGCGGAGTAATCAGTCACCCACCTGTCTCAGTGAATTGGCAGACCCCATTTAACACGTTCTGAGCAAGACCAACAGATGCTAGCAAGATGGAGCGCTAGAGATGCTTAATGCTAGTCTGTTCAGGGAATTACTGCTGACTGACACATGGACTGCAGTGAGGAAGATAAGTGATTTAGAACAGTGGCTCTCAACCTTTCCAGACAACTGTACAGACACCCCCTGGGTTACGCAAACCCGATTTACACAAATTTCTAGCTTACAGAAAAGATTCCGTAAGCTAGAAATAGGAGGGGGGGGGGTTTCAGGGGGAGAAGGGGGAAATGGTTGTGTATATGTTTCCGACTTATGCAAAATTTGAGTTGGGGAGTGTCTGTACCCCTTTCAGGAGCCTGATTTGTCTTGTGTACCCCTAAGTTACACCTCACATAAAAACTACTTGCTTACAAAGTCAGACATAAAAAACACAAAAAAGTGTTACAGAACACTTTTACTGAAAATTTGCTTACTTTCTCATTTTTACTATATAGTTATAAAATCAGTCGATTGTAATATAAATATTGTAATTACATTTCAGTGCATAGTATATAGAGCAGTATAAACAAGTCATTGTCTGTATGAAATTTTGGGTTCTACTGACTTCACTAGTGCTTTTTATGTAGCCTGTTGTAAAACTAGACAAATATCTAGATGAGTTGCGGTACCTTCTACTGATTGAAAACAACTGATCTGGAATGAAAAAAAGAGTTAATGAGTGAAGTAAATGTGGGGGAGGGGAGGTGAATAACATAGGGTTCCTTGCTTTGTATTGGTTTACACTTGTGTGATATGCAATCTAGAAATCTTAACTTTAATAAAAGGGTTGTTTTGTCTGGGGCAGCATTTAATTTAGGCTGACAAAGGTATGAAATCTACTTAGTTCTTTTAAATGCGGTTCACAATGAAAATAACTAATTTTAATAACCTATTTTTTGAAACAAATACAAGAACTGCTTTCAAATCTGTAAAAGCAACGTAATGCTCCAGTAACGCATTTATTATTGTGACTACTGCAAAGCAAGAAATACTGAAATACAGCTGATCAGGTCAAAGCCTCAATTAGGTGCATCACAGAAAAACCATTTAAAAAGCCCATGTTTAATTTCCATTCTGGAGACAGGGCTATTAATCTCAGATAGTAACTCCTACATTTACATGAGGAACTTTGTCACACTCTCTACCTTGGTGGGTCCTGCGCTTATTGGCAGATTTGCTCACCTCAGTGATCTTCCCCTCTGGTGGAACCCACAGTCTGGGTCAACTCCTCCTGTGTCTGATCAGGAGTTGGGAGGTTTGGGGGGAACCTGGGCCTGCCCTCTACTCCGGGTTCCAGCCCAGGGCCCTGTGGACTGCAGCTGTCTATAGTGCCTCGTGTAACAGCTGCATGACAGCTACAACTCCCTGGGCTACTTCCCCATGGCCTCCTCCAAACACCTTCTTTATCCTCACCACAGGACCTTCCTCCTGGTGTCTGATAACGCTTGTACTCCTTAGTCCTCCAGCAGCACACCCTCTCCCTCTCAGCTCCTTGCACCCCTTGCTCCCAGCTCCTCACACACACAAACTGAAGTAAGCTCCTTTTTAAACCCAGGTGCCCTGATTAACCTGCCTTGATTGGCTGCAGGTGATCTAATCAGCCTGTCTGCCTTAACTGGTTCTAGCAGGTTCCTGATTACTCTAGTGCAGCCCCTGCTCTGGTAACTCAGGGAACAGAAAACTACTCATCCAGTGACCAGTATATTTGCCCTCTACCAGACTCCTGTACCCCACTGGCCTGGGTCTGTCACAATAGTAGGAAATCCCACAATGAACCATGTTTAACATAGTCTTTTTTAAACATAAAATAGATAGTCTCCTGTAGTAACTGAGTAATTTTTGATCAATTCCTTTGAATAAGCCATATAATTTTTGACTCTTTTTGAACTATATTCCTAACTTGTTGAATCAAATAAAGATGACATCTAGTTTAAAAAAACAAAATGCTGAAACGTAAAGAAAATTAGATAGATATGACATGAAAAAAAGTCAGGCACATGAATGTTAGGAAATGCCAGATTTACAATTGCCTGTGAGACCTTAATTTTTTTCCCCTTGTGCATCCATTCTATGCACTGAATAAGACAAGGGACCTGTGGAAAAAACAGTTTGTGATTATGTCGCTATGGACTATATCATAGTGAATATGCACAAAGGATGCCCATGAAGGGGCACCTTGAAGGATTTGACCCTTATCAGCGATTTGCCTGTTCAAATATCCAGTTTGTTTGCACTATTTTTGTAATTGCACATGTACATCAAGTATTGAATAGCACACCTATTTTGTGTTCAGTCCTAGGTTTCTAACATATTTAAAACGTTGCCATCTTTGTGATTTATCCCTTATTTTGAGTAACTAAACTATAGCGCACTGAACTGAAACTTATCCCAATTACGCAGATGTGCCATTTAGAAGATACTAATTAAGCAGATTCTAATACATCTATATTTCTGTGGCATTTTCTACTTAGGATGTTCCTTTCGGACAGCTTACCAAAATGAACCCATTTATGTCACAAGTCGCTAAACAGAGCAAAGAAAGAAAGACTAATACTTTATATTACCACCCATAATTTTAGTTAGCCTTCCCTTTCCCTTTCTCCTCCTCATAAGAAAAAACACATGTCTACTGTTACTGTATGTCTGACACACACTATATAAATAATGTCTCTATTTAATATGGAGTCTTGCCTAAGGTGATTTTATTTCATTGCCGATAGCTACAAATAAAAGAGTTTATGTCGCCCTTTGTGCTTCTGAGTCCTCATTAACAACACTCTTTATTTTAAACGTATTTATGAAAATAAACTTTTTACTTAATCCATTTCTATTTTCAGCTTTTTGTGGCAATTTTAGTGTGACTGTTATGCGAAAGCAAATATGGCTTTATACAATTTTGGCCTGTAAAAAATTCAGAACATCTTTTGTAAGAACATTAATTATTTTTTATAGTGTTTGATTGCTCTCTGTGTCTTGCAGTGTTCTCTCTCGAAAATAAAATATCTTTACCATGGCACTTCTTACTTGTCCCCTAACTAGTCTTGGTATTTTCAATCTTTTCTCAAATGAAAGTCTCTTCATGACTAACTAGTCACTTCACCAGAAGCTCTCTATTTTATGAGACAGATTGACCAGAATTTAATACCGTATTCTAGATGAAGGCATACCATTGATTTATGTCATGACTTGATCTTTTCTATCCTGCTAGATGTGTATTTTAGCATTGTTTGCCTTTTTGACCACTCCCACCTCTGAAACAGAGGTTTTCATTGTGCTGCCCACAATGATGCTCAGGGTTTACTGTTTTCCCCTGAACATAGTTGATTTCAGGCTCAGTAATATAGATAGATAGATAGATAGATCATTATTGCTTCCAATATATATTACCTTGCATTTGTGAACAATCAATTTCATCTGCAATTCTGCTGCCCATTCACCTAGCATTCTTACATCCCACATAGTCTGCTCTAGTCTTGACAAGCCTAAATGATTTTATGTCATCTGCAATTTTTGCCACATTACTGTGCAATCCTTCCTCCGGGTCATGGTTAAATACTAATCCTAGTTCAGAATTTTGGGGCACCGCATTTTTAGTTTGCAACATGACAAAAGAAAAGATTATTTTATTCTTTCTGTTATCTCTTTCTTAGCCAGTTTCTAATCTGCTTTATCTCTCCCTCCATGACTTATTAGTTTTCTTAATTGTCTCGTGTGAGGAACTTTGTCAAAGGCCTTTTGAAAATCCAAATACATTAGATCCACCAGTTCTCCTTCATTTACTATTTTCCTGACATGCTCAAAAGAGTTCTTATAGATCAGAGAGGGATTATTTTCCTTTAGAAAAGCTATGCTGGTTTCTTTTATCATATGTTAGTCTAAGGATTTTTTTATATATTTTATTCATAATTATCATTTCAATCAGATTACCAATGGTTGGTCATTGCCAGAATCATTCCATCACTTAAAAAAAACAAACCAAAAAACAAAAAACAGGCACAACTTTTATTAACCCTCAGTCCTCCAGTATACTTGATTTTAATGAGAGCTGCATATTTTTGCTAGCTTGGCCCCTTCATTCTTAAGTTACTCCAGAACTCCTGGGTGTCTCCTCTTTTTGACACCCCCATTTCTTACGGTATCACATCTTTATTACCTGAAAAAAAGTAAGTATCCCAGTATCCTCTCTGGTGAGGACTGATGCAAAGAAATCATATAGCTTCTCTACAACATAACCTCCTGAATTTCTCCCTTTATCCTTCGCTAGAATAACACTCACTGATATTCTCACAGGCTTCCTATATCTGAAAAATGTCTTATCCTTTTTATGTCTTTGACAATATGCTCTTCAAATTCCTTCTTAGACCATAGAGTTTCCATTTTTCATTCTACCTGCCATAGTTTATATTCCTTGTTATTAGTGTGATTTGGGCTGGGCTGGAATTACATTTTGTGAAGCATACCTTTTGGTTCATGTAACTCTTGTACCCTGTTATTTAGCCATACTGGTTTACTTCTTGTCTACTTTTTATATTCTTTCTCAAAAAAAAATCTATGGGCCCAATCTATTTTTGCATTCACATTCAATTGTGAATGCAAAATGTTACCACATTTAATTTAGATGTCTAGTTAACTTATATACAGGGACAAACAGGTAATTAGACATCTTAATGTTATCACATATGCCAGCAATTTTGATCCTACACTTTTGTGCCCACAACTGCCTGGACAAAAAATGGAAGCCAGGTTGAGGCAATTTTAAAATTTGGCTCATATGTCATATATTCTTATTAGAGGATGTGTATGCATATGCAGCATTGATTTAAATTGCCGTAAAGCTTTTTTATTCATATAAAAATTGTTTTAACAGGCTGACAAATATTGTATGACATTTTGTTAGAAAATATAGCTTAAATCCTTTGCCAGTTTTATTCTTATCATGTATTCACTTCAAAGTTCTTCACTGACATAGAGTGTTAGAGGGTACTTTGGCAGAGGTTTGGATGTCTATTCAAGGCTCACTTACAATAATTGGATTTTACTGTTTTCCTACCAGAATAAAATGATCCTAACATTTCCTTTCTTCCAGAAAGCTCTGGCAGACTTCCCCCAGTCAGGGTAGGTCTTGTCCTGAAGCATCATATCAGTGACCTATGGAGGAAGAAGGAAAACATTTAGCTTTAAATCAGTGTCACAAAGTTTTAAACACAAATTTTTAGATTACAAAAGATTTTTCATTTCAGATCATTCTAATCAACATTTGTAACAACAGCTAAGCTGAAAATCTGAACAAAGATATTATCTGCAGCTCTCTAATTCAAAACCTACATGAACTCTGGTTTGCCTTCTAGAACTGGTATGTACACCTTCCTGAGAGATGTAAGAAGGCTCTGGCATTGCCAAAGATGCAGAGAGGATAGAAGCTAATCTAAATGAGCCAGTTACTTATGAAGATCTAGGAAAAAATGGATGTAAGTTACTTTCTTCATAGCCATATGAAGAAGGCAAACAGTATGGTTCCAGTCCGGCCGGGGAGATAAGTCCAAGTTCTATGAGCACAGTGTCGGGAGAATTTTGGCTATGAAATCTGAATTGCAGTCCAAGGTGTTGAAGCCAGGGAAGCTTGTGCAGTAAGGGCCATATGCTACCCTCGATCTGCTCTCGATCCCAGATGCCAAAGAGAAATGTGCACACAGAGTAAAGGCCATATATGACCCTAAAACCTGTGCTGTTCTCTTACATGGTATTTAAAAATTGAAATGCTTATTCTAATTTTCAGTACTCATATTTAAATGGACCATCTGTCCAACTCTGCCCAGAGACCCATACACACATACTACTTTTGGATGATTTACAAAAAAAACTAAAGTGAACTAAAGCAATGGATTTGGATATCCATTATCTTTGGGCGTGTTAAAAAGCCATATCCTTTTCTTCAGATTAACACTCTTATAAAGTATTGAAAAATACAGAATAGTCATTTCATACACCATGCTACTTAGAAAACCCAGTGGTGGGGAAAACATACACAAGTTTTTTTAAAAAAAAGGTCAGTACACAGTACTTGCTGTGAAATGCAGTAAAACAAATGTTTGTTTGCCACTAGCATCACTACACTGTTTAAACTATTAGTTACTTTAATAAATATAAAAGTAACTCCTAAAGAGATTTCAACAGAAATCCCTCCTAGTTTTCTTCACTTCCAAATAGAACCCAGTTTTATGGAGAATTTTCTATTTTTATTTTCTTCCTGGTTTATTTTTGAAGCATGGAGTTAGTTTGGTTTGGGTTTTTTAATTTAATCAGCTAGCATGTGAATTAGTACTTTCATTCAAAGACATTTTATAGCATTTATCAAAGGGAACACAAACCCTATGTTTAAATCAGGGATCGGCAACCTTTGGCATGCATCACTTCCCACAGCCCCCATTGGCCTGGACCGGCAAACTGCGGCCAGTGGGAGCTGCGATCGGCCGAACCTGCAGATGCTGCAGGTAAACAAACCATCCCAGCCCGCCAGCAGATTTCCCTGACGGGCTGCATGCCAAAGGTTGCCAATCCCTGGTTTAAATCAAAGCCACATATGAATCAAATTCATCTCCCAACTTTAGGATTCTCAGACCTCAGGGGGTGAAGGTGTTCAACACATTGCAGAACTGGGTCCTAAATGATGATGAAAACTTTAAGCATATATGGTATATAAACAAATACGTACTCCAATGATTCTATTATTCTTAGCTTGAAGAATTGATTGTATCCTGAAATACTATTTCCTTTGGTAATTCCTTTCTCTGATCACCCATGTTAAAACCACCAAAGTTAACTAAATAAATATTTGGATACGTATTTAATGCTTAAAAGGCCCCTCTAAAGACTTAATTAATTTCATTCAGCAATACTTTTCCAGTTCCAGGAAGATTCTATACAGTAATAAATATTTGCAGGGAAACAGATGATTACCGGGTGGGTTTTATTCAATTTTCAAAATGTTTTCTCCAGAGTACTTTCTGGGAAGTACTTATTATATTTGCTAGAAGGAAGCAATCTGCAGCTGTGTGACCAGTTATTACAGCAGCGTGTTTTATAAGAACGGCATTCAAGTAAGTGACATTTGCTGAGGAAAATGGCATGAAGAGGCAGGAAATGTTCATTCTGATATCAGACAGCTGGTCTTTTTCATCTCTTAGCTCCAGCATTTATTTTAAGTCTTATCATCAGATCAATGTCAGGTCACTTGCAGCTAAATTGGCAGAAGCAAAGACAGTCATTAAAGGGATGCATTCAATAAAGAAAAATCCAATTACCTTTTGCATTAGAGAAATCAAATTCATTTTCTGGTGGTGGTCAAGGACAGTCATTGTGGAAAATGGTGCATGTACTCAGCTTTGTCACAATATAAATAATTTTGTTTGGATCGAATCAATATAATAGCAACGAGTTGTTTTAACTTCCACCAGCACTGGCAGAAAACAAAAATTCAACCTTTTTGTTTTCCACAAGTTAAAGAATTTATTTCTCTCTTCACATCTCAAAATCCAATGCACTGCCTGGCAAACATTCATCTCTATTAGCTCAGACTATCTGGAAAAATGCTGCATATACTGTAGAATAGATGTTCCATGATGTGCAATTCTTGCATTCTTCAAACATTCTATCTATGTATCTTATATAATCAAGGTAAAATGGGAAAAGCCACCTGAAAAATATCCATTACTTACTTAATTTATTTTGTATCTATTACTATGAAAGAACTAGGAATGTGATACTGTATTAAAATTGTTTGCTTATACTGACTCAATTTAAAAATGTATGGCTTTTTATGCATAACTGTGTTCCTATGTTCCTGTGTTTCCTTGACACCATGGTGCAAATAAGTGATGATCACATTAACACCACCCTATACCGAAAACCTACCGACCACTATGCCTACCTTCATGCCTCCAGCTTCCATCCCGGGCACACCACAAGATTCCATTGTCTACAGCCAAGCACTGAGGTACAACCGCATCTGCTCTAACCCCTCAGACAGAGACCAACACCTACAAAATCTCCACCAAGCATTCTCAAAACTACAGTACCCGCACGAGGAAATAAGGAAAGAGATCAACAGAGCCAGACGTGTACCCAGAAGCCTCCTACTGCAAGACAAACCCAAGAAAGAAACCAACAGGACTCCACTGGCCATCACATACAGTCCCCAGCTAAAACCCCTCCAACGCATCATCAGGGATCCACAAGCCATCCTGGACAATGATCCCACACTTTCACAGGCCTTGGGTGGCAGGCCAGTCCTCGCCCACAGACAACCTGCCAACCTGAAGCATATTCTCACCAGTAACTGCACACCGCACCATAGTAACTCTAGCTCAGGAACCAATCCATGCAACAAACCTCAATGCCAACTCTGCCCACATATCTACACCAGCGACACCATCACAGGACCTAACCAGATCAGCCACACCATCACCGGTTCATTCACCTGCACATCCACCAATGTAATATATGGCATCATATGCCAGCAATGCCCCTCTGCTATGTACATTGGCCAAACTGGACAGTCTCTACGGAAAAGGATAAATGGACACAAATCAGATATTAGGAATGGCAATATACAAAAACCTGTAGGAGAACACTTCAACCTCCCTGGCCACAATAGCAGATCTTAAGGTGGCCATCCTGCAGCAAAAAAACTTCAGGACCAGACTTCAAAGAGAAACTGCTGAGCTTCAGTTCATCTGCAAATTTGACACCATCAGCTCAGGATTAAACAAAGACTGTGAATGGCTTGCCAACTACAGAACCAGTTTCTCCTCCCTTGGTTTTCATACCTCAACTGCTAGAACAGGGCCTCATCCTCCCTGATTGAACTAACCTCGTTATCTCTAGCTTGCTTCTTGCTTGCTTATATATACCTGCCCCTGGAAATTTCCACTACTTGCATCCGATGAAGTGGGTATTCACCCATGAAAGCTCATGCACCAAAATGTCTGTTAGTCTATAAGGTGCCACAGGATTCTTTGCTGCTTTTACAGATCCAGACTAACACGGCTACCCCTCTGATACTTGTGTTCCTATGTTTCACTTAATGTTCCATTAGAAAAATGAGTATTGTCTATAAAGGCTTACAAACTACAATTACATGGTGTGCACAGTCAGATGCTTGTTCAGTGAAAAATAAAATTGGCATTTCTTGTACTGCCTTATCGAACCACAAACTTCATTTTACAAGACACAAATATCAATATGACTGCACATTATCTAGGAGGGTAACCCAGCAATACTTTAGTGGCACATTTCTCTTTATCATTAGGTCAAATATGCAGAAATGCTTATGAGTCACAATGTTAGCTAAAGATTTTAAAAAAATTGATGGTGCATTGTGACATGGTACACTGCAACCATGTAAAAGCAAAAAAATGTTGATTTTGAGATGAACTGTTATTATGAAATACCACTACCAGAGAATACAATTACCAGTAGAGAACATGTATAAAATGGGTATAATGATACTTTGTAAAGTGCTTTGAGATGCTCATATGAAAAGTGTTATAGGAAAGCTAATTATTTATTTATTCTTATCATTGCATCAATTTTTCATAAAACTACCTTCGCCACTGGTCAAACCACTTCTTTCTTATTACATCACCTACAGCAGACAGAGAAAATTATTGTGCAATTCTGCTTCTTAGAAGATATCTTGCAGGATTCTCACTTCTGGCTTAGTGTGAGATTGGCAGAACTTCCCTAGTTCTTAAGGTTTTTTGACCTTTGAGGGCTATGATAGCAAGGCAGTATTGCAAACCACACCCCCTGCTGAGTATAAATGCTGCTTTCTGAATATTCCAGTCTGTCCCTTTGACTGAGAGGAAGGTGAAGCTCCCAGGAGGAAAAGTCGCAATTCAAAATGATCAACGTAAGATCAAAACATGTGCCTCAGAGAAAAAATGAAAAACCAAGGTGTGAACACAACTCAAAAGCTAACCTCCCAACTCTGAGGGGACAAAGGCAGGGGCAGAGAGAATCCTACAAGATGCTTTCAAAGAAACAGCATAACAAATAACTGCAAACAGGAACCTTTCCAAATCTATGTTATAAGCTCAGCTTACATTGTAAAGTACAAATTCATTCTTCTTCTGATGTTTGACTTTATTAACAAAGAAAGCAACAATAAGATTAGCTTGCTCCTTCTATCAGGTTTAACTGCTCTTACAGTTCTTCCCCCAGGGCTGCTCTGACCACACCCTCCCAAGAAAGTCACTTCAAAGGTACAGTAATGAGATCCCTACCTCAGTGAGTCACCAGGCCCACATAATCCTTTCACAGTAAAATCATCTGCTGACAGGTGTTTCAGACTAACACTGACAGCCTGTTACAAACCAGATAGCTGCAAATAAAACTCTAAACAAGGAAAACAGGGGGACACTTTTGACCATTCCTTCAAAAATCTTCAAATCCCTTCCTGGGTAGAAACTAAAGCAGACATTCCTACATTGTAGCCCTTGGAGCAATTGCTGGTAGTCTGTGGTGCTGGCTCATCATCTTTGTTTCCAGCTGCTAAACTGCATTTTAAAATAATTAAAATCTATTTAATGCTTTCATAACAGCCCTTTTTCCAAGCAAAGAATTGGAGTAGGTGTAAATTGGAAGGAAAATGGACTATGAGACAATCTCTCTTATTAGGAAGTGAACTACCCTATGAAAATGTTTGGAAATGCCTGAACTAGCGAACAATGAGCTAACTGGAGTTTCCTTCAGTATTTCATTCATAGTAGTCATCACCGGGTCATCAAACTGGGTGAGGCGCACACCTCAGGAATTAAACAGTAAACAGAGGATGGAATAATTGGAAGCCATGGTCCATCGGAACACTCTAGAATTACAAGCATCTGATGGACTCTGAAATCTTTTCTACCTCCAATTAAGCACCAAGTAGCTTACATTCTAAAAGACAACACCACAGCAACATTTTATATCAACAAGTAAGGAGTGCTCATTCCCAACTATTTTGTCTGAAGGCTCTGGCTCTGCGGTAATAATGTCTGGGACACTGAGTGTATCCAGTGGCTCTCTACCTGAAAGGACAGATAACATATTAATGAACACATTAAATCACAGACTATAAGGTCAGCATGAGTGATCTCTGACGCAGTAAGTAGTGGACTTACTGCTCAGAAAGAGGGTTCAATCAATACACCTCTTCATAACTAACAGCAATGAAAAATGCCCTCTATTCTCCTTCAGAGCAAGGACGGACAAAGATTTCTGTTACAGATCCATTCCTATTAGATTGGAGCAGCAGATTTCAATGTTTTCCTTCTAATCCCATGGAAATCAGGGAGCTAGAACATTCTCCACCTTGGGACTCTGAGGGTTTCCTTTTGTCCTAATGGCACTTTTCCCTTTATCTGGCTTATGTACTCATATGCCCCACAAAATGTAGTATCTGAACACCTCACAATCTTTAATGTAACACCCCTCTAATGAAGGCAAGTGGTATAATCCCCACTTTACAGATAGGAAACTGAGGCACAGAGAGGCTAAGTGACTTGCTCAAAGTCACACAGGACATCTCTGGTCGAAAAGGGAATTGAACCTAGGTCTTCTATAGCCCAGGACTACATAATACATATGGGCCTATCCACTCTTTTTTCCTCCCAGGACCCTATTCAGGCTTGCCAAGAAGAAGCCAAATTCTGCTTGGTTTCAGCAGACTAGGCTTATCGTTTCTTTGAGTCACTTGTTACTCATTTCTGGGCTTTTTTGACTTTTTAAGTAGCTTGTTGCTTGTTTTGGCTTTCCTTTGGGGCTTTTCCGGGAGGTATGGCTGCTGCTTTTTTTTTTTTTAATTGCCCATCAGAGAGTGTGGTTGTCCCCTGGTTGCACAATCCCTCTCCCAACACCAAAAGAAAGGGGATGGGAAGAAATCAGGATCTGGTGACTGACAGCCCCAGAGCCAATGCTCCAGGTCAGCCCGATTGACAGGGCAATAGCAGGGCAAGGAGGGAACCAGGAGCTTGGGGTGGGTTCCTCTCCCTGTGAGGGTAGGTTTACACTTACCTTCCAGGTCAACGCGGTGAGTTCGACTTCTCGGAGTTCGAACTATCGCGTCTGATCTAGACGCAATAGTTCAAACTCCGGAAGCGCTGCGGTCGACTCTGGTACTCCATCACTGCAAACGGCGGTGGCGGAGTCGACAGGGGAGCCGCGGAGTTTGACCCCACCGCGTCTGGACGGGTGAGTAGGTCGAACTAGAGTACTTTGAATTCAGCTACGCTATTCACGTAGCTGAATTTGCGTACCCTAGTTCGACCCTGCTTCTTAGTGTAGACCAGGCCTGAGTGTCGTTGTGAGATTGCTGCATGTGCTTGCTTCTTGTGTGACCTTCAGTGCCTACTCTCTCTCCATGGGCTACCTCCTGCGTGCACAGGGGAATTGATTGGTTGGTTTAGTATGGGGGGATTGTGGTTTGGGAGGGGGGACTGATAACAATAGGCTGGAAGGCTGCAGCAGCAGCAGCAGCCTGCCATTTGCCTGCCCTTGCTGGCTGCTGGTTCTGCAATGCTTGTGCTTTTTGTTTTTTGTTTGTTCTGGTTTTGTTTGTTCTGGTTTTTTTAAATTATTATTAAATTATTATTAAAAGCTCAGCTGTGCTCGGTGGTCTTTCTGTTGGTGCATCTCTGGTGGTGGTGTTGCACCTGCACTAGCAGGGGGAGGTGTATCAGGGGAGCTGCGAGGGGCAGGGGGGAGGCAAGCTGTGGGGGTGGGGGGGAGGGGGCAGGGGGTGGCAAAGCTGGGTGCGGGGGCTCTATGATTGGAGAGGTGTTAACTGGCCACTTGACCTTGAATGGTTTCTTGAAATATGTGCTAACTACTTATGCTAAACTATCTGTTCTACCTTGTATTTAGCTGTGCCACTCTGAATACATTTCCCAAACCTGAGGAAGAGCCCCGTGTAAACTCTGAAGCTTCTCTCTCTCACCAACAGAAGTTGATCCAATAAAAGATATTACCTCACCCGCCCTGCCTCTCTAATATCCTGGGACCAGTTACCACAACACTGTATGCAAGAGCTTAACAGAAATTTAGATAATATGCTGTGAATATTCTGCAAATAACTAGCTTCTAGCTAAAAAGAGTAACCAGCAAATGGAAGCTGTCAACAAAAAATAAACTGCAGCTACTTATGTAATAAAGTTTGCAACCTTTCCCAAGACTCTCTTCAGCATTGCCTTTATCACACAAGAGGGAATTAGACAACTAAATGAATTTCTGTTCAGATCAGAAGCCTTTGCCAAATATCCTTTAAATTACGTATGTGCAACATTAATATTGTTTTTAATTACCCATGTGTATAGAAACTACAACCACAGTCAAAAAACAAAAGCCTTAACAGTTTAGAAATCCCTATATTAAGCAATATCTTATTACACTTCCGAAGAAATACTGTCCTTGGAGCAAAGGCAAACCCTCCGCATAAATCAGTCAATCCCACTTTTTAAAAGCTACTCTAATGTCTGACTTCTGGGAACAAAGGTGCAGCATGGAAACCAAGCTTCCGCTGGTACTGTTCTTCATTCTTACTGAACATACACAATAATCTTGAGACTATTCCACTGCCACATGTACCCCAGTTGGTAAACTGACTCAGAATACTGGCATGTGAAAATGACAAACCACTTTCAATGTAAGACCCTTTATTTAAAAATAGTCCAGGCAAACAATTAAGGCCTGTAAAACTGGCACCAAAGAAAGACAATGATTTGAGGATCATACTACAGATAGGGACCCTTGTGAGACAGCAAGAAACAGCAGCTCCTCTGAGACTGCACCTGGAAGATTGCGCTTAGTTACCGGCATCCTTAAGAAAAAGACACACAAATTGGAGGAATTCATTCTTTCTGTTACTTTTCTCTGATTAGGGAGCTGAGGAGATTGTTAAGCAAAGAGTGATTCCTCCATTAATGTCAACTTTTACCAATGGTTACCACACTACAGTGCCTAAATATTGGATGCATTTCCTGTTCTAAACATAGCAATAATTGCCAACCCACAAAATATCATAAGACTTCCTTAAAAATCATGATGTTTTACAAAACAATTTTTTTGAGGTTTTGTTTTATTTGCATTCTCTTTTTTGAGCCTTTAAGGTTCAGGTTTTCTAGCTTTTCTCTGCAACCATGAAGTCCAGAAAATTATTTTTTTCTTTTAAATGGAAGCTCAGATTTTCACATATACACGTGAGATCAGGACCTGGGGCTTCAAGAAAAATACTGAAGACTCATAATAAAACCACAAGAGTCGGTGCTTTAGTGTAGACACTAGCTATGCTGATGAGGGGTTCTCCCACTAGCATAGGTAATCCACCTCCCTTTGAGCCAGTAGCTAGGTAGATGGAAAAATTCTTCCCCGACTGACACAGTTAAACTAACCTAATTTTCTAATGTAGACCAGGCCTTACTCTTATATGTGTAGAGGAAATATTGCAAGACTCGGGGGATTGTGGTTTGATAAAAAAAAATTAAATGTTAATAAAAAAATGTAAATGTTTCAGAACTATCAAGTTAGCATATTGCTAGCCCATGTAACTATATGGCATATGACAATTACTCTGATCTGCCCTGTCCTCTTCCTTCGGATTCTTTTGTGTGTGTGGGTGGTGGGTGTCTACACGCGTGCCCCCTTTCTTAAATTTTATTGTAAGCTCTTCAAGGAAGGCAGCATGTATATATGTGTTTGGTAACACCTAGCACACAGCATCTCCAATCGTGTGTACAACCGCAATACCAATAATAGTAATATATTAAAAAAACTTTCTCATGAAGTATCTAATGTTGCTGCACAAACAATGCACTTGACATTAACCTTACAAAAATAAAGGAAATGAAAAGTTAAGCCACTTATCAGTCTGAATCCTGTGTTCTTCCAGCCGTAGGACTACAGTTTACCATTACAACTACCGTACACTACAAACCATACACTGCCATAGGCGCTAATT
Organism: Mauremys reevesii; assembly: GCF_016161935.1. Classification (NCBI taxonomy): domain Eukaryota; kingdom Metazoa; phylum Chordata; order Testudines; family Geoemydidae; genus Mauremys; species Mauremys reevesii. Next base: position 305,054,078 of record NC_052623.1, read on the forward strand.
TCCCCTTTGCCCAGTGGGTGCTTGACCCCTGCCCGCCCCTGGTCCCGCCCCTGCACCGCCTCTTCCCGCCCCTGCACTGCCCTTGCCCCACCCCATTCCATGCCTTCCCCAATGTCCCTGCCCCACCCCTGCCTTTTCTCACTCCAGCCCCGTCCCCTTCCTGCCCCCATTCCACCCTTCCCCCAAGTCCCTGCCCCTGCCCTGCCTCTTCTCTGCCTCCTCCCCTGAGAGTGCCACATCCCTGCTCCTCCCCCTCCCTCACGGAAAGTCCTAAGCACTGCCAAACAGCTGTTAGGTAGCGGGGGGAGGGGGCAGGAAGCGCTGGGAGGGAGGAAGAGGAGCGGGGATGTGGCACACTCGGGGTAGGGAGAAGAAGCAAGGAGTGGGAAGCTTGGCTGCTGGTGGATGCAGAGCACCCATTAATTTTTCCCCGGGTGTGCTCCAGCCCTGGAGCACCCACAGAGTTGGTGCCTATGCACACTGCACTCTTAGGTCCCACCCCTCAGCTCACCCTGCTCCAAACATCCCTTTACCAAAGTATCCCCTGCCAATACTATTAGTTGTGGATGTTTGCTCTACTAGTTCAGAAAAGAGGGTGAAGGAACGGTGGTAGCAGGGCCACAAAAAATTCAAAGAGAATCAAAATTACCCTGGTGTGAAATTTCACACTGAGAAGCCACCTGCGTGCCCCCTTTCTTAAATTTCATTGTAAGCTCTTCAAGGAAGGCAGCATGTATACATGTGTTTGGTAACACCTAGCACACAGCATCTCCAATCGTGCGTACAACCGCAATACCAATAATAGTAATATATTAAAAAAACTTTCTCATGAAGTATCTAATGTCCATTGCCAGTTTGCAAACATTCATCCCATAGCGAATGGGAATAGTTGATACTCACTGATGACATTTGGAAAAGAGCAAGCAACACTAGCTCACTGCTACACAGCTACTGACCATTTGTTTGACATGTTCTTCTTCTATTGTCCATACACAAAGTCATATCAGCTCAACTAATGGTCACTCATTAAAATGCATCTTTGCCTTATGTAGATTCATAGAATATGCTGTAATGCCAAACAATGCGTGCTTTCAGAAAAGAAACAAAAAAGAGAATATCCCAGCATGAAGAGAGACCACCTTCCCACAAACAGAAAATGTGCCTCTCAAGACTTCAGATGCCACAATTTTTAAAATGTTGCACTACCAACATGGTGAAATGTCAATTTTTATCAGATTCTGTTTTGAACAATAATTTTCAACATTATGACTTCTCCAGTGTGAACAATTCCCAGGTCTAAGCCATCCTGTGTGCACAGCTGATATGGTGCAATCTTTGCTCTACAGCTGGTCTTGTTTGTCATCTCAGCTTACTTGATTAAGCATTTTAATCAATGTTTTGCATAGGATTGTGCACCTTCTGTTGAAAATCATGTTTGGCTGGTATTTAGCTGAAAACTTGTTGACGCCAACATTTTATCCAGGCATTCCCTTTTTCTCATTTCATCATTTTTAAGGGTTTAGGATCAATATTTTAAATGTTGCCTTTCCTTATATATAAAACAATAAAAAAATATTCCCCAATCATTTTAAAATCCTGTACTAATGATGTTGCTGAGCAGCTTCCGATGCTGCTGGTAAGCTGTTTACATTTAGTATAATACCTTGGAGAATAGCAAGACTTGACTGTCTTCCTTTGCCTGTCTTAAGTTTTGACCTTCTTGCCTCTGAAACATACAAAAAAATATTTTTTTAGTGCTGAATTCACTTATTCTCATCTGACTCAACTGTTATGTTATAACTTCTTGGAAATTCCATTTTTCAAAAAAACCCAAATGATTGCTAACCTTTTGTAACTGTTTTTCCAAATATGTTGCACATATTGCACAGTTGCTGGAAGTTTTTCCCTCAGTGGTACCCATTGGCATAGGCGCCAACTTCTGCTGGCACTGATGGGTGCTTGACCCCCTTCTGGCCCTGGCCCCACCCTGACTCCATCCTTGCTCTGCCCCTTCGACCCCCATTCTAACCCCTTCCCCAAAGTCCCAGCCCCGGCCCCACCTCTTGCCTGTGATGAGTAGGCTGAGACTGCAGTCTGCCCCAGAGCGTGCTCTAGACACTGACTCCCAGCCAAATACTGAGGCAAGGTAAAACAGCTGTTTTGCATGGAGAAAGGAGCAAGAAATGTTGCTTAGGGCATAACACTGTGTTGTGGTGGCACCGGTCCAGGAGGTACGGGGCAAAGAACAGGTGGATCACCGGCCTGCAGAGGGTGCTCCAGGGCTGGACTGAGCTAAAATTCGCAGAGCAACCAGCAGGAGGCGCCGCAGGGGTGAGTCGACCCGTTTACAGGGTGCTCCAGGGCTGGAGCACCCACAGAGTCAGCGCATATGCCCATTGGGGCAGCTTGAGAACCCTCTGCTGCTTTGCGTCGCTGACGTTGGTACAAAGGGCCCAGCAGACTCCAAACTCTCTCAGTTCCTTCTTTCTGGAAGGGCCAATGTAGAGGGGTCAGAGGGTGGATCGTGCAATGGACATGTGCAATGCATCTCAAGGAACAACATTCACAAAATATTAGTAACCATTTTTAATTTTTCAAGTGATTTCACCTGTTCATACCACTCTTGGTGACGCCCAGGCAATAATATAGACAGAAGGATTGGAGTGCACGTATACACAGACAGTAGCATAGTTCAAGCAAATCATCATCATCTCTGGAGTATTGGGTGATGGCATAATGGGAGGATAATGTGTGCACCAATGACCAGGTTGCTGATTAAGGATCTGCACTAGGAATTCTGTTGAGGATGCTTGCAACCTTGTGGAGTGAGTAATCAGCTTGTCTGGTGGAGAAATGCCTGCCACATCATAACAAGCATGGATACGGGAAGTTATCCAAGATGAAATTCTCTGTGAGGAAAGTGTAGGACCTGTCATTCTGTCTGCTATAGCCACAAACAGTTGGATGTCTGGCAAAATGATTTGGTCCTGTCTAAGTAGAACACAAGTGCTTGTCTAACACCCAATATCTGTAGCTACTGCTCATCCCTATTTGCATGTGGTTTGGGATAAACAGGTAAGTAAATTGATAAAAATTTGAAACTACTTTAGAAAGAAAATTCAAATAAGGCATAAGTAAACCTTATCTTTAAAGAAGACTGTGTATGGTAGTTTGGATGCAATGGAATGCAATTCAGAGACCCTTCTGGCCAGAGATGACCTATACCAGGTTCAGGTGGAGCAGCTGACCATGGTCTTGGGAGGTCAGCGATGCAATGGGAGTGAGATTGGAGTTACAACTGAGATGTCCAATAGAATGGAGAACCAGTATTGGCAGGGCGAGGCTTATACCTGAGTATAGTCCCGCTTGATCTTTGGTAGCGCTCTGCATAGGAGGAGTGGGATTGTGGGAAAAGCTTTTCTGTCCAGAATAGCAGGGAGGTATCTGTGATTGAGCCTGGATTGTGGTCTTGTTGGGGGGAGAATTGGTGACATTTTCTGTTGGACTTGTTTGCAAATAGGTCTATCTGGGGAGTCCCCTTCTGCTGGAAAATGCGCCTGGCTACATCCGGATGAAGTGACCAACCATGATGACTTGAAAATGACCTGCTTAGGTGGTCTGCTAACTCGTTCTGCTCCCCTGAAGGTACGAGTCCTTGAGGTTGATTGAATGAGCTATGCAAAATTCCCACAGGTGAATTGCTTCCTGATAAAGGATGGATGAACAAGTTCCTCCCTGCAACCAGGAGCTCCTATCCTTGGCCATTGCCGAAGCCACGGACCTGGCAGCTGAGTCAGTCCCATCCAGAGCAGCCTGCAGCCAGGCCCTTGCTACAGCTGTCTCCTCCTCCACTAGGGAGGACAACTCCTGCCTAGCAACTTCTGGGAGCATGTCTTTAAATTTAATGTGGCATCCCAAAGGTTAAAGTCATACCTGCACAAAAGTGCACGCTGGTTTCCAATCCTGAGCTGCAACCCCTCCATAGAATAAACTTTCCTATCAAACAGGTCTAACCTCTTTGAGTCTTTTGATTTTGGGGTTGCGCCCAGATACCTCTGCTTGTCCCTCTCATTGGCAGCAGATATTACCAGTGACCCCGGGGAGGAGGGGGAATGGATGAGAGTAAGGGAACTCATTACCTTGGGCAGGTACATAATACTTGTGCTCATCCCTTTTTGAAGTTGGGCAGGGGAGAGGATGTAGGGGGTCTGTCTCAGCCCCATAACTGGGTCCATAATGGCCTCACTAACTGGCAGAGCCACTCTGGAAGGACCTGCAGTGGCTAAAATATTGACCAGGCAGTGAGAAGATTCTTTTTCTTCCACCACCCGTACACCCAGACTTACAGCACCCTCTTTAAAAATTCTTGGTGTGCTTTACTGAACTCTGGGAGAGGCGATGTGCCCTCTCCTGAGACTTTCTCATCCGGGGAGGAGGAAGAGGAGGCCAGCTCTGGGTGTGGATGCTCTTCCTACATTTTTTGAACTGCAGGGTCCTGGTGAGCTGGCTCTTGATATCCAGTACTGGGCTCGGTACCAGAGTCATGATCGGGTGCTGCCCAGTGGGTAGGTGCCACATGCCTTTCCAAAGATAACAAATAGAAGTGCCCGGAATACACTTCAGAAACTGGGGAAAATCCCCATGGATTCCAAAAAGGTCACTAGACAGGCATAGGCCCCCAGTGACCTGCAGGCCAACCACTCAATGGTACTCTTGTGACAGGATCCATAGACGGGTAGAAACATCAGGAGGAGGGGTAGCGAGAGTGGCTCCAAGGATGAGAAATGTAGAACCTGACCTCTGATTTGGAAGAAGATGACTTCCCTTCTGCTGACCATGCAGATGCAGTTCCAGATGGTTTCAGCAATCGCTGCCAAGGTGGAGAGGCCCACTGACAAGTGAGCATCGTGGGTTTTCTTTTTGATGCTACCAAAGGGCAAGTTGTCAGGGGTACATGAGGCTGGCATGGTATCAAGCACTCTAGCAATTCTGTTGATTGCCCTATGTCTGATAGTGTCAAGTCTTGTTGACAGTGATACCAGCACTGACAGGGTTAGGAGGTCCTTGGTAGCCACAAACTCCTCCAGAGTGGTCAGTACCGAGACAGCGTTGGTACGGTGTGGTGTTGCAGATGTGTAAGGAGCTCCTTCTGACTCTGGACTCGATGAAACCTACCTAGGTGCTGAAGTCAATGGTGCCATCTTCTGTGGTACCAAAGCAGAGGAGTGTTTAGACTTAGACCACACTCTACTCTTAACCCCGTGCCAACCAGACGTCAGTGCTAGGGATCTCTCCCTTTCATCAGTCTACTTCTTAGGCACTGGGCATGGGGAATGGTGCTGGGACTCAGGCCTGGTAGGAGGTGCACTCCTTACTGAGGCAGAGGCTCTTGGTGCCAAGTCTGACTGACCTGTCTCAGATGGAGGTCTCAAGGTCACCTCCATGAGTAGAAATTTTGGCATTGCTTCATGATCTTTCTCCATGCGAGGCTTAAAGTTCCTGCAAATTTGGCAACACTCCCCAATATGAGCTTCCCTGAGGCACTTCAAGAAACTTGAGGGTGGGTTGCTCACAGGGGAAGCTCTAGCAATTTCGCCGCCCCAAGCACGGCGGCACACCACGGGGGGCGATCTGCCGGTCGCTGGTCCCGCGGCTCCGGTGGACCTCCCGCAGGCACGCCTGTGGATGCTCCACTGAAGCCACGGGACCAGCGGACCCTCCGCAGGCACGCCCTCCCGGCGACCGGCAGAGCGCCCCCCACGGCATGCCACCCTAAGCACATGCTGGGGGCCTGGAGCCGCCCCTGGTTGCTCAAGGCAATAGCCTTATTGCCAGAAAACAGGGCTTGTAGCTTGGTGATTGAGACATCCCTTGGGATTGGAATCAACCAAAATCCTCAGACTGGTAAAAACCTGCTAACTAAACAAACACTAAATTATTTACAATAAAAGACAAGAGAACACAGTCCACTGATAGTACTTGCAAAAGCAAGAAGATCAGTTCCAGAGACCACCTGTAAAAATAAACTGAGGGGGCTCAGGGGCAGTGGTGTCCTTTATACTGATGCTAGTGGTGCACAGCAGCCGAAGGTGCTCAAGCCACTGAGGAAAAAATTTCCAGTGACTGTGCATGGGGCACACACAAAGCAAGAGTGGAATGCACATGTGCAATCACTCAAAGAAGTATATACCATTTGACTGGATTCCAGCTCTTCAACCTTGTATTTCTAGCACAAGACAGGATTGAACTACCATAACTCTGGAAGATTTGAGGCACTAGGAAATGTCATCTACACTGGTCAACTGCCAGTGCTTTAGAGCCTTCTGGAATAGTCTCATTTTGTTCCTTGATAAATAGGAAGTAAAGACCTCCCCAGCCTATATATAACCTGTCCTAGATAAAAAGCTATAGGTCAGATGACTAAAATAGAAATCTTCAGAAATCCACTCCTTCCCAATCTGAGCAGAAGGCAGACAAGTAGGAAGCCTGTCAAACTATTGCTGTGGTTTTCAAAGATGCTGAGCACCCATACCTCCCAAGGATGTCAATGGATTTGTAGGCACTCAGTACCTTTGAAAAATCAGGCCAAATGCCCACAGAGGCTGGGTTACAGGGATGTGATTTTGCTTTGCTATAAGTGTAATATTTACTGGATTTCTATTGGTGTAATAATAGTAAGGGAATGGCTGGCAAAATCAAATATATTAAGCCTGCCTGCCTGGAGTCCTCTCTCATACACACTGCAGGCTCAAGTTCAATAGCCATTGCAAGTCCCTGATGTTCAGTCAGCTCTAAGGACTTGCTCAGTAAAATACTGCAATGCTCTGCCCAATCATTCTCTTCTCCCTGCACTCAGGATGGATACTTTGCGGAACCACTGAGCTGGTATCGATATTCTAGTATAGTAACAAGCAATCTATGAAGAGATACATTCTGTCTCTGAATTCTCAATATGTCCAAGGAGTCTCAGGCATGATGAGTATTCAGTCAGTTAACGAGGTATTCAGACACCTCCCTAGACTACTGAAATGCAGTCTAAGCACTGGGAAGACAGATGTAGTCAATCAAGGATACTCAGCAGGGGATACCCCTCCAGGACCCCGAAATCTGGAACTGTGTGGGAGCAACACCCATAAATCTAGGGTACCAAGACCCTTGCAACCTCCCTGCTGTCCCATGCATGTGAGCTTGAGAAAGAAAACCTCCAGGAGAGCCACCCAGAGCCTCGGCCAGCAAGAGTCTAGACAAGCAGCTGCAGCAGGGGCTTGGACACCACTGCTTTTCAGAAAATTTCAGTCCTTCTCTTTGAAAAGCCTTCCCTCTGTGCTGATTGGTTGACTGCTTGTTCCACTCCTGTTTCAATCCTTCCCACATAGTCTCTCCACTTTAACTTCTCACCACTTGCCCTTCATCTCCCTTCAATGTTGCTTCTCCCTTCCTTTGTCTCTGTTTAATCCCCTCCCAACAAAACAAGAGCCATGGAACTAACATAGATTTGCAGACCACCCTCCCAGCCTTTTGTCTGTCCTGTTTATTTAAATTGCAATGGGCTCTTTAGAAAGGGACAGTCTCTTATTACATGTCTGTACTGTGCCTAACCCAATGAGGCACCCATATGCATTTCAGCTGAGAACCCTAGAGGCTACAGTAATATAATTAATAGTAATAATAAATATGCAATGTGTATTTTATCTTTCAGGAGACCTGTTGTATAAAAATCCAATGTGAGGTCCACGGTGATCTTTTAATGCATAGATTCATAGGAAACCTACATTTGTTGCATTTACATTTGTTCAGAAATTATGATGCAAACTCAAGAATTCTTTGTATAGGAGGTGGAAGAGGTGGAACTCATAACAATTTTGTGACACTTACAAAATATCAAAATGTTTGAGTCAATTCATTGTATGGAATAGTTTGTAGGTGCAGACACTAAAGCTGACAATAACCCAGGAACTATATTATTTATTTTATATGCTCAGGGCCAGTGCTACCATTTAGGCCAACTAGGCGGTTGCCTAGGGTGCCAAGATTTGGGGGTGCCAAAAAGCGGCGCCCCCCCAATTTTTTTTAAAGCATTTCAGTGGCCGCTGCGCTGGGAGGGAGAGGGAGTCTGAGCCGCCGCCGGCAGCCCAGGAGTTCCCCTGGGTCAGCGCGCCGCCAGCAGCCCGGGGGTTCCAGTGCACAGTCGCTGCTCTGCTTCTCCTGCCTCCCAGGCTTGTGGCGCCAATCAGCTGTTTGGTGCAGCAAGCCTGGGAGGAGCATTAGGGCAGGGGCGGCGTGCTCGGGGAGGACGTGGAGCAGAGGTGAGCTGGGGTGGGGAGGTGCCGCACAGCTTCTGGGCGGCAGGGCGCCTCATGGGGGGGGGTAGGGAGCTGCTGCAGGGTGGGGGGGGGGGTGCGCAATATGGAAGTTTCGCCTAGGGCACGAAACTTCCTTGCACCGGCCCTGTATATGCTATCTACCAGAATTAAACTGAATAGGGAAATGAATGTGTAATTATAAATGACAAAATATAGCTTATATTAATATTTATTTTTATTTGGATTTAAATAATAATAAAAGACACCTATAAGAAGTTCTAGGTTCCATAACATACAATTAGCATTGCATCAAAACCCTAGACGCATTAAAATAATAATTCAAACAGAAATACATACTGTAATACATACATTAAACCATTCTAATCAACAGCCCTATTGAGTCTTCCTAAAGGGATCTCCAACTCAACACCCACCACTCATCACCAACACAGCAGGGATTGAACCAAGAACCTCCAGAATTTACAGCATGAGCTGGTACAGTTTAATCTGAAAAGGCAACTAATATAGCTGGGGTTATAGCACCTCACAGACAGGGACTATAGTAACTCATAACCTCTGTGGATTGGCACAGCAAATGACCTGTAATACATATTCACCAGTAGGTTACATGTGAAGCTACAATACCCAGCTACACTGCCTCATCTTGTCACATCAATCTCAAGAAAACAACAAGTACTAGTAGGGCTGGTTGAAAAATGGAAATAACTTTTGCAAAATCTTTGTCCTTTGTTTTGTTAAAACACATTCCATTGTACATTTTTGGCCAGCTCTATAGCTGGTTGAAAAACAGTATGAATGTTTTGGTGAAAGTAATCACAAAAATGTGTCTGTTCATATAAAAAAATGAATTTTGAATTTTTTCAAACAGCTGTAATTACTGGTTAACTGAAGATAGATTGGTGTTATAGGCACATATGCATAATACTGGTGAATGTAATAGAACTGGTGAAATGAAAGTTAAATATGATTATATCTTATGATTATTGGCTGAAATTTGTGTGCCCCAGGGTTTTATGAAGCAGTTTTAATAAAGACAGACAGTCTCATTTTTCAGAAAGATACAAGCTGTACACAGACCAGAATGTTCCTAGATTAAAACAAGGCCATTTTCACTTTTCCCACAAAACCAGAAAAGTCTTGTTAAAAGACTCTTATGGGCTCTGAATAACAATGTTTTCTGGGAAAATGAAAAAGAGAAAGGAGCCAGTATAGAGGGGACTGAGGAAGAAGGTCTCTGGAAAGAGACTGACTCCTACAAGGAGGGCATAGAGAGAGAAACAAAAGCAGGGTATACTGAATGAGAATGTGAGGCAGAAATAAGTCCAGCAAATGGACTAGCCAGTATGAATCTGCAAAAGAATATTCAGAGTGAAGGCATAGGCTAGAAGTTAAAAATACTTCTCACACCTTGTTCAGTATAAACTAAGGGCTGACAACTCAGTACTTTAGGAGATGCAGAATTATCCATAGGTCAAAGAAAGTCATCTCTGTACCTTAAGAGTATTGGTTAGGACATCTAAGTGTGTCCACAAGTTTCTACAGAGTCCAGGACCAAATCCAGAGGAGGAAAATTGTGCACTTCATATCAGAGACCAGACTGTAGGCCAAGAACTAAGTCAAGCCAGTCTTAAGAAGCAGAGAGGACCCTGTCTTTTGTCTCCATCCACCTGCCTCACCTTGTACCTGGACAGAGACTGGGTATTACCCCATAGTATTTAAAAGCCTAGTTGGAGTTACATCTAAGACTTTCTACCTTAAGCTCTAGCTAAGAATTATTTAAAATACACAACATTTGAGAGTTTTCATCTGAAAGCCCCTGCTGTCTGCTGGAGGAGAGATAGCATATCTGCTAAGTAACTTTTAAGTTTTAATACCTTATTTGAGAAATGCTATAAGAAACTTTTGCCTAGGTTAAGCTTTTGTTTCCATAACTGACAAATGTGTGCTTCTAATTGAATTATATGTGAAGTGCTTTAGAATCTGAATTTTGGTTGGTTTTGCAGAACAATGTATGGGCTACAGAGTTGCACTGTGTTGTGATATGGTCCTCCTTTTTTGCTTGTAACAAGTAGCAATAAAAGTAGAATTTAGTTTAGCACATGAATGGAGGCTTGAGTCCTCTGGCTTTGGCTATATCAAATGCTAATATACACGTCTTCTGTAGGAAAAGTCAGCCTTCTGATAAAACGTCTGAGTTATTGACTGTTTAACTTGGGTTTCAAGTTACTAATGCCTGCCCTCCTCCCCCTCCCCGCCCCCCGGTATATAACATACAAGTAGAAATGGACACAAACTGGGCCATTCATATAACTCTCAAATGTTTGGATTCAAATAACATGACACACAGATTCAAACAACCCTTGTGTGCAAATCCACCCCTGGTTTTGCTTATGTCTATATGTAACAACAGAACACAAACTGGACCATTTGGGACCAATGCTGTAGCCTGTCTGTGCCCTGGGAATGCATGTAGTGACTTGCAGAATCAGGTTCCTCTTTCTCATGTTTGTGTCCACAGCAGGAAGCTCATAAAGTCACTATTTTAAAGTGACACTTTGGCCAGGCTCAGTAAAACTAGTCTCCCATCTCTGAATACACGTCAAACACACACATGTTGGGCATGGCAATGAGTCGTTCTTCGAATGGGGAGACAGACCAGAAGCTATAGCAACATAGTAAAATAGGTCCCAAAGCTTCCAATACTTATAACCATGCTTAACTTTGCACATTCTGAATAGTCTCATTGAAGTCAATGTGCTAAAGACTTTATAGAATGAGTGCCCTAAGATATGTCTTCACTAGAAACACGGTTGCTGGAGAGCTTCAGTGTAAATGGGAGACCCTTCCTGTTGCTGTAGTTTATCCACCTCCCCAAGAGGCAGTAGCTATGTCCATCAATCTAGCTCTGTCTACACCAAGGCTAGGTCACCTTAATACGTCACTCAGGGATGTAGGATTTTTACACCTCTCAGTGATGTAGCAAGGGTGCTGTAACGTTTTAGTATAGCCTGGCCTTACATTGGACTAAAAATATGAGTGACCCTGGACAAAGGTCCCACAAAACAAACCTGTAGAATAATGAGTGGAACTGGAGAAAGAAGACTGGGTTTCAGAAGGGACATGATATGTCAGTGTGAGACTGTTGGCATGGCAAACTTGGTCCTTCCTATATTTAACAAAGCTCCTATATACACTCCCTCCTGGTTTTGCTGGTTGGCAGTTACACTAGTAGCGTTCATAAATGAAAGCAGGGATGATTATTCATGAAAAGTGAAACCATGAATCAATTATAATGTTCCTGAACTTGCCATCCAATTTAGAGTCAACAGTGCCTAGTATCCCAGTGCCCACTGTTACTTATTTAAGAATGTTCTATTCGCATTTAGATCATCTATGAACAGGGGCGGCTCCAGGCACCAGCACGCGCCTGGGGCGGCAAGCCACAGGGGGCGCTCTGCCGGTCGCCGCAAGGGCGGCAGGCAGGCTGCCTTCAGCGGCATGCCTGCGGAGGGTCCGCTGGTCCCACGGCTTTGGTGGACCTCCTGCAGGCTGCCGCCGAATTCGCAGGACCAGGGACCTCCTGCAGGCAAGCCGCCAAAGGCAGCCTGCCTGCCGTGCTTGGGGCAGCAAAGTGCCTAGAGCCGCCCCTGTCTATGAATCCAGCACCTTTCTAGGTATTTACACCAGATGAATGAGAGTCAAAAATGAATATGAATAGTGAATAATTATAACTGGCCATGAGGCAGAAGTCTTCCTGAGTTATGCAACAACTTTTGCCCATCCAGGTCCCCTGTGCAGGGAAGCCACCATACTTGACCCTTGGTATATCCTACCACAGTGCTGGGTTGCCATCCATTTTGTGTTTGTCAGCTTCGTCTCATCCCTGACCACAACACAGTATTCCCGTTCCTGTCCCATTCCTAACTGAGAATAATGTTGTCTAGTATGTGGGGGAGTTCTTAGCTTTGAAGGGGGTTTTGTATACATTTAAGGCCCAATCCTGTGACCATTGACTTCATTGGGATTCTCTCCATTGACATCCATGGTCACTGGATGGGGCCTAAATAAGAAAACAGAGTGCACGTCAGTTGGCATTGCTGTGTGTAAAGAGCTGGCCAGATGCTGAGCTTTTGTAAATTGGCCTAATGCCTCTGCAGGCAATACTAAAAATAAAAGACTTCAGAAAGTGTGGAAATTGTAAAAGCAGGCAGTGAGCAAGAGCTTCTAGAAGGAAAGGAAGCAGAAACTGAAGACATTACATTGCAAAGGAAGTGCTACAAATTCCACCACCTGAAATAGCTTATCTCCTGGTCTTGTATCTGGACTTGCAGTGAAGCAATTTATACATGCTCTTAGTTGCAATGATCTAAAAATTATCATTTTAATACTGAAGACAGCACTTATGATGGGAATTTACATGCAACTCTTAATATAACTATGCTAAGGTATGTAGTATACAAACCCGTATACAATAATGCACAATAAGCAGTGATATTGTATACGTAACTTCTGACGGAAACTTAAAGAAATATTCACTTTGATTGTGGGCAAGCACAAAAGTTCTGCTAACATACCATCTGCCATTTCTCATTCTATATTCTTTTGGCTACTGTTTTACCCTCTGATCATTTTATAAGTTTTAATCTCTGTTTCTGCGATGAAAACCTTGTGTTCAGATGAATGTTTGTCTACACAGTCCACATTTGTTTGTCTTCACTCATTTAAGTCTCTGTATTTTTCTCAGCAGTAACCTTCTAACTTTTTCAATTTTGCAGAACTTTCTTCTATACAATACTGTATCAAATGAGCCCATACAGATTTATGTTTTAACGACAAAGAGCAAAGCCATTACAAATATTAAAATAATAATATTAAAAGATGTAAAAAAATAATTTGCAAAACAGTCTTCGTTGTCAGCTACATGACATCAACTAGGTTTCAGACTGAAACTAAATCTTGTGTCTTTGGCTGCATCATATTCCCATGAACAACAACTACCCAACAAATAAATATTGTGGCACAATGGCTAAAAATAAAAGCAAAAATGTCAATTGGGAAGTGAGCAGTAATGGATTCCTGCAGTTTCTCTAGCTTTACCTTATCTTTAAGGAGTAAAAGCAAGAGCATCAGTAAACCTGCAGATTAGCTTTGTTAAATTAAAAAGGCATAGTTGGAAATTGACAAGGCAACAAGTAGTACTGAGACCTGCTGCTGTGCCGATCCTACAGGATGTAAGAAGATCACTAGGCAAAGGCCATCAGTCCTGCAGAAAATGTTATAGAAAGTAAAGAACAAAAGGCAGCACAGCATCAGTCCTTTTTAAATATATTGATCTCTTAGGGTGGCTTGAGTGAACTTGCCCATGCTGCAGTGACTGTGGCAGGGACAGTGCACTATAACGGAAATATCAACATCTTTTGTCACAGTAGATATTGAAGAATGGGCACCATCTTGTATGTGCTTTTTCTGTGGACTGAGTCTTTGCAGCTGGTTTTAAAACATACAAAGCTCCTTTTTGCATAAGAAAACAGTTTAACATGGTTTGAGTTCAACATATTTTTCTAAGAGGATAATTGACTAGATCCCCAGTCTGGATGAGCTGTGCTAAATTGGAGATCAGGGCATGAGAGGAAAATGGTGGCATTAAACCACATGTAAGCTGTGCTGATCCTAAGGCTGTCCAGGATCTAGTCCAGTCCTCAGTGTTCAGGCTGCTTTAACTTGGGGAGGTGGGCACACAGGCCTAAGGGGCGATTCGGACAGCTAGTGATCAGCCAGGCCCATAAGTGCCTTGCCACACACCCTTTTGCACTGTCCAGCCCTCTCCACCCCCAATGCTGTTGTAGATGCTAGTATCACTAATTTTGGGAGCCAGTAAGGTAGCCCTATATCACCTGATTCACACCATGGTGAGATCTGATAAGGGCTTGCCAGACTCTTTGTTCTCCCTCTATTCTATTCATTGTTACTTTAATGGCGAGAGTGATGCAGCCATGGCTGTGACACTCTCAAAATCCCCTGGATATTGAAGGCAGTCTCGATGGTGAGAAACTCTGCAGGAGACTGAATCTCAAACCAAGAGCTTCTGCAGGCATGGCAGGCTGACCTTCCTATCATCCACAGCTGCCCTTTGCAACAGCAGCTATGTGATCTTCCTCTGCTGTGCAAAAGAAACTTTAACTGCTTTGCAAGTGGCCAGACAAACTTGTTCGTCAGAAAGAGCAAAACAAAGATGCATGAGAAATATCCTCTGCTCAGTTCTGAGGGGCCACAGCAGTTCTGAAGTGGGAGCTTTTTCTTGTAAAGAATGACAAACAGAATACTATGAAAAAAGTGTAAAGGGCTAAATTCTGATCTCCTTTACATGGCTGCAAAGCAGGGGTGCTGGAACAATTTTTATAGCGGGTTGCTGAGAGCCATTGAAACAAACTGTAAATCCTGGATATAATGGAAACAAGAGGGTGCAGTAGCCAGGGTGTGTGGCAGCACCCCCCAGGACCTCTAGTTCCAGCACCTATGCTGCAAACCCAGAGTTAAGCCCATTGATGTCCACTAATGCCAACGAGGAAGTTCCGATTTACACCCGTGTAACAGAGAAGTGAATTTGGCCCCAAAGCCTTAACTCTATTTTGGAATTTTGGTGCATCACATATCAGTCACACTTTACTGTTGCAGTTTATTATACTCTCATCAGAACTCTTGGTTGTCTATCATTTATTTCTTATGAATAATATATAACTCATATAGCACAATTAGCTTTGATATGGCTTGCATGGACAAAATAAGCATAGGCTTTTGAAAATACTATTTCATAATCAATGGGAGGTACAGTTAAACCAGAAATCTCTTAAATAAAGTCCCATTCCTGCATGCATTCAACACTCAAAACTCATGTTCTTGACCCAATTAATTAACTTTGGCAAAAAGTCACACTATCTGAAATAAGTCCAATATTTAAGAACTGTTCACTCCAAATGTCAGAATGTGGTGAGCCATTTTAAACACCTTATTTAAGTAATTACTGATGGAAATAAAAGAAAATAATAGTTCATTTCTCATTACAAATTTAGACTAACTGAAATAGTTTCCAAATATTAATTAACTTTTTATTGTAAAATATTTGTCATCTGATATCTTTACCATGTGCATTTATGAAGCTATGAAAGATGAAAAACCTAACAACACATGGTTACAATTCTTTGAAGGTACCAAGGCAGCACAGATTAAAATTTCAGTTCAAATAACAGACTGCAGCCACTCTTAAAAACATATATTCCCTTCATAGCTGAAAAGAATACTAACATATTCTTTGTGTAGACTTGTCAAATGCACACAAGAACTGTCAAACTATATTTTTAGCCATGGAGTCTGCTTAATCCCACAAGACTTTATTTTGCCTTTATGCTGACAAATGAACAAGGCTGAAATATCAGGGATCTGAGCTCCTGTCAAGATCTACTGTGCTTCAAAAGTCATTGTTCTTGCACAGCTGTTTCCTCTAAACTATTGACTTAAAAGCAGTCTTGTTATTCTATTGGATTTGCTACTGAACTCTTTAGTAGTTGTACCTTCATTGTTTCTGAGCTTCACTTCTATAGACAGGCCAATAAAATGTTGTGGAAACATAATATACCAGCAAGATGAGGTGCTTCTGATAAACTTCATTCACTATGGAGCTGTATTATACCGAGATTGTATTATTAACATTTTCACATTTCTTAAAATGTATTAAAAATACATCTTAACATTTTTAAAAAATGTTACTTATATTACCGATAATGCCTTAGATTACCAATATGTACAATAATTAGTAGCAATAATAATTCTATAAATCTAATTTGCTTTTATTGATGCTTTTAGGTTGAGGTTTGTTTATGTTTGTTTTATTTTTGGTTTCTTGTTTGTTTGGAGTTTTTTTGCATTCTTCAAGGTTTTTTAAAGGTTACTTTCATTGTTTTTTATTCAATGGACTGTGACCATTTCAGTTTAGATTTTATAAAAGCTTGTTTTGCAAACACCTATATTTTGGGTTAAATTAGCTCGGGGAGCCTTGAAGCCTCTCTCTCAAAATATGAATAGTTTCCCATACTTTAATACAAACAAGAATACTACCGATCTGTTTATTTTAGTGCTAGTGAGGTTGGCCACACATTTGCATTACATTATTTTCATGTTCCTGGGTGACCTTCTGCAGATGAGCTGCTAGCACCATGCTAGAAATAATTTTTTGATTATGATAATTTTTCATATCTTCATATGTAGTAAAAATTAATGTACTGTTACTGAACTCAATTGGGATTAGCCTGAGTAAGGACTAAAAATGAATAAGGGCCTGGATTGTCCTGTACCATGGTCAAGCCAGCAGGAGGGGACTTTTTATGTGGGAGGATCGCCTAGTGATCTGTCCCCTCTGAGTTCTCAATTGTCCTGGCAGGGGGATGGGCTTCCCTCCACCTCATGGAATAGGTGACAGAGCCTACCCCCAAACCTAACAGAGACCCGTGGGCCTGCAGGGAGCCAGGGCCATCTCCTCTGGCACTGGATTGCCTGCCCCGTTCCTGACTCCCTGGCAGCATGACTCCAGTGAAGCTATACTACCATGGATTCCCCTGATTGTGGCTGCCCCGGGAGCGCAAATGGGGGCTTTCATGGAAAGCATAATCCATCGGCTGCTTTATATTGGTTTTATTGTACAACCCTTGGATGACCATCACTGATTATTTGGCATGAGTTTTACATCATAGAAATATATCAGTTCCATTCTGGGTTCTTCTTGGAAGGCTCACAGCCAAGTACTAACCAGGCGCAACCCTGCTGAGCGTTAGGGTCCAGATCATTCAAGATCATTGCTTTAGGAGGGAGGCAGCTTTGTTTCTACTCAACAGTAAACAGGAAAGAACCAATTACAGTAATAATTTACGGTTGTGCGTCCAAAATCACTACAGCTGGTTAACAGGGTATCTGTATGTGTGTGTGAACTAGGCTTTACTTGATTCTTCTACTGATTCATGATTGTAGTCTGTTCAATGACGATATTTGTACAGTCCCTAGAGGAATCAGGATTCTCAAATAAAGTGATTTCAAAACAAACAGTGTAAACTGAGGAAAAATATAAAGTGGGAAAGAAAAATGTTTCTGTTCAGTGTGAACTATAATCCTAATGTATTCTATCTTGTTTTGCTTTTCATAAAGCAAAGATTTTTCTGGAGACAAATTAAAAAGCAATTATTTTGATTAGTCTGTTCTTTAGTGTAAGAGATCACAAATGATACTGGCTATTCACTTTTTCCTATAATGTTCAACCTTAATCTCTAGTATATAATATACACCTCTAGGTATCTTAAAGAACTAGTTACTTGGCATACTTTATCATGTGCAGAAACAGATTGTCACCCCTTTGGGCCTGAGCAAACAGTTGGCTAATATTCAAGGTCTTGGGGTTGTTTCTATAGGAAGAGAAACTGATGATGGAGTTTCTGGTATTTCGTGGGTGTGATCCTGCTTATTCACAAAGAACATACACAAAGTCCTGTTTTCCAGAACACAGCAGGAACAAGCAACAGGAAGCAGTTTCCTTACTCACATTTCCCGGCCTTCTTCCAGCAAACACTATGACCAAAGGAAGCTCTCTCTTGTCTTCCTGGTAGAGCCCTGCTAAATGTGCTTTAGACCTTTATCCTGAATGAAGAGTGACTAGCACACTCACAAGCCTCAAAGAGGTCTGGGATTGCCTAAAGTTCAAAGCCCCCAGTATCCTCCAGCATAACATATTTTCAAAAAATAGTAGTGAATAATCCATAAAAATCTCCCTGGCTGATGCATGAAAATATTTAAAAACATGGCATGAAAACTGAAAAGGACACAATAGTCAGCCCAGCTTAGGGTGACCAGATGTTCCAATTTTATAGGGACAGTCCCGATACTTGGGGCTTAATCTTATTTAGGCACCTATTACACCCCACCTCCTGTACCGATTTTTCACACTTGCTGTCTGGACACTCTAGCCCAACTGTCATTCATGCTAATGAGCACTTAATCCTTTTTGCCATATGAGAGAGAGAGAGACAGAGAGAGACAGAGAGATGCAATTTTTAAAAAATTATAGCAATGGTTATTACACTATATGGAGCAAATGTCCAGTGGAGATAATTTTTTCCCAAGTTAATTTAAATGTCAGATTAGAAGAAAGGACTCATCTGTTGTCTCCGCAGTAATACAGCCATTATCTAGAAAACATGTACAGCAACCACATTATATCATTATATCATTATTCTGTATGCTACAAATGTATAATAATAAGAGCTACATTGTGGCTTTAAGTCACCATCCTTAGTAGTAAATTCTTAATCTCTTATTCAAAGTGTCTTCCTTAGTAGGGGGTTTATAGGGAATCAATGGACCCACATAAACAGCTACACTAACCCTGGAGACTGGAGCCTTGGGCTGGATGTGGACATCAGAACTGTAAGAACTACTCCCTATCCTGTCAGACTATTTCCATCTGCAAGTGAAAATGACAACTTCCCTCATTTGCAATGCAAGAAGAAACCATGACTATGGTCTGTCTCTGAAAACACCTGGACCCTGCCACATTTCAAAGCTTTCTTATAAAAAGTCCTAGCTAACTGAGAAACCCACATCTATTGGCTTCCTATCAGACACAGACCTGGCCATGCCATTCCATGCATTTTTGACCTCCAGGCTTGATTTACTGCATCTCATTATATCTAGGAATGAAACCACACATTGTGAAAAAGCTCTCTCTGATACAAAAAGAAGTTGCCAGTCTGCTTAGCAAGAGAGGTCACTGTGAACACATTCCTCTGCTCCCTTGTTCTCTGCACTGGTTTATCACTGAATACAGAGTCCATAATCTTTGCCATGAAATTTAAAGCTCTCCATTGAACTGGCCCTAGCTACCTGATTGATTGCTTCACTCTCTGCAACTATGACCTCCTATGACAGCTACGGTCCTCTAGGACAATGAAACAGTCAACCAAGTGCAGGAGACCTAGCTTTCACAGTGCATGAGTGCAGGAGACCTAGCTTTCACAGAAGCTCAACCTAGATTATGGAACTACTGCTCACAAGAGAGGAGGATGACTGCAGACCTTACTTTCTGCAAAATACATACAAAACTCAGTTCTTGGACTTCCCTCCATTAATTCATTTTTCCAAACAAACACACTCCTCATAAACAAGGAAACAAAAGAAAAAGCAAAAAAAAATGTTTTCCCCTAAAGACTGGAAAAGAAGAGCGAGAGAAACAGAGAGAGGCCCTAATTCAGCAAAGCACCTGTGCACACGCTTAACTTGAAGTACTTTCTAACTTGAAGTACATTCTAAATCAATGGGACTTAAACATGTGCTTAAATTTTTGATGACTTGGAGCCAGACAGTAAAGAGTTTAAAACAGGTACCAAGCATAAATCCAAAATATAAATAAGTAAATTTGTGTACTATATTCCCAATACTGTTCCTATTCTCCTTTTGATAATCATAGAATATAGGGTTGGAAGGGACCTCAGGAGATCATCTAGTCCAACCCCCTGCTCAAAGCAGGACCAATCCCCACACAGGTTTTTGCCCCAAATGGACCCTGCAAGGAATGAATTCACAACCTTGGCTTTAATATGTCAATGCTCAAACCACTGAGCTACCCCTCCTGCCCAAGTCCTTAGCTGGTGCTGGATTCAGAGGACTGGGAGAGTGCCGATTAGGAACACCTCAAATTTACCTCTTACTTAACCCAGCAAATACTGAAAATCAAGTCATTCTTATCAGCTCTATGCTGGTGTTCTTAAAAGAATTGGTAGTAACAACTTAAAGTCTTTCCCTGGGAAGTCAAGGATCCAAAAACTTACATATGATGAAGTAAGAAATCTGAGAAACGTGAGCATTCCAAAAAAGACATAGAGAAATATTTGCTTAATAATACGTCTAGTGAGAGAGGCTGGGAAGGCCTGGTCTGGATAAACTAAATTAGGAGATAAGTCAAGAAAATAGAAAATGAAATGTTTTAAGTGTCAGAACTCACATAAGTCACACTGATTGCATACAAAGCACTTCCCACATTGAACGCGGAGCCCGACAGCAATAAGACTAGATTACAAAGGTCCTATTAGACTTTTGAAAAGGAGCAGCACACACTGTCCCATTATTGAGCCAACACTGCTGACCACTGTGGAATCAGGGAGCAGGGCTGTTTCCCAGTCAAAGCCTAATGGTACAGCTACACTAGAATAAAATACCCATAGCACAGCTGTGTCTGGCCTGGGTCAGCCAAGTTGGGCTTTGGCTGCAGGGCCATCCAACTGCGGTGTAGATGTTTGAACTCGGGCTGAAGCTCTGGCTCTGAGACCCTGTGTTGGAGGGCCATGTAGTTTAGTACTAGGAATTTCAGAGGAAGGTGTAAGAAACCCTCTAACGACCAAGAGTAGAATAACCTACCCTACAACACAACAAATTTAATCAGAAACCCAATTAGTAGATGGCTCATGCCCTAAAACATGAGTTTACATAGCCCTTCAAAAAATATCCTATTTAAAAATCAAAAGACAACCACTGGAATGCGTCACTCTTCAGTTTTCAGTTATGTCCAATTCATTGCTGTTTGCCTACAAGTGCCATGCATTAAGCAGCATTATACTTGTTGCTTAAGAGCAAGGTCAATCTATGCTATTGGAGGTTTCAATTTAAGTGAAAATGGTTCAGTCTCAGACAATTATATCTGTATAAACAAGTACATTGGAAAAATCATAGTACAAAAGAGAAAAAGGATGTGGCCCACCATAAACATTTATTAGGATGCAATGGATTGAAACCTAAATGCTTCCCTCATCACGCTATCAAGCCATCAAAATTAAAAGCCTGGGCCACTCTCTTTTGCTATGATATAGAATCTACATCAGATAAGAGCTGCCCAGATGTTCCAAAACCAGAAACAATACAACTAACTATAAAATACAGGGTAACAGATGACCTAGAGCAGTGGCTCTCAAACTATTGTACCGGTGACCCCTTTCACACAGCAAACCTCCGAGTGTGACCCCCCCTTATAAATTAAAAAAACACTTTTTAATATATTTAACACCATTATAAATGCTGGAGGCAAAGTGGGGTTTGGGGTGGAGGCTTTCAGCTCACGACCCCCCATGTAATAACCTCGCAACCCCAAGGGGTCCTGACCCCCAGTTTGAGAACCCCTGACCTAGAGTGAATACTAAATACATAATTTACTTGAAGGACTATACTACTGACATCAAACTATATGAACATTGTGGAATGGTTTATGAACAGAGACAGAACCCTGAGAGCCAAATGCCCCCCGCATTTTCTGTGAAGTCAGGCAGTGTTTTATATAGAATAGATTATAAACAAAGTTTTGGAAACATTTTAACACACAATGAATAATTTACATTCCCCACCAAGTAACCTCAGTGAAATGGTTGGGGCAGGGGAGGTTGTTCAGTGTTTAAAGTGGATTGAACCAGGACTGGGAGCTCTCACTGTACAAGCCAAGGAGCAGGAGGAGCTCTCCTTCTGTCTTTAGCTGAGTCCTTCCACATTCCCTCTTACTTTGGCCTTGTCTACATGTAAGGAAGTAAAACAGTGGTCACACTACACCAGTGTTTCTCAAACTGGGGTCGCCACTTGTGCAGGGAAAGCCCCTGGCAGGCGGGGCCAGTTTGTTTACCTGCCCCATCCGCAGGTCCGGCCGATCGCGGCTCCCACTGGCCGCGGTTTGCTGCTGCAGACCAATGGGGGCTCCTGGAAGCGGCGGCCAGTAAGTCCCTCGGCCTGCGCCACTTCCAGCAGCCCCCATTGGCCTGCAGTGGCAAATTGCAGCCCGTGGGAGCTGCAATCAGCTGGACCTGCGGACCGGGCAGGTAAACAAACCTGCCCGGCCCGCCAGGGGCTTTCCCTATGTAAGCGGCGACCCCAGTTTGAGAAACACTGATCCAACCTGATTTTCTTTACAAAAAATACATCATACATTTGCTGCAACCAATATATTTCTGAACTGCATCATATTTTTAGCAATGATAGCATTTTCAGGAGCCTCTACACTTTTGAAGCCAATCTGAATTTTCTCTGATGGTTATTTATGAATACTACAGGCAATGGATTTCAGCCAGCATCTGTACATTTCCATTCAAACATACAGGATGTGCTCTCCCACAGCCTGCTACCTTTTTACCGAATGTAGGGGTGGGAATGTAGTTAGCATGCATATCGTGGACAAATTTCTCTCTGGTATAACTCCATTAAAGTCAATGGAGTTACACCTGGGATGAATTTGGCCCATTGTGTTTTTTGTAATTTGCTCTAAGACCCTTGTGAAATTATAGCCCTCGGAACTGGTTAGTGCATGAGTGTGGTCATGCTCCCGCTGTCTTCCTGTCAATCTCCCAATCTCTATTAGGCTCCTGTACAGTCTTTTGGGATACTCTGATGAAAATCTCAATAAAATGTATTCAGCTGTTTAAATGTTATTGACACTTTTGACACACTGTTCCCCACTGAGCTGCACAGAAGCCCAGTAGACAGCACAGGATCTGCATCAGCGCTGGGCTCTTGTACTCGGTGACTGAGAAAGCTGTAATTTCATGTGCTGCCTGCCCTAGAACATCTGAATGAAGTGCATAATTGCAGCAGAGATGGTACGGCATATTCACGTGCACTGTCTGCCCTGTGACTCTGGACAAAAATACTGAAGGCAGCCAACATAAGTGAGCTAAAGTGCAAAGAAATCAGCTAGAGCCAGTATTTACTATTATTACTTCAGCATTTACATAGTCTTGTACAGCATATGGTAAAGTAAACTATGCGGTAAACTAGGAGGTCCGTGCCAAAGAAACAATAGGTCTTTGTCCTCAAGTGTTTACAGACTATGGCTTGTTTTCACTGGTGCCTGTACAAGACAGAAAGAACAAATGCAAAGTGAGGTGCCAGCATCATGCCATGAATGTTTCAGGGATTAGATCAATGAGTTTTTCATTCCTTAAAGGGGTGGTTAGATAGAGCTTGGTGCAATTTATTCTAAACACACAAGGCGACATGGAAGAAACCTGAGTTGAACTAGGCAAATGTGCCAAAAGCAGCAATGAAAAGGCAACTTTGGCGGAGTATGACTTGCAGGAGAGAGGGCACTGCACATGGCAATAATGACACGGATGTATGAAAGGATGGAGATGGAAAGAGTTTGAAAGACAAGGAGTTTGAATAATATATGGAAAAAGTGGGGGAGCCAATTGTGAGCACCAAGGACAGGGATAGTGAGAGTGAGGCATAGCAGTGGGAAAAGATAATGATCTTGGCAGCTGCATTTTGGACGGAATGAGAGGGGAAGAGATGAGAGTAGGACAAACCAAAGAGGAGAAGGACAAACCAAAGAGGGTTGCAGTAACTGAAGCAATAGACTATGAGAGCATGGACTAATGTTTTGTATAATATAGCTCAGTGTAGTCATCACTCAGGGCACTTCTGCATCAGGGCAGGCCTTAAGGAAAATGGCACCAGGGGCGAACTTGTATTTTGGTGCCCCTGGCTCCCGTGAACTCCCCCCTCCCATTGCCCCGGCCCCTGCGGGCTCCCCAACCCCCCCAGGGTCCCACTGCCTTCCCGCTCAGTGCTTAATTTGTATTGAAAGAGGTGCCAGGGCTCAGCCCCAGCACAAATTAAGCACTGGCCAGGTGGCCAGGGAGTGGTGGCTTCTGGCTAGGCACCCAGCTCTGCCAGCAGCAGTGGAGAAGTAAGGGTGGCATGGTATAGTGTATTGCCTACCTCACTTTGTGCTGCTGCTGGTGATGGCACTGCCTTCAGAGCTGGGCACCCAGACAGCAGCCACAGCTCTCTGGCCACCCAGCTCTGAAGGCGAAAACCCAGAAAACCGCTAAATGTCCAGAGATCTGTCACACTATATCACATGACATGATTTAGGCAAAAAAAATGTCAGCTTCAAAATGCTATACAGAACAACAGATCTTTCTGTACATCATAAAAGACGCCACTTCCTAGAGCTTATCTGTCTCTTATATCTGCTCTATCCGACTGGTTTAATACAATGCCATGAGAAAGGATCATTTATAGATCGGATTTCCTTCTTGCTGGTCTGCGATTGCAGAGTTAATATTTTAAAACAAACAGGATAAAGACTTATTTTACCCATTTTGTATTTGTATTTTTTTTTAAAAAAGAGTAGGAGGTAAGCAATCTAAAACAGAAGTACCCTCTTTCCCACATTCCAGTAAACAAGGATGGATACTGCATCATCTACCTCAGGAATTTCCACTATCCATAGCTGTTGAATTGGCATCTCAAGAGATTAAAGCTTAAAAAACATATTCATAATAACCAGTCAAACAGAATACAGAACACACAGAGTTTGCTTCTCCCGGGTTTTGCTGGTATAACTGCTAAGTTATACAATCACTTAACAACTATGCTAGCTAACCAAAACCAAAAGCAATAATATATAAACAAGTGCCAAAAAACACACATGGCATAATGGATATAAATTTTGGGCTTGGACATACACTGCTATTAATCAGTCTTCACAAAAATAATAATTTGATTTGGCTAGTCAGCATTGCAAAATTTGATTCCAGTGCTTATTCTGAAGAAATTATCTTTATTAGGAATGTATTTGTAGGGAAGTTCCTCCTGTGCAAACCCATACATTCTAGCTTTAACAATATTACACATCTGTGATGTGTGTCTCAGAATCGGCAAGAAAACATGCTTTCTCTCTCACAATACGTGCTATATATATATATCGAACAAGAGTCTGCCACATGTGATTTTATTTCAGGATACAAAGACTATATGGTAGAACAGGGGTCCCCAACGCGGTGCCCGCGGGCACCATGGCACCCGCAGAGGCATCTAAATGCGCCCGCGTCCTGGCCGGCGGTGGAGCACCCGCCGAAATGCCGCCGACAAGTGACGTCATCGAGAGGCATAGCTGCCAAAACGCTGCAGAAATTCAGCGGCGATGCCTCTTGATGACGCCACTTGCCGCCGACAAGCGACGTCATCAAGAGGCGTCGCCGCCAAAATGCCGCAGAAATTCGGTGGCATTTCGGCGGGTGCTCCACCGCCGCAACCGTCCTTCGTCTGGCACCCGCCAGACGAAAAAGTTGGGGACCACTGTGGTAGAACATAGAATCATCCTTTATTCTTCATGGTAGCAGCAAAACATTAAAATGTTTGCAGACAAATCAACACAAAGTGCTGCTCCAAAACTCTGAACTGCTGAGCAACAGTAGGAGCTGGGACAGATCTTGCAACCTTCATGAGTTCAGTTGGATGAAGTGTACGAGTAAGGACTCATTGCAGAGTTAAGGTTTCCAGATCAAGTATTTGGCTTCTGCTGATAGGTTTCAGCATGCTCTCAAGAATAAAGTAAGGGACGGAGAGAGCCCAGGCAGACAAAGGGAGAGATGGACCCATCTTGTGCTAGTGCAGACAGCTGAAAGATGGTAGTCACTGATAAAATTGAGAATGATTTCAGGCATCTAATCTGAGACGTATGCCTGAAATTATTTGTAAAATACGCAATAATAACAGTAATAATGGATAACCCCTTCTCCCCTAACGCCATCCTGTGCCCCATTCTCCCCAACCCCATCCTGCGACCCCACCTGCCCCTAACCGCTGCACTGTGTCCCCTTCTCCCCTACCTCCTGCACCTCCTTCTGTGCACCTAACCTCTGTACCCCCCTCCTGCACCCACGTTGGGAAGCTGACCTGGATGACAGAGCAGCTGGCATTGCTGCTTGCTCCCCTGCTCGAATGCTACTCCTCTGTGCCCCCTTAGGGGGGCTGTGGGGGAGGGAGTGAGATCAACACCAGGGCTCCCTGCATCCAGGTCACTTTCCCCAGCTGGGCTGCAGAAGGGGAGGGCAGGAGAGAAGTTCTTGATGCTGGCCTCAGGGAACAGCCCATGTGGTGAAAGTGACTTGGATGCAGGTGGCCCTGGCATTGCTCCTTCCCCCCCCCCCCCGCAAAGCCCCTTAGTAGGGCACAGAGCAACATTGGGGGGGCGGGGAGGAAGCAGTATCTGTGCGTCACTGCTCTCCACCCCATCCCTCAGGAGGAAGCAGGGAGAAATCTGCCTCTCCCCGCCCCCCACACATTGGCTCTGCAAGTTTGTGGCGCTCCCCGGCCAGGCACCTGTGCAATGCCGCACAGTGTCTCCTTGACCATGGCACCCTGGGCGCTTACCCATGTGGCCCACCCCTAAGGCTGGCCTTGTCTACACTGCACTTAGACACCTGCAGCTGAACTGTGCCAGCTGACTTGGGCTCATGGGGCTTGGGCTAAGGGGCTGTTTACCTACGTGTAGATATTTGGGCTTGGGCCCAAGTCTGAGCTCTGGGCCCATCCCACCTCACAGGGTCCTAGAGACCATACTCCATCCTAAGCTCGAATGTCTACACTGCAATTAAACAGCCTCTTAGCTTGAGCCCCATAAGCCCAAATAAGCTGGCATGGGCCAGCTGTAGCTTTTTAATTGCAGTGTAGACATACCCTCAGTGCTTAGATACTACAGTGAGAAGCAATCAGGGGCGGCTCTAGATATTCTGCCGCCCTAAGCACGGCAGGCAGGCTGCCTTCGGCGGCTTGCCTGTGGAGGGGCCGCTGGTCCCGCGGCTTCGGCGGACCTCCCGCAGGTGTGCCTGTGGGAGGTCCTCTGAAGTCGCGGGACCAGCGGCCCCTCCGCAGGCAAGCCTCCCTCGTGACGCCGGCAGAGCGCCCCCCACGGCTTGCCGCCCCAAGCATGCGCTTGGCGTGCTGGGGCATGGAGCCGCACCTGGCAGCAATGCAGAAAATCCACAAAACAGATGACACAACAATGTGTTTCAGTTCATCCTATGTTAAGAAAATGGAGTTTTGTGATACTGGTTATTAATTCATATTATAGTTCAGCAAGGTCCTGAGGCCCTAATCTGGATCAGGGCTCTGCCGTGCTAGATCCTGCACAAACTGATCTTTCCTATCCACTTAGAGTGGTGGTATCCAACCTGCAGCTTTAGCGGTGCATGCAACTCTCATTAGACCAGATCTTCAGTTCCTGTTCTGTCCCATTCTTTGTGCCTCTTCCATGATGCAAACTGCAAAGATGGAAAACTGATGTCACAGGGCAGCTGGGGATTGCCCTGGCACGGAGGAATTCTTGGGTGGAGTAAAGCCATCACAGCTGACTCTCTGCTACCCACTCCTGGCCCCCACTAGCACAGTGGACATTCTGCAGCATGCCAGAGACAAGAGGAAGTAAGTCCGCAATGTGCTGCACGCTGGTGATCCTGGACCAGTGAGCAGGCCTAGAATCACAGCCCCATTTTGCAGCAGGGCAGTATCTCTGCATTAAGGATTTGTCCCAGCATAGCTACACTGATTTGTAGTTACACTCATACAATTTCCCCTCATCTAGATAAGCCTATTGACCCAGTGATCAGGGGACCATACAGTTCCAAGCGCATATGGTCACTGGGCTGTTGGCTGTGTGTGGAGCAGCCCCAGTGCAGCAAATCCTGGGTGTCTGGCAACCATATCCATGTGAGTTTTGTACTGTAGAACTTGTTTCTATGGTTATGAAATTGCTTTTTGTGAAATCCTACGTGGGCTACAGGATGCTCATTAAGCAGGCATTCTTTTGATTTGTAGGTAAGGTGTGGTGCACAGGACCTGAGTCTCCATTCTCTTAGCATAAATCCATTGAGGATGGTGGGATTACTCAGGACAGGGGTAAACTCAGCCCAAGTCAGTGGAGAGTCAGGCCAAGAGTGATCTTCAGAGCCCTGAGCCTGGCATGGGTGGAGGCAGCTCAAGGGTGGGCCAGTGGAAAAGTGGGTGAGATCCCAGGAGACCTATCAGGGGACAGTTCCCATTCACCTCCACAGAGGAACCATATAAGTTGATCCAGGCACTAGGCTGGAGTAGTCTCCATCGAGCAGCTCCAATTGCTTCCCTTACATCTCCTCAATTCTCTGCCCAGCTGAACTGGCATTTGGGTTTGGTTTTCCCTCAAAGAAGGTATTTGGCAGCACATTTTAGATACACCAGGGTGCTGCCATCAATGGAGACAAAGAAAAATAATAGTAATTACAATTGGGAACAGGGATATCATTGTGGTTCAAACACAGGACTGGAGTCAAGAGATTTAGGTTCTATTCTCAATTCCACCAAAGACTTCCTGTGTGACCAAGGACAAGCCCCTTAACCGCCACATACCTCAGTTTGCAAAATGGGGACACCTAATGCATTCATCTCACAGGGTTGCTGTGAAGCTAAATTCCTTAGCTGTGAAATGCCAAAATAATAATAATAATAAAAAAAAAATCTACCAAGTACAGGAGCAGCAATTACTTTTGTGACATGCAGAGGTGTGCTGCTGTAAGAAATTGTAAAAATAGCTTTTTAATGGAGGTCTCAAAAGGTACTTTAAAAAGTTGAGTGAAACTCAGCAACCTTTCTATCCATTTAATTAAGTGCTTGAAGTTCCCATTTCAAGGCATGTAAAGCAATAATACAAAAAGAGCAAAGACAAGATGAGATTGATCTGTACCAAGCCCATTTTATTAAATACAATATTAAAATGAGATTCAGTGCAAATCACTGAACTTTTTCATGTGAATGTCTTTATTTTCAGAAAAAAACAGTTGTGTATTTAAGGTCCTGGGACCAAATTCACATCTGCTGTTACTTACTATAGTCAGTAGAATTACACCAGGGTTCAGTTTAACTTTGAATTACAGTCAAACCTCGCAATAACGCGCCCCACCATAACGCGAAATCACATGTAATGCGATCATAAGTTGGCTCCCCTTTAAGGCCTAATACCAGTGGTCCCCAACGCCATGGCGCCCGCCGGGACATTGATGTGCCCCCGCCTAGTGCCCAGCAGGGGAGAGAAGCTGTGGCCCTGCGCCTGCCGGGGACAGGGAACTCCGAGGCTGCAGGCACTGGTGCTCTCTGTCCCCGGCAGGTGCAGGGCCACGGCTTCTCTCCGGCTTCAAGAGGAGCCGTGACTCCCCGCCTGCCAGGGACAGAGAGCACCAGTGCCCGCAGCCCTGGAGTTCTCTGTCCCAGGGCAGGCGCGGGGCCACGGCTTCTCTCCAAGCCGGAGAGAAGCCGCGGCCCTGCACCTGCTGGGGAAACAGAGCACCGGCGCCTGCAGCCTCAGAGTTCTCTGTCCCTGGGAGGCGCGGGGCCGCAGCTTCTCTCCCCTGCTGGGCACTAGGCACTAGTGGTACTAGGCACTAGGCGGCGCACTTCAATGCACCGCGTTGGGGACCACTAAGTTAAACTGACCGGCTTGAAACCCCGCTATACCACGACCCCGCATTTATCGCGATGGAATTTTTTGGACCCCAAACATCATGCTATAGCGGGGTTTCACTGTACCACAAGCCATCTGTCACAGTTTAAGGGCAACTGCACCTGTCTCCCCCACACCATGGTCCATTCTAGGAGTGCCCAGTCAGATCTCACGTCTCCAGCCAGCATCTGTCTCTGGGCAGCGACCCCTGCCCTCACTCCCTTCTGACTGGGGGATTTTAAGGCTGTACAGCCCCATCTTACACTGTGATACCCCCAGCAAGCCAATGTGCCTACAGGCCAGCACCTGTGCATGGCTTTCTCTCTCCAAGGGCTATGAACAGTGCGTTGCCAGAAGTTACTAGCTACTACACAGCGCTTTCTAAGGGCAGGTCTACACTATGGGGCTAAGTCAACCTAATTATGCAACTCCAGCTACGTCAATAACGTAGCTGGAGTCTACATACCTTAGGTTGACTTAGTGCGGTGCCTACATTGCACTGGGTCAATGGGAAAAAACTCTCCATCGACTTACCTTATGTTTCTCGTTCCAGTGAAGTACTGGAGTTGACGGGAGAGCGATCGGTGATTGATTTACCGGGTCTTCACTAGACCCACTAAATCAACCCCCAGTGGATCAATAGCTGTGTGTCAATCCCCTAGTAAGTGGAGACAAGCCCTAAGCAAGCACATTCATTCTTAAGGCAAAAGTATTAGAGAGAACATAATAAAGACAAAAGACACATTTAAACACACTCTAAATCTATCAGGAGTCACCCATTAGTTTTATGTGACCCTAGTAGGCCAAAGTGTTTCCAACCCTTCCTCAAAATTTGGGTCCTTCCTTGGACAGAAGCTCCTGTCTGGTTGCTGGATCAGAAAGATAGCCCTGAGTCAGTTTAAACCCAGCCTTTTTACATCAAAAACCCATTCTTTGCCTATTGGTCTCTGGAATACCCAGTTTGTATCAGTATATGCAAACCTCCCGAGAAATGGTACCTGTCTGGAGGTGTTTACTGCTTGACTCACCTTAATCACTCTCCATTATTTTTAATTCCTGGAGGAGCTGAGTAACACACCACCACCACCTCTGCCCCCAGAGTTGCATGGAATCTCTGGTCCACAGTAATACATAAACCATTCATAAAACTTAATACACTGTTTCCCCAAAGCTACTGCATGGAGTTGCAGTCTCTGTCATACTAGCTAAAGTTTTTCTACATCAGCCATATGAACATAATGAATATCTAGTCTTTCTTCAGCAGAACACACAGACTTTGAGCTTGTGTCCAAAAATCTTACACTCTTCCTATGGTTTGACTTCAATGATGACTCAGACAATGAACATCAGCCTAAGCTTGGCTGTTCCTAAAACTTCTTTGCCGAGACCTCTCCATCCTAGCCCTGGGCTCTCTCATTCACCTCCCCTATAGTCTAGGTGGAGTTAATGAGTTGCACCTGTCACAGCAGAATGTCATCAGCTTGCTGCAGGTTTCAAACAGCTGCTAATTGGATGGGTTAACAGAAGAACTCTGCCACCCTATTACAGCCCAACCCTGTAGTATCTAAATACTGCACAGGAAAATTAGGTCTGCACTGGGATGGATGTAAGCATATCCTTAAATGCTTTTCTGAATCAGGGCCTATGTCTGTACTGAATAGTTTGCCAGATACTTTGTTCTTAGGTCTTGGAGCTGGGAGTTGTTAACCACAGTTTCTGAGTCTGATTTTATTTTACACTTTAGGCTAATTCTAGTGTAAATACTGTTGGGTAACAGGACAGCACGGTTTACAGTGTTACTCTGTAATATCCTGGGTATTTAAAGAGTTTCCTTCTCACCTCAGATACAGTCTAAACACATTGTCCCCACAATCACAGCACTGGGGTGAAATCCTGCCCCACTGAAATCAATGGGATTTTTGCCATTGATTTCCATGGGAGCAGGATTTCATGCTGATATGTAAGCTGAAGAGGTTAATGAGTGAAGACGTAAGCCTTCATACAAGTGGGAGGAGGTAAGGACAGCCTGGATCCAAAAGGTACTAAGGTGTTGCGATACTGAGCGCACCTAGAAAATCACTGGAACAATGTGGGATCCACAAAGCCTGAGTTAGGTGCCCAGGTTCCCGATACAATGCATGGAGAGAGACAGGCACCTTACAATGTGATCTACAGAAACTAGCATACTAGGGGTATGGCTACACTTGCAGCTGTACAGCGCTGGGAGTTAAACCTGTCTTCGTACAGCTGTGTAGGGAAAGCGCTGCAGTCTGGCCACACTGACAGCTACCAGCGCACTGTCGTGGCCACATTTGCAGCATCTGCAGTGGCACTGGGAGCAGTGCATTATGGGCAGCTATCCCAGCGTTCAAGTGGCTGCAACGTGCTTTTCAAAAGAGGGGGTGGGGTGGAGTGTGACAGGGAGCATGGGGGAGAGAGAGAGAGTGGATTTTTGGAGCCGACACTGTGTCAGCAGCTGCCTTGCAAGTTCAGACCCCGTCCCCCACCCCTCTCTCACTCACTGAAAGCAAACAGCAGCTGCTATAACTGGGCTATGGGCTAGTCTAATCGGGTGCGCTCGCGCTCTCTTCTGGTGAAGTCGTTCCATGGTGTGTGAATACATCAAGAGTGTTTGGGCCAGTGAAAGAGACAGCTTGAGGCTTGCTCTATAGCTTAGTGGTTAGGGAATGAACCTGGGGAGTGAGAAACCCAGCATCCAGCCCCCCCTACTCCAACAGCTATTTAATTATTTATAGACAGCTTAATGGTTTCATTAGTAGCGATTGAGAGACTCCTCCCCACCCCCACCACACACACGTGCTAGGAGCCCCCTATTTAAATCCCTTCTCTACCTCAGGCAAAGGAAGGATTGACCCTGGCTCTCCCACATCCCAGGGGAGGGCTCTAAGCACTGGGCTATGGGTTATAAGGTGGACAGCAGCAGCACCACCTCTATCTGGATTTTGAATGGAGCTCTGAGCTCACCTACTGGATCAAGGGCCACAGGTGAGAGAGATGCTCTTCTGCCAATCTTCTCCTGTTTCATGGATCGCACTGGGGCTTTGGAGGGAGATAGGGGCCCAGACTCCTAGAGCGAGGCAGCAGTGTGCGTGCCCAGAGGCAGAAACATAGGTGCCTAGGGAAATTTTACCCTGAAAACTTAGGTGCCAAGTAAGGTTCAGCGCATACAGGGTTAGGTGGCAGAGGAGCAGTTCTGTGGATTGCAGTAGAGCCTAAAGCTGGGATTTAGGCACCCAGGTACCTTTGTAGATTTGGGCTGAGGCACTTGCATCGACAAAGATGCTTCCAGCTGTTTCTTCGGACTTTACAATGAAGTCCTGGTTGTACATAGCTAGCCAGCTTCATTATAACACATTTAAAGACCAGATATGTTCTCTCTCTTTCTCTATCAGTTTCAAATGTGTAGTTTCCACTGTGCAAGAGCATCATCTTGTGAGTCAAAAGTGATGTGATGGTACATTATCAGTACACATAGCATCCTGATTTCCTCTTTCCCCTGCTCAGAGTTTCAGATATCTCATTTTACAAACCCTGAAGGAATTTAGGATTAAAGAAAAACTTTGCTGTGTGCCGCTGCCATCTGCTGTTAATCTCTCCCTTTGGAAGATGCAGGGGGTCTTATTTGATCATATATTTAGTCCATTGCAGTTCTTCAGCTCAATTTGCATGGTCGATTGAATCCTTCTCTTATGATAATATCAGCCTTGCTGCTCCAAGTTTGGTACAAGTCTGCTCATTATGCATCTTGGCAGGTTTTTTGAGGCTGTTGGTGAGGGCTTTAGTTCCAGCACTAGCAAGAAAATTATCCTTTATTTTTCTGTCAATGTAAAAGGTTTGTGCCTGCTTCAAGTCATGTAAAAGGTTACAGAGTCAGACAACTGTTCTCGATAGGATGTGTTCCATGTTAGAGAACAGAAGCTCGAACTTGTTCTGAAGAGATCTAAGTACAGATGGCTAATGGGCTATTTCCAGAGCCACCTCTGTATCCCCTCAGTTGCCCACGCCTTCACAGTGTACATGAAGAACACATCACATCTGAGTGTAGTATTGCTGGAAACAGCCATGCAAGGAATTCTGCGTGTAGAATTGCTCGATGGTTATTGTATTTTTGTTATTATATTTATTTTTGATGGTACATATTTTTAGTTTCCAACATATTTAATTAAAATAAACCACCACAATGTATGTCAAAAGAGCACATTTAGTGCTATAGAGACAAATATTTGTTTAAATGAAGACCAGAAAGAACTTTATAATATATTTATGGACACATCCTTTTTAGTTTAAAGACGCACACAGTGGTTTTCTTCTTTAATCATCAAAAGTGGGAGGAAGAAAAGGCTCAAAAGCACCAATGCAAAATCCATCGGGGAAGAAAAGGAATTCTGATATAATGGAAAATTTACGATCTCAGGACACCTCTTTTTTGCCATGTTTTCCCTTTTCTGTCTAGGCATTATTTCACAAAGAAAAGGCTGAAAGAGATTGTCCTCCTCATTAAGATATAGAAAAACAGCAGACCTGATCCTATAGCTACTGAAGATAGTAGGAAGCTTGACATTGACCTCAGTGGGTTCAGAATCTGGGCAAACATGCCTAAATATCTTATAGTCTAAGATAAGGGTAATCCTAGACTATAACGATTCTTAAAGTATAACGATTCTTAAAGTAACCTTATCTTAGACCTATCTACTTTAAGATTCTTAAAGTAGATAGGTCTAAGATAAGGGCAATCCAAATATTTGGCTTTAGAGTCATGACTGCAGGGGTCCAGAAGGAAATTACCATAAACTCCAGGCACAGCATTGTACAACTGTCTAGGTGCGCACCATGGGGAGGGAGGTGAGCCTTGTTCAGAAGCATCTAGTATGGACCATGGTAGGGTGGCAGGATACTAGACATAATGGACCAGTGGTCTGCTCCAGTATAGAGATTCCTGTGTTATTTTCAAATGTGTGCATGATTTTCTTCTCCACAGAGAAGCTTGCTGTGCTGAATAAATTCCATGGCAAATAACTACCTCCAGGAATCAGGGACAGCAACATACATGAGGGCAACATGTCTAGGTTGTCTTTGATCACAAAGATAATTAGAAAACTAATGCTGAAAAAATATGTCTTAACAGCCTTTGATCCAACAATCAAGAAAAGTTGTTTCCATCTGTATCTGTCCTAGGTAAGTTTTATAACTATAGGGCCCCTCTCAACCCATTAGCATCTTCTGGCCCTGTACTTTTGGATGATTAAAGGGAGGTTAAGTCCCCTTCTGGCCCAAGAAAACTTTGCTGGATTAGGGTTTTGATCTTTTACTACATAAATGCTGCAGGGGAATGTATGAGTTAGCTGCAGGACGGCCTATTAACCTGTTCTTTAATCAGAAATCCCTCAGGAACTGGACTGAGCCCTGGAAAAGGGGAAGGAAGAAGTGAGAGAGAGAGAGCGAGCACTTGACACCATGTGTGCTTCTATGAATGGGCAGAATCTCGTTGCCTCCACTGAGGTCATTAGATACATCTGTGTGCAGCGTGGTTAAGTGAGTTTAGCAACATCTATCATCCATTCCGCTCCTTCCATTTCATGCTTCACAGTTTAATTTCATTTCCATCTCTGAAGTACAGCAGAGTTGTTAGCTATCCTGTTTTTCAGATGCCACTTCAAATTCAATTACAGCTTTATTCTGTCATTTGATATGTCAGTGAAAGGGAAACAATCAAAAAGATTGACACTGATCATAATCTGAATTGTCATGCCCAACCATTGACAGAATAATGAGTTAGAGGTGATGTCAGTCACTCCAGGGTTCACGACACACCAAAATGCAATGGAAGGTGCAGCAAAAATGGTAGTTCTTTCACTGTTTGTGAATGAGACAATATGCAGTACTCTGCAGAACAAATTTATCTGCTTTTCTCACCATATGTGTGGACAGATGGATTACTCTTTCACTCACAAACAATTTTAGAGTGAATATTTGTGGCTGTCCAAAACCTACTGCTAGAGAACAAAGACAGTATCTCAGGAATTTTACTATTTCTATAGAATATGTTGCACTTTATTTTTGCATACAAAAATGCATTCTGTTTAAATTCAGCCCTGCAGTAAAGGAGATTTCTCTTTCAACCATTTTATTATTTTATTTTTGTCCATTTGGGCTGTAGTATATTTTAGCACAGGCTATTTTCAGCAACTGAAAACTTTTTGCAGCATCAAGTGGAATTCCTCCTCTGCTAATTTGTTTTAATAAACCATAACAAAACATATACATTAACAGATAAAAGAAAAACAAGGATGTGGCGCGAACTAATAAGTGTGTGGTAGCCGTGCGTCCTTCTTTCCTCTAGCATGTCAAGATAGGCAAGCTTGTGTGAGAACAGATGAGGATGAAAATAATCTTCTGTTCTAATAGATACAAGAGCTGCATTGTGAAAAAATATCATTTTAACAGTTTGTTCTCCCACTTTCTTCAACGAAATGCAGTCTTTCGGAATCACAATGATAACAAAATAGACACAAGTAAGTGTGTTCCAACACTGTAAATAAAACACATTCTTGCCAATGAGATATGCAGAACTATTTAAAAATTGAATTCAGGGCAATAAGTAATAAGCTACTCTTACTACAAAGAAGAGCAACCGATAAAACAATCTGAACAAAGCTTACACCTACTATTGATATATCAGAAGGTTAAATTAAGCAACTGGTTTATTAAAATATAATATACATGCTGTATTACTTGAACCTACACCACATCATACATTCAAGTAGTGTGTGGGTGTGGGGGTGTGGGTGAGGAATATATTGCTAACAAGGTTGAAACACAGAGCTAAGCAACCTACTCAGCAGTTACTGATAGACAAATTCTTCCATCCAAAATTCCAGAGGTTATATAGTGGCCTGAGTCTATATTGTAGGGAAGGGATGCAGAGAGTCTACACTGCAACAGGATTATCTGGAGGTATTCTGACCTATTGAGCTTCTGTCTCTGGAGAGTTATGGGTTGGGCACATCAGAGCAGAAGCTCTGCCACCATTTCAAAAGTGAAGCATACATTCCGTTCATCTCACACCTGGACAAGTGCAGAAGGGTGGGGTAGTCAGTGTCTTGTCTGCAACCCTCCCTTCCCAGACCCATTTGGAGAATCTAACACTGTGGGCAGACCTCAGGAAATACAACTATAGCCAGCCACTACGCCAGGGCAGAAAGGGAGAGCGGCTCTTTGCCATGCTCCCTGCTTGCATGCCTAGGGCTCAGCCAGCTCTTTTAAACTTAATGAGAGATTCTCATTGACTTCAATTGGAGCTGAATCAGACCCTGACACAGAGTGATCCAATGTCCACAAGGAGTGGGTTTAAGAGGTAAATTCTGATTTCCATACATGAATCATGCAATGTTTCCAAAGTACACTCCTCCCTTTCAAATATTTTTCTGATATTAGGATCCTAAGACAACTTCTAAGAAATGTCTTGCCACGTGCTAGAATAGCATTTTTTCTTATTCATTTTGCAAATGAAAGTCCACAACTCATTCTGACATTATCAGCGCTGACATCTGCCGCCACCAGTTCAACGGAGCATGGGGATCTGAACTCCAACAGGATTCCAGTACAAAAAAATGAGAATACCATCTGCATTTTTCATCTTATACTTAATAGCATAGACATGGCTGACTTTTAGTTATTGCAGAAGCCTCTTAAGCACATTAGAATATAATGGTTACAGTAAATTAGAACCTGCTACAAAACTGGATGTTTCTGTCCTTCTTTTCCTCTTTATTGCTCTGTCAGTATTGGAGAACTTCTCAGAACACAAAGTGCCTACAAATCACTTGTGCCACGTCAATATATCTCAGTACTGTGATTAACATTCACAAAGTTGTTAAGCAAGTCCAAATAGCTGGAAGAGCATGATACCACACCTGTTCATAGCTAAAATGATTTGCCATGGTTTCAAGAGGAGTGGACAGGAATGGTCACTGAGATTAATGGTAGAATAGGAGAGGTTCCTGAATTCTGCGATGGATTTTTCCACATAAATATTCAAGTTCTAGGGGAGACTTTCATGTAGGAGCATGTTCATGGCTTTCTCCTGCCACCATACCTCAGTCTGCCTCCTGCTGACACTGCTACTAGTGCTTTCTTGATGCTGTTAGGCCTAGTTGCTCTGAAGTGCTGCCATTGCTGTAGTCTGCTCTTTCCACATTGTGTGCAGCAAAGTGGAGCGATAGACTGACCCAGCAGCAGTGGTCTCACTATTCATTTTTGCTTTAAGGCTTTGCCCATGTGAATTCAGATTTTTGCAAGTGAGAATTTGCACATTTCAGAAGGTTGGAAATTTCCCCCAGGGAATGCTGTTATTTGTGAATAAAAAATAAGTTGAAATTCTATAGAGAAGTAAGTATTAGCTCTGTGCAAGAGCACACCTCCTTTGTAATGAAACACTTTGTTGCCTCTAAAATCAAATAGCCCTTTTAGTGGAAATCAGTGAAAAACTGAAGTGAAGCCACAAACCATTTTGCTTTTCATAGTGATCCACCTTCAAATTCAACATATCACAGTGGAAGAAAGCAGAGAATGAGCTAACATGCATAACATTCCCAAGTGTTTTAATATGCTTGGCAATGAGGGCTACAGGGAGAAAGACAGATTCACATATGAAAAGAGAGTCCAGGATGCTAGTGGCCTCTGAACTCAGACATTTGCATAGCAGCCTAACTTGTCAACTGTTTTATACAATGACTGAAGTGATAATACACAGTGCTGCATGTTTCTTTGTGACATGTACTTTGGAGGAAGTGGGCAAAGAGCTGACAAATTGGAACACTGCCTAATGTACTGTGACCGTAATCCACCATTTGAACCATGAGCAACATATCTATAATAGACATGACCCCACTCCTTTGGTTTAGATCATGCCTCATCTTTCCTTGCATAGCTGCATAACTCTGTGGAAGTCCATAAAAGAAGGACCATGCTAATGAGGTTCAGACTCAGCCATGAGTTTTATTACTGGTTTGATAGAAAGACACATTAAATGTCAACATCGAGTCCACAGATCAGTTGTGCAATGTTCTTACTCTAAACCTGTTCAGATGGATGATTTGATGTGTACTTTGTTTTCATGGCCACCATTTCGTAGAGGGTAATTTGTCTTGGACAAGCCACTGACACTTACCGTACAATATGCTGAAAAAAATCCTTGATGCTGCTCCAAATATGTGGAAGTTAGAAGATAAATGGGGAGAAACTCAGATGATTCCCCAAGGACTAAGAAATGGTACCAACAGTGCTTGCTCCTAATTCTTACAGATACCCTAAGATTCTTTCTATTCTGGTACTTTGTTTTCAATGCTTTATGTCACAGGTAGCAGTGATTAATAACTAGACATGTCAAATGCTGACACCTTCTCCCCATGTGTCTGTACTCTTCTGAAATATGTTCAGAGCTGTATTTCCTGCATTAATGGAAAAGCAACTTGGATGCTGCTGACTCTTTTGGGGTCACAAATTGAGGCACCATTGACTGGTTAGAGAAAGTAACACTGCCTGAAAAAGAAAATGGCAATTGAATTTCAATGGATTCTGTAAAGTTAAAATCGTTGCTGCTACTTCTCTCTGCTGAGCCACCATTGACATCAGTGGTGGCAGAATCAGATCTCTCTAAAAATAAATCTTGCCTATGTTCAAATTAAAACCTTCAATTATTTAAATCAACAGAATTAAAAAATCTTATTTACTTTAAACTATTTGTGCTGTTTTTAAAAAGTGTATTTCTTGCATCTCAGACAAAGAAATATATGAGTAAACTCACTTTGTGTAGTTAGTTGTCACTTTCCCGTCCTCATGCATTGCTAACACATTTGGTTTGCAAACATGGCAAGGGAACATGCTTTTTAAAAATGGTTCATTGGAATTTAAAGCAGCTTCATGAAAACATTTAGTCTTAGGTTTGTAAAAGCTTATTTTTACAAAAACCTAAATGTGGGGCAAATTTAATCTGGTAATGTCCTTTTAGATGGCTTTTTCCAGACAACATCTGAGTGTATCTTAGACATATTATTGGTTCTCTTCCTTTTCCTTTTCCTGCTTCATTCTTAGAATCAGTTTGCTTAGTCAATTCTTCCTCTTCAGCTTTCTCCTTGTCACTAGAGATGGAGACTGTGCTGTTACTTGCTTTTTCACTTTGCCACTATGTTGTCTTGGTGCTATTTCAAAGCAAAGAAAGGGCCCAATTCTGCTTCCATAGAATTCAATGACAAAACTCCCACTGACATCAGAAGAGTAAAATTAGGCCCCAATTCATTTTAACGGGCTCTTCTTTGGATTCCCAATTCATTACCAAACCCTGCCATTGTTACCTTTGTACTTGTCTGAGTTGAAACATTGTTCAGATTTCAAGGGGTTCAGGATTTTTTTGCTTTAATCAACAGTTATACAGTTTTTGTGTTTTGCATTTAAAGTGTGGTATTAATTTTCTTACCATCCAAGCTGTGACAAAGTCTCCCATCCAAGTCCCCACTGCAGCAACCTTCATAAAACTTTCATTCCTGATGCCCATAAAGTCTGTTATGATGTATGCCCTGTGGAAATAAGCACACAGACTGTAAGTTAGGCCTGGTCTACACTATGAGTTTATTTAGAATTTAGCAGCGTTAAACCGAATTAACGCTGCACCCATCCACACAACAAAGCCCTTTATTTCGATATAAAGGGCTCTTAATACCGATATCTGTACTCCTCCCTGACGAGGGGAGTAGTGCTGAAATCAGTTTTGCCATTTCGGATTAGGGTTAGTGTGGCCGCAATTCGACGGTATTGGCCTCCGCGAGCTATCCCACAGTGCACCATAGTGACCGCTCTGGACAGCAATCTGAACTGGGCTGCACTGGCCAGGTAGACAGGAAAAGCCCTGCGAACTTTTGAATTTCATTTCCTGTTTGCCCAGCGTGGAGCGCTGATCAGCACAGGTAACTATGCAGTCCCAGAATCAAAAAAGAGCTCCAGCATGAACCGCATGGGAGATACTGAATCTGATCTCTGTATGGGGAGACAAATCTGTTCTATCAGAACTCCGTTTCAATAGACGAAATGCCAAAACATTCAAAAAAAATCTCCAAGGCTATGATGGACAGAGGCCACAACAGGGACTCAACACAGTGCTTCATGAAACTTAAGGAGCTGAGACAAGTGCACCAGAAAGCCAAAGAATGAAATGGATGCTTACGAAGGGGGAGGCTACTGACAACTGTAGCTATCCCACAGTTCCCGCACTCTCTGAAAACTATTTGAATTCTTAGCTGAGCTCCCAAAGCCTGAAGGGTCAAAAACATTGTCGCGGGTGGTTCAGGGTATATGTCCCCCCCCCTCCCCCCCGTGAAACCAAAGGGAAAAAAATTGTTTCTCACCTTTTTTCAATGTCACCGTATGTCTACTGGATGCTGCTGGCAGACGCGGTGCTGCAGCGCTACACAGCAGCATCCCCTTCCCTTCCCTTGCGGATGGCAGATGGTGCAGTATGACTGATATCCATCATCGTCATCCCATGAGTGCTCCTGGCTGGCCTCGGTGAGGTTGGCCGGGGGCGCCTGGGTAAAAATGGGAATGACTCCTGGTCATTCTCTTTTTTAAGTTTTTTCTCCTGGAGATTCACTCTTGCCTGGAATATCATAGCAGCTGGAGGCTGCCCTCCCCTCCCCCCCTTTGATCTCTGCTTGCAGACGCAATAAAGTCAGTGTTGTTTCTTATTTATGCATTCTTTATTATTTCATCACACAAATGGGGAGATAACTGCCACAGTAGCCCAGGAGGGGTGGGGGAGAAGTGAAGCAATGGGTGGGGTTGTTGCAGGGGCACCCCCTAGAATGGCATGCAGCTCATCATTTCTGCGGGGTGTCTGGGGCTCTGACCCGGAGTGGCCGTTTGCCTCTCTGGTTCTTTAGTAGGCTTCCCTGATATTCTAGGCAGGACTGACTCTCCCTTTAGACAAAACTTAAAGAAGAGAATGACCTGGGGAGTCATTCCCATTTTTGTCCATGCGTCCCCGGCCGACCTCACCGAGGCTGGCCAGGGCCACCCATAACAGCAGCAGACGGTACAGTATGACTGGTAATTGTCATTGTCAACTTGCAAAACAGCAGACGGTACAATAAAGCGGGTAACCATCTTTGCTAACTTGCAAAAGGCAAGGGGATGCTGCTCTGTAGCGCTGTAGTACCGCGTCTGTTAGCAATATCCAGCAGACATATGGTGATAGTGAAAAAAGGCTGAATGGGCTCCATGGTTGCCATGCTATGGCGTCTGCCCGGGCAATCCAGGGAAAGGAGGGAGGATTGTCTGATGACATTTACCCAGAATCACCCACGACACTGTTTTTGCCCCATCATGCATTGGTATCTCAACCCAGAATTCCAATGGGCGGGGGAGACTATGGGAACTATGGGATAGCTATGGGATAGCTACCCACAGTGCAATGCTCCAGAAATCGACGCTAGCCTTGGTACATGGACACACACCATCGAATTAATGTGCTTAGTGTGGTCGTGTGCACTCGACTTTATACAATCTGTTTCCAAAAATTGATTTCTGTAAAATCGGAATAATCCCGTAGTGTAGACATACCCTGACACACATTCATTT
The DNA here is from genome assembly GCF_016161935.1 of Mauremys reevesii. Classification (NCBI taxonomy): domain Eukaryota; kingdom Metazoa; phylum Chordata; order Testudines; family Geoemydidae; genus Mauremys; species Mauremys reevesii. The sequence goes on from NC_052623.1 coordinate 305,096,378, forward strand.
GTTTTACTGAGGGAAAATATTTTTAACATGAAAGATTTTCCAGCTTTTGGATGACCACATATTCGGCCAGATCTCACATCTACAGGGGTCAGTTCCAATTAGAGATAGAGAAGTGAATATGGTTGTACAACCGTGTCATTTTTTTAAGCCAAAAGATTGACAAGAGCTTCTGAAGACTGTCAGAAGAGTTCTAGACTTTTCACCTCTCCCTGAGCACAAACAGAACTGTTGCATTCTGTCAATTGGAGATCTCCCATAAAAAAAAAAGTCTTTTCATCACCCTTTCAAAATAATTGAGCCACCTGACCTTAAATTCTGTGAGTTGTAAAACCATGTGTCTTTTAACTTAAGAGTACAAATACCCTTCATTTAATTCTAGTGAGAAGCAATTGTCTCATGTTCTTGTTAAATTTCAAAATCTCCATGGACATACTTTATCTAAAAACGAACAGAAATGTATTTTCACACACATTAAGCTACGTTCAGGGAAGGACTGTGAGTTAACAAAAAACAAAACAAAAAACCCCAAACATTCTGCTCAAGCAATAGAGCAGATGGAATATGTAACATCACACAATGGTCTTCTATCCACTTCAAGCTCAGTACAAAGGGACAAGTTGGGAACAACCTATACCCATGCTAAATTTGAAGTATCTTTCTTACTCATAGCTTAGGGCATATTTATTTCCTTTGTTAGCAATCCTGGTTTATTTTTTAAAGAAAAACTTGTTCTCACTCACTCATTTATGTAAGAGCTAATACGTTGAACAAAGATACTTGTATCTTTTCAAGTAAACATGTATTTACAGGCTTCTTAAAATAAAGGACTATATAAATGTTATGCATGTTCAAGGATGTGGATGATGAAGCCAACTGACTAACAACTTCTTGGAAACTAGTGTTATCTATTGTGCAAATCTATCTAAATGCTTATTATGCGTCCATCACCACAGTATCTAGAAACTTATGGGCCAGATCCTGCAACTGTATCTGTGCAGGTGGAGCCCTGTACCTATGTGGAGCCCCATTAAAGTCAAATTTTGCCTGCATGGATCCAGTAGAAGGATCGGGCCTTGTATCTGTATTTGTACCTTGTCTCTGCAACAGGAAGTTACAGTGTGTGGTAATAACCTACTTTTAGTGCACAGATGTATGGCCTGGCAAACCATGATGATGTCTATTATGTTAATCAGCTGAACAGGATGTAAATGTAAGCTTAGATTTCCTGTTGGACTGCTCAAAAAAGAGAGATGTTATAAGCAATTTTTAAATATGTCCCATAAGGTTAAATTAAACATATGTTTAATTTTTTCCCTTCTCTGCTGTCTATTCTCAACATCTAAGACACTGTCACTTCTGAAAACCCCAAAATACTCAAGCCGGGGTGCCTAAAGTGAGGGTATTAACAAAATGGACAGTAATGATGCTAGGGTTGCCAATTTTGTTTGGATGTATTCCTGGAGATTTCATCACATAATCTTTAATTCAAGATTAATATTTTAATTCCTGGAGACTCCAAGCCAATCCTGGAGGGCTGGCAACCCTAGATGATGCCTGGTGTATATATGACTGGACAAAAAAAGTTAATGGGCCTGATTCTCCACATCCTGTGTCATCTTGTGTAAAGTTGGTGTAAAGCAATGTAATTCTGACTGGTAGCCTTTCAGAACCATTTTCAATAGGTGTAGCAAATGACTACATAAGGTACCGAGAAGCATAGGCTCTCACCCTCTCTGAAAATCAGGCCACTTATTTAGTTTCTGTAGCTTAAGGGCCTGGAATGGCCTTCTGGGGAATTTGCTTATGTGGTTTGGTCTCTTCATCTTGCAGCCCCCAGAGTAGGAGTGTGCGAGGGTTGTGAAGGAGAGCCACCCATAGGCAGTTGTGCAAGCCTGCTGTAAATTAGTGTAGCCCTGGGACTGTGCCAGCCACTGAAAGAGGCAGAATTAGGAAGCCATTAAAGCTACTTTTACATCCCCATCTCCACAGCTGGGAATTCTGTGCTGCCCTTCCTAACAAGCACAGCACAGAGGCTGACCCAGTCTGAGCAAGGGTCACACTGGCCCAGATAAAATCCACACATCCTGTGAAAGGTCAAACTTGTTTTTTTCTGGGGTTTGGCTTTATTGAGAACTCAAATAATAATAAAAAACATAAACCTCATAAACCCAACCTTTCTTATAAACTGTTCCTATTAATAAGCCACACCTTCCACAATGAATTAGCAGAACTTGCTCAACCACTTTCAATAGGTTCTAACGTCTGCAGACAGAGTGGTACCCATATATAGACTCATTAACTCACAAATGCTGAAAGGTCCCCCTCTGTGAAGGGCTTTATTTAAAAAAAATCTGCATAAACATATTTATAATTAATGCAGAATTGACTGCTATGCTGTGCAATTGTGCCAGGACTGGATCACACTGTGAAAACTCCAAGTACTCAAATAAATCCTGGTACCAAATGCAGACTGTTAATCAAATGACAAACCAAATACGACAAGACAAGCATTGTAATAATTAAGCAGCACAAAAAAGCAGGCATCAGAATCTTTGTCAGAAGGATGAAAGAAAATTCTGGCACCATTTCTTAGGTGTCAAGAAGCAGATTTCACGACTGCAGTGACATGGACTTTGAAAGATCATCTGAATGAACCAACTTTAAGGGCATTCACTACAGCTGATGCAGTACATCAGACAGCTTCTCCTGAGGAAATGACGTATACAATGATCATCACCTTGGTACTGTGATCAGGGGAATTTACCACGATAATGTAAAGTAATTCAAGAAAGTATGTCCGACCACACACATCTCCCTGAGGTTTGAGTAGGGGAGTGAGAATTCTCTGAGAAGGTCAGAAATGCATCCTGAAACCTTGCACCAAGGTTGCAAACCCTTCTGATGCAGAAAAAGAAGAATACAACCACAAGGAAGAGGAACAATGTTGAGTTTAAAGTAGGATCTTGGGGATTTAGTAAAGAGAAAGGACTTCATAATGGCTGGTTCTTGGTGTTCCAGTCAGTCTCCCTCTGAGACCCAGGAGAATAAGGCATGCTGGGAAATAAGTTTATAAACAATACCCCTTTCTCAGTATTGCCAACCCCAAACATTCAAAAGTTATGTCACGCTCTAAATCATGAGATTGGCTTAAAAATAATATTTTTTAAAATAATACATTTGGGGTTCTTCTTTTTCTCTTCTGTTTTTTGAGCCTTTAAACTTCATATTTTCAAACTTTCTTCCACAACCCTGATGACTAGAAATTAACTCACTTTTTTTAACAAAAGCAGAAATTCTCAAGTAATCACCTGACACCATGAATCATAGAATCAGCAAAATGTAAGGCTGGAAGGGACCTTCAGAAATCATAAGGTCCAGCCCCCTGCACTGAGGCAGAACCTAGCAAACCTAGATCATCCTTCTCAGGTGTTTGGAAGCCTATTCCATTGTTTAACTACCTTGTTAGAGTTTTTCCTAATATCTGACCTAAATCTCCCTTGCTGCAGACCCCATTAGTTCTTGTCCTATCTTCACTGAGAACAATTAACCACAGTCTTCCTTATAACAGCCCTTAATATATTTGAAGAATGTTATCAGGTCCCCCTCAGCCTTCTTTTCCCAGGACTAAATATGCCCATTTTTTGAACCTTTCCCCATAAGTCAGGTTTTCTACACCCTTTATCATTTTTGTTGCTCTCCTCTGGACTCTCTCCAATTTGTCCACATCTTTTTTCAAGTGTGGTGCCAAGAATAGCACCCAGTACTGAAGCTGAGACCTCACCAGTGCCACGTGGAGCGGGACACTTACCTCCCATGTCTTACATACAACACTCCTGTTAATACACCCCAGAATATTAACCTTTTTTGCAGCTGCATCACGTTGTTGACTCATTCAGTTTGTGATCCACTATAACCCCTCAATCCCTTTCAGCAGTACTATTAACGAGCCAATTATTCCCCATTTTGTAATTGTGCATTTGATTTTTCCTTTCTATGTGCAGTACTTTGCACTTGTCTTTATTGAGTTTCATCTTGCTCATTTCAACCCAATTCTGTAATTTGTTAAAGTTGTTTTGAATTCTAATCCTGTCCTCCAGAGTGCTGGCAATCCCTCACAACTTGGTGTCATCTCCAAATTTTACAGCATACTCTCCACTTCAGTACCCAAGTCATTAATGCAAATATTGCATAGTAGTGGACCTAGGACTGACCTCTGTGGGATGCCATTATATATGCCCTCCCAGTTTGACAGCAAAACACTGAGAACTACTCTTTGAGTATGGGCTTTCAATAAGTTATGCAGCCACCTTATTGTAAATTTAATCTAGATCACATTTCCCTAGTTTGCTATTCAGAATGTCATGGGGGTCTGTGTCAAAAGTCAAAAATCAAAATATATCACATCTACTGCTTCTCCCTTATCCATGGGGCCAGTAACCCTGTCAAAGAAGGAAATTAGGTTGGTTTTGCATGATTTGTTCTTCACAAATGCATGCTGGCTATTACTAATCCTATTATCCTCTAAGATAATTGATTTTTAATAATTTGTTCCAGTATCTTTCCAGTTATTGAAGTTAGGCTGACTGGTCTATAATTCTTGGGTCTTTTTTGTTCCCCTCTTTAAAGATGCCCTTCTCCAGTCCTCTGGTACCTGACCTGTCCGCCAGGAGTTCTCCCGTATAATTGCTAGCAGTTCCAAGATGGCTTCAGCAGTTCCTAAGTACCCTAGGGTGAATTTCATCAAGCTGTGCCAACTTGAATACATGTAATTTATCTAAATATTCTTTAACTTGTTCTTTCCCTATTTTGGCTAGCATTCCTTCCTCCTTATTGTTAATATTAACTGTGTTGAGTATTTGGTCATCATTTTTAGTGAAGACTGAAGCGCAACAGGCATTAAACATCTCGACCTTCTTGATGTCATCAGTTATTAGCTCTCCTTCCCTGCTAAGTAGAGGACCTGCACTTTTACTTCATCTTTCTCTTGATCCTAACATAGTTCAAGAACCTCTCCTTATTTTCCTTTTATGTCCCTTGCCAGGTATAACCCATTTTGTGCCTTACCCTTTCTGGTTTTCTCCATATATGCTTGTGTTATTCTTTTGTACTCCTCCTTAGCAATTCTTCCATGTTTCCACTTTATGTAGGATTCCTTTTGGATTTTCAGGTCATTAAAGAGCTTCTGATGGAGCCATATTGGCCTCTTACTACTCTTTCTAGCTTTCTTTCACAGAAAGATAATTTGCCGTTGTGCCTTTAATATTGTCTCCTTGAGAAACTGCCAGCTCTCCTGAACTCCTTTTTCACTTGGATTTTCTTCCCATGGGACCTTACCTACCATTTCTCTGAGTTTGTTAAAGTATGCTTTAGCTGGGGCTTTAAAAAGAACATAAACTATCTTGAGATTCATGGTAAAATTGTGAATGGTGACAATAATGCCCAAATATGGAGAAAGACCTAGAAGGCGTCAGGGTGTACTGATGGCCCCTTGGAAGCTGAAGTCAAGCAAACTCATTTGCTTTATTTTTGGTTTTGTCCTCATCCTTTGGCTTTGTATCAATTTTGGGCCAGGCACCTCAAAAACAGAGCTTTAGTCAGAATATTTTTTGTTGTTTCAGAGTAGGGGAAATATAAAGTCTTCAGTCACCTGGTTGCATAAAATAAAGTGTGGAGCACTCAGGAAGGAGAACTTTTCAGCTCACCAGTTTCAAAGTGCCATTTTCTATCCGACCTGCAACAGCAGCCCAAAGTATTTCCATTTTGTCACACAAACACACATACACACACACACCCCTACATGCTGTTAATATATAATAACCTGGTGTAAATGATGCACTTGATTTTAAAAATAATTAAGGCCTAATTTAGATATAATGTAGAGGAGTATCAAATTCTGAATTATAATTAAAGTAATAAATTATTATAAAGATGCTATTAAGCAATATAACCTGTGTATATTTTTAGCTTTATTCATTAACTACAAATGAAATAAAGAACAACTTCATCTGAAACATCAGGAAACAATATCTGGCTTTGCTATTGCTTCATTAGAAATGACAACAGAAATGCACTACTTTCTATTCCTTTTTAATGCTAGTGGCATAAAATTATTCTGTTTCTTTTATGTTCTACTTGAACACTTTTCATTTGAGAACACAACAAAATAGGGGACCGCAGAAATTTGGCCACTATTAGGAATACAAATGTTTATTTGGTTTCAATTACTGCGGTTGAGAGAGATTCTCAATTTTCAAGTTTTAATTAAAATGCACATTTTCTTTAAAGTACACTGCACCATTATTTGACCTTGAAGGATACATTTGCACAGTGCTGCACAAGCGATTAACTTTAACATAGCAAAATCCTCATGTGCATGGAAAGAAGCAAGTTTGAGACAAAATTCTCCTTTGCAGGATTCAGACTGATCTCCACTGATGCTCACCACTAGTGATAGCAATGGTGGAAAGTATGTAATGTAGATGGGGATTTTTACCAACATGCCATCCAACTCTGCTTACAGCTCAGAACAGGGTGAGATGAGACAGTGGTAAAAAAACCCTTACCCTATGTACATTACAGCTTCCATCAGCTGCCATTGATGGAGCTGCACCAGTGGTGAATCATGGGCCCCCCTTTTGGCAGTGCAGATAAGGCAGTAAAGGACAGACGTACCTCTTCACCTATGACCAAATACTTAGACTAGACACTCAGATATCAATTTTTTGGGCAAATAAGAACCTGAAAAGTCTAGATGGTGGGGAAAAATATCAAGAGAAAGTTTTCATAGTATGAACAGTGGTCTTTTATAGTATCATCAGTGCTTTATGATTCCACATCCACAGAATTTGACACAGAATCTACTCTCTGCTTCCAAATTGTACTTCACAATCCAAGCTTTTCTTTAAAAAAAGCTCCTAGCACTCCAAGTTGTGAAGAAACTCTTCCAAATGTGAAACAAATACAAAATGATGCAATCGTGTCTGGCAGCCTCAAGCAATAGTTCTGAGAGCCATGAATTTATCTCAATTAGGAGTTATATTTTCAACATTTGGTTTCAAAGTTAAGTGCCAATATTTTTAACTATTTAGGAGAAATTTCCCATGAATGTGTTTATCTTGCAGTTTCAAACTGCCTTCTGCTTCTTCCCAGGTGCCAGAAAATCAATTTTCTCCTCCTTAGTTGCCTGAACTTCCTGCTTCTCTGACCCCTCACAATGCTGTTCTGTATTTTCATGCAAAATATGAAGCACAATGAAAATCGAAAAAAGGGGGGACAATGTAATACCGATATTAAATCCAGTTTATGACACATGGGGAAAATGCTGCATTGACCGTATTATTCATTTTCATATTTAATTCACTACAACCCTCATGTTTTAAATTTATCGGATGCTGCCACAGAATCTGCAGTTTGAACTGGAGCTTTGCAGGATGAAGACTCCATGCTACAGAATTTACATCTAGTTTGCTGCAGAGTACCGGGGCTTTCCTTGTCAGCAGTCTGTGGAGGACAGAACTACATTGCCACAATAGGGTTGAAGTGAGGAACCCACAACTAAACCAGGTGATCTGAATATTCCATAAGATACCAGAGTGTTCTGATATTCACCCTCTAGTATGCACCCCAGCTGGAGCCAGGCCAGCCAAGCTAACAAAGATAATGTTACCATTGCCTCATATTCATGTTTCAGGGCAGTATTCATTGACATAGAATCCTCTTCAAAGCCATCCAACATACATATTTAAAAAAACAATAGGAATTTCTCTCTAGTTCCCCAACTCTTGGAAGGTGCTGTAAGAACCAGAACAGAAGCTTAAGAGAAAGGTGTGATATAATTTCAGTGCAGATATAATATCTTGACATCACAAAACAGAGATAAAAAGAGCTACTTATCTCCCCTTCTCCAAAAACAAAAAACACCAGAAAAAAGCAATGTGAACTGGTCAAGAAAAAGTCTGACAGCAAGAGAACATGGAGTTGCTGCCCTATTGGCATAATAGGCAGTGAAATACATCCCACCATGGAAAGCCTGCAAAAGTCTATGCATCCCTTCACCCCAATGTACTATTATTAATTTGTACTGCAGTAGCACCTAGAACCAATCAGTCTGGGACCAGGATACCATTGTGATAGCAACTGCACAAATGTCATCAATGACCAGGGGCTGCAGAGCACCACTTAAAGTGTGTGGGTGGGCATCGATTTCCTCCTCCACGTCTTACCCTCCTCTTCCCGTCTCAGGCCCACCACCACCACTAACACATGGTGATCCATGACACTCCTGATCCATGAGCCTCTACTCCCACCTCCCCAAATCTGAGCAAGTGGCATTGTGGCTTATGGGGTTGCAGAGTCATTCAGCTTGACCACTTTTTCGTTGGGCCAAACCTATGACCTGCGTGACCCTCCCCGCTCCATGACCTACAAAAATGACAGTCCCTGCTCCAGAGACCTTACAATCTACTGTATGATGAAAAACATTGTCTCACTAAAACCATCAATGGAGAAAGAGAAGATAACAGTAATACAATGAGGATTAGCAGCGATCAGCCATTATTAATTATTTTGTATGTATCATGGTAGAGCTGAGTTTTAAAAAGGAATTTGGAAGTTTTATTAATCCTAGATACTTACATGGCCTCTGCTGCTATAGTACCTGAGCACCTCACAACCTTTAATATGTTTGTCCTCACAACACACCTTCAAGGTAGGGAAGTGCTATTAAGCCCATTTTAGAGGCAGGAAACTGAGGCACACAGCAACTAAATGACATGACCAACATCACACAGAGAGTCAGTGGCAGACCAGGAAATTGAACCCAGGTCCATGTTTTCAAGGCTAATGGCCTAACTTCTGGGCTATCCTTTTTCTCTCCAAAATAGCCTACTGCTGTTATGGATATCAGTGGGAAGAAGAGGTGAGGGAATAACTGATTTTTCAGTATGGTGCCATTTCAAACCAAAGCTGATTTTTTGTTGTTATTTTTCTTGCCAAAACAAAAAACCTGAAAATATTTTGTTTCAATCAATCTGACTTTTCATTCTATTTTTTAAAAACTTACAGCTGACATTTCCAACATTGAGTTTTCCCACTGAAACTCTTCCTAAAATTCGACCTGGTTTTGTGCATAGTTTCAGTGCGCCCCAAAAATGTATTTTTCAGAGAATTTACTATGTGCCCAAAAAGTTTTACCCAGCTCTAATAGGAAGCTCTTCCTATTCATAAGAGCCAGCATGGGAGAAAGTGAGAAGGTGTTTGACAGTGTGACAAAGTTCCTCCTCTACCTTGGTGGGTCCTACGCTTATTGGCGGATTTGCTCCCCTCAGAGATCTTCCCATCTGGTGGAACCCACAGTCCGGCTCAACTCCTCCTGTGTCTGATCAGGAGTTGGGAGATTTGGGGGGAACCCGGGCCCACCCTCTACTCCAGGTTCCAGCCCAGGGCCCTGTGGACTGCAGCTGTCTATAGTGCCTCCTGTAACAGCTGCATGACAGCTACAACTCCCTGGGCTACTTCCCCATGGCCTCCTCCCAACACCTTCTTTATCCTCACCACAGGACCTTACCCCTGGTGTCTGATAACGCTTGTACTCCTTAGTCCTCCAGCAGCACACCCTCTCACTCTCAGCTCCTTGTGCCTCTTGCTCCCAGCTCCTCACACGTGCACCACAACCTGAAGTGAGCTCCCTTTTTAAACCCAGGTGCCCTGATTAGCCTGCCTTGGTTCCAGAAAGCTCCTGATTGTTCTGGAACCTTCCCTGTTACCTTACCTAGGGAAAGGGGACCTACTTAACCTGGGGCTAATATATCTGCCTTCTATCACTCTCCTATAGCCCTCTGGCCTGACCCTGTCACAACAGGAAACTTGATTAATGTCAGATGTAGGCTTGCAGTGGGTATGACTTGGGACATTTGACCCTTTGAATTCCAAAAGCAGAAGAACATCTACTACTTTCAAAATTCCTATCCTCCCCATTCACGCCAGTAACATTTTGAATGGCATCAACAGCTCTTGGTTTATTCTTGCAGTTTGGTACCACCTAATTTATACATTATTCAAAAATTTTTGGTATTTTTACTACAGTTGTATAATATACTTCATTTCATTTATGTTTTGTTTAGTCAGACAATAAAAATGTAGCTGCAGATTTCACTTGGTTGGTTACTGATGAGAACAAGGGATTCCACTGCCAGGTCAAGGACAGACTGCCAAATGCCCTCCGAATACTGCTGTGCTAATAGGTGAACTCTTCACATAAATATCCAAAGCCCATTCCTTTTTCAAAGGAGTAAGTTCTTTCACCCTAGCTGTTTTGAGCAGAAAGGACTCTTCAGCTAAAGTACAAGTTCTTCCACTGAAAAGATAAAATAAAGGGGTCAGAGGCTGGCCATTATTTACAAAGCCACTTAGCAGCGTGGGAGGGTGTTAAGAGGTTTTCTCACTGCTAAATACTGTAAATTGCTTAGTAAGTCATAAAACAATTGAAAAGAACGGTTTCTCTAATACCTCTTTTAATGGGCTAGTAAGCTTCTCTAGCTTATTTCATGCAACTCAGTCACTGGCAGGTCCATTGAAGTCACACATCTTGTGTAATTTGTTGCTTTTGGCTTTCACTATATACAGTGATATCAAAAATGGACCAGAATCCTGTCAGAGCTGCCATATTAATCTAGTTTTTGGGAATAAAGAATTACATTTTGTTGTCACAGTAGGAATTACCGCCTGCTTGAATATAACCCTGGGCAAGGGTATGTGGAGCTTTGCACGTGCTATTGGGTGTGCTGGGCTGTTTATTACTAGATGTATATAAGCTAAAACAAAGGGGGTTGCTTTATTATACACCATCCTTCTTGGCACCTTTTGTCTATTTGTATATTCTGAGCTACAAACCTACATGAGCTCCCCCGGTGGATACTTTCTAGGATGATGCGCTGAACCCAAACCTTGAGTCCTGTTTAGGGTGACCAGATGTCCCGATTTTATAGGAACAGTCCCGATATTTGGGGCTTTTTCTTTTATAGGCTCCTATTATCCCCCACGCCCTGTCCTAATTTTTCACACTTGCTGTTTGGTCACCCTAGTCCCATGTGCTCTTGGCTTCCTGGGGCTGTGCAGAGTTTAGGCACTGTCTCTTTGGACTGTGTCCAGGCACTCACTCCAGGTACTGACCCCACATCTGACAGTCCAATTGGCTCGGCCCTGAAACAAGTGCCAGCTCTCCCAAGCCTTGCCAGTAGCTGTTGCATGTTCTCAGAGTTCCATGAAGGCTGTGGACCCTCAAATATATTGTTTCCCTCTTTGAGGACTATGTGACAGTGAAAACAAGTAATGCATTGTTCCTGCAAAGGAATTTCTAAACACACACTTTACTCTTAGACAGCACAAGACCTATATAGAACTAAACCTGCACCCAACAACAAAAAACAAAACAAAACCTGCACCCAAATCCTGCTTTAGTTTCCTCACTACTCCAAGAGCCCTTTCAATTTGGTCAGGGATCCACAATTCCTGCTTCTGCTGCTCAGCCTTCTCTGCTTCCAGTCCTGGTTCGCTCCCCTGTCTCTCTCAGGACGACGCATGACAGATCCTCCCTTTTATAAAGTTGCAGTCTGCTTTGTCAGGTGCAGGGGCGGCTCCAGGCACCAGCACGCCAAGCGCATGCTTGGGGCAGCAAGCCGCGGGGGGCGCTCTGCCAGTCGCCAGGAGGGCGGCAGGCATGTTGCCTTCGGCGGCACACCTGCAGAGGGTCCACTGGTCCCGCGGCTTCGGCGGACCTCCCGCAGGCTGCCACCGAATTCGCGGGACCGGGGACCTCCCGCAGGCAAGCCGCCAAAGGCAGCCTGCCTGCCGTGCTTGGGGCAGCAAAATACCTAGAGCCGTACCTGGTCAGGTGACCACTCTCAGTGACTTCAAACCCTCTTCAGATGATCCATTGGTTGGCTACTGGGTCACTTGGAAGAGTGGGTTTCCCTGGGGGTTAGTCAGCTCACTGTCCTGCTAGTGCAAGGTTATTCAATTGTTGACAGTCCTTATTGATGTACCACTCAGAGGCAGACACCCAGGTGCCAGTCCCCCTCCCCTGAGCACAAGTGGTATGATGCAAGAATACAGCAAAAGACAATCCTAAGGGTATAAACACAGCGTTCATAAAATCAAACTGGAATTATTAAACACAGCTAGACCGATCCAAAACTGTCACATCACTCCTGGAACAGTTCTTTTTAGACCCACCCTATTTGCAGGTATTTTCCTCTGCTACCCCTGAGTAAATAAGTAGAGTTAGACTCGTATGCACTTCAAACTGGTGCAATTTGCCCAGGGGTGCCCATTTTCTAATTAACTTAGACTCAACATGCAACTTGCATCATGTTTACATCATAATTGCACGTGCATGTATATGACAGAAAGAGAGAGTATTGCTTCCAAGTGCAACCAAAAGGCTTAGGGACAGATTGTTAAAGGTATTTAGATGCCTAGCAGAATTTTCAAAAGCATCTAGGCACCTAACTCGCACTGAAATCAGTGAGTGTTAAGCGCCTAGGTACTTCTGAAAATCCCACTAAGTGCCTAAACACCTTTAAAAATCTGGCCTTGCTCATTGAGTTTGGTTATAGTGATATTCTTGAATATCTAAAAGTAGAAAAGAAGAAAGTCCTTTAGGTTTCTGCAGCACAAGGACCAAAAATCCATAGTTAACACGGCTTCAGGTCCATGCATGCTGTCTTTTACAAGTGGACTATAAAGGTGTCTTGTTGCTAAATATACTTGTATTACCCATATTACAGTACATGAATATATGAAATACAGGGGTTTATAAGAGAGCAGGATGGGAATGTTTTGGCTAAACGTTCCTTTATCTCAAAGTGTTGATCTACCAAAACTGAAACTATTTGTGGGAAAGCACCAGTTTCGATGCATTTCCCATTTTGAAAAAATGCTGGGGAAAAAGTTTAAAACTATCAAAATGTCTTATTTTTTTTTAAGTGGAAACAACTTTTCATTTCAAAATGTAAGTTAGTGTATAGTAAAAAAAAAATTAAAAATCAAAACTAAAACAAAATATTTTGAAATCAAGCAACATGTTGCAATTGACCTGACCTTAATTTTTCAGGTTGTGAAAATATAACGATTTCAACTTTTCAGCCCGATTTGAGACAAGAATATTTTTCAGAAAACCATTTCCCATTCAGCTCTAGTTAAATCCGTACGGTGTTAGATACATTTCTCTTTCGAAGTACGGTATACAATACAGTACAGCAATATTTCTGCATGAGGACTAATTCAGAGAGAAATTAACAATACAAAATTTCAAAGTCTACTTAAGGATATCATTTTTTAACCTCTAGAGGCAGGAGAGGTACATTGCTGTTCAGTTTGGTTTTGATACTTGACTGTAATTATTGTTAAAAATATATTTTACTTGCCAATAGATTCTTTAGCAACATACTTGCACTCTTGGTATGTATGTGTGGACAGAGGCCCCACAGGGAATGAGCAAGGCACTGAGAAAGTGAGCACAGGAGCATAGGGACTGTGTAGGACAGGGGTAGGCAACCTATGGCACGGGTGCCGAAGGCGGCACGCGAGCTGATTTTCAGTGGCACTCACACTGCCCGGGTCCTGGCCACCGGTCCGGGAGGCTCTGCATTTTAATTTAATTTTAAATGAAGCTTCTTAAACATTTTAAAAACCTTATTTACTTTACATACAACAATAGTTTAGTTATATATTATAGACTTATGGAAAGAAACCTTCTAAAAACATTAAAATGTATTACTGGCACGCGAAACCTTAAATTAGAGTGAATAAATCAAGACTCGGCACACCACTTCTGAAAGGTTGCCGACTCCTGGTGTAGGAGCTTCAGGGAGTATCTTGAGTTTGGCCAATATATAGTTAAAAACAACCTTTATGTCTAATTTGGGGAGTTAATTTGGGAATTTATACCATCATCTTTTATATTTACAAAGATATTATCTAATTTTTCAAGTTGTAACTGCTGTAAGAACAGAGACCAAAGCTAAACTCCTGAAAATAACACTCTTTGAATAGAATAAAACATCTCTTCAAATAGTCTCAGTGGCAAAGTGGCATAAGTAAACACTCAATGCATGCTGCTGCTGACTCTCAGAGCTCAAGAACTGTGATCAGAATTACTGAAAGAGCAGAAAGAGATGCAGAATTATACAGAACGACAACAAAGAGGCATTATGGAGTAGGCACAGCTCAGAACTGACTACCCCAGTCCTCCACTTAAGGAGGCCAGTATCATGACAGAAAGAACTCTTCCTCCGCTGTTCCAGACATAGCACCAGTGCAGCTGAGGATCTGTCACAAAATCCACAAATTCAAATATTGGTCCTGGTCCACAGCTACGGCTCCTAGGCACTATGGTAATCATCATAACAATTGAACCTACCCTGGCTTTAGGATGGTCAAATACAATCAAGTATATTCTGCTAGACTTTGCACTGAAGTGTTTGGAGAAAGACTAAGTAGCCACAATTTAGGATTTTTTTCCTTGCTTCCCAAAATAAAATGAGACATGCATATATTTTATATTAAGGTGCATATAAATATACACACATGCAAATATAAATAGGTTTATACAGAACATGAATTTTATTCTTACATGATGAGATGGCATAATTCAAAGCTACAGTACAAAGTCAAATTAAAGTATTAACTCTGTCCTGCAGGGTTTGTGTGTTGTGTATAGGGGAATTGGAGATATAACACTTGGTAAAGCTTAATAGGAATGAATGGTTGTTGACTCTCGCATGAACACCACTGGCTTTCACATTTGTCACCTGGTTGCCTCATGGATTCCAGTAGCAGGTGTCAGGATCCATCAGCATGCCCAGTTTTCGAACACTGACGCTGGTAGATACCAGAGAGAGACAATCAACATAAATAAGGAGAAAAGCAATCTGACAAAACCAGAGAAAATTAAAAAGTAACAGGGGAAGAAGAAGAAACAATGTTTAAAAGAGAAGGAATAGGGAAGGAGAACAGGAAAAACAGAATGACAAGCAAGCAGAGTGAAGTAGTGCTAAATCAGAGGGAAGGGAAATGATATAAGAGTGACATGTTATAAAGTGCAAACAACTTATAACATAAAGGGAAAATAAAACACCAGCGCAATAGCTCACAGGATGGGAAAGCACACTTGTGAACAACCCAGGATCTTCACAAAGTTTTAAGGAAAAGTGTGTATTCAGTTCTACTTTAAGCCCTTTTGCAAAATTGCTGCTCAACCAGCGAATGTCTCATCGAGAGAGATGCCATGAAGCAAATACTGCTATGAAAAGAACAAAAAGATTAGGGCCCCAATTCAGCAGAGCACTCAGTCATGGACTTGATTTTAATTACATGGGCAGTTCCATTGACTTCTATTGGACTACTGTGATGCTGTCTCACGGGTTGGCAGCAGGCTAATTCACTCACATGTTAATAGAAATCAAAGGAATGTTAAAAGGTCATGGTATGTTCAAACCAATTCACTTGTAAGATCTAACTGTATTGTTAAGCTTGACTATATCCTGTTATTTATTTGCCACTATGCATGCCCTATAGTAAATAACCCTAGATCAAAAGTTGTTAGTATAAAGATGAGCAGTTACTTAGTGTGCAGAACTTCCTGAATATTGTTCCCATATAGCCATCCCTATTGTAACAAATGGTCGGTAATTACATTATGTATATCACTGTGACTGGATTACTTGTGTATCCATAGGAAGTAGAATGTTAACTTCAAAGCAAGGTTCGTTTCATGTTCAACAATGGATGTTCACAGCTCCATCAGCAGCTGCTACTCATCAAAACCCACATGGGTGGAGACACCTGTCAGCTTGTTTGCTGTGAGCAAGATATATAAATACTAGTTTACGTGAATAATCTTTCATCTCTGGACTGATGACTTCTGACAGGATGGAATTCTGAGCAATTGGACCGAGATCATTTGTAGTGTATTTACCTGCTTTAATCTCCCAATAATACATTTATTTTGCTTAGCTAATAAATCTTTAGTTTACTACAAAATTTGGCTTCAGCATTGTCTTTATTGAGATCTGAAGTACACCTTGACCTGGGGTAAGTGACTGGCCCTTTGGAACTGGGAGTAATTGAATGTGTGATGATTTTTGGTTTTAATAACTTTTCATCATTAAGTCTAGTTTGTCTGGGTGGTAATATAGGCTGAAGTGTCTAAGGGGATTAGCTGTGGGTCTATTATAAGCTAGTATAGTGATCAAGGAGCAGACATTTGTTGCTGGTTTGGTTAAATCTAATTATAGAGTATACCACCAGTTTGTGTGTGTCTGTCCTGTTTTCTGACAGTCTGGCCTGAGATTGGCCCTCTCAGCTGTGACCTATTCCAGGCACTGCGACAACTACTCGTGCTTAAGTCCTTTGCTAGAGCAGGGCCTATATAGGTAAGAAGAGAGAATGAAGAGGTGAGTATAAGCAATTAGAAAATTGTACCTGACTGGGTTAGCACTGTGCAATGCCGAAGCATTTTTTGGGGGGCGGGGAGGGGAAGTTGTTGACATCCTCTCCTTATGAGAATCTTCAAAGAACTATTCCTGAAAAAAATGATAATTCAGTCCAAACACCAGCTATGCCCCCCTGAGATAAAAGAGTCAGAACACAATACAATGGAGCCGACACTGAACCCCAAAGAACAGCAGCTTTCCAAGAAAAACATTTCAAAACTGTTCTATGATAAAATGACATCCCAGTTCTGTAAAGCCTAAAAACGATGAACAACAAATATTCTGTGGGCAAACATCACAATGGGAATGCAACTAATTCCATAAAATATGATTTATGGTAGCAAAAGCAGAGGAAATATCTAACTGTTTTTAAGTATGCACAGTCTGATGTCTATTGAAGACAATTAGTCATCTGTGCCAGTGCTTGTTCCATCCCACTGCAGCTCGCAAAAATCAGACCGAGATATAAAAACTGTTGCTTTGAGGAGAAATAATTATCTTTGGCCTCCTCTAATACTTTTGAGATGAAAAAGAAGGAAGAAGTGGGATGACAATTGACAAGCTGATCTGAGGGTCAGGTTGGCTTCCTTTATAATATAACAACAGCAGATTGTAGAGCAGATGGAACAGAACCAGACACCAAGTATTGTAGAAATTAACGAATTATGGAGATTGCTTCGTCACTAATCAGTTTAAATCAGTCTATAAAAACCAACTGGGACCAGTACCAGCCATTCTGCAAGACCTGGGATATAATCAAGATAAGAATGTCATTTGGATTCTGCAATGAGGAAGAGAAAAGCCCACTCTTCAACCTATTAGGTTGAAGTGTTCAAGCTCCCTGGCCACACAATAGCAGATTTTAAGGTGGCCATCCTACAGCAAAAAAACTTTAGGACCAGACTTCAAAGAGAAACTGCTGAGCTCCAGTTCATCTGTAAATTTAACACCATCAGCTCAGGACTCAACAAAGACTGTGAATGGCTTGCCAATTACAGAACCAGTTTCTCCTCCCTTGGTTTTCACACCTCAGCTGCTGGAACAGGGCCTCATCCTCCCTGATTGATCTAACCTCGTTATCTCTAGCTTGCTTCTTGCTTGCTTCTATATACACCTGTCCCTGGAAATTTCCACTGCTTGCATCCAAAGAAGTGGGTATTCACCCACGAAAGCTCATGCTGCAAAACGTCTGTTAGTCTATAAGGTGCCACAGGATTCTTTGCTGCATGTATACAGATGTCCATATCTGTTACACAAGTGTTTGAACTTTCTAGTTGGGCTGTTTTTTAAAGCACTGGGTGTGAAGGAGTTTTCCTAAATGTTTACATTCAAATGGATTTATTATATATCTATTGGCACCAATTATCCTCATCCATAACAAACACTCTGCTTGGGTAAGAGACACCACTTTCCCTTTCTGCTCCAAGTCCAGCAATTATCATTCTTCAGCACAGCTGGGGACCTTGTCCACATTAGGCCTTGATTCAGCAAAGAATTTAAGCATCTGCTTAAATCCATGTCAATTCAGTAAAGCACGTAAACATGTACTTAACTTTAAGCACATGCTTAAGTCCTAATGACATCACTTAAGTTTAAAACTTAAGCACCTACATAAATGCTTTTCTTTATTAGAGCCTTCGGCAGTTAAGACATAAGATGTGGATTATGGTTTAAGAATGGCACTGGTTTTTATTATTAGACTGAAGGTCGAGTAACACTGCTGCCCAAACATGTCCTTATATGCAGACCCTAAGGTGCAATTTATATGTGTTAATTGCTAAAGAAAAATATGCATCATGAGAACAAATAATTTTAAACAGAAAAAATAAAGTTTAATTACATGTTAGGTTAAAAACTATAGTGCCTAGTAATTGTACATTTTCAAAGATAAAACTTTAAGGAAAAAATTTAAATGATTACTAAAATGAAATGACAAAAATCATAAAAATAGATGAAATAATTTTTAAAGTTGAACTCAAAATTATCATGAAAGATACATCTTGAAGTCAAAAATCTAGTCTCTTTGCCTTAATTCATTATTAAGAATGCCCTTAGAGCTTTTATTTGGATGCACATATAAAGTAGGGGGACAATGGTAAAGGTTGAACTTATGATAAATATGTTCTTAAATTATTTATTGATTTTTACATGAAGAGGCTATCTAATTAAGCTGATATTCTTCCATCATGAAAGCTAGTAAGCAGTAAAAGTTCACTTGGATAGCCCTGCAGAGGAATTTTAAATCCTTCTCTGTTTAGAAAAAGCAGCTGCCAACATTCCCTCGGCAGTTTAAAACTAATTGAAGCTGAGAGGGTGGTTAGAAAGGTCTACACTGAAGCAAATGAGATAGAATGTTCTTCTCTGATTAGAGTCAAGTCTTTTAAAATTGAATCTCACAGGAAAATGCTTCTCCTATTTTTTTAATATTTTTATATCAGTTTCAGGCACTTCCAAGCAGTAATGGACACACAATACTCCATTCAAGCAGAGCTAGGGTGGAAGGAGATAAGATGTTAGGCGACCTGTCATTAATGACTGCTCAACAGAAAGACAGGATATGGTTTAATCAATTATATTCCAGGCCTTTTTAAATCCCACTTTATAACAGAAATTTAAAACTCGTTATTTTTTATTTTTGCTCACTGACAAAACTGAGGTCTTGAAATAGCTATAACATCAGATATAAACCCTAATTCCTGGCACTCATTTAATTTAACAAAAGTTATTAAACTTGCACAGAAACAGATTTTTAAAGTTTTGTGGCAAGTCACACCTCGCAGTGCAGTTTTATAATTTCCTTTGACTTATATTCTATCATACTGTAGCAAATAGAGCTCATCACTGCTAAAAAGGCATTTCTAAGGCAACTTAATCTGATTTAAAGGTAATATTATTTAAATATTATGGCAACAATACTTCATATATGAATTCTAATTTGCCATGTAGTATAAAGCTGATGGCCTGCTCAGCACATATGAAAATTGGGCCACTTATTCTTCTGAATGTTACCTTTCACTCCACCTTTTTAAACCTTTACCATACATCCTTCAAATAGCATACTGTTAGTTGTTTCAAATATGTAAGTGAGCTTCATTGACTTAAGTCATTTATTTACAGGAACACCACCAAAGGTTCACACACTGTAAAATTCCATTTAACTTTTCCCCTAATTCGAGCCTGGTCTTTTTAAAAGTACTCTATTTTCTTTTATAAATTAATCTTTTCACAATTAATCTTTCCGCTTTCCATTAAACTATCCACTTTTATTCACTATCTACCATTAGCCTTTTATTTAAACTTTTATGGAACAGTAACCTTCAAAATACCTTACTTACCTAACCAATGATAAAATTCAACATTAATAGGAAAGGCACTGAAGATCTGTGGAAATCGTAGAAAATAAATATTTCTAGTTAATAGTGCTTGAGGAGTTTAACTCTTCTATAACAAAAATTCTATAAAGTTTTAAGAACCCTGTCATCCCTTGATGTTCAGTGCAGGAACCTGCAAATGTTGTAAGACAGTTTTCATTTCTTGTTACATACTGGGTATGAAAACAAAATAGTCTGCTACATGAGAGGAAAAATAATGCTCTGTGACCCTGTCCTTTTTGATTCACTGGTCATACAAGAACAGTGTGCATCACACTGAGTAATCACTTTGATTTCCTGAAAGGTTAGAAAGCTTAAAACTGGCAGAAGGTCTGCCCCTTGTAGGAATCTAGTTTCACTAGAAGATTGCCTTACTTTTTATTGTAGGGTGGCCATTTGTCATCACTTTTTTTTTTTTTAAAGGAAAAGCTATGGTATTTCAGTCTGCTTGGTATTAAAACTTGACCTACGAAGTGACTTTTTGATCCAATTTTTAAAAAAGACAAGTTATGCAAGTGCAAAAGAAAAAAGTCCATGATTAAATTTGTTTTTTTCCATACTTCACACAGTCTCATGTTTCAAAAGTATCTGATTTTTGCATCGAGGACTTCAGTTCCCATGGATGCTCTTTTAAGTAATAAATTGCTGGTTTAAAAAGGAAGTTTTTAACAAAACAAATACCAAGATTTTCCAGCATTAAATTTAACAAGGAGTTTCTACATAGTACTATTTAATCATTTAATATGGTATTTTGGGGGAAACAGTTTTAAATGTCTTTAAAAATATTTAAACACTAAACTTGGAAAAGTAGTTGTTGCGAAAGATTCACAACATTTCCCCTACCGTTTATTGTTTTTTTTTATTAGAGGCCTGATCCATCTCTCATTGAAGTCAATTTAAAGATTCAAGTTGACTTCAATGAGAGATGCATCAGACCTGGGTGCCTTAATATACATTCACACTATGAGACAGTCTGAAGCACAGCCATCATACTGGATTATTTAACATTCCTTTTGTGTAAGCTACTTTGATTGTGAATTGTATCCTTTGCAGCTATCTCTAGTTCTACCATCTCTGCCCTCAGAGGATAGCTTTTGGTATTTTTGGTGGTTTGTACAAACCAGGTTTGTTCAGATGCCATTCACTAGCAGAATTGCAGAGATTTGTTTTGAAGGTTTTGGAAATTGGGTTCCATTGGCCTTTGATGATGTTTTGAGTTCCAATATATGCTTAGGTTAGTCCCAGGAAAAGCCATTTACTTGACAGAAAGGGCTCCTCATTGAGGCATCCTAAACTGACATGTTGGTTTCTGACATTGTGGATGTTGCGAGATTTGACTATTTTTTAAGAAGATTTCCTGATATTGCCTTTTTTTATTGACAGCCCCTACTTCAGACTCAGGAGTAAAGCACATTCCAGGGGGTGTTGCGAAAAGTTCCAAATCTCCAGGACTCCTGCAGAATTCTGAGGTGAGAAAATGTCCACTGTACAATCTCATAAGAGATCATATCTCCCAGAAGCTGAAGGCACTGCCATGCCATGACTTTTGAGGATCCCCAAAGGTGAGCAAGATACAATAATTTCTGTAATGTGCCCATGGACAAGATTGTAATGAACGTGAGAGACCTTGTCCCAAGATAGACAAAAAAATCCTTGAAGGAATCATTGAGCTGTTTTTAAGATTAATAATTAAACCATGATGCTGCAGAAGTGAACTTAGTGATTCTTGTATGGTTTCTGGAAATTGAGGAGTCTATTATTAAGATATCATGGCAAATATGCATGTCTTCTTTTGAAGCTGGTATACTGCATGCAACATCAGCTTTAAAAAAATTGGAAGTAAAAGAAAGTCCAAAGGGTAAGATCACAATTTTGATCTAATTTCAGTCTGAGGTTCAGTGTGTGGTTGCTGGATGATGTTGGTGGCCTATGATTTACAGGAACTCAGACTAGAGGATCTGGTGGTCCCTTCTAGCCTTAAACTCCATGACTCACAATGTTGTGTTCAAACCTATATGTCATATAACTTTACATTTTAAAGTAAGATAAGATTGGTGAAAGGTGAAAAAGGCCATCTTTGAGCTGGTCAGAAACAGAGGTAAACTATGCAAAAAACTTTTTTTTGCCCAAATTTTTCTTATGTTTGTTTTGGTTTGGTTTTTGATCAACATTCCAAATCGATTAAAAGTTTCACTGAAATTTTGATGACCTTGACAATAAACATATTATTATCTAAAGGTGTTACTGAAAAGCCCAGAATAGAGTAAGAAAAGTTGTGCTAATTGACTTTGGACTGAAAATGATCATGAAGAATCATTGAGATCTCTGGCTATGTCAGTCATTACCCATCATAATGATAAAAAAAATTATTGAAACAGAATGAGATACCTCCATTTAGATATACCCAGAACCATCTTTGCTTGGACATCTGATTTGGGTAATAATAGTTGACCATTCATTCCCCTTCTGAACACAAATAGGTTCCATAAGGCAACACAAATAGGTTAAGGCATTCATTCATCACACCACCATCTCTGGCCTTTGATTGTCAGCAGGCATTTATCTGCTGAGCACTTTTCTAGGTCACAAACAGACCACTAAAGAATGACAGAAACCAGACCACAGATCAGAGAGGTTTACGGGTCTTCTCTACAAGACTGCTGGGTCCTAAGTAACTTCTAGGATACAATGTTTAAGATTCATACTACTCCTTTTCTTGTACATAGTTTTTTTAACCTATTCAGTTTAACCATCCTTATTGTCTTCTGTCTAATCATCTCCAACCTTAACCAGTTTTAGAACTGACTCAAATCCATTATGCCACCATAAATAATATGCCCAGCTACAGCAAGATGAACAGACCTCTCTTGTTGTGAAAAAGAACCTGTGAGAAGAGAGCACCAGCCACATGTTGTTTCCAGCTGGAGAAGTAAGCCAGGATACAGAGAATGAGTGAGTGAGCTGTCCTGATATCCTGCCTGCAGCATATCAATGAAGGAACCCCAGAAATAGGAGGACAGAAAAGATCAGAACGCTTTCTCTTAATTTCCTATGTTTGCTGTTATAGGCTTAATATTAACACAAATGACTGATGAGCCAAGATTCAGTGTTTAGCTGATGCTTCCATTCCCCCTAAAATGTACATGACTATCAGGGGACTAGGTAAAAACCCTGATTGAGATACTTTATTTGAACACAAAGAAAAAGGATTTCTTCCCAAAATGAATGTTCATTTAATTTTTGATTTTCAGCTATTTTAATTTTAACTTTTTTATTGGATTTAATCAATTCTAACTTTACCTTTTCCCCCTTTTTAACATGTATATATTTTAAAGCATTCTTTTGTCTAGTTGCTTATCATTAGGCCCGGTCTCCTTTCAGAAACCAATTGTGGGTTGTTCCCACAGAGTCTTGGGATGTCCTCCAATGGAGGTGAGAAAAGAACAAATGGATTATAGTACTAGGGAAATAAGAAACTGGCATGAATATTTGAAAGGCTGACTCCTAGAATCCTTGCTATCATATGCTAGAAAGCTTATCCAGCTACTAAGGATTCTTTAATACTCTATCCAGGGAGTTTCCAAATAATTCTGCACATCATAGGAAGCTTGAGTTCCACATAATGTAAGACGTCTACATCCAACATGCTGAATTACAAAATTTCTCCTGGACAGAGAAAGAGGAAAAAACTTGTCATGTCACAGCAAGCATCATAAATGAGAGTGAAGTTGTAATGAAGGTGCCTGAAATATTTTTATCTTTGCTTGGAGAGTAGACAGGTTTGTACTGAGCCTTCTTATTGGAAAGGGATTTTAGCCACAACAGAGAGGCCCTGGAAATTATTATATAGGTCATCTCATGGTTACAGAAGAAAATTCTCTTATATGAATGTTTATTGAGGCGTTTAGGAAACCCAGTATCATCCATTGGAATAAGTGTCCTGTAGTGGCCAAGGTGGAGGAAATCAATCTTGGGAGAAGAGGAAATATTTGTACATTTGTCATTTCAGACCTTGCGGGCTTGTGAAAAACCTTGCAATCTTTTCTTATAGAGTAAAAACACTAGGAGTTCACAAGTTTACTATTGTGGAATAGTGAATGCTGCTTAATTGTTGGGTTTGCTCAGCTGCAACAAGATTTTCAGATTTCAGCCTTCACTTTCATGAAGGTTTGTGCACACATAATTTAGCACTGGTCTGCATGCTGACTACAGCTGGTTGAAATTTTCCCAATTCCAACTTTTCAATGAGATTTTTTGTTAAAAATTGATTTTCAATTGAAAAAAATCCCCAAAATCTTGATTACAAATATTGGAGGGTTTATAACATTATTCATATTTTAACAAGGTCAGGAGAGACCTTTATGATTATATAGTATAACCTACATAACACAAGTCATAACATTTCTTCAGGTCCATAACTTGTGGAGGAGTTGGAGCGGATCCTTTAGAAAGCTATCCAAACCTTCATTTAAATACTTCAGGTGATGGAGAATCCAAAGTAAATTGTGCCAGTGGTTAATTACCTTCATTGTAAAACATTTGCACCTTCCTTGTCCAATTTTTCAAAATTCGTTTTAAAGCATGGATG
Organism: Mauremys reevesii; assembly: GCF_016161935.1. Classification (NCBI taxonomy): domain Eukaryota; kingdom Metazoa; phylum Chordata; order Testudines; family Geoemydidae; genus Mauremys; species Mauremys reevesii. The sequence continues at coordinate 305,120,830 of NC_052623.1, forward strand.
ACAGAACTGGATACAGTATTCCAGTAATAATCTCAGTAATGCAATATACAGTGGCATTAACACCTCCCTACTTCAACCCCATATTCCTCTATTTATATATCCAAGGACCAAGTTAGCCCACCAAACCAGAGAATTGCACTGGGAGCTCATGTTAATGTAAGTTTTTCAAAAAAAAAAACCTGTGAAATTGCTTTTTCTACCATTTCTACTGCTAAAATTTGCCCGTGCCCTTTATCAAGTCTAACACCTGTGCACTTGCAGTTGTACATTCAGAACAATGGGTTTTGTGGGTACAAGTTCTAATATTTGAATGCACCGAGTAGTTGAGACTATCTAACAAGTGCACACAAGTGTTAGTATAGCCCACATGCTTTATATTGCAGTATTTGACTTTGTTTCTCCCAAAGACAGGGAGAAAGCAGTGGGGAGGGGACATGGATTTTAGTTGGAATATTCTATCTCTGCACATATTCAGAGGGCAGGACAGGGCAATTCAGTTAGAAAGGACCAAAACCACCCAGAACCAGGGAAGTTACTTGACATGCTCAGCAGCTGTTTGAGGGTGCACAGGAAGTTTTCATTTTGGGCAACCCAGGTGGTAGGTTATGCTCAGTCTCCCTCAGAGATGTGGGTGATCACAAATGCAAGTTAAAGACAGCCCTGAGGACTCAGTGGCTGACCTAGTCAGGACAAAGAGAGATGTCTGATGTGACTGCTGGGTCTCAATCCCTGTACTACTTGAGATACAGGCTGTAGATTTGTTCCACCAGCAACTGAAGACCAGTAAACTATTAACTCAAAGGCTGTCATGCTGCTAACTGTGGAGTTTCCCAGACTGTTTGCTGGCTGAGATGCTGCCATTCTTCGAGCTCTGATGAGTTCAGATGACACACATTACATATTGTGACCAAGCTACAAAAGGCTGACAAATAATCTGAGGGAAGATCAGAGGGGAATGTGTTTGATGTGTGTGCTATAATGTAGAAAATGTTATGATGAAACCTTATATTTAAATATAAATAGTAGAAACAAAATGGGAAAGTCGGTATGAGGAACACCTGTAAATTAGTCTAATAGTTTTTGTTTAAAAGTTATTCAAAGTATTCAGTACTATTTATGATGTTTTATACTATTTACAATGTTTTCTTTGTGCGTTAAATGTTACTAAGAAAGTGTGTGGTACTCTCTATTTTAAATTGATTGGGAACTATTAACATCTATTTAGCAGGGGTTTATGACAATAGTTCTGGGGTTTAATTCTGTGTAATGCTTTCTGAAAAGTCCTGAAAAGACAGAACTCTGGCCAGCCTGTGCTTCAGCAAAGAGTTAATGTGCAGGAAGAAGAGAGTTATAATATATGGAGATATACCTATCTCATAAAGCTGGAAGGGGCCCTGAAAGGTCATTGAGTCCAGCCCTCTGCTTTCACTAGCAGGATCAAGTATTGATTTTGCTGTAGATGGCCCCCTTAAGGATTAGGCTCACAACCCTAGGTTTAGCAGGCCAGTGCTCAAACCACTGAACTATCCCTCCCGCCTCTAGTATTGCTTTAGCATTCTCTATGGTGCTACATTAGCATACATATAAGCATTTACAACTGCAAAGTGCAGGCTTACATTTGTTCATGCACACAAGTTGAGGTTGGGTAGAGGTGTAATTTAATGTATTTCCCTTTGGGCAGACCTGAGAGATTAGGATGCTTGGTACTTCTCATTGTCCACTGTCAGAACAATTAATCCTTAGTTAAACCATTTTTCTCATCTTTGTCTGTCCATATCTCAGACTGAGAAGGGTCAGAGGGGAGTTCACCTTCCTCAGAAGCAGGCAACTTCACATGCTTTCTGGATTTGTTCTCAGACCTGGACATTCTTTTCTTGTATGATGGAGAGAAAGAAGAAGTTGCTTACTCCTTTAATGAAGCAGTGAAGAAAAGGAAAAGAGAAGATCTCTCTTCTTTTCATTTTGCTAGTCTTCTTTAATATTTATGGATATTATGGACACGTACTCTGTTTCTGTTTGTTTCTTGAAGCTGAGAAAACCCCTCCCTAATTATTTCAAGGGAGAGAATAGCAGTGAGCTAATTGCTAATATCTGGATGAAGAGTAGTAAAAAGCCCACATACTTGAAGGAAAGGCTCCTGAGTTTAGTGGTGCCATGGTCCTTGCAAACATGGTAGTAAAGTTGGGTCCCAAAGGAAAAAACACTAGAGCACTGACACATTAGAGACATGGGGGTAGAGAGTCATCTAGGCCTAACTTATCTAGCTGACTTGCTGACAAGATCACTATATACTGCAGTAGTGAGCTTAACAGACACTTTTCAAGCTGAACATTTTAGTTTGGTACTGATTTTTATTTATTTATTTTTTTAATTCATGGACCTACCACTCCCTCCCCAACATGTTAAAGTGGGAGTGTTTTGATTTTCCTCTAGTAAGGCCTGCTCCAATCTTGACCTATAAGTTGAGGAATCTACCAATAACTAGTCTGTCCATGCAAAAGAGATGCAAAGGTGGAAAAGCTTTCCTGAAGTAAAGGAGAGGAGAGGAAGCAGCTTAGGAATCAATGTTGGGGCAGCAGATAACAAGCTAAGAAATTGCTGTAGAACTGCAGCAGGGCTGGCTCAGTGGGGAGCGTCACTGAAGCAGCACTTCTGAGACACAACTGTCACTTCAGTCAAGAGGAATACAAACTGCCAAGGAGAGAAAAAGGCTTTGGAGATTGGAGATGAGGCTTCCCAGCAGTGGGACTTTATCTGTCTGCCTTATTGTTATCTATAACACTCATCACTGTATCTTTGAAGAGTGAAGATGCTAAAACCAGAAGTGTCTCACTGGGAAAAGGTGGAGCACAGCTGCCTGTGAGGATGGAGGCAGCTCAACCTAGGTTGCCTGTAGTGGTTCAGCTAGTTAGTAGAGATTCCTCTTGCCACAAGAGCCAGCTGATTCCATGGATGATTGGGTGGGACCTTCCCAGAACTGAGTCCTCCATATTGGTGGAGAAACTTACACTTAAGGAAGAGAATTGAAATAAAGTTACATTTCAGTAGTGTTACATGGATGGACCAAAGCCAAAACAGGCAAAACAAAGTCAGGCAGCACATAGCATTGTCTCTAGTTTTAGAGCCTTAATTTTTCACTTTTTGACTGTTCGCCTGTGTCACACATACTGGTTACGTACATGCTAAGGCTCTGCTGTTCATTATCTCTTCCCCTTACATCTAATTCTCTGTGCCTCTGATGTATTTTGTTAAAGTCTGAGCACTGCTCTTGGGGTACCAGGGACGCTGGAACAAGGGATACTGGGGGTGTGGAAGCACCCCCCGGCTTGAAGCAGTTTCCATCATATACAAGGTTGACAGCTTTGTTCATTGGCTCTCATCATCCCCACTATAAAAACTGTTCCAACACCACTGTGGGGTACATCTAAATATGTCATGGCATGTTGCTCACTTGTGCTCAACCCTTTGTGGTGAGGCCTCAGAGACTCCCAATCCAGCTTCATTTCAATTCTGTGCAATAATGCTTTTGGAAACAAGACTTTAAGTCCCTCATGTTTAAAATGACTGGACTCAATTGCTCTTCCTGCTGCTGCAGCATGCTTCTTCTCCAACCAGGTTTGTTGTATTCTTGTATTGCTTTTTCAATTTTAAAATGTAAAATTTGCATCAGTAGGTGGAGAAGGCATTTTGTTTAAAAGGATCCATTATGTCTCCTCTGCATGGAGGCAGTTAGATTCCTTCATTCCTGCTACAATTTCAGGCAGGCTTTTATTATGATGTTCTCGGAATTCAAAATGAACATCTTTCGAAACCAAAAGTCTTGTTTTTGCAAGCCATCCATATGCAGAAACCAAGGGGAGGGCTCATAGGACTGTTCCCTAAGTCATCTGCAATATATTATATCTGGAAATAATTACATGTTACTTTTTCCCTTTCAACAAATGAGTTACATGTCCATTAAAATGAAAGGTGGTATAACAAGATAATCAAATGTACTGTCATTTTAACATCGACAATTTTGAAAACGACTATGTTACTTGTGAATTGAGCTCAAAAGTCATAAAAAGTCAGCATGTGATTCATTAATTTATTCTGACAGGACTTCATTAATGGCATCATGTTACTAATCTACTAGGCTTCCGTAAAATAACTTGCTTGATGAGATTAGGGATTTATGTGTACACGAACTCAGTCAGAGGGCTCATCTCTTGGACTCGCTCTATCCTCCAAAAAGGTCCCTGTGGGTGTCATTTGCTTTCAAAGTAATTATAATCAATAATTCTAGAAGCTCAGTTGTACAGCTTCAGACCAACTTAACCAAACAGATGAGTCTAAAGTTTAAGAAAAAGGTTTTAATTAAAAAAACACTGTTACAGGATTCAGATAAATTTGTATTTTAAGAAGTTCTAGTTCCAAATTCCCTTCATAATAAAACTTTAAGCATAAATTACTAACAATTACGGTTTTACGTAGTCCTAAACTAGTAAGAATAACCATGGAATTCTGTATACTCTATGATTGAGATGTTAAAAATCCCAACCATACTATATGCTTCTTTGAAAATCTCTGCCAGTCACCTTTATTTCTTTGATTTGTATTCTAATCTTTACATTTTTCAAATCTACAGTCACTGGCTTTACAAAGTCACCATGTATCGACAGATACCTCAAAATCAGATGTCAAAATAAATGACTTAATAAGTTCTTAGGGATAATTGCAATTCCCTTTGGAGATGTCACTTAAAGTAAAACTTGATTTCATTCAGCGTTAGGCACACGCACTTTGCATTTACTAATTACAACATATAGCTACAAGATAACGTAAAGAGTTTGATGTAAACCAAATAAAGCAAAGAATTGCTAAACTCTGGGCCAAATCCTTGAATGGTATAAATGGGCACAGGTTCATGGGAGTCAATAAGCTAAGATTATTGAAACCAGCTGTGGATCTGGCCCTATATTTTAAATTCATCCTGTTGTGACTAATATACCTTGTGGGAGCATTAACAATACTGATAATGATTATCGAAGTGGGGAAAATCAATTTCTAAATTATTGAACTATCATGTATTTTGGAGTGCTAGAATTTATCAATGGTTTTCAACTTGGGCTTCTTATTTAAATTTATTCCACCACGTACTAGCATTACTACATAAATAATAATGCTTACCTCAGATATAAAGAAAATATAATTGTTGTAGAGTATGTTAAATAGTGTCAAAGAGTCTCACACATCTCGATACTAAAGGCATCTTGTTTTGGAAAACTACTGACAAAATACTGTCCACATTATAACCTGGGTTTGCTGTACAATGAACAATCAATTCAAATAAGCACTTAAGTGTGTGCTTAACTTTTAGCATGAGAGTTGTCCCATGGAGAAATCAATGAGATTACTCACATGATTAAAGTTAAACACGTGTTTTAGAGCTTTTCTGATTCAGGGCCTAAAAGAAGAAGAAGAAACATATTGTTGGCATTATTTTATTTTCTCTGTTTTACTGCATTTTGCATTATTTGGCATTGTATAGATGTTTGGTATTCTCCTTTTGATGGCTTCTTTTTTTGGTTCTCTGTTTTTTCTCTCCTCTTTATGTTCACTTTTTTCTGTTTAGATTAGGGATTACAGTACCAGACAGTGAAGTACTAGCTCCTGACCTGACAAATCTGCCTAGTTGAGGAGGCAATTGTTTTCTTAAAAATGAGTATTCTGAATATAGACCAAGGAAACTACCTAGAACAGGCAGCAGAATAAATAAAATTATACTGCTGAAATTGTCTGCCTCAGTTGAAAGTGTGTGCCAAAATCTGAAGAGCTGACATTCCTGCATACATCTCAAGGTCATAATCATAAGTACAACTAGCTTAAATTTTAGCTACTAGTAGACAGAAAAACCCCCATCACAAAAAACACTGCACATAATTTAGCCATTTAACAGATGGTATTTCAAATGAGCCCTAGGGCTACAAAAAAGTATGGGTCCCTTCAGATCAACATAAAGGTGCAGTGTACTAATGAAAATCGATACTGAAATGTGACACATTGGTTTCCTATCTAGTCACAATTAGAGAATGTTACACTGGTTGTTTACATTTCCATCTAAATTTACCTCTGATGACAAACAAAGGAATTTGTGTTTTTTGAATGCTAGTTTCATTTTGACTATTAGAAAAGGAGAGACTATTACTCTTTGTTTTTCTCCTGCCCAAAGAAAAAAATCCAAAAACAAAGTGCAATAGGGCATTTGGGAATGTTTCAGAGAAAGAACTCCAGAGGCCTTTGCAGCATTTTATGTGCATAAACATCTTGCTTCAACACTGCAGACAATAAAGAGACTCAATACAAGAAAACAATACAGATGTGGCTCATTGAAACAACTGTTTTCATGAACTGTTTGTACTGCTTTCAGCAGGTTAAGAATATTAAGTCTTTCTTTCTGCTGAGCATGGCTAGATATTTTCTATTTGTTATCTCCCTAGGAACTTGTCAGAATGTCTCTTGGTGAGGATAAGATGCTACTATGTTTTGCAGTTGCCAGCAGGTAGGAGGAAAACACCTGGGTGAGGTCCCTGATAGTTTACATATTTCATTTACACTGCAGACTTGACAGCCTTATAGAAGTCTGATTTGAGAACTGGCCTATATTTCAATAAAGTATAGTGCTTCAGATGAACAGTTTGAGGGGTTGAACACGACCCTTGCTATTCCAGTAGTGTGTGTAACTAATGTAGCTTCCCTCAAATAAACGAATGTATTCATTGCTGCATCTTACCACTGCTGCCTTGACTTTATTTCTCTCTCCATTGCTGTTTTCAAGTGGCTTTCACTTACTATACCACAAATGCAACTGTTAAGCAAAATCCTTATTTTCATGCTAATATAATCGATAATTAACATAGGGGAATGAACACTGATTATTCAGTAGGAGAAACTCAATGAATAATTGGTGTTATTAGCTAGTGTTGTACCTGTATTTAAATCCGTAGTATAAATATGAGCTCAGCATCAACAACCTCAACATCACTTCATATTATTTACATCATGTAATGGACATATTTGGTGTAAAGATTGTGAAAAACTTTTCATTCCCCCTATCCCTGTTGTTGTTACTTCCATGTGATCTCATTATAAACTAGGTATTTCCTCACAAAATCACTAGGTTAGCAAAGGGAAACAAAGAAAAGAAACAGTTCAGGACTATTGCTCCATGGCTTGACTTGGAACTATTCTAGACCATCAGAAAGGGACATGACAGAATATAGGCCAAATATATAAAGTTATCTGTTCAGTAATTCATTCAAAATGCCACACAGATAACAATGTTTGTCTTGTGTTTTAAAATGAGGAATGGCTAGGTGGTTTTAAAAAGCCTGTACTAGTTGCGACCCATGAATAAGACACTGTTTTTACATATGTGCACTAAACCAGATTGAAAAATGAAATTTCCATCCCACAGGAAATTCCAATAGTTTCACATTTGTTTTCAACCTGAATTGGGATGAAAAGTTGATTTATAAAAACTTCGCCAAAAGAAAAGTTCTGAACATTCTCACTTTGGAAATGCTGTTTTGCTGGACTCCATCCCCTATGCTGCTCTGCAATCTCTCTTCCTGGCTGAGAAGCTGCACAAGAGATGTAGTCTGGCTGAGAAGCTTGACCCAGGGGAGAATGGGGCATAAGGCACCCAAACTACAACTCCCATGAGGCACTGCTTTGGCTCAGGCTAGCAGAGAGGTTAGTCAAATTAACCTGAAATGAAATGTTTTGTTTCAATTTGCCTCAACAGAAAATTGAGAAACTTCAGAAAAAATGAACATTTTCCCATGAAAAATCCAAATGTTGTGGAAACCATATTTTCTGTCAAAAAACATTTGTACTTAAAATTCCTGACCAGCTCTAATGTGCACTCATATAATTAGAAGCTTTTCCTTCTGGACCAGTATGTAGTGCCAAACAGCACCTTATATGACCTAAAATGTGTTGCCTGTGCATAGATCCAATAAAAGGAAAGACATAAAAGAAAGGCATGGTATAGTGGAGAAAAGCTTTTAGTGAATACATTGGTCCCCAAAGAGCTGGGAACCAAGAACTCCGGAGTATTCCCCAAGCAATGACTCTGACTGCTTCTGTGAACATATGAGAGTCATTTAACTTATCTGTCTAATCTTCCCCGCTAACAAGATGGTGATAATAATACTTAGTTACCTACATCAAAGGGGGTGATGTGAGGTGGAATTAAATAAAAGTCTGAGTACACCTCTATCCCAATATAACGCTGTCCTCGGGAGCTAAAAAAATCTTACTGTGTTATAGGTGAAACCGCGTTATATCAAACTTGCTTTGATCTGCTGGAGCGCACAGCTCGCCCCCCACCCCGTAGCCAGGGGCGGCTCTACCGTTTTGGCCGCCCCAAGCAGTCATGCGTGGGAGGCGCCCCGGAGCCGCGGGAGCAGCGGACCTCCCGCGGGCATGACTGCAGAGGGTCCGCTGGTGTCACGTGGTTCGGCTGGACCCCCCGCGGCTGCGGACGGTTCGCGGATCCCGCGGCTCCGCTTGAGCTGCCGCAGTCATGCCTGCGGGAGGTCCAGCCGAGCCGCGGGACGAGCGCCCCCTCCGCAGTCATGCCTCCGGGAGGTCCGGTCGTCCCGGGGCTCCGGTGGACCTCCCGCAGTCATGACTGCGGCAGGTCCGCCGGCCCAGCCTGCCGCCCCCTAGATTTCGCCGCCCTAGGCACCAGCTTGTTTTGCTGGTGCCTAGAGCCGCCCCTGCCCGTAGCGCTGCTTTACCATGTTATATCCGAATTCGTGTTATATCAGGTCGCGTTATATCGGGGTAGAGGTGCATTGCCTTGAAGATTAAAGGAACTGTACAGGTGCTAAGTAGCATTGCTATTTTATTATTACAACAAATGGTATTTTTGAATTATTTTAGGTCACTAAAAGGTTTCACTGGCAAAGAGTTGGCAAGTACCCATAGGCATAAACTGGCATCATTCTTTATCTGGTGCAATAGTGAAGTCAAATGACATGGAAGCAATGTTATCCCATCATCTCTCATCCACGATAATTTCTCTGAACTGCTTCCCCATGATTTCTCTCTCTCCAGTCTTTTTTCTGCAGGCAAACAGGATAGTCTCTAAACCCAGACTATTCCATCTATATTTAGAGTAGGTAATAGTAACCCTGTCTCTTCCCCCTCCCATACAAGGTCTCTTTCGCCTTCTCCCAGCCCCTGTTCATTTCTCTATGAAACACTTTCATAAGTTCACAGAGTTTAAGGCAAGAAGGTACCATTAGATCTAGTCTGACCTCCTACATGTTACTGGTCAATACATTTCATCCTGTTCCCCCATATTGAGCCCAATTACTTGTTTGACTAAAGTATATCTCCCAGAAAGGAAACCAGCCTTGACTTGAAGACATCAAGAGATGGAGAATCCACCACTTTTCTTGGTAGTTTGTTCCAGTGGTCAATCACCCTCACTGTTAAAAATGTATACATTATTTCTAATTTGAATGTGTCTGGCATTGGCTCTCAGACACTGGTTCTACCTGTCTGTTTAATTTAACAGTCCTGTAGTACTTGGTATTTTTCCCATGAAGGTACTTACAGTAGTCAAGTCACCCCTCAGTCTTCTTTTTGATAAACTAAACAGATTAAGCTCTTTCAGTCTCTCACTATAAGGCACTTTCTCCAGCCCTCGAATCATTTTTCTGCACCCTCTCCAATTTTTCAAAATTTGGATCCATATTTTAAAAATGTGGATACTAGAACTGTATCCAATATTCAAGTATCAGTCTAACCAATGCCATATACAGAGGTAAAACCACCTTCCTACTCCTACTCACTACACCCTATTTATACATCCAAGGAGCACATTAGTACTTCCTGCCACAGCATTGCTTTTTCTGCTCCTCAAAGGTTCAACCATCTAATGCGCCTTCATACTGCATTCAGGGGTTCTCTTAAGCTCACAACCTACTGGAGAAGAGGAAACACTGCTTCTTGACTCAAAATCTTTTAACTTCTTTAGTGCCATGCAAGGTTATAAAACCAGGAGCAGCACAATGACGGACATGGAAACACTGCTGAGTTTTCAGTGCCTTGTGTTGCTGCACAGGTCATTCACTCATCAAGGCAAACTCTGTCCCTCTCTAGCTGACTCTGCCTGCAGGTAGTAAGATAAAATTTTATAAGACAGCTCTCTGTGAATAGACAAGCAGAGTGAGAAAAAGCTTTTAGTACATGCATCCACAATGAAAAACACAAATAGGTCACATTTTGGCCTGCCAGACTTGATAGCATCCCATAAGCTGACAGATGCAGATCAACAAAGGTTTTTTTTGTTTAGAAAAGCAAAGCAACGTAATATTTTTAGCTTGTTATCTATTTGGAATTATACATGCTATTAAAATAAATAAAAGGCAGTCAGCAATTCTTAAAAGGATGGTATTTTCAATCATACTGTCTCTTTCTGAGCCTGCAGAGAAGCATCATTGTATAGCAGACAGAATGTCTTTTTAGTTACAATGTGCCAACTGCTGAATAGAGGAGATGCTATGCAAAAAATAATTCACTCTACGATCCACTTTTATTTCACTACTTTGGGTGTTATAATGTGCTTCTTTCCTATCCTAGTAAATGGAAGTCACTTTTCCTCTGGGCCTGATTCTGGCCTGTCCCTGGGCCATGTACACTGCTCCAGTGGTGTTCACTGTTAGTAACAGCCCCAAAGGGAACAGTCCTGGTGCAAGACCAGCATAGGGCTGGCATATGCAGCCCTACACAAGACCTCTATGTAGGAGTATGCTACGGTAGAGCCAGGGACACAAGGGGGATCAACTGCAGGACAATCACTCGCTGTCCTGAGCTGAAGAACAGCCATAGGCAGCAGAGCAGAGGCTGCCATAAATTAAAGCAGACCCTAGGACTGTTATAGCTTATACTGTAGACCACTCCAACCCCTGGAGGACCCCAGTATCTCAGGACCATAGAGCGATCTTTGATGCCCCCTCTCCTGTGCTGAGCCTTTTGAGAGGTGCTGAAGAGTGATTTCAGATATATTGTAAGTGCCCAGATGTGGCTTGCCAAGTCCTAGAACACACAACGCTGTTCCAGTTTGCTATCTATTAAATATGGTGGTGCAGTCTATGCAGACTATTGATTCTAACACTTCAAGGTTCAAATCTGCTATTCCTCAATCATCTTTGCACTAAACTCCTCCTGTTCCCCTTTATTTTTCATCACTGTCAACAAATCTATCATCCTCTCTGTCCTACAGGTTCAATCATCTTTCCTCCTTTCTCTCCTACACATACTCCCTCAGCCCTATCATTTCATCTCCAAAACCCACCAGTTCCTGGCCTCTGACATCATGAAAACCCTGGTCCAGGGCTTGAACAGGCCTTGACTATTGCAAATTCCTCTCCAAGACTCAACTAACTTAAGCTATGCATAAGAACACCATAAAAGTAATGCACATTGCCCTATGCTACAACAATATTCAGGTCCTCTACAACATAGGCCCCACTTTCTACTTCTCCGTTTGTCTAGTTTTGCTTCACCCTCATGTTTTCCTCACTCAGCTCAAGCTGCTCACCTTCAGGCCCTTTCACATCCTGTTCCCATGCCCACATCCATGCTTCCCTGCAGTTCTCTGTCTGGAACTCACTTCCTGATCCAGTTCACGACACCTACACCCTCTTCTTTTTCATATACCTTCTCAAAACTCAAATCTGCAAGGAAGCTTATAAACTATACCCATTTATATTAAGGCCAAACTGTGTAACCCTTAAGATAGGCACAAGCTACCATTAGAAAACTGTAGGTAAAGGGCTTACTGTAAAAAGGTATTTCATATTGGTTTTACACTGGATCAAAGACCAAGAAAGTCTTCTCTTTTATAAACGGTGAGGGTCTCTGTTATTGCTAGTTGCCCTCTAAACCAAAACAAGGCAAAATATTTGACCTATCAGGTATTTGGCACCAGCGCAAAAGACTGAATAATAATTTTACTACCTATTCTTTATGTAGCCCTTCTGCCAGGTGGAGTCAGCAGCAACAAGGGCTGGGTTCCATATCTAGGGCAGTGTTTCTCAAGGGTGACCACCGTGGCTGCATGTGGACACCAAGGGCTTTTCTTGCAGCCACAGCAAAGTAGTTCCCCCTCTTCCACCTCCTCACTCTTGCTCCTGGATGCACCACCCTGGTGTTGGTTGCTGGCTCCAGCTCTGGGCTCTGGCTGACAGGCAGCAGGCTCCAGGCTCTGGCCACAGGGCTTCTGGCTCCAGCCCCCTACTGCCTCCCCCAAGCCATCTCCCCGACCCCCCACTGCCTCCCTTGACCCTCCATCCAGAGTTTAATTTGTCCCCAGACTTGCCAGGGCTGAGTAAGTCTGCTGTGAAAAGTGATACTTGTATGTTTGTTAATATCACTTTTCACAACAGACTTACTAGCTAGCAATAAATAAATTACAATGATTTGGACATGTCTATGTGCATATTTATTTGGTTTTCCTAAAGCTAATTAGCAATTTTAGGAAAAAATGTGAGAGCAGCCACCAGCAAGAGTTGGTGGCTGCACTCTGAGGCCACCAAAAATTTGTCCTGAGACCCCCTAATCTAGGGGTTCCTCTTAACACCACAAAACAGAACTGGCTCAAGCCCCCACCCAGTAATCTGGTCAAATTTACCACCTTGGGTACCCCTAAGAGGCAATACTTCCTTTCTTGCAAGCATTGAGACTGTGTAACAAAATAAAACTTTTATTAAAAGGGAAAAGGAAGCCCAACATTAATTTGCAAAAACACCACAGCTACAATTCAAAAGCATGTGACCATAGGCAAACACCCACCCCAGTGTGTTGGGCAGTATCCTGTGCCACAGTTTGTATTGTGAAAGTCTGACAAACAACTGTCAGACTTTCACTCCCACTGCTGCACCACACTCACAGTTGCTGATCCTGGTTTGGAAAGACCCAGAGTTCAGAGGTGAGTTCATCTCCCAACCCTGGGAGGGTGTTGAGCAATGCTGCCTGTGCAACTGGATTACAGCTACCACTACCTCTCTACCACCACTGTCTGCTGCTGCTACTGCTCCTTCTCTGCCGCCGCTGGCCACCACTGCTTGTTGCTCCCACACTATCACCTTCTGAGGTTCTGTCACTTCACTAAGAGCTGGGTTAATTCAGCTTTCAGTGATTTCAGCTGATAGAAACTGCACTAGCAGGAGATTCCCCACTATGTTGTCTTTCACTGCAACGCTGTCCCCACACAAGGTCTAAGGCTTAGCCCCTAGACCTGCTCGGCAGTGATGTCAGCTATAAGAATCACCAACCGAAAACAAGGACTCTCCATTGAATCTAGTCAGCTCTATCTTTAAACACTGGAGAGTGGTAGGTCAAATGGTGTCCAGAACGCCACACCACCAGCTAGAACCTGTCCCTACCCATTTTCCCTCTTCAGTGAGATTTGGGGGGGGAGGGATAGCTCAGTGGCTTGTGCATTGGCCTGCTAAACCCAGCATTGTGAGTTCAGCCCGTAGTGGGGGAAACCCAACCCAACCCCAACCTGTTAGGGACAGTATTTGGTCCTGCTAATGAAAGTAGAAGACCAGACTCAATGACCTTTAAGGTCCCTTCCAGTTCTATGAGATAGATTATATCACCATATATACCCCCTTCTAAGCAAGCAAGGTTCAGTTTAGGGTGACCCCCTCAATCATAGCATGCTAAGCACAGTTCCACTGCCCTTTACTTGTACAAAAAGGATAACATTTCATTACTCCTGCATTCAATTACCAGAGTGATTTGCAAGCAAAAATTGATCATTTTGGCAAAGCAGCTCCATCTGCTGTGCACCTAGGCAGAGTAGGTGTGTCTATGCCAGGGGTTCTTAACCTGTTTACCACTGTGGGCCACATCCAATACTACCTGTATGAGAATGTCACATGGACTGCAGCTGTTTGCTGGCTGGGCTGTAAGCAGAGCACAGGCTGCAGGTTGAGAAGCACTGGTCTATGCAAACTGTGTGCTCCTGAAGTCTTTTACTGCAGTTTATCTCCAAATGGCATGGGAGAGCTCATTCTGACCCTGCTTATACTTATGTCTCCTTCCAGTGCCGGGTGAAGTTCATTCAAAGGCACTACAGGAAACATTGAGTGACTAACTACAGCTTGCTTTGCCAAACCAAACCAAAGCTTCATTAACAATTCTGTGTTGCCACTCTGCTAATTTAAACTGCCACCATCTCGTCCCAAAGCAGAAGAATAAAATGTCTATACCACCATACAGTGATGCAATACAATACCTCCAAAGCTACAATGTCCCGTGACACAAAATATACATATTACTGAACCTGATGTATCTAAATCTAGTTAACATTTATATAACTTTAATCCAAATAACTAACTGTAGAGGGATTTAAGCTCACGTTAGATCAGTTAGTATGTACTTGCAATCTACAAGAAGTTTTACCCAGGGAGTCATTGTTTTCTTGACATCTCATTTAATTGATAACCAGAATCTCAGAGAAATCTCTTGGAAAGGAAATCATGTAGTCAGCTTAGTGGCCTGGCAGTAACGTGCTTCCCTGTTTCCTTGGGCAGCCCGAAAGGAACAGAAATGGAACTCTTTCCACCTGGTCAAACTCTACACTACATCCCTTTATTGAAAAAGCCTCTCCAAGACACAGGTGTCATTCTCCACCCTGCATTCTCTCACCCCTTGAGGGTGATTTACAGAACTGTTGACGGTGATCCTATAGAAGAGCTGCCTTCTCCTCCCAGTGGAGATAGGTATATTCTAGTGATAAGAAAGGGACAAAAAATTGAAAAGAGAAGACAGCAGGGAAAAGGGACAGAGTGACGAGACAAGAATTAAGATGACACAAGAAAGAACAGCAAGGCCAATTAAAGCTCATTAATAATACCATTAGCTGTGGGAAGGTGAGAACTCTTGTGGCACACACTTCTGTGACTAGAAGGATGGAGAAGGATGTCCTTACTCTGATTCATGGAACTCTTCACCCCAGGATATCCAAAAGTTGCTGTTTTCATTAAAACAGTTATTTCATTGAGTCATATTTTAATGTGATTTTGAAACTCTTTACAATGAACAGTACCTGTGACAACTGGTGGTTCAGACCTGGAGTTTTTATTAGCCATCACCTGTTTCATAGGCATTTTGTCACATAAAAATAATATGTATAGGGCCAGAATTGGCATGAGAGTGGTGAGGAGAAATACGAGCTGAAAGCCAGAATTCCTGGAGCTGGTGCTGTGCTACACCTACAAAGAGTACAGAATATACTTCTCTCTGTATTGGCTCAGTGTGGCTGGCTGCTGCACGCAAAGGGAAAATGACTCTGCCCTCACCTCATCCTCTTGGAGGCTAGCAGTGACATTAGCCTAACACAATGCCTATGCTTGTCACTTAGATTGTGTCTGGACCTCAGTAAGGGCTGTAAGAAGAAGAATTCTCCTTGTGCCTACTCTGTGTAGACAAGACATCCCCTAACAAAATCCAAACATACATAAACACTCAGAGACACTTTATTAGAGCAGATGCAGACTCTCAATACAAAGGCTAAGCTCCAGGTCCTCCCCCTGCACACAAATATGCACCAAAATTTAAGGGTAAATGTTCAAAGCGATTGTCTGCCTCACCTGTGCTAAGTTTAGCCAACCTCCTAGCCAGAGTGTATGGTACAAGGGTCATGTAACAGAGCATAAGACTAACAGACATGCTGGGACATATAAAGTAGCCTAGGTGCAGTCAGGAGAAAGACTCCAGGAAATAGACCTGGAAGTGAATACTCCATTGAAGAGTGAGAGGTAAGAACATACATAAGAACAGCCATACTGGATCAGACCAAAGGTCCATCTAGCCCAGTATCCGGTCTTCCAACAGTGGCCAATGCCAGATGTGAAGAAATACTTCCTTTTGTTTGTTTTAAATCTGCTGCCTATTAATTTTATGTGGTGACCCCTACTTCTTGTGTTATGAGAAAGAGTAACTAGCACTTCCTTATTTACTTTATCCACACCAGTCATGATTTTATAGACCTCAATCATATCCCGCCTTAGTCGTCTCTTTTCCAAGCTGAAAAGTCCCAGTCTTCTTAATCTCTCCTCATACGGAGAGATGGCTGAATACATAGGAAGAGGCCCCAGGAAAGAGACAGCAAGGCAGTTTGTGATACAGAGGCTGATAGCCCAGTGATTTAGGGTACCAGTGCTGGAAACCCATAATAGAGGGTGGGTCTGGGTTCCCTCTATGCTGCTACCCTACATGAAGAGTGCAGACGTCCAGTGTTTACTCAGGAAGTAAGATACTATTAAACCTGAAAGCTAATAAGTATGAAGTGGTCTATTAGGTTTTGCCACTAGTGCATATAGCTTGTGTAACAACCTGACTCAGCCCCTGCTCTGGATGGTCATTAGATCCCATGTGCTCCTAAACCAAGGGGAGTTTAGGCAGGGATGGGTCACAGTTCTTTGCTCTGGGTCTCTTAGGCACACACTCAGCTACAGCCCTTGTGTCTGCCACCCTTCTTTGGAATGTGGGGCTCTGCAGCCCAGTTGCCTTAAACCCCAAAACCAGTACCTCAGCCCTCTGGAACTCCAAGTAGCTTAGACGTGTTCCCTCAGAGTTCCACTTCACTTTGGCACTCTGGGCTTCTTGATTAACCCCTACAGGGACCATGTAGCAGTCAAACAAGGAACACAGGCTTTGCAAATAATGTCTTAACCACAAGAGCAACAAAGAATCCTGTGGCACCTTATAGACTAACAGACGTTTTGCAGCATGAGCTTTCGTGGGTGAATACCCACTTCTTCAGATGTATTCACCCACGAAAGCTCATGCTGCCGCTGTTAGGTGCCAATTCACAGGCTTTGTTGCTTTTACAGATCCAGACTAACACGGCTACCCCTCTGTCTTAACCACAGACACTTTTGCTCTTAAAGTACTAAAGAGTTATAGTTCTTTGAAAATTAAAGCAGATCTGAGCTGCACCCACCACCAAACCCCACTTTAGTCTGATCTCACCCCTTCTGTGAGTCTGAGGTCAGGTCAGCAGTTCAGGCAAGGCATGTTCCCTGCTGCCTTCTCTCGCTCTTCAGCCCAGTCTTCTGGCATGTGGCACTGGAAGACCTCCCCTTCTCATAAAGTATCCCTCTTTAAATACAGTCTCTGTCCCTGGTTTACTATGTTCCAAACTAGAAATTCCAACCCCTTGCCATGTGAGTCCCAAATGAAAAACGAGTCTTCTGAGGTGGGCCAGTCATTGAGAGTCATTCAAAGCTGATGGTCTCTAATGGCTCTTTCACTGATAGTTCTTTCTGAGCTGTCTCATAGACCTCCCTGGCAGGGCAGTGTCTGGAATACACTAGCCTTGTCATGGTCAGGCTGGCTTTTCAAGAGAGAACCTCAAAAGTCATTTAGCACACAAAATGGAAGTCAATACAAAATGGAGTTCAGAATTCAATATAGACATGTCACAGCTGGAGCTCTAGAATAATGTTCAACACAAGTAACAGCTGAAAAAAATTCTGACCTCTAGAATTAAGCTATAATTGTTTCAGTCTCCCACAAACTTTGTTACTCTCCCTATCTATGTCCATCTGATTTACAATTCTGTCATTTTTACCTAATGAATTAATTGCATTCAGTTAACTGACAGCAACACCAGAGTACATTACTAAAGGATAACAAATTAAATTCTAATTATGGTTCCTTGTGACGGGGAATTCGATATAAACATAATCAAACTCCATTATAAAATAAGTATGTTAGACATCTTCAGTAAAACATGTACACTGTTCAAATTATAGTCAACTATGATATGTTATGCACAAGGGTAATATTCATTTATAAAACTCAAAGAATAACACCTCCCACACAAATGGGGAGGATATTTATATTTTTTATCACAAATGTTTAATCTTCAAACTACAAGTTTTCACAGATGGCACCAAGAAGAAAACATTGCCCTTATGGTGATATGAAAGCTATTTTGTCATAGACTTGAAGGTCAGAAGGGACCATTATGATCGTCTAATCCAACCTCCTGTACAACGAAGGCCACAGAATCTCACCCACCCACTCCTGTAATAAACCCCTAACCTACGTCTGAACTACTGAAGTCCTCAAATCATTGTTTAAAGACTTCAAGATGCAGAGAATCCTCTAGCAAGTGACCCATGCCCCATGCTGCAAAGGAAAGTGAAAACCCCCCAGGGCCTCTACCAATCTGCCCTGGAGGAAAATTCCTTCCTGATCCCAAATATGGCAATCAGCTAAACCCTGAGCATGTGGGCAAGACAGTGTATCTGTCTTTATTATTTTATGTAAGAGAAAAGTGCACTTAGCTTCAGCAGCTCCTCTTAGAAGTTAATTGGCTTTCCCATGGCAAAATCTCAAATTTCTTGTTTGAGCTCAGAGGATGCAAATTTTTTTTCCCCCTTACTGATTGTAGCTCTGCCATTTCTGAATACTTCATTGGTCATTGTTGGCTTGCTCTCAGTGCTTCGTTTCAGGGGCAGAACATGAAAATCTTCATTGATTGATAAGGTTGAAATCTTTATTGACTACTTGCTGAAGCTAAATTATCCACCAAACATTTCTCAAACTCCTGGATGTCTGTGAAGGAGAAATACCCAGAACTTTAAGTAAAGCTTTGAGAGTACTTGTGCCTTTTGTCATGACTTAGCTCTGTGAATCAGACATTTTTGCTTTGCCTTTTTTGTTTTTAAGAACTCATTGCTGTTAAAACACATCCTGCTCTCTCTCACCTCTCTGTTGAAGATGACCTCTGCTCTTGCCTGGCAAACACTGAGCCTCAGGTACAACATCTTTGCTTATTAAAGCAGGCACAGCACTTAATGAATTTTTTGAACTTGTTTGATCATGACACCTTATTAATCTAAACTTTATAAGTATCTTGTGTCAAACGTTTTTTACTAATTTTCAGATAGTTTTATTTGATTATTGGCTTTATTAACTATTTGCTGGTGGTTAAGTATTTAGAAGGCATACAGGAGATGTGAACTTGCAATCTGAATTTCACAATTTGTTGCATCTGCAAAGGATTGTGGGATATAGTAGGATGTGGTGAGTTGAGAGATGACTTTTTTTTTTCTAATCATTTGGTGGGTTGCAGATAAAAAAATTGGAAACAAATGCTGTAAGTGAATTACATATCAATGATGTACATGTGTATATATATACATGCAGAGTCTCTCATCCCAAACAAGTAATGACACTTGAAGATTGTGAACAGAAGTCAAAGCATCATGATAGCCCTTTCCTCCTTATATTGCTAAATGGCAAGTAGAGAGGTTCTGATATTGAAAAGGCTGATTAGAATAATGACTAAACTGACCTTCCTTTTTTATCCTGCTGGTCTAGCTAGACAAAAGGTGGCTAGCTACATCTGAGGAATATGTTGGTCTAGACTAGAGACTTTGGAAGGAAAAAGCCCTTTATGTCCAGGGCTAATAAACAATTATTGTCTTGCAAGAGAGCACCTCTAGTCAAGATCTGTTTCATACATGGAGTCAACTAATTCAACTTAATAGAAGCCAATATCCATCTCTTTTGAAATCATTTTAAGTCCACAAAAGATTGTGTTCTTCAGATGGTCAAAGGAATAGGTTTCTAGTGTGGCTTGCAGTTCCTTAGAAATCTCATAGAAGAAGATTCTTGACATTATACTCTACATTCCCCCCACTACCACACACACACACCAAAATGTGCAAGTATACTACCAATCAAGATGTGAACAAGTTAATGCTACAATCCCTAGAATTGGCTGTAAAATGAAAGAGACACAGATAATGAGTGACAGGAAGATTTTCATGATAACCCTGTACCCAAATTATTTATTCCACACATTGGTTCAGGAGAATGGTGGTTGTCTAATTTTTTTTTCCAGTAGGTTTATGCTGCAGTTTGTCACCTTGCAATTTCAGAACATAAGAATGACCATATGAGGTCAGACCAATGGTCCATCTAGCCCAGTATTCTGTCTTCTGACAGTGGCTATTGACAGATGCTTCAGAGGAAATCAACAGAACAGGGCAATTTTGGGTGATTAGGGGGGATAGCTCAGTGGTTTGAGCATTAGCCAGCTAAACTCAGGGTTGTAAGTTCAATTCTTGAGGGGGCCACTTAGGGGGATCTGAGACAAAATCAGTACTTGGTCCTGCTAGTGAAGGCAGGGGCTGGACTCAATGATCTTTCAGGGTCCCTTCTGCTCCTATGAGCTAGGTATAGCTGTGTATTATATAATAACTCAGATCCCATCACAGGCCTTTGGGCATATTTACCACTAATAGTCAAAGATCAATTAATTACCAAAATTAGGCTATCCTATCATACCATCCCCTCCATAAACTTATCAAGCTTAGTCTTGAAGCCAGATATGTCTTTTGCCCCCACTGCTCCCCTTGGAAGGCTGTTCCAGAACTTCACTCCTCTGATGGTTAGAAACTTTCATCTAATTTCAAGTCTAAACTTCCTGATGGCCAGTTTATATCCATTTGTTCTTGTGTCCACATTGGTATTGAGCTAAATAATTCCTCTCCCTCCCTGGCATTTATCCCTCTGATATATTTAGCTAGTGTTTATCCCTCTGACATATTTTAAAAGTGTTCTTAAACTGAACAACATGTACTGAGTCATCATCCGAGACTACTATAACATGAAATTTATGGCAGAATGTGGGGAAAATAGAGCTGGAGACATACAATTCTCCCCCAAGAAGGTCAGTCACAATTTAATTAACACATTATTTTTTTAATGAGCATCATCCACATGGAAGCATGTCCTCTGGAAAGGTGGCTGAAGCATGAAGGGGCATACAATGTTTAGCATATCTATTTCATACCTGTAGTCTACAACAACCACCATCATTCCACAGAATGAAAGCGGCACTCACAAAATAGTATTCTCCTACCATAATAGCAGCACATTCCCTTAACTGTCTGTTAGTCTGTCCTCACGTCCTGCAAAATTTGATCACTAACAAGGGATCATTGTGTGTCTACATCTCCAAGTAGTTGAAATACTTGTTTGAAAACAAGTGCAACAGCTGCTCATAATGGGAAATATTCTTTGTAGTGTGTTAGTGTCTCTGAATTTGAAAAGAAGAGAGAAAAGAAACAGATTCAGGGAGAAAGAGAAGTGCTACGCAGAGGAGGAGATTAAACAAGCAGTGGATAGTGTTCAGATTCTGAAAAGAGGATATTTTAATTACTGCTGTCTAGAAAGACAGGACATTTTTTGTTTCATCTGCTGCCATGTAGTTTGGTAAAGTATCATCTTCATTACAGAATACAGAGAATAGTATTGAAAAAATTAGCATATATTAGAAATGGATATCTCCAGCAGTAACAACTCTTTTCTCTAGATGATATATTCAAAACATCTGGTTGTCCAGCTGGTCAATGAACTCAAAACTACATAGATACGCTGGGGCAGATGTTCAGCTGGTGTAAATTAGTATAGCTCCATTGACTCCAATGGCCAGAAAGGGCAGACTTCACATTTCTAAGGCTCTCAGTCCAACATTTTTTATAACACTGGTCTCTCTTTATTTAGTCTGTGCCATTCTTAAGAGTATGCTGCACACAGGATTTATCTGCCTTAGAAAAAAGAAAACCAGCTCTTTAACGAGACAAGGGAGGAGTCCTGTTTGGAAATACTTAAGAAGAGCATGTGGATATAGAGTCCTTCACTGAGGGCTCAATACTTCAAAGTTCCAAGAAGTTTGGCCCCAGTCCCTCAAGTCACTTGAACATGTGCTTAACTTTAAATATGTGAGTAGTACCAACAGGAACTGGATTGAGATCTCCAACAATTGAAGTCCACCTTCCAAAAAGGTACCATGAGGGTAGCAGCAGTGCAACACTATCCTTCAAAACAAAAAAGTGTGTAAATTAGGGCTATCATGATTTTAAAAACTAATCACGATTAATGATTAATTGCACTGTTAAACAATAATAGAATACCATTTGTTAAATATTTTTGGATGTTTTCCAGATTTTCAAATACATTGATTTCAATTACAACACAGAATATAAAGTGTACAGTGCTCACTTTATATTTATTTTTTATTACAAATATTTGCACTATAAAAATGAGAAATAGTATTTTTCAATTCACCTCATACAAATACTGTTGTGCAAGTTCTTTACCATGAAAGTTGAACTTACAAATGTAGAATTATGTACAAAAAATAACTGCATTCAAAAATAAAACAATGTAAAGCTTTAGAGCCTACAAGTCCATTCAGTCTTACTGCTTGGTCAGCCAATTGCTCAGACAAACAAATTTACATTTGCAGGAAATAATGCTGCCCGCTTTTTGTTCACAATGTCACCTGAAAGTGAGAACAGGCATTCTCATGGCACTGTTGTAGCTGGCATTGCAAGATATTTACATGCCAGATGTGCTAAAGATTCATATGTTCCTTCATGCTTCAACCACCATTCCAGAGGACATGTGTCCATGCTGATGACAGGTTCTGCTCAATGACAGTCCAAAGCAGTGCAGCCTGACACATGTTCATGTTCATCATCTGAGTGAAATGCCACCAGCAGGTGGCTGATTTTCTTTTTCGGTGGTTCGGGTTCCGTAGTTTCCGCATTGGAGTGTTGCTCTTTTAAGACTTCTGAAAGCATGTGTCATACTTCATTCCACTCAGATTTTGGAAAGCACTTCAGATTCTTAAACCTTGGGAAGAGTGCTGTAGCTATCTTTAGAAATCTCATTGTTACTTTCATTGCGTTTTGTCAGATCTGCAGTGAAAGTGTTTTTAAACTGAACAACATGTGCTGAGTCATCATCCGAGACTACTATAACATGAAATATATCATAGAATCATAGAATATCTGGGTTGGAAGGGACCTCAGGAGGTCATCTATTCCAACCTCCTGCTCAAAGCAGGACCAATTCCCAACTAAATCATCCCAACCAGGGCTTTGTCAAGCCTAACCTTAAAAACCTCTAAGGAAGGAGATTCCACCACCTCCATAGGTAACCCATTCCAGTGCTTCACCACTCTCCTAGTGAAAAATTTTTTCCTAATATCCAACCTAAACCTCCCCCACTGCAACTTGAGACCATTACTCCTTGTCATCAGGTACCACTGAGAACAGTCTAGATCCATCCTCTTTGGAACCCCCTTTCAGGTAGTTGAAAGCAGCTATCAAATCCCCCCTCATTCTTCTCTTCTGCAGACTAAACAATCCCAGTTCCCTCAGCCTCTCCTCATAAATCATGTGCTCCAGACCCCTAATCATTTTTGTTGCCCTCTGCTGGACCCTTTCCAATTTTTCCACATCCTTCTTGTAGTGTGGGGCCCAAAACTGGACACAGAACTCCAGATGAGGCCTCACCAATGTCAAATAGAGGGGAATTATCACATCCCTCGATCTGCTGGAAATGCCCCTACTTATACAGCCCAAAATGCCATTAGCCTTCTTGGCAACAAGGGCACACTGTTGACTCATATCCAGCTTCTCATCCACTGTAACCACTAGGTCCTTTTCTGCAGAACTGCTGCCCAGCCATTCGGTCCCTAGTCTGTAACAGTGAATGGGATTCTTCTGTCCTAAGTGCAGGACTCTGCACTTTTCCTTGTTGAACCTCATCAGGTTTCTTTTGACCCAATCCTCTCATTTGTCTAGGTCCCTCTGTATCCTATCCCTACTCTCCAGCGTAGCTATCACTCCTCCCAGTTTAGTGTAATCTGCAAACTTGCTGAGAGTGCAGTCCATGTCATCCTCCAGATCATTAATGAAGATATTGAACAAAACCGGCCCCAGGACCAACCCTTGGGGCAATCCGCTTGATACTGGCTGCCAACTAGACATGGAGCCGTTGATCACTACCTGTTGAGCCCGACGATCTAGCCAGCTTTCTATCCACCTTAAAGTCCATTCATCCAGCCCATACTTCTTTAACTTGCTGGCAAGAAGACTGTGGGAGACTGTACCAAAAGCTTTGCTAAAGTCAAGGAATAACACATCCACTGCTTTCCCCTCATCCACAGAGCCAGTTATCTCCTCATAGAAGGCAATTAGGTTAGTCAGGCATGATTTGCCCTTGGTGAATCCACGCTGACTGTTCCTGATCACTTTCCTCTCCTCTAAGTGCTTCAGACTTGATTCCTTGAGGACCTGCTCCATGATTTTTCCTGGGACTGAGGTGAGGCTGTAGTTCCCCGGATCCTCCTTCTTCCCTTTTTTAAAGATGGGCACTACATTATCCTTTTTTTCAGTCAGCCGAGACCTCCCCTGATCACCATGAGTTTTCAAAGATAATGGCCAATGGCTCTGCAATCACATCTGCCAACTTCTTTAGCACCCTCAGATGCAGCGCATCTGGCCTCATGGACTTGTGCTCATCCAGTTTTTCTAAATAGTCCTGAACCACTTCTTTCTCCATAGAGGGTTGGTCACCTTCTCCCCATACTGTGCTGCCCAGTGCAGCAGTCTGGGAGTTGACCTTGTTTGTGAAGACAGAGGCAAAAAAAAGCATTGAGTACATTAGCTTTTTCCACATCCTCTGTCACTAGGTTGCCTCCCTCATTCAGTAAGGGGCCCACACTTTCCTTGACTTTCTTCTTGTTGCTAACATACCTTAAGAAACCTTTCTTGCTACTCTTAACATCTCTTGCTAGCTGCAACTCCAAGTGTGATTTAGCCTTCCTGATTTCACTCCTGCATGCCTGAGCAATATTTTTATACTCCTCCCTGGTCATTTGTCCAATCTTCCACTTCTTGTAAGCTTCTTTTTTGCATTTAAGATCAGCAAGGATTTCACTGTTAAGCCAAGCTGGTCGCCTGCCATATTTACTATTCTTTCTACACATTGGGATTTTTTCCTGCAACCTCAATAACGATTCTTTTAAATGGCAGAAGGAGGGGAAAATAGAGCTGGAGACATACAATTCTCCCCCACGAAGGTCAGTCACAATTTAATTAACACATTATTTTTTTAATGAGCATCATCAGCATGGAAGCATGTCCTCTGGAATGATGGCTGAAGCATGAAGGGGCATACAATGTTTAGAATATCTGGCACATAGATACCTTGCAATGCTAGCTACGAAAGTCCCATGTGAATGCCTATTTTCACTTTCTGGTGACATTGTAAATAAGAAGTGGGCAGCATAATCTCCCATAAATGTAAACAAACTTGTTTGTCTTAGCGATTGGCTGAACAAGAAGTAGGACTAAACGGCTCTAAAATTTTGTCTTGTTTTGGTTTTGAGTGCCGTTATATAACAAAACAAAAAAAATCTACATTTGTAAATTGCACTTTCACAATAAAGAGATTGCACTACAGTACTTGTATGAGCTGAATTGAAAAATATTGTTTCTTTTGTTTCTCATTTTTACAGAGCAAATATTTGTAATCAAAAGTAATAATATTAAGTGAGCAGTGTACAGTTTGTATTCTGTGTTGTAAATGAAATCAATATATTTGAAAAAATCCAAAAATATTTAATAAATTTCAATTGGTATTCTATTTTTTAAGTGTGATTAAAGCCGTGATTAATTGTCATTAATTTTTTTAATTGCAATTATTTTTTTAGATTAATTGCAGTTAACTCACGTCATTAACAACAGCCCTGGTGTAAATCTGAGAGAATAACTACTTCAGCAACTAAGATTTAAATACTAGTCAGTGAAAACTCCTTGTTATAAGATACAATCATAAGAACATAAGAACATAAGAACATAAGAAAGGCCGTACCGGGTCAGACCAAAGGTCCATCTAGCCCAGTATCTGTCTACCGACAGTGGTGGCCCAGGTGCCCCCCCCCTGAGGGACTACACAGGCAAAATGATCAATGATCTCTCTCCATCCATCCATCTCCATCCTCTGAGACAGAGGAGGCTAGGGACACCATTCTTACCCATCCTGGCTAATAGCCATTTTATATATGGACATAGCATTATCAGTCCTTTTTAATTATTTTATAGTCTAGTTCCTTACCTCCTCTCCTCTCAGGTTCCACAAGTTGACTGTGCGCTGTGCGAAGAAGAAAAGAAAACTTCTTTTTTTTTTTTTTGCCTGCTTATTAATTTCATTTTTTCCCCCTCTTCCTAGTTTGTGTATTGAATAAAATAATAATTCCTTATTTTCTTTTCTCACTCATCTCTCATCATTTTATATATCTTATATGTCCCCCCTTCTCTTCTTTTCTTTTCTCTTTTCCAAGCTCCTAATCTTTTCTCTTTCCTCACCTTTCTCCTTCTCTAAACCCCCTAAATTTTTTTTCTCTTTTTTCTGAACCTTTTCTAGTGAAAGAATATTTTTTTGAGGTGAGAAGAGACCACATCTACACACACAGAGATGGATGGGGTTATGCGGGCAATAATATATAATTATATTCTTATATATATTCTCTCTTATTCTCTTTCCCCTTTTTTTTTTTCCTTTTGCTTTTTTTTTTTTTTTTTTTCTGACACTTCTGCACACAGAGAACTATCAGATCTTATCCAAGATCCTTTTAACTCTTTTTTTCCTTGCCTAGCCCCCATATATGTATAGTTATTTTTTTTGTATAGTTTGTTTTTTTTTTTTTGTTTTTCTTTACATTATTTTTTATTTTTTATTTTTTTTTTTTTTTTTTTGTTTTTTCATTTTTTTTTTTTTTTTCTTTCTTTTTTAGTCTTTTCTAATCTTAGTAGTTTAGTTAGTTCTTTTAGTTCTCTATGTCACCTGCAAACCTCCACCTTGCCTTTTTCAGATTCTTCATTTAAATTATGATAGATTGGATAGGAGGATTGGAACAGGAACACCACTAGTCCTCCCCCTCATTCCCCATTATTCCCATTCTTTGTTCCCTTACCCTTAATTACCCTTTGTTCCCTCTCCTTCCACTTCCTTTTATCCATGATGAATTTTTTTTTCATTTTCGTTTTTTACCTTTTAATTAAAGCCTTGTTTTCTTGTTTGGGACCTCTAAGTTTCACTAAATCACTGTCCACACACTGTCCACCTGTGATCCCCTTTGTTTGATGTTGAGACAATAGATTCTAAGACAGATTTTAGACACAAGCTTCCTCTTTATTTATTTTGTGTTGTTTTATATTTTTCTTTTATTATTTTCTTTTTATTCTCTTTTTTTATTCTTTACTTTTGTTTCACTTACGGTCTGTAGTGGCTGGTATTAGACTACCGGTCTGTAATTTTTTTAAATTCCCTAGAGCCTTTTAAATTTTGGCGTTACATTAGCTAGTTCTTAAGTACTAGTAAAAGTTAAGCATTTAAAGGACAGTTTATTAACTTCACATTTGAGTTCTTTCTTTCACCTTTGAGTTCTTTCAGAACTTGAGTTCTTTCAGTTTAATGACTGATTTATTAATTCATTCCAAAACAATTCCATCCTCCCCTCTACTGATACTTCAATTTCAGATTTGAGTTATTTGTCACCTACAAAAGCCAGCTCATCCTCCTCGCTCAGCTCCTGTCAGCTCCCCAATAATCCTCTGATCTTCCATCCTCATTCTTTCTCCTTTCTGACTTTTTCATCTTTTTTTTTTTTTTTTTTTTTTTGTTTTTAAGGCTTTGTGGGCTTGTTTTTCTGCTCTTTGTTTTCATGTGTATTTAAATTTTTTTTTGAGTTTTTGCTTGTTTTTTTGGCTACTTCTCTTTTTCTTTCTTTTTATTACACTCTTGCACTTTTTTTACTTTGTTTTGCTTCTTCCTCCTTTTTTGTGCTTTTTTTTTTTCTTTTTGTTTTTTCTTTTTTTTTCTTTTTTTTTTCTTTTTTTTTTTTAGTTCTTTTGGTTTTTTTTTTTTCTTTTTTATTTTTTTCTTTTTTTTTTTTTCTACTTTTTTTGGGGCCTTGATTTTGGGCTGTTATTAAAGGGGCCAACTTTCTTTGCAGGGTTTTTTTTTTCAATGTTTTTTTTAACTTTTGTCTAACTAACCCCTCATTTTAACTTTTTTTTTTTATTTTGAAAATTTTTTGAGTGGGTGGGCAGTAGGGGGACACAGATGGGATAGATGGATGTTTGTTGATTTTGATTTATGTCCTATTTCCCTGCTACTTGGTATATATGCGGATCCCGGTCCTCCTCCTCTCTCTCCAGCTCTTCGCTCCCCTCCTTAAGCCCTAAGTTCCCTGGGTTCCATACTCAGCTGTGCCATCAGCACCAAGTTTTAATCGAGAAATTTTATAGTTAAATCATAGTTAAATATTAAATGGATTAAGAACTGACTACCCGACAGATCTCAAAATAATTGTTAATGGGTAAATGTCACTGCAGGGGGGGCGTGGTTTGTAGTGGGGTCCTGACGGGGTGTATTCTTGGTCCAGTGCTATTCAAAAATCTTAATCAATGATCTGGGGGAAAATATAAAATTATTGCTGGTAAAGTTTGCAGATGACACAGAAATAGATGGTGGTAGTGACAGATAGTTCAGCAACACAGAGTAATCTGGTAAATCAGACTCATTCAAACAACATTTGAATAGAGCCAAATACAAATTAATAATTTAGGAATAAAGAATGTAGGTCACACTTACAGGGTGGAGGACTTCTACCAGGAAAGCAGTGACTTGGGGATCCTTGTGGATATCCAGCTGAACATGAGCTCCCAGTGTGATGCTCTAGCTAAAAGGGCAACACAATCCCTGACTGTATACACAGGGAAATATTAAGTAGGACTAGGCAGTTGGTATTACCTCTGATGGTTGCTGGAATATTGTGCCCAGTTCTGGTGTTCAGACTTTATAAAAAAAAAAAAAGATGTTGAAAAATTGGAAAGTATTCAGAAAAGTGATACAAGAATGACAGGGGTCTGGAAAATTGCCTTACTCCGACAGAGTTAAGAATCTGCATCTATTTATCTTATGAAAGAGCAGGTTAAGAGATTACCATCTTTAAGTACCTGCATAGGGAGATTTCTTATAGTGGAGGGCTCTTTAATCTAGCAGACAAAGGCATAACAAGATTCAGTGGCTGAAAGTTGAAGCTAGACAAATGCAAAGTGGAAATCAGCACAAATGTTTAACAGTGAAGATAATTAACCAGTGGAATGTGGTGAATTCTCCATTACCTAAAGGATATGCTATTGCTCCACCAGAAGTTATGCACCGGATGCAGAAATTACTAGGTAAAATTCTATGGCTGATGTGATGTAAAGGGTCAGACTAGATGACCCTAATGGTCCTTTCTGGCCTTAAAATTTATCATATAGAAGCATAAGACATTGGGAATTACCACAACAAATAGAAATCAGACCATACCCCCAACATTTCCAAACATTATACATTAAAAAAATATTAAACACAGATTTAAAATACCTACTTTCTGGAATAATTGAAACACAATCAGTAAAATATTCATTTTAACCTTGATCTGCATTGTTATTATTTGTTTTTTAATTTAATACTTGTTTGAGTTGAATTTACATTTGCATTATTTGAGTATAATTAGAATGACACCCACTGCCCTATTTTTCCCCTTTGCATATCCCTGGAGACTCTCAGTACTGTAAGTGTCTCAAATTTGTCATATCACAGCCATATAACTACTCCTATGCTAGTCTCACTCAATCCCCTCTTATTTGACCACTATGACCATGTAGCTAAGTAGGAAGCTGGACCACTAACTGAAGTCCATAATGATGTCACTGTGATCTTCATGGATAATTTACAGTGACATGTCTATTGACATGTCAAGAGAAAACACACATAAGTGTCATAGTCAAATGCTTGGTGGCAATTTATTCTGGCTATTCTGCTGCTGTAATTTTAATGAGTGCATTGCAAGTTCTCACATGGGACCCGCAGACCATAACAAGATGTTACTTTATACACATTGCAGGCACTTGGCTGTCATTTAGTTCTCTGCTGACAAAAATGAAAATTATACTATATATCTGCACAATGACATGCAATAAAAATGGTGTTATGTTTCATACATGATTTATAAAATAGAAACCACAGCATGTGTACATTTGGTCGCAAACAAGATATAAATGAGATGTTTGGAGGCATATGTGTAACTAGTTAGGGTTTTTAAATGTCTATAGGATTTTGTTGTTTGTGTTGTATATTTATATATTAGAGAGAAAACAAGATTTATGTTCTGTCAGGCTTTTGAGTGAACATTTAGTTTCTCTTTTATTTGTATGAATGACAGGTTACATCTTCAGGGGCAGGTTACTGATGGCTCATTGAGCCATTATTTTAGGACACTAGGAAAAAATAATAAATATTTGATGGAAAACACCTAGTCAGAGCTGTCAAAAGTGCTATATAAGTCAACAAATGAATAATAAAAAAGTAGACTTTTGCTATAAATAGGTCTTTCCTCTTTCATACAAGCTTATTAAAAAAAGGAGGGATTTGGATAGGAGGGGTACCTCTGATACACAACAGTGAAAATACAAGAATTCCTTTGAATTCGCAATGTTATCTAAATGCACTACAACAGACTTTTCAAAACCTCACTTTACATTCCCATCATCTCATGTCTGTACTGTACATCTGCTTTCTCTGATCCGCATTATCAGCTGAAGGAAACAAGGCAGGGGGAGAGAAGTGTTCATAACAAATTGGTGGTAAATGTTGTTGAGAGAGCCCAGATGAAAAGCTTGCTAGTACAAACTGTAAGAATATTTATGTGGCATTACCAGATCTTTCATTTATTCATTACTCATAATTCACTTTTCCAACTCAGTTACATATTTTATAATAATGTCACTCACTCCCATGTTCTTTGCTACATTCTGTTGTGTTTTGCATTACACACCCCCTCATGTTTTAACAGCATCATGAGAACATAGAACATTCTCTATTCTAATGAATATTTTATTAGTAACTTTTGAAATGGAAGAAGTGAGCTTGATGGTGGCTCATTGGGGTGGTCCAGGCGCAGGGGAGCAGGGCTCATGTGGGGTTTCTGAGTGCAGCGGGGGGTGAGGCTTGGTGGAAGGGTCTGGGTATGAAGGAGTCTAGATGCATAGGGGTTGCAGATGGGGGAGCAGCTCCCTGTACAGGGATCCCTCCTCCTGCAGCTGAGGAGTGATGGGTGCAGGAATTGCAAGGGGGGAGTTTGCAGAGCTTCCTGCAGCTGGGGGAGACAGCTGGGGGTGGGTCTGACCCAGCTCTGGATGCCATGCAGGGGAAGAGGAAGTCCCGTTCTCCCCACCCCAGCCAGGACTAGCAGCTGAGCCGAGTGCAGGGTAGGAGCCACCAGCCAGGTCTTCCCCAGTCCTGCCTCCATCCTACAGTGATTTACCTCTCTACCCGCGGCCCTAAGCATCCAAAACATACTGCAGGGGAGGGTCACATGACTACTCTTGTGGCTTCCCTTCGCTTCTCTGTCAGAGAGTCATTTTTTGCAGGGAAGCAAATAAATCTGTGGGGAACACAAATTCTGTGCATGTCCAGTGGCGCAGAATTCCCCCACAAGTAACTTGGCATTGGCCACTGTCAAAAAACAGCATACTGGGCTAGATGGACTACTGGGGTCTGACCCAGTATGGCCGTTCTTATGTTTGTTATGAATCCATAACTTAATATCTAGCAATACACATGGGGCCACATGCTACCATTTGCAGGCTTTTCCATGTTGGGATTTGGAAACTGTACAAACTTAAAGTCAGAGGGCCAGATCCTCAACTGCAGAGTTTCCAGCCAATCTACCCACTGAAGGATCTTGGTTTGCTTGTCTGAGGGGATGGTTGGTTGTGGTTGATGTCACTCTTTCCTGAAAATCCACAAGGATTCT
Source organism: Mauremys reevesii (assembly GCF_016161935.1). Taxonomy (NCBI): domain Eukaryota; kingdom Metazoa; phylum Chordata; order Testudines; family Geoemydidae; genus Mauremys; species Mauremys reevesii. The sequence goes on from NC_052623.1 coordinate 305,152,592, forward strand.
CTCAAAAGCAGGAAGGGATTTGGCTAATGCAGGATGGGTTGGGGAGCATCATGCCCTTGATATGAGTTCACTGGCCTCCTGTGAATGCCCAAATGTACTAGATTTCTCTTCAGATATTAGGGTATTCTTAGATTTGGAAGGTCATCATGCTATCTGTAGTAGAAAGAGAGCCTGAAACATAAGCCCTTGTATCAGAGGCCTAAACTAAAGTAGTGGTCAAGCTTTGCTAATATAAAGCAAAGTTAGCAAGACAGACTGTGAGCAGAAGTCAGGCTCTGCCTGCGTGCAGGCTCACAGAACCTGGCAAGAACAGGGCTGGTATTGCATAAACACACTCATTCCTGAGAAAAGCTAGGCACAGGACACTCATGCAGACACATTCCAGAAGGATGGGACCAGAAAACCCCAATACCAAGTATGATAGAGACACTCCCCGAGAATGATACAGGAATATAGTGACCCCCTCTTAGAGATAAGGTCAGGATGACAGTGTGATGGATAGAGATGTTTTGATCAAACCAACATGCACAAGGTAATGGGTGGTAACTAACCAAGTCAGAGGGTGGTGACTGACCATGTCAGCGGGGCAATAAGTAACTTGTTTGTATTGATGTATAAAATGAAGTCTGGCTGACCTAGGGGGCAGAAGAAAGTCCTTCCACAGACTGAGCTCATCCATTGTGACAGGCATACATGTGTTAGTGGTCCTGTAGAGTCTACAGGATAATAGGACTGTGCCTCGTTAACAATGAACCTGGTCAAGTGCCTTTGCTACTGAACGGGTCTGTGGTTATTGTGCAGTTCGATCAGAACCTGCTGTACAGGTTATCTGGCCAGAGCCAGTGTAGCACATAGAGAGAACACACACACAGCCAACATCTGACTACACCATCTGCCCACTACATATGGAAGGAAACTTTTGATGGGATGATTTGCCAGAAACGTTGTGACCTCAAAGCTTTTTCTGCCCAACTTTTCCCTTTTGTTTGAGAGGGTAGCAGAGGGAGAATGATTTAAAGTACATTCTGATATGTGTTCCATATGACTTTATACATATGTGATGTTAATGTCAACTCTTAGATAGCAGCTTCCTTTATTATGTCATTATATTTGACAAGCCAACGCATGTCTAATACTCTGACCTGAAAGAACCCAAAAACTGTGTTCAGATTTTTAATGGACCTTTTGTTTATATTGATTTATAGACTGGGCACCAACGTAAGAGTTATCCTAGCCCAGCTCCATACTAAATCCTCAAACTAAAGCAGTGCAGTCCATTCAAAACATCCAACACAAGCCAAAAATCAGACAGACACTGTTAATCACCAGAAGACTCTTTGAAAGGTTTTGAAACTTGTTAACATAATGTAGTGGTCTTTTAAAGTACACTCCATCCACAAACCTGCGGACCCACCTGCTGCTGACTTTGCTGGCAACAATGTTTCTTTTAAAGAAAAAAATTCTTCCAAAGTTGAATCTTTTATGCTATCCCTCATCTACAAAACAGTGACAGTTTTTTATTAAAACTATTATTTGCCAGTGTCTGCATACCTGATATTAGAGAGACAAGGTAGGTGAGGTAATATCTTTTATTGGACCAAATCCTGTTGGTGAAAGAGACAAGCATTTGAGCTTAAAGAGCTTTTCTGGTCTAAAGAAGCTCACATCTCGGCAAGCAATGTTTTGAAAACCAATGAACGGTTCTTCAGCAATATGTTTGAATGCTCTCTGGAAAATGAAAAATGCTGGACTCTCAACTTGTTTGGTAAACGCCACTTTTATTTATTGACTAAAGAACAAACAGGAGAGATCTATTGTGCACTAGCGAGCAAGAAAAAAAATCAAATATTGAACAATGAATGCCCTCAGCAAGAGCAGAACAAGGTAATTTCACTTATGACTGAACAGTTTCAAAGAACCTTAGGAAAAAAGTCCACAAGAGATGGAGGGAAATCCTGGGCACCAAATAAGTGCAGTTGTATGTGAACTCAAAGTATCATATCGACATTCTTTTAAAAAGTAACTAAGATCACATTCCATGCTAGCAGCCGTGCCCATTTACTAGTACAGAACTTCTGTGCGTGCTCTCTGAGCTTCCCCTTTCTGCCATCAGGCTGGCCTGTGCTCCAGCCCACCCCCTGCACATGTAAACACATCCTACTGGATCTGCTCTGAAAGACATTTTGAATCGACAGATCACCACAACGCTGTCACTCTTAGGATTTAGACTGCAACTCATTTGTGTTATATGCTTGCTTGTTTTATCATGTAAATAAATCTCTTATTTCTTTTTCCTAGTTAATAAACCTTTAGATAGTTTATTACAGAATTGGCTATAGGCATTGGGTTTATTGCCAGATCTCAGATACTAACTGATCTGGAGCAAGTGACTGGTCTCTTGGAACTGAAATCAACCTGAATATTTTGTGATTTCTGGTGTAAGTGACCATTTATCACTCCTGCTGGTCTTTCTGGGAATTAGCTCAATCTTTTCATATGGTGCCCTCCTCCAGTGGTGTCTCGCCGCCATCACTTCTGCTCCAAACCCACATCATCTCAAGGATCACGGTGTCCTCTTCAGGACACAGCCCTTCAGCTATACCCCATTCCATTCTCCCACCCCTTTCTGGGGGAACAGCAGTCCTCTGTCCAGCCACTCGCCTCCATGGCCAACTGCAGTCCAAGGTTCTAGCCACTTGCCTCGGTGGCAAACTGCAGTCCTTCACTGGCCACTCCCCTCCATGGCAAGTGGGGAGGAGAGACCTGAGTCCACCCATTATCCCAACCCAGGGACCCTCTATGCGGCAGCCACGCGCTATATCTCCTTCAACCCCCACCATCCATTTCCCTGGGCCACTTCCCCATAGCTCTAGCAGCTTCTCTGCCCCTGTATTAGGGCTTCAGTCTGTCAGCCAGTCAGGCTGGAGCTTTTGCTCACTCCCTTGATCCAGCCCAGCCCTGCTCTGCTCTGCTCTGCTCTGCTCTGCTCTGCTCTGTCCAGGGTGCTGGCATTTCCCTCAGCCCATCAGGGACCCAATCCCTTCTCCCAGGGATCCCAAGAGGGAACTACCCCCTCTGCCCTGCTGCTCTCTTTATATATGGGCCTGTTCTGCCCTGATTGGCTGCTCATTGCAGTCCCTCTCTGACTGGCTGTCTGCTGTGCAGCCTCCCTAGGGCTGCTTTTAACCTTTTCTTCACCAGTGTGGGGCAGATGGCCCATCACAGTAAATCAGAAGTTCACATTTGTTACTGGATTGGTGAAATTTAATTATAGAACATTACCACCCCCATTTAGGGTGTCTACCCTGGTTTTGACAGTTTGTCCTGAAGTAGGCACTCACGGTCATGAGCCATTCCAGACACATGGCAACTGACCTAGTCTTGGTAGGATTCACATGCCACAGGTCAATTGAGTTTATAGATCATAACTCCAGCACTGTTAAAAGTTTAAATGTGAGAATTTCTAAGGGTTAAAGATTACAATGAGTGAACTGCAGTGATATGAAAGTCTTGATACTAAAATAGGGGAATATCCCATAAAAAGAAATCCTCAGTTCAGGAACCGAGAGCTTTGCACATAGACTTTGACCAAAGAGCAGGGTCTGAATACCCCACTATCCCAGATACCGCAGAGACCGCTGGCAAATTCCCTCAGATAGTGATACCGAAGAAAAAATCCCCTTTTATAGTTGAATCTGTCTTATATGAATGTAGGGTTATGCCTTTTAGATTAATCAGTACAGGAGCTACCTTTCAGAGGCTTGTCAGTGAAATGTTGCAAGGATTATAGAGCTTTGCCAGGGCCTATATAGATGACTTGATTATTTTCAGTAGCTCCTGGCAAGACCACTTGAATCATGTGGGAATCGTGTTACAAAGTCTTAAGTAAGCCAACCTCACTGTCAAGGTCTCCAAATGCAAAATGGAGCCTGCAGAAGTATCTTACCAAGGACACAGGGTGGGCAGTGGTTTTGTTCACCCTGGCCTTTTAAAAGTAGAATTTATTAAGAGTTGGCCTTCCCCACAAACCAAGAAGCAGGTCCAATCCTTTATTGGGGTCTGACCAACTATTACCAGAGGTTTGTAACGGGGTTTAGACATAAGGTCTATTATGTAGCCCCCATAATAGACCTTACAAAAAGGGGAAGTAAGACCAGTATGGCCAGAGGCCTGTGAAAAAGGCTTTCAGAACATAAAAGAGGCTTTGTCTAAAAAACCTGTTTTGGTCAGCCCTGATTTTAGCAAATTATTTATGCTCTGTACTGATGCTTCTAACTTTGGGTTGGGTGCAGTGCTAATGCAGGATAGGGTGGGAAAGAAGAGGCATTCCATTGCCTTCTTGAGTAAAAAACTAACCACCCCTGAACAGAACTGCACTGACATTGAGCGGGAATACTATGCCATCCCTTGGGCTGTTAAGCAACTTAAACCTTATTTGTGTAATATAATATTTCAGGTTTTGACAGCTCATTCCTCTCTCATATAGCTACACCAAGCTAAGGGGACCAATTCTAGATCATTGCATTGGAGTCTGGCTCTACAGGAGTCATGGAAATAGTCCATATCAAGGGGAAAGAAAATGCAGTGGCTGATGCCTTATCCAGAATAGGGGAACCCTGCGGTGTATTCAGGAGCATCGGTGATACCCCTTCCTACACCAGTTTTGTGTTGTGGGGGGTGATGCTGCTTGGGGGGAGGGATAGCCCAGTGGTTTGAGCATTGGCCTGCTAAACCCAGGGTTGTGAGTTCAATCCTTGAGGGGGCCACTTAGGGATCTGGGGCAAAATCAGTACTTGGTCCTGCTAGTGAAGGCAGGGTGCTGGACTCAATGACCCTTCAAGGTCCCTTCCAATTCTAGGAGATTGGTATATCTCCAATTATTATTATTATTATTATAAACCAAGTGCCAGCTCTGGTCAAGGCCATAGGCATTTAGCTAAAAACTGACAAACTCACAGCTGGAAACCAAACCAGCTTGCCTGTGTGTTAGTTTTGTTCAAAATAGGTATTAATCTATAAGATTGTATTTAGTGTTTAGAGTCTATGAAAAACTTGTAAATTAATCTCACTTGCAATGTCTGTATTCCATGTGATAGGGTAGTATGTAAATTTTGCTTTATAGCTTTGAAAATGTTTGCTCTAAACTTGTGAACCCAGGCACAGAAATCATCCCCCCACCTCCCAAAAAAGAGCACTATGAAAAATTAAATGGGCCATCATAAGACAAAAGCTTTGTTAATTGCCCCATCCACCCATGGAGAAATATGTGCAGAAGGCCTGGTCCTATCAATTTGAATGCTGAAGAGGGAAATCAAAATAGCAGACATGAAGATTTTTCATCTCTTTGCTGTCTGAGCTCTCACAGGGCCAGAGACACTAAACTAAAGCAGAGATCCCCAGGGTCAATCTGACTCTGCCCTGTAAACATTTTGAATTGACAGGATCACTACAACTCTGTCACTCTTAGGATGTAAACTGCAGTGCATTTGTGTTATATGCTTGCTTACTTTAACCTGTAAATATCTCTCATTTCTTTTTCCTAGCTAATAAACGTTTTGATAGTTTATTACCGGATTGGCTACAGACCTTGTCTTTGGTGTCAGATCTAAGATACCAATTGATCTGAAGCAAGTTACTGGTCTCTGGACACTGGAAACAACTTGAATACTTTGTGATTTTTGGCGTAAGTGGTCATTGATTGCTAGGTCCAGGTTGCCTGGGTGGCAAGATAGACTGTTATAGTGATGTGGGAGTTCACATTTGTTACTGGGTTGATGAAATCTAATCATAGCATACCACCAGTTTGGGTGTCTGCCCTGAGGTAGGCACTCATAGTTATAAGCCATTCCAGACAGTATGACACCATGCACAATTCCATGCACACATGTAATGAAACAAAGGTGGGAGAGGAGACTGCACCCTTTTGGATGGTTTGTTTGCTCTTTGCAATTTTGGCTGCATTCAGCTGCTCTGGTAAAAGCTGCATTTTAAGTGTCTAATCAAGCTATTTGGTATGTATATTTTCTGCATATATGTGCATAGTGTGTCTGTGTGTGTATGTGAGAGAGAGAGCGCATGCTGGCAGATCTGCTTAAATTTATTGTCCTAGAAAACAGAGCATTTGAGAGATTTTGGAAAACCTGAACTTAAATTTTCAAAAGCCAAAGGGGCATATCTTTAGTTGGTGTAAATTTCCAGAGCTCCATCCACTTCAATGGAGCTATGGCAACTTGCAAATGCAGAAGATCTGCCCTGAAATTTGCAGAGTAGTCTTAATTCTCAAAAAAGAATTGTTCAATATTAATGCAAGAACATCAGAAATATACTTAATTATACCTCATTATAATTAATTGATAGAGTCCCTAGATTGTATAATAATCCAAGTGTCTGATATAAAAATTCAGACAAGATTTAAGGATGGAAATGAAGATGCAATTGAAGCAGCATATGTACGTTTCTGTATCTGATTATATCTATTACTAGAGATGAGACAATTTCCCTAGAATAACTCCTAAATCTATAAACATGTGACTCAGCATTCCCAACCATGGTCAATGAATCAACAGATTTCCACAAATTCATTTAAAAATGAAATTAAGATAAGATTTTAATACAGATGTCTGAAGACCAAACCTAGTTATACTGTATTTCTGCTGTAAATATGTTTTTAGGGAACAATACAATTTTGTAATGAAAGGAATTTATTTTATTTTAATTTATTTAAAGTCTCTATTGCTTCATATCTATTTCTGACCAGTTATGTAGGGTTACCATTAACCAAATGCCACATTCTGCCTTCGCACATGGCTGTGTTCAGCAGCTGGTAAAATTATTATTTTATAGTCATTGTTTGAGGCTCCTCAGGATTTGTAGTGATAAATAGGAAAATCTCAGTTTTAACCAGTTGAACTCAAAGGCCAAACTCCCATTGATTCATTAGGAGTATGACTGGAACTAAGAAAAGGAGAGTATTGTCCCCTAGTCAGAGCATGCTGTTTATCCAAACTAAATCACATAAATGGAGGCCATACACTCACTATTAGGAGCATTATATAAACATGTACTACAGAAATAAGATGATAGTCTCTTCAGTTATCTGAATTTCTAAGAACATTAGAAAATGTATTGCCAAAAATAAAAGAAGACTTAATATGTGCGAAGCAGTAGCAATCTGAATATTGCTGACAGTATCAACACTCTCACATCTAGCCGTCTCAGGTAACTTACTGTAGGAAACAGAAGCATTCTGAATATCCCTGATAATTTTAAAAAAGATTACATTGTCACTGTCTAGTGATATGCAATCCCTCTCCAACTGAATCTGAGACCTTTTTTTGAAAGTGGACTGACTAATATGCTTAGTAAAGCATTGTTCAGATCTAGTTTTACTAACAGATCTCTGATGTAAGCAATTGCCTTTAATACCATGAAATGTTGTCAACTTAGAAACACATTTATCAGCAGAAATCTTCTAGGGAGGCAGACTTCTATAATTCTATATGCCATAGCTCAGATCCTCAGTGAGTGTAAATTAGTATAGCTCCAATTTTAAAAGCAGACCCACTGTGATCTCACACTTTCATTGGCTCACTATTCATTATTATTTATTATTTATTTCTATTATTGTGTAGCACCTAGGAGCCCCAGGCATGGATCAGAACCCTATCGTGTTAGGTGCTGTACAAAGACTGAATAAAAAGATGGCCCCTGACCCAAAGAACTCACTATCTAAGTGTAAGAGAAGAGTCAACAGATGAATACAGACAGAGGAGTACTGGGAGGAGACACCCCCCCTTCCCACTGGTAGAAAGGCAGCACCAATTAGGCACACCTGTGAACATATTCCTCCTGCAGACATGGAGCTTAATCAGGTGAGACTGACCACAGGCCAGGGGGAGGAGTTTTCCCAGGAGCAAAGAGGTTGCCAGCAAGTGCTTGTGAGCTCCATTAGTAGAGGGTGCCCAGCCTGAGGTTGGCCTTTCCTTCCCCATCTCCCCCCATTTGGAGCAGACTGACAGTATAAGCTTCATACAGGTGAGGGGCCGTGGTGGGATGCTTCTTGCCAGTGACCTGTGGCAGGACCCAGGGAGTGCCTCCAGGGATTAGAGACAAGTGAACTGTAGCTGGACAATGAATAGACCTCAGGAGTGAAGTGATCTCATGCTGAGAACTGTGAGATTGCCCAGGAGTGGGGGCTCCTCTAGGGGGGCCAGGGGCAAGAGACTCAAAGAGACTACAGCCGAATCCAGACTGAGGGCTGGCAAGCTACAAGTACATATATATGACCCAATGAGTTTTGCCTCTCAGTATGTTTTGAAATACTTTTGCTGAAGACAAAATCCTTCTGGAGTCATCATCTAATGGCCTCATCACCATCCTTGAACTTTTTAAAGGTTTTAATTCACAGTTTAAAATTAGACCCTAATGTTTTTGTAACAAAAGCTTTCCAGTATGTTATAGTCATGTAAATACTTAAGGCTGAGATAGACATTAAAAATAATGGAAAATTCAATAAAATCCCCTGGGGGAAAAAACAAATAAATATCATTGGGCTGGGTTTTTCCCAGCTGTATCCAGCAACCTTATTTATTAGTGCTCAACTTTCTGGCTAAGCATTTCTTACATAGTTAGGAGCTGAAAAAAATTAAAGGAAGTGTATTTAGTGTCCAATCAAATGCTATCCAGCCCATTCTCACCAGGTGGGATGGTTGATTTAGCTGGCAGTGGAATATGCCAGCTCAATATAATATAGAAAGAAGGGATATGCCTGGGAAGGCTGGGCTAGGCTCCTCCTCCTCCTCCAGGGGCTCTCTGCTTCCCACTGGATAGCCAGAGAGAAGCAGGGAGCTGATTGGCCCCCCACTTTACCCCCATTAATTTAAGCCTCTGCCCAGGCTTTTGGGGGTCTCTTGTCCCCTTTAGGAGGTAAAGTATAGTTAAGATGCTTTTGAAATTATTGATCCTAGACCTGAGGAAATCCCCTTTTGATATTGTGCCTAAAAAAAGCTAAAGAAAAGTACAGAATTATCCACCATCTATTTTATCCTCAAAGCTCCTGTGTAAATGACAATACTGACCCTCAGTTATGCTAATTATTCCTTATTTGGTACAGTGGTAGTCACATTCTTTGAACATGGCTATCTCTATGGTCTCTTTGAAATAGGATTTGGGTCAGGTGAATGCACCCACCTATTGAGGGCTCTTCAGGAGATGGCAGAGCTACTGGTGGTCCCGCTGGCCCTCTGGACTGAGTTCCATTTAAGACCCAACCCAAAAGTTAACATGTATGGGAATCAAACTGGCTATAATGCAGGGTGTATCGTGGCTACCCATGGATAGGTTAGATAAACTATTGATGAAGGCAACCCAAAGTGTTAAGAAAATTACACTAAAACAGGTGCAAGTAGTTACTAGGTACTTAAACTTTGTGTGTAGAATAGTGGCACCAGGGAGAGCATTTTGTATTCATCAGTCAGCTGCCACCTTTGGAGTCCAGAAGCCTCATCAGTTGTCAAAGTGAAATGAAGAAAGGAAGACTTGAGGTCTCAGTATAATTTCTGGAACAATTTAATGGGATATCAATCTGGTGATCCGATTGCGTACTAGGAATGAAGCTTCGGATCAATTGGATGCTTCTGGGGGAACAGGTGTTGGAATGTATTATAAAGGACAGTGGTGTGCTCAGAAGAGGCCATACAAGTGGGCAGCATAGGGTATAATAAGGAACATTATTTTTCTTGAGGTTTTGCCAGTATAGGTGATGGTCACTATCTGGGGATGAGGAATTCAGAAACAAATGGTTTCATTTTTGGTATGTCAGCCAATCAACAGGCCACTAAATCAGCTTGGGTAATGTAACAGGTGAGGACATTTGTATTGCATTGCCTTTTGTTAAACATTCTTTTCTGTGCAGTATATGTTCCTGGTATAGATAACAGAATTGTCAATGCTCTGTCTCAGTTTTAGGAGGCCAGATTCCAGGAGCTCGCAACATTTGCCAGCTGAGACTCACTGACTGTGGAACCATGGCTCCAGGATTAGCAGAAAATGCCATTGGCACATTCAGGATTTAGAAGGTCAGTTTTTTGGGGGTCAGAGAATTTAGAGGTAGGAAAGGACATTAGCACATTTGGCCCATTCCCGAGCTTCAGGCAGTGAGATATGTGGTTTCTGGTGCACTGAGGACTGGCTACATCCACTATATCAGGTCATCTGGATGGCCAGTCATTTTGTTGCAGACTGGCAGAATATGTTGACCTATCTAAAGGATTCTTATTAAAGAAGCTCTTGGAAGGATGATCCAGAGGGAAGACAACAGACACTCCATAATCATACAGATTTTGTTAGGGTTATTGTATGCTCTGCCTAGGATATGCAATGGTGGAATCAGGGCGCCAACCTCTTCCTGGGGCAGGGGCTGAGGTGGGCTAGATCTCAAAAAGTAGTTGTCAATGGAGAATCATCATATGTGGGGCGTGTTTCTAGTGGGGTTCTGCAGGGGTCATTACTAGGCCTGACACTATTCAATATGATCATCAATTATCTGGAAGTAAGTATAAAACCACTACCGATTAAAAATTGCAGATGACACACAGATTGACGGAGTGGTAAATAGTGATGGGGACAGGACAGTGATGTAAACAAGAAAAATGCATTTGTAATACAGGCTAATGCAAAGTTATACATTAAGGAACAAAGAATGTAGGCCATCCCTACAGAATGGGGAACTGTATCCTGGAAAGCAGTGACGCTGTAAAGAATTTAGAGATCTTAGTGGACAAGCAACTGAACATGAGCTTCCTGTGCAATGCTGGGGCCCCAAAGGCTAAGTGGCCCTTGGCTGTACAAACAGGGGAATAGTGAGTAGGAGATGATTTTACCTCCATATAAAACATTGGTGAAACTCACACTGGAATGTGGCATACCGTGTTGGTGTCCACACTTTTGAAAGGATGTTGAAAAATTGGAGAGGGTGCAGAAAAGAACCACAAAACTGATCTATGGGTTGGAGAAAATACTTTAGAGGGAAAGACTTAAAAGGGCTCAATCGTTTTAGCTTATCAAAAAAGACTGAGAGGTGACTTGATTATAGAGTATAAGTACCATCATGGGGAGAAAATATTGGGTACTAAAGGGTTTTTTAATCTGGAAGTGAAAAGCATAACAAGAACTAATGGCTGGATGTTAAAGCCAGACAAATTCAAATTACAAGTAAAGCAAGAAAATTTAACAGTGAGGGTGATTAACCACTGGAACAAACCACTAAGGGAAGTGATGGATTCTCCACCTCTTGATCTCTTCAAATCAAGATTGGATGCCTTTGTGAAAGGTATGCTTTAGCCAAATACAAATTACTGGGTTTAAGATAGGGATAACTGTGTGAAATGTAATGGCCTGTAATATACAGGAGATTAGATAATCTGATGGCCTTTTCTGACCTTAAGATCTGTGGATCTATTAATAAGTGCTGGTGTTTCCAGTGGCCAGTGAAGAAAAAAGCCAAAGGCCAGCTTCCATGGATAAAAGAGACCTTGAGATTCACTGGTGGACCTTGCACCTATGGGAGAAGGCGAGACCTGAAGTCTTCACAGAATGGGGTCCCCCTTTAGTACCCTTCTACTCCTATCTGAGAGGCAGAGAGGATTCAGAAATGAGCTGGGTCCTAGGGGCAGGCTGAGGAAGATCTGCCCCAAGTAACAGGTTATGATGTGGTAGGAACCCTATAACCCCTTGGGGGGATAGAGGGAGGGAGTGGAGTTTATAGCACCTACCCCCAAGTATTAAGTTAATAAAATTGCAGCGAGACACTTAAATCCATCTCTGTGTATCTTTATTCTGTGTGTCCTTCTCAATCTCCAGTGAAGCCAATAGAAAGGCTTGTATTAACTTCGACAGGAGTTGGATCAGCCCCAGCCTGTCTACATCTGATCAGAATATAATGTATGAAGGAAGAGTGAACAGGTGCAAGCAGAGGTAATTCTGCTTGTTCAGTATAACAAATATCCAGATCTACAATTTAGTGTCAACAACAACAAAATCATTATGAGGACCAAGTTTGTACCTAAGGGATTATCAAATGATCAAATAAAAGTAGTTTTCAGGCTTCAGTAGTCATGTACATGAGGTCTTAGTTTAAGCACTCACAAAAAAATTGGTGCAGAGCAAAACTGCCACCATTTACATTAGTTTTACTTGAATAAATAAAGGAAAAGCTATTCTCCATAGACTTCTGAGATTATACAAAATTGGATTTCCTTATTAAATACAGTGTTTCTATTTAAAATGTGTAATGTACTGTATACTCTGTTGAGTCCCTGATGTACTGCAAGTTTGACGTTTAACACCACAAAGGAGAAGGGACTCAAGCAAGTCTCCTTTGAGATGGAGGGAAGGAAAAGAGAGATAATAATCAGTTGCATGTCACACTGCTTCAAACATACCCTAGAACTGGTAGGGCATTAATGTGAAGGAGTTTACTCTCATATTGAGGCTCAGAGTCATTATGAGTGGAATCAATTATCCTGAGTGGTTTCTCTGTAAATTGAGGACTAGGCTAGGTCAGCATGGTTCTTTTCATGCCTTGCCCACTAAAATTTCATTTCCTTCCTGAGGTTTATTATAGTAGTATGTCTGTTTGAAAGCATCGGACAACTTAACTGATAAAATCAGTTGTCTTAATTAAAAGTCTTGAAGGTCGAGCTGGTAACAAATCTTAAAAAGTATTAACACATTTACAAACAATCATTTCTCTTAAACCGTCATGGCAGTTTCCAATTAACATTCTTTAAGGTACACTTTGCATAATATTCACAGAAAGAGGATAGCTAGGTGTTAGGCAACAAGAATTCATTATCTGTATTTATTGTTTGCTTTTCTATTGCAAATCCTGCAAATTCAGTTGTTCTGGAGGATACACTTAGAATTTCTGCAAAGGCGTGCACACACATTTCTCAGCGAGACTGGAAAATAACAAGACAATGTTGGAACAATTGGCTAGATTATGAGCAGCCTGTGAAGAAAAAATCTCACTCCCTAAAGACAAAGGATTTTATCTTTGCTTTGGGCATGAGCTCTACTCCACCACACTAAACTCAAGACTGATAACCAGGGTCAGCAGTTACCAACACTGTTACCTTCCTGTCTAAAATACAGACAAAGGCAGAGAACAATTGAGTCATGGTGCAGCTGCAACACACAGCATGAAACTAATCCCAGCTGAGCTGCACAATCTCCACCAACAGCTGGCAGCACCAAAGTGGGTGTGATTAATGAATGATTCACCAAATAGATGGTCTAATTAAATAAATGGTTAATTACTAATTAGCATGCAATCTATGCAGCTAACAGCTTTTAGACATGTCAGATATAAACCTTGCATTAAAGACATATATAGCTATCGATATATATACACTTGCAAAACCATGATCAGTATGCAAATTTTTCTTTTATGGTACATCAAGCCAAAACATCTCTGGTATTGTAAAAAATAATGTAATCCTTGTACTTAATGGGCATCGTTTCTATACAGGAGATGCAGAACATTGTTGTGCATTACATGCTTTGAAATGCTGCAAACCTCAGTCTTTCATTGTAGTATCCTGTATGCTTTGTTCAGATGGATTTTGAGCAGAACCAATCTATTATTTTATCAATCAGCTATGCACACATAGCATATCCACTGTAGATTAGCAGATGGATTTAGAGTGAGTTATATGGCACCTGTCCCTCTTAATTCATAACAATTTACTTAGGGCCAGTTTCAGCTTGCCTAACTCTCACTGAGTAATAGCTTACTTTGGAAGTAATCCCATTGATTTCAATGGCGTTACTCAAGGAGTAAGATACTACTCAGGAGAAATAAAGGTGGCAGAATCTGACCTTTAATCTTTTCTTGCATGTTCAAAAGCTGTCATTCTCAGTAAGTCAAATCATGAAGTCCTTCCTTAAGCAAAATTCATTCCATGGATACAAATATTACTTGTTATTGTGTGAAGGGACTGATCAGGTTATACAGAAGGAATTTCTATTTAACTCAGTTTTGCAAGCACCCAGGTCAGACATCAAACATAAAATACATTTTATGGATTGCATGCGTTAGATAACTCCTTTAGGTTTGCTTCCCTAGCTGTTCTGAGAGCCAGAGATAGTTGACTTCAAATTTTGGCATATATAGAAATATCCCATCTGTCACCTACTTACACTCTGAAAGGTCCCGATATAACATATGGATACCATCCTTCCTTATCAATTATGTAATACATATATGGAAAAATAATTAGACACATAGATTAATGGTTAGATGCTCTCAACATCTGAACAAGTGCAGATAGTGGTAAATATCCGTGTGCTTTGTAATGACTGTATTCTTCTGTGGGGAATCATTACTCTACTATATGTGGTTTTCAATTCTTCATTCAGAAACAGGCAAACTAAATACCCTTCAGCTGCTTATTTTTTCCTGGTAGTTTCGAGCCATCCGCTGCATTGTAACAAATGACAGAAGACATGAGGGGTTAGTTTAAAACTATTGTTGATTCTGAATTACAACTACATTCTGGCAAGTAAATTATGTCTTGTTAAATAATGGATTACAAATGTTTAACCACAGTGCCCTCTAGCTGCCTTAATTCTGATTTCATAATTTCAGTATAATTTGCAACATACATAAGCGGTGAATTCTTGAATGAGCCACTAGCTTTATAACAGTGTGAAAAGAATTTGCACTGGAGAGAATATGAGAGATTGGTGTACAGTCTGTATAAAAATAGGTCAGAATCCATCAACCTGTTTTACCTTATCATGACTTGAAAAGTAGAATGTCTTGTTAGCCAATACATATATGCTAGAAATATATTCACCACATTAATACATATTATAAGCATGGTACTAATATACTTTATAGATAGATATAAATATAAAATTAGATATAGATATAGATATGTTCTTGGGAATTTATGTTAACTGACTATATTATGCACTTCCCACAATTCTGTTCACCCATGTCAGGTATCCAACAGCACTTTGCAAAGCTGAAATCAGCTTTGGCATTAGAAAATAGGAAACCTGTCAAAGCAACGATTAATGAAATCCCACCCACCTGTTGGAGCTGGTGGTGGAATGGAGACATTCCTGCGGAAAAGGAAGGAGACACTTGCCAAGGGACAATAGGTAGCCTCTCCCCTGGGAGTCTCTAGCACCCATTGGCCAGCTGGGGGAAAGCGGTACTGATTGGCCAGCATTCCCCAGCTTTTAGGATTTAGCCCAGTGCAAGGGCCATATGGAGCCTCTTTTGGCAGCTTCCAGCATCACCAGTCATTGTCCTCCTCCTTAGTGTTGCCAACTTTTTAATGGCACAAAACCGTACACCCCTGCCCCGCAGCCTCGCCCCTTCTCCACCCCTTATCATTCCATCCCCCATCCTTCCATTACTTGCTCTCCCGCACCGTCATTTACTTTCACCAAGCTGAGGCATGGGGTTGGAGTGCGGGGGGGGGGGGAGAGGACTCCAGCTGGGGGTGCAAGCTCTGGGGTGGGGCTGGGGATGAGAGGTTGGGGGGAGCAGGAGTAGGAGGGGACTCCGGATTGGGGTTGGGGCATTGTGCAGGGCGTGGGCTCTGGGAGGGAGTTTGAGTGCAGGTGGGGACTCCATGCTGGGGCAAGGGCTTGGGGTGTGGGAGCAGGTTTGGGGTGCGGGGTCACAGCGACGCTTACCATGGCTCCCAGGAAGCAGCCGCCAGGTCCCTGGAGCCCCCAGGCGCATGGACAGCCAGGGAGGTTCCGCACGCTGCCCTCATGCCCGCAGACACCAACCCCGAAGCTCCCATTGGTCACGGTTCCCAGCCAATGGGAGCTTTGAAGCCGGCACTAGGAGCAGGGGCAGCGTGCGGAGCCTCCCTTGCTGCCCATGCACCTAGGGGCCACAAGGACCTGGTGGCCACTTCCAGGAGCCATGCACAGCTAGGGCAGGCAGGGAGCCTGCCTTAGACCCAGACCCCCGCTGTACTGCCAACCGGACTTTTAACATTGCCGCCAGGGTCCCTTTTCGACTGGACATTCCGGTCAAAAACTGGACGCCTGGAACCCTCCTCCTCCACCTCAGGATGCAGAGGAAGGCAGGTTAAGGATTCTGGGTTCCCTCTCCCCAGGGCATAGGGTCTGCCCCAGCCAGGGGTCCCTCCCCCACATCCATCCTGCATCAGGGCAGGAGCCCCCTTGGAGATGAATACCATGTGGGCTGCCTGGTGGCCCTCCCTGCTCAAGATGGAGAGAGCTGGGGCCGCATGGGGAAACCACTGGGATCCTGGTGCAGCCCAGGCTGGGCCTGCAGCCCAGGGCCTCCTGCTCATGGAGGGGAAAGCCAGGGGCCACATGGTGCAGCTGCAAGTGGCCTGGCCAGAGTAGAGTTTCTTGCCATGGCACTCTCCACTCCCTTTGCTGAAGGGAGTCAGGGGTCACAGGGTACCACTTTGGTGGTGGGAAGGCCTTGGCTCTGTGTGATCAGGTGGCCCTACCAGAGCCAGACCTATGACACCAGCTTCTACCACCACCCCACCACCCACCAAGGGTGCACCTCCAATGGGAGGAAGGATCCTAGCCCAAGCTGGGGCTGTTGCTTTGGCCCCTTCCTCTCCCACTACTCGCTGGGGAAGGCCAGTACTGCGGCTGGGTGGGGCCTTGGGTAGGGTGACCAGATGTCCTGAATTTATAGGGACAGTCCCGATTTTGGGGTCTTTTTCTTATATAGGCTCCTATTACTCCACACCCCATCCCGATTTTTCACACTTGCTGTCTGGTCACCCTAGCCTTGGGTGACCCTGACAGAGTGGGGTCCACTGGTTCAGCCCCCACCCCTACCCCTGCATGTGGGAGGAGGAGCCATGGGCACACACTGCTCCTTGTGTCCTGCTGTTTGCCCCCCACATCTAGTTTCTGGATGGGGGAGAGGCTTGTGGGTTTGACCAAGGGTATGGCTTGCAGCTGCCCACTCCAAGAGCCCCCCTGACGGACATACGGTCTCCCACCTGCCACAAGACACAGCCCTGTGGGGAAGGACATGCTCAGTCTTTTCAAGAATGGAGCTCAGGTGAGGACCAATGGCCTGCAACAGGCACAGGAGAAGAATTAAAAGTTGAAGGGAGGAGCTGGGATCTCAGCATGGATGGTTCATTTTTCAGATGGTGGAGAGTCAAAAGTGTGTCCTTCCTGGTTTGGTCCCAGAACCCCTCATACAGGAGGTCCACGTGATGGATTCGGGGTCTAAGTTTGAGGATAGTGAGGAGCAGATGAGTATACCTGGGACTGCACCTCACTCCCATAACTTGACAAGAGTCCAGCAATCATCCTCAGGATGCGGCAGCGGGGTTCTCAGATACTGAGCCTCTGTGCTCAGGGGCTAGGGTAACAGCCCAAGTCCCTCCTCCTTCAGACACCCCTCCTTAAGGGAATGGGCTGATTTGGCAAAATCATTGGCATTGGTGTCCCATAGGTTTGGCAGCCTGCCTAGTAAGAGTAGGCCGCTCTCAGATGAGAGGGTAGCGCTGTCAAAGATTTGGGATGGGACTGATATCCCACAAAGGAATACAGAGCAATTAGGGAGGTCCCCCTGTCACCATGTGGCATCATTCCTAACGAAACACAAGCTGGAGACATGACTGCTGATGTCCCAGAGCTTATGCGGGATTGGATCACACACTCAGGAATCATCTGTCTAAAGCAGTTAAAGAAAAGATTTGTAAAGGGGATTTGTGGATTCATTCACCTTACTCTTTAGGGAAGAGAAGACACAGGAAGGGTGCAAAAAGCACAAAAATGAGGAGAACAAATCCTGCACCTAAGGTGCCTCTAACTTTTGAGAACTGGTCCACAGCCTTTCACATTTATGAGTATAATTTGTGAGAGGAGCCCTCAAAAGTGTATTTCCTTGTTTAAGTATTAGCACTTAATAGCGGGGGTCTCATGCTACATATGGGGGTGGGAAGCATGGTTAAGATATGACAGAGAATTTAGGCAGAGGGAGGCAGCAAAGCTTGATTTACCTTAGGATAAAATAGACCAGGATCTTTGGCTGGAGTGTATGACTCCTTATTACTGGCATTGCCAGTGCTAAAACCTCAGCTTCAAAATGCAGATATAAAAGCCAATGTGTGCTTTGCATTTAACAATGGGAAATGTTTTCACTCACAAGGCAGGTACAAGGCTGTAAGAGGTGTGGGGGTCCGCAGAGCGCACTCTCCTGTTATGGGGGAAAAAGGCAGTTCGAGCAAGGAAGTAGGAAAAGGGGGTCTGCAAACTCCCAGTGCTTCAGAAGATGCTACAGGAGAAGGCAATAACCATGGAAAAGGCTCCTTCTCCAATTAAGAAATAGGTGTTACAGAACTTATTAATGGATATCCTGCTTATTTATTTAGCTGGTTTCCAGTGAAGTTAAGAGAATAAAATGAATGGTTCCCAGAGGTAAAAGATTAGGAATTTTGGTGATGGGCCTTGGGCTCGTGTGATAGGGTGAGGCCTTGCAGCCTTTGCAGGCCGAAGTCAGACCTTGTTGTCCTCACGGGCCAAGGTCCCCACCCTGCTGCACCATCTGGCCTGCTCATGAGAGCTAGGTCCTTAGGTGTAGGCTGAGGAGTCCCTACCCCACATTATGGGTTATATGGTAAGAAGCCCTGTAACCCCCACACTGGAACCAAGTAAATGTCTGATATTGGAGAGTTTGGGTGATGGGCAGGTAGCGCCTTTCCCTTGTATTAAAGTTCAATAAAAGTTGCTGCCTGCATGTGTACGTCCCCATTTTGCTGCTGTGTCCACATCAATACTTTGCACCAAGTACAGTTAGGGAATACTTTCATGGCTCATCAACACTTGAAATGTAGTATATTCAAAACGAGATAAGAAAGTACAAAGGACAAAACTGGCACAAACTAGTGGGTTAAACTTTAAGTGTCATATGACTTCTAGCTTGTAAACAACCACAGTATAAATAGAAGAGTATTTGAGGGTGTATCTTGGAAGCACACCTTCTGTATAAGGTCAACACGCTACAAGATAAGACTTGCTTCCAGGAAGGAGGGTCTGTATGTCTCCTTGTCGTATTGTACTGTTTTGTCTACAGACAATAAATTGACTGAGATTGGTTATTTGGTCTCTTGAACATTTTTAATATTGCAGTACAAGTGTAGTCAAAATCCATTGGCTATACATTTTAATCAACAGTCTTCAAGATAAAATGCTCAAAAGATATTTCTTTCAGACTGAACTTCCTGGTCTAGTAAGTAGAGATCAGTGAACTGGTTTTGACAAAATAGGTTTAGACTCAATACTTTGTCCTTCACTTGAACTCAGCCTTTACAGAGATTTGACAGAGTTACATTAACTTTTTATTTCATGACTTTTCATCTTTATGTGACAATTATGCTTCCTGTTTCGGGCCAGAACCAGAATTACCAAAACACCGCAAGAAAAACTTTTCTTGTGATAGTTCCAGCCTAACAGATATGGGATATGTCACAACCTGGCCCAGTCACCACTCTGGATAGACACCTGTTCATTGAGAGCAGACCGAGCTCCTGGATCCCGCAGCTCTGCATTCTAAGACACAGTCCCAGGGGAGACCTTTTGTCTGCCTGACTTGCTTGGGATGTAGGACTTCCAATCCAGCTGAAACCAGTGCCTAGACCTCCCACACCCGCAGTGACATAGATATGTTCCCTCAGCGTTCCACCTCACTGTGTGTGCTTTGAGCATTTTCATTAACCCCTTCAGGGACAATGTGGCAGGCAAGCAAGGAACACAGGCTTAGCAAAGGAATATCTTACCCAGTCACTGTACTCTTAAGAAGGCACTAAAATTACAGATCTTTACAAAATAACAAACCTTCTTAAGATGCCGTCACCCCTTTAGTCTGATCTCAGCCCTTCTTGTGAGTCCAAGGTCTGGTCAACTTTTTGGGCATGACAAAGTCCCTCCTTCGTTCTCTATCTCTCCAACCCAGTTGTCTGGCATGTGATGGTATAGCCTCCCCTTTGCGGAAAATATATCTGCTTCTATTCAGTCTCTCTGAGAATCTTTTCCCTGTGTCCAGGCTAAGAAAACTCCAGCCCTTTCCCCAGACATGCTTCCACGCAGAGAGCCCATTGTCCACTGGGCTGGGCTGGCCAATGAGAGATAATCAGAGCTGATGTCACTCTGTGCCAACTTCTCAGAGGTTGTCATTCAAAAAGATATCAAGACCCTAATACAAAACGGATGCTCTATTCCATAACAGAGGTTGCAACACAACATGAAGGTCACACTCCAACATGAAGGCTACCATCCAGAATTGAGCCCTTGAAACCAAAATGGTATTCACAAGACAAGATGACATTCACAATTTGATGCAGACGTATCTCACTCTGTCACAGAAAGTTCTGGAAATCCATTAGAATGCCCATTTGCATGAGTTTTCTAGGCCTGTTTTGCAGACCAAAGGGGCTCGGGTACTATAGAAAATGTTTGCAGAAATATCTGAATACTGAGTTGTTATCCAAATGCAACCAGCACAATTATGTGGTTCTTCCAACACTATTAAAATCTTAACCCCAAGAGTATAATTACTCATTATCGGTAATTATATTTTGTGCTTTTCTCCAGAATGCTTGTCACACATGTATAATTTACCTTAATATTAATTAAATATGAGCCCAATCCTGTATGGTGCAAAGCACTTGAAACTTTTCAGGATTAAGTCCCAGCAATACTTAATATTGCATTATTAATTATAGCATGTCATAAATATGTGTGGTACTTTAGACATATACAAGAGCACAAATTCTATGCTAGAGGAGCTTCCAGTCTAATCTGTTCTCATTATGGTATTTGAATATTCACTGAGTGCAGTG
Source organism: Mauremys reevesii (assembly GCF_016161935.1). Lineage (NCBI taxonomy): Eukaryota > Metazoa > Chordata > Testudines > Geoemydidae > Mauremys > Mauremys reevesii. Next base: position 305,173,465 of record NC_052623.1, read on the forward strand.
ATCATGTGATGGTGTGTGTGGTTTAGAAAGGAAATACTTTTAGAAAAAAGTAAAAAAAAAATTCATTCTGAACTGAAAATGAAGAGAAATGAAGGTTAAAATTAAATTTGACTTATTTGGGAAAATGTAATTTTATATGTCTGATTGTACACATATGTATTACATTAAAAATACAAAAGCCTACATAATGGTAACATCACAAATTTGAACGCTCAAAGGTGAAAGTCAATATTCACTGTGCTTAAGAGTCTTTAACTGCAAGACCACTAACTTAATCCTGCAAAGCCTTGTAAGTGTGCAAGATGGAATGCAAGGTTCTTGCACTTCTGTGCAAGTGAGAAGAGAAGCTATATGTCAGCTTGAGTAAGGCTAAGCAATAAGCAGAGCCCTACATACTAAGCAGAATTCTAAAGCAGGGCCACCCGGGGGGGCAAGTGGGGCAATTTGCCCCAGGCCCCGGGCCCCTCAGAGGCCCCCACGAGAATTCTCCGGCCCCATCCCGCCTTCCCCCATCCCCCGGCACCTCAGCGTGCTGCATCCAGGAGTGGCCCTGGACAGAGCTAAAGCAGTGTGGCTCCAGTGGGGCCTGAGTTCCTCCCCGCTCAGAGCTGCATGGTAAGGGGCGCCGGAGCCAGGCCGCTGCAGCGCTGTCCAGGGCTGCTCCTGGATGCAGTGCGCTGAGGCTCCGGGACAAGGGGGAGGCGGGGGTAAGCAGCATGGCAGGGGGCTGGGGCTGGGGGGGTTGGATAAGGGGCAGGGAGTCCCGGGGACAGTCAGGGGACAGGGAGGGGCAGAGGTTCTGGGGAAGCGGTCAGGGAATGTGGAAGGGGGGGTTGGATCATGGGCATTCCGGGGTCTGTCAGCACTCGGTGGGGTGGATTGGGGTCAGGGCAGTCAGGGGACAGGGGGTTGGTGGGGGGTGGGGTCCTGGGGTGGTTGTTGGAGAGGGGGTCTCAGGGGGGCGGTGAGGGGACAAGAGCAGGATGGGTCAGGGATTCTGAGGGGGGCAGTCGGGGGGCAGGAAGTGGATGGGGGTCGGATAGGGGGCAGGGCCAGACTGTTTGGGGAGGCACAGCCTTCCCTACCCTAAAGCTCATTCAGCAGTTTGAGGCTTGCAGACAGCTATTTAACACAAAGAGCCAAGCTGTTAGCTTTTCCATGGGGGAGGGATCACATGAGAAGAGCAATATCCTACACCACCTACCTCCTTCCCAACCCTACCAAGGGAGACCCCCCGCCCCTGCATTCCCCGAGGTTTCAGAGGGGTTAATTCAGTGATTCTCACACTTTTGTACTGGTGACCCTTTCACATAGCAAACCTCTTAGTGCAACCTCCCCCTCTTATAAATTAAAAACACGTTTTTTATATATTTAACACTATTGTAAATGCTGGAGGCAAAGCGGGGTTTGAGGTGGAGGCTTACAGCTCGTGACCCCCAGTAATAATGTCGTGACCCCCTGAGGGGTCCCGACCCCCAGTTTGAGAACCCCTGGGTTAATTTAATTTTAGCACCCTGTATCCATTCACGTGCATGTGTTATTTTGAGCATTTCAGTTTTCACAGCATAGGCTCATCCCAGATTCTGGAACAAGCTCAAATGCTCAGTTCATGGAGTATGTACATAAGCTACACTAAAGACAAACTCACAGTAACCGCCTCTAGTTTGTGAGGGATCCCATGGAGCCAGTCTCTAGGAAACAGATACATTCGTGGAGGTTAAGTTCACTAATGGCTATTAGCCAGGATGGGTAAGGAATGGTGTCCCTAGCCTCTGTTTGTCAGAGGGTGAAGATGGATGGCAGGAGAGAGATTACTTGATCATTACCTATTACGTTCACTCCCTTTGGGGCACTTGGCATTGGTCATTGCTGCTGGACAGGATACTGGGCTGGATGGACCTTTGGTCTGACCCAGTATGGCCATTCTTATGTTCTTATGTTCTAAGCTAAATGAACTCAAAGTTATGGAGACAGATATGAGTCAAGGAAGCCAGCAGAGTATCAGAAACCTGGAAAAATCTCTGACTGGATGGGCTCAGGCGTTTGGTCACAAGCTGAGGTGGTTCAAATATTTTGGATTTTTTTTAAGCAGAATTTTTTTATTGTTTCTTTAAACAAACACAGCAAGCAGCAAATATTTGGCCAAATACTTCTGAAACCCCAAACCATGTTCAGGTTTTGGCAGACTAATTTCAGCTTTTCAATTAAAAAAACCACAACAAATTTTGAAGGAAAGCTGACATTGTCCCTATTTTTTTCTGCTTTTTAAAAACCCCTAGTTTTCAATCCAAAAAAAGTTTTGACAGAAAATATTTGTCCAACCCTTTAAATGAGCTTTAGTGCCTTTTAGCACTAGCTGATGCTGAGAACCAGTGATACCTTGTAAAGGTGACTTGAAAAGAAGATTTCTCAAAACTGGGTTTGTGCCGAGATGTGGAAGGTTTTAAAATGTTTATTTTTCCCAGGGCTGCCCGGAAAGGGCCCCTGAAATTGCTTTGCCTCGGGCCCCCTGAATCCTCTGGGCGTCCCTGTTCTAAAGCGCCTTTTGTGTCCATTCCCTTACTCCTAAATGCACAGAGTAAAAAAGAGGTGTGGCGTGGATTAAGAATATGCATATCTAAAGAAGCATGGCCTTAAAAATGAGGTGTTTGGCTGTGCAGTCGCCTTTTGGCCTGACTGGACAGGCATAACCTGGTAATTGTAAAACAACTCTTGCCTTAATACAGGAATAGAGTGTACCAGGCTGATAATTCTGGATCCAGAGACGCAATGGGGAAACATTGGTTCCTTTGAAGTCAATGACCTCAATAGGGGCAGGGTTTCATCTCAAGATACCAGGAGAACAAGATATGGTGAGGATGCAAGTACTACCCAAAGTCTGAACAGTACTTTCTTATAAAGATGGCAGTGTGTTATTCTTACAATTTTGCACTCAAAGAATTTCCTTGTCAAGTAGTTGCAGGAGATATGATTTAAACATGCAAGCCATGTGGCCTGAAATTCCAGGGGGTCAGGAGCTCTCTGCCACCCTCTGTTAGAGAACAGAGGAAAGTACGGCTAGAGTGAGAGCTTCATTTGAATAAGTTTTCTATCTAGATTTTCTTCTATGACACTTTTGGAGCCATTATAACTAGGGCCGTAGCAAATTCACAGTCCACTTTGGTCAATGTCATGGTCATGGGATTTTTAAAATTGTAAATTTCACGATTTCAGCTTTTTAAATCTGAAATTTCACGGTGTTGTAATTGTAGGGATCCTGACCAAAAATGAGTTCTGGTGGGGTTTGCATGGTTATTGTAGGCAGGGGGTTTGATACTGCTACCCTTACTTCTGCGCTGCTGCTGGTGGCAATGCTGCCTTCAGAGCTGAACAGCTGGAGAGCAGCGGCTGCTGGCAGGGAGCCCAGCTCTGAAGGCAGAGCCACTGCCAGCAGCAGCGCAGAAGTAAGGATGGCATGGTATGGTATTGCCACTGTTACTCCTGTGCTGCTGCCTGCAGAGCTGGACCCTCAGTCAGCAGCCGCCGCTCTCCAGCTGCCCAGCTCTGAAGGCAGCAGCGCAGAAGTAAGGGTGGCATGGTATGGTACTGCCACTCTTACTTCTGTGCTACTGCTGGTGGGGCGCTGCCTTCAGAGTTGGGCATCTTGCCAACAGCTGCTGCTCTCTGGCTGCCCAGCTCTGAAGGCAGCGCAGAAGTAAGGGTGATAATACTGCAACTCCCCTTAAAATAACCTTGCAATCCCCCTGCAACTCCCGTTTGGGTCAGGACCCCCAATTTGAGAAACGCTGGTCTCCCCCATGAAATCTATAGTACAGTATTAGGATGACATGTTTTTCATGGCCGTGAATTTGGTAGGGCCCTAATTATAACTATATAGATCAGCATTGATTAGGCAGTGGAACTGAACTGAGAAAGGGGTAAAGGGCTCCTAATTTATTGCAAGGACTCTGCTGAGGAGTCCTATAACCTACTGGTTTCCTTTCCCTGAGGAGCCTAAGCTGTCGAGAGAACTTTGCAGCAAGAGATAACTCCTCAACAGGGTACAATACAGGAAGAGCCCTTCACTGAAGCCACAGAGGACAGCAGCAAAACTGAATGAACTCTCCTGAGGTCCCTTCTATTCAGCCACTAAATAAAGCTGAAATCACTATAGGTGATTAGGTGGTAGAGTTAGGCAGGAACTGGAAACAAGCGTATCTCAGGACCCTGGGACTACTCTACCCACTGACACCAGACTGAGAGAGCAGTTTAGTGGATGAGGAGGTAAGTAGGGTGCCAGGTGTCCAGTTTCTGAGCTGGTGCTGACTGGGCTGTTAAAAATCCAGTTGGCAGCACTGGGATGAGGAGGGGGGCTGCAGCAGCTCTTTCTGTGGAACTTGGGGGTAGTGCGAGTGCTGGCGGGCAGGGGATGGATCCCAGTGGAGGGGCTGGGAAAGGCAGCCGGCTGCAGGCTGGGGCCAGCATGGTTAATCCTGGGCAGCAGCCTCCACGGTGGCCAGGGGCTCCCTGTGGAGTGGGCATTGTGGCCTTTAGGAAGTGCCTTCAGCCCCCTCCCTACCCAGCCCACTGCTCCCCAGATGACAGGAGTGGAGAGAGGAGCTGGACTGGCTCCCCAGAGGCTGCATGCAGCCAGCAGCAGGGGAGGGGGCCAGGGCGAGCCGCCGCCACCTGCCTCGGGCCCCGTAGCCTGCTCCCAGGGGGCTGCTGTGCCAGACTCGTCTCGGGACCATGCAGCCAGCAGTTAACAGGTTGTGGGCTGGTCAGTCTCCTCTGGGGGATGAATGGGCTGTGCAGAAGCATGGGGCTAAAGCTGGGCTGCTCCCCCCGGGAACAAGTCCGAGCGGAGTCAGGCAGCAGCTGGGTGCAGAGGCTCCAGCCAGCGGCCGGGCTGGTGGGAGACGAAGGAGAGGGGCTGGGGGTCACTACAAACAATGGGGGGATGAGGAGAGGGCCTGCAGCAGCTCTCTCCCTGGAGCTGTTGTGATTTGGGCTACGCTGTAGGCGCAGCGAGCCAGGGGAAGCAGAGGGGGGGGTGTATGTCACATGCGGGGAATTCTTTCCCCCTCTCCCCCCCAACCCTGCATTCCAGAGAACAGGAAAAACTTTTGTCCTCAGTGTGCTGCCCAAGCCACGTGTCCAGGATTCACAGCAGGTAGAGCAGCCTCTGAGGCCTGGGAAATACCAGGGCAGCGCTGGTGCGGCTTCTATTTAAGGGGCTGCCTGAGCCGCCCCAAATGAATTCAGCCAGAGCCTTCTGGAGTCCACACCCCAAACCCCCTCCCACGTCCCAACCCCCTGCCCCAGGTCAGAACCCCCTCCCGGAATCCGCACTCTCTCCCACACTCCAACACCCTGCCCCAGCCTGGAGCCTTCTCCCCACACTCCGAACCCCTTGTTCCCAGCCCCACCCCAGAGCCCGCACTCCCAGCCAGAGGCCTCACCCCCTCCTGCACTCCAACCCTCTGCCCCAGCCCGGTGAAAATGAGCAAGTGAGCAACAGTGGGGGAGAGCAAGCAACAGAGGGATGGGGGAATGCAGTGAGCACAGGCGGGGCATTGGAGAAGGGGTGGGGCAAGGGTGTTCGGTTTTCTGCAATTAGAAAGTTGGCAATCCTAGGAGTAAGTGATGTGGTAAAAGGATATTTGCCTATTGAGCATTCACAGTGGCAGGTGGGCAACAGAAGTGACTATGGCCAAAGGTACTGTGGGGAAGTGTTTTCTTTATCATTCATGTAGATATACATGGTTATTGTGTTCTCTTTTCCCCTAAAAATGTTTTCCCTTTTTATTACTGTAATGGGATCAGCACCTGCTCTCACAAGTGCTTCCTTTGACCAATTCCATCTCTGCAATCTCTCAATTTGGAATGGGATGGCACCCACCTACTGTAAGACACCTCTACACACACACTGTAACAGTCAGAAAAACCAACAAAGAACAAACAGGAAGAAATAGTCAAGAACTTGAACTTTACATTTAAAGTCATGGAATATTCTAGAATCAGAAATAAAAGGGGAAATTATGTTTGTAATAAAGAGAGACTAGAGACAGTAATTTAAGGCTCAGGCCTATTGTGAAGTGGAATACAATTTGTGATATATTATCATGACTGCACAAGCCAGACCAAGAGTTTTATGAAGTGTGTGATGTCAGCAGGCTACATTGTGTAGCTAGCAGTTCTGAGAGTCACATCCACAGACATCTAAGACTATAAGCAGAAAAGATGAAGCTTCCTCTATTACTGTTGAGCCCATCTCTTCCTGGGGTTTGCTGCAACACTATCCCCCAGAGATGAAATTAGGGGATTGGTATCATTTAAAAAAAATCCTTCCCCTATTTTGCCCTAACCCTTTTTCCATGTAAGCCCTGAAAGCTGAATTTTTTGCACAAGTTCATGATTTTTTACAAATGTATTTATTTACAGGCATTTCTATTTTGCTGTAATTCTCAGATACAAACACAGTTGGTAGCTTGTAATGTAATGAAAAAAGCTCAAACATATTCCTGTGATGCTCATCACCATAAAATCCAACCACTGTTTCTGATACTCCATGCACTATGCTTATTATTTGTGTACGCAGGGTCTGAATGAATGCTTTCCTGACAGCTAGCTGGGAGGAGGACAGACTTGGGTGTGTTTATGTAAATACAGTTTGCTCCTATTCTGCTTACATATTCAGCAGATACAGAGGTGTCAAAGTAATCAACATGGTCTGGTGTTGGGTACAAATCACCTTAGTACTGAATGCAGGGGTAGTGAAATATGGTTACCAATGTTGTAATTATTGTAGGAATACAGAAAACCAGGACTGTGCTTAATCTGTCCCAAATGTAGTTTACCTCAGTTGAAAGACCCTCATTAAGCCAGGGGCTCAAATGTCAGAGCCCTGTGAAAGTAAGAGGCGTGGGGACAGATATCCCCATCCAAGAATGTCCTCCCTAGACTGGTTTAACCTGTTCCTCCCCACTGTTCAAAGACCAGAGCTAAATAGGCTTCAATAGGAGCCTCTTTGTTATGTTAAATGCCCAATCAGAGCTGAAATCAGTTGTGGTGGGACTGTGTTTCTGACCAGTCTGCAAAGACCTAAAAATTACTACGGGCTTGGCTACACTTGAGAGTTACAGCACTGGTGGTGGCTTTACAGCACTGTAACTTACTCCTCGTCCACACTGGCAAGGCACATACAGCGCTGTATCTCCCTGGCTACAGCGCTGGCTGTACTCCACCTCGGCCTGGGGAATAACGACTATAGCACTGCTCTTGCAGCGCTGGGGTGCCAGTTTAAACAGTGATTAATCTTACTATGCTGTAACTCCGGAACCTTCCCATAATGCTTTTTAAGTAAAGATAACACTCTTTGTTTTGTTGTGATGCCTCTCTTTGTTTTGTTGTGAACTCGGGGCTCCCGGAGCTGCTTATCTAAAAGACAAACATAGCTACTGTTTGCTCCAGCAGAGGCAGGCAAGGGGATGAATGTCCACAGCTCGTGTTTGCTTGAGGAGAGAAGCAGCCTGGAGTGGGGGAGGGGTGTCCGTTTTGGAGCAGCTGCTTATCTGGTCTGAAGGCTTTTGCATTTAGTGAATGAGAAGGGGTGGGGGAAGGGGTCGAAACTTTTTAAATGATTGAAGGTTGGTGCTGTGTATCTTCAAGTCCTTAGAATTTGCAAGGCAGGGAGCTGTCACAGTGTCAGCTCCAAAAATCCACTCTCTCTGTCTCCCCCACACTCCCTGTCACACTCCACCCCACCCCCCTCTTTTGAAAAGCATGTTGCAGCCACTTGAACGCTGGGATAGCTGCCCATAATGCACCACTCCCAACACCGCTGCAAATGCTGCAAATGTGGTCACACTGCAGCGCTGGTAGCTGTCAGTGTGGCCACACTGCAGCGCTTTCCCTACACAGCTGTACGAAGACAGCTTTAACTACCAGCGCTGTACAGCTGCAAGTGTAGCCAAACCCTAAGAGACTGATGTGCAGAGGTCACAGCAGAGAGGCAGGTGGCAGCGGAAGGCGACTGACAGTCAGCTGGTGAACGAGTGGCTGGTGCGGCAGAGAGGTGTGATGAGCAGCCAGCAGAGTGGAGAGGCATGGCGAGAGTAGTGAGCAGGTGGCCAGCAGGAGCAGCTGGTGAACAGCCAGCAGGGTGGCCAGCAGTGAGAGGTGGTGAGCGTGTGCCCAAGCAAAGGAGCAAGTAAGGTTTACCTCTTTACCCCACCCGGGGGAGGGGGGAGCATGAACTCTGCACCTCTGAACTCTGGGTCTGCACTGACCAAGGACAGCAACTGTGAGTTGGGTGCAGAGAAGGGATGGGCACGTAAAAGGGACTTTTAGGTTGCTGGACATCAGAACCTGAGGGGAAATGGACACAGCCCAACCTACTTGGGGGTGGGTCTTCTACTCATGATTAATGTTTATAAACCCTAGTTGCAATGTTTTCCCAAATTAACCCTGAGTTACTTCCCCTTTAATTAAAAGTTTTTTTTCTACACTCAGACTCTGCTTGCGAGTGGGAAAGTATTACCTCTTAGAGGCGACCAGGTGGTGTGTAAATTTCCCAGGTTACTGGGTGGGGGCTCGAGCTGGTTCCGTGTTGTATCAATGAAAAGGAACCCCTAAATATTGAACCCAGCCCTGGTTGCTACTGGCTCCACCTGGCAGAAGGGTTACGTTTGTGAATCACTTTATCTGTGGAAGCACATTTTAAGGCAGGGTAGAATAGGGAGAGTCTGGATTTTAATGGCCATGCAGTTGAAATATTCCAGACTACTGCCTCTTGGACATTGGACTCCTTCTGCAATCAACTCTGAGAGGTGAAAACGAGACTTTTCCTGTCTGATCCTGCTTAAACTGAGAATTGAGCATTTATTCTCCATTTCCTGGGAGAAACACAGACAATTATAACTGGAAAAAATCTGATATCCCTAAGAAGGTGGATATTTCTGAGTCAGAGGAATTGAACATAAACTGAATTTAGATTTATACTCTCACTTGATTGATTTTAGTTTAAATTTACTGAGAAGGGATTTTTTTTCTATGATAATTCCTTTATCCTAATTTATGCTTATCTTTTTTTGTATGTGCATGTAAATCCCATTCCTATAACTGCAGGGCACTGAATACTTTCAGAAGGTAACATTTGGATTATATCTGGACAAAGGATTTTTCATTATCACAGATTAGGCTTTTTCAAATCCTAAAGCCTTTTCTTTTTGGCTCACCATATTGACAGTGGGACAATAGAACCCGGGGAAGAAGAAAAGGATGAGTTCAGCCCCAGCAACACACTGGCTTCTGTGCCACAAGTTCGTTTAACCTTCCTGAGAAGTTTTTTCAGTTACATCCATGTGTGGCACAGAAACCAGGATGTTGCTGGGTGTTTCAGACTCTTTCCAGTTATAAATGTCTGTGTTTCTACCAGGAAATGGTGACTAAAGGTTCAAGGGTCAAACAGGAAAAAGCTTGTTTTCACCTCCCACCGTTGATTGCAGAAAGCTTCCATTGTCCAAGAGGTGACAGGATGGAATATTCCAACTCCATGGCAAAATCCAGAAGCCCTGAGCAATCTCCTCAAATCTTGCTCTATCCATTGCACAGTGGCCCTCCTTCGGCAGCTACAGAGGCTTACGTATTGCAGAAATTGCTTCTCCCTGCTGTACAAGCATTTTTATTGCTAAAATGGTCTTTTGATTTTATTATTAATTAATAGCACTAATCCCAGGCGTCAAATTTTACTGTTAACCACTATCAATTATGTTCTCGGTTTTCATTATTTATTAAGTACAATGGAGATATTTCAATGGGTCATATGAAATAAGGAGAACCTTTTGTGTATCTTTGCTCTTCACTTCAGAACGTGTTCCCAATTTAAAATAATTTTATCACAATTTTTTTCACAAGGTTCCTTTCATTTAAATAGGTTCTAAGCTTGTAATTGTCAATGTTTCATTTTAACTTTTACTAGAAGCTATGCTCTCCATCCCAGTCCTGCTGCTTCTCTTGCAGTAAAAAGGGCTTTAAAAATAACTTTCCAACCCACATTTTGCTAGATGAGCATAGAAGATGACAGCTCAAAAATCTCTAATCAAGCCACAGAGCACTCAAGAATTTCAAGCAACTGTTAGAAATCTTTGCATGCAGAGATTTGTAGGAGTATGTGGGAATTTTCCCCTAAGTCATTTACCACCACATGAATTCCTAGATTAATAATATACAATGAGTTTTACTTATTTTGAACAGATCTGGAGAAAAAATGTCAAAAAAGAGACTTCTAATAATGCCTTCATTCAATGATGTGTTTCAGATTAACAAAGATCCTTTCCAATCCTTTAGAAACAACTATGTATTAATATGACTCAGTGTCTTCATGCACCTCCCCACATCCACAGGCCACTTTTTCTTTCTCTTCCCTCCTCCTCCTCCTCCTCCTCCTGTTCCTCCCTTTTATGGAATATTTCTATTTAGCAGAAGGGGGAAAGAATCCTCAATACATGTACATGTATTTAATCTGAATCACACTGAAAACTCCATGTTAATTTTAAAATGTTAACACTAGATGTAACAAAACAATAGTATATAGGTCATTTGATTAATTTTTCTATCACCCATAAGAAAATTAGTTACCACAGATATACACATTATTCATATTAGTCTATGAATTCTTGAGTAATTCTAAAATTCCAGCTGTGATGGTTGGTTATAACTAGTGTTTTAACTATCCAGAGATCTGAGCACATTCATCAAAGAGGTTTTTAAATTTAGGACCCAGAAATAAGAAAATCCAATTAGAGAAGAAGCTACTCCTCAGCAACAGACAATAGCTGATTAAGAACATAAGAATAAGAGAAAAACCTGGGTACTAATGATCACAAGATCATTGAATTCACCCTAGTTCAGAATACATACAGAACCAAGATTTCAGGAAAGTCAGTTTATTTAATTGTGAATTCTTTGGGACAGAGACCATGTCTACCTTTGTGTTGGCCAGGGCCGGCTCCAGGGTTTTTGCCACCCCAAGCAGAGAAAAAAAAAACAAAAAAACAACTGTGATCGCTATCAGCTCTACCGCTGCCGCTTCAGTCTTTGGCAGTAATTTGGCGGCTGGTCCTTCGGTCCAAGAGAGAGTGAGGGACCCGCCGCTGAATTGCCTCCGAAGAGCCAGACATGCCCCCCCTCTCCGTTGGCCACCCCAAGCACCTGCTTGCTGGGCTGGTGCCTGGAGCCAGCCCTGGTGTTGGCCCAAGTGCCAAGTAAAATGGGCCATCAATCCTGGAGGTTTTGGATGCTACTGCAGAACAACAAATGAAAATAATGATTGAAGAAGTCTAGAGACTAAGGAGCAGTGGTAGGAAACGTTACAATTTATGACCGCAGAAGAAGGATGAAGAAATCCTAAAAGATACAACAGACTACAGTTCCTCTGAAAAGAGGAACTTGCTCAGGCAAAGTTCCCACAGCAGTCAGGGCATTTGATTAGGAAATAGAGGATTTGACTTGAAGGCTCTCAGGAAGAATAAAGGATGCCATGGCTTCACAGGGAACTGGAAAAAGAACTGAGGTTAAAATAATAATAAAATAGTAACACAAAAAATTAAAAAGCAGCCTTAAGTTTCTTCAGCAAGTATCACCTGCAGGCTGTAATTTGCTGTTCCAAAGGCTGAGATTTTGTTTGTCTGTGGTGCGGTGGTGGTTTTTCACTCCCCATTTTAGAAATTGCTGAAGGAAGATTAAGGGCCTATCCAAAGTCCATAGCAAAACTCCCATTGACTTCACAGATGAAAGACTGACCCCAATAGGCATGATATAAAGTAATGTATGTAGGAAGAGTGGCATGTACTATTATGTGGCCATATTCATTTGTGCCCTCTACTACCCTGTAAAGTGAACTCTGAGCTGAAAGGAGGCACGTCCATCTCTGCATTACAGTGTCTACTGAAAATGGCTGGTTCAAGATTTTCTGTCAACAATGTTTTTGATGCAAAATTGGGTTTTTGACTAAATTAAATTTTTACTGGAAATTTTTGTGGAAATGTTTGAATTTTAACTGAATAGTTTTCAGCCAAAACCTAAAATCTTTCTGGTTTTGGCTGAAAAGCTTTGGGCTTTTTTGAGAAAAATAGAATTTTTTTGTAGTCATTTTTCAGTTTTCAACTCCTTCAATTTTTAACATTAGCAAGAACTGGGAGAGGATTTTTGAGAATTTAATTATTCAGTTAATACTAACTACCATAATCTCAAAACCCATGTTCAAACTCTGATGTGCAAGCACAACCCCTGATTTGCATATGTATACAGATATGTGTGCCTATAAATGATTGGCTGTGCACTTAGCAATCAGACATTCAGTGTTTAAAATCTAGACCTTGGAAAATAGGGTTAGTGTTGCAGGTTTATCACTTCAACCTTGAATAGTTAATATGCTTCTATTCTATGTTTCCACATTTTTCCCTTTTCAACAGGCCTGAAAGTTATACAGTTGTTGTATTTGATTTTTTTTTTCCTCAACTAGAAAGGCTATTGAAAATTTTCTAATTAGATTTCTGTGGTTTCATTTTGACTGATGGGTATAAAAATGGATAAAGCAACAAGAGAGGCTGACACCATATATTAGCTTCTGCTAAACTCTGAGGGCATGGCTACACTTGCAGATGTAGAGCACTGTGAATTAAACTAGCCCTCAGAGAGTGCAGTAGGGCAAGCGCTGCAGTGTGCTATGCCACTGCGGAGGAGGATAGATGGGATGCATATTCCAATTCTGGCACCAGCCCACCTAGCCTCCGAGTACATAAATCAGAAGGGATATTTATTCTATGGTTCTCCAGGCAGTTGTGGATCACCGTGTGCGTTTCACTGACATTAACGCAGTCTGCTCCAGAAAGGTGCATGATGCATGCATCTTTCAGAACACAAGCCTGTTCAGGAAGCTGCAAGCTGGGACTTTCTTCCCAGACCAGAAACTCACCGTAAGGGAAGTCAAAATGCTCATTGTGATCCTTGGAGACCCCGCTTGCCCTTTAATGCCGTGGCTCATGAAACCTTACACATGGAGCCTTGAAAGCAGCAAGGAGCAGTTCAACAGGCTGAGTCAATGCAGAATGACTGTGGAGTGTGCTTTTGCCTGTTTAAAGGGCTGCTGGCGCTGTCTGTTTGGGAAGCTGGACCTGGCCGATTACAACATCCCTGCGGTTATATCCACGTGCTGTACCCTCCATAACATTTGTGAAGGGAAGGGTGAAAGATTCACTCAGGCATGGACTTCGGAGGTTCAACACCTGGAGGCTGAATTTGAACAACCAGAGAGTAGGGCTTTTAGAGGGCCCCAGCACAGGGCTGCAAGGATTAGGGATGCCTTGAGGGAGCAATTTGAGGCTGAAAGCCATGATTAATGTTTGGTGCCCTGCCTGGGAGTGAAGTGCAGTGGTTCCAATGTTAGTAGGAATCTGTGTTTGCTACATATGATACACTGACTTGCTGTTCCTGTTGCTTTCCTGAGCTAAGGTATCTTTTATTTAATGCAATAATAAAGAATTAGCAAAGAATCCTGTGGCACCTTATAGACTAACAGACGTTTTGCAGCATGAGCTTTCGTGGGTGAATACCCACTTCTTCGGATGCAAGCAGTGGAAATTTCCAGGGGCAGGTGTATATATAAGCAAGCAAGAAGCAAGCTAGAGATAACGAGGTTAGATCAATCAGGGAGGATGAGGCCCTGTTCCAGCAGTTGAGGTGTGAAAACCAAGGGAGGAGAAACTGGTTCTGTAATTGGCAAGCCATTCACAGTCTTTGTTTAGTCCTGAGCTGATGGTGTTAAATTTGCAGATGAACTGGAGCTCAGCAGTTTCTCTTTGAAAGAGAAACTTAGTCTATAAGGTGCCACAGGATTCTTTGCTACTTCTACAGAACCAGACTAACACGGCTACCCCTCTGATACATAATAAAGAATGTTTTCAAAGCCAAAAAAATTGTTTATTGAAAAGAAAATTTATTTATTGAAAGGAAACACAACTGCTTGGGAAACAGAAAGGACAACGGGGTGAGGAATGGTACAACGTATGTCCTGTTCTCATACTCAGCCTTCCTGTCAGGAGTGCTGTGCAATGAGTGCTGCACTTCAGGCTGGCTAAAATGCATGGTGAGAGGGGACTGAATGCAGTGGGTAAGGATCATAGTTTGCAGGGCTGGGTGGTGAAGTTACAGATGTTGGAGGCAGCTGGTGGTGATAGGAACCCAGATGTTAGGGAAAGTGGGTTGGAGGTGACATGAGGGCACAAGAGAAAGAGTTTTGGGACAAGAGTTGCAGGGGGAGGTGGGTGTGGAAGTGCTCCGCCTGCATTGCTACGAGTGCCTGTATCAAGTCTGCTTGGCGCTCCATGCTTAGCAGCCGCTCCATGCTTTGGTGCCGGCAATCCGCATTCTGTTGGCGGACCCTCCTTTCACTCTCCCGCCACTCCTGAACTTTTTGATTTTCATTAAGAGACTGCTGCATTACTTCATGCAGGATGTCCTCTTTGCTTCTACGTGGCCTTTTTGATTCTTTGGAGTCTTTCAGCCGTTGATAACAAGGACTGCTGGGATCTCAAGGCTGCATCTGTAAAGCCAAAATGCAATACTTAACAGAGGCAGCATTGTTCACATCAGACAGAGCCATGATTTAGCTGTACTTAAAGACAAGCACAGTCTACACAATCACAGAAATTGCCTGTCCCAAAGTGAGTGCACATAACCCACAGGAGCCCCAAAATGGTGAGTAAGCACAGGGGCAAAGGGGACTGATTGTTTCATGGCTGTACTGTCCTCTGGGGTTGTGTGCCTTGGGGAGAGCCAACAGCTGTAGGGGGGGCCTATACTGAACACTGTCCCCACATTTTCCACAGATGAGTTCATCCTGCAAGATATCTCTCTGCTGAGGGTGACCTGAGAAGCAAGGGTGGGTGTAGTGAGGTGGTCACCCACTCTGGCCATGAAGGGCTTAAAACAGCCCAGGAGAGGGCTGTGGCTGGAGGAAAGCAGCCCAGGCTGACTGGGGAATCAGCCTCAGCTGTGGCCACGCCCCAATCAGGGCTCAGCTGGCTCTTATAAGAGGGCAGTGGGCTAGGAGCAGACAGTCTCTCTCTGCCTTCAGAGAGAAAGGGGCCTGGCTGCTGGGAAACTCAGGGTGCCTAGAGTGAGGCAGGGCTGGGGAAAGGCCAGAGGGGCTGGGGTGCTCCAGGCTGGCAACTCCCCAGGCTGCAGGGCCTTGTCCAAGACCTCATAGAGGCACTGGGTTCCAGAGAGAGGCAACAGGTCCAGACCCAACCTTGCCTATGATGAGTGGCTGACACTGCAGTCTGTCCCAGGGCGAGTTGGTGACTGGCAGTAGCCTATGACTGAGGCGAGGTGGGGATAGCGGGTGGGGGTTCTTTGGGGAGGGGAGACCCTGAGAGGCAGCACCACAGATAAAGGGGCACCGGAGATCAGGGAAGCCAATTCCCGGAAGGACGCCAGCAGGAGGCGCCGCAGGGGTGAGTCCATTCGCTTACAGTGGGTTTTCAACTACAATGCGGCTTCTGCCCTGGCCCATATGCAGCTTGCCTGTGTGCAGCAATGTTCCCACCCGTCACGGCACAGCGACACGGATATGTTAGCCTTACTGGGACAAGAAGCACAGTAGCACTGCCAAGGAACCTGCGCAAGCGGATTGCCCAGCTTCTGCATGAGACCTTTGAAGAGATCACTGAGGCCAATTACCGCGATGTGAGAGAGAATATCAATGCCCTATTCCGCATCTAGGCATGCATGCAGCCCTAACCCTCCTTGCCCCAAAAGCCTGCACTGAACAACTTCATCCCCAAAATAAAAGCTGCTTACCGGGCACCTCCTCTGATGTTTGTTCTTCCCTAAGCACCATCCACTGCGACTTGCTACCTTCCACCTGGCTTGAAAACCGTTCCTGGCTGCATGCATCTAGAGATGCCGGGCTCTCTCTCTGCTCCTCAGCACCCTCGCTCCCACTTTCCTCCTCCTCCTGCCTTGTTGAACTGGGCTCTAAAGTGTCCATGGTGGTCTTTGGAGTGGTGGTGGGGTTGCCCCCAAGTATTGCGTCCAGCTCTTTGTAGAAACGGCAGGTCGCAGGGGCAGCACCGGAGTGGCAGTTTGCCTCGCAAGCTTTGTGGTAGACATTCCGCAGCTACTTCACTTTAACCCTGCACTGCAGTATGTACTGGTCATGGCCCCTTTCCATCATGTCCCTTGATATCTGCCCGAAGGTATCGTAATTCCTACGGCTGGAGTGCACCTGGGACTGGCCACTTCCTCCCCCCAAACACTGATGAGGTCCAGCACCTTGCCATTGCTCCATACTGAGGATCGCCTGGCATGTGGAGGCATGGTCACCTGGAAAGATTTACAGAGAGCACACCACACCTTGCTAAAAAAATAGGAAGGGGCTTTTCAAAATTCCTAAAGAATTTAAAGGGCGGGTCTGACCAGGGCCGGCTTTAGGACATGCAGAGCCCGATTCGAAAGAGCTGCCACCGAAATGCCACCGAAGAGAGCGGCAGTGATTGAGTTGCTGCCAAAAATAGCAGCGGCAATTTGGTGGCACCTCAATCAGTTGTCGCTGTTTCCAGCGGCACTTCGGTGGAGGGTGTGGGGCCCCTCTTCCGGACGCTGTGGGGCCCTCTTAGCCGCAGGCCCCGATTCCCAGGAATCAGGGGAATTGCCCTAAGGCTGGCCCTGGGTCTGATGGTTGGTCACCTGAGGGCAGGGCAATAGAGTTCAAAGTGATGACCAGAGTGGCTAGAGCAGGCATTGTGGGACACTTCTGGAGGCCAGTCAGAGCGCATTAATAGACCAGGGCGTCAACACTGGCGCTGTGGTGCTCCAGCTGAGGCGCAGCAGGCATTATGCTTCTCGTTGAGGTTGATTACCAGGAGCGCTCTGTGACATTGCACTCTATATGATTTTATGAAAATATGCTAATGTAACTGGAATATGCTTCATGCAAAAGGTCTCTTGTAAGGTATCATTACAAAGCTTATAATCTACTGAGTGTGATCATCCTATTTGTATAAATGTACCACTCTTGTATCTGAAATATAACTTTGAGGTCTTATTGTAATTATGCAAAGTGTGGGTCATTAATGATGGTTTGGAACCTTGATGCTCCCATTAACCAGGACAACTGACTGCAGATGGCTTTGTTTTACCTGTAAGTCTTCCTGTACATGTGTGCGCTGGCAAGTGGGCAATGAAGTCTTGCAGTGACATGTGATCATGTTACCTGAACTGGAATCCATCTTTAACCTAGTGCTTTTCCATTGAGAAGGGGTGGGGGGAACCCAGAGGGACAAAGGATTCCCGCCTAATGCAAAAGATATATAAATGGGTGGAACAGAGAAAAGAGGAGCCATCATGAGAAATCCCCTAGCTACCATCTGAGCTGGAACAAGGGTTGTATCAGGGGAAAGGATTGTGCCCAGACTAGGAAGGTGTCCAGTCTGTGAAAGAGACTTATTGAAACATCTTTCAGGGTGAGATTTTATCTGTACTCAATTGTATTACTGTATTAGGTATAGATTTGTGTGTTTTATTTTGCTTGGTAATTCACTTTGTTCTGTCTGTCACTACTTGGAACCATTTAAATCCTACTTTCTGTATTTAATAAAATCACTTTTTATTTATTAATTAACCCAGAGTATGTGCAAACAGCTGTGCACATCTCTTAATCAGTGTTACAGAAGGTGAACAATTCATGAGTTTACCCTGTATAAGCTTTATACAGGGTAAAACGGATTTATTTGGGTTTAGACCCCATTGGGAGTTGAGCATCTGAGTGTTAAAGACAAGAAAACTTCTGTAAGCTGCTTTCAGTTAAGCCTGCAGCTTCAGAGCAAGTAATTCAAACCCTGGGTCTTTGTTGGAGCAGATGGGCATGTCTGGCTCAGCAAGACAGGGTGCTGGGGTCCCGAGTTGGCAGGGAAAGCAGGGGTAGAAGTAGTCTGGGCACATCAGGTGGCAGCTCCCAAGGGGTATCTGTGCTTTAACCCGTCACACGCTCCTGCTGCGGAGTCCGGGCGCTGTACGTGTCTTGCCAGTGTGGACATGTCATGAGTTAGGGTACCTGGGGTTGCTTTAATGCGCTCTAACTCACAAGTGTAGCCAAGCCCTGATATTACTAGTATCAATTTCTATGGCCCGATTTTGTATGTTGACAACAAACTAGCATGTCTTACTAGTGTGATAACATTCTTGGGGGTGATAACATATCACAAGTATTCCTCCAAGCTCATACAATATTAAAACGTTCTCTCAAAAACTAAACACCGTGAATCCTGAATCTTATGAAGAAAAGATACAAAATTGTTTTTAGATAATTTCAAAGAATTAGGTTACCCTCTCTAGCTAGTCTCTCATCTGTAAACATTAAGGCCCCAATCCTGCACAGACTTATTTATGTTCTTACCTTAATTCATGTAAGTAGTTACACAGAAGTCAATGGGGCTAATAAGATGTGAAGTTAAGTACATGTGCAAGTCTCTGCAGGATTGATGACTAATTTTGCAGATACAGTCCCCTTTTAAAATAATATATTTTTTGACAACCTAAATTATTTCATCTTGAAAAACTACTTTTCATGAAGTTTTTTGTGTCATATTAATTCTCCATCTATCAAAATTGCATTTGGATTTATCTGAATACCTGCATGACAGAGCCAAAGCAAGTTCAATTGGTTATCACCAAACAGTGGAAAGAAAGTGAAAATAATGTCCAGATCCTCAGCTGGTAAAAATTGGGATAGCTCCAGTAGTTGTAATATTGCTATGCTGATTACAACAGCAGAAGCTCTGGCTGAGTGCAAAGGACAAAGCTACTGCAGTCCAAGATTATATCTGCAACATAACAGCGTGGGTAAATTAAAAACATTATCAGTGTCTATTACTGCAATGTTCTGAAATGTGAAAGATGAAACCAAGCAGTGTCACAGTCACAACACTGGTCTTCGCAAAGTGTCAGTAGTGTCAGTGAATGCCCCTGGTGTGAGCAAAGGAAAAGTCAGTCTTTTGGCCAGTACACTAATGATGTGAACAAAAAATTTCAAAAATGACAAATTTATAATGTCAGCAAAAAGAAAATGGAAATATTTCCCTTGTGATAGCTAATTTTTTATATTTACTACAAATTAATAGATATATTAGTTGAAATTTTGAACATTTTAAATAGCTTGGTTTTGTTGAACAAATACACTATTTCAAAAGAAGAAGATGATATAGCAAACACTTAACAGGGTTGTATATGAACTTATGCCTGAAGTGTAAATATATATAGCTTTATGATCAATTTATTTGGCCTTGTGTTGTTGCTCACATTTAAAAGGACATTAATGTTAACGGGGGGGGGGGGGGGAAGCCGAGGGCTGTAAAGACCAACCACATCACAAACACATTCCAGTTGTCACCATGGCAACTCCACAGGACCCCATGTCATAGTTGCAAGGTCAGCTGCACCTCTGTCCCCTTTGTGGTCTCTCTGAGTGTATCACCTCAGATATCAGACATGCCTTCTCCTCTTAGCCTGGTCTACAGCACTCTCTCTATCAACCGTGTTTACCCAGCAGGTCCAGCGAGGTTCTGACAACTGTAGTTCTTCCCTTTAGGAGTGTGACCAGTGGTGTACAGTGATCAGATAGCCTTGTTAAACCTAAGTACTGTTTATTTTAAACAGTAGAAACAAAGCATTGTAGAATTTAAAAACAACAAAAGGTCTAAACGTAACCATCCTTGGTTAGTAACCTAGGCAGGCCTAACTTCATACACCCCAGCAGGTGGCTGAGTCTCAGCCTAATTCCTCTGAAAAATATCCCTGTCTCTCAAAAGAGAGTCTGTTGTTTTTTTAATTGCAATAGTATTTTGATCTTGTATGTTCCCAGGCCTTTTCCTGCCTTGGCATTGTCTTAACACCCTTACGTGTTTGCAGAAAAGTGGCTTATCTTGATTCATTTTACCATCCTGTTTGTTTTTCCTTACAGACTCTACAACACTAAACCAATATGTTCGCACAGTAAACATCCCAATAACCAGGTCAACATACGGTATTCATAAACTGTGACAGCACAGTTCCAATTCTGTCACTGCCTTTTCAGCAACTGACCAAGAGATGTTATTGACATAGCTCTGTGCCCCAAGAGGAGTGGATTATAGCATTTCTCAAACTTCTTTGCACCATGACCCCCTTCTGATAATAAAAATGACTACACAACCCCGGGAAAGAGGACTGAAGCCTGAGCCCCGCTGCCCTGGGGGCGGGGTGAAGCCGAAGCTTGAGGGCTTCAGCCCTGGGCAGGGGGAGCTCTAACTTGAGAGCCCTGCTGTCCAGGGCTGAAGCCCTCAGGTTTTTGCTTCAGCCCTGAGCAGTGGAGGTTCAGACTTTGGCTTCAGCCCTAGGCCCCAGCAAGTCTAACAGCAGCCCTGGCGACCCCATTAAAATGGGGTCATGACCCACTTTTAGGTCCTACTCCACAGTTTGAGAACCGCTGGCGAGCATTCTTCACTCTTTTCTAAGAGATCTCAGGGCACTGGTATTCTGTAGATGCTCCTCTATCCTAGTCTCTTTGTGACAGGATGGAGTAGGCCCTGAGGCTCCACTGCAGGAGGCTTTGTGGTCCTGCCACATCCTGCCCCAGAAAAGGATAGTGGAGAGAGTCCTCAAGCTGCCTAGAGTGGCGGTGTGGGATGCAGTCAATCAGAGAGGAGCTGCAATGGAACAGCCAATCCGTGCCCAGCAGACCCATATAAAAGGAGCTGCAGTGCAGTGCAGAATTCAGTTCCTTGCTGGAGATGAAGAAGTGTGAAGGGTGTGCCTGCCTGAGGAAGCTACAGGATCTTGGATAGAGCAGTGCTAGCAGAGAGCTGGGGGAATGAGGAGCTCTGGGCTGGTGGCTGGGACTCAACCAAGATGAGGCATTGAGGTAAGGGTGAAAAACATTCTGGGGCCATGGGGAAGTGACCCAGAGCATCATAGCAGCAACATAGCTTAGTTAAAAGGACATGGCAGATGGCAGCTATCTTTAGGGTCCCTGGGTTGGGACCTGGAGTAGAGGGTGGGCCTGGGACATACCTCCACCCCCAGCCATTGGGAAAATGGCCTGGACTTTGATGCACCTCAGAAGGGGAGCTGAACTCTTTTAGTGGCCCAGCAGGAGAGCTGGGGACTAAAAGGCCCAGAGAAGGTGAGAACACTACTCCCAGGGAGGGAGACCTGGATTATGGCTCAATATCAGGGCCAACACAATTTTAAAGACTGCTGAATTAATTAAGGGCCAGAGCCAGGGAGGGCTATAGGGAAAGAAAGGCCACCTGAGAGGTACTGGGATAGGCCCCCCTGTTGAACTGTTTCCCCAGAAGGGGGTTTTATTTCACCTATGGACTTCATGTTACTTGACCGAAGGGCTGAGACACCGAAGATTCACCACAAACTGAATGAGAGAGTGAGTGCAGGCACATGTACTTGGACAGGGGGCACTCGCAAGAGGTGAGTGTGACTCCGTTACACTCATTTCAGGGGTCCTACAAGATTCTAGTCTATCTCATCTTCGGGGGAGGGAGAAGGAAGAGCATGGGATTTTTAGAATGTAAAAGGTTTTGGACTTCAGAGCCACTAACATGTGTATGACACTCACCTCTACATCTTATTTTTATGCCATCCAGATTGTGCATTTTTCTTGCCTGACCCTGGAGGAAGATAAACTTGCTGAAGTCTAATCCAGGAAAGATGGAGGTGATGTTTGCAGAGTTAACATAAGGAACTCATTAGGGTTGTGACTGATCTATCAACTGATGGAGAATGTGTACCCCTAGCCAAAAAGGTTAAGATGCTTAGAGTATGTGACTCTCGTGTATCGTGACTCTCGTGTTGGAATTGCAAGTTATTACATAAAAGAAAAGGGAGGATTTCCTGGTCCTGCTTGCAGGCAAGGGGCCTCTCTGTAAGGAAGTGTGCAATCAGAGTCATTCAGGAAAAAGTCAGCCTAGAATAAGATGGCTTGAATCCTGTCTCTCTGCTTATAGAGCAGCCTGCTTTGTTTCTCTCTGGTTTTAGTTCTTGAGTATTAGGTTTCTGACTAAAACTACGTTTTTTCTTGGTATCACACAATTCCAGAAAGACTCTTATATTTGTATTTAACTTCTTTATGTCCTGTGAACATAACAGACTGAAGTTCCTTCCGTCTCCCCCCCCCCTCCCCCCGTATCCGTGGTGGATCATGACATTTTTCTCTTCTGTGGTAAGCTAAGAGGATGTGGCCTCTCCTTGCTGATGTGATCTCATCAAAGGCCTCCCAGCTTTTGTCACCTCATGGTAGGATTATTATAGTATGCTGTAGTTTGGGCTACAATTGAGGACCACTTAGCCTCAGACTTCTACATTTTTGGAGTGGGTTAGTGTGAGCATTTTACACCTGTGATCTATCAGGTGCATTGCCTTCTAGGTGAACTTCCAGATGCTACTTTTAACTAAAGTCAGCATTATTAGGCACTTCCTTAGATATGCTGGTTCCAGTCTCCCTTTGCATCATCGCAACCACTGAGATCAGCTGAGGCTCTTTCGATTACAGTCACCAGAAGACCAGTATCTAAGGGTAGGATAGAGGGCTCATGTCTGTGGAATTCATTCCCTCTGGCAGGCCACAAGAGAATGAACTTATTGAACCTCAGAACAGCACAAACCCTCTTTTCCCCTTCCTACATCTGCTTGTGTAGGGGTTATCATAAATTCATATTTGTGTCTAGTTGGGGTGCTACAAGGACGGGGAAACTATTTATGCTGTCTATTATGGGATGTCAACTTGATAATAAGAGACCACAATAATGGAATATTATTTTTTTTAATGATACATATGTTTTGGTGGGAAACTTTAGAATGGAGAGGTGGACTCCTCAGCTGGTGTAAATTGGCATAGCTCCATTGTGGTCTTTAGAGTTCAGATGGAGGTTAATTATAGCCAGGAAAAGAATTTTGCCTTTTCCTCAGAAACTTGCTTGAAAAAAACAATACTGATGACATGTCCATCTTATACTTCATATAACTGAGTAACTGCTAGAAAGTACCTGTTTCTAGAGGCACAAGGATCTACATTTGTCTGCACTGGAAAAGGTTCAGTAATTATTTAGGTAGGATTAGGATAAAGTTAATGTATTTTAAGGGATATTTACTATTGTAGTTCTTAAATATGTAACTTGTTTCCTGTTTTTGTTTTGGTGATAAATAAGAATGTCAGTATTTGTTTTCATCAACTGGAGATTTGTTTTAATTAGGCCCGAAGGCCCAGATCTACAAAAGGGACTTGGATGTTGTGGCACTGTGCTTCACAGTGCCTAAAATTTAGGTGACTAGAAAAATCACAGGAACGCATTGAGATCACACAGCCTGAGTTAGGAGTTGAGGCTTGTATACAATGTATGCAGGGGAGAGAGGTGCCTTGGAAAGAGATCCACAAACCCAGCATACTAGGTGGGGAGTCGCCTATGGTAGCTAATGGGAGATGCCAACAAGAGCGATGCATCCTAAGCCCTGGTCATCTGAATCCTTGCTGCAAGAAGGTGTCTAGCTCTGCTTGTGATTCATGAACCAGGAAGACCGGCACTCATCCACCTAAATCACCTGCAGGGCCTGATCAGAGGTGGTTGAACACCACACAACAGCTTGGGGAAGGGAAGCAGGAGTAAGAGCAGCACTATTGCCCTTATAATCTTTAGCCTAGTGGTTAGAATTCTCATCTGGGATATAGGAAACCCCTGGTTCAAGTCTCCCTCACTGACTGATGATAGAGGAGTTGAACAGGGTTCTACCACTTCTCAGGTGAATGCCCTAACCACTAGCCTATAGTGTAATTCCTACTCTTTTTGGCCAATTAATATTTAATTAAAGAGGGAAACCTTCCAGAGCCTAGTGGTTAGAGCATTCTCTTGTGAGATAGGAGACTGTTCAACTCCCTCTCCTTTTTAGGCAAATGGAGGACTTAAACTAGGATCTTCCATATCCTGGGGGAGTGCCCTTAACCACTGGGCTAAAGGACACACACACACACACACACACACACACACACACACACACACACACACACACACACACACACACACACACACACACACACACACACACACACACACACACACACACACACACACACACACACACACACACACACACACACACACACACACACGTTAGGTGGCCCCTAGGCACATACCAAACTGGCCCTCCACAGGTGACTTAGGCAGAGGAACACCTATCTTCCTCTGGTTCATGGATTGTTCTGGGGTTTAGGCAGGAGACAGACACCTACGTGTCTGAAGTGAGGCAGCAGCACACATACTTAGAGGCAGAAACGAAGGCACCTAGGCAACTTTTATGGCAAAAACTTAGGTGCCAATCAACTTTAGGCACTTGCAGGGTTAGACAGCAGCTGAGCAGGAGTTTGGTGGAATGCAGTGGTGCCTAAAAACAGGACTTAAAGGCTTCAGGGCCTTTGTGGATTTAGCACAGTCATTGGGTGAAATCTTGGCTCTGTTAAAGTCAATGGGAGTTTTGACATTGACTTCAGTGGAGCCAAAGTTTCACCTCTTGACTTCAATAGGACTAAGCACATGCTTGAAACATGCTATATTAAAACAAAGACACAGGAGTACCAAGAAATGTTAATCTCAAACTATATAAAAACAACTGAATCACGGTGAAAGACTATATATAGAAAGCGCTTCAAAAACTGTTGAGAGATCCAGCACTCACATGAGACAATAGTGACAACCATATTATTCACTGCAGAAGGTCATAATCAACAACCAGAGAGAGTGTGTTGTGGCTACAGCTTTAAATTACTTTTTACTATTGAATAATGATATAGCTGACCACATCCATAGATTTTTTTTTCTTTAAACAGGAGGCCAATGTTCCATTTTAAAGTGTCCCATTTGAAACAAACTTCAATTAATCTTATGAATTTATAGTATCTTTCCATACAATAGTATAATTGGGTGGTCTATAGTCCAATGAGAGCAAGTAATATGAAAGATAGTTCAAGAATAAAAATGTCTTTGTTGAAATGAATCTAAACAGATTGAAAAGGAAAGAAATTCAGTTTGAGATTTTGACACCAAAAAATCCAGAATAAAAAATAGTTTTCAGTCAAAAAAAATCCTGCTGCTCTTAACTCACACCCATCATATTTATTTTTAAAACATGACTTTTGCTGCCATCATGTGGCTCTTCCCAGAACACATTTACAAACATCAAATGCTGTGTGATTACAATACAGTGGTTTTATACCATTTTCTCTCACCCTCACAATTTGTTCTTTTCCACTTGGCTAAGAAGGACTTCCCCCCCTCTCTTTCATATGTTTGAAATTAAGTTTTAAATTAACACAGCCTTTTTCTCATTTATCAGTTCCTTTCTTGCATCAGAATCAGTGATGAGGTTTGTAAAAATGTGAATAGTCTCAGCTAACCAATACTGCATAAGAGCAAAAGACCAACTATTGCTTTAAAAATAATAGCATCTTTACCTTTGTCCTGTCAGAGACATGCTGTCCACCCACCCTGGCAGCTGCTGGAAGTCCTGTCTGCATTATGACATCGTGGAGCCAATAATCTTCTAGAGATGCCTGAGTGACATCAAGAGCTAGGCAGGACTTTTGACAGAGGGCCAGCACTAGTAGACTTGAGTACAAGATAATAGAATTTAGACCACGGAAGGCCACAGTAGATTAAAACAGTATGAAGGTGGCTAAATATTTGGGCCTAAAACACAGGGCAGTGGCTTGGTAGTCAGGAGAGGTTCTACCTACCATGTGACCTTGAGCAAGTCACTCATCTCTGTGACTCAGCACCCCCACCTGTGAAATGAGGATACTGATATACACTGTTCTTTGGAAAGTGCTCTGAGACCTAAGGATGAAAAGTGCTATGTAAAAACTGAGAATTACTGCTCAAAAGCACCCTTTTCACTATTGCCTCACTCCTGGCAATACGGCAGAAGGAGCAGGGCAGACTCTCAAGCAGGCAGATCCTAGGCAAAGCTCTCTGGCCAAGATTTTCAAAGGGGCTTTATGCATACAAATCCCATTGAATTCTAGGGAAGTTTGGTGAAATAACTGCCTTAGGATCCTTTGAAAATCTCAGCCTTTATTACCACTCAGGCTAGCGCTCTTCAGTTTCTCTTTAATCAGTTTTAGACTCTAGTGTTAAAGGAAGAACTTCCTGAAATAAAACTTCTAGCATCATCTGTGCATAAGCCACTCTCAGCTGCCTTAACTTACATGCCAACTCAGTGTTATGAAGGTCACTGTCACAACCTGCCCCCGTCCCTCTCTCTGGACGGACACCAGTCTGTTGTGAGTGAACCCACCTGCTAGGAACCACATCTCATCAGGGTCTGAAGAGTGACAAGGGCTGGGTGGGAAATAGTTTTCTTGTCCTGTGAACATTTTCACAACTTCAAACATTTTTCCAGTTCCACGTTAGAACAGAAGTGTGACCTTTAGAAATGCTTCATAAAAAGCAGAGAGACCCACCCCAGGGGTTAGGGAATTCTCTTGGGATGTGGGTAGTCACAGGGACTTGACTATCCTACGTGAGTTCCTTAACCACGAGGCTAGTCAGTGTCTCTTACTGAAAGCATATTTATACAATGAGGAACAGCTCCAACAGAAAAGAGATGAAGAGCACTTATCTAGAACATGGCATACCAAGGTTCACGTTCCTGTCCTTACTTTGAATCAGGCAGAGTAGGATCTTAAAGAGGGGTTTCCCACATTCCAGGCAAGTGCCCTAGCCACCTGGCTATTCCAGGGCCCCTCTATCTCACCCCTCTCCCTGCCTCTAGTTCTGAGAAGCCTTCCATCAAAAGTGAATAATTTCCACAACGCTTTTGTTTCAACTAATTGGCATTTTAAAAACATTGTTTTGTAGAAAATTCTCAACCTGCTCCAGTGGTGACTGGTCACAGTTTGTAGCTCTGGGTCTCTCAGGCATATTCCCAGATACCCTGTGTCTAGCACCCTTCTTGGGCAGTAAGATTCTTCAGTCCAGCTGCCTTAGACCACCCAGAGGAGCATTCCAGCCCTTCAGAGACAAGATGGCAGGCAAGCAAGGAACGCAGGTTTAGAAAAGGAATTTCTTAACCACAGGCATTTTACTCTTCAACAGCATTAGAGAGTTACAGATATTTGGAAAATAACAAACAATCTTGAAATCACCCCCCTTTGTGTCCTGTTTTTGGTGAGCCTCTATAGGATAAGCAGCAAAGAGTCCTGTGGCACCTTGTAGACTAACAGACGTTTTGGAGCATGAGCTTTCGTGGGTGAATACCCACTTCGTCGGATGCATCCGACGAAGTGGGTATTCACCCACGAAAGCTCATGCTCCAAAATATCTGTTAGTCTATAGGGTGCCACAGGACTCTGCTGCTTTTACAGATCCAGACTAACATGGCTACCCCTCTGATACTCTATAGGATAAGCAGCTCTTCTGATTTTCTACCTCCTTAGCCCAGACTTCCTGCATGGTAGCTATGATCTGCTACACACACTCCCTTCAGAGAGAGAATTCTCCTCTTAAATGTAGTCTCTGACCTCATTGGACCATATACCCAGGCTGAGGGAGTTCATTGTTCATGCGGTTGGGCTGATAACTGAGAGACAATCAGACCTGATACCATTACATTGCTCTGTGCCAACGTCTCAGACAGACAGTCATTCAACTAGGTGTCAAGCCCCTACTGCCAAAAAATGGATGCCCTAATCTACAATGGAGGTTGCAATACAAAGTGGAGCCCCTAACAAGAAATTACATTCATGGGCAAGATGGTGTTCCCAATACAGTAGAGATCTAGCCCCACTCTGTCACAGTCCACATGGCTAATCACAAAGATTTTGATCCAGCTGCTCATACTCTCCAAGCAACCTTTGGCTGCACAATGTGTATTCAGCCACCAACAAACTGGCTACCTATTTTCAGTGCCCAGTAAAGCACAATTCCTAAACTTTTACTTTTAAAGGGACACTAATGAAACATTCTTGGGTTTGACAAACATAAAACACTCATTGAAAGAGCACTTAAAAAAACATGTGTCATCAATAAACACAAACCTATCACATACTCCAAGATGAGTCTTGAAACAATGTTAAAGCTCTATCTACTGTCTTGGGACTCACTCACTCACTCCAAACCTACCCACTCCAACCCCCAACAGGACATTGTTTTTGTTGTGTTCACCAGGCGCAGACATGCGTCTGGCAACATTCATCACTCTCCCAATATCTCCATTCTGTGAGCCACTAGGGACTTTTCATTGACAAGATCCAGTATTCAGAGATGAAGAAACTTGTCAGCTTCATTCCCCTGCCATCACACAAAGCTAGCTGGTAGACGGACAAAGTGATGTGCATACATGCACAAGAAGAGTTGATCTTTTCCCACTCAGTCGTGGGGGGTTGGGGTTTTAAGGCTCTCTCAGCCAGCTTTTGCCAGTCAGGGTGGAAAACGTTCCAAGAAGTTGACACTCAAGGTGACCACACTGCTTGCCCACCCCTAAAAAAAGCCCTGTTCTCTGCCCTCGTTTTGGAAGGATGATTTTATTATTGTAAATGCTTTTATTTTGAAGTATTTAATGTTCAGGAATCCACATCACAGTAAGTATTCATGTCAGCAATCTGTGCAGAGACTACAGACTGCGTGACCATGGATACTGACTTACCCCTTTATCGTCAATGCCAGTTCCTCCAGTGTAGGATTGGGCTGCACTAGTAAGGCAGTGTAGCAAAGTGTGTTGTCCATGCTTTAACTCCTTTGTATACAGCAAGCAGCTTTCATAAACATTACATTCACTAAAATGAGAGGAATTCCACTCTCTAAAATGTCACTGTAAGACAGAGTTAAACAGTAGGCTCTGGCATTTTCTCTTTTGTTGATGAGTCTCCCAAACCCAACTGGTGTTTTTTTTCTGAGAATCAATGCATACTGCACTCATTACCTGTACTCTGAGAGAACCAATTCAAGCTCTATTTTGTCTGAATACACTATCTACACTTGAAACGTTTGCTTCTGAATGGAAGAATTTTGCAGGATAAGTATAGCAGACACATATATGATGTGGGAGGAAGTGATATTATTCTACATCAAAGTCACAGAGTTGAAGAGTGAGATTTTGACTGTTTGTTTACATTCTTGCCTACTGTCCCAATGCTAGAAATGCATCAAGCACATTCCAATAAACCTTCAGAGCATTTGTTGAGTCCAAATGATTCACCAGGCATAGCATAGTCAATTTCTCATAATAATTTTTTTCAGATATCAGACTGGCATAAATACCAAGGATGAAGAGACTTTATTTCATATTCCATAAGAAGATTGATTGATTGATACATGCTATTTTATAAATAGATCGTGTCTGTCTGTGTGCACATGGGCTTTGACTATCACACGGACGTTTCAGCACAGATGGCAGTACGCAAACAAAACAAGGGAGAGTGTAATAAAGGCGAGGCACAGAAGTACTGGCAAGAGTGAATTAACTTCATTTCCGAATATGAGTCAAGGTTACAAAATCTTAATGCTGTCACCTGGCAGGGCCCAGTATTCACTGACTCCAAGAGCTAGTTATATCTTCTATTTTTTGGAAAATCAAATGCAAATAAAGCATAATAATAACAAAATGATGGTCAATAACAGATACAAATGCAGGATGGACATGTAAGACCTAAACCTCATGAGCTGGGAGGATTATCCTACCTTGCTTATATTGGGCATCTATCAGTAACTAGCATCTCAGAGCCTTGATGGTTTTCTGACCACATGGACACTTGCTCTCCTAGGATAGTAATTGCATTTGATGCCCTTATTCGTATCTATTGGAACAATACAACTTCATAATGTTTGGTGTTATTATAGTAACCACATTATTAGCCCAGTTGTTTTATCATCTAGTCAAGTACAGCTTTTATTTTATCTTATGTTGGTAATGGGACTTCACATGCTGCATATATTTTTGGCAGCACACTGGGACCTATAATATATCACATTTATATTTCCTTAATGCATTTCAGTCCATTAAACAACACATCATCACATTCCTTAATAGTATCTTTTTCGGCTTGCTAAGTAGACAAGATATTCACCCATTTGATCATCTGAATTTCCTGGGTTGTAATGCTTCGTACTGGGATAATTACAATGTCCCTGTAATGTTTTTACCCTTAAATTACTGATACATGCTCACCTTAACTTCAGTTTAATGTAGTTTTTCCTGTGAACAAACTATAAGCAGTAGATACAAGAATCATTAGTAAGTTGGCTTAATTAATAGCTGAGGTCACATTTTTATAATTGTGAACTAATTAGCTTAATACTACTCATCACTGATCATCAAACCTCTTAGTCAGTCAAGCTGCTAAATTACCATCATGCCTAAATTCAGAAAAACAGAGGTGTGAAAAAGGTAGATTTCAAATGCTAATGAGTTTTCATTATAGTAAACTGGTAATTATACAAGGAGCACGCTATAAAATAAATTCTAGAGAGAATATATACACCAATAGAAGACAGAGAAAATAAAACCCATGGCCTACCTCATATTCCCTGCCATAAGGAGGCACAGGTTGTAAATGTGAGAAAAAATGAAAAGGAAGAGAATGGTGCTGAAGAACATTGTCATCCAAGATCCATGATCCTCTCGAAACATCTTTAGCCGGAGTAACTGACCTGTGGTGTGAATATTATGAGAAATCAGTTCTATTTTATCCAGAATACAAATGTATCTCTACTTTATAGCAAGAGCAAAACAGTTTGCTAAACTGTACTTATGAAATACAATAACTTGATTTTCTATAATTTTTTTCAGGATTTTACAGTTTCTATACCATTTTCAGCCTTTTCTTGCACTCAGCATAGCTGGAGAATATTCCTGCAATATTATAAGGTATTTGGGTATGCGCTCCATAAACTGATGTCCACCCAATTTACAATCTGATACACTAGTGTGGACCCCTGTATCTATAAGGAACCCCATGGGCTGAGCAAGGGTCTGTACTAGTGGTTCAAACTGTAGAATCTCAGCCCTAGTTTGTTCAAGGAGAATACCACATTAATTCAATTAAGACAAATTACTATACAAGGGGGAAAATGTCTCTGGAATTAATCTAAAAGCCAACTTAAAACTCAGGGCAAGAGTCACTTTTTTTGTACTGTGCTATGCTGCAGGTTAACTATTTTATAGGATATACTTTTGCAAAAGATGTGCCTTAGAGTTCTGTGTTCACACTTCTCAAATTCCCCATGAAAGGGCTTGCAGACGATATCCACATTCTGTGGCACTGATAGAACTCCTTAGTCTTATTATTTGATCTGAACGGGGTGCTAAAATTCATAAGAAACAATAACAAACCATTTTGCAAGCAGAGAGGAGAAATGGCAACCTGTGCAAAAAATACAGGAAACTGTTAGGCTCAGGAAAAGCCAAAATGCAAAACAGAAAACATTAAAAAAAAATGAAAAAAATGATGTAAATACCATACTGAAGCAAAAGAAGGTTGGTTTGCTCTATAACAGGAATATAACCAAGCTTAAAATCTGTTTAGCGTATCTGGTTCATAAATGCAATGAAAACACACAAGTTTTCTTTTTGCAAGAAGTAAAATAAACAATAATCAAACACACACTACCAGTTAATAGTTGATCCACATCTTTCTCAGCATCTATCACCTTTTTCTCCACTAAAATGTTTTAAATTGTCTAAGCATCTTTTACTTTAACTGTTCCCCCAAAATGTCTTACAAATAATATGTACACTGAAAAGCAGTGATTGGAAGTGGAAACTGCTGTCCTTCTGAGTCAGGGGCAGCAGGACTCCAGTTCAAGGAGTATGAGGGTGTTTGTTTAGAAGGGGAATTATACAACTGAACGGGTATTTCCAAAGTTAGGGCTTGATCCTGCAAAGTCCTGAGTACTCTGGTCCTTATCTAGCAAAGCACTTAAGCACATGCTTAACTTTAAGCAGATGAGCAATCCCATTGATTTAAACCTAAGCATATGCTTAAGTGCTATACTGAATCAGGCCTACAATGCTCAGCACCTTAGACTGAGCCCTTAGATTGGGAACTCCTAAATTAGAATGTGGCCTAGCCTAGAGCTGGCCAAAAACAACAAACAACCAAAAATATTCACATAATCCTCCCCCCCACTCCCCAACTTCTTTTTGAAATTTCATTTAGATGTTGATTTTCTGACCAGTTACAGCGAGGCCACACGTAGTCTTCAAAATGTACCATGGGATCCTTTATTACCACAGGTGTTTACCAAACATTACTGCCTGGGTCAGAGGGTTTGGTTTACTGCAGTTGTTCTGTAACCTTCTCTCAGAAAGATCCAAGACAATTGTGCTGGGCAATTTCCCCTTTCTTGTAGAGTTCGGCAGGTTGCCATGCATCCTGTTCAATATCCATGGAATGCCAATGTGGGAGATTTTCAGATGGTTTGAGCTACTCAAAACCACTACTGTGGCAAGACACTGGAGGGCTCACATTCCAGTACTGACCGTGCTCAACCCTGCTTAATGGCTGAGATGGGACAACCTCGCAGAAAGATCTGGTGGTTAAGGCTGTGCACTCGGTCTCAGGACAGCTGGGTTCAGTTTCTTATTGTTCCACTGACTTCCTGTTTGACCTTGGTCAAACTGTTTACTTTCTCTGTGCCTCAGTTCCCCACCTGTAAAATGGGAATAACAATACTTCCTCTACACCTAAGAGCGAGCCTACCAGTCCGGATCTACAGACTTGTTTTATCAAGGCTCACGCTAGCCCTCTGAAGATAGCATCATAGATATTGCAGCTTGGGCTCTGAAGCCTGTGGGCGTGGGAAAACTTGAGAGTCTGAGCTCCAGCCACAGCTGCAATGTCAGAGTTACGTCCACACAGCTAGTGTTAGAGCCTTGCTAACATGAGTCTATGGACCCCAGCTGAGAAGCTAGCTCCCAGATGCAGTGTAGACATGCCCGAAGTGCTAATGTAGTAGAAATAGTAAATAATCACATTGCAAAGCAGAGCATGCAGTGCTACTAACAAGATAATCATTTTTCATTTCCTAGCCAGAAGTTGTCACTGCATCTCAGAGGACTAAATGTTCTCTGGAGTATCTGAGCTGCGATTATTTTCATGTTAATGTTCTTATCATTTCATGAATATAATATTACAAGTTTATTTGGAGTAGGATTGGCTTTACTGTCATATGCACAACAGTCTTTCTACAATATAATGACATACCCCAGTTCTATAGTTTACACTTAGCTGTAATGACTCCTAGCTTCTGCTTGGCTCTTCATTTGCAGCGATTAAAGATCAAAGAAAGAATGGGTGGGTGAAAGTGGGAAGGTTTAGAATTATTTTGCATTCAGGGTCTGAGGCCCAGCAAAAACAGAAAGAAAATATCACAGATTTGATTTTTTAAGGGCTTAGATCAGCATATTACATTTAACATCCCACTAATAATCTGACTACAGAAGGAATTTTTACTGATGAAGCAATATATGAGAAACATAAGAGATTTGCTGCTAAATACCAGGCAAGGCGATTGTCTGATTAAATATGACAGGTGGTGATATACAGCCCATTGCTGTAGGCAGCAATGCTAAAGGGTCATCAGCTAAAATCTTAAACATTTTCTCACCATTTATTCACTGAAAATGCTTAGTACTTTACCCACACATTTCCAATATTGTATCTTCAAACTTGACAGGCTAAATATGAAACTCAGTGCAACAGATTACCGGTATTTTTGCGGGGGAGCTAGGAAGGTTTAGTGACCATTATGATTCATTTCAACCATTGGAGAAAGCCCATTGACTCATTCATCCTATTCTCTCTCATCTGTCTAATCGGAGCCTTTTCCCTTATCAAATATTTGAAGTCGAAAGAGTCAATTTTTGCTAAATTTTTGTGATACCAAAGGCCATAACACACATCCTGTGCAATCCAATATTGATTTCACTGGGATAGCAAGGGTATAAGACTAGGCAGAATTTGGCACAAAGCATTTTATTCATCCACCTAACAGGTGATTTGCTGCCTTTTTAGTTCGCACAGAATCATCATCTTGTCTCAAAGCACATCAGTATATCCCCGGATTACCAGGGTCCCTTCTGCAGAGGGAGCCCTCTGGAGGGTTCAGTATGTGAAATGTTTGCCATGATTTTTCACAACATATACAAATAGTCTCACAAGCAGTTTGTAATAAGGGTAAAGCCCAGAAGCAGAACTTGAGGCTCGCTGGGAAATGATAAATGCAAGTAATCAATGTGAAACTCTGGCTCAATTTCACTTCTGCACAGCAATTTGAAGGACCACAGCAGGATGAAGTTTAACAAAGACAAATGCAAAGTGCTCCATTTAGGAAGGAAAAATCAGTTTCACACATACAAAATGGGAAGAGACTGTCTAGGAAGGAGTACGGCAGAAAGGGATCTAGGGGTTATAGTGGACCACAAGCTAAATATGAGTCAACAGTGTGATGCTGTTGCAAAAAAAGCAAACGTGATTCTGGGATGCATTAACAGGTGTGTTGTGAGCAAGACACGAGAAGTCATTCTTCCGCTCTACTCTGCACTGGTTAGGCCTCAACTGGAGTATTGTGTCCAGTTCTGGGCACCGCATTTCAAGAAAGACGTGGAGAAATTGGAGAGGGTCCAGAGAATAGCAACAAGAATGATTAAAGGTCTAGAGAACATGACCTACGAAGGAAGGCTGAAAGAATTGGGTTTGTTTAGTTTGGAAAAGAGAAGACTGAGAGGGGACATGATAGCAGTTTTCAGGTATCTAAAAGGGTGTCATAAGGAGGAGGGAGAAAACTTGTTCACCTTAGCCTCTAAGGATAGAACAAGAAGCAATGGGCTTAAACTGCAGCAAGGGAGGTTTCGGTTGGACATTAGGAAAAGTTCCTAACTGTCAGGGTGGTTAAACACTGGAATAAATTGCCTAGGGAGGTTGTGGAAGCTCCATCTCTGGAGATATTTAAGAGTAGGTAGATAAATGTCTATCAGGGATGGTCTAGTCAGTATTTGGTCCTGCCATGAGGGCAGGGGACTGGACTCGATGATCTCTCGAGGTCCCTTCCAGTCCTAGAATCTATGAATTTTGAAAAAGCAGTGAAATATGAAATTGACCAGTTGGGTTAGATTTGAACAGCTCATTTCTAATTAGTGTATATTTTCTGTAGACACTGTCCACATTTACCAGACCCTGCACCTAAATGTAAACTGGTAAATGTGAATGAAGCTAAACTTTCAAAAGTTAAGGAAGGGTATTGGTCCTTATAGATCAGCACCACTGCTCTTTATAAAAGGCATAAGGGGCCTTTATGTGATTACCTCTTTAAGATTTTGTGTACAAGACACTACTCTTAGTTTCTAAAAAAATATTTTTGTTATCAGCATGTTGCAAGGAAAACCTGATCCTATGGTCTGGGCTTGGGAAGGAGAAGTAAATCCAGGACTAAGAATATATAGTTTATCTATGGGGAGCAGTAGTATTAGTTCAGTTTCCCTAGTTGTAAAAATCGAGATAACAATAGTTCCTGTATAAAAAGAGTTCCATGGATGAAAACAAATATTCTTGATAATGTCATTGATATATAAAATATTAACTGACAGACAAATGTCCAGGGTAATAACATTTGAGCATTCCACGTTTCTAAAACTAAACTGGCTCTTTATTAACAGAGATGCTGCAACTGCAGCTAGAATTCAAGCACTGTGCAAATAGACTGACTTCTTGCTGCCTCTACCAAACTATTCCTTCCTGCAGTCTGTGTACCTCCTTTCATCTTCCAGGCAGGTTGTGACATCTTTCCTTTTAACTGTTGTTGTTGTTTCTTTTGTGCCAGCATTTGCTAACTTGCTGGGGCCAGAGATTACTAGTAGATAGACCAGGGGTAGGCAACCTATGGCACGCGTTTCGAAGGCAGCACACGAGCTGATTTTCAGGGGCACTCACACTACCCGGGTCCTGGCCACTGGTCCAGAGGGCTCTGAATTTTAATTTAATTTTAAATGAAGCTTCTTAAACATTTTAAAAACCTTATTTTCTTTACATACAACAATCGTTTAGTTATACATTATAGACTTATAGAAAGAGACCATCTAAAAACGTTAAAATGTATTACTGGCACACGAATCCTTAAATTACAGTGAATAAATGAAGACTCGGCACACCACTTCTGAAAGGTTGTCAACCCCTGCGATACACCAACTCAGGGACATGGTCTTTACCACCAGCACATAGCAGTCTGTTAGACCTCAGTCTTTAAAGTGGGCTGGTCTTTGAACCAGTCTCCCACTTCTTGTACATTGCAGCTGTTGGTGGGGGACTTGCTTCCACCCTATTGCTGTCTTCAGTTTGTTGGCTGGCTTACTCATATACCTCATTTCTTCAAACTCTGCTACATCAGGGTAGCTGATGGCTGAAGGTCTTTCTAAGACCACCCAGTCCTAGCCTTAGCCCAGTATGTCTGGGTGTTCTGGCTGTCTGCTGCTACTCAACAGTTCTCCTCAATGTAGTCTCTACCACTGTTCTGATTCTGTAGCTATCTCATAGGACCCGTATCCACTGTGTTGCCTTTTGCTATTGTTTTGTATGGCTGGCTGGCTGGACCCAGACCTGCTCATCCGTGTGTAGCGGGTGTGACGGGTTCAGTCACAGAGACCACCCCCCTTGGGACAGTCACCTGACGTGCTGGAATTACCTCTGAGCCTGTTTTCCCTGCCAGCTTAGCACTGCTGCAATGCTAGTCTGCTGCAACACAGACCCAGGTCTGGTCCATGCCCCCAAAGCTGCAGACTTTAACCAAAAACTGCTCAGCAGGTCACATATCTCCAGCACCCAGACACCCAGTTCCCATCCGACAAAGTGGGTATTCACCCACAAAAGCTCATGCTCCAAAACGTCTGTTAGTCTATAAGGTGCCACAGGATTCTTTGCTGCTTTTCCAGTTCCCAATGGGATCCAAACCCCAAATAAATCCATTTTACTTTGCATAAAGCATATACAGGGTAAACTCATAAATTGTCCATAAATACAGTGTAAACTCAAACTCTATTACACTGATAGAGAGATATGCACAGCTGTTTGCTCCCCCCCAGGTATTAATCACTTACTCTGGGTTCATTAATAAACAAAAGTGATTTTATTAAGCATAAAAAGTAGGATTTAAGTGGTTTCAAGTAATAACGGACAGAACAAAGTAAGTCACCAAACAAAATAAAGTAAAAACACGCAAGTCTAAGCCTAATACATTAAGAAACTGATTACAGGTAAAATCTCACCCTCTGAGATGTTCCAATAAGCTTCTTTCATGGACTAGACTCCTTCTCAGTCTGGGCCAAATCCTTTCCCCTGGTACAGTCCTTGTTAGTCCCAGCAGACATCTTAGGTGGAAACTAGGGGTGTTTTCATGACTGGAAGCCCCTTTTGTTCCGTTCCACCCCCTTTTATAGCTTTGACTCAAGGTGGGAATCTTTTTGTCTCTCTGGGCCCCCACCCCTCCTTCTAAATAGAAAAGTACCAGATTTAAGATGGATTCAAGTATCCTGTGACATGATCATGTGTCCTGTGAGACCCTAGCCTCCATTCTTCCTGGGCTGGCTCACACAGACACAGGAAGGCTTGCAGGTAAATAAACCATTTACAACCAATTGTCCTAGTGAATGGGAGCCATCAAGATTCTAAACCGCCATTAATGGCCCACACTTTGCATAATTACAATAGGCCCTCAGAGTTTAGTTCATATTTCTAGCTTCTGATACAAGAATGATACATGCATATGAAAAGGATGAACACACTCAGTAGATTATAAGCTTTGTAATGATACCTTACAAGAGACCTTTTGCCTAAAGCATATTCCAGTTACTACATCATTCATATTCATAAGCATATTTCCATAAAACATTATGGAGTGCAACGTCACAGTGGGATCAGGTTCTTGGCTTTACTGTAGTGAGCTGCCCACCTAGGTTGACATTCTCTTAACTGCTTATGTGTACAGCCCATTGTTCTTCTGCTGGACCATGGTGACTTCTCACAGGAAGCAGAATCTTGGTTCTCCAGCCCATCAGCCCCTGTGCCGGCCTACTACAGTAAAAGCTTTGCTATCCGTCATGCTGGGGGAATGCAGGCTGCTGGTAAGTGAAAAATTCTAGTTAATTAAGAGGAAGGGAGTTTGGGTGCAGGAGGGGATGCTACTGATCGTAGCACCCCATCCTGTTCGGTGCTTTAATTGGATTACCTGGAACGTCTCACTAGCGAGGAGAAGTTTCTGCAGCCTGGTGATAGACAATCTGTTCTGGAGAGCCATCCATGTTGTAATCTGGAAGGTATGCGCCCTGCTCAGTGTATATGCAACCAGTATTGATTTTCTTGGCAGTAACTTATCCTCACCTCATAACACTGGAGACTGAATAATATGTGTTGTAGTGACTTGGGTGCAATCAGCAGTGGCTTCTTCATGATACCTTCTAAAGGCTTGTGATCAGACTGCATGTCCACTGCCCAAAGGCAAACTGATGGAATCATTCCAAAAAGCACAGCAAGGAACAACTCTTCTATCCTAACACATCACGTACAACAACTGAAGCATATTTTCAAGGTTTTATCTGTTTCTGAGATTTAAAATGAGACCTGTCTTTTTTTCATGGTAAAACTGGGTGGATGCAGAAAAAAATATGGTAATAGAAATGTATCCTCCCTTACTGAAAGGAGGAGCCTAATGGTAAAATACATCTCTCTTATGCAGTTTGACAACTGCTCTCTGAAGAGTAATCACAGTATATGGAATATTACTAAATCCACAGATTATTAACAATATTTGCAAAATAGTATTGTACTTTGAAAAGGCTTCAGGTTAATGGAAAGTCAAAACATGGTTTGGAACACAGAATCCTGTATCACAGATAATTTCAGCATTTTCAGACAAGGTAAGGGAAAGATTTGCTAAATACTCCTTCCATTTCTATAATTTTAAAGTGCCTTCCTTTTTCCTATTTTATAGAAATACATCTATCACACTCACACTGATCACACTGATTAATACACACATACACAAATGAATGCAACTTTAATGAAGTAATGTTTGCTTCATCTTGGCAAATTCTTAAATATCCAACTACTGTCACTTATTTCTGCCATATAGGATTTGATTTACTCTAACTCTCAGATAGGTGCATAACTTCATTGCCTGATGAAAAAGTGTATATAGTGGATTATCTGCTAAAATGTTACAAAAACTTAACAACATATACTCACTTAATATCCTAGAAATACTTTTATATTATATATTGTTCTATGCATACTAACAGACATAAATCCTGAAAATATAATATGCTGAATGCAGTTGAACTTGAAATGTTCAACTTTAACAGTTCATTACATTTTATTACAGTAACTCAATTCTGCAAACAACATATTGTGCTGAATGATTAATAACCAAAAAGATAAGATGTTAGAATGAACAAACATTGCAAACTATGTTTGATAATATATTTATAACAAAACTCTTCTTAATATCTTTTCATTAGTTTTATACGGTTGTGTAGAACTTGAACTAACAAGAACAGTATTGAGAGCACATGCAACTAATGAGAATATATTACATGGTGCTCAGTCAGTAATACAGAAAAGACACCGATGGAATATCACAACACAATGACAAAAACTAGTAATCCAACCTAAATAGCACAGGCAGGTTCAAATACAGTCATGAATGGCCAGGCAGCAGTGCGGAGGTCAATAAAGAGAAAGAAAGCAATTCACTTAAAATCATGGCATTAATTTTAAGGAACAGCAGAGAAGAGGGGAAAATAAACTAAGAGATTGGGTCTTAAGGAACTAAATTACATAAATAGCATGTGATGTAATGTCTTTCTAGATTGTAGTTGGATTTAATCTTTCAATAATATAGAGCCAAATTAATCCCTTGTGTAACTCCACTGAAATCAATAATGTTATACCAGGGAATAATAATAATATATGGAGATATACCTATCTCATAGAACTGGAAGGGACCCTAACATGTCATTGAGTCACCAGTCCCCTGCCTTCACTAGCAGAACCAAGTACTGATTTTGCCCCGATCCCTAAGTGGCCCCCTCAAGGATTGAACTCACAATGCTGGGTTTAGTAGGCTAATAGCTCAAACCACTGAGCTATCCCTCCCCTCTTTGTATAAAATTACTTATACAATAGACTATTTTTGGAAAAATATTAGCCCAAGTCTAATGGAAGACAATCTTTGCCCAATATTTTATGTTAGATGTCATATGAATGGATGTTTGAATAAGCTGTAACCACAAATTAACTGTGGGTAGGTCAGATTCATTTCAGTGTTGTAATACAGTCTTCCCAGCTCAAAACACAAGTTCAGTAAATCATTTTTGTACAAACTCTGAACTCTACTGAGCCCAACAATTTAGAGGCTGAGGCAGGTATAGTAGCCAAAGGAGATTCAGTTATATCACTATTCATTGCTTGCCAGGATCTGTAGATCCTAAGAGATATTGGCTGAATTGAAAGCAGAGCCCCGGGGATTTTAGAGCACTGAGGCAAGCCAAGAGGTGAATTAACATACCTGTTATAAGCAATATACCTCAAGCCACAATGGAGCTAAGGCAATTTACACCAGGTGAAGATCTGGCCCTATTTGTTCTATATAATTAAAAGGATTGAGCAACCTAATTTCTTCTAGAAACAGAAGCCAACTTGGCTCCTAAAACAGCTTGTAGCTATTCAAAGGGAGTGGAGCCACCAGAGTTCTAACCCATATTTCTTTCTGATCCTAAAGAAAAAACACCCCAATGAAAAGATGTGGAAATTAATCCAATAAAATGGATCACATTTTTTAAACCTACAATGCTTCTATGTTGTTTAGAGTG
The DNA here is from genome assembly GCF_016161935.1 of Mauremys reevesii. Classification (NCBI taxonomy): domain Eukaryota; kingdom Metazoa; phylum Chordata; order Testudines; family Geoemydidae; genus Mauremys; species Mauremys reevesii. The sequence goes on from NC_052623.1 coordinate 305,214,400, forward strand.
TAGCACACTACCAACAAAGCATGAGTAAGATTCTGCTCTGTACCTCTTAGACATAGTACAAAACTTGCAGCCCATGCGGATGGGAGGTTAAAGTGGCTTTTATATTCCTTTCCATCATCCCAGTTCAGGACTGCTGAAAGGGTCAGTGTGGCCCCCGGAGTGATTCAGACTTCTGCTAAGTGCTTACAGGGTATTCTGATATCCATCCAATTTTCAAATAATAGATATTTGCTTTATTTTGGATTTGATTTGTCATTCGCATCTACTCATTCTTCCAGGCCATCTCCATCGAAGGCTGAATCTGGTCAACTGAAAAAAAAATACTTGCAGAGACTCCAAAATATTTCTTAGCCCCCAGAGTTCAATCCTGTTCCTGTTGAAATCAAGGGCAAAACACAAGCTGATTTCAGTGAGAGAAGGAGCAGGCAATAACAGCATATGTGACTGCTCACTAGCAACAGAAGGATATTTTCATGCTTCTGTCGCTCATCGTTTTAGTCACTGAACTAACAATTTCCTTTCCTTGTGTCACCGTTAAGAGTTATTTATGGATTAATAATACATGGACTCAGCCTTGAATGCTGCAATCTGTGGGAACAAAATTCTCATAACTCACAATTGCAATATCATAGTCCTAAATTCTGATATTGACCTAATCAAATCCACTGGATTGTGTTACTCTGGTGGTACTGGCTAGCAGAGCAGTAAAGAAGAACCATTTCAGTGGCTAAGGACAGGATGCTAGGGTGGGAAGAAAGAACTCTATTGTGGTGTGGGGCAGACAGCCAGGCAAATGCAGAGGGAAGCTGGGGAAAGTTTGTGGGTCAAAGGGATAAAATTGAAGGGCAAGAGCATCCTGTGCAATTAATGGATCTCAGACTGCAACCAATGTTTTAGGTAACATTACAGGAAATATTTTAAATGATGTGACTGTAAATTCCATGTAACATCTCTCTCTCAGATGGTTTCTGTTATCACCAGAAATCTTTGATAAATTTATGGTATGGTACAATAAGCACCATCAGTACCTATAAGGCTTTTGGGGTAGTAACCATTTGGTAAGTGTTTGTACAATAGATAATATAATGTGGCCCTAATCCAGATTGATGCTCTGACCAATATTGTAATATAAATAATAATTACAGATAATAATTGCACAGGCATCATAGCTATTTTAATATTTCAAATATGGGTATCTTGATTTAGCCATCATGAGCAAGCCTATTACAAATATATGTTTACTAAGTAAGATTTTATATCCAGATATCAGAGAGCCATAATCAAAATGGTCTTGTTCAAACAAAAGCCGGAAGTCAAGAAATCCAGGTTTTTTCTGAACTTTACCACAAGTTACTCAGCAATTTTGGTCCCAGTCCCCAAGCTGTTGAGTTCCTCAACTGCCAGTTTTGAGCCCCTTCAATTCCCATCTACATCAATTAGAGATAAATATCCCCAGAAGGGACTAAGTGCCCTTACCACCTTGCTGCATCAAGCTCTTAATTTGAGCCTCAGTTTCTCCATCTAATAAAGTGCAGATATTAGTACTTGCTTACCTTGCAGGTCTGTGACCCATGATGGAAATGCCACCACATCTACAACTTCATGCTTGATGTTTTTCAGGAAATCAGTAGCACGTTGGAAGGCAGTATATTCTTTCACACAAGGTATTACTGTATGTGTGTTTTATTCTGAGTAAAAGCTTCTGAATATTCCCTAAGCAGCAGAAATAGAGTCTCTCCACTGGAGTGTGGATGGTGAATAGATTGCCCTGCTCTGCACCTCTGTTTGGGTAGACTTTCCACCCTTGGGAGCTGCTGAAGTAAATTGGACAGAGATGTGACAAACATAACCAGCTAGACATAATTGTGCTCCAGCCAGCGAAATGTTCAAATGTCAATTAATTATTTGTTGGGAATGCAAAATTCTTAGAAAAAATAAAATTTAAATTTAAAAGGCAAGCTAAGCTAAGGCAGAGTATGATTTCACTCTAGCACTATTACTAGAACCTCAGATCAAAGGAATATTTGAAACCAAATCATACAGTATAGTAAAAGAAACCCTTTCATTTATATGACCACAAAAGAGACTTGTTAACTTGTCAGGGTTAACTTGACTTGGAAAATATTTAATAACAACTACCACTCTTATTTTCTCCAATTTACAACAAGCTTTATCAGCATAAAACACTTGTTGTGAAATATACACAATGCTATGCACTATGCTACTCTGTTAGGGTCAAAATCACCATTTTCCCGCCCATTCTTCGCCACCTCCACCTATCAGACAAAGTCAAAGTAGCTGGGCTTTGTGCAGACAGTGCCATGGAGAGTGAGACAAAATTCATTCTCCCTAGTCCCAGCAAGTGCAGTGTTGATGGGCTAAATTATTATTAGAATTATACAGAAAATAAAAAGGGACTTATCAAATGCTCTAGGGATAAGACTGCCATTGACTTCAGTGGGGTCAGGATTTCATCCCAGGTTGTCAGGATTCAGAGTTTCAGGTCTCAGACTGCCAGCCGCTGAGCAGCTGTCCACATTACAAATGCCACTATCAATAAAGGTACTTATTGACATTCAAGGCAAAAAGGCCAAAGAATACAATGAGCATTGAACATTAACTACACTACTACCCTTACGGGTTTTTCCTCCAGAGCTGGGTAAAGGCACATTTGGTGGGCAGAGGGAAGATGTTGCTATTGCATAGTCTCTCTCTTATGAAAAAATAAGTTGTCACTCTCCCATGCTATAAACCTAGATTTTCTCCTCAGGGCTAAATTTAATTACAATTATTAGGTGGAAAATAAAGAATGTTTTGCTATAGGTTCATAATGATGCCCTGAGCTGCTGCTGTCATAAAGCAATGGTTTATCCTTTTTAAATATATATATTCTTCAGGTACTGAAGATGAGCTATTACAGAATAGCCTCTGGTTTCTGAATTGTTTTTACTGATTAAAACAAGCTGAATTTTACTCAGAGTTCTGAATTGTAAATTCAGTAGATTTAATTCATGCTTTCATTTTATTTTAAAAGCTTTTGGTCTCACTTTCCCCTTTAGGCAGAGACCATGGAAAGAGGCTGAATGCTACATGCATTACTTTCTTCTGCAACACCCATAGTAAACTGGAGTGGTACTGTTATTTTCTGATTATGGTTTGCCTTTTTGCCTTATTATTGGGATTTCTGGGAAATATCTTTGCAATACTACATTATACATACAGCATAAAGTCATGGACTAGTAGCACTATATTTCTGTTCAATCTGGCACTGTGTGACTTTACTTGGATTCTCATGGTTCCTTTTTCAGTTTACTATAATCTACAGAAGTTAGCCGTATACTCCAGTCAGATATTTTGCCAGTTCAAAAGAATATTCTTCAATATTAATATCTACGGAAGTATCTATTTCCTGACACTCATCAGCTTTGACCGCTACATAGGTGCTGTCCATCCTATCAGTTCATTAAAGTGGTGGGACAAAAACAAGGCTACATTTTGTACCGTTGCAATATGGATCTTCATTTTCATTGAATCAATTCCTGATTTTTACTATACGTTTGCAGTTGAAAGACGAAATGACACTGTAGTTTGCCTGGAATACATTGGAGAACCTTTACACTTCGTAGTGCCATTCACAGTCTCCAGAGTTGTATTTGGATTCCTAATTCCAGCCACAGTCATATTCACCTGCTATATGTTGACTCTGAAGGCCTTGCAACAACTGAAGAAGCGTCAACAGAGAAGAAACAGAATTGCTAAACCTCTGATGTTGATTTTTGTGGCAATGATTGTTTTTGCTATTGCATTCATTCCATATCATGTTATGATGATAGCAGTATTACTTTACAGATTGAATTACCAACTAAACTCTGACAATATAAGCATGATATTTACCATTTATGAACTCTCTGAAATCATCTGCAGTATTAGCAGTTGCTTGGACCCAATCATTTTTATACTGGTACATAAGAATTTCCATCAAAGATTTCAAATGATAAAATGCCCTGCTAAGCCTGGGTGTCACTGCTGCCGTTCACGGAAGGTCAGGGATATCACTGTGGCCCAGCAGAGAATGCTGAATTAAACTGCAATTCACAAAACATCCCCACGTGTCTCTCACGAGCCAGTTAGTTTCAGTTTCATGCACTTTTTAATTTCTTGTTTTCAGCATGGTTACAACAATCTCTCGGGAAAGCAAAAATATTGAGAAGCCATCTGAGAAATAAGAATTGCCAGATGGATCCACTGAAAAAGCAGAACAGAGATTTTGGGGTTTTTTTTGGCCATGCCATTGACAGTTTAAATATCCTAATCCATGTGTGTATGTAACACCGACAGACCCCGGTCCTCAGCAGCTGGGATCGAACTGGGGACCTCTAGAACTTAGTGCATGAGCCTTTACAGCATGAGCTAAAAGCCAACTGACTGTTAGGGTGGTAGAGTAGACTCAATTTCTCTCTCTAAGTGGTCTTGGTGCCATTAGATAGGGCAGAACACCACACCCAGGAGATGTGTGGGTTACATGTACATGTACACACACAAACTCTCTCTCTCTACAGAGTGCGTAACATTCTGTGTAGCACTAACAAACCAAAAAGGGTTCTAAACAGCAGCTTATTCATTGTGGGTTAAATTCACTCCTGCACAGACACCCAGCAGAAAGCGGATATCCTTCAGGGACTGAAGTCCTGCAATGGTACAAACACTCATGCCTTATCTGCACTAGAGTTCCATTGACACTGCTAGTGGAAAGTAAATCTACCTGCAAAGAGAGCACGCTGGGCCCCAAATGAGCAAGATACTTAAGTACGTGCTTAAGTCCATCCCTATACAGCAAAGCATTTGAGTATGAATTGTTGCTAAACTAGGACTTTAAAGTTAGATTTTCAAAAACCTAATGGCTCTTTGAAAATCCCAGATCTAATGCAACAGGGGCTTAAAAAAGCAAGTTCAAAACTTAATCTCCAAACTAAAAATACATATGAACCATCACAATTATAACAGGGAAACATGTAATCAATCACTGAGAAATTAGCTTCAAATGTTCTCCAACATGTTTTCTGAACACCTTACACTAGCATAATCCATTCATGTTTTTGATTCATCTACTTGGTGAGATGGTGTTTTGACAGCTTTTACACAATAATTTGTTAATTATTAAAGCAGCTGTGTCAGTAAGAATATTAAATTATTTTCCAAGAGCCTTGTGGATAATCTATTCTTGTATTTGTACAGTTCAGTCATTGTTTCGTTTCCATAGTTTGAAAATGACTTGATATAAAATTAATTCCATGTTGTATCAGGGCCAAATTCAGTTTACAGTACACGTTTCAACTCTGTCAAGCAAAAACAATACTTGTCTTTGTCTAGTCTAATGGATTTTTTGATGTTGTCACTAGCTATTTTAGACAGTGAAATAAAGGACTATGACTTAAGCATCTGAAGTACTTGTTAAGCTGATTCAAACTGAAATACCAGATTTCACATGGAAATGGTACATCTTTGGATCTATTCTTTCCTAAGGAGTTATATACCCAACTGGGGAGACGAGCCCTCCTTTTCCTCCAAATGCTTCTTAATCCTAAATGTGCTTTTGTTCTAAGGAAAAAAATAAAACTATATTTTTGAGTTTGTTTTATCCATTGATTGTCCAATACAAACTGGACAAGTTTGTTAACAATGCATTGTGTTCCATAATATAAGCCATCACTAATGCATCACTGGACAAATACTGACAATATTAAATATACACACATACATCCCAAACGTGTGGAAGTAATATTCATGGACCAGATTCCGACACCATTTACGGAGTAAGGTGCATCTCATCATGAGAATGGACCCAAGAATCTGATCCCATGTGAAGAACTACACAGCCATGGGGTGAATGAATATGTGTAACTTTGATTGCTTTCCCTGCCCTTTGCAAACTGGGCCATCTCCCCCAATATCACCCCACTGAACAGCTTCAAACAGCTGCCATTTTTTTTCTTTTTAAATTGACCTGCCACCGGCACATCTCCACTCCCCAATGTAATACTGCACTCAAAAAAGTTAACCTCAGTGAACGCTGGATGGGCAAGATTCAGTATGGGACCAGCAACAGCTTTCCTAAGCATAATGTCACACATGTAAAGTCCAATATCTTCTGGCCCTACAGGGCTAGAAATGGTAGCTTCATGCCACTGGGAAGAGAGAAATTTCTAGCTCACATCCAGCAGGAAGGTGCCTTACATTTGAGAGCTTTTTATAGAAAATATTAGGTATATTTTACGTTAGTTTATAAATATAAACCCTCCATCTGAGCCCTGCGCAGATGAATGCAAGGAGGGCAGCTGGCTTTCTATTTAGATACACTTTGTGCAATAAGATAACAAATTAGATGCTTGAGGTGTTAATAACAGTATTGCACATTAAGTAGAAAGCTCTTTTTTTGTTATGAAAGAAGCACTCCACTCAAAGAACGAATCACGTCACCTTGCACTTGAAGGCACTTTTTGGATTTAGAAACAAGATTACAATTGTTTCTTCTTACAATGCCAATCTTTACAATATCTGAGAATTCAGTCTCTGGTCACAAGCGAACCAGTAGTTGAAGACTGTATTATTATTAGAAGTTCCAAGTGAGGTTGGATTGAAAATGCATAGCAAGCTTGAGTTTGACAGGTGCACCCCATTCTCCCGAAATAACTGTGGTGCCCCACAGAATATGCCAGGATGTGAAACTACTGTCCCCCACAAGGGCAACAAGAATTTGGTCACTTCCCTGTTCACATACTTCCTGGTTTTGTCCACCCTGGCAGGGTTCATGGCTCCCCGCCAGACCCTGCGCTGAAGCATATCTGACCAGACAATGTTAACACTCGGAAAAGTTGCCAGGATCTGCTTCAGGTTCCTCCTATTTTGAAACATTAACTCCACCCCTTTAAGTGTTCCCAGATCATTTTCTCCCAGGTGTATCACCAATATATCCGGTGGCTGCTGACGCACCTGCACACCATACAACAGCGGTATCAGTTGATCTCATAACATGGCCCTCCGTGCATGCCAACTGAGTAATGCTTCGCCACTGAATCCTAGCTGGGAGCCCTCAGGCAACCTGGATGTGTGCCTATGCACCCAAAACACAATACTGTGCCCACAGATCCACATCCTCATGTGTATAGCCGGCTGTCCCATATCTGAAATGAGAACCCAACTGAAGTGGGTATTCACCCACGAAAGCTCATGCTGCAAAACTTCTGTTAGTCTATAAGGTGCCACAGGATTCCTTGCTGCTTCAACTGATTAATGTTGATTTTCCACTTGCGGTCTTACATATGTTTGGTATGCAGTAGACCGGCAGCGCCTGATTACCAGAATAGCCTCTGCTTCCATACCTATCTGTGCAGCTGCCATAGCCACCCCTATTCTGAATGAGTGGGAACCAAATTCATGGGCTGGCATCCCCAACCTCGTTATCCCCCATCTCAACATGATAATCAATTGATATGCCATGAGGGGACTCCTGTCTTTGTGTAAAAAAAGGAGGCCTTCTCCCTTCCACCGTATTGCCATGTAAGCCCCCAACACCCGAACAGGACCCATGCTTGCCACCCTCCCCTAGGGTAACGAATGCACCCCGGCTGACTTGATCAGTTTGTCTCTAAGGTGCCACAAGGACTCCTAATTGTTTTTGATAATTACTATGAAAATTCCTTCCCTCTTCTACAACCACCACCTAGCCATGCTCCATCTCTGTATCATCCAACAGTATATAGTCCTCTATGGCTGACAACACTTCTAGAAGTTCTCTCTCCTCTTGATAAATGAGGTTATAATCAGTTAATAGCACTTTTTTTAAAACGTATTTACTCAACCATGCAGAGCTAATGCTAATGTTGTCCTGATTAAAATTAATGTTTCCCTACAAAACAAAAGTTAAAAGGCACTGAGACATCTGCTTATATTTACCTAGTCATATTTTCATTTGGAAACACATGGTCCTAAAATGGTTTATTATAATATTCCCCATTTCAGTTTGACACATACAAATACAGCAAAATAAAACTGTTCCATTTTGCTGCAATAAGAGAACAATAAACTGAATAATTAAGAGGCAAAGTCAACATTTTCACTGATTACAATATATGTTGCAATACTGTGTTCTCTTAGGTCACTGTTTGCATTAATTCTGAGGATATGGTACCTAATAAAATGCCCAGATGTTCTTAATAAGTTAGTTAAACACTGTAATAATTCATTAGCCCACAAAACAACCTACATGGTATGGATCACAATGTGCTGTGCAGCACATCCAGACTCTCAGATAGGCACCCTTCTAGAAACCTGGATCGATACACGAAAGATAAGATCCAAATTTTGCAGAGTCCTTCAAGATTTGAACATTTCTGGATGTGATGAACTGTGTTCAGAAGTAGAGGACCAGCTTCATCAGCTATTAGAGTTGAGTTGGGGCATGTTTCATCAGAGAAGCAAGAATTGACGTGCTACAATAGAAATCTATCAGCCGAAGGGGTAAATCATGCTATGTGTCTTTAAACTTCTATATGAAAAGCAAGGCCAGCTCTAGGTTTTTTGCCACCCCAAGCAAAAAAATTTTTGGCTGCCCCCAATCCCAGCTCTAGGCTCCTCGCCGCAACCCCCTGCTGCCCCAGCCCTGGGCTCCCCCCCTCCACCCACACCCCCTGCCGCCCCAGCTCTGGGTTCCACCCTTACCCCACACCATTGCCCCCCCCACACACACCTCCTGCTGCCCCAGCCCTGGGCTCTCCCCCCCCACCTGCACCCTCTTTCTGCCGCAGCCCTGGGTCACTCGTAACTCGCTCCCAGGGCAGGTCATTCAACAGGAATTTTAGATGTGCACAGAACACAGACAGGATTGGTTCCCATATGGTTACAGAACTGCCGTAAAGTGGAACAGTTTTCAGCTTGTGTGATTGGAAGATATATGGATGCATATTATAAGACTGTCCTACATAAATGAGGAAAAGTTGAGGTGCCTTTATTATTCTTTTGTTCCATTCTTTCTTTCTATGGGGAATTTGCCAATGCAGTATCACTGTCTTCCTTTTAAACAAATAAACAAAAAAAAGGCAATGGCTGTTGAAAATAGCAATCCCAGTCCTAATAACCACTGGGAAGCATTTCTTGCTCAATTTTATCCTACTTTTTCTACAGCAAGTTACAATGGATCAGTATATTTGATTTGGTAGAAATGAAGTAACAGCTGCCCAAACTGAGCTTGAGCACTCCTGAATTTTGAGGTGTTCAAATCTGGAAGGCAGGTGCTTGAGGGGGTGGCTGTGGCTCCATGGGGGAGCATGGCAACATGTATGCAGCAGTGTGTCAGGCGCTGCACGGAGCCAGACACGCTGGTCTGAGTGGTACGGTAAGGGGCTGGGGGCTGGAGAACGGGTAGGAGGTTCCGGGGAGCAGTCAAGGGACAGGGAGCAGGGGGGGTTGGATGGGGCGGAGGTTTGGCGGGGCAGTCAGTGGCAGGGCGCAGGGGGGGTTAGATGGGTCAGGGGTTCAGGGGGGGCAGTCAGGGGACAGGCAGTGGTTGGATAGGCATGGGAGTCCCAGGGTTTGTCAGGGGACAGGTGGGGGTGGAGTCCTAGGGGGCAAGTTGAGGGGGGTCTCAGGAGGGGGCAGTTGGGGACAAGGAGAAGGGAGGCTTAGATAGGGGGTTGGGTCCCAAGGGGCAGTTAGGGGCAGGGGTCCCAGGAGGGGGCAATCAGGGGACAGGGAGCAGGGGCGGTTGGATGGGTTGGGGTTTCTGTGGGGGGCAGTCGGAGGGAGTGGATGGTGGCAGGGTGGGGCTTCCCTCCCCGTGGAGTGTCCTATTTTTTGAATGTTAAAATATGGTTCCCTGCCCTTCACAGTGCAACTCTCCACTCACAGCAGGCTGCAGCATGAGGTCCCCCTCTTTCCTTTCCAGTTGGTAGTGGCCAAGGGAATGCTGGGAAATGTAGTTCTTTCCCTGCTCCAGGGCAGGCTCTATAGGCAGGGAGCTAACCAAGGAACTACAGCTCCCAGGGCCCCTGTTGGTTCTCAGCTCCCATGCTGGATCCCTGCAGCCCCTGCAAATGGGCTGCCCCAAGCACGTGCTTGCTTTGCTGGTGCCTAGAGCCGCCCCTGATGAAAAGCCATCTTTACACCTCTTCTAACAATCATTTTGCTTTGCAATGCTATGATCTCACTGATGAGCTGCCTTGAACTGAAACTTTAAGAAATAAGGTAAAAGTTACACTTCTTTAATAGCAATAACCAGGTTTTCCTAGAAATTGTGGTTTTCATTTTGATTTACATAAATACCATCAGAAAAAATTGTCTTTCCTTTTCAAAGCCCCCAGATACACTTCAACTTGGAAAGAAGCCATAACAGATAATATCTACAAAGGTGACCAATTAAAAAATAAGTAAAGTTGTTATACCAATATAATAAAAACCAGCAGGATCTTATTAAGAGGGATAAGGCAAAGATGCCACATTTATTGCAAATATAATAAGGCAAAAGATAAAAATAAACAATGTTGTTTAACTGCTTATTCCTATCACTACTTATTCCTTATACACACACACATATATATATTCATTCACACAATCATTCATTCAGGTTCTGTATAGGTGTTATAGTTACCAGCCTAGAAGTTGCTCATGCCAAGTTACTGGCCAGGTACCTTGGTCATGAGGATGGAGCGGAGTCTGTGTCAGATGCACCTGATGCTCCTGGAGGTTGGCTGCAGAACCAGAGACTCAAAATCCTCAGTTTTTAGAGTCCATTTTTATAGGAATTAATTCCTATGTTAGTCTATGGGAACTGTTTCATCCTGCTGTTGTTGGCTCAATTAGCAGATGGCACATTCCTGGTGGCTCCACACTGTCTAAAGTGGCACATTCCTTCCAGGTGTTTGGGGTGGATCCCAGTTTACTCTCCGGGGGTTGTCTGGTGGTCCACTTGACACATTCTTCGGCTGATGGATCCTTTCCAGGCTGGCACCTCCCTAACCATCAGGGGTGGCTCTAGCCATTTCGCCGCCTCAAGCATGGCAGCATGCTGCAGGGGGTGCTCTGCCGGTCGCCGGTCCTGCGGCTCTGGTGGACCTCCCGTAGGCGTGCCTGCGGATGCTCCACCGAAGCCGCGGGACCAGCGGACCCTCCGCAGGGACACCTGCGGGAGGTCCACTGGAACCGCCTGCCGCCCTCCCGGCGACCGGCAGAGTGCCCCCCGCGGCATGCCGCCCCAAGCACGCGCTTGGCGTGCTGGGGTCTGGAGCCGCCCCTGCTAACCATTCACGTACATCAAACATTCATCAACATACATTCCATATCTTAACCACATTTTAATTTACTGTCTCCACCACTTTTGGGGTGTGTGTTAATTCCTATGAGATTCCCGGCCCTGTACTCACAGAGGGTGGGAGTCTGTTTGTTTACATTGTATCAATTACAGCTTAAGGCTAGCACAGTGTTTACTTCAAGGACAAAGTCAATTAACTTGTTTGTAAGTTTTACATAGTAATAGAGTATTTTTCACAGGACAGATACAATCAATGTTTTCTGCAGACAGGAGCCCACAAGCCCCAACAGAAGAACTAAAAGACCTCTGCACTTGGTGAAACTGGGGGGTCACTGTCACTTGGTGAAATCACTGTTAGTACCTTCTTTAATATCCCTACAAAGCACCAAATGGAATGACATTCCCTGAAGAGCAGTTGTTTGGGAATTTTTGATATATTAGTAAAAACAAAAATTTCAGGGACAGATCCTCAGTTGTAAATTGGCATAGCTTCATTGAAGTCATATAGCAATGCTGATCTACACTAGCTGGAGATCTAGCCCTCAATCTTTACAATCTACAGATGAAATCCATTCCATTGCATAACGTGTGAGCATTCAGACTCTATGCAAGTGTTCTAATGGAGAGGAGATATCTATCCCCAGCCCAGGGCGATGGTGTGGCATCACCATGAGTCCCCTCTCCTATCAATAAGGATAACAGTTACAGCCCAACCACACCAGTTGCACACTGTTTTGGGGGCCACTGGATCCTCATAAATGTGGATCTGTGGCCTCTCCAGTGGCCATCCACCAGTCCATCCTATGCAAGGCAGGCACAGAGACACTTTCTGTAACTGGCAGAGGTGAACAGACATTCCTCTGTGGCTGCTCCACCACTGGGTTTCCTGTGCAGCCTATACGTGAGGTTTTAGTGGCGTGGAAGGCCTAGTGCTGACTCTCTATACCATGGGGGAAATTCATCCTATAACTTTCTGTTTAAGCCAATTATATATCCAAGAATAAAATTCAGGAACTTGTGTAGTAAAGATACAAACTGTAGTAACAATAAACTGTGGGACAAACCATGCAGACATATCAGTAAGTCCACCTCTAACTGAAGGCTGACACTTATTCAGAAGAGCTATTTTTAGGATACATCAGACACCCATTGGAATGTAAAAGGCAGGGGAAAAGAAAATAGTAAATTCTTAAACTGTACATAAAAGAATAGAACTCCAATATGTTATGAGAATACCATAATTCATATTTCTGGTAGGGAACAAAATAAAATGTAGTTTTGAATGAAAATATTCCAAAGTGACATGAAAATCTTTACATTAGGGAACAAAGAATATCCTTACATGAAAAACATATTAGTATGATACAGAAGGGAAAAAATCCCATAGCTTTAGGACTGGTAAATTCCCTTTCATTCTTACATACCCACAGAATAGGTGGTATGTTCAGCTGTGCTGAGGGCACCTCTAAGTCTCTTGAGTCTTTAGCAAACAGTTACTATATTTTAAAAGAAATAAATAGAAAGCATAGAAAATGTTAACATGTATCCTCAACTCTGCAGGGCAAGCGTCAGAGCAAGAAGTTTTATTTTCTTCAAAGGTAAGTGCTTCATAAAGGAACATGAGAATTTTCATTCTAGATCAGATCAATGGTTCCTCTACCCCAGTATATCCTGACCACGGCCAGTAGGAAGGTGCAAGTAGCCTCAGACTGGCCAATTAAGAAATGATCTGCCCATAAGGAAAATTAGACACCCCTCCCCAGTTGTGTTATGTGTGAGCTGAGAGCATTTTAGGATTGAACTCAAGAAGCGTGAAGGGCTATGTCATGGGGCGGGACTCACCCCTGCAGCGCCTCCTGCTGGTCATCCATGGAATTAGTGTTTCCAGCTCCAGAGCGCCCTCTGCAGGCCAGTGTCCTGCCTGCCGCTGGGCCCAAGTCCCTCCTGGACCCCAGTGCCCCCTTTCAGTGCCAGAGTGCTGCCCCCTCGCAGTACCCCCCCACACACATCTGGGTCTCCCCTCCCCGGGGAACCTCCAACCCCCTATCCCCACCTCAGTGGCTACTGCCAGTCACCATCTAGCCCCCATTCACTGGGGCAGACTGCAGTCTGTAAAGGCCACTCATGGCCGGCAAGGGGGGTTTGGACCTGCTGCCTCTGCCTACCTTTGGACTGCCCCTCTGCAACCCCAGTACCCTTTCCGGCCTTTACCAAGGCCTGCAGCCTGGGGGGTTTCTAGGCCAGAGCTCCCCAGCTCCTCTAGCCTTCCCCCAGCCCTGCTCCAGTCTCAGTACCCTGCTTAGCTCCTAGCAGCCAGACCTGTCTCTCTCCATGGCGAGCAAGCGAGAGAGAAACACTCTGTGTGCTCCTGGCCCACTGCCCTCTTATAAGGGCCAGCAGGGCCCTGATTGGGGTGTGGCCGCATCTGTGGCTGGTTCCCCAATCAGCCAAGGCTTTCTTCATAGCCACAGCCCTCTCTAGGGCTGTTTTAAGCCTTTTAAAGCAGGAGCAGGTGACCACCCCGCTACAGGCTATAAGTGCGAGGCCCGCTGGGGATATCAGTTGGCGGCTCCTTCATGGGGCCATGAGCATGGGCGTGCTTTTGGCGCAGTTTACCCCGTCCCAGACACCTGCCCCTTCTGCGGCGTGAGGGAGACCCTGGCGCACGTTTACTTAGAGTGCGCCAGGTTGCGGCCCCTATACCGACTCCTCACGAACATACTGTTGCGTTTCTGGCTGCACTTTTCCCCTCACCTCCTTCTTTATCCATTCCCTATCCATTCCCACGAAGTCACGGGACCTCCTGGTCAACCTCCTCCTTGCCCTGGCTAAAACGGCCATCTACACAACCAGGGAGAAAAGGTTGGCCAATGGAGACTCCTGTGACTGTGGGGCTTGGTTCCGATCTTCTGTCCGTTCACATATCCGGGCAGAGTTCTTCTGGGCAGCGTCCACTGGCTCCTTTGACGCCTTTGAGGAGCAGTGGGCACTGTCCGGGGTTCTCTGCTCGGTGTCCCCGTCAGGCTCCCTTCTTTTGACCCTTTGTCCCCCGAACTCAGTTGGGTTTTGAGGTCCTGTAGATCCTCCCCTTAGGCTTCCGCCCACCCACTTCCCAGAACCCAATAGGTACAGGCTATAAGTGTACCTATCTGTCTCTCTGCTTTCAGTATATCCCACTCTAACATAAATGCCATTATACCTAGACATACCATTACTGAGAAACTGCAATATCTAGGCACTGTGGGAAGGCAGAGGCCTTGTCTACACAGCAAGTTAGTGTGCAGCAAGCCAGGGTATGAATCTACAGCTGTCAGAGTTGCCAGGTGGGCTGGCTAAGGCAGGAGCAGATGCTGGCTAGCATGGACACAGGCACAGGCTAGAGTAGCAGCAGGCTGCAGCAGGGTAAGGGCTGGCTGGAGCAGAAGCAGGAGCTGGAGTGAGAGCAGACAGCTGAAACTACTGGCAATGAGAATGCTTCTGGATGGATCACAGGAAGTGGCGTTGAGCAGACTGGAGGGACTGCTTCCCTTAAGAGCCTATACACCAGCCTTGGGATCACCCAGATGTGTCCTCGCCTATGAATTGGCTGAACCCTGGCTGAATGGCACAGGGCAATCACAAGACCTGCAGGTAATTGCCTCTATGACTCATCACACTCTGGATCAAGGATGGCTCATCAGGCTTAAGCAGGCTAGGGCTCAAAGTTAAATCAGGATTAGGCAAGCTCAGAGATATCATAACAGCGCATCAACTTGCCATGTGGACCCTGCTATGGGGCACTGAAAGTTCCATAGTACACTTTGGGAGCATGTCAAAGTGCTCTACAGAACTTCTAGGATACATCTACACGGGGACAAAAGACCAGTGACACAGCCATGCTTGGCCCAGGTCAGCTGACTCCCATTCATGGGGCTCGGACTCTGGGGCTAAAAACTGCTATGTAGACATTCCGGTGCAGGCTCCAGCCCAAGGTTCCAAACTGAGCCAAAATGTCTACGCAGCAATTTTTCAGCCCCGCAGCTTAAGCCTGAGTCAGCTGACCCAGGCCAGCCACATCCATTGTGTAGATGTACCGCGCTAGTAAACAGTAACAGTGTCCACTTAATGAGTTAGTGCATGGCAAGCTAGCGTGCTGTAGATTCAAACAATGGATTGCCATGTACTAACTCAACGTCTAGAAAAGCCGTTAATGTCACCATCTGAGTTATCACAGAATCATAGAATCACAGAATATCAGGGTTGGCAGGGACCTCAGGAGGTCATCTCGTCCAACCCCCTGCTCAAAGCAGGACCAATCCCCAACTAAATCATCCCAACCAGGGCTTTGTCAAGCCTGACCTTAAAAACCTCTAAGGAAGGAGATTCCACCACCTCCATAGGTAACCCATTCCAGTGCTTCACCACTCTCCTAGTGAAAAAGTTTTTCCTAATATCCAATCTAAACTTCCCCCAATGCAACTTGAGACCATTACTCCTTGTTCTGTCATCGGGTACCACTGAGAACAGTCTAGATCCATCCCCTTTGGAACCCCCTTTCAGGTAGCTGAAAGCAGCTATCAAATTCCACCCCCATTCTTCTCTTCTGCAGACTAAACAATCCCAGTTGCCTCAGCCTCTCCTCATAAGTCATGTGTTCCAGCCCCCTAATCATTTTTTTTGCCCTCCGCTGGACTCTTTCCAATTTTTCCACATCCTTCTTGTAGTGTGGGGCCCAAAACTGGACACAGTACTCCAGATGAGGACTCACCAATGTCAAATAGAGGGGAATGATCACGTCCCTCGATCTGCTGGCAGTGCCCCTGCTTATACAGCCCAAAATGCCGTTAGCCTTCTTGGCAACAAGAGCACACTGTTGACTCATATCCACCTTCTCGTCCACTGTAACCCCTAGGTCCTTTTCTGCAGAACTGCTGCCTAGCCATTCGGTCCCTAGTCTGTAGCAGTGCATGGAATTCTTCTGTCCTAAGTGCAGGACTCTGCACTTGTGCTTGTTGAACCTCATCAGATTTCTTTTGGCCCAATCCTCTAATTTGTCTAGGTCCCTCTGTATCCTATCCCTACCCTCCAGTGTATCTACCACTCCTCCCAGATTAGTGTCATCTGCAAATTGCTGAGGTTGCAGTCCACACCATCCTCTAGATCATTAATGAAGATATTGAACAAAACCAGCCCCAGGACCGACCCTTGGGGCACTCCTCTTGATACCGGCTGCCAACTAGACATGGAGCATTGATCACTACCCGTTGAGACTGATGATCTAGACAGCTTTCTATCCACCTCATAGTCCATTTATCCAGCCCATACTTTAACTTGCCAGCAAGAATACTGTGGGAGACCGTGTCAAAAGCTTTGCTAAAGTCAAGGAATAACAAGTCTACTGCTTTCCCCTCATCCACAGAGCCAGTTATCTCGTCATAGAAGGCAATTAGGTTAGTCAGGCATGACTTGCCCTTGGTAAATCCAAGGTGACTGTTCCTGATCACTTTCCTCTCCTCTAAGTGCTTCAGAATTATGGTGAGCAGACAAGTTTAACTCTGAATTTCTTTGCTTTGGTCAATTTAAAGTAGACTTTTAATGTCCTTTTAAACATAAGGTTTGTATTTACTGTTGTTAGTATTACATCAGGCTGACACAACTGTGCTGAATCAATTCAAAAGAAAACAGTGAAAATAGATATTGATTTCTTGTAATGCTTTAGAACAATTTTCAGTAAGGAAACAAACAGCTGAAAAATCTGCTTTAGCAGCTGAAAAAGCAACTATGTTTCTTGCTGAAATGCAGATTGTTGAGTTCAGCAGATGTGATTACATTCCAGATTATAAAATGTTCAATGAAAGTTACTTGGGTGAATACATTTCTCCTCTCTCTAGATAACTGCAATGTATAGACAATTATGTTCATTAGAAGGCACCTAGGGAATGTGTGGTGATATGCTTTTATTGTCTTTTTTTTTTTTTAATGTTTTGAAATTTCAAAGAAACTACATATGTTGGAACTACAACATATTTAAAATTATCCTGTGGCCTTCTGTACTCCCAAACTAATGCAAGATCCTTCTTCATTCTACTTCTTGGCATAAATTGTTTCAGAACTCCATTCAAGGCAGTAATTAGTGAGTTTTTTTCCAGTACCTCACAGAATCTATGAGTCTATGAGAAAAAGAGTTTAACTGGAATCCAGATTCTTCACAGGTGACATTTCTGCCTTGAAAAAAATATCTCCAGTATAGTATTCAGTGTTGTTGTAACCATCTTGGTCACAGGATATTAGACAGACAAGGTGGGCGGATAAGGTAATATCTGAAGAAGTGCTCTGTGTAACCTCAAAAGCTTTTATCATCCATAATAAACACTACAAAGTCTTTTGTGCTTTGCCATCCAAAAGGAAACATGCTGCGGCTGAACACTACAGGATTATGTTCCTTTGGTTGGTTGCCTGTTTATCATGTTTTGGACACTAGAATGCAATACCTCAATTATTTTGTGGAAGTTCTGTGGCCTGTGTTATACAGGAAGTCATACTAGATGATCACGATGGACTCTTCTGCCCCTGGAATCTATGAATTTATGAATTTCTTTATGTCTTAGTTGGTCATATATTCACTTAGTGCCTTTGGGTTGTCGTGATATTCTAAAAATTCTTAACTGATTTCCCAAGTGCCCCACAGCAATAACATCCGAGCAGCCCCAAATATAGTACTATCCTTGCTGTATCTTTCAAGAAAAAAGTGATTATACTCAGAGAACCCTGCTGTACCAAGGTTAATACTATCGGATAGGAGGGACTTCATGCAGCAACAGAATGGCACTTTCAATATGTTCAAGGCTGATCATTTAAACCAGTTTTTCCCACACCCATGTACTACTGAAACTAGCATAACACTTTCTAAATGGGCATAGTCATATCTGCTTGTTGATGGCAGGCACTAAAGTGGATGCAACTAGTTAACCAAGTCCTCCACCCAGTGGCTGGACTTACTATGTGCAATCTGAATATTACCACAGCTCAAACCAGGACCTTGTGGTTAGTCGGCAATACTTCTAACAAAGGAACATGAACTAGGAGCTGTGCTAAGTTTGTCTCAGGTTGTTGATTACCTTACAGACACCATGCCATCCCTATTCTTAGGCCGGGAGGTACTGCAGGCAGCAAAAATATCAGCTATTTCAATAAATGTGTTTAATGATTCCACCCCAGAAAACACTGGGCTATTTGTATGGGCTTCCCCTGGTTTTGGGTATATGCCAGACTTGAACTGAAGCCCCTTAAAGATTATTTTAAAAGTTTCCTTAGCCATGCTGCAGAGCTCAGGGGAGTGAGAGCAGGGCTGGGCAGGGGCTGGAGCAGCACGTGGCTGCGCAGAGCACCAGGAAATTTGGTGCCCCAAATTTCCTGGTGCCCTACGCAGTTGCGTACTTTGCATATGGGTAAGGATGGCCCTGTGCACAGGGATCAGTGGACTCCACTATAAAGAGCAACAGAAGGCTGCCGAGAAGGGTGGGGGAATTGCTTTATTTCCCAGTTCACCAATTCCTTCAACTTTGTGACTGTGGAGACTGATTGCTCATGCCCAGACCCGACAGTCACAAAGCCGAAGGCCTCAGTGAAATTGGGAAATAATCTCTGTAGCTTCCTGCTGCTCTTTATAGGAGAATGAGCTGATTCCTGCTCAGGTGTGCCTACTTAGGCCTCATCTACACTAGGAATTTATGTCAGCATCCACACCCGTGAGAGAGGTAGTTATACCGACCTAACCCCCAGTGTAGACAGCACTAGGTCAATGGAAGAATTCTTTACTCTGGGGGAGGTGAATCCCCCCCACCCCCCGTCGGCATAGGCAGTGTCTTCACTGAAGTGCTACAACAAAATCACTGTACCACTGTAGCGTTTTAAGTGTAGACAAGCCCTTAGTATAAAGGGTTGGTTGGCCCCAGGCCTTTAGTCCTTAGAGAGGCAAGCCAGCCTGTTAAAAGGATTAATGTTCACAGAAGTAGAAAGAGGAACTACAATTAAGTCTCTTTGACTCTCTGCAAAAATGGCCCTGTAGATAATGTTTTTTGAGAAAGTTCATATTTATACTGAACAAATTCATAGGAGCCCAGGACTCCAAGTGACTCTCAAAAACCCATGCAAGTAGTTCCCATTAAAGCGCATAAGCTCCCCTCAGAAAAGGAGGCTTCAGAGACATCAATCAATCATACTAGAGATCCCCTGCATCTTATTTACATATGCATCTTCACCAAGGTTGTCAACCTTCAGACTGCTGTAAAAGATGTATTTTGTATGTACAAACGGAGAGTATAAATTCCTGTTAAGAAGTAAACAATCAAAACCGTTTTATTTAAAGGTCTCTCTAGGCAAATGGATTTCTAAGCAGGTTTATTTTGCAGTATGTTGCCTATAAAATAAACTAGCTCAAGAAAATACTATATTCAGAAAGTTAATTTATCTGCAAAGTAGGCTAGAGGGGAATTCATCCCCAGGAGAGGGAGCAATTTGTGTTAGTTAACACTGACACACTGGACCAAATAAGAAACAATTTTATAGGCTCTAAAGGAAATTTTTGGAGCCACAACTCACCATAACCAGAGAGCTGCAAGATGTGGGGCCAGGTCCTCAATGGAGCTAAGATGATACACACTAGCTGAAGATCTGGCCCTCAATAGTCTAACACAAGAGAAACAGGAGGTTAATCAAGGTTTTGACAAGGAAATACTGGAGTCCTTTTAGGAGAAGGGGAGAAATGACAAACAAATTCAGTTTTGGGTAAGATTTTCATAGAGCAAGACCCAAGTTTTGCATGTGTTCTTGTGCCTACTTTTGTGAAGCTGTGTGATCATATAAGGTATTTGTATATGCAAAATGGGAACGTGAATGCCTAAATATCTATTTGCATCTGGAGAGCCCTGTTTTGCATGCACAACTGTGGAAAACACAGACATAGATGAAGATGTACAAATGTGTATTCAAAAATGTACCCAAATCTCAGGGCTAAGGTAATGAATACATTCCCCTTAAAATTTACTTTGTATTAAAGTTAGACATAATTTAGTGATGTGTTCACAGCACAGGATTATTTTTGCAGCATTTAACAATATTCATTAAAATTAGCAGAAGACATTATGTTTTAGCATACATTTGATTCTATGCTTTATAAAGAATGATGATGGATAAGCATTCCATGCAAAAGAACAAAATTAGAGCTGGCTGAGAAACAGAATTTCCCTCCCATGACAAATTTCAAGTTTATGGAATATTTTTTTCATACACAATCAGGAAAAAGCCAAAAAAAATTAAAATGTTTTGTGGAACTGAAATTCCACAGTATTTTGTTTTGGAAACACCAAAATGTTCCAACAGCAGGAAAGTTTTGGTGTTTCCAAAACAAAATATTCCTCCCAGACTCACAGCAGCCCATTCAGTGGGTTACTTCATTTCACAGGCTCCCAGTCTCCCCTCTCCATGACCTGCTAAGCTGGCCAACCCCCAGGCTCCCCACTCAGCAAGCTGGGGAGGTGGCCCATCTGCTAAGTATTTCACTCGGGGAGCCCGGAGAGCCTGGTAGCCAGGAAGCTCACTTGCCCATCAGGCTGGCAGCCAGCTGGGTAGCCTGGGAACTTTACTCTCCTTTTAGAAGGGATGCTGCAGCTTCTCTGAATCCAACTGTCATGTATTAGACACTGGTACTTTTTTTAACTGATGTGAAAAGGGAAGTTACTTTGTAGAGACACACTAGAATGGCAGCCTCCATTTCCTGCACTAAAAACAGGTTATTTTAGCATGTTTGCAATCCATTGGTATCTTCTCTGGAAAGATAATTCATGCAACACACTAGAAACCTAGTGACATCGCTCACCTCCATCTGTCCAGCTGCACCCAGATTATTATTTTTTGCAGGGAACCACTGAATGTTTCCATATCAAAAGCTAAGAAGTGTGTCAGGTTTTTGTTTGTTTGCTTAATTTTAAGAGGTCTTCAGAAATAAATTGGTGCAAATCAGGTAAATATAACATAAGACCATAAGAACGGCCGTACTGGGTCAGACCAAAGGTCCATTTAGCCCAGTATCTGTCTACCAACAGTGGCCAATGCCTGGTGCCCCAGAGGGAGTGAACCTAACAGGCAATGATCAAGTGATCTCTCTCCTGCCATCCATCTCCATCCTCTGACGAACAGAGGCTAGGGAGACCATTCTTTACCCATCCTGGCTAATAGCCATTTATGGACTTAACCACCATGAATTTATCCAGTTCTCTTTTAAACACTGTTATAGTCCTAGCCTTCACAACCTCCTCAGGTAAGGAGTTCCACAAGTTGATTGTGCGCTGCGTGAAGAAGAACTTCCTTTTATTTGTTTTAAACCTGCTGCCTATTAAATATGATCAACAGACAAGATAGGTGAGGTAATATATTTTATTGGACCAACTTCTGTTTGTAAGAGAGGCAAGCTTTTGAATTCCTCCTCAGGTCTGTATTTCTCTCATCAACAGAAGTTGGTACAGTAAAAGATATTACCTCACCCTGCGACCTTATCTCTCATAGCTACAACACTGCATGCAAATGTGATTGATTACATTCTCTCCACTAGTCAGGCTCTGGTTTTCTTTCCCTATGATTTTAAGGAATTATCCATTTACCAACACAAATATTGAGAGGAAATGAAATCATTACTATTCTAGTTTTTCTCCATCATATGTAAGTGTAGCACTTACACTTCAGCTTAGCTATTTTAAAGACCAGAAATTCATTATTTAACTAACTGTAATTTTCAGCGAGTCCCACTAGAAGATGCTCCTCTATTGGAAGACAACTAATTCTGTTCTCCCAACTTAATATAAACCTTATATCTCTTTATGTAATATGATGTATCAATTATAATAACCACACTGATCACAGACTTTGTTAAATCATAGGCATAAAACCCTGAACTTGCAAATGTTCAATATTAGGAACTCCAGTGCAGTACCATGTGTGGTATGAGCAGTTAGACACCCAATGCCAGTGACAGATCCTTAGCTGATGTAAGTATGCTGAAGTCAATGGAGCTATGGCAATTTCTACCAGTTGAGGATCTGCACCCTATTGCTTTAGCAGAGGGCTAGAGCATAATCTCCTATCGTAAAAGTCCCTCCCTTTATTAAGTTCCCCCTACAACATATGCTGGTCTTTACTGGTGACTGGAGGACCAAGAACTCTACAAGTTCAACCCAACTCCACATTTCCTTTTCTGTACAGTAATTATCAGTACAGTAACTCCTCGCTTAACATTGTAGTTATGTTCCTGAAAAATACAACTTTAAGCAAAACAATGTTAAGCGAATCCAATTTCCCCATAAAAATTAATGTAAATAGGGGGGTTAGGTTCCAGGAAAAACAATTTCACCAGACAAAAACTATATTTTATAGTTCACACAGTATAAGTTTCAAACAAACAATTTAATACTGTACACAGCAATGATGATTGTGAAGCTTGGTTGGTGATGAAGTCAGAGGGTGAAAGAGGGTGGGATATTTCCCGGGGAATGCCTTACTGCTAAATGATGAACTAGCATCCGGCTGAGCCCTCAAGGGTTAACACATTGTTGTTAATATAGCCTCACACTCTACAAGGCAGCACGAATGGAGGGATGGGAGACAGTATGGCAGATAGAGACAGAGACATACACCCTGTGTATGGGAGAGAGAGAGAGAGAGAGATGCGCATTGACCCTTTAAATATGCTGGCACCACTCTAAGTACATTGCCTTTAAAAAGATCAGGAAGTTGAGACAGCAGCTGCAGCCAACAAGCTCTCTCCATCCTGAGCCCTGTCCTGTGCCCACCCTGCTCTATATGGAGAAGGAGTAAGTGGGGGGCAGGAGAACGGGGGAGGGGGACACCCTGACATTAGCCTCCCTCATCCCCCCTCCCCTGCACAACAAGCAGGAGGCTCCCGGGAGCAGCTCCAAGGCAGAGGGCAGGAGCAGCACATGGCAGTGGGGGGAGAGACAGCTGAACTGCTGGCAATTGGTAGCCTGCTGGGTGGCTGCTACACAGGGAACTTAGGAGAGCGGGGAGCTGATGGGGGGCTGCTGGTCCACCCCAGTTCCAAACCCCCACCAGCTAGCTGCAACAGGCTGCTCTTCCTGCAAGCAGTGGACAAAGCAGGCGGCTGCCAAACAACGTTATAAGGGAGCATTGCACAACTTTAAACGAGCATGTTCCCTAACTGATCAGCAGAGTAACGACAAGACAATGTTAACCAGGACGACTTTAAGTGAGGAGTTACTGTATAGTTTTAAAACTGTTTTTACTTAATATAAAGAATTCAAAATAAAACAAATCATTTAAAACTATTTATATTAACATCTTCTTAAAGCTCTTGAGCCAAAACTTTTTGTCCTGGCTTCACCTCTACTAATCCTTTCGCTTTGTGATAAATATTGAAGTTTTGTTGCTAAGTTTTATTTCGCCAGCTTTTTTTTCCCTTGGACTTTTGGCTTTCCCTTTTCTTCCTGTCCCTTGACCATCTCAGTACTCTCCTTGTCTCTGTACTGCCCTTTTCCTGCTCCTTGGCATTATTTTGTCTGTATTTCTTTGAGTTGCTTTTTACATTCTCTAGCTCTGGGTTCCCCATAGTGTCTGGTTCACAGTCTTCTTGATCAAATTGAGCCTCCTCTTCCACTTCATAAGGTTTGTCAACTGCAAGTCTACATCTGTATAGCTCTCACTATATCCATGAATGATGTCATCACTCTGTCTGTGGAATAGAAGTTCATTTTGCCTGCCTTCTGCAACAATCTGTAAATTCTCCTGCAAATTACGCATCTTTCAAGTCATAGTAGCACCAACTGTTTCTGTGGAGCCTAATTTGAATCTAGTCAGTGAACTAACTTGTTTTCATCTGCAATAAGCTCCAGGCTTGATCTAGTTTGTGTACCATCAGAGTCTCTACATTTGTGGACTTATCTGTTAAATTTCCTGATAAATCCAGCACAGGTTTATGATTACAATCGTCACTAAACCAGGGGCGGCTCTAGCTTTTTTGCTGCCCCAAGCACAGCAGGCAGGCTGCCTTCGGCGGCTTGCCTGCGGGAGGTCCCTGGTCCTGTGGATTTGGCAGCTTGCCTGCGGGAGGTCTGCCAATCCCGCAGCTTCGGCGTGCCCGCCGCTGAATTGCTGCCGAATCCACGGGACCGGTGAACCTCCCACAGGCAAGCCACCGAAGGCTGCCTGACTGCCGCCCTCACAGGGAGCGGCAGGCTGCCCCCCATGGCTTGCCGCCCCAGGCACATGCTTGGAGTGCTGGTGCCTGGAGCCACCGCTGCACTGAACTGCTCCTCAGGGGAAGAATGTGGCAGCAAAGGAGTCAGAACTTCATTCTGATCAGTATCACACTCCAACATCTGCATTTCTATAGTCATGTCTGTCGGACACTTCTCTTTCTCTGACTTTTTTTCACTCTCTCATTACTGCCATGAAGCTCTGTTGCCAGGTCTGCTGTAGAAATTTTCTCTTTGTGGGATATTTTTCCACCATTCTCAGCACAGCTGCAATGAGATCAAGAGCTCTGTAGCCTTCCCTGGTTTGATCTCCTCTTTCCTTTCTTTCGGGTTTTCCTCTATTAAATTCTTCTCTCCCAAAGTCTTTATGAAAACTCTATTTGTAGGTCAAAGATTTTGCCATAACCTTCGTATCCCCAACTGTTATTTCTATTCTATGTAGTTCCCACCTGCGATGCAAGCATCTCCCCATGTTCTTCCTTTTTCTTTGCATCTACCATTTATTTTTTGTTAATATTTTGGGACAGCTCTGGATTCTTAGTGAAATAAACAAGCGTTTTCTTTACGTTTTCATATTAATTCTATTGATTTTCAGTGAGGCCTGATATTTGCAGAATATCATCTTTCTTTTCCCCCATGATGAATATGGGTAAATTGGTATTCCTCACTCTTCACAAGTCCTGATTCCACCTGGAAATTGTTCAGCATGGTGTATCCGTTTTAGCCAGGGTGATTCAACAACAAAATTAAAGCACGGGTGGAGCGGCGCGGTGGAAAATCAGAGGAGCCATTAGCTCCATTATCCTGGGACTTCTCCAGGCTCTTTCTTTATTTTGCTTTTGTCCCTTTTTAGGGCAATTGGCACTCTGACTCTCTCTGTGTCCCTGTGGAGATGGCCCCTCTCTTTCTTCTAATAGGGCTCCTTGCTATAGCTCCAATGGAGGTTTTTTTTGTATTCTGACTGCCATTTTCCTAGTCTGCACTTTCATCTTCTCCAGACTTGAACTTTTCCTGTCCTCTCATCCCTTCTTAAAGCCTTATCTACTCATTCCTTTTTCTTTGTCTTTTCAGTCCCAAGCCTGCTCTGAACCTGCTCCACTGTTTGGGGCTGAGGGACGCAAACTCTCCCCAATAGTTTTTACTGACTCTTGCCTTTTCTTTTACTCCTCTCTCTCTCTCTCTGGAGGTAGCTTTTGACCTCTTGACACTGTGTACAGTGAGCAGGGAGGCTACAGTGTGAGTAGAGACACACGAAAATCCAACTGCTGAAGTATAGAATGACCTCCTGCCTGGAATGGAAGTCCCTCACTTTATGAAGTTCAATATCTCCTGTTCATCTCTGGTAAGGGAGGATCAAGAACTCTGGCAAGTTCAATTCCATGCCATGAGCTGTGCCCTGCAGATGGATCCTCCTCAGCTCGCATAAGTCAAAGCTTCTTTGCAAAGCAGAATTTGATCCTGCATATTTTACTATTGTAATAAGTTATATATGTGTATATATTAATCCCATTTAAGTGGCTAAATCCATGGAAGAAGCAAGGGCCACTATGCATTTAATATTATCCAAGTATAAGACTCTGTACTTAATACTTCTTTGATGAGATTAGTGTAAGAACCTAACTAGCACAGAATAGAATAAATGAATTGAAGCACATGCTTAAGTGCTATTCCTGAATAGGGATGTTTTCCTAAACTGGAGCCTAATACAGATAAAATAGATACTTTAAGTAAAGATGCATAGTCAAGAATAGTCAAATACAGTTTGGTAGGTTAAAGAGACATTTTCAGGTACTTTAGTCCCAAAATGTGGCCTATTTTAAAAAATTATATATAATTAAATCTAATATACACCGAACTTATTTCAGAACTCACAAATGGTCCTTAACATTCTATCTCAAACACTGAGGAACATTAATATTTACTAGTGTCAGGATTTGCTTTCTGTTCCTCAAAAAAGTCCAATAAGTTACACGTTCAAGACTGTCAACATTGCAAATTATGGCCCATATTCTCTTCTCACTTCTATGCAACCACATTGATTTGAAGAGATGTGTGAGGCAGCAGGCTGGGAAAGTGTTTTTTCTGATCACTTGTCCACAGGCAAGTAAAATTTCTTGTCAAATAACCAAGCGTGTTGTCCCAAATTTCAGGCCTTGATCTTAGTGCCTCATGTAAATTAAAATGAAATGTTGCTGCTGTGATTGTCTGGAGAGATTTCTCTGCATTCTGCTTTTTCTGTCTAAGACGGTTGTGTCAAGATTTGTCACTTTTATTCTCTGTGAAGTGTGTATGACTTTCCCTTGGCTTTATAGGGTTAATTTTCTCTTTCTTGTGATATAAATAAAAATGTGTTTTTATTTATATTAAAGCACATTAAATCAGTGCTCCGGAATGTGCGCTGGCTATCTCTTGGTTACCAAGTGAGCTGCGACCTAAAAAACTTTAAAATGGCTCCCGATTTGAGAGATCATGCTATACCATTGCAGCTGTGATCAGTAGAAGCACCCTACCTGGATTCCACTCAATTTAAAAGAGAGGAAGCCCTCAGTGGAGGAGCCTGCAGCTTTTCAGCTAAGAGCCACTTTGCTCTGAAACACTTCTGGTCTTTTAAGCCCATCGCAAAGCATATCTATTTTCTAAGTCTGTTGGGGACGGAAGGAGTCAGTGGGTGTTGAGGCTTGTGAGAGTATAAGGATGCTTGTGGGAACCTTTTATTGGAGATTGATTTTTGTTGGAAATGGAGGAGGGATGTAAAAAAGATTGGTGTTAGCAGCTAGCTTTATTGTTTGTCTTCATAATCTTTGTTAAAGGTAGCTAGAGATTTTTGTCAATATTTTTATAAATCAGAATAATAACCAACTAAAAATCTGTGTCACACAAACTAGCTATGTACTTCAACACAAATCAGTTCAACACTTAATCTGAACCTTTAGAAGACATCCATTTCTGATCATTCCGTTTGACTGGAAATCAAGATTGTACAAGTATGGAAGTGAAGGCAGAAGGTATGTGTATTGCGAGTGATACCTGTAGGTGGGATAATGGGAAAAGTGAAATTGTGGTTGTAGGTTGCAGTGGTCAGGTGAGGACTAAGCTAGGTATTTCCTGGATTTTGTTCAGTTTATGCAGTTCAGTGACCTTATTTGGTTTTCAAATAAGTTTTTGTCTGGTGGATTTAAATAAAGTTGTGTCAGCTATTTCCTTTTAAATCTGCATTCAGGCATTTGACAATGAGCCATAAAAAAAGCAAAATAACATTGCATTGCACTTCTATAATTTTCATCCGAGGAGTTCAAGCACTTTACAAATGTCAAGTCTGATTTTTGCTTCCACAGGTATAAATGACTCTGCAAGATGAAATTCTGTTCTGGGTAGGTCATTATACCACCCCCATCAACTGTGGTATACAAGCACCTAGACAGTGGAGCACTGGTTAAACCCCTCAACCCGCCTGTAAGGTAGGTAAGGGACACATACAGGAATTCAGGCCTGGTCTACACTACGCGTTTAAACCAAATTTAGCAGCGTTAAACCGAATTAACCCTGCACCCGTCCACACAACGAAGCCCTTTATATCGATATAAAGGGCTCTTTAAACCGATTTCTGTACTCCTCCCCGACGAGGGGAGTAGCGCTGAAATCGGTATTGCCATGTCAGATTAGGGTTAGTGTGGCCGCAATTCGACGGTATTGGCCTCCGGGCGGTATCCCACAGTGCACCATTGTGACCGCTCTGGAAAGCGATCTGAACTCATGTGCACTGGGCAGGTTGACAGGAAAAGTCCTGCAAACTTTTGAATTTCATTTCCTGTTTGCCCAGCATGGAGCTCTGATCAGCACGGGTGGCGATGCAGTCCCAAATCCGAAAAGAGCTCCAGCATGGACCGTACGGGAGATACTGGATCTGATCATTGTATGGGGAGACAAATCTGTTCTATCAGAGCTCCGTTACAGAAGACGAAATGACAAAGCATTTGAAAAAAATCTCCAGGCTATGATAGACAGAGGCCACAGCAGGGACTCAGCACAGTGCTGCATGACAAGTGTAACGGAAAGCCAAAGAATCAAATAGACGCTCATGGAGGGAGGGAGGGGGACTGAGGACTCCAGCTATCCCACAGTCCCCGCAGTCTCCGAAAAAGCATTTGCATTCTTGGCTGAGCTCCCAATGCCTGAAGGGTCAAAAACATTATCCGGGTGGTTCAGGGTATATCTTGTCAATTTGCCCCTCCTCCCCCCGTGAAAGAAAAGGGGAAAAAAATCGTTTCTCACCTTTTTTCAATGTCACCGTATGTCTACTGCATGCTGCTGGTAGACGCGGTGCTGCGGCGCTGAACAGCAGCATCCCCTCCCCTTCCTTTCCTGATGGCAGATGGTGCAAAATGGTGGAAAACCGTCCTCATCATCCCATGAGTGCTCCTGGCTGGCCTCAGTGAGGTCGGCCAGGGGTGCCTGGGTAAAAATGGGAATGACTCCTGGTCATTCCTGGCAGATGGTACAAAAGGCTTGGTAACCGTCCTCATCATAGCAGCTAGAGGCTGAGCTCCATCAGCCCCCCCCCCCCTTCATGTCTAAAAAAAACATTCTGTACTCCCTGGACTATCATAGCAGCGGGAGGCTGCACTCCTCTCCCCCCACCCTTTAATGTCCTGCCTGGACTATCATAGCAGCTGGAGGCTGCCTCCCCCTCATTTTATCTCGCTAAAAAGTCAGTGTTTCTTATTCCTGCATTCTTTATTACTTCATCACACAAATGGGGGGACACTGCCACGGTAGCCCAGGAGGGTTGGGGGAGGAGGGAAGCAACGGGTGGGGTTGTTGCAGGGGCACCCCCTAGAATGGCATACAGCTCATCATTTCTGCAGGATCTCTGGGGCTCTGACACGGAGCAGCTGTGCTCTCTGGTTCTCTAGTACACTTGCCCCATATTCTAGGCAGGACTGACTCTATTTTTAGACAAAACATAGGGAATGACCCGGGGAGTCATTCCCATTTTTGTCCATGCACCCCCGGCCGACCTCAGCGAGGCCAGCCAGGAGCACCCATGACAGCAGCAGACGGTACAAAAGGATTGATAACCATCATCGCCAATTTCCAATTGCAAACGGTGCAAAATGACTGATAACCATCATCTCATCGCCAATTTACAATGGTAGATGGTGCAGTAGAGATGGTAACCATCTCTGCTACCTTGCAAAGGCAAATGAATGCTGCTGTGTAGCACTGCAGTACCACCTCTGTCAGCAGCATCCAGTACACATACGGTGACAGTAACAAAAGGCAAAACAGGCTCCATGGTTGCCATGCTATGGTGTTTGCCAGGGCAATCCAGGGGAAAAAGGGCGCAAAATGATTGTCTACCGTTGCTTTCACGGAGGAAGGATTGAGTGACGACATTTACCCAGAATCACCCGCAACACTTTTTTTGCACCATCATGCATTGGGATATCAACTCAGAATTCCAATGGGCGGGGGAGACTGCGGGAACTATGGGATAGCTACAGGATAACTACCCACAGTGCAACGCTCCGGAAATCGACGCTAGCCTCGGTACATGGACGCACACCACCGAATTAATGTGCTTAGTGTGGCCGCATGCACTCGACTTTATACAATCTGTTTTAAAAAACCAGTTTCTGTAAAATAGGAATAATCCTGTAGTGTAGACATACTCTCATTCTACTGAGCACTAGAATGCAGCCATCTCTTGAGCAGAGCACAGCAGAGTGTAATAGGGCACAACAGTACTACACAGCACCTTAGGAAACCACATGATGAAGGACAGTATAGCCAAGTGAGGCTACAGTGGGAATTTAGGTTAACAAAATATCAGTGTGTTTACAAAAAGAGCCATGGGTTCATCATCTGTTGTCATGGATTACAAGTAGCTGATGCAATATTTATTAAAACACTCAAGCCCTGCTTTGCTGTTGCCCTGGGGCCCCTTTGGGCCAGTGATGCTGACACAAAGGGTCTGCAACTCAGCTACCTTGCCCCTGGCACTGAAAATGCTGGGATTCTTGTGCAAGCTCCTGATTCCAGCAGCTGGGGCTTTAAGAAAAACAATGACATTCACAAGAGTTGGCAGTGCTGAGACGAACTTCCCTTTTCTTGGGCTAGACCCATGGGCAGTGGGTATAATAGGCCAGGGAAGGCTATGCTGCTGCGGAAAGCCGGGTTGCCATTTTTTGCTTATTATTATGCGCTATGCAGGCTCCAGGGCAGATGAGGCAGCAATATCTGCTATTCAGCTTCCCAGTTCATCGTAATCTCCCTGAACTGCAGAGAGATTACTGGTGAACCCCGGGAAGCTGAGTAGCAGATATTGCCTTCTCAGCAGCCCCAGAACCTACAAAGCACATATGAAAATCTCAGCTTCTTCCGCTGGGCGGCTGGGGGTTTCAGGGGATGAGACGCGTAGCGTTTCCCATTCTCCAGCTGGGGCTGGGGCCGGCTGGGTCTCAGGTCGGCCACCCGGCCTGGCTGAGGCTGGGGTGGTTGGGGCATGGCCCGGGGCTGGGGTTAGCCAGCTGGGGCTGCTTGGGCCGGTCCGGGGCTGGGGTCAGCTAACCGGCACAGCTGGGGTCAGTTGGCCAGCTGGAACCGGGCCAGGGCTCGTGTTGGTCAGCCAGCTCGAGCCGGCCCAGGGCTGAAGCTGCTCAGGCCGGTCCGGGGCTGGGGTTGGCTGGCCAGCACGGCTGGGCCTTCTCGGGTCAGCCTGGGGTTGGGATTGGCCAGCTGGTGGAGCTGGGGCTGTTCAGGCCGGCCCGGGGCTGGGGTCGGTTGGCCAGCTGGGGTCAGTCAGCCAATTTTGGTTGGACTTATTCCTGGAGGTTTCTTTGCATGACATAATCTTTAATTAAAGATTAATCTTTAATTCCTGGAGATTCCAGGCCAATCCTGGATGACTGGCAACCCTAGTCAGCCGGCTGGAGCCAGGACAGGTCTCGGGTTGGTCAGCTGGCTGGCCAGCACAGTTGAGGATACTCGTGCTGGCCTGGGGCTCAGGCTTAGGGATGCCAGGCATCCGGTTTTCGACCAGAACGGCCGGTCGAAAAGGGACCCTTACAGCTCCAGTCAGAATTACAAGTTTTCCAAATGCCATTTCATAGAATGAATTTTCAAAGTTACCTTTAAAAGCTGATAGGCCCCAACCTGAAATCACCTTCTGTCTGTGAAATCTGAAAATAATTCTGTAAGTTATTCGTTATTGCTTCCAATCTAGTAACTAAAGCTGAAGATACCATAAAAGGATACCCAAGTTAAAAATCATGATAATAAATTAAGTTCTGTGTGGTGTTCATGCTGTTTGCTTACTTTTTGCATTTCTCTCATCTTGGATAACAAACATCTGATGAAGTCAGTTTCACTTTTGTGAAAAGTCATTTTTACTTTCAGGTAGTTAGTTCTGCAGTGTTTGAACTGAAAGCTATAAAAATATTTATTTAAAAACAACCATTAGTATGGTATTTTTTAAACTGTGGTTCATTATTTCTATTACAGTAATGCCTAAGGAGCATAATCAGAGGCCAGGGCCCTGCTATAATAATCACCAAACAAATACACACACAATGCCTGATCACTGTATTAACATTTCTATCCAGCTTGTTTTTTCTCTTTATTTCCTCAAATTTTACACAAGCTTTTATTAGAGGGCCACATTTAAATTGGCAGCTTATGGCTTCAATCCTACCAAATCTCATCCATGTGCTTCACTTTACTCACTGACTTTAAGGGAACTATTTGCATGAGTCAAGTTATGCAAGTGCATACATGTGTGCAACATCAGGGCCTAAATCTTTAAATTGATTTTTCTAATCAATAAGCTTTTGCTGTATCTTTTGTGCTGTAGTCTAGAGGTAAGACCTTCATTAGATAAGAAAAGGTCATTGGAAGGTCTAATTTGACCTAAAATTTAAGTTTTACAAAATGAGTCCAATAGTAATATTTCCCATTGGAAATTTTAAAAAATGGGAACAGCTTAAAAACAATCTCCGATACTATTTACAAGCCCAGTATTGCTCCAGTGTATGAAAACCAGAAAGTGAAATTGAGGATCTATTTTCTTTATCCAAGCTGAGGGAAAGACATGATGTAAAAATAACCAGGAAAGAGTCAATTTGATTTTTAATACTCATTCAGTTCTAAGAATCTAAGATGTTATTAATATTGAAAAGGAAAATTGTGGGGTTTTTAGAATATTTTCAGCAGACAGTGTCTCTATAAACTGGGTTATAGCAGGTTTAATAGTCTGTAATATTTATTGATGATTTCCATGTTAAATATCACTGGTGGGAACAATCCCAAAATGTTGTCTTGTATAAATCAATAAACAGCTGTAATAGCTCCTACGTGAGTACACTTGCAGGTTGTTATAGTGCTGTGTAGAAATACCCATACACACATATAATCTTATATTTAATGTTTGCTATAACGTTCTCTAAACTGAAATTTAGGAATTTTGATCCAAGCTTTCAAAAGCCCAGAGCAAATTTAGCAAAATTGGGATAAAGAATGGAAGACGTATGACAAGGAAACCATTTCAGATCTGGGGGTGGGGCAACTTTAACCGTGATTCCAGAGGCTACTTAGGCACCTGAAAACTCCAGGGTTTTTTTGCAAATAATAACTTAGAAATTAGCTTACAGGAGTACTGTATCTAATTCCTATATAAAGAAAAAAATAAAAATCAGACTCAGCTCTAATACTAACATGTTCTGATATCTTGTGTCAAGTCACTTAAGGGACACTGGTTAGGTTTAAAATTTTAATATATATTCTTACTTTGTTACTAAGTCTTGAATGCAATTGAAATAATTGTTGAAAAATCTATATTACTTTCTATCACTTTTTTGCAGTTCACCAAGCTTGGAATAGATCATTTAACTTTTGGAAACATCCTACTAAGGCAAGGCCCTATGAGTTTATACTGCACCTGCCTAGGGCTCCAGGGGTGTTTCCCCACTACAAGTAATAGACTAGAAACTGACTTTAAACAGAAGTGACACTTTCAAGTCACTTTCACAGTATTGCCAGCCTGGAAAGTTCAAAAATCACGAGTCAGGCTCACCAAAAATCATGAGATTGGTTTAAAATCATGAGATTATGTACATCAGATTTGGTGATCTTTTTATTTGCCTTCTGCTTTTTGAGCCTTTAGGGTGCACTTGGGTCACATTTTGAGGCTTTCTCCACAGCCATGAGGGCTAGAAACTTATTTTTTCTTTAAGAATAAAGGGTGAAATCATCTCATATCCACTTGACTCCAGAAGCTGGGGCTTTAAGGAAAACAATAATTATCATGAGACTCATGACAAAATCATGAGAGTTGGCAACTCTGCTTTCACTTCTGTTTAAAGGCTAGACTGAGATGCAGTTCTCACAGGAGAATATTTAAAACTAAATACCAAGAAAATTCCACATTTTAAAGATGAGGAAAAAATTGACACTTCTGAAGTATTTCAGGGCTACTGCAGGCAGGAAAGGAAAATAAACAGGCACCGGAGCTCAGGGCAGCTCTTACTCTTGAAAGAAAGTTGGAGAGTCAAATCTTCTAACCCTTAATCCAGTAAAACTTCTATTGGCATCAGTGCCTCCACTCTTAGATATTAACGTGCTGAATAATTATACACTTCATACTTAAATATCTGAGCCATCTTATCCAGGGCTAAACATATTATACACATTGCCTCAGGGACTACATTTTCTGGCATATTCTGAACTGTGCTGAGCATGCAGATGGTACCTAGTGAATAATACAGATCATGACAATAATTGTTGACTTTATGGCCTCTGTGAATGCAATTTCTGTTCTTTGTTCTGGAATTGGCCTGGATTCAGATGAAACCCTAAAAATTTGAGGCATAAAAACATCTGGCACTCATTCCTTCCTTTTCTCGAATTCAGAAAGAAAAAAAAAAGACAAAACAAAATGGTTTTCAGGTAAAATTACACAGCAGCCATTGCTCTACAGTCCAGCACGGGGCAGAACCTGACAACCATTGCGGGTTAAGTGATCTCCTCTCATCTGATTCTCATTCTCTCTCTTTCTGCATTCTTCCTGACCTCTTGCTGCTTTTTATGCTGTCAACCATGACATCCTTCCCAATCACCTCAGATTGATTGCTGGAGTCTCAGAGAACTGGCCTCCTTGGTTTTGTTCCCATCTACCAGAATCCTCTCTTTTGCAGCATGCAACAGAAAAATAGGCTGGTCCAATGGATAGGGAGCTAGCCCTGAGAGACCTGGGTTCTACTTCCCTCCCCATGGACTTTCTGTATGACCTCAGGCTGTGCTTTAGGGACAGCATTTCAAAGGTTTTTAGGCTAGTGAAGGCAGGGGGTTGGACTCACTGACCTTTCAGGGTCCCTTGCAGTTCTATGAGATCGGTATATCTCTATATTCTTTTTAAATATTTTTATGTGCTAGTTAAATAGTTACATATGAAGAACAGGAGTACTTGTGGCACCTTAGAGACTAACATGTTTATTTGAGCATAAGCTTTCATGGGCTACAGCCCACTTCATCAGATGCATAGAATGGAACATATAGTAAGAAGATATACACCTCTACCTCGATATAACGTGACCCAATATAATACGAATTTGGATATAACACAATAAAGCAGTGCTCGGGGGGGGGGGCAGGGCTGCGCACTCCAGTGGATCAAAGCAAGTTTGATATAACGCAGTTTCACCTATAACGCAGCAAGATTTTTTGGCTCCCGAGGACAACATTATACAGAGGTAGAGGTGTATATACATACAGAGAACATGAAAAGGTGGAAGTTGCCATACCAACTCTAAGAGGCTAATTAAGATTAAGATGAGCTACTATCAGCAGGAGAAAAAATACTTTTGTAGCGATAATCAAGATAGCCCATTTCTGACAGTAGACAAAAAGGTATGAGGATACTTCCCATGGGGAAATAGATTCAATTTGTGTAATGACCCAGCCACTCTCAGTCTCTATTCAAGCCCAAATTAATGGTATCTAGTTTGCATATTAATAATTCAAGTTCAGCAGTTTCTCGTTGGAGTCTGTTTTTGAAGCTTTTCTGTTGCAAAATTTCCACCTTTAAGTCTGAGTGACCATAGAGGCTGAAGTGTTCTCCTACTGGTTTTTGAATGTTATGATTCCTGATGTCAGATTTGTGTCCATTTATCCTTTTGCGTAGAGACTGTCTGGTTTGGCCAATGTACATGGCGGAGGGGCATTGCTGGCACATGATGGCATATATCACATTGGTAGATGTGCAGGTGAATGAGTCCCTGATGGCATGGCTGATGTGATTAGGTCCTATGATGGTGACATTTGAATAGATATGTGGACAGAGTTGGCATCGGGCTTTGCTGCAAGGATAGGTTCCTGGGTTAGTGTTTTTGTTGTGTGGTGCGTGGTTGCTGGTGAGTATTTGCTTCAGGTTAGGGGGCTGTCTGTAAGCAAGGATTGGTCTGTCTCCCAAGATCTGTGAGAGTGAGGGATCATCTTTCAGGATAGGTTGTAGATCTTTGATGATGCGCCGGAGAAGTTTTAGTTGGGGGCTGAAGGTGATGGCTAGTGGCGTTCTCTTATTTTCTTTGTTGGGCCTGTCCTGTAGTAGGTGACTTCTGAGTACTCTTCTGGCTCTGTCAATCTGTTTTTTTCACTTCGGCAGGTGGGTATTGTAGTTTTAAGAATGCTTGATAGAGATCTTGTAGGTGTCTGAGGGATTGGAGCAAATGCAGTTCATAGTACCTAATCACATCAGCCACAACAGTCAGAATCTATTTCCCCATGTTAAGTATCCTCACACCTTTTTGTCAACTGTCTGAAGTGGGCCATCTTGATTATCACTACAAAAGTCTTTTTTCTCCTGCTGATAATACTCATCTTAATTAATTAGCCTCTTAGAATTGGTATGGCAACTTCCACCTTTTCATGTTCTCTGTATGTATATCTATCTTCTTACTATATGTTCCATTCTATGCATCTGATGAAGTGGGCTGTAGCCCATGAAAGCTTATGCTCAAATAAATGTGTTAGTCTCTAAGGTGCCACAAGTACTCCTGTTCTTTTTGAGGATACAGACTAAAATGGCTGCTACTCTGAAACCTGTTATGTAGATGTTGTCACTAGATACTGATCTGTATTTAAGGGCAAAGCATCTTTCTTTAATGAATACTTTGACACTGGTAGCTTTTCTAGGAGACTCTCACTATTGCTTTAGAAAGTGAGTGATGTGGCTCCTATGGAATTAGATACTTAAGAGAATTTTAAAAGAAAGAGGAAGATTTCGGAGGAATTTAGAGATGCTGGCACAACCCTCCTACTTAAACCTCTATAATTAACTGCAGATATAACATAGCATCGAGTTGACTTAATGACTAATCTAAAGCCCACTGAAGGCTGTGGATGAAGCCCTAAGAAAGGAAGAGGTAAAAATGTCACTTTGCCTTTCTAAATGGAAAAGAAGAAGAAAGAGTTAGGAAACCTGCTTCCTTTTTATTTATATTTAGAAGGGCATTTATGTCCTCAGAGGAGAATGGTGCTCAGATTAGTTTCAAGCCAACATCTGATATTGGCTATCAGTCAATGCTGGAAACTGATAAATCTGCATTCATGATCAGTGGCTGGTTGTCAGTTTTTCAAGTATTTTGATGATGCTGGCTTTTGAAAACACTCACCCACATTCCCTTGTGCGATGACAGGGAGGGAGAATTATTAGTAGTTAATTTTTAGATTGTTCCTATTGGCAAGTAAGGACCAAACTAATGTTGTTTCATCTAATGCTAAGTGACACACTGAAAGGGGAAAGTTGGTGGTGAAGTAGTTGAGATAGACCTTGAGTTGAAAGTTTTTAAATGACATTCACTAAGTGATTGGCACTGACATTTATACTGAATGGGCTACTGAGGACAGTATTTCTCACCTGCTCATTACCAAATGTGTCAGTTCCTATTTGACAGGAGTCATCAAGTAGAAATCAAAAATCTGCAATGAAGTTGCTGGCTATTTACAGCAACAAATCTCCTTGTAATATCTGATATACTGCTGACAGCAACTGAAGAACATGCTTTGCCTTTAAACTTTTACGTTAACACTCACCTTGACATTTCAAAATACTCACTCATCAGGGGTGGAATATTTCATGAGCTTATCCCAGGTGATAAGTTTTCTTTATGTTGAGCTGCTAAAGATCTACATTTCTTCCAAGAATACAGTTGTTAGCACTCGGACCTTGCTGCCTTGGCTAAATTCAGTTCTGCCTAGCTAACTTCCCTCTGCAATCTGTATATAATAGTCATGTCATTTCCTAAATTGTTGCATACTCTATCTCTACACTGTTAAAAAAGATGCCATGTTTTACGCACAGGTGACTACATTTCAGTGGCAGACTGCTAGATATGTTTATATAGTTTGTAAAGCACTTTGGATCCTCCAAGATAAAGAGGAGCTATATAAATGCAAGATACTTAACAAAAAAGTCAGATATTTTCAGAGAATAGGTCTTGCTACTGGAAAGCCTTGACTTCAATGGGAGTTTTGTCTGTATAAGTAACCATGGGATTGGTCTCCAATTGGTACTCTTGAACACACATTTGTCTTTGAAGGTGCAACTGTCATCATAGGACCATAGAAAGATACAATTCCTAAAATAAAGTTTGTCTTGATCCAATTTTATTTGGAACTCATTCCAATGTTCAGACTCAAATGTGTCATTTTAATTCTAAACAACTGTGAATTTCAGGACTCCATATTGTAGAGTAAGAGCTATTAAAACTCAACGTTTGCTTGCCTGAGGAAATGATTGTACATAGTATGATGGTGCTTCCTGTTTTAGATAGGGTGCAAACAGCTTGGGCCAGCTATCTTGTGGTTTTGATAGTTTCTAACTAAAATACGCAGCATTGACTCTCTCTCCACCCCATTTAGAAAGGAGCTAAAAAATAGTGGAAAGCTCTAGGCACACTGGCTAGCCAGTAGCAGAACTCAGTCTCTGTAATAACCAATTTTAATCAGTGTTTTAATCTGTCTTTTATGGTTCCAGCTAAGCAACTATAAATATGCATGTGGGTAAATTTGTTAGAGTGTGAATATTTCTTTAAAAGTTAGTGAGCATGCTTGAGATGAGATGAGAATTATGACAAAGGACACCACAACGAACATATGAGAGACTGAAAACATTTCTCCTGTTTTGACAGATATTGCCCATTTCAGGTGTATTCCTCATTTTATGTGCAGGGACTCTTTCTCAAACAGGTAGAATCTACTAAAATGGAAGAAGCTTTAAGTTCATATGTTAGGCTATGTTTACTTAGTTGTTCTGTAACATATTACACTAGAGACCACACTTTGGGCCAAATCTCTCCCACTAATTCAAAATGATTTTAGCTCAAGGTAAGGCTCCAAGATTTGTCTTCACAAGATGCAAGAATTCCAGCATGTGAGCTGATAAAGTTGAGCCCAGCTTGAATAATATATAAATTTTCCACTTTTCTGGGTGTTGTGCTGTTTTTTGGACAATGGCCCAAAGTAATTTGATGTGCATGTACAAGAGCTTGTTCAGGTTTATTATTTTTGTAGGCAGTGTTTGGGGCTTTTTAGATACAGAATGCCATTTAGTTGATTCAGTTTGTAAATTGTTTCTGCTTTTTTATCAAGGCAGATGACAAATCAGCAAGCTTGAGGAAATCCCTAGAGTGAGTGCACAGCAGGCACCGTCTTCTCTCCACCCTTGAGTAACTGTCATTCTTTGTTCCATTCTGAGAGACAGGTACATATTTTTAAATGTTCTTCTCCTGGTTTTTCCTTATTAATTTATAAACTTTCAATTTCAAATACAAAATTAAATGCATGGAAAAATATCATAGTTCACCAAATACCAAGATGCTTAGGCATAAATCAAGGAGAATATAAAGGTGTTAACAGCCAAAGGGCACACACTTAAAATTCAATTTACTCATAATCCAGTGCAATAAGGACATGCAGAACAATTCTAGATAAAGATTGTTTTCTTTAGAGATGTTCATCAAATGTAATAGGGACTTGCTTGACTGAGAAAATTGAACAGGAGAAAATTAGTCATTTATTTTATTCTTTATGCAGGTTATCGCATGTTACTTTTAAGTCATCAGAACAAAGTGGGGACTTCCTGTTCAAAGGCTGCACTGCATGTTACTATGTAGTAAAGCTTTTCACAGATGTCCTTTACAGTCAAGATATCCACTTGTTAACATTATTTCACACACTTTAATAAGAACACATCAAGAGGAGAATACACCCCTTTATCTCCCCATGAATTCAGGAAAATTTGATGTCTAAACTTTGCTCCCATCTCTCCCACTGTGTAAAAGCCTAGCATGCTTCAACCAAATTGCACTACATTTATAATCTACAGCAACAGTCTTTGTTGAACTGCTATAAAATTTGGATATATGGTATGATATTCAGACAGACACTTTATTCTAGCTCCCTCACTGCCCGACTCCACCTGTAAATTGAGTAGCAAAGTCAAATTAACCAGATATGGACTTGACCAGCAGGAGAGAGCAGGGGGAGGGGAAAGAAAAGCCTTTTCACTTCCCTCCATCTGAAGTGAGCTGAGCTGCACAGAGAAACTATTTATTCTCAGGTTTCAGAGTGGTTATTCTCAGCTGCACTTTGCAGCCTTTCCCTCAGCCAAGATCTTACACACAGGGAAACTCACTAAGGTTATTCAGCTTCCCTTCTGCAGGAAGCTCTGAACAGGCTGCAAGGAGTAACAGACCATAGTTCTCTTTTGCAAACAGAATACCAAAAAATAGAAAATGGTACAAAAATCTGGAGGAGGGGGCAGGGGGGGAAAGAGAAGAGCTAAGAGAAAATGGAAATGAGGACAAAGAAACAGAAGAGATGAAAAAAAGGCAGATGAAGTAAAAGATGGGATGGAGAAAGACTGGCTAAAATACAGCCCCTCTTGTAGAGTTGAAATGAAAATTTAAGTGCTTAATGGGGGCTTTGATTAGCATTGGATTAATGTCCAGAAGGGAGGGTTGTGATTCACAACACTGGGTGCCCTTGGGGAGTGGCACTTCACCAGCACCTTTCCCCTCTCTGAGTGAAGCAGTCTTGTCTGTGCCTGCTGCAGCTCAGCTCTCTGAAATCAACAGCCTCTGGCAACAATAGCCCCTGCCTTCCAGGCCTCCATAGACCTCACTCTCTCAGTTCAGCCTAGGAACAGGTTCACACCAACCCTCGAGTTCTTGCAGTGGCATGGGCAGCAGGTTATATATTTGTGTGGGGCCCGGGGCCCAGCAATATTCAGGGCTGGGCGCCCTGCTCCAGCAATAGTTGGAGCTGGGTCTCCTCCCGCCCCCCGGTCCTGCCTGGATCGGCCCCGGCCACCGCAGGTCTCCCCCCGCCGCCGCGACCCTGCCTGGAGCAGGTCCCAGCCCCGCCTGCCACCCCCTCCGCGTGTCCCCGCCGCGTTGTGTTGCGTCCCTGCCTGACAGAACGCAGCGCGCCTCTCCCCTGCCTGCTGCCCGGAGGGCTCCCAGCAGATTTGCTGTCTGCTGCCGCAGGGTCCTAGTGCCTGCCCTCCGCCAGTACTGGCAAGGCAGGCTGCCCTTACCCTGAGCCTCTCCAACCCCAAACCCTCAGCCCCAGCCAGAGCCCTCATTCCCCCCGCACCCTAATCCTCTGCCCCAGCCCTGAGCGTCCCCACATCATGAACCCCTCATCCACAGCCCTCACCCCACACTCCAAACCTCTGCCCTAGCCCTGAGCCCTCCTGCATCATGAACCCCTCATCCACAGCCCTCACCCACCGCCCAACCCTCTTCCCTAGCCCTGAGCCCCCTCGCATCATGAACCCCTCATCCTCAGCCCCACAGTCCTCACCCTGCACTCCCTCCTATCCCCAAACTCCCGCCCCCTTCCCACCCACCCCGTCCCAACCCCAAACTCCATCCCAAAGCCTGCACCCTTCACCCCCTCCTGCACACCCCCCCCCAGCCCCAGCCCAGAGCCGGCACCAAGCCCCCTTCCTGCACCCGAATCCCCAGCCCAGGATCTGCACCCCCGACCTCCCCCCTCCCAGAGCCTTAGGCAGGTGGGGCGGAGTGGGCCCCACCAAAATTTTTACAAACTTGCCACCCATGTGCAGTGGTCCCTCTGCAACACTCAGCCCCTATCACTGCACGCTCATAGAAATTACCAGAGAGCTGTCCCCAAAAGAACAGTGTACACACAGCTTGATAGGTACAATTCAGGATTAGGTCCTTGATAACATCACAGCACTAAGATATATATTTATAGTGAAAATCATAAGTTTATGGTCAAAGATTAAGATTCAAGAAATACTGAGTAAGGATAACAGAATCAGAAATGGTGACATATAAAACAAAAAGGTATAACATGCATCTCATAAACTAAACTTAACGTTAACAGGCTAAAATCCTTGTCTAAAGTAGTTTTATCTCACCCCAAAGCCTTTTTTGCAGAATTTTCAACCAACCTTGGTTGAGATCCTGTTCTCATGCATCAGAGGGGTAGCCGTGTTAGTCTGGATCTGTTCTCATGCAATCACACTGCCTGATTACTTCCTGAAGTGCTGGATAACAAAATGCTTTATTTGTCCCCTTGTTACAGTCCAGTAAACCTTTGACGTGCACCCACTGATAAAACTCTTCTCCTCCATTGCTCGTTTTTCCTGTTGACTTCCCATGTCTCTTTTTTTATTGGCATTCAGTTCAAACCAGTGATGGGAGGCCCATTGTGAAAAAAATATATACAATGCTTAATGTACGTCTCAATTTGCTAGATGGACAAGCACTCCTGGTCTGAAACCTGTCTGTGCTAGTGGCTCATACCTTGATACAGACTCTCAGAATATATTTTCAGTATATATACACATAACTTCTTAAATATCATCCATACATACATATCTCACAATCTTCATACTGATTATGAAGATCAGTATGACATATGCTTGTGTTAGATATCTTATATGACATTCTTTATGGATAAATACTACGAAAGTGGTGTTTTAGTTGTAGTGAGTTGTGAGGCCTGTTAGGAGTTGCTGACACAGAGAAGTGAACCCTTTGCCAGCTGGCTCCAATGGGCCTCTGTGTCAGAAGAATGTAAACTTTGTTGTACCACATTCTATAGGGCTTCTGCATCATTGTTGTTTCAGAGTGTTTTTATTGAAAAGTTTTAAACATTATAATGTACAAAATTTAAAAAGAGAGAGAATTACACAGCGATAACATTAGCGAGAAGTCACTGAATGCGTTACAGAACTTACCAAACAAACGCTGATGGAACAGGAATTTCCCAGCTATCAGTCCCGTGAGAATGGCAAGTAGCCATAGAAGCACCTTCAGAAACCTCCAGCCTCCTCCTCCAGGGTATTTATTTGTTACAAACGAAAAACAGTTGCC
Source organism: Mauremys reevesii (assembly GCF_016161935.1). Classification (NCBI taxonomy): domain Eukaryota; kingdom Metazoa; phylum Chordata; order Testudines; family Geoemydidae; genus Mauremys; species Mauremys reevesii. The sequence continues at coordinate 305,257,368 of NC_052623.1, forward strand.
AACAACAATAACATTGGCTTCTGTCTGACTGTGAGATACTGGATCCTCAGCAAATATTAAGAAGTTAAAGAAGATCACCAGGTAAGCCACAGTGAGGCGAGACCAGGGGTGCTGGAAGTAGTAGCGGAAGCCTTTACCCATTCTCAAATACTTCAGGACAGTTGTCTGCCTGTGTATACAAGATATATCAGTACATTGTTATACCCACCAATCAGCATGGAATTCAGAAGCTGTCTAGACATTTCAATAGTCAAACCACTTTACATTTTCAGTGATTTACTTTTGATATTCTAGACTAACCTAGTGATAAACAGTTCCAACAAAATAGGGTGACCAGACAGCAAGTATGAAAAATCGGGACAGGGGTAGGGGGTAATAGGAGCCTATATAAGAAAAAGACCCAAAAAATCAGGACTGTCCCTATAAAATCAGGACATCTGGTCACCCTAAAACAAAAGCTGTGTTAGAACCCAGGAAAAGAAAAATTAAGACTTCCTGTTAGTTTCAGTAAAGGCATGCTATACATCTTAGCACGCCATTTTTATTTTTAAAATGTCTATATTCTTATTAAAAGTACAACTACATCACAATTAACATGGCACGTGAATATGGGTCAGCACAAAACATGTTATATGGCACTTGAAATTCATAGTGCCTGTCTCATGCATTCAAAAAGATACAGCAAAGCCTCCACAAATTTTGCTTCTAAGAACCTTTCATCCCTCCTATCTCTTCTTTGACATAGGTGCTGGAACTAGTGCTGCCACACACCCTGGCTTGAAGTGGTTTCCATTATATACAGGGTTTACAGTTTGGTTAAATGGGTCTCAGCACCCCCACTATACAAATTGTTCCAACACCCCTGCACACATACACATAGATCCCAGGCCTACTACTAAATCTTTTGGAAAGAACCTGGACTGAGTCTGCATGAAAACCACATAGTCAATTCTCTCATCACCTGCGAGATTTATAAGCCTCCCAATAACACCACTGGAGATTACTACACATGGAGGAATGAACAAATCCCAGAGTTAATCTTTGAAGGGCCTGACCCAAAGCTCATTGAGATCAGTGGAAGTCTTTCTATTTACTTCAGCTGGTTTGGGATAAAGGCCACAATAAAATGCAACCTTTTAAGCAGGGCACTCCCATTTCCTGCACTTCAAAACAACTTTGCATGAATACAAGAACAATTCTAATTTTGAAATGTGTTCACTTATAAGAGCACAGATTTATATTTTTTTCCAATGTGGTCTGTTTCGGTGCTTTTCCATCTACATATTTGTCTCTCTGTAAACATTTCAGTGTGTAGGTTCATTGTGTATTCATTAAGACACTATGCCAGGAGTGCTATAGAATACTACAGTTGTTCAAAGCAACCAGACTGGGGTGGGCAGGCTGGTGGAGGGGGAAGTAATCCAACAGCTCTTTTTACAGAATGAGCATGTAAAAATATAGTCTACATAATTGAATGAAAAACAGTTTTTTGTCAGTGTCGTACAATGTGAAAAAAATAAATAAATAAGATGCTTCTTGAAAATGTTTACGGAATAATACTTGTTTCAATGACAAAGGTGTCTCTGATAAGTATAGCTCTTTATGTAGGCACTTTTTAAAAAAAATTCAATATCTGATTTTTCTTATTGTCAGATTCTTATATTACATTCAGTAAATATTACATTTACATTTACTAGTCAGGGCAACAATGTCAAACTTCATATATTTTTTGTTTTATATCAGAGAAAGCACAAAATAGATTAGTATGTTTAAAAGTTGATTAGCTAGTATAAGGAAATATGTCATCTTTGGAAGAACTTTATGAATTGAAGAAAGTGACTTGAAGTGGGAAGTTATTACTCAAACAAGCTAAAGGCTATTTAACAAGGTCACAGACAACAAGAAACCAAAGATCCATTTTAGACTACAAAGTCAGTACATTCCTGTCTTCTTTTTGTTCTGCTGTTAGCATGGAGAAAAGTCCTAATTATTCTATTCAACTGGACATCTTAAATTTAAGAGGCGGGTGGGCAAAGACAAGACAATCATGTATCCACCAAATATTTTAATCACTAGGTTAACCTAGAGTAACCAGGTAGTGAGCAAAAGACATAGCCTCTTAGACATTATTTGGGTAACAACAGGAACCAATGCTTTAACTAGTTGCACTAGGTTAGAAAATAAACAGATGAGTGCTCTTTGCATCTAGCAAAGGTTCCGAAATTTAGGGACTATTTTAAAACACGTGTGGGCTGCAACATGCTCATTTAACCTATTTTATTTCCTTTCCTGAGCAACACAAGGATTTGGCTTTTTTTTTTTTAAAATCTTTTTAGAATTAAGTGGAGCTCGTTAAAACCGATTGTCTCCAACTAAAACTGAATGTGGTTTGTTTATTAGGGAAATCAGGACCTGATACGGTGATACGCCCCCGCCTCGCCACGCGCGCACACACGCTTCAGTGCCTGCTGGGGAAGAATCATGCCAACAACACAGTGGCAGAAGAGGGGCTGTAATCTCCCCCGCTGGGGGTGTCACGATACTAACTGCTGCAGCCCCCGTTCCCCGCGCAAAGTCCTGCCCATCGTCAAGGGAAACCCCGCTGCAGTGTGGGCACAGCCGCTGCGGGGCCAGGCTGCAGCCCCCTTTCGCACACCGGGGGGCTGGGGGCTGGGCTGGGCTGTTACACGCCGAGACAAATGCAATGTACTCACCGAGCTCGGCAGCCACCTTTGGCTCTAACGGGAAACTCCTACGTGAACCCGGCTCCGGCTCTGCCAGGGCGCCGCTGTCACGGTGCTATAAATACCCGCCGATGGCTGGCCCGCGTCCTTCTCCAGCTGCTGCTGCTGCTGCTGCTGCGCCGACCGCACAGGGCCTCCCTCCTGCCAACAGCCTGCGCAGCGCTCGCCTCGGCCGCGGGCTGCCCGCGGGGGGACCCGCTGCCTGCCTGCCTGCCTGCGGGAGGGGCGGGGGGTTCGCAGCTGGGCTCCTCCCGCGCGCCCACAGCCCGCGGCAGCTGCCGCCCCTCCGCGGGGCCGCGGGAAGGACGAGAACCGAACCCACAAGCGGGGGCGCGTGGCGGGACTCCCGTCTCCGCCGCTCGGGGAGAGACGCGGACTGTTACCCGCCCCCGGCCTGCAGGAATGCGGCGGCCAGAGCCGCTGTGCGTGGAGCGGAAAACACGCGTGGATGCTGCCGAGTTTTACCGGGCCTTGTTCCGTGTCTAAGCGCCACCTGTGCAATTGTCCGGCCCCCTGCTGAGCCTCTTGCGCTGTAGTGCGGGGACTGCCTGGGGGCTTTTCTCTTTGTTACCCAATGCGAGACCCTCTGTTCCCCCCGGAAGGTGTTTGGAACTGGGAGCCGGTGGCTCAACAGCAATTATGGGTGGGGAGGCAATGGCTCATCAGGCCCCATGGAGATGGGTTCCCAACACCCAGCTCTGGCCGCTGAACTCCAACTGGATAGCCTTGTATGAATGGGTGAATTATTAACCCTTTTAGGGGCACATCCGGGGGTAGGGTACCGCTGGAAGGACCAAAGGAAGTTTAAAAAGTGTGAACCCCAGTGGAGTCCCCGCTCTCAAGAGGACTCAGCAAGCCCTGAGGGTGCAAAGAGGACCTCTAGGGTAGTCACATGGCAGGGAGATTGTCAGCAAGACAGGGACATGGTCAGCATGGCCACAAATCAAAATGCATTTAGTGGGGAGTAGTGGTGCACCTCCGTTACTGCTGTATTATTGGCTGAAACCTAGCTGCACAGTAGTATGGCTGGCTGAGGTTGCCCAGACTTGCAGATATCTTCCCCAGAATTTGATCCTTAGAGCTAGCACCCACAGATAAGCTTCTGGAATGCTATCAATACATTTGCATTGTAACATAGTAATGCATAAAGCAGGGTCAGTTCTAGGGTCCCATTATTTTCTGCAGGGAGGTGGTGATGAAAGTGGGTATTTTGGGGACCATAGATACCACTATTTAAAAAGACTAAACCATCTTCCTGGAGTCCAGGGGCTAGTGAGTTAGATCCCCCAAAAATATTGTATTTTAAGAGTTTAGGAGACTAAATTTGGCTACTGTGTCAGTATTTTGCTGTGATTTATAACTTTGGCCTGACAATAATTTGGGGGCCCTTTAAGATAGTTTGGGGGGGTAAATGTCTCCCCGTGGTAGTACTGGGCCTGGCATAAAGCATTAAGGCAAGATTTCAGCTACCTGGGCATTCCTGAGTTTTTTAGTACTTCACTTTGCAACCTTAAGATTCTTGTACTGTAAAAGGAAAGTTCTGTTGTTGGTTTCTAAAGGAAAGATAAAAAAGAAATTCCATCATATAGGACTATTTACTAGCCAGCACTAGAACACTGCATACAGCACAATATATTCACAGTGGGATTCCTTGTGTGCAACCACATAGCGTATGAAGTCCTGCTCCTTCCATTCAAAACAAGAAAGTGTGTATTGGAGGGGAAGTGGTCCCCAAAAAGGCCAGATCATGTTCTTCCTGCACCTACACATTAAAACTAAATTCCATTCAGCTTACAGATGCACATATGAACATTCATAGATTGTTATATTAAAAACTAAGCGGTGGGCTTGGACAAACTAAGTTTAAACTGTTGTAACTCAGCCAAATGAAAAACTAGTTTTCCACCAGAATAGCCAAATGCACATCTTTGCATATATATATATATATACATACACACACACACACACAAAATCTCCTTACCAAATTTCATATGTCTATACCTTTTGGGTTGCTATTCTTCAAAAAGAAATTGAAAAAAAAAACCATCCTCACAGGAATTATTTCGGGTTTTTTTTAATTATTATTATTCTCTTTATTTAAAAAACAACCTGAACCATTTTTGCTTATATTTTCATAACTATGAACAAATGGGACAATTTTCAGCTCAAAAGGGTAATTTGACATGTTTAGAATGTAAATACTTATGCAGGCTGAAGTGTAGGTCTACAATTTTCTTCAAAGTAACTCAGATTTGGTGGTGTTGAGAAACACAGCCCTGAAGCAAATAATTTCAGTAGACGGGAATACTCTGGTTCATTGAAAAATGAGGTTGTCTACGGTACAAAAATATAAAATACAAAATTCCATTACAAAACTGTAAACAGCTAACTAAGTTACTCTTTTTGGCTACCAGTCAAAATCAGTTAGTCGAAGCTATAAAGCAGGTTGAATCAAGATGATGAGTCATCTTGACAGCCAGTAAGACTAATTTTAAAATGGTTTCTCTCACAAGTATTACCAACACACGCACCTGACTAAAGACTACTACTAGTAGTAATGTGGGAATAATCTTTTCACATTCAGTTGCCAGCAGTTTGAGGACATTTATTTTATTGCAGTATCAACCACTGCATAACCAATCTTTTACCTAAGTCGAGAAAAACAGTTTTCCTGTGCATTGGTCTGTAATTTTCCCTCTGAAAGCTCTTGTGAAAGAATCTGCTGTCTCATTCAAATATAAATCAATTCAAAACAGTGCATCTTTGCAAGTGGACAGGTTTAAACACACACACACACAAAATGTATAGTAGTGGTAAGGCTGCAGATCAGTACTTATATGATTTATATATCACTTGTACTAATTTAAAACAATGCATAAAGGAAAGTGCATACCAAACACAAACTTATATACTTCCTATGGCTTCCCCTATTAAGGATGAAGCCTGTTCACCTCTAGAAGGACCAATAGGCAGCAGGACCATTGCAGTTCCACTAGACAGTGTAGGAGGCCAGGAATCTGAGAGGTTGCTCTGAAGGAGGAAGAGAATTCCATAGCTCCCCATGGGATGGAGCCAAGTGCCATGGCAGCCTATTCAGTGGGAGCACATGGGGTTTTATATAGGCTGGGTGTCCAGCTAGTTGGTCTATGAACTGTGCATATATGCTGTCCACAAACAACATGAAGATACAAGTGTGGTTGCCAGCAGCTGCTACTTACAACCTATGGACTCCAAGGAGTGGCTGCACACGTGATTGGAACAAACACTGCATCATCCCAACCCTCCAATAATCCATTTATTTAGGATTTGTGCTACAAATATGAATTTTATTCAGTCCCTCAAAAAGTGCATCCCTACGTCAAGAAATTCAGATGTATGGCTTCAGTAGACAGGACTCATTTATATCCTTATACTACATTTAAGGACATCAAAGTTATTACCAACTTGATAACAGGAGGGACACAAAAGCAGTTATCCCTTTTTATATATAATATAAAACAAATGGAACAAAGGGAAACTTAATAGATTCTAATTTATATTTATTGCTATGAATTGTAGACAATGGATAATGGAAGCAAAAGGTCACAAGGAAAACTCTATGACCGGCAGAATTAAGGACAATATTGAGGGTTTTTGTAATTACACAGGAACAAAGGAATCCTATTAGTCCATTACATGAGGGAAATGGTGTCATGTTCTGGGGTGCAATTCAGGCCAGTAGTGGGTTGTGTCCCTGCCTGCCTTGTAACCTTGAGTGCCTCAAAATGCTCTGTTGCTGTGCTTCTTTTGTCTGGACACTTCCAGCTAGCAGACAAGCATGCACTGAATGTCTTTAAGCAGATCTGATTCCAGCAGCCTGCTTGTTACACCCTTGTGACACTCTGACCTCCTCCAGCCGTGGCTACACCTGGCAAGACGACCCCAACAGCTCACAGTACTGAATTTTCCCAGAACTATGTGCTCTGCAAGGTCCAGCCCTCCCTTGGACCATTCAGAGAGAAATTAAGGTTCTTTTGTTCCTTTAAAGATACAATACTCAGAAGTTTGCCATATTAATTGACGTTAACATTCGCTTTAAATCAAACACAGCAATGGGTTGGTTTAGATTAAAAGTAAAACAAATTTATTAACAAAAGGAGATAGGATTTTAAGTGAGTTCAAGTATAAAAGATAGTTAGAAATGGTTACAAGCAAAGAAAACTGAATAACACTTTCTAGAGGCTAAGACTTAACAAAACAAGCTACAGCCTTTGTTGAAGGTAGTTTCCTTAGTAATCTTCCTCGAGCAAGATGGCTGACCAACCCCTCTGGTCAGGATTTCCCACAAAAGCCCAAAGTACTCAGTTCCTTTTTCTTCTTAGGTAAAACATAACTTGGGTTTCTCTGCCTCTCTTTTTATAGCCCAGTGAACCTTTAAATGGTTCGTCTGAAGGTTATCTCCCCCAAAAGAAAATCCATTCAAGCTGTGAGGAAGGCAACATGGAGTCTCCTGCTGAAGGAAGTTTCAGCATGAAACCAGCATGCTGGCTTCCTCCACTGGTGTTTGCTAACATGCAAATTGATCTATTTATTGCAATCTGCTCCCTCTGTTGCCTTGATGGTTCTCTTTACATTCTAGTGCATTCCCAATGCCTCTTAATGTACCATGGAAATACCTTCCAGGTGGCTGAACCCCATTCCTATGTCTAGCATGGAGTAACTTTAGCCCTGCCTGACAGACACACTTTGCTAACACTTTCCAATGTTGTAATTTTGAATTTGTCCTCCATACATACACCACACATTAATATGCATGATCAGTATTATATTAGCTTTCTATGGATATCTTACATGTCACCTTTCAGATACAGGTTATGACATTAGTGAGTTGGAGTACACTGAAATGGTCAAGCCACCTGAAATACACTACCAGATATCAGTGAGCCTCTTTCATTGCAATGTTGTTAGGGTCACACATGGTAGAAATGCTTATAGTAATTCCCAAAACACAGAAGTGTTCAATAAATATTTCTGTTCTGTATCTCGGAAAAAGCCAGATGATGTAGTCATATTGTATGATTTTGATTATATAGTTTCTATTCCAACAATAACTCAGGAGATGTTATACAGCAGCTACTAAAGTTAGACATCTTTAAGTCAACAAGCTTGGATAATATGCACCTAAGAGTTTTAAAAGAGGTGAGTGAGGAGCTTGCTGAGCTGTTAATGCTTATTTTCAAGAAGTCTTGGAACACTAGGATGTTCCAGAGAATTTGGAAGAAAGCTAATGTTACAGAATATCATGGTTAGAAGGGATCTCAGGTAGTCATCTAGTCCAACCTACTGCTTAAAGCAGGACCAATCCCCAGACAGATTTTTACCCCAGTTCCCTAAATGGCCCCCTCAAGAATTGAGCTTATAACCCTGCATTTAGCAGGCTAATGCTCAAACCACTGAGCTATCCCTCTCCCCTGTATACAGGATAGCCCAGCTAATCATAGGCCTGACATCTCGCCCAGGCAAAATAAGGAAGCAGCTGATACAGGACTCATTTAATAAAGAATCAAAGGAGGGTAACATAATTAATGGCAATCAACATGGGTTTACGGAATATAGATCTTATCAAACAAACTTGTTTTGTTATTACAAGTTTGGTTAATAAAGGTAATAGATACTAGAACTTCCCTAAGGCATCTGACTTAGTTCTGCACGGCATTTTGATTAAGAAACTAGAATGATATAAAATCAACATGGCACATGTTAAATGGATTAAAAACTGGCTAACTGATAGGTCTCATACATAGGAAATCACCATTAAGTGGACATGTTTCTTTCTGTTGGGGTCCTGTGTGGACTGGTACTTGGCCCTATGCTGTTTAACATTTTTATCAATGTCCTGGAAAATAACATAAAATCATTGCTGATGAAGTGTGCAGGTGACATAAAGATGGGGGGAGTGGTAAATAACTAAGAGACAGGTCACCACCACAGAGCAATCTGGATTGCTTGGTAAACTAAACACAAGCAAGTAATGTGCGTCTCAATATGACCAAATATATGACTTTAGGGACAAAGATTGTAGGCCATCTGGAGTGGCTCACAACCGAGTGTGCCAATCTCAGGGCAGACTGGTAAGAAGCAGAGCACAAATCCCAAACTGGTTGTGTGTTCTATACTTAGATTACACCAATGAAGTATCAAGTGTGAACTCCTCAAGCGCTATAACATCTTTAACATGGAGTCACAGACAGTCCCCTTGGGTAATATCACTATCTTGCCACCTGGGCAAGCTTGCCTTTGTGATAGATGGTCCCATACACAAAAATGAAATCACAGCAATATGGTTACTCCCAGTCCCAAAGAACCAGTCACTTATCCCAGATCAATTGTACCTCAGATCTCACACCAAAGACAACACTTGTAGCTAATCCTGTAATAAACTAACTAAAGGTTTATTAATGAGGAAAAAGAAAAGAGTTATTTACAAGTTAAAGCGGGGAAACACACACACACAAAAATGAGTTACAGTTTTAGGTTTCAAAAAGTAATAAAAGCTGCTGCAATGTGCAAGCTCTGCATGTCCTTTAGGTCTAACCCACGCTAAACAGCTGGGGAACCCTTTCTTATGCTTGGAAGTCTTGCCCTCTTCCTGACATCCAAGCAACATAGGAATAACAATTCTTGACAGGGATTTATATTCCCTTCCTCCAGACTCAAGTTCATAGGATGAATGTTTGTGCATGTCTCCTCTTCATGGGTGTGGGGGAAGCAATCAATCAAGTCTTTTGTCTACTGAGTTCCACAATGGCTTGTCTGATGTCCATGGGCTTTCTTTTACTGGAGAGGAGATGACACCTTTCATGGGCCTTGTCTACACTACCAAGCTTTGTCGACAAAGGTGATGTTGGCATAATGAAAATCGGAATGTCATGTTCACAGTCGCTCCCTCTGTTGGCAGAACACGTCCACACATGGGAAACTATCATCGACCGTGTGAGCAATACACTGTGGGTACCTATCCCACAGTCCAGCTCAACACCTTCTGTCGCTAGGTGTTGTGAGAAGGCGGAGCGGATCACGGCGCATCTTGGAACTGGGCTCAATATCCTGTGATGCATTGTTTTCTATCCCAGCACTCCATAGGCTTCCAGCTTTCTTTGGTAGCATTTTTCAATGGCCCTTCTTTGCTGTGCACCCCAGCATCTTTGTGAGAAGGGATAGATTCTGTGCTGCTCTCATATGCTCTGTTAACTGTCATGAAAACATTGCAGATGGCAGATGGCAGTTCCAAACTGAAGAAGATTCCCAGGCACCTGACATGCTGTGTGATATGGTTAGGAACAACTTTAGATTGCTTTTGGCATTCACAGAACAGGTGCATAGGATAGAGAAACTGTGTGCGGAGCTCGCCCCTGCACTGCAGCGCAAGAACACCAGAATGAGAGCTGCCCTATCGGTAGAGAAGTGTGTGGTGCTACTGCTGTGTGCTACTGGTTGGTCGTGAATCAATCTGGAGTTGGGAAGTCGACCATTGGGGCTGTGTTAACACAAGTGTGCAGGGCAATAAATCACATCCTACTATGAAGGTCAGTGACTCTGGGAAATGTGCGTGAAATAGTGAATGGATTTGCAGAAGTGGATTTTCCTAACTGTGGAGGGGCGATAGATGGCACACATATTCCAATTTTGGCACCAGACCAGCTGCTTAGGGGGGAAAAGGAGGTATCAGTGTTCCAAATGTCATTCATACTGTGGAAAGGCCATTTCAAATGGCAAGTTTTGCAACATTTCTTATAGACAGACTCCAAATTTGCCCAGTTTCCTCTGACATTTGTTCCAGAAGCCAGATCCCTTCAACTGAGAATGCTTTGTTCCCACCTCTCATGTTTTATCCTTGGCTATGTTGTCTCAGAGGAGCACAGGTGTTTTGGTGGTTCATAACTCACTTATCAGGTTTTAACAATATTACACATGTAACCCCTTTGGGGTTTAGAGAGCATGGCCCCTTTAAATCTTTTTCCCAGGGGGGAGGGGGAGAGTAAGAAAAAGGAGGGAAACTCCAGGGGGCAGGGCTGGAGCTCCAGGGAGAGGGAGAGAGGCAGCAGGGCTGGCCCTGGAGAAGGCAGCAGAGAGAGAACCTGCCTGAGGCCTGAGGAGGACAGGCCCGATCGGGGACAGCCCAGGACAGGAGCCAGGAGGAGTCCTGTGCCGGGGGGAATCACCCGAGGAGGACAGGCTGGAGCTGGACCCAGTATCACGGCTGCCCGGAGCTGCCTGGGGCTGTGTGAGTACTGGGGCTTGTGACTCTGCACTGGGAATAAGGAGGGAGGCTGTTAGATAGTTAAGTGGGGAGGTGGTCGCTCTGTGCGGCTTTGCAGAGAGCGGCAGAAGAGGCACCGGAGGGGTTTGCTGGGGAGAGTTCACTGGCGCCGAAGACGACCAGGAGCACCAAAGACTCACCACCGGACTGGAACTTTGCTCAGGCCTCCCGAACTCTGTGTGCAGACACATTGCTTAGTGTCTGCCCTTCCAGACTGTGCTACCACTGGGCCCGTGGGGTTTTGGTTTGAATGCAGCCCTGTTTTACTGCTCCCCCTATATTTCCCCTTGTTGTTTTTCTCCTCTCAGCCCTCTGTAAATAAATATCTCCCTTTGTTATATCCATTGTACTTTTCCTGTGGGTGTGTGTGTTCACTCTGGGGGGTTTGGAACAGGTGCCCCTGGGGTGGAAGGGATTTCTCCTGCTGCATTCCTGCGCGCGCTGTCTCTTGGCCAGAGCTGCCTGCAGAGCAGACTCCATCTTGGCCACGAGGGCGCTAAAGTTATTCACACAATTTTGAAATTGTGTTCTCCAACAGATGACATTACTGCAGAGTCAAACTGTGTGATGCCACCATCAATTATGTTTATTCCATTTATATGCAGTAGACAATTTACACAAAACATGAACAATTAACGCTGATTATACTAGGTGCTTTGTTCATAACACAATAAATACACTTAAGATCAATATCTGCATATACTTTATTCATTAAGGATTTTTAACATCACACCCAGGCTAATGGTATAGATATTGTTATTAGAGCTGGTTGGAAAAAAATTTTGAACAAAAAAATTCAATGAAAAATTACTTTTTTTCCAAAATAGGAAACTTTTGTGAAAAGGGCTTGCTAAATTTTCTTGTTTTTTTGGTCAAAACCAGATATTTTGTAAGTCTCTTCTCATGTGTTCCCTTTTATTTCCTTTGTCCTTTTGTATTCAGTTGCCAAAAAAAAATGAATAATTGCCTGGGTGGGGTTCGTCCACTTTTACGTTTTTTGGGGTTTTTTGCAACTCGAACTTTTCAGTAGTTGAAGTTCTGAAAACTTACTGTGACAAAAGGAAAACTAACACGGCTGCTACTCTGAAACCTAAGAAGAATGAAAAAGTGAAGAAAACAAGCAACCCTGATCATAACTTCTATTGGATTCATTGGCAAAAAAACAAACTCTTTACTTTTTTTCAAAAAAGTGTTTTGCAAAAATCTCATTCCAAAACAAGTTACTTTGAAATATTTCAGGAAACCGTTTTCACTTTCTTCAACCAGCTCAAATTATTATATAGATACTTAACTGCTGTTAGACACTGACAATTCCTAAAAATCATCTTGCATGCTGTACTCCAGAGGAACAAAGGAAAGAATGAACAGTTCTCAATTATTTGGGGGTTTAGTGGGCTATAAATACAAAATATAGAATTTTCTTGTATCATTGATGTGACCACTATATTCCCTAAATATGTACACAGGTTTGCACAATTCCTGAATTATATAAACTGTACAAATTAAACATTACATAAATAAACCATGCTGCAGTTTTGAACAACTTCAGTACTAGTTCAGGATGGTTTGTCTTTCTTCAAAATAGAAATGACAAGCATGGGTTACATACTACATGGACTATGGCTGCAGGCTGTCCTTCTAAAGATCCCCTCACAAGCCCGCACTGAGGGTCATGCTAGGGATGGAATGGGGTCTCAGCACTTAGCACTCTGGAGATTCTGTGTAGTGCTGCTGCATGTAGGGCAGCCTGAAAAGGCTGTCTAAATAATCCTAGGGGCTACTCTGGCTCTTGGAGAAGCCTAGAATTTGGGGCCACAAAGGTGGCTTAAAGCTTCTAACGTACAGAGCAAAGAATTACAACATAAGAACATAAGAACGGCCATACTGGGTCACACCAAAGGTCCATCTAGCCCAGTATCCTGTCTACCGACAGTGGCCAATGCCAGGTGCCCCAGAGGGAGTCAACCTAACAGGTAATGATCAAGTGATCTCTCTCCTGCCATCCATCTCCACCCTCTGACAAACAGAGGCTAGGGACACCATTCCTTACCCATCCTGGCTAATAGCCATTATCGGATGAATTTATCCAATTTTCTTTTAAACGCTGTTATAGTCCTAGCCTTCACAACCTCCTCAGGCAAGGAGTTCCACAAGTTGACTGTGCACTGTGTGAAAAAGAACTTCCTTTTATGTGTTTTAAATCTGCTACCAATTAATTTCATTTGGTGGCCCCTAGTTCTTGTATTATGGGAACAAGTAATTAACTTTTCCTTATTTACTTTCTCCACATCACTTATGATTTTATATACTTCTATCATATCCCCCCTTAGTCTCCTTTTTTCCAAACTGAAAAGTCCTAGCCTCTTTAATCTCTCCTCATATGGGACCTGTTACAAACCCCTAATCATTTTAGTTGCTCTTCCTCTGAACCTTTTCTAATGCCAGTATATCTTTTTTGAGATGAGGAGACCACATCTATATGCAGTATTCAAGATGTGGGTATACCATGGATTTATATAAGGGCAATAAGATACTCTCCGTCTTATTCTCTATCCCCTTTTTAATGATTCCTAACATCCTGTTTGCTTTTTTGACCACCGCTGCACACTGCGTGGACGTCTTCAGAGAACTATCCACGATGACTCCGAGATCTTTTTCCTGATTAGTTGTAGCTAAATTATCCCCCATCATATTGTATGTGTAGTTGGGGTTATTTTTTCCAATGTGCATTACTTTACATTTATCCACATTAAATTTCATTTGCCATTTTGTTGCCTAATCACTTAGTTTTGTGAGATCACCCATGTCTTTTGACACGGTCACCTGTTCAGACTCCTGAAAGCCATGTAAAGTAGCAATGCTGTGAGCAGACCTCTTCAGAGCACAAGTCAGCTTGTTTCCTGAAAACAAACAAACAAACAAAAAAACACACACACAAGCTTATGTTTGCCAAGAGCGCCTGATTAGAAAGTTCTATTTCCATACTCCTTCCCCATTTCCACACACATTCCAGCTGGAATCAGGCAGTCAGTGAAGGTTACTTACTCCTGAGGTAATTCTGTGCCAAATAATAATAATAATAAAAAAAATCTACACAATATTTTAAAATTCTGCAAATTTTATTTGTCAATAAATAAATGTGGAGGCTCCAGAATGGCAGTGGAAGTGGCGAGCACAGGCCACTGGCTGCACAGAGGTGGGAGATCACCCTGTAGCTTGGACTTGGTGGTGAGGCTGCACCTGACCCTGACATGGCACAAGGGCTGGGCCTGCCCCACCACACCTGGCACACTAGGTGTGGGCAGGCAGGATACACTTGTGTCATGGAATCCCCGGGCGATGCTCTGGAACTGCTCCTCACCAAGCCAGTCAGGACTTTGGGGAGCCTCCTTTCCCTTGGAGCAGACTGTCTCCAGGGCAAGAAGCTCACACGGCTTCACCTCCTGGGCCTCTCCTTGGAGCATTCAGCATCCTCTGCCCCTCCATGCGCTTCCCACAGCGAGTCCACCCAGGCGGGGTCCTGGGGAAGCCACCGGGTCCTGCACCCCCCTTCTCAGTCAGATGTGATTCTTAGCCAGCCAGTAAAACAGAGGTTTATTTGATGACAGGAACACGGTCTAAAACAGAGCTTGTAGGTACAGAGAACCAGACCCCTCAGCCGGGTCCATTTTGGGGGGCAGTGAGCCAGATACCCACGTCTGCACTTCACTCCTCATCCCCAGCCAGCTCCAGACTGAAAACCCCCTCCAGCCCCTCCTCCTCTGCTCAGTTCCTTTCCTGGGCCAGGAGGTCACCTGACCTCTTTGTCTCCAACACCTTCAGTTGGCACCTTTCAGTAGGGGCCCATGCCATCAGTTGCTAGGAGACAGAGTGTCAGGCATTTATGTACACTGGCCCTTTGCTCTGCAGCAACCATACACCCCTATCCCCCCACCTGGATACTCAAGAACTGCATAGGGGACACTGAGGCACCAACACCGTATTCAGAGAAAACATTAAGAACATTCCCAGTTCGTCACAACTTGGATCCTGCTGGTCTGAGAGGGGCTTAGTGTGGGGGGACCAGGTGTGGAGTGAGAGGGTTATGGTTAGGGCAAGCTAAGTGTGCATGGCTCAGTGTGGGGTCTGGATGGGAGTGGGATCTGGATGCACAGGGGCTCATTGGAGGGTTCTGGGTGCAAGGGCATTGGGACATGGTGAAGGTGGTTAGGACTCAGTAGGAAGGCATGGGGGGCCCAGTGGGGTGGTCCATGTGCCAGGGGTTGGGGCTTGTCAGGGTGGGGGTTTGACTGCAGGGGCTCAGCTTGGGGTGGTTTGGGTCCAGGTGCAGCTGGTTGGGACTCAGTGGGGTGGAACTCCAGGTGTGGGGCTCATTGGGGTGGTCCAGATGCTGGGAGGTGGGGATCATCAGAGTGGGGGTTCAGGTGCAGGAATTGGGGGGGTTAGGTGTAGGGGACTGGGTGGGTAGGGTGCTGGGGAATGCATCTGAAGAAGTGAGGTTTTTTTACCCACGAAAGCTTATGCCCAAATAAATCTGTTAGTCTTTAAGGTGCCACCAGACTCCTTGTTGTTTTTGTGGCTACAGACTAACACGGCTACCCCGATACTTGCCTTTTTAAGTAGATCAGCAAGCTGAGACTGCACCTGCTGCCAGCAAGCTCCCTCCATCCTAAGTCCTGTCATGTCCCCCCTCTGCTCTATGGAGATGGGGTACAGGAGCAGGGGGCAGGAGCAGCAGGAGGGCGACACACCCTGACAGTAGCGCCCATCTTCCCCCGCCATCTCTGCACAGCAAGCAGGAGGCTCCCGGGAGCAGCTCCAAGGCAGAGGGGAGGAGCACCACAAGGCAGTGAGGGGAAGGATACCTGAACTGCCCAGCAATTGATAGCCTGCTAGGCGGCTGCCACACAGGGAACTTAGGGATCCTGATGGGGGGCTGACGGTCCACCCTGGTTCCAAGCCCCCACCAGCTACCGCCAATGAGCTGTTCTTCCTGCAAGCAATGGACAAAGTAGGTGGTTGCCAAACAAAGTTACAAGGGAACATTGCGAAACTTTAAATGAGCATATTCTCTAATTGATCTGCAACGTAACAACGTTAAGTGGGATGATAAGTAAGGAGTTACTGTATTTGAAAATGTGGAAAAACATACAAAAATCTTTAATAAATTTCAATTGGGATTCTATTGTTTAACAGTGCTGTTAAAACTGAGATGAATTGCAAGTGGTTATTTTAATAGCGATTCATTTTTTTGAGTTAATCACATGAGTTAACTGTGATTAATTGACAGCCCTAATTATTACTCAGAGTTCTGTAATAATATGCCTAGTGAGGAATCTATTTGTCAAAAAACATTTCCTGAATCTTTTTTTGTTCTCTGTATTGTTACAGACATATTTGCTGACAGGTATTTTGAAACAAATTACCAAAATAACTGAAACGGGCATGATTATATTGTGTTATTTTGACAAATAAGCAGAATTTTGCAGAATTTTAAAATACTGTGTGCAGAATTTTTAATTTTTCTGCCACAGAATTCCCCCAGGAGTATAGACAGAATGAGCTGCAGTAATTAAAACTGAAGGCCACAAATATGTGACTAACCATGGCCAGGTATGTGTGTTACAGGCAATCACTGAGGGGCAGGCAACTTAATCTACTAACTCTTCACAGCAACACTATAATAAAAGGAAATGTTTATGCAGTATTACAAAAGCAGCAGAATCACAGCCTACGTTCATTTCTATGTGGAGACATGAGACTAACATTGATCTCTCAGTGTGTGTCACAGATTTCTTGGTGTGCACCAAATAGAAGATGGAGATGAATATGATATGAGTTAAAGAAGGTGTGAACAGAGAAAAGAAAAGGGCTAACTGGTAAATAAAAGTGACATGAGGATGTTCCACTAACTGACAGCAGGGTGCCTGAGGTACATACTCAAGTCACTTTCTGTGCTGTAGCTGCTGAGAGAATAAAATGCTTCAGTCACCAGCGCTGTTAAAAATCAAGACTTTTCCATGAGCATAAAGTTTACTTAGACATAAAGCTCCCATCTCTGTTCTGTACTATTTCTACAAGCACCTAAATACACTACGAGTATATTTATTTCTCATCCATTTAAACAGAGGGAAGACTGATTTTCTACCTACATAGAAACTGAATGGCTTTCTGCCTGCCAGGGGCGGCTCCAGGCCCCAGCATGCCAGGCGCGTGCTTGGGGCGGCATGCCGCATGGGGCGCTCTGCCGGTCGCCGGGAGGGCGGCAGGCGGCTCCGGTGGACCTCCCGCAGGCGTGCCTGTGGGCGGTCCACCGGAGCCGCGGGACCAGCAGACCCTCCACTGACACGTCTGTGGGAGGTCCACCGGAGCCGCGGGACCGGCGACCAGCAGAGCGCCCCCCGCGGCATGCCGCCGTGCTTGGGGCGGCGAAATGGCTAGAGCCGCCCCTGCTGCCTGCTGCAGGATGCTTACTAGATACTACATAATCCAGAGTGTACAAAAAAACTTAAGAAGCACATCTATAACAAATTTCTAGAGAGAAAATAACAGGACTAATATTCATTCCCACACTATAAGACTGACTCTAGTTCCACTTGGTCATGCTTAAAACAAAGTTCTCCCAATCTAAGGCTTAAAATTACTTGGATATCAAATAGAACAAACAAGGGAAACAACAAAGATCTCTGTTCACAGAGGCCTGATATGCCATTAATCATAAACAAATTACCAAAAATCAACAAAATAGTGCAAACTAAGATATACCTACCTCCAATGTTTCTAGGTTGGTTCTATGAGTCCTCCTACAAGAAGCCAGCAGATGTAAACCCCTAGGTTGATCACCAAGCAGGGGCGGCTCTATGTTTTTTGCCGCCCCAAGCACGGTAGTCAGGAGCCTTCGGTGGCGTTTCTGCGGGAGGTCCGCCAGTCATGCGGATTTGGCGGCGGTTCTGCGGATGATCTGCCGGTCCCACCCCTATGGCGTACCAGCCGCTGAATTGCCGCTGAAACCACGGGCCCGGTGGACCTCCTGCAGAAACGCGTCGAAGGATCCCTGATTGCTGCCCTCACGGCGACCGGCACGCCACTCCCCCCGCCCCCAGCTTGCCGCCTCAGGCACAGGCTTGCTGCGCTGGTGTCTGGAGCCACCCCTGTCACCAAGGCAATGAGAGACACCTGTCAGGAAGCCAACTTTTTAAAAAAAGTGCTCCTGCAACCCTCACCTTCAGTATTTTTGGAACAGAAAGTAAGAGTGGGTTAGTTATAGCCCCAAATGCATTTGGTTGGGGGGGGGAGCGTGTAGTTTAAACACCTGCTGCTCAGAGGAGGTACTGTCTCCCTCCCCTTATAATCTTTATCCCAGTGGTTAGGATATGGCAGATAAAACAATATCCTGGACAAACTTTATTGAATTGAGTTAAACATTATTGAATTGAGATTAATGCCTTTGAGGTCCATTATATTAAAAATGCAATTGGTTATGTGTTATTGTATGTAATATTGAGTATGCTAATGTAATTCCTCCAATTATCAGCCCTTTGAAGCCATCCCAAGGCGATGCTTGCACATGCTAGTTCAAACTGGATTCCCAGGAATCAACATTTCCAATATTTTTGGAAATATAGCCGGGTTTTAAACGGGCTCAGGGCCTTCATTCTGATCCAGCAAATAGACATGACCTCTGGTCTATGGAGAACCTTCCTTGGGGAAAGGTTGGAAGGAGTTGGACCACTGGGGCCCCGTGACACTGGGTGCCATTTCTGAGCTGAGGCTGTTTTATGACGTCGTGTCGACAAAAGAGACCCCTTTGGGAGGTTTGAAGGACTAACCAGCCAAAACCCATGGTGGAGACAGTTGGGGTAATCTCTGGTAAACTTACTAGCAGGATGTAGGTTCATTTATTGTTTTTAATATGTTTTTGTTTAAGTGTTTTTACCTTAAACATAAAATAAGCTTGTGTAGTAACTTAAAACTGTGGCAAGTGCCATGTTATCAGTCTCTGAAGAAAAAGCAAGCAGGTCAGTTTAGGCAGGCTGTCTGTTGCTGGAAATAACACAGCAGAGGCAGGGAACTGTTCAGCCTGGACATACCTCAGTCAGAAGGAAGAGAGATACAGGTTTCCTCCCAAGAAAGGCTGTTACTAGGAAGCTGGAAGCCTGAGACTAGGTTGCCCTTACTGAGGGGAAATACAGATGCAGTAGCCCTGAACTGTGACACAGGGTACTCAACCAGGTTTATATCCAACTCTACCAAGGTTGCAGCCTGGACTTAAACTTACATCTCCTACCTTCTAGGTAGGGGCCTGAACTACTGGGTTATTCTGGGTCAGGGCTCTCTTTAGCTGAAGGAGTTCCACTGGGTAAATAACTACTTATTTACTGGCACAGGGGACTGGGACTGGAACTTGGGCCTCCCGCGTGTGTGCCCTAGTCTCTAGGCTACAGTCATTCTCTCCCATTCTTTCTCTCACTGGCCCAATGAATATTTAATACAAAGCAAAAGTTTTAACAGGAGAGCTCGAGAGCCTCACCCAAGAATATCATACAGCCCAAGGGTTAGGCCATCACCTCCTTCCCGTTTTGTGTGTGTGCGCATGTGCACAAAAAACAAACTAACCTACCTGTCTTAAACACCTAACTCCAGGGAAGGGTTTACAAATGTGAATTGCAAGTGAAAATAGGTACCTAAAACCAGGCTGGACACAAATCAGACATTAGGAATGGCAATATACAAAAACCTGTAGGAGAACACTTCAACCTCCCTGGCCACACAATAGCAGATTTTAAGGGGGCCATCCTACAGCAAAAAGCTTTAGGACCAGACTTCAAAGAGAAACTGCTGAGCTCCAGTTCATCTGCAAATTTAACACCATTAGCTCAGGACTAAACAAAGACTGTGAGTGGCTTGCCAATTACAGAACCAGTTTCTCCTCCCTTGGTTTTCACACCTCAGCTGCTGGAACAGGGCCTCATCCTCCCTGATTGATCTAACCTCATTATCTCTAGCTTGCTTCCTGCTTGCTTCTATATACACCTGCCCCTGGAAATTTCCACTGCTTGCATCCGAAGAAGTGGGTATTCACCCACGAAAGCTCATGCTGCAAAATGTCTGTTAGTCTATAAGGTGCCACAGGATTCTTTGCTGCTTCTACAGAACCAGACTAACACGGCTACCCCTCTGATACCTAAAACCAGGCTGGAAAGAGGTGCCTACGTTCTTTTGAAAGACACAATTTAGGCCCCACCACATCCTTGGCATTTCCTACTGACTAGTTTACATGCTTCCCCCTACCCCCAGTTTATTGTTTTTTGTGAACCGTATAGTTAGGCAACTAACCTTCCTCACACATTATATAAGGAACCCGGGCAGGTAACTCAAGGTTGTAAATTCCGCTGGGTAGCAGGGCACTTAGGGGTTAGGCATTTCAATGCCTCAGGCCAGGTCTACATTACAAATTTACATTGGTATAACTGTATCGCACAGGGGTGTGAAATTTTTTTTCCAGTCAAGATTTTTCACACCCCTGAGTGATGTAGTTATACCTAACCCCTGGGGTAGACAGCACTATGTCAACGGGAGAGCTTCTCTCATCTACATTGTTACCACCTCTCAGAGGTGGATTAACTATGCTGACGGGAAAAGCTTTCCTGTTGGTGTAGTAGCATCTTCACTATAGTGCTACAGCTGCACCAATACAACTGTGCCACTGCAGCTTTTTAAGTGTAGCTCTGCCCTAAATCCCTTTTGAATTCTACCTGATGTGTAGTAACACAAACTAGTGTGTGGAAAGAGAACTCTTGGCTTCTATTGGAACCATAATTTTTAATTTCTGCAGCCAAAACCTATGATCCTTACTCAGAAAAATCTCACTCAATGCCTGAGTAAGATCTGAGCATAAACTCACACCCTTATCCTGGAAAGATTTATACATGTGCTTAATTATGCACTGCAAGCAGTCCCACTACATAACGTCCAGCACATAAGTCTTTGCAGGGTCAGGGCCTAAGATCCTAAGGCTGCGAGTTGTTCCACACAGACAGAAGTCAGGGTCTTTGCACAGGTGCAGGATGGGAGTCAACTCACACAGCAGCTTTCATGATCAGGGTTAAATAAGCAAGGACCTCAAGAAATGGACCTGTATAATTAATTCAACATTAAATTTAAGATTTTAATGTAGTTTTATATGAGTTAAATCAGTCAGCTGCAAACCGGCAAATGGGAGCTGGGGGGGTGCGTGCCTGTGGGTGAGAGTCACGAACCTCCGCCAAGGAGCCAGACCTGTTGCTGGCTGCTTCTGGGGCACAGTACAGTCCACAGTGCCAAGACAGGCGGGAAGCCTGCGTTAGCACCCCTTCTGTGCCACTGACCAGGAGCCTCTGGAGGTAAGCCCATGCCTCAATCCCGTGCCCCAGCCCTGAGCCCCCTCAAACCTGGAACCCCTTCCTGCACCTCAAGCTCCCAATGCCCTTCCCCCTGCTGCAGGCCTGAGGCCCCTCAAACCCAGAACCCCTTCCTGTACCCCAAACCCCCATCTCTGGCCCCTCCCAGAGCCTGCACCCCCACCCGGAGCCCTGACCCCCTCCTGCACCCCAACCCCTGCCCTAGCCCTGAGCCCCCTCCCTCACCCTGAACCCCTCATTCCCAGCTCCACCCCACAGCTCTCATCCTGAGCCCCTCCCACACCCCAAACCTCTCATCCCCAGTTCCCTGGGGCATCACAGGCATCAACAATTTTCTTCAACTGGGTCCCCAGAAAAAAAAAGTTTGAAAATCTACTGGGCTAGAGAAACCTTTGCCCTGTAACTGATACTGCTACTAAAAACAGCCCGAACATGAGATTAGATGTTTTCATCAATTACTTTGGCAACTAATTAACTTTGTAGCACGTTTGAGGCCACTCCACCCAAGCATTTTCTACAGACCTATTACTCCAGTTAGTAAGAATTGCAGAGTTTTAAGTACTCTCTTTATTAGAAAGTTGTGAAGTGTTTTCCATATTAAGACTTTGATTCCCTTCTCTAAATCGCTAATTAAAGGTATACACTTCACCTTAAATTTCATCTGTGGTCTGCTGCCAGTGAAGAACAGCAGACACAATTTAAAGCTCATCAGCCAAGCTATTTCAGAGATGAAGTTTTTAACAGCTAAGTGTGGCTTATTTAATGGCACGTCCTCCAACTGGTTTGTGTGCGCGCGTGACATCACCTTAAAAATAGCTTGGCAGTCAAATTTTTTTCCATGTAAGCGCCCTTGACCGGGTTATTGTTCAGAGGTTGAAGCACTTCGCTAGGGGATTGTTCGCTTCGCATGCACTGAGGTCATCATAGCAGCCGCCAGCAAACTTCCCAAAGATCTGATGGCCTCTTTATAGTTGCACCTGTGACCTATGGACCTGGGGCTGTGTGTCACTGAAGCTCCTACCTGTGCATGGATTGTTTAGCTGCCCCCCGCCCCCAATCCCGGGCAAGCCGCTGCGCCCCCCCGTTCTCTAGCGCCCGCCCTCTCGGGCCTCCCCCGCCGGGGCTGCGAACGAGCCCCGCGCAGCACAGGGCGGGCAGAGAAGCAGGCGGCGCTGCGGAGCGGGCGGGGATAGTCGGGAGCCGTCTGGCCACGGGGGGAAGCGGCTGGAAAGAGACAAACTCGCCGCAGCGCAGCAGGACAGGCCCGGGCGGGAATCGGCAGCCCCCAGCCAGCCCGCGCGCCGCTCACGCCCGGAGCCGGCTCCCATCGCAGGGCCCGCCCGGAAGGAGCCGGGCTCCCGGCCGCTGAGTGGCGAGGACGCGTCACGTGCGTGTCCCGGGCCAGCCTGACCCCCCGCCCCCCAAGCCCGCCGGTTCCTGACCGAGGCGCGCACAGAGCCCCGGCGTCGCGTCCCGGCTCCAGCGCAGCATGTCCCACCAGACCGGCATCCAAGGTACCGGCCTGGGCTCCGCAGTGTCCCTCTCGCCTCTGCACCGCCCTAGTGCCGCTTTCCCCTCCTCTCCCCCCAGCCTCTGCACCCCCCCGGGGCTCCCCAGTGCCCCTTTCCCCATCCCAGCCTCTGCACCCCGGGGGCTCCCAGTGCCCCTTTCCCCATCCCAGCCTCTGCACACCCCGGGGCTCCCAGTGCCCCTTTCCTCTCCCCAGCCTCTGCACCCCAGGGCTCCCAGTGCCCCTTTCCCCATCCCAGCCTCTGCACCCCGGGGCTCCCCAGTGCCCCTTTCCCCATCCCAGCCTCTGCACCCCCCCGGGGCTCCCCAGTGCCCCTTTCCCCATCCCAGCCTCTGCACCCCCCGGGGCTCCCCAGTGCCCCTTTCCCCATCCCAGCCTCTGCACCCCCCCGGGGCTCCCCAGTGCCCCTTTCCCCATCCCAGCCTCTGCACACCCCCCCGGGGGCTCCCCAGTGCCCCTTTCCTCTCCCCCCAGCCTCTGCACCCCGGGGCTCCCAGTGCCCTTTCCCCATCCCAGCCTCTGCACCCCGGGGCTCCCCAGTGCCCCTTTCCCCTCCCAGCCTCTGCACCCCGGGGCTCCCCAGTGCCCCTTTCCCTCCCCAGCCTCTGCACCCCCGGGCTCCCAGTGCCCCTTTCCCCATCCCAGCCTCTGCACCCCCCTGGGGCTCCCCAGTGCCCCTTTCCCCACCCCCGCCTCTGCACCCCGGGCTCCCCAGTGCCCCTTTCCCCCCCCCAGCCTCTGCACCCCCCCCGGGGCTCCCAGTGC
The DNA here is from genome assembly GCF_016161935.1 of Mauremys reevesii. Lineage (NCBI taxonomy): Eukaryota > Metazoa > Chordata > Testudines > Geoemydidae > Mauremys > Mauremys reevesii. The sequence continues at coordinate 305,281,107 of NC_052623.1, forward strand.
CCCTTTCCCCATCCCAGCCTCTGCACCCCGGGGCTCCCCAGTGCCCCTTTCCCCCCAGTGCCCCTTTCCCCTCCCCAGCCTCTGCACCCCGGGGCTCCCAGTGCCCTTTCCCTCCCCAGCCTCTGCACCCCCGGGGCTCCCCAGTGCCCCTTTCCTCTCCCCTCAGCCTCTGCACCCCGGGGCTCCCAGTGCCCCTTTCCCTCCCCAGCCTCTGCACCCCGGGGCTCCCCAGTGCCCTTTCCTCTCCCCAGCCTCTGCACCCCCGGGGCTCCCAGTGCCTTTCCCTCCCCAGCCTCTGCAACCCCCGGGGCTCCCCAGTGCCCCTTTCCTCTCCCCCAGCCTCTGCACCCCGGGGCTCCCAGTGCCCCTTTCCCCTCCCCCAGCCTCTGCACCCCGGGGCTCCCAGTGCCCTTTCCCCTCCCCAGCCTCTGCACCCCGGGGCTCCCAGTGCCCCTTTCCTCTCCCCCCAGCCTCTGCACCCCCCCCCGGGGCTCCCCAGTGCCCCTTTCCTCTCCCCCCAGCCTCTGCACCCCCCCGGGGCTCCCCAGTGCCCCTTTCCCCCTCCCAGCCTCTGCACCCCCCCGGGGCTCCCCAGGGCCCCAGTCCCCATCCCCGCCACTGCAACCCCCCGGGGCTCCCCAGTGCCCCTTTCCCCATCCCAGCCTCTGCACCCCCCCGGGGCTCCCCAGTGCCCCTTTCCCCATCCCAGCCTCTGCAACCCCCGGGGCTCCCCAGTGCCCCTTTCCTCTCCCCTCAGCCTCTGCACCCCTCTGGGGCTCCCCAGTGCTGCTTTTCCCTCCTCTCCCCCCAGCCTCTGCTCCCCCATGGGGCTCCCCAGTGCCCCTTTCCCCATCCCAGCCTCTGCACCCTCCGGGGCTCCCCAGTGCCCCTTTCCCCATCCCAGCCTCTGCACCCTCCGGGGCTCCCCAGTGCCCCTTTCCCCATCCCAGCCTCTGCATCCCCCCGGGGCTCCCCAGTGCCCCTTTCCTCTCCCCTCAGCCTCTGCACCCCCCAGGGCTCCCCAGAGCTGCTTTTCCCTCCTCTTCCCCCAGCCTCTACACCTCCATGGGGCTCCCCAGTGCCCCTTTCCCCATCCCAGCCTCTGCACCCACCGGGCTCCCAGTGCCCCGTTCCCCAGCCCCGCCTCTGCACCCTCCGGGGCTCCCCAGTGCCCCTTTCCCCATCCCAGCCTCTGCACCCCCTGGGGCTCCACAGTGCCCCTTTCCTCTCCCCCCACCCTCAGCACCCCTCTGGGGCTCCCCAGTGCCCCTTTCCTCTCCCTCCAGCCTCTGCACCCCGGGCTCCCAGTGCCCCTTTCCCCATCCCAGCCTCTGCACCCCGGGGCTCCCCAGTGCCCCTTTCCCCATCCCAGCCTCTGCACCCCCCGGGGCTCCCCAGTGCCCCTTTCCCCATCCCAGCCTCTGCACCCCCCGGGGCTCCCCCGTGCCCCTTTCCCATCCCAGCCTCTGCACCCCCAGGGCTCCCCAGTGCCCCTTTCTTCTTCCCAGCCTCTGCACCCCCGGGCTCCTGGTGCCCCTTCCCAGCCTCTACTCCCCCTCCCTGGGGCTCCCAGTGCCCCTTTCCCCATCCCAGCCTCTGCATCCCCCTGGGGCTCCCTAGTGCCCTTTGCTCTCCCCCCAGCCTCTGCAACTTCTGGGGCTCCCCAGTGCTGCTTTTCCCTCCTCTCCCCCCAGCCTCTGCACCCTCCCTGGGGCTTCCCAGTGCCCTTTCCCACTAGCTTCTACACTGCCCCCTTGCTGCTTTCCCCAGCATCTGCACTACCCCTTCCCTTTTCCTCCCCTTTTTTCCTCCAAGCTGCCTTCTCCCTCATCCCACTCTAGGGCTTTTAAACTGCCCCTGCTCTCTTGGGGGGCTGAACTGCCTGGTCTTTCCTCCCTCCCCCAAGCCTTGAAATTGCCTCTTTCTTCTGCTCTTATCTTTCTGGGTTAGCAATCAAGACAAGGTCCCCATTCCATGTCTTTGTTAGTAACAAGCCATCTGGGCCCTGACTGTGATGCTTGGGTTCTTTCTTATCCTTTGCCTAGACTGCATGCAGCTATGATTTATTAGCAGTCTGTTTGTGGGGCACCCAGTGGCCCCCAAACTGTGGGGCAAGGTGAAGTACAGATGGGCACAATATGTTTTGTGAATAATTGTACAAACCATATAGCTGGAAGGAGGAGCATAGAAATGCAGGGCTGGAAGCATCCAGAGAAGTCATCAAGTCTAGCCCCTTGCGCTTGAGTAGGACCAAACAAACCTAGACTATCCCTGACAGGTGATTGAGATGGTTGGGAAGTGATCAAATGTTTTAGATGTAATCTGATGATTTAGAATAGCTGGGGAGTTATGGCTTCTCCACTTCTTCCTTGTGCCCCAGTATAAATCGATGACTTGCTCCCTGTTGGAGTAAATCTGAGTATTTGGCTTGTGGCTGTTACTGTGTTAATTGGACGCTTTATGTTAAAACTTCTTTTGCAGTCACTTACCATGTCCATATGGGAGTTAATCCGATGTTCAGTGTATTTCAATGTCTCTGCTTTTGAGGAATTCATTTTCTGCTTAAAAAATCCAACTTGTCTTTGATGTTGCTTTTATTTAGTTCCTTTGTCTTGTTGGAACATTGGCAGGCAAGTTTAATAAGATAAAATTCACATCTTTGATTTAGACATCAATTTTAACCTGGCTGCCATCTTTTAGATTTTGGTCTGCATCAGACAAAGTCTCCTGGCATTATGACATCATAATTTTTGAGGTTGTTGCATTGCAGCTTCATCTGGCCAATACAAAATCTTACTTTTTATATTGCTAACCATACTTCTCAACCTTTGGATGACCAAGACCAGAAGTGATGGACAAAGGAGAAAACATTCATGCAGAAAACTTAATTTCTTTGGATTCAAATACCTTTCTATACTTTATTTTACATATTTTGGATGTGAATAATTTTTAACAATAAAAATGAGGGTAATTGAGTAGGTAACTGGGACTAGAATGAGTGACACTTGAGTGGTATGATGTTGCTTGGGAACTGTTCCTGACAACTGTACAGAGGGGAGTCATTAATTTCTGCTTGCTTCATTTTAAATGAAAGTTTTCCTTTATGGGTGCAATGGTAACTTTTAGAATGCGAGCAGATTTAGAACAAACTTCTTGACTGCATTGCTTTTGCTGCTTCTAGTAGCTCTCCTGAGCAGCTGTTGCATTGTAGTTTAACATCTGTTAATTTTTCACCACTGCTATTCAGAATCATTTGGGCAGCCCTGAAAATGCCAAGAATTATGTCAGTTTTTTCTCTACTGCTTCTTTGAAGGCTTTGAGAAATAGCTGAGACAGAACTTGGAATGAACATACAGAGGAAGAGTTAAAATTGTGGAGAAACACACATCCCATAGCAGAAGGCTGTGGTAGGAGTATAGTAGCAGAACACCCTTCCTCCCTACTCCCCCCAACACACACCTCCCACACTCCCCTAGTACTTGGCAGCTATGAGGTGAAGGTAAAAGAGAATATCTTTTCTGTTTCTGCAGCCAGAGAAAAGCAGATAAGGACAGAAGAAGTGCTTCAAAATTCAGACTCCAAATTTTGGACTCTAATCAGGATAGCAAATATCCATGATTCCTGATTATACCTATGTTGGCTTGCAGTACCCTATGGGGAAAATCCATCTAAAGTGTTTTAAATGTATTACATGATTCACATGAAAATAAGCACAATTGCATTTATGTTAGTATATAGCACTATAGGTGTATATATAGGTATACTATGCCAGATTTTCAAAGTGAACTCTCACAAGTCAAGGCATTTGCACATCTACAGTAGGTTGTGCATGTGCACTTTTGAAGATTTTGAAGTGTTTAACACACATACACACGCTTCTTCCCCCAGTATCTTAAATTTCCATATTCTATATTTTTAAAAATTCCTATCTGGGATAATTTTGTGAAGGCTGATTATTTACATTCTAAACTCCTGCTGTGGCATGGCATGGGGAATTTCTGTGAATAAAGAGGTTCTCTCTTCACCAAGCTATTGCATTGCCACTGATGCAATTCCACTTGTGGGAGCTCTAAGTGTAAACAAGACACTGGTGTTTTTACCACTGTCATATTTATAAAAGATATACTCCAGTTAAACCATAAGTTGCTAGACTAACTGCAGGAAACACTGGCTGAAATTCTATGGGCCTGTATTACACAGGAGATCAGACTAGATGATCATATAATAATCTATTAACCTAATTAGAAAAAGTATAAATGACCTGGTGGCAAAAATGCTGCTGGACATTGGGGCCTTGTCTCCTGTTGTTACTGCAATTGGTACAGCTGTACTGATGGTAGTGTGGTGGTGGGAAACTTTAAGAAAATGGTCTGTATAGATGCCAGAACAAAACTGGTTACATGTTTTGCTCTCATTTTGGTGCATAGGTTTAATCCTGGAAAAGAAGGAGCAGAAAACATCTTTGAGGGAAGGGGACAAACAATTCTCAGGAAGATGGGGGAATGTATCATTCTAGGGGAGAGAGAGAGAGAGAGTGGGGGTGGGGGGAGTGAGAGAGAATTTCTGGAAAGGACAAGGAAAACTTGGTAGCATATTACCTACATAGTGTGTGTGTATGTGTGTGTGTGTGTAGGTGAATTAGTCTAATTAGTTGTGTGTTGGATTGGTATCTGGCCAGACAAAGATACTCCTCTGAGATGCATCTTTATACCCCGATACAAACAAATTAGTACGTCCCTCTAACATAGTTAGTTACTGCCCCCTGGCGTAGCTACTTATCACCCATCACCTTGTACATATTGGTTCGATCAAAACATCTCTCTTACGTACTGTTATCCTGACCATATTTTTTATGAGGAGTCAGTGTGTTCCTGTTATCCTTGAGGAATGTTTTTGCACCATCCTTGATATCGAGATGTTCTGGTACCACTTGATATTGGGATGTGTTTGCGTGAGTACTCTGTGACTAGCACTTCTTAGGAATATGTATTTCTGCAATATCAGCTCTATTCTTGCTAGATTCTGTGAGCAGGTCCTGCCTCATACCAGGTCTCTGATTCAAGGGCTTATGTCTCAGGCTCTCTTCCTAGTATGAGAATAATCCTCTCAGGGTTCAAACACAATTCTTCAACATGTTTATATAAATGAATTTGCTATCTTTCCTTCATATAGATGTTAACGATTTTAAAACATGTTTAACTACTTTTCTAGACTATTCTAATCTATTCTAATCTTTAGTAGATTCGACTATTTAACGCCTGCATATTAATCACTTCCATTGTGAAAATGAAACCACAAGCATCCAGTTAGTGCGCCTTCTACTGTTGCAGTAGTTTTTTGATACTACAGGTATAAACAAAGATAATTTGAATTTCTCTGTGGGAGAAGTGACGTAACAGACCTTCTCCTATTTCCTTCCCAGTGGCCTGCAGGCTGTGCTTGGCAAGGAAGGATGAAAGAAACCAAAAAGCTGCTTCTCACTTTCAGCAGTTAGGAGGGGGCAATGCTTCATTGATTTACGTGCAATTTGCATTTTGAAAGTTATTTTCACAACCGTTAGGGCTCAAGACTTTGAGAGAGATTTTCAGACATCTAACTTGCAGTGACTTTCAATGTGAGTTGAAAGGCTAACTGCAATTAGTAACTCAAAAAATCTCCCCAGTACCCCCTCAACTGTTTTTCAAAATGCAGACTTAGATGGTAGAGCACAAGGGAAAAACCCTCCAGGGGAATGAAGCGGCCCCAGTTCAACCTCAGATCCTTATAATACACAGAGATACACCAAACATCCTGGATGATCTAATCAATCATCTATAAATTAATTCATTTACAAAAATGATTAAAATGTGACTTTGCAAAGTATATTCAGTCTGTAAAAAGATGCAACAAACAAGCGCTACAAAGGAAATTAGAGGATAAGGCAGATGCTTCATTCTAAACTTGTCCTATTATGACAAGCGAGGGACTGAAAATTATCAGACACATACTAGTGTGAGGTAGATATGAAAGATGGAAGGGAAGCTTCATCAGTGGTACTAAGGGGCCCCTAGGAAAGGCCAACATCCAAATGCTAAAAATATCCACCTGTATGTTTTTTGGGGTTCTCTTTTACACATCACTCTTGCATTGTATCTAGCTAGTAGGCAGTTCATAAATTTGAAAATTATATACCTGAGCCCGCAGGAATCCTGGAGCTATTGCTTTAAGAGATGTAACACAATCGATCTCCATGGAGTATTAACTGAAACCTAAGAATGATGGCATAAATGTCAGCATTGTTAACTGTTTTATTGCTGAGTAAAGAATACAAGAAAGAGATGATTGTTCAGATAGGGTTGCCAAACCTCCAGGATTGGATTAAAGATTAAAAAATTAAAAAATAATCTTTAATTAAAGTTTGTCATGTGATGAAACCTACAGAAATACGTCCAACCAAAACTGGCAACCCAATGTTCAGAGCTTCATAAGACAATGTGAGTGGAGCAGGAGTTGTGAGTGGAACTTGAGGAAAAATAACCAACTATTTGTTTTCAGTCTGACTTCTGTTAAAGGTGCAGCTGAATGGTTTAGTACTAGCTTCTTTTTATGATCACATGAACAAGTGTACTTTAAACATACACATCTTAAATAGGTGAAATGCATTAATTCAATTACTAATATTTTTTTTCTTTTCCAGCTTGCGGAGATGTTAAAGATACCTTTGCCAGAGCAAGATATGGACAATACAGGATTTTAAAAATAGTTATTGAAAATGGTTAGTTATATTTTAATATATATTTTATTTATGTTATGTCTCATTCCTTTTTAGTATTTTACTAGTTATGTTTTAGTGACTTGCAAGTAAAGAACACACAAATGTGATCATTGCTAGGGTCTTCCATATATGAAGATGAGATTGAATTTCAGAGATGCTTCAGTGCTTTCCAGTATTTTCAGCTTTTGCTTCATATTGGAAAAAAAATTGTCATTTCATGTCAGAGTAAGTAGTGTTGTGTGCTGGTCAGAAATCTCAAAGGACTGAAACAACTTATGAAAATAGTTAAAAAAGGACAGATGGGTAGAGAGTGGTATGAACACTTGTGTAGATTCTTTTGGTTTTTTTCTACTCAGATTTTTAACACTGCAGCAAACCCCTTGGATGGATTTTAAATGTTCCTACAACTACAGTAATGTAGTCTGCATCCTCAGTCTTGCAAGGAATATAACTATTCTTTAGTTCTCATGCACAAATAACTAGATATTTTTTATTGAAAATAATTTGGTGCAATACATGAAATTTATCTTTGAATTTTTGTGGCAAATGTGCAAAACTGAAAACATATGGTCAAAATATGGCATTCACCAGCTTTTTTTTTTTTAATTAACTTATAGCCATTAGCTTTTTAAATAAAGCTTGTTCTCTTTAAATCAACAGTTGAATCAAACTGTTTGAAACATTGTATAACTTGGTGTGTAGCTAAGCACAACCAGACCTTTTGGTTTGTTTTCGGAGCCCAGGCATCAGCACTGCTCTGAAACAGCAGTAAGTTGGAGAAGCATTTTTGGTATTGTAATGTAAATGAGTCCACTTTGACCTTCCCTGCACTTGTCTTTTTTTGGAAATCTCCTGCCATTGCAATACCCCTGCTCCAGCAGCACACCATTCAAATAAGCAACAGTAGATATTCTAGTGTAGGCGGGGCAATGTGATAAGGTTTTTCCAGATTAGGTTAGCAAATATTGACACACCGTATGCCTGTTGAATTTCATTGACATCAGCAAGGTACACCACCTGGCTTTGTGTGTGTAAATTTTACGTTCCATCTCATCTCACTTTTAAATAAAGCATGGAGGCAATAAGTGGGGAGTGTCTTCCGTTGTGAGTTTAATACTCAGCGTGTAGACACAGAAAGTGGAAACAAAAACCAGTGTGATACTGTAACATGCTGTTCAGGACACCCAGAACTGAGAGACACTGTAGTATAGGTACCTAGTTCCTCACCACTCTTCCTTTTCCAGCAATGGATATGGGGATCCTGACTAACAGCTAGTCTAAGGTGCTGGTTTTCCCTGTTTCTTCAAGTGAAGGATAACTTGGGGGTTCTCAGCCCCTCTCTTTATAGTCCAGTAAACCTTTGAAAAGTATATTTCTCAAAGTTCATTGACTCTGTTTCAAGAGGTAGGAAGGCTTCCTGGTAGTGCAGTCTCCATCCTCCACTGAGAGTAAGTGATCACTTTTTCCCTACTTGATCTCCAAATGGTTTGTGTGCTTTTCTTTGTCCTTGGTCACACCTTGCTCAATTTACATGGGAGACATATTCAGTCAGACAGAAACACATTCCTTTGTTTGAAGAAATCCTATTTATTAATTCCCCCTGATATGCCTGGTTTAAACACATTTCCATCATAATTCCAGCACATCTGCATAGTCCTTTGTTGTTTGACGGTACATACATCACGCAAGAATGTTAATGATCAGTGAGCTGTTAGTTTTCCAGTAATGTATTACATGATACCTTGTACAGATACAGACTATAACTAGGGCTGTCAATTAATCACAGTTAACTCGTGATTAACTCAAAAAATTAATTGTTTAAAAAAAATTAATCGTGATTAATCGCACTGTTAAACAATAGAATACCAACTGAACTTTATTAAATATTTTTGGATATTGTCTACATTTTCAAATATATTGATTTCAATTACAACACAGAATATAGTGTACAGTGCTCACTTTATATTATTTTTCATTACAAATATTTGCGCTGTAAAAATGATAAACAAAAAATAGTATTTTTCAATTCACCTCATAGAAGTATTGTAGTGCAATCTTTTTATCATGAAAGTGCAACATAGAAATGTAGATTTTTGTTGTTGTTACATAACTGCACTCAAAAACAAAACAATGTAAAACTTTAGTGCCTACAAGACCATTCACTCCTATTTCTTGTTCAGCCAATCGCTAAGACAAACAAGTTTGCTTACATTTATGGGAGATAATGCTGACACTTCTTATTTACAATGTTATTTGAAAGTGAGAACAAGCGTTTGCATGGCACTTTTGTAGCCGGCATTGCAAAGTATTTACATGCCAGGTATGCTAAAGGTTCGTATTCCCCTTCATGCTTTGGCCACCATTCCAGAGGACATGCTTCCATGCTTGTCATGTTCGTTTTTGTTTTGTTTTGTTTGTTTTTTAAAAAGGCATTAATTAAATTTGTGACTGAACTCCTTGGGGGAGAATTGCATGTCTCCTGCTCTGTTTTACCCACATTCTGCCATATATTTCATGTTATAGCAGTCTCAGATGATGACCCAGCACATGTTGTTCATTTTAAGAACACTTTCACTGCAGATTTGACAAAATACAAAGAAGGTACTGGTGTGAGATTTCTGAAGATAGCTACAGTACTCGATCCAAGGTTTAAGAATCTGAAGTGCCTTCCAAAATGTGTGAGAGAGAATATGTGGAACATGCTTTCAGAAGAGTAAAAAAGAGCAACACTCTGATGTGGAAACTACACAACCTAAACCACCAAAAGAGAAAATCAGTCTTCTGCTGATGACATCTGACTCAGATAATGAAAATGAATGTGTGTCGGTCCGCACCACTTTGGATCGTCGTCGACCAGAACCAGTCATCGGCATGAATGTATGTACTCTGGAATGGTGGTTGAAGCATGGAGGGAAATATGACTCTTTAATGCATCTGGCACATAACTATCTTGTGACGCTGGCTACAACAGTGCCATGCAAATGCCTGTTCTTAGTTTCCGGTGACGTAAACAAGAAGAGGGCAGCATTATCTCCTGCAAATGTATACAAACTTGTTTTAGCAATTGGCTGAACAAGAAGTAGGACTGAGTGAACTTGCAGGCTCTAAAGTTTTACATTTTTTTATTTTTGAGTGCAGTTATTTTTTTGTACATCATTCTACATTTGCAAATTCAACTTTCATGATAAAGAGATTGCACTGCAGTACTTGTATTAGGTTAATTGAAAAATACTATTTTTGTTTTTTATAGTGCAAATATTTTTATTAAAAAATAATATAAAGTGAGCACTGTACACTTTGTATTCTGTGTTGTGATTGAAATCAATATATTTGAAAATGTAGAAAATATCCAAAAATATTTAAATAAGTGGTATTCTATTATTGTTTAGCAGTGCAATTAATCATAATTAATTTTTTTAATCACTTGACAGCCCTTATAACAGTAGCGAGTTGGTGTGCACTGAGCTGATCAGGCCACTGCTAGAGTCCAGGGAGCCCCTTGTCTTCTGACACTGGGATGCCTTAAGGGTCACAGACACCTCTTTTCTTGGCTTGATGGAGTGATATCAGCATGCTCCAGAATGAGCCCTATATTAGTCATGGTGCAGAAAGTTCCAACAGGGATATGGGATAAGCTCTTCCATCTAGCACACACACAGGCAAGTCCACACTCTTCTGCAGATCAGCTCTGGGAAGACTCAGCTTAAGAGACTTGCTCCAGCACTCAGATGTCCATGTCCCTTGGAGTGCAGACCCAAAGAGATATTATAAAATTCGCCCCTTCCCTCAATGTGGAGAGAGGTGTGCACACTTCTTGCCCCCACAGTTAGAAATTACATAAACTGGGTTTAATAATAAACAAAACAAATTTTATTAACTATAAAAGGCAGATTTTAAGTGGTAAAAGGGGTAACAAACCGAACAAAGCAGATTACTAAGGAAAGGAAATCAAACACGCAAACTAAGCTAGTTTTACTAAAGAAATTGGTTACAAATAGTATTTCTCACCCTAGATATTGGTGCAGGCAGCTTGCAAAGTTTCTGTGTTTCAGAGTTCCACTTATATTCCTTTTCAGACTGGACCCGCCTGCCTGCCTGCCTTTTTGCAGTCTTTCTTCTTGGGCAGACAGGCCATGGAAAGGAGGAGTCTTGTTTGCCTTCCTCCCCACCCATAATTAGGGCTCTAGTTAAAACAAAATTCTGCATATGATCGTGGAGCAATTAGATCTATTGAGAGAGGATGGGGGAGTGGAAGTTCCAGTCTTTGCAAGGTGGTCTAGTGGTTACGGTGCTGGACTTGGGAGTCAGGAGACATAGGTTGTTATCCCAGTTCTGCTACTGACCTGCCTTGGGCAAGTCACTTCTATGCTTGTTTCCTCTTTCATCCTTCACCTATCTTGTCTATTTAGATTATAAGCTCTTTGGGTGCAGCAACTGTCTCTCACAGCAATTAAACACCCATTGCTTGCCTGGGTCAGCTGACTTGGGCTCGTGGGGTTCAGGCTGTGGGACTAAAAATTGCAATGTGGAGGCTTGGGCTGGAGCCCAAGCTCTGGGACTCTTGAGGGGGAAGGAGCCCAGACTCCAGCCCCAAGCCTGAATGTCTACACTGCAATTTTTAGCCTTGCAGTCTGTGCCCTGTGAGCCAAATCAGTTGACCCAGGCCAGTCACAACTATGCGCTGGGTCTTTTATTCCAGTGTAGGCGTACTCTGTGCATGTATGTACAGGTCTATTGCAACTCTGATGTCAGATGGGGCCTCTAGGTACAATAAATAATACTTAATATTGTCGTGGCTTTCCATGAACTTGAGTCTTACATAGTGCTCTTTTTCTTTCTGTTATTACTACTTACACAGCATTACATACATACATTACTCTCTCTCCAAACTGGATTTATTTTAAGTGAAAATCCCTTCCACATCTACTTGCAAGTCCTTGCTCTGAACACCTGGCAGGCCAACAGTGAAATCAGACCAACCAGTGGATATTTTCTTATGTTTTAGTATTTAAGAGTTGAAATAATTTAGGGCTTGATCATGTAAACAGTAATATGTGTATGTACCTATTGCTGCATGAAGTGCCATTGTTTTCCGTTCTCATGGGCAGAACTTTTCAGGATTAAGCCATAAGTATCTTTAATTGCAAAAGCTTAATGTTTCAAACCACTTCACTGACCTGCAATCTTTGTTTTTGTTTATAGAACAGCTTGTAGTGGGATCCTCTAGGCAGCCTGATGAATCATGGGAAAAGGATTATGATTCCTTTGTTCTTCCCCTTCTTGAAGACAAGCAACCATGTTATTTATTGTACAGATTAGATTCTCAGAATGCTCAAGGATATGAATGGATCTTCATTGCATGGTCACCAGATCACTCTCATGTAAGTAATATTAATGTCTTTGTGTTGTTAAAAACACATTGTCCAAAAGTCTGAAGGAGCTACAGATTTCCAGACTATCTGCAGTATCTTGGCCATCTGGTCTAAATCCCAGGTGAGCAAGAGCTGGCAGTGTTTTGGAGGTGGCCTGCTTAGCTCTGGAAGGAAGTGGGCAAGCATCTTGAAATTTATTTCATGCTGATTTAGGAATTGTATTTGTTGGCTCCATATTGAGTCCAGCTGTTTTTGGCAAGAAAATATTTCCTGGGGACTTCTGCTCTACAAATACAGTGTATAAATAGGTAGGCTTGTTGGCCTGTCTCAGGATTGGGTTGCGGAAGAGAAAAGGGGACAAGAGAAAATTGAGTAACTGAGGAACTCCAGAATGGTAAAGATTACAACCTACCTAATGCTAATTATGTATTGAAATAAAAGGCTTTATCAAATATTAGATTTATTTAGCTGAAGAGTGTAAGTTTTTTATTTCATTAATTAAATTCATGAAAGGAAACACCATCTTTTTAGAAGCATTCAGCCATAAAATAAAAAAGAACTTGAATATTTTCTGTGATACAGATGTCTTCCTCAAAAAGTCATTATCCTTTAAATCTACTTAAACTCCATCCTAATCAAGAAGGAAAATTGGATTAACAGGGATGATTTATGGAGCTATTTCTGTTTGTGAGGCAGGTGACTATGCTTAGTGCTGCTTTTATAGGCTCCAGTAAATTTTTTTTAATTATTTTTTTCTTAAGTACATCTTAGCTTGGACATTCCACTTCAGTATTTATTTTTCATTCCTTCTGTGATTGTGATAGTTATTCAGATCCATTATTGAACCAAACAGGGTAATAGTATGTTTGTAGGCTATTGTGTCTGTCTGTCTCTGTCTGTCTGTCTGTCTCTCTCTCCCTCCCCCTCCCTTTTTTTTAATCCAGTTGCTTGTATCAATATTCAGAGCAGCAACAACAGAATCTAGAACAGATTTTTTTTTAAAGATGTTACTATGTTATTTGTAACTTTTGCAAATGTCCCCCATACTCTGAAACTTACCGTAACAGTTGCAATTTAGAATTACTTAGATTGGGTTGTTGTAAAACATCTCTCATCGTACCCTTCAAATGCTTAATAGCATGTCAAATTATCACACTCCAAAGCTCATTGTACTGAGTGTATTCCTATTATTAATCTTCTTGTAACTTTTATTTTGCTTAATGAAATATTTCAGAAGTTCAATAATAATTTTAGCATGCAAATGCACTAGCGTCCATGTACATTAAAAAATCAAAAGAACTCTTTTGCAACATAACAGGTTCGTCAAAAAATGTTGTATGCAGCAACACGGGCAACTCTGAAGAAAGAATTTGGAGGTGGTCACATTAAAGATGAAGTATTTGGAACAACAAAGGTATATTTTTAATGTCAGCATATATGCTCTTTTTCAGGAATAATAAAATTCTTCTATGGGCTAAGTTGCATAGTAAAACGTTTTAAATAATAATTGTGGTCAGATGTTCATCTGTGTGTGTTGTCCCAGCTCTGCGCAGATAGCTGGCACAGCAGATCCCGAGTGAACTGTTCAATAAGACCACAAGACTTGGTTTAGTAGCGAAGGCTTCCGACCAGGTATATTGTCGATGAAGCACGGTAATAGCACCTGGCAGACTCTACGAGGATACTAAGACGTGTGCTCATGACAATGGATGCAGCTCAGTCAGTGGCGGGACTTGCCACTGCCCCCTCAGCTGGACAAAAACACTGTCTGAGATAACTTGTATAAAGATGTATGTATCACCTTCTGACGTATCAGGGTGCCACCCATTGCCTTGTACCTGTAGGTTCAATCAAAACATCTCTATTCATCATGCTGTCAACCTGACCTTATCCTTAATAGCGGTCAGTGTGTTCCTGTTATCTTTGGGGAATGTACCGGTATTGAGGTGTTCTGGTACCACCCTTCTGGAATGTGCTTTCTTGAGTGCTTTGTGCCTCGCATCTCTTAGGAATGTGTGTGTTTTGCAATATCAGCCCTATGTTTACCAAATGCTCTGAGCAGGGCCTGCCTCTTGCTCACAATCTGACTTTGCTTTATATCAGCAAAGTTTTTTGACCACTACTTTAGCCCAGGCTTCTAATACAAGGCCTTATATTTCAGGCTCTCTTCTTACTACAGTAATTTAAATATAAATCTTTTTTCCTTTTATTTAGAAAGAGAACAGCAGTATAAAATGTGTACAGAATAGCATTTCTGTTTTAAGTGTCACTTTATTTTAAATTCCTTTTCCAAACAGTTTGTTTTGAGGCTGTGTATTTCTTATGCTTAATTACTGTAAAGGGTAAACAGTCACCTCTAGGAACAGTTAGAGGATCTTCCCATTTTAAATTATTTCTTGCCCAAGGATTGTGCTCCAGAATCTCAGCTTTCATTTTGGTAGCAAGAAAGGAAAAGAGAGAGTTGTCTTGTTTTTTTAAATTCACATGAAGCACTCAGATACAGCAGTGATGAGAATCATGTACCTGGATATATATAAGTAGGAGCTCCCTGATATGCCTTTGTGAAAGCTCTCGATTCCAGGCCTCTCCATATCAAGGTCTCCAGATTTTCCACCCCTGCATTTATGTACTAGAGTGGAGAGCAGTGTCCAAGTATCAGTAAATCTTCTACAATTGGGCCCAGTGAATTCTGATCCTCTGTCAGGCTGCCACAAAGCCCTAAGCCTTTCAAGTCATTTTTTTGCCCTGTGTCGGCAGATGTAGGAGCTCGTATTGCAGAAAGGAAAATCATTTTGCCTTGTAATTCTACTTCTCTGAAGAGATCTTCTTGCAGGATTCTCACTCTCAAATCCACTTACCTCTTAGAGTTTGGAGGTTACTATTTAGAGGTGTACCCATTTGTGCACCTTTTAATTTTTCTGAGACATCTTTTATTATTTTTCCCCTATTGATCCTCTTGAACTGGCTTTTTCTTTCTGGGTGCTTCACCTCCCATGCAATAAATGGAACTGACTGAGGTGTAAGCATAGTTAATACTCGGTAGGAGATGGTGCATGACAGCCAGTTGAGGGGGCCCTCACACCCTACCTTGTTATCCCTTGCCTTTTAAGGGTAAAAAACCAAAACGTTGAGAGCTAGGAGAGTTCTGCTGGGCTCTCTACTGAGCTACGCCTCGGACTAAGAATCCTGCAAGATATCTTCAGAGAAGAAATGTTACAAAGTAGATAACTTTCCTTCGTAGATGGTTTGGCGGATGCTCCAACAGAACCCTTTTTTTATACCTTCTTGTTTGGGGGAATTTGGTTCATTTCAGAGGCAAAACGAGAACAAAACAACAACTAGCCCACTTTTCATAAGGGTTTCTTTGAACCCAGGCAAAAATGTGATCCCTGGAAGAAATAGTTTAGAGCAGAATCCAGGAGCGAATGAATCCATTGGTGGCATAGAAATCTCTCTGCTCTCTTTCAGGTAGAACGGAGGTGGGGAGGGGGTAGAAGAGCAAGAGAGATGATCATATTTATTTTATTGTTATATATTTGCATATGCTTTATAGCTTACTATGTTCTGCAATCTTACTTTCATTCTCCTTTCTCTAGATGTATCTATTTTTTTAAATCTATTGTCTTTGTCACACTCTTTCCTTCTCTCCCATCATCCCCATTGATTTTTCTCTCTACTTCCCCGTGTTTTTTCATTTTTTACCATCCATTTATCCTTCACTCTTTCATTTGCATCCCTTACAATCTCATCCTCACTTCTCTAGTTTTTTATCCCGACACATATTTATTCTGTAATGTTCTAATGTGTGTATAAAGTTCTTAGTTGTTTCATCTCTGATTTACATTTGTGTAAAAATCCCAGCTTCTTCGAGTATTTGCTGGTGTGGATCCCACTCTGGCTGTGCATACACCTCATATGCATGACACTGGAAGCTTTGAACAGCAGTGTTTGTTGTGTAGGCTGTGCATGTCTTGCTGCCCTCCCCAACATAAGGACACAAAGGGCATATCAGTTGTAACTATCTCTTACTTTCCTCTTACCATCAGTGACATAGAGACAAAACCAGGCTGTGTCCATCTATGTGCTATTCCTTAGTATATTCTCCCCCTTTTCCTGTTTAGATTCCAAGGAAAGGTAGAGCAGGATACTGGACCAAACTTGGTTCCCATCACCAGTCTGTCTCCCCTAGCTGAGAGCATAAGAACTACTATTTGCCTTCAATCTACCTACAGAAATTGAGTGTAGAGTCCTCTTGTAATACAGGGGCAAGTGGCACAGGATCAACTTCCTACTTTGTACCTAGTAACACCAAAACAACCCCAGTACTTACATCTGGTACCAATGTGTCTGCACCAAATCTCTGAGTACCAATGCTGACAATCAAAGCCCTAATATTTCTGGCAGACTTGTTGTCAGAAGTCACTAGTTCTCCAGCACCATCATCTCATCCTCTGTACCGAGTACACAGCAGTCTAAGAGAGTCCGACAGCCTGGCCCATTGAAGGCTGTTTCCAAATACAAAGATCTTAAGAAGCTAGAGCTCTCTGGGAGAAAGGGGTTGTTCCTCTGCCTTTCTCTAATCACAAATAACAAATGACAAGCACTGTTTGCTAAATAGGATTTTTTTATTTTTAACCTGGGACAAAGCATCTTCCTCAAGATACCAGGGAGGAATAAAAATCTGTAATTGAGGGTCTGCTAGTAGCAAAAACATCTCTGCAAGCAGCCATGGATGCTTTGGATATGGACACTCAATCCATGGCCATTGCAGTCACAATGAGGAGAACATCCTGGCTATAAGCATCAGCTATCCAAAAGGAGGTGTAGAATACCATTGAGGACCTTCCCTTTGAGAGCATAGACATATTAATCACCCATATGGATGATGATTTTTATTTGCTGAAGGATTCCATGGCCACTATATGATCACTAGCTATACCCCTGCCTCATTGCGGAAGCCCTTCAGATACCAAAGCCAGACTAGGTAGAGAACACCCAGTTATTCTCAACAACAACCTGCCTGAGGGGTCTGGAGAACATGGTTTATGAGGAGAGGCAGAGGGAAAAATATTGCAGGGATGGCCAAACTAACTGACCCTCTGAGCTGCATATGACAATCATCAGAAATTCAAGAGCCGAAGTGTGCCTGCCAGGACTCAAGGCTTCGGCCCATTGGCCCATAGGGGCCCCTCCCCACTGGGCAGAAGCCAGAGACGACATGCTGGCCCTGCTTGGTCACATGATACCATCTCACCCCAACCCACAGCAAGCTGGGAGCTGCTCCCGTGGAGTGAGAGAGCGACAAATAGCTGGGAGCTTTAGACAGAGTTGCTGCTTTTGCTCTCCTCACAGAACTAAAGCAGCAGCTCCCAGCAGTTTGCCACTGTCAAGGACAGAATTTAGGGCTATGGAGACTTCCTAATGGGATCTGCCTTTGATCAGCTAATCATCTAGATATGGGTAGATGTGAACACTCTGTCTCCTCAGATGTGCCACTACCACTGCAAGACACTTTTTGAATTCTCTCAATGCTGTGGAGAGACAGGATCTTGCATCGATAGCACCTGGACTCTACTGTCAATCACAGTATCTGGCTTCTGCCCAGTGGGGAGGGACCCCCATGGGCCAATGGGCCGAAGCCTTGAGTCCTGGCAGGCACACTTCGGCTCTTGAATTTCTGACGATTATCATGTGCAACTCAGAGGGTCAGTTAGTTTGGCCATCCCTGCAATATTTTTCACTGTGTTAGGCAGTAGTCTCAGCACACCAGCAGGAATCAGGGTCTCCTGTATGCATTTCCTCCAATTCCTCTCATACCCAGAGTGATAAGAAAAATCAGACAGGTCTAATAGTTTTTTAGTCATCCAGCCAGTTCTGGCTGACTGATCTAATTCAGCAACTCAGCCTAAAATACATTTGCAGACTTGACATATCACAGAAATCAGCCAAATTCTACATTCAGACCTGAAACCATTACTTCTAACAGCCTGGAAGTTGGCTGGCTAAATGCTACAGAGAGATTGTTTGTTGTAGGTATGAGAAATCTTGCTACAAAGCAGGAAGCCCTCCATAAGGGGAACCCAATCCTCAGAATGGAAATGATTCTCAATCTTTGCAGAGCTGTGACCCTTCGGAGAGCCGTATCCCCAAGATTTTGACTATATTCTGTACCTGAAACTCTCTGGACTCTCCATCACTTTCATCAGGATCCACCTTGCAGCAATTTCAATATGCCAGCCTCTGGTTCAAAAGTTTACTGCACCAACACAAGCTGGTCCAATAAAAAATAACACCTCACCCACCTTGAGCCTCAGGTTCAGTCATACTCAGTATTCTTCCACCATACTATTTCTAGATTTTTTTTTTAAAGGGTTAACTTTACATTTTCTTTCTGAGGAGAGAAATAAATAGTGTAAAATTAACTTTCGCTCCACTCAGGGAGAGCCCTTGTTTTTGAAATCTCATATTGTGCTTGTGAGTCTCATGGAGCCCCTCAACCCATTTGGACCTCTCGGTGATTGCTCTCTTCACCACTTTACTCTCTAGATGGCTTTTTGGTGGCCTTTATATGATCTTGAAGAGTCGGTGAACTCCAAGCCCTCATGGCCAACCCTCCTCATAGCATATTCAATCAAGTTAAGGCTGGTGTTGAGACTTCATCCTAAATGTATTCCCAAAGTAGTTCCCATGTTTCCATTTAACCCAGTTGATAGAAAACTGGGGGAATCATTCTTAAACCCCATTCCACTCCAGGGGAGAAGAAACTCCCCACCATAGATGTTGCTAAGGCCCTGCTATGTTACCTAAATAGTACAAAGAAAGCCCTTTAGATAAGCTTCCTATCTTTTTATTGCATTAAATAATATTGTTTTGGGACAATCCTTATCTTCTCAGAGATTATTTAAATGGATTATGCAGTAGGGATGTAAAATATTAACTGGTAAGCGTTAGGCTTACCATTAACTGACCTTAACCCTCTGCGTGCTGGCAGGAGTGGCCCCGCCCCCGCCCTGGGCCAGCTGGAGCAGCCCTGGCCCCTCTCCCTTTAATCAGTTAAATGATATAATTTTAAGGTTACGTCCCTATTATGCAGCGTATTTCAGTCTGTTCCCTCGTGGCAGGCGTACTTCATCCCCCAAATATCAAAATTCAGTCAGCCAGAGCTCAGGCTGCCTCCTTTGCACATTTATGGGAATATTCCCATATCTGACATCTGGAAGGTAGTGTAGTTGTAGCCATGTAGGTTGCAGGATATTAGAGAGACATGGTGGGTGAGGTAATATCTTTTATTGGACTAACGTCTGTTGGCAAAAGAGACAAACTTTCAAGCCACACAGAGCTCTTCCTCAGGAAGCCGCGTGGGGCAAGATAGAGAAGTACAAGGCATTGGTAAGACCTCATTTGGAATACTATGTACAGTTCTGATCATCCATGCTCAAGAAAGATGCATTTAAACTGGAACAATTGCAGTGAAGAGCTATAAGGATGATCCGGGGGCTGGAGGGCCTATTTTCTGAGAGAAAAGTGGAAGTTTGCTTGTGTAGTCTTGCAGAAAGAAGGCGGAGAGAGAATACGATTGCCCTGTATAAACACATTAGGGGGTTAAATACCAGGGAGGGTTGAAAAGCGATTTAAGTTAAAGGATAATGTTGGTACAAGAAAAAAGGGATGTAAACTGGCCATGAACAAAATCAGCCTGGAATTAAAAGAAGGTTTCTAACTATCAGAGGGGTCAGGTTCTGGAACAGCCTCCCAATAGGAGTTGTGGGGCAAACAACTTAATTAGTTTTAAGAGCGAGTTGGACAAATTTATGAGTGCAGTTTGTATGATGGGATTGGTTTGATAAAGGCCAAAATGCATTTTTCCCCATATGTGTATTTTTGAAGGTGGTTGTTTTTTTTTTTTTTAATCTCCTTTTTCTGAAGCATCAGGGATGTCCACAACTGGAGATGGGACACTGGGCGGGGTGGGCCAAGGCTCTTGGGTGGCACCGAGCATTCTCTCTCTCAGGTGATTTGCTGGCTCATTCTTCCTCACATATCCAGGGTCTAGCTAATCATCATATATGGGGTGAGGAAGGAATTTTCACCCAGGTCAGATTGAGAGCAACCTTGGTTGTTTTTCGTTTTTGTTTTTGTTTTAATTTCTCTGCACCATGTGGGAGCCAGGTCACTTGTCAGGATAATCATTTCCTTGCCAGTGCAAGGGCCTCGAGCACTAGTATATCTGAGTCCCTCTTATTCTCTGCCTGTAGCACATAAAAGTCTAGTCTCCTGTGGGCTGTAATTCTTTGGCTAATTTCAGTTGTTGGATTTAGTGTATGGGTGCTGTGCGGTGATGGTGGCATGTGATATATGGGAGGTCAGACCACAGTGGTTCTCAACCTATTTACCATTTTGGGCCACATCCAATACTGTCTGTATGGCCCTGAGAATGTCACATGGGTTGCAGCTGTGTGCTGATTGGGCTGCAGGTTGAAAACCACTGGACTGCATGATCTAGTAGTCCCTTCTGGCCTTAAATTCTGACTCTGATCGTGCCTTTGACCTGGACTTGAGATCAGATGCCAAATTTGAGAAGGCAGTGTTACAATCGTAGTGACAGCTAGGACCTCTTGATTCCATTTTCTACACAGGGTACTGTTAGCTGTTAACCTAGAGAGGGATCCATGTGGACAAATACTCAAAGAAAGAATTGTTACTTTCCAGAAATAACTGTGGTTCTTTAAGATGTTCTGTCTGTGTGGATCCCACAACTCACTCCTATATTTGCTTCTTCAGTCTTCTCGAGTTGTGATTCAGGATTAGTGAGGAACTGAGAGATGGCTCTGGCCACTCTGCCCTTTATGACCTCGTGTGGGGAGGTCATGAGGATATGCAGGGCCCAAAAAGACTCAAAGATTTTGATCTCTCACTCATGAGGTGAATGCACACTTAGGCCTTGTCTACACTACAGGACTATTTCGAATCTACTTAAGTCGAATTTGTGGATTCGACCTTATGAAGTCGAATTTGTGTATCCATACTAAATACACAAATTCGAACTTCTGAGTCCACATTCACGGGGCCAGCGTCGACTTTGGAAGCGGTGCACTGTGGGAAGCTATCCCGCAGTCCCCGCTGCCCATTGGAATGCTGGGTAGAGCCCCCAATGCCTGCTGGGGGGAGAAATGTGTCGAGGGTGGTTTTGGGTAAGTGTTGTCATTGAACCGTCAATCACAAACTCCCTCCCTCACTCCTTGAAAGCGGCTGTGGGCAATGTGTTCGTGCACTTTTCTCGTCAGTGACAGCGCGGACGCCACAGCACTGCAAGCATGGAGCCCGCTGCGATCATCGCCGTTTTCTCCTCCTCGCACTTTATCGTCCACCTCTTCCACAGTCAGCTGCTGAGAAATTGGGCTACTTTTCAATGGTGCTGCAAGCAATGGGGGACCATAGGGGACGTTTTACAAACATCAACGTCGGGTGGCCGGGCAAGGTTCATGATGCCTGTGTTTTCAGGAACTGTGGGCTGCTCAGACACCTGCAGGAAGGTAGTTTCTTACCGGACCACGAAATAACTGTTGTGGATGTGCAGATGTAGTCATCCTCGGGGACCCAGCCTACCCGCTAATGCACTTGCTCATGAAGCCCTATACATGCGCCTGGGACAGCGACAAGGAACTCTTCAAATACCAGCGAGCAGCGTGACCTGTGACTGTTCAGTTTCTTTACAGAGAAGCTGAACCTGCCCCTGTTTCTTTACCCAGTTACTGTTGACTCTCCTCTTCGGTTACATACCCCGTTCACCCCGTTACCCCCACTTCCAGCACACGTGTAAAAATAAAATACATGTCCCATTATTACTTAACAAAGGTTTCTTTATTCATGACTTTTCGTGAAAGGGATGAAACTGGGATGCAGGCTGTGCTGGGTAGGGTGTGCGGTGATGTAAAGACGGCCTCTAAACTCAAGGAATGACAGGCTCCTGCTCCTAGAGCGGTCCGCAGTGCCGGAATGCTTCTTTCCCCGGATCCTGCCATCCCTCTTTATGGAATTCTGTGTGCGGGCGGATATGTGACCTTGTGGTGGAGGAGGACGGATACAGATTCCTCAGCTGCGTGACTCAGCGGTCCAGGACAAGGACCGCTGTATAAGATCTGTGACCGCCCTCCCCCGCTGCAAAGTCACATCTCCCCCGCCCACACAGATCCTGGAAACCACCTCCAAAAACCGACCAGGGTGCCTACTGACTGCACCGTGTGTGTGACCCGCTGCTGATCCTGCCCCCGTGTCTGTACCCTGGGAAAGGTGACTGTCCTATGCAATTAACCACCCCCTTCCCCACGCCCCCCATTCAAACACAGTCTTCTTTGAAAAAACAGAACGGAAACAGTAATTAACAGCAAAGCATTTTTATTAATTAAGTAGACAGTTAGGGGATGGGACTGGGATTGGGACTACTGTGAGTGTGGAAGCGAAGGACTTCGGCAAAGGTAGGGTATGAGAGCTTTTGGGTACTTGAGCACTGTGCTGTGGTGCAGTGACAGTATTCACGTCCACGGCCGCCCCTACTCCTGATTACTTTCGTTGTGGGGGGTATGGGACTTTGTGGCAGGGGAGTGCGGTTGCAGATACACTGCAGGGTGTCTCTGTCCTCCTGCGGTCCTGCAGAACATCCACAAGGCGCCTGAGCGTGTCTGTTTGCTCCCTCACTAGTCCAAGCAGCGTTTCAGTCGCCTGCTTGTCTTCCTCACGCCACCTCTCCTCCCGTTCGCTGTGTGAGCGCTGGCACAGAGAGACGGTCTCCCTCCACTGGCTCTGCTGGTCTGCCTCTGCTAGGTAGCAGCCCATACGTTCCTCGAACATCTTGTCCCTTGTCTTTTTCTTTCGCCGCCTAATCTTTGCCAGCCTCTGCGAGGGGGATGCTGTGGCAGGTCTGGAGACAGTGGAAGCTGTGAGATGGGAAACAGGGAGTGAATTCCTTGCAAAGATACATTTTGGCGAACAATTAACTGAGTCTAGTCTGTCTCTGTGAATTCTGGGTTGAGACCCCTGTGCCTGCTGGGGCACAAATCATTTTCGCGGTGGATTCTGGGTAAATGTCGCCAGTCATTCCTTCCTCTGGGAAAGCAACGGCAGACAATCATTTCAAGCCCGTTTTCCCAGAATTGCCCTGGCATACGCCATAGCGTGGCAACCATGGGCACTGTTTTGCCTTTTGTGTATGTCACCGTATGTGTACTAGATGCCGCTGACAGAGGCGGGCCAGCAGCGCTACACAGCAGCATGCTTTTGCTTTTGCATGACAGCAGAGATGGTTACCAGCCATATTGTACCATCAACCATACCATAAATTGGTAATAAGATGGGCATGGTTACCAGTCCTTTTGCACTGCAACATTTGCTGCTGTCATAAGTGCCCCTGGCC
This sequence comes from Mauremys reevesii, assembly GCF_016161935.1. Lineage (NCBI taxonomy): Eukaryota > Metazoa > Chordata > Testudines > Geoemydidae > Mauremys > Mauremys reevesii. The sequence continues at coordinate 305,304,643 of NC_052623.1, forward strand.
GAGCAGCCAGGGGCGCAAAAGCAAAAACTGGGAATGACTCCCTGAGTCAATCCCTCCTTTTTGGTATCTAAAAATAGAATCAGTCCTGCCTAGATTATGGGCAAGTGTACTAGAGAACCACTGTATCATAGAACCAGAGAGCACAGCTGCTCTGTGTCCGATCCTGCATAAATTATGAGCTGTATGCTATTCACAGGGGGGTGCTCCTGCAACAACACCACCTGTTCATTCCGTTCTTACCCCAGCCTTCCTGGGCTACCATACCATTGTCCCCCCACTTGTGTGATGAAGTAATAAAGAATGCAGGAATAAGACACAGTTACTTGTTTGGGAGAAATGACTGGAAGGAAGCCTCCAGCTGCAATGATAGTCCAGGCAGGACATTAAGGACTGTGGGTGAAGGAGCCCATCATCCCTCTGCTAGTCCAGGGGCAATTGAATCTTTTATTTACAATGAAGGGTGGGGGCTGATGGAGCTCAGCCCCCTGTTGCAATGATGAGGACGGTTACCAGCCATATTGCACCATCAGCCATCAAAAATTAGGGCCAGGCGCCCTTGATCGACCTGACCGATGCTAGTACGCATGGTTACCAGTCCTTTTGCACTGCCCCATGTGCCAATGGGCTGATGATGACGATGGATATCAGTCATACTGCACCGTCAGCCACCCATGGCGGGGGGGGGAGTGAGGATGTCGTTGTTCAGTGCTGCAGCATCGCATGTATCTGCAGCATTCATTACGGATACGGTGACATCTAACAGAGTCAACACAGAACCGTTTCCCCTTTCATTTCTGGGTGTGGGGGTGGGGTGCGTAAATTGCCGAGCTATGCCCTGAGCCACCGCGGACACTGTGTTAGACCCTAGAAGCATTTGGAGCTCAGCCAAGAATGCAAATCCTTAGCGGAGACAGCAGGAACTGTGGGATACCTTGCGTCCTCATTCCCCCCTCCCTCCATGAGCGTCCATGATATTCTTTGGCTTTCCGTTACGCTCGTCACGCAGCTGCGTGCTGAGTCTCTGCTATGCCGTCTGTCTGGAGATTTTTTAAACATACTTTGGACCAGGCGTAAAATTACAGTAATTACCCTAAATAGATGCAGGAGTCTCCGAGCGAGATCACCCTGAGGACGGTCACTGAAGGAGATAGAGAGCGCATGCTGCGTGAAAGCTACCACGAACCAGGGCCCGATGCAGCCGTGCTCGGGGAGGCAGTGCTCCATGAGTAATTAATGAAAGCCTCGCGCGGAAAAGTGTGCTACCACGGAGCACCCAATAAGGCAGCTCTCCCCAGGAACCTCCTGCTGATGCTTTTCGAGTAACCCCAGGAGAGCTTCATGGAGATCTCCCTGGAGGATTTCTGTTCTATCCCCATATATAGAGAGACCTCCTTTTCACACACTTAAGATTCCTGTTACATTAATAATAAAAGTTAACATGGTTAAAGCACTTACCGACTGCTCCTTCCCGATTCAGGATCCGGGTTCATGGCCGGGGAGGGTTGGTAGGGGATCTCCGTGACGGTGATGAAGAGATCCTGGCTCTCCGGGAAACCAGCATTGTAAGCGCTGTCGCCTGCCTCGTCCTCCACAAACCCTTCCTCATCTTCCCCGTCCGTGAACATCGTCGAGGAACTGTCCGTCGACACTGCCCCATCATCAGAGTCCACGGTCACTGGTGGGGCAGTGCTGGCAGGCTCCGTAGCGTCCGTTTGCCGCTTTGATTTTTTGGTAGCCTTGTCTGGGGTCCTTGATTTTCACGCGGCGCTGCGTTGCATCCCGCCTGTATCCTCTGTCTCTCATGGCTTTGGAGACCTTCTCGTAGGTCTTTGCATTCCCTGTTTTGGAGCACAGCTCCGAAAGCACAGACTCCTCGCCCCACACACCGATCAGATCGAAGAGTTCCCAGTCAGTCTATGCTGGGTCCCTCTTTCTATTCACAGATAACATGAACTCCTCTGCTGGAGAGCTCTGCATCGTTGCAGGTGCTGCGGAGCTCGCCCCGATGTGCAACCAGGACGTCAGATTCAAACTGCCCAGACAGGAAAATGAATTCAAATTTTCGCGGGTCATTTCCTGTGTGGCTGGGCAGAGAATCCAAGCTCGGACTGCTGTCCAGAGCATCAACAGAGTGGTGCAGTGTGGGATAGCTCCCGGAGCTACTAAGTTCGATTAGCATCCACACCAAGCCTAATTCGAGCTAGCCATGTCGAATTTAGCGTTACTCCACCTGCCGGGGTGGAGTACCAAATTCGAACTAAGGAGCCCTCTAGTTCGAATTAAATGGCTTCCTGGTGTGGACGGTTGAGCGGTTAGTTCGAATTAACGCTGATAAATTCGAATTAAAGTCCTAGTGTAGACCAGGCCTTAGAGTGGGATCCACACAGACTAAACATCAAGGAATCACAGATACTGTAAAGTAAATTAACTGTTCTTTCCCTTTCTTCCTTCTGAGTATTAAGTATCTTCAAAGAAAACTTTAACTGAAGAATCATTGATGCCAAATACTGATTCTGTGTTTTCAGGATGATGTTTCGTTGAATGGATACCAAAAATACTTGATATCACAGTCCTCCCCTGCCCCTCTGACTGCAGCAGAAGAGGAACTTCGGCAAATTAAGATTAATGAGGTACTACATTGTCTGGGAAGACAGGCAGGGGGATGAGTGGAGAATTCCTGAAGTATTGCAGGAGGAGAGAAGCAAACCAGTCGAAAGTTTCAGAAAGCCTGCAGGGTGGGACAGGGACACACAAACTAGGGTTGAGCATTTGGCCAGTCCAAACAATAATTGGCCAATTGACTGGTCAAATAATGTAAAAAATGATCCAGTATTTTCAAGTACTAACTTATTAGCACAGTAACAAAAAAGAATAAGACTTAGCCTTAGATAGATACTTGTGCCCAATTACAAAAAAAAGAAAGTAACCTAATTGAATTGTTAGCTCAGAAAAACATGAAACACAATGAAAAGAAAATTACAACAAATGAAAGAATAATCATATTACCTCTTTTGGTAATGTTAGGTTAGCATTTAAATGTGAACGTTATTCAAGACTGAATGGTTACAAAAGAAAAGAATAAATAAAACACATAGCAAATATAAAAAGAGAAGTCATTTTTAAATGCACTTATGCTTAGTAGGCAGCAGTCCAATTCTTTAAGCAGTTTAGTGGTTGTCCATCTTTTTTCTTTGTATTGGGGGAGGAGGTTTGATGGTTGTTAAGCCTCCATTCCCTTTCCTGCTCCCTTCTGAGTTGATTTCTGTATGTTTGTCTAGTCAGTTTAGACTGTAAGTTCTTCAAGGCAGGGAACTGTGTCTTTTAACTTGTTTAATGTGGTCTGTAAACCACTATGTACATTGATTGCCTGATATACAAATAAAGCTACATGTACATACTTGACCAATCACTTGACCATACCAACCAATCATGAGGCTCAGCTTTCAGTTAGTTCTCCTTCCCCCCTCCCCCCCATAGGTGAAATTAGCAGGTAGTGAGTGATCAAGACTTTTAAGTAGGTTTGCTAACAGAGGCTGCTGCCTACATCAGGACATTCTTGCTGGAATATTTGACAGTTTGGCTGCAGTCAACTGACATTACTTGGCAAGCCAGTCAATTGACCAGTCGAGCCGAAGCACAAAGAATGTCATTTTCAGTTACTAACTGGGATTTAAATTTATACTTTAAAACAGGCCTGCACAACTTGTAAAGCGGCAAGGGCCACATTACTCCAAAGAAAACAGCTGAGGGCCGAAACCTCCCGGCCCCGCAGAAACACCCCGCCCCAGGGCCGCCCAGCCCTGCGGAAACAAACCCTCCTTCCCCAGCGCCACCCCACCAAAACAGCTGTGGGCCAAAAAGGAAGGTTGGGGGTGGGGAGGTGATACTTTATTTTACATCAACCGGGAGCTCCCAGCTGAAGAGGTGGCTGGGAGCCCTCAGGGTCAAATTAAAGGGCTCAGGGCTCCGGTGGCTGGGGGAACCTGGCAGGGCCGGCTCTATGTTTTTTGCTGCTCCAAGCAAAAAAAAAATTTGGCTGCCCCCCGTCCCAGCCCTGGGCTCCCTCCTGTACCCCCCTGCTGCCCCAGTCCTGGGCTCTCCCCCCACCGACCCACACCCCCTGCTGTCCCAGCGCTGGGCTTCCCCCTTTCCTCCCCACCAGTGCCCTCCCCCCACCCCACTGCTGCCCCAGCCCTGGGCTCCCCCCAGCAGTGCCCCCCCCCAAACACCTACTGCCGCCCCAGCCCTGGGTCACTGGTAATGCTCCCAGGGTGGGTCATTCAGCAGGAATTTTGGATGTGCACAAAACACAGACAGGATTGGTTCCCATATGGTTACAGAGCTGCAGTAAAGTGGAACAGTTTTCAGCTTGTGTGATTGGAGGATATCTGGATGCATATTATAAGACTGTCCTACATAAATGAGGAAAAGTTGAGGTGCCTTTATTATTCTTTTGTTCCACTCTTTCTTTCTATGGGGAATTTGCCAATGTAATATCACTGTCTTCCTTTTAAACAAACCAAAAGGCAATGGCTGTTGAAAATAGCAATTCCAGTCCTAATAAGCATTTCTTGCTCAATTTTATCCTACTTTTTCTACAACAAGTTACAATGGATCAGTATATTTGATTTGGGAGAAATGAAGTAACAGCTGCCCAAACTGAGCTTGAGCACTCCTGAATTCTGAGGTGTTCAAATCTGGAAGGCAGGTGCAGGGGGCCTGTGGGCTCCGCGGAGGAGCATGGCAGCAACGTGTCTGGAGGAGCATGGAGCCAGACACGCTGGTCTGAGTGGCACGGTAAGGGGGCTGGGTGGTTGGAGAAGGAGTAGAAGGTTCCGGGGGGCAGTCAAGGGACAGGGAGCAGGGGGTTGGATGGGGCAGAGGTTCGGGGGCAGTCAGGGGACAGGCAGCAGTTGGATAGGCATGGGAGTCCCAGGGGTTTATCAGGGGACAGGTAGGGGTGGGGTCCTGGGGAAAGTTGGGGGTTCTCAGGAGGGGGCAGTTGGGGACAAGGAGAAGGGAGGCTTAGATAGGGGCTGAGGTCCCAAGGGGCAGTTAGGGGCGGGGGTCTCGGGAGGGGGCAATCGGGGGACAAGGAGCAGTGGCATTTAGATAGGGGGTGGGGTCCTGGGGGGCAGTTGGGGCAGGGGTCCCGGGAGGGGGCAGTCAGTGGCCACGGGCCGGGATTCAAAGGGCTCTGGGCTGACTGCAGCCGCGGGGAGCCCTGAGCCCTTTAAATCCCAACCGCGGCTGGGAATCTCTGCGGGCAGCCCAGAGCCCTTTGACTCCCGGCCGCGGCTGGGATTTAAAGGGCTCTGCGCTCCCCGCGGCTGCTGGCAGCCCAGAGCCCTTTGGTTCCCTGCCGCGGCCGAGATTCAAAGGACTCTGGGCTGCCCGCAGAGCGCCATGTGCGGGGGATTTCCCGCGGGCCGTATGTTGTGCAGGCCTGCTTTAACACATATAATATGTGCAGTGTGATTTAGCATTGCTCCAAATACCTTAATCTTTTCATTTCCTGTTTTGTATGATTTTAGATTTTTAAACTTTAATGTTGCATTAACTTCACTTTTTGATTTTAATATTAACATCTTGGGTTTATTTTGATTCAAGTCTAGCCCTTTTAATGTTGTACATCAGTGATGACGATGAACATAAATCAGCTACAGGAAAATGCTTGTGTGGCTTTGGAAGATACAGTCTATATATAAATAAGCTGCTGAGATAAATTCTGATCAGTTAGATTTGGAAAATAAAATATAGAGCACAAAGTTCATTTTATGGAACATTGCACATGTGGACAATAGTTCTTCTCTGAAAAGTGACTCTAAGTGATATAATTGGTTTCCATATTTGTAGGCTTTTGATGAGTTCCATATCAAATTTGCTAAGTTTACAAGAAAATATATGTTTTTTCTAACTGCCAGCCAACACTAGGATTCCACCTGGAATATGAAAGTCAAGCTGTTTTCTTTCTGGTTTATACATAATCATCAGTATTAAAGATTCTGAAATTGCAACTTAACTAATTATTCTCTTGATACTTTAGCACTGCCAAGAATTTAGAGTTATGGGAGAACGATATAAAAAACAGGGTTTTTTTTGTTTTTAAGAAAAGTAAGCAGATGTGATTCTATAAACATAAAAAAGGAACAGATCTGTTGAGTAAGGCAAAGCCATTTTAATCATTTTTTAAAATCTCTGTTACTCACCGAATGCAGAACGAAATAGTACTTACTGTGAGACTAAAATCTTTGTGAATACTTTGAAGATTTTAGATTATAATTAAACTGATTTATATTAATTCCAGGTACAAGTGGAAGTTGGTGTAGATACCAAGCATCAGACACTGCAAGGAGTAGCATTCCCTTTGGCTAAGGAAGCTATTCAGGCTTTGGAAAAACTGAAAAATAAACAGCTCAACTATGTGCAACTGGCAAGTAAAAATATTGCATTTAATTATTTTACAGAATACAATTATGCAGTAGTTGTTTAAATTGTGCTTGTATGAACATGTACTGCAAATGTTTAATTCAGAATAGGATTCTAAATTATCTGTTTTCTCATATCACATTCTCTGGTTATGCTGCTCTCTGTATCTGCTCTAACTTGTGTTTGTTTAACAGCAAATTGATATAAAAAATGAAACTATTGTTTTGGCCAACACACTCCATACTGAACTTAAGGATTTGCCAAACAGGATTCCAAAGGATTCTGCACGCTATCATTTTTTCCTTTACAAGCATTCCCATGAAGGAGATTACTTGGAATCCATAGGTATGAGAATTCCTATATATAACTTAGAAGTATATAACTTAGAAGTAACTTCATATAACTTAGAAGTAATCTTGAGATGGGGAAGATGGTATGTAAATGATAAAATTTGCTGCATAGTTTCAGTGGTCAAGGCTTTCAAAAGTGGCCACTGATTTTCAATGTCCTTTGGGCATTAGACTTTGAAACCGCTTTAAGAAGGCCTGATTTTGGAAAGTGCTGAGCACACTCTGAAAATCAAGCACTTTTTAGAGTGTCTTCAATTGGGCACCCAAAACCATTGTTCACTTGAAAATATTGGCCAATATCTTCATTCATTGGTCACTTATAAGTTTACATTGTAACTAAAGAAGTGTAGTGCTGTTATTTCTTCCCCTTCAGACTTTGTAGAATATTTTGTTTAAATGTCTGTCACAAGTCATGATTTTAAGGTAATATTCTTACACTGTTTTCATTCTGCAGTATTTATCTACTCTATGCCTGGGTATACGTGCAGTATTCGAGAACGGATGCTATATTCTAGCTGCAAGAGCCCACTGTTACAAATTGTAGAAAGACAACTGTGGATGCAGATAATTAGAAAGGTAAGCATATTAGAGGTCCCATATCTGTTCAGTGAGGGAAGAACATAAATTTCCTTTATCTTGAGTTTTATCTTCTGTATAGCTGAATTTTGTTGGTTAATGTATAGCCAATTAATTTTGACTACACTTGCATGTCAATATTAAAAATGTTTGAGACCAAATAACCAAGCTGAGCCAATTTATTGTCTATAAAGAAAACAATATGGTACAAGAAAGGAAGTTTAATACATCACCAGTCCTTCTGGGAAGCAGGCTCTCACTGTGTGTTCAGTTAACATTACACAGAATGTGTGATCCCAAAATACACCCCCAAAACTACCTCTGTTTATATTGGACCTGTTTACAAGTAAGAAGCACTATATATGTCACCCTTAGGACTAAATTTTTCCCAATTACCTTGTTTTACTGGTACCTTGGTATACTCCTCTTATCTCTTGTTTTCGAACACTGCATTCCAAACTAGTTGGGCCATGAAGGCACTCCCCTACCTCTACCAGGGTAGAATATTTACATATCTTAACTTTGACAGTTTTCCCATTTGCCTATGCAAAATGTTGACTTGTACTTTTACGTGGAATACTTAAGCGATCAAGAGAAGGCATAATACAATTTATGATTACCCAACACTTAATATAATATACCATGTGTATAATACCTATTAATATGTGAGTGCAGCCTGTATGCATTGGCTAACAATGGTTTATGAGGTCAGGCAAAATTTTTAGGGCTGTCAATTGCAGTTAATGCATGCAATTAACACAAAACAAATTAACTAGATTTAAAAAAAATAGTTGCGATTAATCGTAGTTTTAATTGCCCTGTTAAACCATAATAGAATACCAATTTAAATTTATTATACATTTTTGCAATGTTTTTCTACATTTTCAAATATATTGATTTCAGTTACAACACAGAATACAAAGTGTACAGTGCTCACTTTATATTATTTTTTATTACAAATATTTGCACTGTAAAAAAGATAAACAAAAGAAAATGTATTTTTCAATTCACCTCATACTAGTCCACTCAGTCCTACTACTTGTTCAACCAGTCACTAAGACAAACAGGTTTGTTTACATTTACAGCAGATAATGCTGCCCACTTTTTATTTACAGTGTCACCTGAAAGTGAAACAGGTGTTTGCATGGCAGTGTTATAGCTGGTGTTGCAAGATATTTGTGCCAGATATGCTAAACATTCACATGCTCCTTCATGCTTCCATTTGTAGGCTCTAAAGTATTGTTTTGTGTTTGAGTGCAGTTATGTTTAAAAAAAAAATCTACATTCGTAAGTTGTACTTTCATGATAAAAAAAAATTACACTTTCAAAACCAATTAATTTTAGGCAGTGACCCTGTAACTTTAATTGCTATCTTTAAGCATCTCAATTAGTGCAAACTACGATTTGTAAATAAGTGCATGTCTTTTCTTGTAAAGAATTCCAGTCCTGTATTACCATAAAGAAAAAATTGCTTCTGAACTCAAGAACTGATAATATTTGATGGGGCTCTTCAAGGACTGCAATACATCAGGTCATGTTCTTAAACTGCAGATGCTACAAATAGGGGAGCGCTTTTAAATTTTGTTTCTGTGGATCACATTTCAGTATTAAAATCATGGCAGGATTAATGGCAACTAGAGATTCTCTTTCATTCAAATGTTCATCTATTGAAGCTATGTCAAAAATAACTTTGTATATACATATTTCTTAGATATAGGTCAATATGCTCCCCTTTCTTTAAAATTAAATAACGGCATGAAATGACCTTTTGAAATGACTAGGAAAAGTATTCCTGAGCATTTGTTTGACCTCTTGCTGCAAAGTAGTTGCTGATGGATCTATTGCTGGCCCTGGTAGGGATGCCAGGAAATTCTAAATGCTCAGTGGTACAGGGTCAAAGAATTTTTCAGAGATCTAAATTCATACAATAAAACCAGTGGATTTTGGCTTGAGAACAATAGTTTTCTTCCAGGCAGGGCTGTGTTTTGACACTTTTATAGATAAAGATTTTAATTTATTATAGTTTCTTCCTTGTCTGAATAGTTACACTGGGCTGGGCTGCATTAGGCTGCAGATTCAGGTCCATTTTATTCTCTCTGCAGGGAAAGCAACATGTATATTGGTTTCCTTTACAAATATTATTTTTAAAACACTTTTAATAGGTAAAATGATTAAGTTTTTCTACTAAAAGTTGAAAGGTTGTGATAGAACATGAGGTTTGAAGGAGTTTCTTCCAACAGGAGATACATATTGTACATTTGTGTTATACTCCTGAAAAACAAATTGGGAAGCTAAACCACAAAAACTGCATACCAGTAAGGGTCTGACAAACTCAAAAAGAAATGTAGGTCTATTCAGTTTTGTAGAGGGTGCTGTACACAAATGAATTAAGGGTCACCATTTCACCTTGAACTCTGAACTTGTTTGAATATAATTGTAGTGCTTCAGTAAATATAAACTCTTTCACAAGTTGTTAGTCAAAATCATGAAATACATTTAACTGTCTCTTATCCTCCTTGGCAGATTGAAATAGATAATGGTGATGAGTTAACTCCTGACTTCCTTTACGAAGAGGTTCATCCAAAACATCATGCACACAAACAAAATTTTGCTAAGCCAAAAGGTCCTGCGGGAAAAAGGGGAATCCGAAGACTAATTAGGGGTCCTGCAGATGCTGAAACACCTACTGATTAAAATCTATTACTTGCACTGGTGGTAATACATTACAATAAGAGATGAAAAATTCCAATTTTTAGTAATGAACTGAAATCATTCCACACTGATATATGCTAGAAATAAGCCTTGTTTTTTCCATAGCACTTATCTGGCTCTGCCATTTTAGAGTTTATATTGTCCATATAGTGTGGAAGAGTTGTTAATCAGTTCAGAACTAGAAAAGGATTACAAAACTAGTAGTGCTTTATTTTTAATTATTTAATAGCTATACACTTTATAATGAACTCCTGATCTCTGTACTGAATATTGATTCTGTGTAATCTGCAGTCAGTTCTTACTATTGGGTTAACTGTCACTGTGGGGCTAGATTTGCAAACATTTACTCACACGAGTAGCCCACTGAAGCTAATGAGAATACTCATTTGAGTAAAGATTTGCAGGAGCGGATTCTGTAGCAGTGTTCCAAATAAAGACATACTTTTTTTCCTTGCAGCCATCATGAAGGAAAACATTTTATTGTATGTAATGTCTGTCTCAGAATAGAGAAGCTGAATGAAACTAGTCTACCTGATGCAAATATTCAGGAATAGCTAGATTATTTTTGACACAGAGATTTTGCTGCTTGAAATTAACTTCTAGTTTTGTGGAACTGTCATTTAAAGAAATCTGACATTGAAAGCACTAGAATTATTCATACTTTTATACCATCCTTAAACTGTTATGTACTGTATGATCAAGTAAAACACTACAAATTTGCATAAGTCAGTGCATTCAGTCAATTATGGAGCTGCTCTAAAATCACTATATTAAAATGTTTCTAAATCATTCTGTTAAACTATATTACCTGTACACTCTGATGCAAAATTGTTTATGCGTAGTAAAAGGCTTCATGATACTGAATCAGTTCTTGAGAGAAAACAAATTGATTACAAATGGTTTTCCAATGCATTTGCCGTTTCTACTGCAATATAATAAATACATTATGAAGGCAGCTTTTTTCCTTGGATTTGTAAATGTTCAGGCTATTTAATTTCAGAACATTCAACTTGTTTAAAAAAAACTGCTGGCAGAACCTTAATAGCTTTCACTTTAGTCCTTTTATTGTTTTTCTAAATCAGCTACTAAAATACGCCAAGGAGAGTCTCAGTTTGCTTTAACTAGATCTAATCTGTTCAATAGGAATAGCAAAAATACACATTTCATAATAAAGGGGTAAGAAAATCAAGTATTAGACACGTCAGTTAAGTTCTGGATGAGCTTAAATCATTAAAATGTGCTTAAATGTGACAAATGGTCCAGTAGTCAAAGTATATTCCTAATAATGCAGTGGTTCTCAAACTTGCATTGCTGACCCCTTTCACACAGCATGCCTGATTGTGACCCTCCTTATAAATTAAAAACACATTTTTTATGTTTAACACTATTCTATTATAAATGCTGGAGGAGAAGCAGTATTATGGGTGGAGGCTGACAGCTGGTGACCCCCCCCCCAATGTAATAACCTCACAATCCCCTGAGGAGTCACGACCCCCAGTTTGAGGATCCCAGTACTAATGGGCCTTAGGTTTTTTTAAAGATCTAAATATAAAGTGTTTGCAGGTCTTCGGTCATTTCATAATACATCCTAGGTGTTGGGCATGTACATTAACAGACGGCAACATCACAATTGTGCTTGCTTCGTGGGGGATGTATTTTAATCTCATTTTCTGGGGAGATAATGCAGTAGCAGTAATACTTCCTGGTGTGATTTACTTTAGCTCTTCCGATTATTTCCATTATTAAAAATGGCTTGTTACCCAATCTGTTGAGACCGCACTGAACAATCTGAAAACAACGATAGAGACTTTTAAGTCTATTTTATACTGCAATGAAGTTTTACATTTCAGCTATTTTTTAAAATTGCATATATTATATCAGTGCTGTTCAATATATTTCCCTGATCCTCAGTTAATCCTCTTCCATCCCCTCACTGCTCTGATCTTCCTCCTTTGTCTCTTTCATCCCCTTGTAGGGCAAAGAGGTGTGTTCTTCCACAGGTTTTTTCCCCCTCTCTTCCCTGCACCTATCAAGTATGTCTCATGTTTTAGCTTAACATCATAATGTCTGTGTAGTACGTTGAACAAATCACTATAAAATTGCTACGTGTTTATTTAAAATAACTGAATCAGGGGCTACTTAGTGCTCCCAACTCCATTTAAAAAAAAAGTGAAGTTAGACCCTCATGATTAAAAAGCACTGCCACAGAAGAAACTTTAGAAACATACTTCAGCAGTTTTTTCCTCACTGTTTCTCTGTCAGGAATTTTATCAGCCCTGTACTTTTGGCCCAGTTGACTTGTGCATTTAAACTTTTACTTTGAAGTGGGAATATTAAAGGCTTTCATATTTTAGGTCTTATGGTTTTTAGTAATGAAATGGTCAAGTCTAGTTGGATATATGTAGGTAGTATTACTACACTGCACTACTGATGAGGTGAGGGTTAGAAATCTTGCTTGGGATGAAATTTAAGTTTTTGTTTTAAAAGTAATTTTAAAAGGAAAATAATAAGACTAGCTCTCGTAATCTTGGGACTCAGTCAAATAGAACATATGTGATCTGCTGATCCATACAACTTCCTGAAATCTGGAGCTATAGCACCATTACTGCAGCCTATCCAGGGGAGCTGCTACAAAAGGGCAGAAAAACCCAACTCCTCTCCAGTTTTGTCAAGGAATTATAGACCCGGAGGAGAACTAGCAAAATGAATGCTCTCTTGTACCACAAAATATCCTATGTAGGCCCGTTCTGTGCCCTCTAGTTCTGTGGTGTAGGTCTGCAGAAAATTGTGTATAGCCCTTCTGACAGATATTACAACTGCATGCAATATCTGTGGGGACCATTTTGTCCAAAGTGTATGAGTGGTCTGTGTAACACTTGCTGGGCCAGGAATTGTATGCAACTCCAAGGGAGGAGGGTTGCCACAGTTCCGCTAGGAATTAAAAACAGTAGGAGGTGATTTAAGGTGAATCACTCAGGTTGTAAACACCTCCAGAGAGGTACCATCCCTCACGAGGTTTGGTTCAAACTGGTTTGGACCCTGGTTCAAACTGGGTCTTCCCAGAAACCAACAGCCAAAGAAAGTGCTTTTGAAATAAAAAGCCTGAGTTTAAACTGACTTGGGGACTTCTTTCTGTTCCAGCAACTAGATAGGACCATCTGTCCAAGGGCTCCAACCTTTACAGGAAGGTTGAAAAGACTTTGGCCTACTAGGGCCCGATAAGACTGATGGATGACCTCTGCTAAGCTTTTAGCACCTGTATAGGAACTTGGGTTTTCATGTTTTACTGTAATGCTTTTACCTTAAGAATATATGTGCTTGCTTAGAAAGATTGTGCAGTAACTGGTAATTGTTGGCAATATGCTGTTCATAGCCTTTGGAGAGAAAATATAGCAGAGCCATGGGCCTTTAGGCAGACTGGCTTGCTAGGGATATCACAGTGTAAGGCAGGCAGCTGTGCAGGCTTAACACCCCCCCCCCCCCCGGGCAGTAGGGAGAGAAGTTGGTGCTCTCAAGGGACTATGGAGGGGATGGGATATGGGTTACCGTGAAACTATCAGCCCTATGTCAGGAGTAGGTTTTCAATGGTGCCTCGGAGTGTGGGGGAGAATTGGCTTCTCCACTTACCCTACAGGGTGGGTAGGAGAGACTGTTGTCCCCATTGCTTAATCATCAGACTGCTGATGTGGGGGCTTATGAGCTCCCTGTCACAATCACCTAATGGGCTGTTCTGGAACCCATCCAAAGCCAGAACATGTCAGACTGCAGCCTGTTAAAAAAAAATTTCATGTCAACTGCTGGCTAGCAAGCGCTGTGTAGTCTTTGCCAATATACAACCAACGTGCAACGTGGAGTGTTACTGCACTTTCCCTCCACACCCCAACCCAGAAAGACAAAGCCTGTGCTTATGGTGAAATATTCTCTTGGAGTAGGAAGCAGCCCCAGTCACTAATGGAGTTGAATAGGGCCTTATGCTATGCGTGCTGACTTATTCACCCCACCACATTATCTATTCTGTCATATATGTTCAAGAGACAAAAGCACTAAGTAGTATCTGCTTAATATTCTCTTGTCAGTGAACACTTAAAAGCAGCACACAATAAGGGCATTAATAAAAGCCGGGACTGTTGTTTCTTGAAATATTACTGGTCATTTGATGGTTAAATGACTCCTTTCTAAAATGCTTTCTGCCTTCATAAAGCACATGGGGAAGGATGTAGCTGCTAGAACAAATGAATGTTAGGAATGTAACGAATAACTCAAATCCCCTAGTTTATTTAGTAGATTTGTTAATAGAAAAAATATAGATGATGAGCAAGTGATAAATTACTTTTGAAACACCCATATGGCAAAAGGTAAATATGGGGGAAATGAGGTTTTTAAATTAAGAAGTTAATTTGTGTTAGAGGTTTGTATAACAAATCAAGCTGTTAATATCATTTGCTTTATGTAGGCATTGGATAATCTAAAAGTGATTACAATACTGATTATGGAATCTTTCCCCCAGTACATATGTATTGAATGTAAAACCTTCAAACATTTCAGTTAACTAAACCTCTTCTTACTGTCTATTCTGTAATTTCAGTTTATCAATAAAAACCTGAAGTTTTGGTTCAGTGTTATCTGGGGTTTTCTGTAATATCTTTCAGCAAGAACTCACATTATAAAGCCATCATGCATAAGTATGTAATTGTCAACATATGTTTAGACACCGCAGAATAAAAACATTGGTAGGGGAGAGATGTGCTCATGGGAAACAAAATCCTCCAGTTGCTGCTAGTGATGAGTATCAGCCTGTTAGAGGGTTGAGGAAGCAGTGGGAAGCTGCTTCTATAAAGCAGCAGAGAGGCCTTCAGCGTGGGGGAAAGCTCAGTGCCTTTCACACCTGAAGCTTGTGCATTTTAATTAAAACTATAAAGCAGTGTACTGTACTCTGACTTTGAAAGAAAAATCTGAATTTATAACTACCACCTTGGCACCCATGTAAGATACATTGCGGTATACTTCAACAATCGCAGTTCAGTTACAATGTTCATTATACACCACGTTATAAAACAGTATAAAGAGATTAGATAATGCCGAGCTGAATTTTAGCCTAAAATGAGAATAATTTAGAACTTCAGGAGAGGAGTATTCAAATTGAGGGGAGAACAACTTTGGTATATTAGCACTTCATCAGCATGTCCTGGCCTGCTATCACACTGCCTTTCTGACCAACTGGGGAGAAATCTTGTTGGGGAGTTTGAAGGTGGCACATAAGAATAGAGGAAAGTGTCCCGAAAGAAGGCTGAGGTAAAGGTCAATGATAAGCGAGTTTAAAGTGAGGTTGGAGGAACAAGTGGTATAATGAATCCTTACCGCATGCAGTCCTATAACAACTCCCTTATCTGGTAGTTTGATAGGAGGCTGCCTTTGAAGGGATTTTCTAGCAGGTCTGAGAAGGGCCTGTCCCTTGGCTTCTTCCACTCCACCACTTCCCCTTAGGAATTTGTGTACCAGGGGATGAGAAGCATGATGGGTCCTGCCATTGTTCGTTTGAGACTCATGCCTTGGATGAGTAAATTGTGATGATCTATAGGTCTCCATGACATTGATATACAAAAAGGTTTGGAACTTCCATTAAGAATTGATCCTTTTGCCACCCTCCTCCTCCTTTTTTTTTTTTCTTCCTTTCTCCTCCTGGTCAGAGCCTTTTGTTTCAACATACAAAGTACAGTGATCTCAGGTCACTGGCTTGGTAGGGGCAGAACTGGCTCAGAAAGCCTAGTGGTTACATTGCTAACACGGTCACCATGCAGTCATCACCCTCTCTGCGATAGCAGCATTCACTCGGGAGCCCTGGGGCGCTGTAGGGTAATGCCAGCTCCCCCACAATGTATCATTCCCAGTCTGAAGTGTGGGGGAGCCTCGGGCTTTCGAGCGGGACCTTCCAATGACCTCCCTCTGCCTTACTCAAACTCCACTAGGTGGCCCAGGCACAGATTGGAGTCCAGCTGGGGCTAGCTGAAGAACCCAGGCTGAGCTGGCTGGGTGTACACGCAGGGAGGGAGGCTGCCCATGCCCCCTGCCACACTCCAGGGGGAAGCTCCTACACGGGGGCTGACCTTGAAGTTCAGTGCCCACTGACCCAGCACTTTCCACCCTCCCGCCAATTAGAGTAACTGGTGGTGTTGACTTGCTGCTCTGAGAAGCATGATTGGCGTTCCAGACCTGAGCCACCAGCTCCCTGCTCAGCCCGTCTAGCACACACTGGGAACAGAATTTAGTTCAGTGACAACTGTGGCTCCAGCAGTGACACAATCTGAGGCTCCTAGATCATGTTCCCTCCTAGGCTAGTTCAGCCACCCCAGCGGAGACGAACAGGTTCTGGGTCAGCGGCAGCAGCTTTCTTCTTTGCCTCCTTCTTGAGCTTTTTCTTCTTCAGCTTGAGCTCCTTGCACTGTTTCTTCTCCATCTCCTGGAATTTGGCACTGTGGCAGTCCACCTTGTGGCCAAAATGCTCCTGGGTCTTGGCCAGCAGATGCTCCCACGGGGCTTTGTCCTCCCGCTGCCAGTCCTCGATCATCTGCGGCATCTTGGCCTCCTTTCCAAGGTAGGAACAGCAGCAATTGCATTTATAGTACAATCTGGAGTTGGACTTCATTCTTTAACTGCCTCTGGCCCAGAGTGGTCCTGCATTGCTGATACCAGTACTAGGTCATCTGAGCTCAGAGTCCCCAGACCTAGCTTAGCTATGTGGTGTTGATAGTGACATGCTACATTACTGCTGACGGCAGGGATTCTCCCACCCGTGTAGTAATCCACCTCCCTGGGAGGGATTAGCTAGGTCAATGGAAGAATGTTTCCATCAACTGAGCATGGTCTATAGCTGGGGTTTGGTTTGTTTAACTGTCGCCCCCCACATAGACACAGCTAGTCGACAAAAGACTGCTTCTGTCGACATAGCTAATATTGTCCAGGAAGGGGGTGTTCCTACATAGACAGAAAAAGCCCTTTTTCAGTGTAGGCTGCACCTACACTATGGGGCTGTCCTAAGGTATGTCTACAGTGCAATAAAACACCTGCATCTGGCCTGTGTCAGCTGACTTGGGCTCATGGGGCTATCAAATTGCACTGCAGATGTATGGGCTCAGGCTGGAGCCTAGGCTCTGGGACCACACAATGGGGAGGGTCCCAGAGCCTGGGCTCCAACCCAGACATCTACACTGCAAATGTAGAGTCCCACAAGTCCGAGTCAGCCAACATTGGCCAGCCGTGGGGGTTCATTGCACTGTAAGCATACCCATCGTGCAGATGTATACTAAGAGCTACACTTAGTCTCTACTTTGAGAGGCAGTGAAATTTCACTTTAAATCAGTGAAATATTTTCTGCAAAATGTGGTCTTCTAGCACCTGAAGTACCATGATCTGAAGTGCCTCAGATGCATGGGCTCAAACACTGAAAAATAAACTTTAAGCATACATGTTTGGGTACAGTAAGCACCAGAGCAGAGATTGGCAGCCTTTGGCACACAGCCCTCCAGGGTAAGCACCCTGGCAGGCCGGGCCGGTTTGTTTTAGCCTGTCTATTCCATTTTCAGCACTCTTACATTTTGTATGTAGAAAACCATAGTAGAGTATCCATCTCTTGAGCCACATTAGAATGTGACACGCAATACAGCATTCACGCTTCCCCCAAAAAGAGAGGGCCTTGCCTCCTGCTCCTCTGGCAGAGAATAGGAAGTGGTACCAAGCCCAGAATGTTCATAGCCAAATGTTCAAAAGTGGGTTGTGTTTGTCGAGCTGGAAACATTTGACCCATTTTCCAGAAGTGCAGAGAACCTACAGTTCCTATTCATCCCGTTTAAGATCATCTGGTCTGACCTCCTATATCTCACGGGGCATTAAATTGCACCCAGTTACCCCTGTATTGAGCCAAATAACTTGGTTTGCTTAAAGCATAACATCCAGTATGGAATGATTTGAAGACACCATGAGATTGAGACTCTACCACTTCCCAATGGTAGTTTGTTCCAACGGCTACTCACCCTGTTAAAACAAACAAAAAACTATACAATTGTGCCTAATTTGAATATCTGTCATCAGCTTCCAGCCACTGGTTCTGACTCTCTCTGCTAAAGAGCCCTTTAGTACCTGGTATTCTCTCCCCACAAAAAAGTACTTAAACATTGAGAGGTGATTTGATCAATCTTTTTGATAAAGAGCTCAGTCAGTTTAGTTTAAGTCACTCACTGTAAGGCATTTTCTCTAGCCCTCAAATAATTTGTGGGGCTATTTTTGGCAAGCTCAATTTTTCAACATAACATTTTGAAAAGTAACACCAGAACTGGATGCAGAATACCATCATCAGTCTCACCCATGCTATGTGCAGAGGTAAAGTAGCCTCACTACTCCCCTGCATATAAAAAAAGCCAACAAAGTCCACAAGTGTCTGAGGAGGAGGGGAAACAGTTGTGGGTCAACCTTTATTCCAAAGCTGCTTTAGTTAAGGACTCTTTTGTAAGAAAACCCTAGTATCTTTAGTTTGAAAATGGAGAAGCTCTACCATAAACGGGCCTAAGTGACACATTCCTGCCATGTCAGTACTTAGAAGCTGTTTCATTTTCTTTTGAAAATGGTTTCTTTGACTTCTAAGTAACATTTTGCACTGGACAATGAAGAACTCAGTCAGGTGCACACAGGAGATACAGACTCCACTCCACTGATGAAATGGAACAGTAGAAATCACCCATCGTTTGCAATAACGGAGTGAAAAAGCGTACTGTTGTCACTGAAGTACTGACATAAAACAGAGGTCCAGGTGGGAGCTAAAGAGCCTACCAAAGTTGAAAAACAAATCCTGAGCTAGAAACATGTAAAAACCCTGGCTGCTCACATACAAATGAGTGATCACCTATTCTATAGCATTAGTGGAACAAATGCACATTTGACAGGTAAGTCAAATTGTTCTACTGCATTGTTGGTGAGTAGTGATGTCTTCACTTCTCTACCCACCAAAGCAAAAATGCTTGAGAGCTGATATTTCATACATTAGAGGGCAGTAAGGCTGCACACAAGCTCCCGGGGATATGGAAGATTAAGTATGTTCTAGGAAGGTATCCTCAAGAAGTGCCCAAAGAGACTTTTTCTGCCTTCTTATAGCCATCTTTACTTTCTGTCTTCACAATCTGCTATTCTGCATTTTTGTAAAGTTCAGTTCTTAACAGGAATCTCTTCCCAATCAGCCTGAGTTACATTCAGGGTCCTCAGACACCTCCAGTTCTAGCACCAGAGTTACAAAGTGACTGTTTCCCAAAGCTGCCTAACATTCTAGCAGTAAGAATGTATATTAACAATTATGGCTCATTCTAACTCATGTTAAAACCCTTTAACCTATGCTCAATTTAAGTCACTCACCATAACAATGTTAAAGTTAATTTGTATTTAAATGTATGTGTTAGTCCATTTATTTAAAAATAGGCACTTTAGGACTTATTAGCTGTATGGGAAGATTTGTTTACTAATATAATTACCAATTTGAAAATGACACATACCACACCTGTAATGGAGACAGATCAAATCGACTCTACTCTGATTTGAAGTGCCCTAAATCCTACTGTTCTTGTTCCATCACAAGCATGGATTTCATTTTGTTCAATTGTTTTCCCACCCACAATAAGTTGTCAAGAAAAAGCTGAATGAATGGTAAGTGCAAAAAGGAAAGTTTATTTGAAATTCATATCTTCTATTTACAAACAGTAGCATTTTTATACAAGATCAATGTAGGTTATTCGGTCACTGTGGAGTGATCAATTTTTAACCTGTGGTTTGGTCCATCAACATTTATATATTCTTTTATTATAAAACCTTTCAAGTACAGAAGTCATTTAAGTCTATATAAGCTCTTATATTAAACTCAGCTATTGGATGTGAAGACAATGCAAGTTGGTCGTAAAATGGCACTATCGTGATAACTTACAAAATGACTGTATTAATGATACTTTACATTTATATAGCATTTTCTCCAAGGATCTCAGAGTACAACAAAAACAGGTCAAACAGCTTTTTCCTAAACGGGAAATTGAGGAATAGAGATTAAATGGCGTGTCATTAGGTCATATGAGTCAGTAAACCCAGTGAACCCACATCTATCAATTCATAGTTCTCTACTCTCAATTTGCATTGAGCAAAGTAGCTCAGTTTATTTTAAATGGGTATTACCCAAATCATGTAGTTTTAAGAAAAAGCTGGACAAATTAACAAGTGTGACTGTATGACAAGGTTGCTTATGGTGGTGGGGGGCTGAGATCAGCAGCTTTGGGGCTCACTTCCAGTTTATATCATACATTATTCAAAGCTCATGCTTCAGGGTTTCAGCTGGCTACCTGCAGGGGTCAGGAAGGGATTTTTTTTTTAAATGATGTCTTTCCTAAAGCATCGGGGATGCCCACAGCTGGAGATGAAACACTGGACAGGGAGGACCAGGGCTCTGAGTTGACACTGAGTAGTCTCTCTCTCAGGTGCTTGGCTAGCTGGTTCTGGCTCACATGTAACTTGTGTAACAGATCACCATACGTGGGGCTCAGAAGGAATTTCAGATTGGCAGTGACTGGGGCAGGGAGGCGGGAAATGACCTTCTGCTGCAGCATGTGGGTGCGGGTCACTTGCCAGGATTATCTGGCTATATCTCACTTAAATAATTTCCCTGCCATTGCAAGGGCTTAGGCATTGGCCTGTGGCACTTAATAGTTTAGTCTCCTGTGGGCTGTACTATTTTAGTTTAATTTAGGTTGTTGGGTTTTGTGTGCGGGTGCTGGCCTGTGATATAGAGCCAGTCTGATTAGATGATCTGGTGGTCCCTTCTGGTCTTGAACTCTGACTCTATGATCACAGAGAACAACAGATTAATGCAAGTTACCTGAACTCTGGCTGAGAGCAATATAGACTGACCTCTTCAGTTTGAAATGTTTTTGCTTAAAGTAGAAACCAAAAAGAGCTAGTCTTTCTGCTTAGAAGCAATTTACCAGTCAGTCAATTTGTTTATCATTGTCTCCTTGTAACAGGTATATGTTACCCAGGGAGCTACAGAAGCCTGGATTCTAGTCAGGAAATATAATTAGAAAACGAAGTGGCGATGGTTTGGCAGAAGCACAATGTGTTGCCATAAAAAGAACCTCTGTGTTCTTGCTCTCTAAGGCCACTGAAGAAAGTCTTATGGAAGTGATTTAAGATACCCTTTGTTTTAATCAGACATCAACTCCCTTAAATGACTAAAGCATAAAGTCTTTGAGAAAGTTCCTTGCCTGGTGGCACAGTGGTGAAAGGCCAACAACAGATTGCACATATAAGCCACAAAAGCCTCGAATGCAGGAATAGCACCAAACTGGTAAGAAACAGATATCAGGCTATTATCTCTTGTAGATGCTGCTGGACCTGCAAAAGTAGAACAGATGTGGATTAGTTACATTACCACCAGCAAACAATATATATTGGCTAAACAAACCTTAAAGTGAAAATCTATGTACCATCTTAATGTCTGGCCTCTTGTTCTTTTTTTCATTCAGACACTGACTAGCAACTGAATACATTTTGTCAATGGAAATGGTGTCCCAATCACTCATTTTTTCATCAACATAATCTTCAATTGTCTTTTCCTCATCTTCAATTTCTTCTTTGATACTTAACTGTAAGAGAATTTGGTAGTGTTAAAACTGTTTTGAGTAGAACAACTTTTTAAAAGGAGCAGTGAGGTTTAAACTTGAGTACTTTACATTTTTCTGAGAGATAGGGTGGGTGAGGTGATATCTTTTATTGGATCAATCTCTGTCGGTAAAAGACATAAGCTTTAAACACGTGCATGCATGCGTGCATACGTGTAGAGGACAAAAAAACCAAACCAAAACAAAAAAGCCACCATGGCTAAACAGCAGAGTAGGAAAGGCAGTTACAGGCAAAAAGGCATCCTTTAAAAACTGGAAATCAACTCCTAATGAGGACAATAGAAAGGAGCATAATCTCTGGCAAGCGTAAAAATATAACTAGGCAGCCAAAAAAGAATCTGAAGAGCAACTAGCAAAAAGACAAAAACTAACAGCAATTTTTTTAAGTACATCAGAAGCAGGAAGCCTGCCAAACGACCAGTGGGGCCATTGGACAATCAAGGTGAGAAAGGAGCACTCAAGGAAGACAAGGCCATTGTAGAGAAGCTAAATTAATTCTTTGCATTGGTCTTCATTGCAGAAGATGTGAGGGAGATACTCATGCCCGAACCATCCTTTTTAGGTGACAAATCTGAAGAACTGTCCTAGATTGAGGGGTCAATAGAAGAGGTTTTGGAACAAATTGATAAACTAAATAGTAATAAGTCACCAGGTCTCTTCACCCAAGAGTTACAAAGGAAATCAAATATTAAATTGCACAACTATTAACTGTGATATGTAACCTATTGCTTAAATCAGCCTCCATACTAGATGACTGGAGGGTAGCTAATGTAAAGCCAATTTTTATGAAGGGCTACAAAGGTGATCTTGGCAATTACAGGCCAGTAAGCCTTATTTTGGTACCCGGCAAATTGGTTGAAACTATATTAAAGAAGAAAATTATCAGACATAGATTAACACAATATGTTGGGGAAAAGACACCACTGCTCTTGTAAAAGGAATTAATTCCTCACCAATTTATTACAATTATTTGAGGGGTCAACAAGCATGTGGACAAAGGGTGATCCAGTCGATACAGTGTACTTGGACTTTCAGAAAGCCTTTGACAAGGTCCCACACCGACCGC
Source organism: Mauremys reevesii (assembly GCF_016161935.1). NCBI lineage: Eukaryota > Metazoa > Chordata > Testudines > Geoemydidae > Mauremys > Mauremys reevesii. The sequence continues at coordinate 305,327,475 of NC_052623.1, forward strand.
TCTTAAGCAAAGTAGGCAGTCATGGGATAATAGGGACGGTCCTCTCATGGATCAGTAACTGATTAAAAGACAGGAAACAAAGAATAGGAATAAATGGATAGTATCACAACGGAAAAAGAGGTAAATAGTGGGGTCCCACAAAGATCTGTACTGGCACCAGTGCTATTCAACATATTCATAAATGATCTGGGAAAAGGGGTAAACAGTGAAGTGGCAAAGTTTGCAGACAATACAAAATTACTCATAATGATAATGCCCAAAGCTGACTATGAAGAATTACAAAGGGATCTCACAAAACTGGGTGACTGGGCAACTAAATGGCAGATGAAATTCAAAGCTGATAAGTGCAAAGTAATGCACACTGGAAAACATAATCCCGACTATACATACAAAATTATGGGGTCTAAATTAGTTGATACCACTCAAGAAAAAAAAAGTCTTGGAGTCATCGTGGTTATTTTTCTGAAAACATTTGCTCCATGTGCAGCAGCAGTCAAAAAAGCTAACAGAATGTTAATAACCATTCGGAAAGGGATAGATAAGACAGAAAATGCCATAATGCCACTATATAAATCCATGGTCTGCCCACATCTTGAATACTGCATATTGTTCTAGTCGCCCCATTTAAAAAAAAGATATATTTGAATTGGAAAAGGTACAGAGAAGGACACCAAAAATGATTAGGAGTATGGAACAGCTTCCATCTGAGGAGAGATTAAAAAGACTGAGAATGTTCAGTTTGGAAAAAAGAGATGACTAAGGGGGGATATGATAGAAGTCTATAAAATCATGAAAGGTGTGGAGAAAGTGAACAGGGAAGTATTATGTGAAGGGGTAAATAACACAAGGACCAGGAGTCAACCAATGAAATTAATAGGCAGCAGATTTAAAATAAACATAAGGAAGTACTTCTTCACACAATGCACAGTCAACCCGTGGAACTCATTGCCAGGGCTTGTTGTGATGGCCTAAAGAATAACTGGGCTCAGAAAAGAATTACATAAGTTTGTTGTGGATAGCCATTGATGGATCTATTCGCCAAGATCATCAGGGATGCAACCCCATACTCTGGGTGTGTCTACATCTCCCCCTGCAAGAAACTGGGACTGGATGACAGGGGATGGATCATTCAATAATTGCCCCTGGATGACAGGGGATGGATCATTCAATAATTGCCCTGGTCTGTTCACTCCCTCTGAAGCATCTGGTAGAGGGAGATGTAGAGACACCAAGAATATGGGGTTGCATCCCTATGTTCTTTTAATACAAACTTAGTATAAGTTAATTATTTCAGTATATATTCCATTTTAAATAGAAGATGTAAAACAATTTTCTGCTTTTAGATGGAACACAAGCTGTGAACTTTTACCCAGTTAAGGCTCAACAGTCCCTTACTGAGTTCCCCAGTTCTCCTGTTTGCAAAACAAAGGTGTGATAGCTGCCATGAGATAACTTAATTTACTTCAGGAAATGGTGAAGGATGCATGATAGAGTGTGACTGGTTCCTTTCTTTTGTTAGGAACGGGTTTACTTCTATGGAATTGTTGAGTCCCTTTTCCCAGATGTTGATGCCATGTGTCGCCCGTGGCCCAGAGGGGTAGGATAAGGCGGCTGCCTCAAAACTGGCCTTGTGTTTTTCCTATTCTTGATTAGACTCTCTCCCACTAGCTCAAGAAGCAAGGGTTCCTGCATTACTCCTGAAAGAAGACTTTGGCAACTGGAAGCACTGTCAATACCTCCTGGGTGGCAAAACTTGGACTTCTCCAAACTGGAAAATATGGTTTATTATAAAACTATTCTGGAATGAGGAGGAAAAAAAAGTCAGTACCAGTAACTGTGGCTCCCGGTTTTCATCTATTGGCGAAAGCCCGGTTATTATTTCCAGTAAAACCTACAAGAAAACCAAAAGAGGTAACAGCTAGGAAAGCATCCAGAAACAGTTAACACATAAATAATTTAAAACAAATATAAACAGAAGATTTTGTTCCTTTATCACAGTTTCAAGTGCAAGTCTCTAGGATCACGGCTTGCAAAGAAAAGCACATTTTTGGACATAACTGGCTGACTCCTGCCTCTCATTTCCCCCATTCCTGGAAGAGCAGGTGAACTCCTTGTCTTCTCTCACCCCATCCCTCCTAATGAGGTTCTCCATTTTCTCCCTCTCCTGCCTAGCTGAGGGGAGAAATTGGTTTGTCACCCCATCTCTATTTCCCTTCCATTTTCACCTTGTGTGCAGTATGGACATTCCCTGGAGTTCTTCTCCTGACCCCATATGGTGGTGGTCATTTTTCCTATTTACCACCCCCTTCCTCCCCAGCAGGTGGTGGGTATTTTTCAGGTACTTAAACATTCTTCCTTGTCTTTTCATCCCCCAAGCTGATAGTCGGAAAGCAGGAGCTGACAGCTCTTGTGATGTTGGATAATCTGTTCATATTTGGGTTCACCACTTTCCTGAATAGAGCAAGGAGCACTAACACTCCACTCATACTGATTTACGAGCAAGCTAGGCATGAGGGGCATCAATTACTGTGCTTCAGCAGCACACTGCATTCAGGTTTGGGGTTGTTTGTTTTAAAAGCAGAAAAGTAAGAGAACCAGTTCCCTGTTATAAACTGTGCAAGTGGAAACCGTATTTAACATATAAATGTAACATCTTAAGGATTGTAAAGCCAGGATTAAATCAAATTGGAACAAAAGTTTGTGATCTTACATTGATGTTCCACAGCATCAAACTCACTTTTCAGCAGAATAGCAGCCACCAGTAGTAGATTTAAATGCCAGTTCTAATTAGCATTTTCAAATACCTTCAAACAGCGCAACAAAACAAATACATTTACGCTTCAGGTACAAAGTGGTTTCCTTCAATCAGTAAACATGGCATATGCAAAACAAAATGGTGACAAATGCCAAGTTTTCCATTTCATGAACTTTGGCTTGTAAATGTTTTTCATTTCTAAAAAGGAAACAAGTACAACGGTTTTCTATTTGCTACTCACCACACCAAAACTGAAAATATCAGATTTGGGTGTTATCTCTCCACGCAGTGCTTCAGGTGCCATATAAGCTGCTGTTCCCACTATTCTATCAGTCATGATGGTTTTTGTAAATTTCACAGATGCCCTTGCAAGTCCAAAGTCAGAAATTTTTGGCACAAATGATTCATTTAGTAAGATATTTGCACTGAAAAAAAAAAAAGTTATTTGTAGTAGTGGAGTAACTCTGTTTTCTATCACACTTTTAGAAGCATTTAAAAACATCTGTACCTGAACTGTACTCACTATTTTAACCAATATTTGGAATCTGGAGAACTCACTGAAGTTGATGATTTACTTTAGTAAGCAAAATATGTGCAAGTGATCTTTGATGGGAATCTACCATAACTATCAAAACAAACTGCGCACTAAATAAATCAGTAACTGGCTGGTCAGCAGACTAATCCATGCACAAGCTCTCTTGGAGACTAACAGGGAGCAAAACTAAAGTACAGAAACTACTTAAAGGCTACTAATCCTGTTACATTCGTGTCCCAAAATTCTAGGCACAGCTTGAATACTCCTCCTTTAAACAAAGCTGTAAAGCCTTGTTAATTTTAGTAAAGTTATTGACATAGAATCCTCCACAAAACCCTCTCAATTCTCTAGCTCATCCTACACAAAACACCAAAGAGCTGCTTTTGGTGCATATCCATGAGCCAACAAAAATGGCGAAGGAGGCAGAAGGAAAACAAAGATGTTTATTTTCCCCTTGAAGCATGAACATACCAAGTTAAGGGAAGTCACCTCGGCATGTCCACATATTAACTCATCCCACTTGTCTCTCTAACATCCTGGGACCAACACAGCTACAACACCACTCCATGCATGTAAGTCAGGAGTAGGCAACCTATGGCACATGTGCCAAAGGTGGCATGCGAGCTGATTTTAATTGGCACTCACACTGCCCAGGTCCTGGCCACTGGTCTGGGGGGCTCTGCATTTTAATTTAATTTTAAATGAAGAGTCTTAAACATTTTAAAACCCTTATTTACTTTACATACAACAATAGTTATATTTATAGAACGAGACCTAAAAACGTTTAAATGTATTACTGGCATGCGAAACCTTAAAATTAGTGTGAATAAATGAAGACTCAGCACATCACTTCTGAAAGGTTGCCGACCTCTGATGTAAGTCATTAGTGGCCTTAAAGAAAAACTGCATTGAACTAGGCTAAGCTAAATGAAAAGGGAAAAAACTCATACTTTTTACTGAATATAGATATTTATTTTACTATTTTTAAATTTAAATATTTTTGGCTTCTAGAACCTGAGACAGGATTAAAGAACTTTGATACCTAGACAGTATCTCTCCATTTTATAACCATGCTACTGGAACCATAAGAGACCCATAGGAGACATCTCAAATAAACAAAGCCTATTAGAAACATTACTATGTCCATCCTCTCAGTCTTACTCTTAGAGCCTTCTAAGCAAAAGGTTTAAACATAACCATCACTTATGAAAGATTACTAGCTGCCTTAATCTTAAAAATAGACCTGCTACAAAAGGATCCCTAATAGATAATCACAGCTACAGGCCAAACACTAACCAAGGGTCCATCCACCGATGAGTGATGCGCTTAACTCTAAATAGGCCAGTGGGAACACCATATGTGAAAAAACCCACAACTTTTTAAGTAAGTCATAGTTTCTTCTCAGCTTAAGAAGGCCAGAAGCCTACAAGAGAGACCATAATTTGATATGCTTCACAAAGCAGAATGGAAGCGAGTTCTATTGTGATTGTGTCCAACTACAAAAGACCAACCCACTTCTTTACTGCATACAACTCAATCAAGAGTTAAGAGCAACAATGAAAACAACAATTCAGTGATGGCTTCCCAAATCTGCAGAGACCCATCCTTGTGCTTCTGTTATTCAGTTTCCCCAAGCTGCAGCAATGTGAAGACTGACCAGAATCTTGTTTAATTTCTCCACAGCTATTCATTACACCCATGAACACAGAAATTATAACAATTGCCTTGTAATTGTGCTCCTTCTGCTTGGAAAAAATATCAGCAGTAGCAGTTACACTCTCTCACTGAGCTATTCACTGTGAAAAAGGACAAAAAACAGAGTCCAAGCAGGGGAGGAAAGGAGATGGACAAAGTGGTACAAAGGGAGAACAACTCCCTCTCACAGCGGTCAGGAAACCAGAGGAGGGGTAAAGTAGAAGACACTCTGTTCCCCGGAAATTCCAGCTGCTGGGAAGCTTGAGCAGAGGGGTGGTTCTGACACACACAGAGTCAAAGCAGCAAGGAGCCTTTGGGGTGGGAGCTGGAGTAAGAATACTCCCTTTTTCCAGCACCCAGAGAGGATTGCAGGGTTGAGGTGAACTGGATTCAGCAGGAGTGTTGCAGGAGCCAGAAGGTTCTTCATGACCTCCTCCATGACATTATCCTACAGTTCAGCCAGTCACAATCCTTCTCAAGGTCTAAGATGCTTGTCCCTGAGGGATGTGGCTTGATTGCTTCCCAGGCATTTCTTGAAATAGCTTGACTGCTTTGCTACTCTGAAAAACGCTACACAAAAATTTATCTCTAAGACCTGGAGGTAGCAGAAATTGCTTTGGGGATAACACGTGAGTGGAAGAGTCCACTTCCTCTGTACACCATTGGCATGCAAACTTGATTAAAGCCAGTCTCCATTACAGAGGTGAGGTTATTTTTTGGTGTTGTTTTGTTTTTAAAATAGCAATAACTCAAAGGAGGCACTCAGAGGAAATTCTCCAAAAGAAGAGGGTTTTCAGCTGAAAACTCCCCCATCGAAGTTGTCATGGTGCAGCATTACTAAAGTGACAAATGTAGTGACCAGCAAAAGCTCTTACACTGGTCATAGTTAGACTGGTTGTAGTTAGACAAGAACTGACTTTTGGATACACTAAGCAACCACACATCAGCTGTTCTACAATGGCAGCTCATGCCACCTTGACAGGAGCAAAGTTTTAGAACTCTAGCTATGGAAATTCTCATCTGGCCACATCTTTGCAGCACAGATCCAAAAATAGTATGACAGAAATCTTTTGCAGGAAAGGTTCATGTCCTTGAATAATTTTTTGAAGTGATGTTTTGAAGGTCTGGTCAGTCTCACTAAGATTTCATTTGTGGAGGAAAGATGAAGCAGACTTTGGAAAGAGACACCATACTCAAGAGAGAGATAGTATGTTCACACAGTGCAAGCATTAAGCATAAAACAAAATCCAGAAAGACTGTATAACGAAGAGCAAGTTGCAAAGTCATTATGATACTTTGGAAAATGTGAAAAGATTTGGGGTCAATTACTTTGCATAAAACTGTTCTGTATACATATGCAGCTGTTCTGATATTCTCATACACTTCTACCCTGATATAACGCGACCCGATATAACATGAATTCGGATATAACGCGGTAAAGCAGCGCTCCGGCAGGCAGGGCTGCACACTCCAGTGGATCAAAGCAAATACGATATAACGCGGTTTCATCTATAACACGGTAAGATTTTTTTGGCTCCCGAGGACAGCGTTATATCAGGGTAGAGGTGTAGGTAAATCACTGTGAAATAAAGTTATCCTTAAAATGATTGACAAACAGGCCTTGAAATCTTAGGTAAACAGTCCTGATATAGAAAAATAGAAAATATTGTGATAAGAATTCTATCAAAGTGGGTGTTTGTAAGAACCAGGCAACCTTGGCAAAGAGGTTCCCTCTCTAAAATGCACTCCGTGGAAAAATTTGGGGCATTATTGAGCATTAGCAGCTTTTACCTTTTAACATCTCTGTGAATATGATTGTTTTCATGTAAAAAGCTGATGCCATTTGCTGTACCTTGAGCAATGTTACACCTTGTACTCCAAGGAACTGGTGCAGTGTCATCCTTAAAAGAGAAAGGAGGGTGGGGGGGGGGGGAGTGAAAATACATCAATATATGTATTTGATTTATAAATATGGATCCCAAAAGAGGAGGTAGATCTATGGAGGACTAGTTAGCACATGTTCCTTTATTCTTCATTCACTACATCAGTTTCCGCTCTCCACCCAAAAAAAAAAAAAAAATAGCGTTTGTAATGGTAACTGATAAGTCTGAGGTCTGGTCTATGTTTACAATTTAAGTCAACTGTCTACAGCGCTCAGGGCGGCGAAAAAAACCCACTGAGTCCCACAGCTATGCCTTTCTCACCCCCGCATAGACATGGCTAGCTCAATGGAAGAATGCTTGTGTCAACTTAACTACTGGGGAGGTGGTGTTCCTCCGGTGACAGAAAAATACCTTCCGTCGCTGGAGGCTGCATCTACACCAGGGATCGGCAACCTCTAGCCCGCAGCCCGCCAGGGTAAGCACCCTGGCAGCCTGGGCCAGTTTGTTTACCTGCTGTGTCCGCAGGTTCGTCTGATCGCAGCTCCCACTTGCTGCGGTTCGCCGCTCCAGGCCAATGGGGCTGTGGGAAGCCACGGCCAGCACATCCCTCGGCCCGTACTGCTTCCCGCTTAGCCTGGCAGGCCATGGGCCAAAGGTTGCCGATCCCTGATCTACACTATGGTGCCATAGCTGTGCTGCTATAGTCCCTGTAGTGCTGACATGGTCTGATTTCTGATCCAGGAACATTTCTACTCCTGAAAGGGGAACACAACGATCAGATACAGTCAAAAGTGTCTGCACCACATTAGAGACAGATGAATGCTTCCTAATGCTGCATTAAACTCTTGAAAGCAGTACAGAGGCCTGATCCCAAATCAATGGAAAGACTTGAAAAATCAATGGGAGTTAGGCATCTAATGGAGTTTTCAAAAATGCCTAGGTGCCCATCTGCATATTAAGGTACCTAAATACATTTTTAAATGCGGCCCCTAGTGACTAAGACACTTGTGTATCATTAAAATGGGGGTGAGGAGGAAGCATGAAAAAATAAGAGATTAGAAGCAAAGTTCATTTTGCTTCTGTCTCCTTTTGGGTCTAAAACAGGAAGATTACATGGAATTTAGTAAAGAGACTATAGTCTATAAAAATCTGGTTTCAGCAACTCAGGAATAAAAAAATTAAAAAGCTTGTCTCTGCAATCTCAAAAGACTGATGATCTTTAAAACAGAAGGCATGGAAATATTATTTATATCACTGGTACATCTATCACCACTCCACTTGAGGCCAATTAATTTCTGTGCTAAATGGATAGCAGACACTTTAGATTTTAGCCATCCCTTGTGATTCCCTCAGTACTGATAGAACACAGCAATTATATATGACAGATCAAGATCTCAACTCCAGAGAGTAGGTTTTGGATGCCAAATAAACTTGAGGAGACACTGTTTATCATTAGGTCATTAACACTTTTTCCTTAACTCTCAAGTGACCTAGGGAAGAGGAAACATTTTAGGATAATTAAAGACCTAACTTTGTAATTAGGGCAAACTCATTTGGCTATATTGAAATCTGAAGTGATAATAATCTGTTATGTTTCATTTCTCTTGCATTGCTTTCAGCTTTGGTCTGACAGTTTTAGCTGCTTTCAGTAGGTTATTTTAAAGATTCATAAATGTTTCTCTCTTTCTTCATATGTGTAGCAATATGTAGATTTGTCAGCTTACATTTCCTCTTCCCACCCCTTTTTATTTTAAGAACTGCATCAGGTTGTTTCAAAACTTGCTCTTTATTGCTTTGATTTTACCTACATACCGGCAATCACCAAATTGCAAATCGAAGAGCTAACTACATCGGCAACAATTACATCCTAGATTTTATTTTAGCCTCAGCAGTTGCAACATCACATCTACGCAACCAAAGCAAATTGTTCCAGTCAATAAAAATCTTTATGAACATGAATGACAAAGTGAAAAGCTAATGTTCCTTCACGAAATGATTGCAAACATACAATTTACCAGCACAAGATTTTCACTTTGGTTCATGGCACTAATTAGGCTGGGAGAATGGGGACATTTAACTCCCCCGATCTGTAGCTGAGTCAGCCACCTAGGGAAGAGGATGGGCATGAATTCCCCTTTCTCCAGCTCAGCTCAGCCTAGGCTCTGTGTAGTGAAGGGGATGAGCCAAGAAAGCACTGCCAAGTACCCAAGTTGTTCTTGAAAGTCAGCAAGCCCAATAAACATTCTGACAACCACCCATTTCCCTCTCTGGTCATTGGATGGAGAAGCCTTGGGGACATAATAGGGAATAAGCTTGCTCTCTCCCTTGCATGCAAGGGCCTGGTCTATTTCTGCCTCCCCTTCAGACTAGGAGTGCTCTGCCCAGCTCCCTCTTTCCCTAGTGCTGATTCGTGAGGTTACAGAGACAGATAGCAAAAGATTTTCACACACACCCCTTCCAAAGAAAGAGACTTGTCTACAAGCCAACTTGCATCAGTTTAAAGTGGGTTTTTTTGGTTGTTTTTAAACAGATTTATTTACACTGGCACAAGTTTGTACACCAAGACACTTACAACTGGTCTACACTCAGATGTTGCATTAGTATTAAGTTAGTTTTTAATAAGATTTGTATCAGTTTAGTAAAATCAAAGTGGACACTTTTATAGTGGGTTAACCCTGGTTTATAATGGCTTAGTTTGGGGCTTGCACCAGTTTAACTAAATTTGTTTAAAGACACACCTTTAATAAAAACAGTGAGATTGTCTTTTACACCAGGCCTTATTTCAGTTCAAGTGTGTCTTATTTCAGTTTAGCTTGATCAGTTTTCTACAGGATTAAGCTAAACTGAAATAAGCTACTCTTAAACCAAAATAAAGAATATCTATAAGCAATTTTAAAAAAACTAAACTAAAAAAATCCGTTTTTTAAAAATCCCCAACAAATACCTTTTCTGAAACTGGTGCAAGTCTGTGTGTAGTCTAGACTGGCATTTAAAGTCTTAACACTGACATAGTGGTTAGCTTGCTTATTTCATGTCTATAATGTAACTTTTAGACATGTAGTTTTTCTTAAATGGAAACCATTTTATAAGAAAAATCTAACCCTCTTGAGACTAATGCAAAAGAAACTAGTCACCAATGTCCGAAAGATGTGATCTTTCAGGTCTCTCTTCCTGAACAGGAAGTTCTTGAGATGAATGTGTATACTGTCAATTTATAATCTTTGAATAACTAGTTTTATTACTAACCCACATTTTTTGTTGTTGTTGAAGTCTTCTAAAGGGGTAATACTAGATTAGGGTTAGAAGGAAGTTATGCTCATTTGGCTCAGCACTGAACTAGGAATCCACATGAAGTAAGAAGCATTTCTTCTCATGTTTATACTGTAAGTTACATCTGTAAATCAAACTGACATTTCTGTGCCAGCTAACATTTTCTCCTTCATGTAGAGGTAGCTGCACACGTGCCAAAGACGGATGGCATTTATTAGTTACTAGGAGGCTCAAGCCTACAGGAAAAGTCATTTCCCTAGATCAAAAGGAAGAATTCTACTTACAGAAAATATTTATTGCTTAAATACTACTCTTCTGCTTGCTAAGCATGGTTTACGGCTTTTGACACTGACTCCCATGCTCTGGAAGTGTCAACTGATGTTACAAGGACAGAGACTAGGGCAAGAAACAAAGACTTAGATGCTGTATGCCTGACAAAAAATGGTTACAATAGACAGGGTGAGAAAAGAGCATCTTATCACAAAAGATAATAGATTGCTCTATGAATGGTATCATTTAAAAACCAAACAAAGAACTCTGGCACTCACTGATAACAAAGTTACAGGTTTTTCAACATTTCACAAAACTTTCAGACGTTTTTTCAGCTCTCGGGGAACTGCCATTTTTCAGACAGATTGTTAAAGACAATGGTCTAGCTTGTTCTAATTAATTAATATTATATCAGATCTCTTAATAAGTTAAAATGTTTGTATAAAATGTTAACTGTATTTACCTTCCAGCTGGAACATAGTAGAATATCATAGCTTGACCACTTCAAATCCATTAGTGCAGGGGTCGGCAACCTTTCAGAAGTGTTGTGCTGAATCTTCATTTAGTCACTCTAATTTAAGGTTTCGCGTGCCAGTAATACATTTTAATGCTTTTAGAAGGTCTCTTTCTATAAGTCTAGAATATATAACTAAACTATTGTTGTATGTAAAAGTAAATAAGGTTTTTAAAATGTTTTAAAAGCTTCATTTAAAATTAAATTAAAATGCAGAGCCCCCCGGACCAGTGGCCAGGACCTGGGCAGTGTGAGTGCCACTGAAAATCAGCTCACGTGCTGCCTTTGGCACCCATAGGTTGCCTACCCCTGCATTAGTGTCTCAAGGACATTAGAATAAACTTCTAGTCATTGACAGAGGTAGAAGACAAAGTTAGAAAAGTAATAATAAATCTCACTTACCAGACAAGCCAGTCTGTCAAGCAATGAACCATTGGGCATGTATTCATAAACCAGACAGGGTTGATCACCATCACCTGAGAAACCAAGCAGTTCTACTAGGTTCTCATGTTGACACCTGTGGCAAAGAGAAACCTTAACAATTAGTTCTGCTGCATGATACTTCTAACACTTAGAAAAAAAAAAGTTTAGCCCTGTTAGTGGTTCGGTGTGTATTATTGATTAGTAAGACATCAGATGACTCAGCTCAATTAGTTTATTAATCAAAGGCAGATCAGCATAACCAGAGAGGTTCATACATTATCAATCTCTGGGAAACAGAGTCGTAGCAGTTCAGTCCGTCTCAAAATGAAAGCTTAATTTGACATATAGTTATAGTCCACTTGTTTATGACAAGTAGAAGATTAATATACCTTACTCCCCTTTTTTTTAAATCTAGCTTCATAACTATTTTTCAGGTGCAAACATCTGTACCAACCATATGCAACAACATTCCAGATGTTAGTAGACTACAGAATACAAGTTGCATGTAGATACATGAATTGTTTTGTACTAATGGTACCCAATAATATATATATATATACACATTCCTTAACAGAACATACATCTTATTTCTGACATTCTAGGAATTCAGTCATAGTTTTACAACTTAGCCTAAATGCTTTGCATTTAGGAAATATATGACATTGGCTAACAGCCCACAAACTCAATGGGACTACTAAACTGTGTAGAATTAATCATAAGCCTAAATCTTTATCTTGAGCAGAAAGAATCCACAATAGTTTTGCAATGTTTTCACTTAACAGTTTCCAAACTATCCCATGCAAAACTACAGCAAAGAAACCCTAAGGCAGCAAGCTAACAAGGAGAACTCTGTAAATGTAGGCAGTCTATACCTACAGTTATGCTAAATTTGCATGACTTAGTACCTACTTTGCCATTGTTTTTATTTCTTGATCAAACTGCTGTTTCAGATCTTGAATGCTTACATCAACCATCTACAAAGACAATATTAGTTCTCCATTAATTTTGAAGGTGATATTACATACAAAACAAGTTTATTGCAAATCTTACTTGGGGGGACACCTCTTTTTGTAAACCATAAAAAATTGGTTTGAAACAGTTGGCAGTACAATATGTCCTACGTAACATCCTCATCACACATCTTTGCTGACCCAGAAAGACAGTACTGATTCGTATTCAGGTGGTTACTCTCACAGATGCAAACACCTCTCCTTCCCACCCCAACCAACATCCTCCTGTAGAAAGTGATGGGCAGCCCCACCCATGCCCACATGCTTGCAAGGGAATTTCCTATTTTCCACTGCACTGGTCATTGCATTTCAAATCCTATCTAATAGAACGTTTTTTCCTGTATTCATACCAATGGGGAGGAAGGTTGCTCTTGTGGCTAAAGCACAAGAGTGGGAATCAAGAAATCTGGGCCAAGATTTAACAAGAAAAAAAATCAGATGCCTAAGTAAGGCTCCTAAATCCATGTTTAAGCACCTAAACGGAGCACCTGTTGAAGTCAATGGAAATTAGTTGGTGCTCAGCACTTGGAAGGGAGCGGGGATTCAGACCACTTTCTTAGTCCACATTTAGGCACATGTTTTAAAGTCATGGAACTGGATCCCATTCTTGGCACTACCAGAGATTTCCTTTGTGACCTTCCAGAGTCAGAGTTTTAAGGCCAGAAGCAATCACCAGATCATCTAATCTGACCTCCTGCACATCAGGTCACTAAACCCCATCCAGTTATCCCTGTATTGAGCCCAATCACAATATTACAGTCCTCAGGAAATTAAACTACTGTGTACCACAGGCAGAGAATAGGAGGGAATGAATGTTCCAATGCCAGAGGCCCCGTCAATGGCAGGGAATTGATTTGATAAAATAGACCCAGATGATCCTAGCAAGCAATCCCTACCTATGCCACAGCAAAAACACGATGTCCCTTGCCAATCTGACCTGGTGGAAAATTACTTCCTAATCCCCAAAATAGCTATCAGTTTGATCCTGAGCATATGAGCAAGACACACAAGCATCTGAGAAAGAATTCTCTGTACTGCCATGGAGAACTGGCCCACTGCATACCATGTCCCATATCCAGCTGTGGCCGTTTCTGATGTTTCAGAGGAAGAAGAAAACAAAACCCAGAACCCCTGCAGGTGACCAGCTGAAACCCTGAAGCATGAGATTTAGGGAACATAAAACACAGGACTGGAAGGAACCCCATGTACCACTGAACTCAGCCCATTATCCCTGCAGGTAAACCCATCATACCATCTCGCTCTTAAATGTATCAAGCTCTATCTTAAAGCTAATTAGATTGTTCCCTCCCACCCCATAGTATTGGGAGGCTATTCTAGAACCTTACTCCTCTGATAGTTAGAAAACCTTCTAATTTCTAGCCTAGATGTAATTCCTAGCTAGTTTATACCAATTGTACTCGTGACAACTTTTTTCTGTACGTTAAATAGCTCTTCTCCCTCCCTGGTTTTTATCCTCTTGACCAAATAACTTGGCTTCTCTGCAACAGGGACTTTTCTCAGGGGATCAATGAAGGATGTTCTCTCCACTTCCCCCTTGCGGATGGTTACAGTGTAACATTTATAAAATAAAATTTTGCCACTACTTGTGATGGAATCATTGACACTATATAGTTATTCTTGATCACTGTTACACAGTATTCTCTTGTTCTTTGAAATGCTGATTAGAATGACAGAATGTCTTTAGGGTCTTCCACACAGAACTTGCAACAGTCCCCTTAGTAACAAACAAACAAACAAAAAAAGTAACACTGTAGACTTCTCTCCCCCTTAAATTTTCAAATCCTCCACTGCTAAGATTGTGGTCTGGACACTGAGCCTCAAGGGCCTGGGATAAAAAGCAGCAGTAAAATATTAGCATAATACCAGAACTCTTACAGGGTTCTAGAAATACATTTATTCCCTTGTATGACAGATCAGTTTTATTGTATGTGTTTGTAACCTGAGTGGTCTGACTGATTTCACTGGGACCACTGGTGGGGGAGAGGGCTGCAGAAGTAGGATCCCATTGTTCAGTTTCCTAAGAGCTACAAGACTGCGCCCTTGGAAAGAGAAATCTGGGCTCCTACACAAAATTCTGGCAGCTGAACCTTAACTTAAGATATTTTACTCAGTGTTTCAAGATGTAGCAGCACAAAAATGCAGATAAAAGCTTATCTTTTTCACTTCCAGTTGGAGACAAGCTACATTCTCCTCCCAAAATAAGCATGTTAGTTACACTGTCCCTCTGAATAACCCATAAATGACAATGTCAATTACTTTAAAAGCTAAAAACACAGAACAATATGTAATAACCTATATTTTTCAAGAATTGAAAAGATTCTTTCCTTAGCAATTCAATCCTTTCCATTTAGAAAAGGTTATTTTTTTCACTGTGTGGTTTTTAATGGAACTTGAAAATGAGATCTCACAGCATTATTATTTACTTCCTTGATTATAAGATATGTTGACATCCTAGTTCCAGTTAACAGCTAGATCACCTGTTTTTCCTCTAATTGCAATACTATGCTTAATAATACAAAAATAAATATTTATACTTAACCAGCAAGTTTATAATAGATAAAAGTAAAAATATTAATGGAATGTATATTTAGCTCATGGGGTCACTCACCCAGTAATGAGGTAGAGACCTTAAAACAAAAACCAAACAAACACCAGACACATCTGAAGCACAGAATCACAGAAATCAGAATGGGAAAGACTTACAAAATCATTGCTCCAACCCTTACCAGTACTGGATTATTCCTTTCTTGGCCTTTAGAAAACTCTTTTTAAAATGGAGCTTCCACACCTTATCTTGGAAGAACCTAAGTTGAACTAGGATAAAAAGTTACAGAGACTACCCATTCTGAAACTTCAGAGCACAAACTGATCACCAGGCCAGGAAAAACTTCACCTCTACAGTTCATCTCTGTCAGTTGCATACTATTGCAACATCTGGTGTATACCACAGTAGGTGAAGGAAGTTAGTCATCCTCTGAAACAGCTAGTATTGGCCCCTTTGGAGACAGACATCTCAGTAGATGAGCCATTAACTGCTTATACAGCAAAACCTATGTTACTAAAAATCCCAACAGGTGACTAACATTTTGATGAAAGAATAATGCATTTTTAAAAAAAAAGAGTTCATATCTGACAAAGTCTCACCCAACTGAGTTTTCAATTATCTCAAATTCTGGAGTATCCCTGTCACTTATAAAAATACTGAATACGTCCACCTAAAATACACACTAGTAACACCATAAAGCATACGACGCTCATACAAAATAGTTATGACAACTTACTGCAGCAAGTTTTTTCACTGCCACAATTCTGCCATTGACGTAGCCCTTGTACACAACTCCAAAGCCTCCTTCTCCCAGTTTATTACCTCCAGCTGATATAGGCCGTTCATCGAAGTTGTTTGTAACATTTTTCAACTCATGGAACCAAAAGCTGTGAAAACCTGAAAGAAGGAAACATTTAGGATGGAACTGAAAGCTCAATTTCACTGTAAGGTACGTGTGTGCGAAGTGGCTATTTAAACAACAGATTTCCCAGAGCACAAATAATGGCATTGTGGATCTTTAATTCTGGATTCATTGCAAGTTTTAAGCCAGAATTGCTCTCTCTGAGTAGACACCAGAAAATAAGAAAAGCAAACAAAGTACAAGTGAGTTAGCTATTCTTTGATAACTTTGCTCACTATTTGCAGGTACTTCGAGTACAAATATCTTCCAGTTCCTTGTGTGGAAGAAACCAGATATACAGTCAATTCAGCTTTAATTTTAGAGCTCAGGAGCCTAAAGCATAGCCCATGAAGCAAATGCTCCAACAGTCCAACCTCATCACTAACATTGATGTAGAGCACATTGGAATTAGAAGCTTCTATATCCAACACTCCCCCTCAGTGACCTTGTTAATAGCAAGATGGAGCATGCATACTGAAAGTTTGTTGACCACAGGCCAAAATCCCTTTATGCAGGCAGCACAAAAACTGGACAAGGGGTCAGAGGCTTCCTATGGGGACTTGCAAAGGCATATCAAAATCTGGCCCCTTGGTTTCTATACAGTAGAACCTCAGAGTTACGAACACCAGAATTACAAACTGAGCAGTCAAGCACACCCGTCATTTGGAACCAGAAGTACGCAATCAGGCAGCAGCAGAGGCAAAAAAAGCAAATACAGTACAGCACTGTTCTAAACGTAAACTATAAAAAAAGGAAAGCACCATTTTTCTTCTGCATAGTTAAGTTTCAAAGCTGTAGTAAGTCAATGTTCAGTTGTAAAACTTTTGAAAGGACAACCATAACATTTTGTTCAGAGTTACGAACATTTCAGAGCTATGAACAACCTCCATTCCTGAAGTGTTTGTAACTCTGAGGTTCTACTATATGTTCTTTTTACTTCTAGAACTTAGGTAAAGGATGTGTGCAATGATGGAAGGCAGCAGCTGAAGCTGCATTTAATTTTACCGTAGTGCATACCTGTGTCACTAAGTTGCAGACTGTTGTTCTCTTGAGATAAGCAGGAAGGAGCTGAAAGTTGTCCCTCACTACTCTGTGCTAGAAGAGGTGTTGCAGATATTACTGTTTTTTCCTGTACAGGCATAGTTTTATCTATAGGCATAGTTTCTTGTGAAGAAAAAGGTACCATAATATCGTCTGCCACCCTAACAGCATCTGCAAATGAAATTAAAAATATATTGAAAAGTGCTGGGAAACAGAAAATCATAGGTTACGTAGCATCAGCATTTAGTAAAGGCTGACATATCTAAGCTTCACTAAACGTGACATGTTCTGTATGTGTCTAAAATTTTAAAATATATACCCCTTGTAACGTCCTAAAGAATTACTCTTAATCTTTATTATTAAAAAAAATAAGTCAGAAGAGATGTAACCACCTTCAGTTATCATTTAAACAAGCTAGTCATGTCATTTCTTTTAAATAGAGAGCTACTGTGAAGTTACAAAAGATCTATGTAAATGAAGAATGCAATATGTAGATACTGTGGAGAACAGAATTACCTGGAAGCAAAAGACTAGCTGGTGCTAGGAAGTGATTCCTGATCAATAGCTCCACAAGATCACCAACTGTACAGTTTGCTGTTCCCCAGTCATAGAGTAATTCACAGGTAGGGCTCTTTCCCATCTTTATTAGCCCTTCAAACCTCCTTAAAAGACAAATTAAAATCAAATTACTTTTTTAAATAAGAAGTGACCTGCAAAGACCCGGGGGGAGGGAGGAGGTGAGAAGGAGGATGATAGGTTTGCACCCTTTCTTTGTTTCTTCATGGCATAAGCAGGAGACCTGAAAAGTTAAAAAAAGCAGCTTTCTTCTGTTTATGCCTAATATTTTAATGGTAGAAAAATAAACTCTTTTTTCCTGTTTTTGCTAGAGGGTGCTGCTGGAAGACCCAGGTAAGTTGACTGGGAGCCTTCTCAGCCCTCAAATGAAGAGGAATGGGTGTTGAATATTTAGCAAAGAGAATGTTTCTTCCACTTGTTTGTTAGGTGTTCCAGTTAATAAGCTGTTAAAAATTTTTAGACAGCTTGACTAAATCCCTCAGGTAGGTTTCACTTCCTTGGTATTCATCATATCATACAACTAGTTCTTCAGTTATTCATGAAGTCTTCCAGAAAATGCAGGGTAACAAGACCTAGTGTAAATAACAACAAAGAACATACATGCAGAAACAAAAAATCTCTTTCATCAGAAAGATCACAAACCCAATTTTAAAATACATCTGCGCAGATCATTTGAGCATTCTTCCAAATACACACAATATTGCTGCATATGTGAACAACTACATGGTGTGTTATCAAAACAAAAATAATTCTTATATTTTTTGTTCCATTTTGACTTTGAGTTTGCTTGGACTATTCAACTTGAAAGGGACAGAAACTGAATAAAACTTGAACCTAATTAAATGTCTTCACTGCTTTATTATTATTTACAGAAAGGCAATTGAGGCTTTCGTGTTAAAAGAGTACTAAAAATACGTAACAATTGGGCTTAAAAATTTACCCTAATTGTGAGCTCAACTGTCAAAAATTATGTGAAAGTTTATAAGATGTTACAATATCCTATAATAATAAATGTTGATGGGAAAAGGTATGAAAAAGAGACAGACTGAAAACTAAAAATTAAATTAATCTAAATAAAAGGGCCTACTGATATGGTTTAAGGGCTATGTTAAAATCATGCTGTGTAAAAAATAGAAGATATGGAACCAGAAATTAAGGAACCAAAGTTGGTGTGTTGGACATTAGACCCAAACGGTAGACAAAATAATGAGGGGATGGGCAATTCCACCCCTCACTCCCTTTTGGTGTCCTTAAAGAAAGAGACTTTAAGTGAATAACTCAAGTAAAAGACTATTTAATCAGTTTAAGTAAAGTAAAATGGCTAATAGCCACTGATGGACCTACCCTCAATGCATAAGGATAAGATTTTGTCATGGAGGTCACGGATTCCATGACTTTCAGAGACTTCCGTGACATTTTTTGCTTCAGCTTCATCCCTGCAGCTCTAAGCCAATGCGGGCCCTCACAGCAGTCAGTAGCTGCCTCAGACAACAGGGGCTGGAGCTGTCAGTCCCTCCCTTTATTTCAGTAAAAGTCACAGGTTTCCATGAATTTTTGTTTATTGCTCATGATCTGCCTGTGACTTTTACTAAAAATAACCATTACAAAATCTTAATCTTATCCATTAACTTATTTAGTTCTTTATTGAACCCAGTTATACTTTTGGCCTTCACAACAACCTCTGGCAATGATTTCCACAGGCTAATTGTGCATTTTGTGAAGAAGTACTTCCTTTAGTTTGTTTTAAACCTGTTGCCTATTAACTTCATTGACCCCTAGTTTTCTTGTGTTATGTGAAGGGCTAAATAACACTTCCCTATTCACTTTCACCACACATTCATGATTTTATAGGCCTCTGTCATATCCCCCTTAGTCACCTCTTTTCTATGGTGAACAGTCCCAGTCTTTTTAATCTCTCCTCATATGGAAGTTGTTACAAGTCACAGGAATGCGGACATGACATCTACATTAAGTAACTCAATTTGATTAAAAACAACAAATCTATTGTCTCATGACTTTTATATAATACCTTATATGCATTTGGTTGTATCTCTTTTCGCCAGAAGGGTCTTTTATATCTACTGCTAGCTTCTTCCATCCTTCTTGTGGATCAATGAAATCAGCCAGTTGCATCATGAGTTTATAGCCAATGCAGCGCACGTATGTTGAAGGAGTTATGGATTTGCTCATCTTCCTAACAAATGCATTGCATCCTTTTAATACAGATTCTTAATTAAAACTACAATAGACATATGACTCACTGTTCTCTTATTTTAATTCACTCGTTTTTAATCGCACCATCACCCGCTTTCATCTTCTTGATTCTTGCCACTACTCTTTCCCCTCTTTCTTCCTCTTCCCCTCTGTTAATATTTATATTACGGTACTAGAGGTCAACTAGGCCAGAGCTCCATTGAGTTAGGCGCTATATAAACATGTGCAGTCCTCCATTTATGTCCATCTCCAAGTCCCTCCCACGTAGCTCACTTTCCCCACATCCTCTCTCATCTCAGTTCCTCATCGTGCCTTCTGCCCCACAACAGGTTTGAAAA
This sequence comes from Mauremys reevesii, assembly GCF_016161935.1. Taxonomy (NCBI): domain Eukaryota; kingdom Metazoa; phylum Chordata; order Testudines; family Geoemydidae; genus Mauremys; species Mauremys reevesii. The sequence goes on from NC_052623.1 coordinate 305,347,466, forward strand.
GTTGTCCCTACCCAACGTACTTCACCATGTGACCCTATTGCTACCCCCCCTGCCCCCCCGGCTTGCCGGGCCACAGTACCTTGAATGGGGCCCGGCCCACGCTCACACACACAGAGCAGCGTCCGACGGCCACGGCACTTACAGCGAGGGCAGGTAAGGCTGCGTCCCCGGGCCTGCTGGCTCGGGCCTCGGGCTCTGAACCCGCTGGGGCAGGAAGCAAGTGATCGCTGGGTACCGTGTACAGCGCCGCGACTAGGGCGGGGCGAGCGGGGCAGCCGCGCAGGCTCGGAGCCGCCGGGGCGCACAAATGGGGCGGTGCAGGATCGGGCCCAGCGGCGTCACCCCCTCTCGCAGGATCGGGCCCAGCAGCGTCCGGCCGCAGCCCAGGGCGTTCGTGCCCCGCCCCGCGCAGGGTTGCGGGCCCAGTGTCCCGAAGAGCCGGCGCTAGGACCGCAGCGGCAGAGCTCCGAGGGCCCCGGCTGGTGGGCGGGGCAGGAGGCGGAAGGGCCGCGCGCCGGAGGTAGGAAGTTGCAGCACCAAATGCCTGGGAGGCGGGGGGAGGGGAGGAGAGGAGAAGGGTGGCTGAGTGAGATGGGTCGGGTCGGGCCTGATACCTGCATGGTCTCAAGCGAGGTTAAACGCTGCCTGTGTTGATGGCTTGGTTGTGAAAGCACCAGAGTCTGCATATTTCTGTGTAACGTTTTGATCAGCGCAGGGTTGTTTATTTGTCAAAGCAAAATGCCGCCCAGAGACACCCCACTAAAAAGGCTCTTTCTTTGGACAGGTGCCAGGCTGTTGTGAATTAACCTGCTGAGCACACCCAGCCTAACAGAAATCTAGTGCCGCAGATGTAATAAGCAAGGAGTAAATGCAACAATCCTGGTTTGTTCTGTGTCAGCCCTCTGCTGTGCTGCTCTTTCCTGGCCATCCCCCATGCCTATCTTTACTGTGCTTCTGATTTAGATTGCGTTTGTAAGCTCTTCAGGTCAGTGCTCCTGTATTTATCTACCTATAAATACTCAGCTACAGAACATGTTTCACGGAAAGATCTCAAAGCACTTTACAAACATACATAAGTGTAATTATATATGAGAAAACTGAGGCACAGAGAGTTTAAGCCCAAGGAGGATGAGGTGAACGAGGCTTTCTTCCGGCAACTAACAGAAGTTACTAGATCACAGGCCCTGGTTCTCATGGGGGACTTCAGTCACCCCATTATCTGCTGGGAGAGCAATACAGCAGTGCATGGACAATCCAGGAAGTTTTTGGAAAGTGTAGGGGACAATTTCCTGGTGCAAGTGCTGGAGGAACCAACTAGGGGCAGAGCTGTTCTTGACCTGCTGCTCACAAACAGGGAAGAATTAGTAGGGGAAGCAAAAGTGGATGGGAACCTGGGAGGCAGTGACCGTGAGATGGTCGAGTTCAGGATCCTGACCCAAGGAAGAAAAGAGAGCAGCAGAATACGGACCCTGGACTTCAGAAAAGCAGACTTTGACTCCCTCAGGGAACTGATGAGCAGGATCCCCTGGGAGAATAACATGAAGGGGAAAGGAGTCCAGGGGAGCTGGCTGTATTTTAAAGAATCCTTATTGAGGTTGCAGGAACAAACCATCCCGATGTGTAGAAAGAATAGTAAATATGGCAGGTGACCAGCCTGGCTTAACAGTGAAATCCTTGCTGATCTTAAACGCAAAAAAGAAGCTTACAAGAAGTGGAAGATTGGATAAATGACCAGGGAGGAGTATAAAGATATTGCTCAGGCATGCAGGAGTGAAATCAGGAAGGCCAAATCACACTTGGAATCGCAGCTAGCAAGGGATGTTAAGAGTAACAAGAAGGGTTTCTTCAGGTATGTTAGCAACAAGAAGGTGGTCAGGGAAAGTGTGAGCTCCTTACTGAATGAGGGAGGCAACCTAGTGACAGAGGATGAGGAAAAAGCTAATGTACTGAATGCTTTTTTTCCCTCTGTCTTCACGAAAAAGGTCAGCTCCCAGACCACTGAACTGGGCAGCACAGTATGAGGAGGAGGTGACCAGCCCTCTGTTTAGAAAGAAGTGATTCAGGACTGTTTAGAAAAGCTGGATGAGCACAAGTCCATGGGGCCAGATGTTGCTGTCTTTTGTGGATGGCATTCTTAGCCACTTATCTCTCCCCATGCATTGTATAGGGAGCCAACAGAGCTTTGTGGATCATAGTGTGTTCCTGTCATTTTCTAGGTGCTGTGACATTCAGCATTGCAACACCTAAGTCCCTTTGTGGATCCCACCCAAAGTACATTACAAAAAGGGAGTAGCACCATTATCTCAATTTTTAGATGGAGAAACTGACCAGGCAGAGTGCCTTGCTGCAGTGATTAGGACTGGGAAACAAATCTGATTCCCAGACTTGTACCCAGCCCAGTCCCTAGCTGCTATCAGTGCTCTTGCTGTGATTTGCACCATTACTGCAGAATTGTGCCGTGGGAAATGTCTGTTATTAATTCCTATCTGTTATTTGGATGTCACTGTTTCCACTTGCACTTTCTATCCCACAGCCCCTGTGCCTTTGCTGATGGAGAATCGTGTCTTGCTTTTTTGACACTTTTAGACTGTTAATTTGCTTTGGGATAAGGCTTTATTTCATTGGAAAAATGAAACAGTCCAAAGCCATTTCTTTTTGTTTTCCTTCCCCCCAGATCTCGTCATCCTCTTGATTTGCAGGTAGAACGCAGGGGGCTCAGATAAGTGTGTGTGTGGGGGGGAGAGCGGTGTTAAAATCTGTACTTCAGACAATACAATGAGGAAAATAATGAAGCATGTGAAAGAGGAAGATACTTTATCTGATACATGTTTTAAAAGGGCTGTGTGTGTGGGGAGAGCTGGGCTACTAGTCTTGGACTAGCCAAGGCCTGCTGTAGAGGCCTGCACATTTCATTTCAATTCCCCAGATGAAAAGGTGATGCTGGCTAATTTGAATCTAGACATTAAGACCCCATTTCAAAACTCAGTCAATTATGCTCTCTTCTCCTCCCCAGTCCAGGGGCCTTGGTTTGTTGTTATTAATCAGGAAACAGGGAAATTGCTTTCACCATAAAACTTGCACTTTCTTTGCTGGAAGCAAGACACTGATCTGATCTTGCACGATGGAAGAGGCTTTTATGCATGTTGGGCATGAGTGTGGGATTGCCTCCCAGAAGAGAGCTGTTTAGCACAGCTCCTATGGCCTAGGGTGGGAGAGACAGATTACTGACCGAGTACGGGGGGTCCAGCTGGAGTTCCAGCTACAGTGGTGGATTCCATTCAGTGGGACATATGTTAGCAGGCAGGATTCTCTCTCTGGAAGCCACACTTGGGCATGGGTTTTAGTGCTCTAGAGGATTAAGTTTCAGAAAGGCATATTTGAAATCTTTATAAAATAGATACTACAGCACTGGTCCCAAATGCTGTAGTGACTCCATTGTAAACTCTAGCCTTAGAGATCATGATTGCAGAGCACTGCAATATTGCTTTCTGTGAGGGCTCCTAACTTGTGATCTCTGGTTTATGGGAAAAGGGTCCCTTTTTCCCCATGTCCACATTCTGGAGAGATGAACTACTCTAGTTTGTACTCTTACAATGCCTTTCACTTTACCAGTGAATTATGCCTCCCACCATCCATCTGTAGAGTATCTTTCGTATAAGGGGAAACTGAGGGACCAAAACATAAGATCATAGAGGATCATAATGATCATAATGGTCCCTTCTGATCTTGAATTCTATGATTCTATGATCTGCTACCTGTCACACTGCCTACACCCCTCTCACAACAGGACGGCACCGAGGAGCCTCGTGTATGTCGGGATGTAACTCCTCCCACCCCACCGCTGATGGGCAAGTGAGCGCGGTGTGGCCCCTGGGCACTGCCACCAGGCTGATGGAGGCCATGCCCCTTGTGGGCAGGAGCTGGGAACCTCTTTTTCTCTGAGCCGGCGGGGGCAGCACCTCACCTCATGGTCCCCTGTCCAGGCCCTGCGCTGTGCTATGATTGCTGCTCTCCCCTCCACCACCTCCCCCACACAGGGCAAGGGTGGGGCCGGGTTCTCTGACTCCTGCCCCCCATGTACACAGTGCAGAGGGTGGGTTCACTGGCTCCTGTCCATACAGGGCAGGGGTTGGGCGCAGATTTGCTGTCTCCTGCCCGCAGAGGTTGCGGGCAGGTTCATTGGCTCCTGCCCTCACGTGCACGGGGCTGGGAGAGGAGTGGTTTTGTTGATTCCTGCTGGCCCTCACTCACAGGGCAGAGGATGGAGCCAGGGTTGCTGACTGCTGCCCCCACGTGATGGGAAGCGGTACCCCTTGTGTTAATGTTTTGTTTCAGGACGCCCCGCTAGTAGCTGGTAATCTGCAATGACCCCTGGGAAAAGTGGGGGTCCCCTGGCTGCCATGCGATGACTGGTGCACTCTCTCTCACAGGTGTGTGGCCTCAGGGCAGGGCTGGCACCATGCCGGGTGTACTGAGCATGCGGAGCAATCACATCGGCTTCCAGGGTAGCATAAAAACCTCTGCCAGTGACTTCATCGTGACAGAAATTGATACCCTCGGGCGGCTGCTTAGCGAGAGCACAGCCGAGACTCTTGGTGCATTCGGTGACATGCCTGCAGCCCCAAACAGCTACTGCCCACAGAGCTCCCACAGGCCCTGGCCAGAGCCTCCGGAACTGCACAGAGAAGAGGTGCTAGGCCCATTCGACAGCCCCAGTCATGCTCCAGAAGATGGCCTGTCGCCAGCCAAAGGCAGCACAGAGCACATGGCTGGAGCTGCACCTGAAGGTGGGCGCCATGAGGCAGGTACATTGGACTCCTTGTTAGACGAGTCTGTGAATGAACTGTTGAATCAGTTTGCTTGTAACATAAAAGATAGGTGGGACTCAGAACATGATCCAGCTGCTCATCCTGCTGAGTTCTCACTGGGGCCAGTCCTTGACAAGAGGAATCGAGCTGATTTACACAGTGCCATTAGACAGAAATTTCCTTTCTTAATGACTGTTACAAAGAATAATGAAATTATTGTCAAAGCAAACACTGATTACAAACAGCTCTGTCAACTAGTGTCTGAGGAGGAAGCATTTGATTTTTTTAAATTTTTAGATGCAAAACTGGAAAACTCTAAATTTTCTTTTAAGCCTGATGGGAATAAGGAGCACAGAAAGGCAGTCCACCATTTTGTCAGTCAGAAGTTTGGAAAACTTGTAGAAACAAAGTCTTTTTCTGTGACTGACTTTAATGGTCAGCAAAATGTAGCAATAATAGTAAGGTTGCGGGAGAAGAGTTGGTCCAGGAAAAGGCCGGCTGCTGATTGCCAGGAAAAACAAGATGTTTATACAGGTAAATATTTAATAATGTTTTATAGTTTCCTTGGTTAATTGTTTTATAATAATTGTTTTTTTAAAGGAGTACAGAGAATCTGAGTCTCTTCTAATTTACACAGGCATAAATCAGGAATAATTCTACTGAGGTCAGTGGAATTAAATTACTGTAAAATTGGTGTGAGAGATGAATCCAGTTACCACAGTGAATTAAATAAATAATGCAGTGGAAATGGCTGAAATACCCTCAGTGCAACCTCTCTCTGTGTAAATTTCATGCATTATAGTTTCTCATTTTAAAATAACTTGAAGAATTCTGGATGTTCTGTTAGGTGTTCCTAAGCTTTTAGATGTTAAAGGTCCACCATTAATTGGAAAGGTTATTGCTCAGTTTTATAATAAGACTAGATTTGATTTCTGATTTCATTTTGTAAAACCATTACTTTTTGATATGCAGAATGATGTTCCTGTTAGAAGAGTGGTTTGTAGGCCCAACGTTAAATCCACAGACCGTCTTAGAAACATTCAGTATGGCTTTTTTTTTAAATTGCTTTGTTTGATTGTTTTTATATGAAGATGAAGAGATTTGCATCTTCTGAGCACTGAAAATTCTGTTGCTTTTATGGCTTCTATGGTTTCTAGTAGCTGTAGTTTGAACATCAGTTGTCATCTTTCTCTTCAATACAACAAATTTTTTTCCTCTACCAATAGTTTCGTTTTGAGAACAATTGATTCTGTGTTCTTACCAAATCCTATCCTGTTCTAATGTTAAAGAATAGCTGCTAGCCCATTAGTGATGACAGAGTTCCCAATATAATTTGGAATGGTGGATTTCTAATAATTTTGAGATGTTCGTTGCAGGTTTTACCCTTCGAAAAGAAAATCTGGAAACACTAGAAGCAATTAGCTATTTGTCTTCTGAACTTGGTGTTCTTCCTTCAGACTTCAGTTACACAGGCATCAAAGACAAAAAGGCCATCACCTACCAAGCTATGGTTGTGAAAAAAGTGACTCCTGAGAGGTACTAAAAACTTGGTTCCTCACATAGAGCAATTTCATCATTGGAATAGGTTAATAAATGTGAAAGCACCTTTTAATACCAATCTTATTATATTGGTTCATCTCCACCTATGTTTGAGTCTACTTAGAGCAGTTATTTTGTGACTTAATGCGTTTGTTACTAGAGAATATCAGGTTTGACTCTGGATTAGCCTTGGACTTTAAGGGGGAAAAAGTATATATTATTCTTGCTTGTTGCGGAGAGCTGTCCCTGTCCTTTCTAATGGTCTAGTGAACTAATCAGGGTGCAGCATCTGGGACACACAGAATATCAAAATCTACTTCTTGTGTCATCAGAAGAAATTGCCTGGGGGACAAAGGGGTGTCTTCCCTAGGGACATGCCATCACCCAGCACAGGAGAACCAGGTCAAGTTGCTCTCTCCTCTACTTCCTAGCATTGTCTTTCAGGACAGCACAGTACTTTCCTGTTGTAAATATGTGGATGGAGCGGGTGCGACTTGCCATCAACTCCCTCTATCCCAAACTCTTAGTCCCTCTCTAAGTGAAGTGAAGAAAAGGAACTGCTACTGTAACCCAGAATGGAGAAAAGAGCCATGCTCACTCATGTGCCACCCCTTGCAACCTTGGGGAATGAAGAGTAGAAGCTGCATGTCACCCGAAAAGGTGACTGTGTCGTACAGCCCTTTCTCCTCAGAGAGTATGAATGACACATCAGCACTTGTTGGATCAGGAGAGGGGAAGGCATGTGGCTAGATGCCCCACAACACAACAATAGTGATAGTTTTTCTCTGTAAGGGTTCTCTCCAGTATTATGTTGTCTCTGAAACAGCAGGTTCTTTCCCATGAGTGTGGGCATAGACAATGGAAGGCTTGAGGTAGCTTTAGTCCCCCAGAAATTTAGGGATTGCATTAATAAATAAAGGAGATAAATGAGCTTCTGTTCCAAAGTCAGTATCTCACATTATTAAAAGTGGACAAATTTTTGTTGTGGTACAAAACTACTTATTAAAGCACAATTCAATAGCTATTTTATTATTATTAACTCTAGCCTCCCCACTCCCCACCCTCCCAGATAAAACAAGTTGTCTGTGACCCTGCTAAAGGAGGCAAGTTAGGTAGTGGCTCCTCTCCATCACCCTCAGCAGAGAGTCAATGATCTTGACACAGTATAGGGAGTGAGCAGCACTCTAACTGGTGAGATTTAGCACATCAAGCTATATCAGGAAAGTTCTGCTATACCTTGACAGCCATAGAATAGGAGAGAGCTCATAAGAGGAGAACCATGATTCTTACTCCAACAGTCTCCCTTCACATCTGGCCCTGAGTTTAATATGATGAGGTAAGATAGCCTATTAGGGAGGAGGATGACAGGTTTTCCCTTCTAGCCCTTTTTGCTGTTTGATGAGCAGAACCCACTGCAATGGGATTTTGCTATTTACAGTGTTGTGACTACTGCATTCAGATTCCTCTGTGGTGTCATAAAATCTTCTTCTGTCACAAGTAAAGAAAGGGGAAGCCAAAGAGGAACCTTGTTTTTATTTAGAATTTACTTTTGTCCTAATTTTGGCAAATTGTTTCTTACTTACCTCCATATTTCCAAAATGCAAAGTACAATAAGATTATAAATTTAAAATGTATAAGGAGAAATCATCTATCTGCAACACATTTGTGAACTTTTTCTTTTTTCTTTGTTTCTTGTACCTTTTTCTGTGATAAGAGTAGTAGTTCTCAGACTGTGATCTGTTGACCACCAGGGAACATTTACTGATGGTCTGCAGAGTTTTGTTTGGTCACATGATGCTGGCTCCTTCTCCTTGTTTCCAACTACTAAACTGCATTAAAGAAACTATAAATACTACTTAATTTTAGTAATAGTGGGGGAGGGGGAGGTTATGACTTTTCCCATGAAAGCAACTGCTGTAATCACCAGAAAGATGTCATTCAATCACGAATAGGAGGGAAGATGGTCCATGTGATCATGAATTGGACGGAGGAGTCCATCAGACAATCTCTTTATTAAAACAACTCGTCCATATTATGAACAATTTGAAAACCCCTATATAACATTAAATCCACCTGATAATTTTTCACTTATAGACTGTTAAAACCTTCCGTTAAACTAATTATATTAGTTTCTAAGCATCATTTGATAAGGGGTTAATTTCAAGATCACAAATTATTTTAAATGCTCAGTCAGTAAGCACGACTGTGACTTATTTCAAGTAAGACAAAGGGAAAACCTTTGAATGACAACTATTTTTAAATCAGTTTTACATGTAATTCGTGCTGAGGCAAGCAAAGCATTTGTGAAGGAAACTTTTCTTTTTCCAGTTGGAATGTCTTATCGACAGTTCTTCATAAACTCCCAATTTATCATTTGTGTAGGTTGAAAGAAATTGGAAGCACAATTGAAAGAAAAGGAATGAAAGTGTATAATATCCATTCAGTGTGCCAACACCTTAAACTCGGTCAACTGAAGGGGAACCACTTTGATATAATTGTGAGAGATCTAAAACATCAGAGCAATGACTCTTCTGCAGATCTGAAAGAGAGAATATCTGAAGCATTTGAGAATGTTAAGGTAAAAAGAGATGCCATGATTTCATTTTCAACAAGGAAATATTTTTGCCTCATCAATGCTGCTTTTTTAGAACAAGATGGTTCTCATGCTACCTCTGACCTGCAATCTCCACTCAGCTCTGGCAACATTTTATTTGTTCTAAAATGTAGAAGCTGTGTGCCCTTTGATGATTAGTCTCTGTGGCTCTACAAACCAGGAACAGAGCAACTTGCCAAAAAGGGAGGACAGTTAGTGGGTTCATTCTGTGCCACAGCTTTCTGGTCCCAGAGTAGTACAAGACAACAGATGGCAAATTTGACAGATACGGGGTATCTGTATGAACCAGAGTTGCTGAGGCATTTTCTTTCGTGGCATTTTTTTTAAAACCCCCTGCTGTCTGGCTGCTTTCCCCGCCACAGCTACAAGCAAAGGGAAAGGGAGTTTCAAACTTCCGGGGGCTTACATGGAGAGGGGGGAACGTCCCTTTATCTGGCATCAGAGCAGCAGAGATGCTGGCCAGAGTGGTCACTTTTGGAACTGTGGGATATCCTCTGGAGGCCAAAAGGTGTTTACACAGATAGAACGTGTCTTCACTTTCACAACAGCGCAAAAAGAACAGTAAGAGCTGTATGCCTCTCGTGAAGGTGGCTTTCTTTTTGTGGTGAAACTTCTGAGTTTCACCGCAGAAAAGGCATTAACAAGTGTAGACGTTCCTGCAGTTGTAGTGCAAAAAAGGGACTTTTTGCACTTTAAATGGCAAGTGTAGACATAACCTTTGGCTCCTAACTGCCTAAGTCACATTTGAAAATGGGACTTAGCTGTCTAAGTTACTTAGTCCTCCCAACACGAAGCAGAGCAATATCTGAATACCTTAAAAAATATGCACCTTGCTGTTTTAATGAATATTTAATATTTTCATGTTTTAACCAGTTGATTTCTTTTTGACTGTAGACAAAAGGTTTTGTAAACTACTATGGACCTCAGCGATTTGGGCATGGACAGAATGTTCAGACAGATCAAATTGGATTGGCTTTGCTGAACGAAGAAATGGTATAATTCACCTCATAATCCAAATGACTAGTCTACTTCTTTTCCATGGCTACAGTTGGTATGTCTGAATCAAGCATTGGAGGTTACCACCCTGTTGAACGGTGATCTCCATGTGTGACAATAGTAGTGTGAGGGTTGTTGGAGGAGACTGCAAAACCAACTCCCACCACGTATTAACAATGTTGTGTCACAGTCATGAATGTTTTAACATTTAAACAAAATGTTCAATTTTAACATTAAGCTTAAACATTATTTATTTTAAATAGAGTGAAAAGTAGTTTTCAGTGTTTCGTGGGGCTGTCACACTGCAGTTGTCATATATAATATAATTTTACATGAAGACATCTGCTTTTAGTACTAGGCTCAGAACAATTTAAATCAAAAGCTCCTTTTTACAGTTTGTTCATGGTGAGAAGTGCTCTTTAACTTGTGAATATTCAGACTGATGGGCTCAGTACACTGGGAGAGATTTTTTTCTTAAAATTTTGTAAGAATATTAAATAAGACCAGATCTAAACCCCAAACCCTTTAAGATCACAGTAGATATATCTGCATTTCTCAATATGTTGTTCCTTCTCATTATCCCTTGGCTACTGTCCCTCAGCCAGTCTTCTTTCCGCATAAATTCTTCTTTGCAAGCCCATTTGAATTAATTTCTCAGATAATATTTCATGAGACATAGGTCCTGATTCTCCACTGTCATGTAACTTGTGTGACAGTTTGCACAGGTAAATTATCGCACAAGATACGAGGCAGTAGAGAATGCGGTCCATGGTATCAGAAGTTATTGTTGAACTAGATATATAGGGACTGATTCTTCTCTTCACTTACACTGATACAAATCTGAGAAACTTAATAAAAGTCAATATAGTTACACCTGCGTGCAAAGAGAATCAAGCCCTTAGATCCCACAGGATGCTATCCACCCGCTGCTGGTCTGGGGTGCCGGCCCGGCTCAGCCCACCGCCGGTCTGGGGTTCTGGCTGCCGGCCTCTTGCCAGCTGGAGTCCCAGCCACCGGCCCCGCTCAGCCCACTACCAACCTGGGGTTCCGGCCGCAGGCCCTGCTCAGCCAGCTGCTGGCCTAGGTGAACGAAACCCCAGGCTGGGAGCGGGCTGAGCAGGCCTGCGGCTTAAGATCAGCATTTTAATTTAATTTTAAATGGAGCTTCTTAAACATTTTGAAAACCTTGTTTACTTTACCTACAACAGTAGTTTAGTTATATTATTTATAGACTTATAGAGAGAAACCTAAAAAACGTTAAAATGTATGACCGGCACACAAAACCTTAAATTAAAGTTAATAAATGAAGACTCGGCACACTACTACTGAAAGGTTGACGACTCTGATCTAATCTCATGTAGACACAGCCTAGGCATATCATTGTCCCCTCTGTGTGAGGGTGTGTAAGCCCCTCCATGTGAACATTGTATGGTTATGCCTTAGTGGGCCACAAGGTAGAACCAGAGTGTGCTACTGCTTTAGGCAGCATACTCACCTTGCAACATGGAAGATTTTCATCTGGAAACCTATAGAAAAGTAATGCTCCCTGCATCATTAACTTCCCCTTTGGAGGTTTTGAAGGCTGTTCCCATCCCTTCCAAGGGGAGAATACAGTAGTCACTTGATTTCACACTTGTGACATTTTAGGACTTTCTTCTGTCAGAGGAGAGAATTTGAGCCATCGTGCTTAAGAAATGGTCAGAGTTTTGAGATGCTATATAGTATCCTACCACAGAACTGACATATGGTTGTCTTTTTCATCAAGCAGGTAGTTACATTAAAACACAGTAACCTCATGTTTGTTGTTTTTCAAAGGTAAAAGCCGTGAAGTTGTTTTTCACACCAGAAGATACAGATGATCCTGTAAACCAGGCAAAGAGATATTTTCTTCAAAGCGGTAAATTCCACATTTTAAAATGTTTTTGTTGTTATTCAGAACATGTGTTTTTGGGGGTGAGGGTTTTGCTGCATACTGCCTGAGTTTCTCTTAGTTCTTCTGGTGTAAATCAGTAGTAATTCCATTGAAGTCAATGGAATTATACTGGTGGAAGTGATAGGAGGATCAGGCTCTGGGAGCTTGACTTAATAAGAACTGAGTAAAAGCCAGGCAAAGACCCCAGGATTTGGCATTATACGTTTTGCATTGAAGGCATTTTTAGATCATTTCTTTTCTTTACATTTTCAACAAGTATCTGGTAGAGACAGTGAGTGTTAGCAATTAGTTTAAATTTAATGAGTTTTTAATAATTTTATTGTCACTTAAAATTATTCTTAATAGTCATATTTTTTCATACAATTTCTGCTTTTGCCAGTAGCTGATTCATTCTTTTGTATAAACTGACAATACAATAAATCACTTCACATTTCTTGAGAGCATTGGAATTTTGTGTCTCAAAATGTTCTGGGTTCTGAGTCTCCTGTGCCTTGCACCCTGTGTAATTATTTATACCTTGCAAGTGAGTGTAAAATGCTACCATCTCCCAAGTGCAGGGCAGTGGAGACAGGGCTCTAGGAATTCCGCCGCCCCAAGCAGGGCGGCGCGCCGTGGGGCACACTCTGGTGGTCGCCGGTCCCGCGGCTCCGGGGGACCTCTTGCAGACGTGCCTGCGGAGGGTCCGCTGGTCCCGCGGCTCTGGTGGACCTCCCGCAGGCATGCCTGCGGATGCTCCACCGGAGCTGCGGGACCAGCGGACCCTCCGCAGGCATTTCTGCGGGAGGTCCGCCGGAGCTGCGGGACTAGCGGACCCTCCACAGTCATGCCTGCGGGAGGTCCGCCAGAGCTGCGGGACTAGCGGACCCTCCATAGTCATGCCTGCGGGAGGTCCGCCGGAGCCGCCTGCCGCCCTCCCGGCAAAATGCCGCCCCAAGCGCACGCTTGGCGCGCTGGGGTCTAGAGCCGGCCCTGAGTGGAGAATCTTTATTTACATCTACATAGTGGAAAAGATATGAGACGTTCCTAAAGGCTATGTTCTTCTTTTGTCCTCCACCTCTCTTCTTCTTTTGAATTACCATATTCTCTTTGATTGGGAATTACAAAGGAGTGTACAAAAGTTGGGAGCCCAGCTGCAATTGAAACTGAATGAAAGTTGGGTGCCACACTTTCTTAGGTCCTTTGAAAATCACAGCCTTTGTTTACAGCTTTGGCCATTACGTCTGTGTAATTGACTTTCAACTCTGCATCTCCCTCCACTCTCTCTCTGACTTACCTACTTCCTATCTTGAGTTCCATTCTTCACTGAAAAATATTTTCAAAAACATACCTGTCTTCTAAGTAAAATACCCCGTTTGTCACATCTCTTTCTGCTGTCATTCTTCAGACGCTAACTTTTCTCGCAGAGTCAGAAATCTTGAAGTCACTGTTGACCCCAAATCTCCCGTGTCTGTAAATCCAGTTATCGCTGATATTGCCAGAACAGCCAGGGCCGCCCAGAGGATTCCGGGGGCCCGGGGTCTTCGGCGGCGGGGGGCCCTTCCGTTCCTGGACCCTCCGCCGAAGTGCCCCGAAGACCCGCGGCGGGGCCTCCCCACCGCCGAATTACCGCCGAAGCGGGACCCGCCGCCGAAGCGCAGCCCGGTCTTCAGCGGTAATTCAGCGGAAGGGGGCCCCCGCCGCGGGTCTTCGGGGCACTTTGGCGGCGGGTCCCGGAACGGAATGGCCCCCCGCCGCCGAATTACCGCCGAAGACCAGGCTGAACTTCGGCGGCTGGTCCCGCTCCGTCTTCGGCGGTAATTCGCCAGCGGGGGGGTCCTTCCGCCCCGGAGCGGAAGGATCCCCCCACCGGCGAAGACCGGGAGCGGCAGAAGCTCCTGCGCCTGGCCCCGCAAGAGTTTGCCGGACACCCCGGAGTGAGTGAGGGATCCCGCTCCAAGGGGCCCCGAAAAACTCTGGTGGGGGCCCCTGTGGGGCTCGGGGCCTGGGGCAAATTGCCCCTCTTGCCCCCCCCCCCCGGGCGGCCCTGAGAACAGCTAGGGTATGTGGCTTCAGAGGGTACAGATGTGCTTCAGTTCACAGAAGAGAGCCTTTGAGTCCTTCTGTATTCTGGCGTGTTGTATGATGCATGAAAAGGCATTGATATGAACTCTGAAAACAAATGCTTATCTTTTCCCAAAGCAAGAAATAAAAGGCTACACAAATGACTTCTCATCAAAGAGAAAATCTGGATAAAATTACAAAGGAAAGAAGGAAATATTAACACAAAGGGGTACGTTTCTATCCAGGTTGAGACTCAGACTCCCTGTTGTCAAGTGCAGTTTGCACCTACAAAATAAAACAAGCACATTATTTTTTCCTACAAAATTTGTGCCATCAAATGACTTGGTGCTTACATTGCTTTGACAAATCAGAGTACTTAGCAATGCAGGTGCTAATACTGGTGTACATTTTGTGGGTGCTTCCAAAAGGGAGGTCCATCTTCTGACAGTGTAGGCCTATGTCTGAGTATCTCATGTTCTTTGATAGGAATGCACTTCTCTTTCACATGTCACATGTGTAAGAACACCCTGCTAGCAATGATGTGATATGCTTTTATTTCTAAGGAACTAGCAACTCTTTGGACTGAAGCAGGGCCGGCTCCAGGCACCAGCTTATCAAGCAGGTGCTTGGGGCGGCAACTTGGGAGTGGGGTGGCACTTTCAGGGATTCGGCAGCAATTCGGCGGAGGGTCCCTCACTCCCGCTGAATTGACGCAGATCGCGATCGCGGTTTTTTTTTTTTTTTTTAGCTGCTTGGGGCGGCAAAACCCCTGGAGCCGGCCCTGGACTGAAGTAATGAACATAGTAAGCCAGTTTAATTTATATTTTAATGTAAATTACAGAAAATGGAGTTAATTAGCATGGGTTAAAAGGTAGATAAGATGGAATTTATCTGACATGAGAAGTTAAAGGCAGGGAATAATAAAACAATAAAAACCAGTGTAAACAAATGAGTCTGACATCCTTTTCCTCATCTGATTTAATTTATCCTTTTATTTAAGTTTTTCACTTTCCAGAAGACTAAGTTTGAAAAGCAGGTGGTTGTTCCAATGTTGATTTCTTTTTATTTCAGATGATGCAAAGGGAACCCTGGCAATGTTGCCCGAATTTAAAGTAAGAGAGAGGATGTTGCTTCGTGCCTTGAATCGCTATGGTGTAAACCATGAGGGTTGTACACGAGGATGGCTCAGCATTCCTCATTCCATGCGTATATTCTACATTCATGCATATTGCAGTAAAATTTGGAATGAAGCCACATCTTTTAGGTTTATGACCTATGGTTCAAAAGTAGTGGAGGGTGATCTGGTCCTCTCTGAAGAAAATGTTGATGAAAATTCTTCTCTGAATGACAGAGTGAGTGAGTTTACAAAATATTTCTTGTAAAAGTTAGCTTAACACACTTAAATCGCTTAAGATATAGGAGTTCTGCTTTTTATGTTTAGTTAAACATTCTAACCCATTTATGCTACTTTACTACTTACCTTTGGCTCATGTGGAGTGGCTTAGCCCTCCCTCAGCTCCCCACAAGTAGGCATACATGCTCTATACACCATAACAGCTCTTTTCCGTCCTGACTGTTCATAGTACTCATGTTAAGAGTAGGAATGCATGAAGGTGTTTGTAGGGCCCTGGACTTGTCCTGAATGGTTACACATACATGATGCCTCTGAGCTATTTTCTGTTACATCCTTCTGTGGATCTGGTCATGGAGGACCTAAAAGGCAGCCGTCTTTCCCCCATGTATCAGCACCAGTGTGGAATTTTAGCACTATTGTAATGGTGTGCACAATGGCCAGAATATCACCCAAATTGTTTAGCTGAAGAGTGAATTTCTTGTAGATATTTCTGTGAGCAAGAGCAGCTTAGAAGTCACTGTAAATAACCTTCAGAGCTCTAAAACAGTAGCTTTCTATGCTCGTTGTGATTTTGCCAAAATGTTATTTAAAAAAAAGAGTGAGTTTAATAAACTGATAGACCAAATTCAATGGAAGGCCGAGCTATCAAATTTAATATTAAACAATGGAATCTGGTTCTCATGCTAAATGTGAATGTTACCGCATTAATCTTCTAGCATGAAATTACATTGGCACCATGAACTTGAGATGGGCAAGCATATTAGAACTATAGTGATAGGTCCGTACATCAACAGTAATTAACATTAGTTTTATTTAGTTTATATTTAATGCAAGGCCTTGTACTAATGATTACTTTGTGTAAAACACTTCTAATTTTTTGTTGAGTGAAATAATTTCTCCTTGGAGTAGTCAAATGGCCTTAATTCTTGATTTTAATAGAGGGTGGGATTAAGACAAATATGTGATTGGTTCATAATATAGTTTTTCTACTGTTTGTCAAGCTATAAGTATTTTTTTAAAACATTTTATACCAGGTTCACGTAGTAACTGCTCCAGAAGAGTCCGCTAACAAATATGCAATACATCAAGTAAGTTTGTTTGAAAAATCATGTTTCAGGGGTTTATGAGTTAATGAAGTTGAGTTTTGTTTTTAAAATAGATCTGATTAACTTACAGGTGCAGTTTTATTTCTCTTCAGAGTGCACCTTTATGGAAAATGGACTTAGAAATTAATGTGGACTCACAGCAAACACAAAGATGAAAGTCTTCACTCATGTGTACTGAACATAAGGGCAATGTTATCGTGGTTGGATGTGCTTTTTTGTGCACTGTTACTGCCAATTGAGTGTTAGCAAACTACTAATTGTAGTTTTCTTGAAACATTTTATTTCAATCCTCCCATGCTAGGAGAAGCATCAAGAGTATTTGAAGGTCAGGGTATGAAAAGGCTGAAGATACGAGGGTTTGGAGACTTACAAAGAATGCTAACATATTCTCTATTTCTATATCTCAGAACAATCCAGAAAACAATCAATTTGGTATGTTTGTAGTCTGTTATTAGAGTACTGGCATTTTGACGGGCTTCTGTGCCTTTCAGTTTAAGCCTCAAATAACTGTCCTCCAGAGCCTTGCTTGGGCTTTTAGGGTATGGAAGCAAGGTGGCTTCTTTGCAGAATCAGGCCCTAAAACATAAAGGAATTAAATTTTAAAGGGGAAAGTGGTGGCTTTGTTTCAAACACATTTGTGGCTCACATATATATATTTTTTTCCCTTGAGGTGGTTCTTCCAATGGTTGGACACAGTATCAAGTATCCCAATAATAAAGTTGGGCAGTGGTACCATGAAAGGCTTGCCAAGGATGGGCTGCAGACATGCAGGTTCAGGGTGTCTGCATTACAGCTGAACACACCTGGATGCTACAGACACATTTTGAAATATATCCACAATCTGTCATATCATTTCTTAGAAGACAATGAAAAGGAAATCAAAACCGAAGAAGACAGTCACCTAAATGAATCTAAAGCATCTCTTCTTTTGTCATTTGACCTTGATCCTTCATGTTATGCAACTGTTTGTCTGAGGGAAATAATGAAATGTGACCTTTAGAATATTCATAGTAAAAAGTTACAGGAGTAACATAATCCATGGAGGTATTTTATATATGTTGCCTATAAAATAGGGAAAGCTAATCTTGTTCATCATGTACAGTGTAGTTCAGAAAGAATTAATGAATTACTTAGGGTTTTATTACTTTGTTTTTAAAACTAAATTTGTAGTCCTGAGTACATTGGAGCCAAACAATACTAAACTATATATAATGTCATACTTAGAGAAGCCAAGAGCTGCAGGTCTGGCTTTTAACCAGTGATATTTGCACAAGCTTTACACCGCATGACCAAAGCTGGATTCTGGAGAAAGGGGAATATGGTGAATGGTCATTTCCTCCTTGCCTTTTATTACCATCATAAGGGCTGGTTATATATTTGGTTCTGTACAAGACACACAAAGACAGCTTCTGCCACAACGCGTTTACAATCTAGTACTGTCTGTCTACTAGGAAAGCTGCCGTATCATAGTGAACATCCAGGCCTGTTGAAACCTTGCTGAGTTCTAAGGCCCATTCATCCTCGCCTGTTTTCACTATGCATATGAACCCAGAGCTAAAAGGATATGTGAGGTAAGTAATAGTGCTGAGTCATCCTGCTGATCGTAGGACACTTCTTTAAGCTCACAGCATGCTCGTCTTTCAGTCATTCCTGTACTGAGAAATTGAAGGAAAAAAACAGGCTCAAAATAAAAATCTATGTAAACAGGAACTTCAGGACCCAGAGGTGAACATGCCATTAATACACTTACAGAAGAGTGCTAATGTTTTTATTTCCTGACTTCAGGCAGTGTGCTCGTTGCTGGTCAAACCTGCTCACTGCACAAGCTTAAGGTTGTGAGGAAATCTTGCAGTGATTGTCACTGGAACCTTGCCATTATCACGGTTAAAAGTTATTTATAAAATTCTTCTGTGAAAGAAGTTTGTAAAAAGAGGATATTGGCATGGAAGGGCAGAAAATTGAATAATAAACTAAGAAGCAAAACTATCACAATAGCTTTGAGTTGCATATGTTATATTTAATCTGTAGATGGCACTGTGACTTAAAAATAACCAGTGGAAGAGAACTACTTTGGCCATTTTTGAGAGAAGGGATATGTAAGTTACAAGTGCTTCAATTTTCTCACACTCTGGTAAACACAACATTGATTTACTGTTGTCTGTGACCCCAGTCCTGCAATTCTTGCTCAATCCTTAGCAAGGCAAATATTCCAGGGTTGATTCATCACTTCTTTACACCAGTTTGACAGAAGTGTAATTCCAGTGACTTCAATGGAGGTGTAAAAATGGTCATCTAGAATGAAGGATCAGGTCCCCACTGTGTTTGTCTTTGTAAGGCATAAGTAAGCATTGCAGGATTTGGCACTGAAGTGTCAGGTGGGAAATAAACTCTTATGCCAGTAATATTTGCAGTGTTATTGTACACTAAATAAACTATTGTGACTATTGCAACGTATCACTTTTAATGCATTTCATCATATTAAGCTAGAACCTATGTGAAAACTAACAACTTGCTTAAAGATTCAACAAATCACTTGAGAAACCAAACCTAAACATGTTTTCCTACAGTACATCCACTTCAGCCTTCACTAGATTTGCTGAATTATATCACTCATCAGAGGGAATTACTAGAGCCGATGAATTTTTATTGAGATCAGACTGGTGCTTTCACTGCTTGGTTCAAAATAGTTTTGAGGATCATCAGTTTTTACTGGCATCAACGCAACAAATGAAATTTAAATGTGTGTGTTAATAGCTGATACTTGATTTGAAGGGACACATAAAAGGTCAGATTAAAAGATTTTTCACAGAAAGGTCTGCCATTTAAAAATGTTCAGAAGATGATGTTAATGGAGTTAATCTATAGTAATTTTAGGCTCATTTGTCCAGTACTACTACTGAACATTGAAAGGACTAATCTTCTTAAGCAAATCATCCTTTCAGCAACTCTGAGCAGAAAGAGCTAACTTACTGATATCCATAAATATAATTCCTGCAATAGAAGCATTCTACTTGGAAGAAGTCAAGGTTGTAATTAAATTGTTTGTATATATGATAATCTTCTGCCTGCTTAGTTTTACTGTATATTTAAATAAAAGTCAGAAATATTTCAGTGTAAAAATATGCAAAAAAATTGGATTGTTCATACATGTAGCCTTTGGGTCCAACTCTGCAACCCTTACTTATGTAAAAACTATGGACTTTAATGAGAGTTTTGCCTGAGAAAGGGATGAAGTATTGGACTCTTAAAGCCATTCTGTGTAAGCACAAGAGCTTTAGCAGTACAATAAAAAGATAATCACTGCACAGATCTGATTTTAAGAAGGAAAGATCAAAGAGCTGATCACCCCTTGTCTTGATTCTTTGCGTTTCTATTGGTATTCACCCTTCCTTGATAAGCCTAGTAGGCATTTTGTTAACACTAGTGAAGGCAGGCTCTGAATTTTTTCTTAACAAAAGAGGTTTTAATCTTAGTAGCATGTTGACTTTTCTAGTCATTGATGATAAATGTGCATTTTTAATGGAAAAAATTCAAATTTTCTTTTTGTGCAATAATTTTTATTGACTCAAATTGGACAAATATCTTATTAATTTTAATCAGAATGTGCAGAGCTTTCAGAATGGAATGGATTTATAGTACATTCACATCACAAAAAGTTTCTTCATATGATGTATATTTCTGTTCTTCAGAAACCAGGTAGATGTTTTGTGATCCTCAGCTGGTATAAATCTGCATAGCTCTACTGACTTCTATATTGATTTCAGTTTACACCAGCTGAGGATTTGGCCTATTATACTCAGCTAATAAATCCAGTCCTACATTCCTTGTGCTCTGAACTCCCACAGAAACCAGCAACAAAAGTACAATGATCCAAGTCAGAGGATGATTTGAACTTTTATTTCTTCTTTTTCAAATCAAATCTGTTATTGCAAAGCATTTAGAAAACAAAGGGAGCTTTAGGAGTGCTGGGAAGGCAGGATCGGACCCAAACTTTTGTTTTCAGCTTCTGAAGACAGCCATCTCCACCAGTGCTATGCAAAAGCATGTTTTAATCATGTTTTAATTTGCACAGTAGTTGTGCTACCTGACCAGAAAATGGGTATATTTAGTCAAATCATAGGAATGAGTTATTTCACATACATGAAACTACCTATATTTAATAAATCCTAGTTATTTAAGCAACCAAAACCCACAGTTTTGTCATTTTACCTTTATACCTGTATTAAGGCCATTAATTCCTTGTAACTTTTAAATTCATAGGTCAAATCTGAGAAATCCAGAGAAAATTAATTTGGAATGATTCATGGCCTAGCCATCCACTTGCAAGAGGAGTTCACGTTGGAACACTTACTCATTATACATCTATATTAGGTATGCACGCATATAGAGTTATACTGTATTGTACATAAATTATAATGCTTTATATAATTAAATAATGCTAAACTGCAGAAAGTATACCTGTGTGGATCTGGGCCTAAAAGTTTGAGGTGAGTCCATGAAGAGTACTACAATGATGCCAGGTTTGAAGCAGATCCTGAAATGAATGTGGAACCAGTTGGGATATCTGGAAATGGGGCTATTTAGTCATGCTTCTTTGCCCAGAGGATGCCAAAAATACACTGCACAAGCTAGAGATAATTTATGGCACAAAGGCCACAACTGTATTACTCAAATAAATAAATAACAAGAATGTAAACAAAAGAGGGCAATGAACATAATCTTTGCGGGAAAGTGGGTGGTGGATCCTCAGCCTGGTCATGAACCAACCTTCGTTCTGACTGGCTGATCCCAAGGTCAAAATGGCTACCCATAGAAAGAAACCAGCCCGTCCAACTAGGCCTGGACACGAGGTTTAAGCTACAGTCTCTACCCTTGTAGATAGAACTAGAGCTTCAATTGACATACATTCCAGGCAGTCTCTGCTGCTCAGTCTCTTGGTCCTAGCTACTTGCTGAATCCCAGAATTATGGAATATATATATAAAAATATCCCTCCCTATATCCCAATATCCTATGATACTGGCCCAAACAGCCCAATAAATTTACCCCCTGCCAAGACTAGGGGTAAAATTTTGAAAAGTACATAATTCAGGTTAAAAGGTAGGATTTAGGCTCCTAAATCACATAAGTGCATTTGCAATTTTTATCCTAGGTCCATGTCCAAAGTTGTGACATAACACACTGAGATACATGGAAACCCAAACAATTCTATCTTGACCCAAACAGAACAGCAATACAGTGGCTAGTCAGCATTAACAATAGTCAGCAATTAAATGCCAGCACAAAATCTCAAGGAAAAGACTAGCTGCGCTAACCCCCATCCCCAGGGCACTGGCAGGCAAAGAAAATGCACAGCTGCAAGATGAGAGCATGAATACCTCTTTGCTGCTGCTCACTCATTCTAAGGGGGAGGGGGTCGGCACCTCCATCTGGCCTAGAGGGCTTCTTAGAAGCAAGCCAGGTCATAGTTTCTGAGGAGGGGTAAGGTGGCCCTGGCATCCACCCTGAGAAGCCCAGCCAGCCACTGCCCTGTGAATCTATATGAAAGATGCTGCAAGACGGTGGCAGTGCTGTGCATGTTCTGGAATTGAAGTCTAGGGTTCAGGAGAGAGAGTGCAGCGATTAAAGTGAAATGAGAGGAATGCATGTGTTGGGGTTTCAGCCAGAGCCGACTCCAGGCATCAGCATTCCAAGCTGGTGCTTGGGGTGGCAGTCCCTGTTGTTTTGCCCCCAAGCAGTGTGCCGAATTGACGGCGGGGGGCAGTCCGTGTGCCCTTAGGGCGGCACGTGCATTTCCACAGTGTAGGCAATTTGGCAGCAGCTTCTACATCTAGCTGTCCGTGGCGGCTTCAGCTAAACATAGAAGCTGCTGCCGAATTGCCGCCGCCACGGAAATGCGCCTGCCGCCCTAAGGGCACATGGACTGGCCCCGCCGCGGCGGCAATTCAGTGCACTGCTTGGGGCGGCGAAAACTGTAGAGCCAGCCCTGGGTTTCAGCAGCGGTGGAGTCAAAGTGATGGTATCCATGAGCAGTATTGCTGAAGTGGTAATAGGTAGAGTCATAAAACTTGGTGGTGTGGGAGGAGAGAGAGCTCAGAGTCATGGATGACATCAAAGTTTTTGAAGTCTGAGTTGAGGAGGGAAACCGGAGAGAACTGTGAGGATGTACCCCAAACTCAGACCTCCTTATAGGAGGAAGTTTACCATAATCCTGCTCCCCAAATAATTAAAAGTTTCTAATGAAAAAATACAACCACCACATCAGTTGCAAACAGACCAGGTAACTTAATACCAACATTCCCTTTGTATAGCCACATTCTTTAACACATTGCAAATGGTGCCTGTCAACAGAATGGCCACCATGTTGCTAAACCACATTCCTCAAAAAGTTATATGCCAAAAGTCAAAGTCCACACTATCATGCCAGTGCTAAGAAGTCCCAATTCTCAGTAGTGCACCCACTACAGGTAGCTCTCTACTCCTATCAGGACATTCAGAGTAAGCAGAAGTTTCTTGTTTCACTGACCATATTTTCACATAAGCAAAACAAGGTAAGGTATTTTTAGCAAAAAGTAAATCACAATATTACACATACCCTCTCTGGGTGTCTTAATATAACAATAAATTTATAACTGATCTCTATTTATGCTTCCCAAGAAAGAACAAACGAATTTTAAATTGAAGGTACAGAGCCTCTAACATTTATTTTACCCAATATGTTCCCTACCACAGCATGGGCTTGGCATGTTTCAGGATTAGAAAGGTAAGAGAAAGCTATTTTCTTAATCACTTGGCTGGAAAACAGAAATTTTGAGATGAAGGTTGTTAGTGAGTTGGGGTAGTGGAATGGGTGTTGTGAAGAAGTGACTTTAGAGAGTTGGAGAAATTATCATGTGAAAAGAGATTAGTGATAATATATGGAGTAAGGTTGGCAGGATGGTAGAAATGCTGGGAAGGAGAGGCAGTCTAGAGAGAAGAAAGTTTTTGTAAGTGTGGTTGATGGCAGGAAAGGAGAAGCAAATTAGAAGGAAGACAAAGATGTGGGTGAGTTCAAGTTTGGCTAAAGGAGATATAGTACCAGATCCGCAGATTTTGTAAATTAGCACTGCTCCATTAGAGTTAAGAGAGCTATGCAGATTTACACCTGTTGAAAGCCTGGCCCATTGAGAATTGGAGCTATCTTAGATTGAAAGAAGGAGGCATATTTCTCAAAGATAGCCCGTTAAAAGCTGGGCTAGCAGAGAAGGAGTGCTATGTGGACATTAATAGTATTAAGACAATAGGGATTGCCAGGTCCTATGGAAATGAGGGAGGCACAGAAATTGAGGGCTTGATTCTTCACTGCCTTGCAATTTGTGCAGACATTTGTCGAAACCGATTGCGGTTCGATCAGCTTTGGTATTGGGAGAGGAAAAACCAGGCTGGACCAAAATCAAGTTTAAAGCCAAGTGGCTGCATTTATTGGGGGGATAGTTACAACGTTGGCCGAGGAGGGGGCAATTCTTAGCTGGGATGTTATTAAACAATACAAACACACCCAAAAATCATTAACAATACAAATCTATACTGCTCACTGCTTCACACTGAGTGGGCAGACACACCAATTACACAAGATGGAAATCGGGTTCGTCAGAGCGGTGCCCGGTGCAACACAGAAAAGAGACCCACGGGCCACTGCCTCAACCGCCCTTGATTTCACGCTAAGGGATTTACCCAGAGTGTGGTGCGGCTGCGATTGTGCAGGTTCCACTCACACAGACCGCGGGGACAGAAACCCCTTGGTCAGCTAATCCTCAGGTGGAGACAGCACCTAGCACCAAGCACTCCAGACAAAGACAGAGCAGTAACTCACACAACCTTAAAACAGTCTACAATTAACTATCTACTAAAACCCAGAACAACTATACAAACTAGACAACTGTGCAATTATGAGCTCAATAATTCAACTCTCATATACTGTATACACACTTGGTACCGAGTTAAGGAGGGGAAAAAACGGGGAAGCTAGGTAAACAAACTGTCAGAAATTAGAAAGCAAATACCGCACTCCAGGTGCAGCTGACCAGCAGAGCAGACACCAGAAGCATGACGAGCTGATAGAAATAGATCCAAAATGATAAATCCAAAGCGATAACGAATCCAAAACGACACGACACGAGCTAGCTATAACGGGAGGAGACCCTGTCTGAAAGGTTGATCAGGCCCTTCAGCTGACATGCGGATACTCCACAAAAAATTTGGGGGGAAACCTAGTTTTATTCGAAGGGTCTCACTCACTCGTGTCAGCATCTGATTGGTCCCTGGCTCCTACACCCTTCAGGCTCTAAACTGTTGCCCCCCACGCCAACAGGATTTGCACACGGCACACTGGCATCTTTGCACAAGGCACTAGCCTGACCCCTAGATGACCAGGCCAAAAAGAGCGGGAAAATGCACACAGCACTAGAATGTTGCACACCGCACCTCAGGGTTACACACGACACCACGGTGTTGCTGGGCAGAATTAGGTCTCTGCCCTCTCCTGTGGAACAAGAACCTGGTCCAAGATGGAGGCTGCCTTGTCCTTTTAGCAGAACAAGATGGCCATGGACCGACAATTGGCCATACAGAGCCATAACTATGTATAGGGTTGCGACAACATTAACATTTACAAAATGGATGTAAAATGCTACCAAGTCAGAATAGTGCTGCTTTACACTTGCTTTGCAGAGGTGCAAATGACTACACAAGGAACAAGTCAGTGGAGACTCAATCCTAAGATGTCACTGCCTAGGAAGCATCCATCCCTCGGAAGTATCTGGGATTTCCAAATCTTGTCATGAACATGAAGAAGGGATATGCATCATTATTTTATGAAGTGCCCGTTTGTACTCAAGAGGGACTGTAGATGTCCAAGATATATCAGAGGAAACAGTGTAGGCTCTCCTGGAACAAACTGGTTAAAGGGATTAGACAGAAAGAGTTTAAAATAAAGGAGAAAGTCACGGAGAAAAAAGCATAGTTTTGGTCTAGATTACTACAGATGCACAGGCAGTGTTTTTGTAACATTTCTAACCTTACATTTGATATAAGGTTTCATTTTGTGTTGGTTCTTGTGGAGTATGCCACAAATTTCCTTAAATGGTTGTGTATCATTGTTAATTTATGGCTTCTCTATTCATTCCATATTGCGTGTTTCATGTTAGGCATCTAGTTGGGAAAAAATGTGTTTTAAATCCTCCACCCCCCCACACACATTCTTTTTCTGTTTTATTTAATATTTAACTCTTCATTTTAACCTTTCTGTCTTCATTTAACAACCCTTCTTTCCACTAATACAGTCTAAAGTGCCTTCAGTATAGGAGGTAGTATGTAGCACTTGTCTTACTAAGCTAAAAACGTGACCTTTAATGCTGATCATTCCAGTTAGAGAACCTGCCTCACTCCTTCAACACCAGTGCCTACTCAGATTTCAAAACGAGATGCAGTATTACACTACTGACACCCATATAGCTTATTTGCAGTGTTGTAGCTGTGTTGGTGCCAGGATATTAGAGAGTCAATGTGGGTGAAGTAATATCTTTTATTGGACCAACTTCTCTTGGTGAGAGAGACAAGGTTTCAAGCTCACACAGAATCCTCAAGAAGAGCTCTGTGTAACCTTGAAAGTTTGTCTCTCTCACCAACAGGAGTTGATCCAATAAGAAATATTACCTCTCCCATCCATATAACTTATGTAACTCATGCCAGACTTGCTTTCATATCTCACTGCTATGAAAAGAACTATGCAAAGTACAGTAAACTGCACTGCACTAGTTTATTTTTGCTAAAGAATCTAGACACACAAAAGCTTTTTATTTGCTTTCACACTGATCCCATTCCTTCAAACAAGTCAGGACTTCACAGGGAGAATTGGATTGCTGTAGCACCTTCCAGCACCTCACAGATCTA
Source organism: Mauremys reevesii (assembly GCF_016161935.1). Lineage (NCBI taxonomy): Eukaryota > Metazoa > Chordata > Testudines > Geoemydidae > Mauremys > Mauremys reevesii. The sequence continues at coordinate 305,373,785 of NC_052623.1, forward strand.
TCCCACTATGAGTTACACAAAGAGTTTGACAATGATCACAAACAGGAAGTCTGCAAAAGGCCTACGGTATTTTTGCTTGGGCAAAGCAGCTGTCTTACAGCTGATACTTGATTTTCCCCTCAGGAGATTTTTTTATGCTGATTCTGTTGAGGAACTGAGAAGTGACTTGTCATCTTCAAAGGATAGGTTTGTCTTTAGTACTTTTAAGGCTTAGATTAGCAAACAGCAGAAATGTCATTCCTAGTGTGAAGCAAAGAAGTAGGTCTCTCTGTCTGTAGACAATGTAAAACGTTCTAATGAATTTACAAGTGAGAATCAGATAGTTGTGAAAGCCTTTTGTGGGCCATCAAACCATCAGACTGGCATTAACAAAGAAGGCCTTAAGAAGAGCTCTGTGTGGCTCGAAAGCTTGTCTCTCTCACCATCAGAAGTTGGTTCAATAAAAGATATTATGTCACCCAACTTGTCTCTCTAATATCCTGGCACCAGTACGGCTATAACTACACAGCATTACCAAAGAATGGCAGCAATATTGTATCAAAGACTTTGCTGTTATGGGATGGTGTATTTGTTCTCTAATCTGATCTTTCCTCCCCTTCAGTACTATATGCATGTTGCACTATAAAGCAGAGAACGGGAGGCCTGGAGACAAGCCTCTCACAAGCAGAGGGCTGCTTACGAGCTCATTGGATGTTTCTCACGGGTAATACACAAGTGGCTTGCTGTGTCTCTTGATACATTCTTCATTCAGAAAACCATTTATACTGATTAAATAAACTAGTCATGACTCAGTTTTTTATCAGTGTAATCAGCTGTCTGAAATAGTTACTTGCTTTTGCCTCAATCATCACAAGAGACTTGGATCCTAAGATTTTCATAAGGGTTAGACTTCTTAAAAAATATTTCCAAACTTCCATGTTTTTGCATATGTGAAGGAAGAGTAGATGAATAAATTGTATTGAGGATCTTGGTGACAGGACATGGCTGCATAGGAGCATATCAGGAAACAAGGCGAGGCAAGTTAGACAAATTCACTGAAGGAGGAAGGTTAATGTCACATGCCATAAGCTCCAAACACAAGGGCTCTGTGTCAGAACTGAGAAAAGAGGTGGCGTGAAACAAGGTGTTCAGTAAACATATAATTACTATAAAGAAGCCTATGCCCACAGGCTGGGCCGGCTCCAGCTTTTTTGCTGCTCCAAGCAGTGAAGCAGGGAAAAAAAAAAAGATAAAGCTGATAGGTGGCACTTCGGCGGCAGCTCAATCACGCCGCTTCATTCTTTGGCGGCAATTCGGTGGCGGATCCTTTGCTCCCTCTCCTCCTCTTCGGTGGCACTTCAGCAGCAGCTCAAAGAGGAAGAGAGGGACTGAGGTACCCGCTGTCGAATTGCCACCAAAAACCCGGACGTGCTGCTCCTTTTCATTGGCTGCCCCAAACACCTGCTTCCTTCGCTGGTGCCTGGAGCTGGCCCTGCTCACAGGCAGATTATACCTGGAGGAGAAACTGGGGATCCAAGGAAACTTTTCTTAAAATTACATGTACAGGTGGTTACTACAGAATAATCGGATAGACTTTTATGAATCTGATAAATGTTTGACAATGAAAATGTAACAGACCAAATTATCACAAAGGCTGTACAAGAAAACCTATTCAGAGCAGCACTGAAACCTCAATTCTAGGTCTCACCAAAACGTGGGGAGGCCACTCCATGGACCCTTTGTGACTAGAACCGTGGAGATGCATTCTAGGATTGGGTCCCGACATTTGTGTGTGGTTGTGTCTGCCCTGGTACAGATCACTCTTACACTGAGCAGGAATAATTTGTGTGTGAAAAGTAGTTATGCCTGGAGCTTCTACTGGCCACAATACTGGCATAAGTTAATGCAGTTTATGAATGTTTGTGGCTAAATTCCCCATTTTCAAAATATGGCCTGTAGATATGATTAAATGTAAAAAAAAACAACAAAAAAAAAGGGTTCATATTAGTGAACACTGTATTCAAAATACTATTCGGTGTGTTTCACAATGAGCATGTCGAACAGCTTCATTTTATAGTTATTTCCTTTAAATTGTTTAATGAGAGTCCCTCACGATAAATATTTAAAATATCTGCTGGATTACCTTGGTGCAGTTTAATTAGATTGGAGAGAAAATGTTTAAAGCTCTGTTGCAAAGAGTTTCAGACATGGTATAATTTAAAAGCTTGTCCTCTGAGAAGTGATAGCTTTGTGAAGTTGAAGTAATGAGCTTTGAGAATGTCTAAACATAAAGGTGAAGTTATGTAACTAGAGAGATTTGCAATGGAGTGGAAATTAGCACTGCCAAATATTTAGACTTTGAAATCTGAAATGTCAAGATTTCTATTAATAGTAAAGGAAGTAGATACAAATGGCTGGCCTATAAAGCTCTGCCCATCTGCCATCAGAAACAGACCTGTCAGCCTGGAATCATCATATGTCTAAACTTCAGGGTATTGCTCTTTAGTGTTTCTCTGACAATCAACTGTTGTCTATACCTCAAGAAAAGTGCTAACATCCCCCAGAGGACAGGACACTCAGTGACACTCCCTGAGGTCATTTACAAGAGCCTCAGCACCTTACATGCCAGTTAAGCTGGGTGGAGTTAGTGACTCCTCTCTGAAGCAGGAAGAGGGCATAGACTGCCTAACAAGGCCTTCTGTAGCTACTACCAAGATTGGAATTTTTACAATTCTCCCTCAAGTGTAGGGATGACCCTTCCATAAATGGAGATACTCTACTGAATCCTTATAATTAATTCTTCCCTCAGATATCTGCATCCAACTTCTATTGATTTCAGTACAATCTGTACATAGAACGGCAAGGGCCCAGATTCACACCAGGGTCTATGCAAGTGTGGTCTCTAGCACTCTGAGCTCTGCTGGGGTGCAGGCATGCTACAACAGTTGAAAAAATGGCTATAACTTCCCTTCCACAGGATAGCTTGCAGAGGGTCTCTGCAAACAAAAAAGAGTGGAAAAGATGTCTGAAGGATGCACAGGTGCAGCAGCTTTCCTGTAGTTTCTGGAGACCTGCCTGCTGTGTGATCCACTGCCAGTCTTTCTTGGGGTGAATACTCCTTAGGAATGTAGGAGACCAGGAAGGTGCAAAGCAGCATAAATAACATGTCTCTGTACAATTGTGGGTAGCCCAGATTGATGGTTATTATAGCTGGTACTGGTAGCAATGCCTATATTTAAGGTTGGTTAATACTTCCCCTTATAAGGTCCTGTTTTCAGTTGCTTATAACTCTGCCAAACTTAGAATATTAGGGTTGGAAGGGACCTCAGGAGGTCATCTAGTGCAACCTGCCCCCTGTTCAAAGTGGAACCAATCCCTAGATTGTTTTTTTACTCCACTTCCCTAAACAGCCTCCTCAAGGATTGAACTCATTACCCTGCATTTAGCAGGTCAATGCTCAAACCACTGAGCTATCCCTCTCCCCAAGCCATTCAGCCTGACATTTTTCATGCCACATGTCTGTCAGGCTCTCTCTCCCCCTCTCTCTTGCTCTCTCTCTCTCTTTTTTTTTAAAGCTTCAGCAAAAATGGGTCAGATCCTTTCCAAGACCAAGGTTAGGAAAAATGTTGTTTTGCCATGTTGAAAACATTCTTGTAACAGTTTTGTTGAGAAGCTCTAATACCTCAGTGCTTTGCAACAGGGATTTAAAATTTGGTGGGGGGTCAGTCTGATGTCAAGGATATTCTTTCTGCCATCCCTGTGAATTTTTGCCCAAATTTGCCCAAATTATAAGCCTGCAAAAATAAAAAAATCTCTGTTTGCACATGCTCAATAGAGACTTGTAGAGTTTGACAGCTGCTTTGAACAAAAATTTGGTGTGCACTGAGCATGCTCCCTCCCCCTCACAACTTAAATTTGCCACTGGACTACAGAGTCATTCTCATTCTCTTTCTGACCGAATGCATATTAAATTATTTAAACACAGTGGAACAGCTTCAATGGGAGAGTTTAAGAGAGCCCCATATCAGAATAGCCCATAGCCCAGTGGTTATGGCACTGACCTGAGAGGGGAGACATCCAAGGTTAAATCCCTTCTTCTTATCAAGTAGAGGGGGGGAAATGAACTAGACTCTCCTACATCCTGGGTGAGTTCCCTTTTGCTGTGCTAAAGGTTATAAGGGAGGTTGCTGCTGCTACCTCTTCCTCTGCCTTTCTACCATCCCCTGGGCCATTTGATGTAGGCCACCACTGTTCTTGCAGGAAATGGCTTAGGCAGCAGACTCCAGAAGAGGGTTCTTGGCTGCAGAAAAGTGTCTCCCTCCTGCCTGGACTGGATCTTTGAGAGGATGGGGCTTAGGCCACATCTCTTTCATTGGCATCTGCTATTGGCTAGGTTAGTCTGCTCCCCATCCAGCATGCTGGCTTCTGTGAATCCTATTCTTAGGCATCATCTCTCCCCATGTATGGTATAGGGAGCCTTGTTGTCTAACTCAGGGTTTGTGGATTCCACTGGGTGGCTAGGCACTTAAAAGTTAGGTATTGCAATACTGAGCCTAAGTTCCTTTGTGGATCTGGGTCCTAGAGTATCCATATCCTGTTACTGGTCATTAATCCTTAAGTTTTAATAATGATAAATAGCTGAATGAAAGTGATTGACGGAAGCAATTTGCTCTTTGCAGCTAAATGTGAAATTCTATAGGTAAAGAATCTGTCCTTGCTCTTTTGATCCAAACCTTGGCTTGGTCAACCAGAAGCTGAGCAATGAAAAGAAGAACACCTGATTTAACTGAACTATGAGATAATATGAAATCGCAGGTGAGGAAAAACCCCTAATTGTGAGACAATGGAAGCTTTTGTCTTGTAGACTATGGCTGTTTAAATCTCCAAATAACATCAAAGAAACTCATGCAGATGAAAAGGGAATGCCAGACACAAAAAAATAATAAATGAGGTCACCTATACACTTTGACAGCATGATGGTTTTCATTTACATCAGGATTATGTTAGTAATAGCACCAGCTTCTTACATTTAAGGTTAACAGCCCTTTCATTCCAAAGTATTTTTCAAAGAACCACAACAATGGAGTGAACCTAAGCAGCACTAACATCAGTTTGTAACACACCCTGCAGCAGTCTCAGGATGCCCTGACTTATTCTCCAGTGACAGAGAGAAACGCTGACTTGGGAACCTCTCGAGGTCCCTTCCAGCCTTACATGTCTATGATTCTATGACCTCTGGTTATGAACTGGACTGGGACTCAGGAGATCTTGGTTCGTTTCTCAGCACTGCCACATGTGACCTTTGGCAAGTCGTGTAATTTCTCTGTGTCTCAACTTCTCATTTGTAATTGGGGATAATAATAAATATCTGCTTTCTCTAAAATGATTTTGTGTCCCATCATGTCTTCAACATGCTAAAGAAATTTTAATTGATTTGTCATCAGAATATGCTTTTGAACTAGATGATCTGCATATAATGCTGTTTTTGAGAGCTATTGTCAAAAAGGAGAGCCGAAGTATCAACTGCAACTGGCAGAAAAAAGGGAAAGGAAACAAGTGTTTTGAGTCCACAGCTTTAAAGCCTAGGATTACTGGAACCAGAACCCCACTGGGTATGCAGTTGCCTCTATGCTGGAGGAGAGCATGCAGCACATTAAACAATGGAGGAGGAGAAATTTTGGCAAAAGAGCAGTGAAGAGATTCATAACCATGTTAAGCAATCAGACTTCTCTTTAAGATGTCATTTAAAAATTATTCATTAGTAAACTGCATGCATCTTAATTTATATGGCTCAAAGAATGAAGGACTTAGTTGACCCCACTGGGACTTGACAGATCATTCCGATAGCTAGGTATTTTGAACCTGATGGTTAGAGCATTAAGTCATGCCCTCCGGCTTAATTAAATACTAACTTGGGTGCACTGCCTGTTTATGAACGATGGAAAATTATTTTTCAGTAGGATAATAACTGAAGAGCAAATAAACACAGTGCTGGATTGTGAACCCTCACTATCCCTACATTTAAATGCATCTTAATACAAGAAACTTCTATTCAGTTACTGAAGACATATAAACTGGATCATATCTAAGAGCCTAAGCTGAAGTAAAATTAATTATTTTGCAACTAAATGGAAATCCTACACTATGCATCTTTATTTTCTTTAGTGAACGAGTCTCCATACTGTTTTGTAGTTAACCTAATATTCATACATAGCTTTGTGTGTGGAGGGCAAGTATAAGTTTTCCTATTTCAGATATATTCACAAAGACTGAAATAAAATGTATTCAGTAACCAAAGAAACTAACTCACTACTGTTGTCTCATTTTTGTGAGCGTGGGAAAGAAGACAAGGAAGTATCTGGATGAAGACTATTCACTGACTTCAAGACTTGATAAGAATTGTTAGAAATGGTGTGAACTTGTCTTGCTGGCATCAGAGAAGATTAGAAACAGACAACAATAGTGTAAGGGCTGGTCTACATTGGGTGGACTGCCGCGGCGCCCCCGTCGACTGTGCTTACTCCTCCTGCCGAGGTGGAGTACGGGCGTTGATTAGCGGATGAATATATTTGTCTTCAGGGGGGTACTAAAGATCAACTTATTTTGGATACCTCGGGCCCCTGTATCTCCCATCATTGGTTTGAGCATTGGCCTACTAAACCCAGGGTTGTGAGCTCAGCCCTTGAGAGGGCCATTTAGGGATCTGAGGTGCCAAAAAGACAAACAAAAAAACCCCAAAGTGTCAGGGATAGGACTTGGTCCTGCTAGTGAAGGCAGGGGACTGGACTTGATGATCTTTTAAGGTCCCTTCCAGTTCTAGGAGATAGGTGTGTATCTCCATATATTATTACTGCTAGCCCATCTTCATTACTCCATTTTATTCCAGCACAGTTTCTTCCTGTCTTCAGAATTAGAGGGCCAGATTCTCAGCTGGTGTTAAATCAGTGCAACTTCTGAAGTTATTGGGCTATGTTAATTTACACTGTCTGAAGAACTAGCCCAGATAATTAAAGTCTGTATCCACCATGTGTATATTCAGATGTTCTAGCCCCCGAACATATATATAAAAATGATACTTAACAGCAGTGGAACAAGGTCCCAGACTGTTAAGCAAGGACCCTGGCATTGCATAGTTAATGAGATGGAAGCAAAGTTGAGGGGCCCTTGCTGGCCTCATCATTTTGTCTGCTTTCGCTATCCTCTTCTTAAATTGCTCCAGTCAAAGATATTACCTTACTACCTTGTCTCTCTAACATCCTGGGACCAGTGTGGCTACAACAATACTTCATCCTAAAGCTTTTGTCTCTTTCCACATTATGAATTCCTGACTTTGGTCAGTTCTTAGGTTCAGTCTTCATAGGTGTCTTCTTGGATCTTCTGTGTTGCTGGTCATTGAGCTATGAGAAAGGTGATGGCAATGCATCCTTTCTTCTGGTACTTTCTGCAAATAACCTGGCATGCCCCGCAATCCTTCTCAGCATGTGTAGTTTGTACGCAACAGTCACACAGAAATTCTTTATGTTCCCTGTTCCTCTGTCTCACTGATTCAGGAGGTGAACTTTCTCAGCTCCCACTAAATTCCAGAGAATCCTTCTCTACAATTTGCATGCCAATAGCTATTTCAACAGCCTTCTTGAATGTAAGTGCTGATAAAGTCAGTAATATCTTTCAGATCTGCTCATTGCATAGTCCAGAGAAGCGGTTCTCAAACTACGGGGTGGGCCTCCCAAGGGAGGCACGGGAATGTGTCAAGAGAAGTGTGAGCTGTGGTTTTTGTTGGTTTTTTTTAAGAGCTCTGGCTGTCAGCCCCAGGTGGCTGGAGCTTGTGCAGAAGGGCCGTGCACACCTGGGAGGCGGGGACAAAGGGCACAGCCAGAGCCCTGCCACCCAGGCTTGGGCTCCCCTTCCCAACTTCCGTCAATCCCTCACCTGGAGACAGCCTGGGCTTTGGCTCTCCTTCCCTCCCTCAATCCCTCACCAGGAGGCAGCTCTGGTTCTCCTTCCCACCCTCACCCAGTCCCTCACCTGGAGGCGGTGGGGTTCCAGCTGTCAGCCCCGGGATGTCAGCAGCAGTGCAGAAGTAAGGGTGGCAAAATCACTTTTCATATTGCCACACTCACTTCTGTGCTGTTGCTGGTGTGATGCTTCCTTCAGAGCTGGGTGCCTGGCCAGCAGCTACTGCTCTCTGCTCTGCCTTCAGATCTGGGTGGCAGTATATGTACTTGGGAGGAGAGGGGTAAATAACTACAGACACAAAGAAGGGAAGCCCAATCAAATAAGTTTGAGAACCATTGACCCAGAGACAAATTGGTCATGCAGGGCATCACTTAATGTTGCTCACTAAGGAGGAGGTAAACAGAATTTCTAGTGCTGCTCAAGACACTAAATCAGAATTTTAGACTGTATGGTAAAGTAGCATTAGACTGGTAAAATGAAATTCAGACAACCAAATACACCACTGTAGTGTACAGGGCAAACTAATGAGAAGGAATCTCATAATTTCTAAGTAATGCACCTGAACCGACAGTGCTCTGACAATTTCCTTAGAGTAGCAATGATCTGTGCTACTGAATTTCCACTTCCCTGATGCCACTGATGGAACCAATATCATTCTGCTATTGTTGATAGAGTAGGAAAAATATGTTCCTGCATTGCTGTAGTAATTGCAGCAAATGTGGCAGTTCCAGGGACAGTTGGAAACAACAGGTCACGCTGCAGTCCGTATGCCTTTGGACCATCACTGTCAGCTTGGTTGAAACTCTTTGTCCATCTTGAATGATGTTACAAGCTACATTTGCTCAAAACATCCAAGGTACACCACCCATAATTTGCAGTTTTCGCTGAACTCACCAACATTGCCAATAAAAGTTTCTCTGCTCTCCTGTTGGACTTTGTGCTCTCCCAGCTGCCATGGGTAACTGTTTGTTTTTTCCTTCATTGATACCTTCCTCATCTGTCCAAGTTCTTTGTCAAAAACTTTGGGATATTTGTCCAATATTTCTTGACGATTTTGAGATGCTTCTGTGTTCGCCTTGATCTCGCTCCAATTCACCTTGAGCTTTTCAAGCCGAGATCTGCCAAATAATGGTGGATATTTTGCTTCAGCCACATACAAAGGTAAAATGACTGATTGTCCATCTAGTTAAATGTTCACCCGGAGTATCCATTTTGATACTTTTTTCTCTGGTATAAATCTTCAAAACCATGGATGTGTCGTCCAGAGGGACTTGTGACAAAGTCTGGTGATAGGTAGATGTACAAATCAGTGAGATTGCAGCTCCAGTATCAAGCTCTGTTCTTGTAGGAATACCTTCAATCAATGGTGTGGCCCAGCTCTGACTCCAGCTTCTGATAACAAGGTTAGTGCTGGGTCTTGGTCAGTGTTATTAGAGCTCTTAGAGATAACTCCAGGATAGACCCTCAGCCTCCCTGACAAGTACTGACTATCTGGATGTGTTCAGGAAGAAAAATGCAGACTTACTCCCCCACAGAGAGATTACGACTGCCCAGTGGACTTCCAGCCCAGGGCAAATGTGGATGGATATACTCTATGTCTGAGACAGAGCTGGAGGCACTACATTGTAGGATAACAATTACTACATTCAGTTAGGGGGAGGCTTTGATGTATTGTATGTAGTTTGCCTAGCAAATACTGGGGGAATTGGCTCTTTAAAAAAAAAAAGACTTTAAATATTTTCAAGTTTAACCATGTTTTTTCCAAATGTGTCAGATATGCAAAGTCATAGAAAGTTGGATAAAGACACAGAGTTCCATTGTTTTATAGGAAAAAAATATGCAAGCCTAAACAAATGATAAAGGATGTGAAATCAAAGAACTCAGGCCAGAATACATAGTCACTCTTGAATGATGCTAATGTTCTTTCCTCTGATTATTGCCTTTAGATGTTATTGTGACACTCATCTGAGGCAGTGGCACTATTACAGCCCATGGTAGTGATTATTAGATAAAGGTTGCAATTGTGTACTTATTTTCGCCTTAGAAAAGGCTCTGATTGTTAAAACATTCTCTGAAGAAGCTGTTTCAGGCCCTTTCTACTATGCTAGACTTCATCCCTGGTGATTAGCAGCTGCTTTCCTTTGAAGATTTAGTGCAAGAAAACTATACTTCTGTGACCTTTCACTTATCTTCTGAACTCAAAGAAAATGCCTGTTTGCCACAATAGCAGCAACACACATGCTGACTTGAGGGAAGGAAAACAACTTTCTAAAACTAAAAGGAATAAATGGAAAAAGAAAGTAGTTCTAATTCCTCATCTCCTCATTAGTTATTAATACTTCATTTTCCCTGTCCACCATACCATCACTTTTTCAGACACTTGTCATTTAGACTGTGTATCTGTGGTAATTTTTTACTTCAGAATATTTTGTTAGAAGGCAGGATGGTATTGTGGTTAAGGCATTGGCCTGAGACTTTAGAAATCTGTTTTCCATTCCCAGTTCTTGGGCAAGTCACCACATTTCTCTGTGCCTCAGTTTTCCATATTTTACTTCTCTTCCATTCCTTGTCTTCCTTGTCTATTTAGATTGCAATAGCAATCTGAGAAACGTAGTTCACAAAGATACTTACAATGCTTATATGTGCACATCTTGTAAACTCCACAAGACTCCTTGTGAGTTTGTATAGAGACCCTAAAAAGCTTACAGCCTGAAGCTGTGGATGCCTTAACTCCAGAGGTAAAATCCTGGCCCCACTGAAGGAAAACGGTAAAATTCCCATTGACTTTGCTGCGGCCAGGAATTTGGCCCATAATCAGTGAAGTAATGGAGGGGACTTGTTGCAATCCCTGGTTAAAATTGTTCTACCCAACTGGTTAAAAGGTAGGGATGATTTATCTCCCTTGGTATCTGTCTCTGCTAAATCTTGCCACAGGTGACGCCTATCTAGTACTCCATATTACGTGTCAGTACCTTTCAAAGGTAACTAGAGAGCTCCACATTTTCTTGGTTTTGGAAAGTCCTTGCTCAAGGGAGAATACTCACAGATAATGTTCTTATGCTTCTGAGGGCTTCTTAGTAGAGTGAAGCTACAAAATACTGTCTATGGCGGATCCTCTTTCCTGGTCAGATTCAGTTGTCTATGAAAGAGACTTCAATTAAATTGGGAAAGTCTTGGTTCCCCCCACCTCCAACACCCAAAATTGTTTTCATCTTAATTTTTCTCGATGAGGCTTTTGACTACAATGGATTTCTCTTTATTTGTTCTATTTCTCTCATCCTCTGCAATCTTTAAATGCTCCACAGTTACTGAATGGTTTATATGTTGCTATCCAGATTATCTAGTTTGGGTTCCAAAAAGCCAGTGAATTCCTATTGTTGATTGCTTTTCTTAAAAAAATGGTTAATAAAGCTCTCAAAATTAACTGGCTGCTTCCTGACATTATAACTGAAGTAGAACTACCATTTTGGGAGGCAATACCTTTGGGAGGGACCTGGTACAGGTAATGTGTGCAGTGTTGTTGTAGCCATATTGGACCCAGGATATTAGCGAGACAAGGTGGATGAGGTAATATCTTTTATTGGACCAACTTCTGTTGGTGAGAGAGACAAGCTTTTGAGCTTACACAGAGCTCTTCTTCAGGTCTGGGAAACTAAATCAGGGCTTGTCTTCATGTACAGCGCTACAGGAGCCAAGCTGTACCAGACCCTGTCAGAACAACAGATGCAAAACCTAAAGATATATCTGCACTACTACCATGATCAACACCCCCCACCTTTCAAGATACATGAGTTCTACAAATGCCTATCAAATCATGTGGTGTACCTCGTCAAGTGCACTAAATGCCCCAACAGCAACTGTGTGGGTGAAACCAGACAGTCACTACACTCCTGAATAAACTCACATACGAAAATGTTAAAAGACAAAAACACCACATCACCTGTGGGTGAACACTTTTCACAAGGCGATCACTCTGTATCTGAACTATCAGTCCTCATCCTCAAAGGAAATCTGCCCTACACTTTCAAAAGATAAGTCTGGGAGCTTAAATTCATAACTTTGCTAGACACTAAAAATCATGGACTGAATAGAGACACTGGAGTTATAGCTTATTACAACAATCTGGTTCGTGTACTGTCTATACTGGGGCTTTACAGCGCTCAGGGGTGTGTTTTTTTCACACCCCATAGTGAGAAAGTTGCAGTTTTGTAAAGTGCCAGTATAGACAAGCCCTTAGAAGAGCTCTGTGTAAGCTTGAAAGCTCATCTCTCTCACCAACAGAAGTTGGACCAATCAAAGATATTACTTCATCCATCTTGTCCCTCACAGAACAGGTAAGACAGAAGAACCAAAAAGAAACCTAATGTTTTAAAGGAAGTTACACAGCTTGTGGATTCATCTCATCCAATTTGGTGAAACATTTGATTTGTACATACTGACTGCTGTCAGTTACAGTAAAGTAAATCTGAAATGACTACACTGTCTTCAGAATATGGCCCTTTGAATCTTCCATATGTGTCTCTGTGTAACATTTCTCAATACAGAGAAAATTCAATTGACTTCAGTGGAATTACTTTGGGTTTACACCAGAATTTGGCAAAGGAAATAAAAGCCAAGGCCAGTAATATTAACTGCCTATGTTATTATGGGACTAATCCCATGAAGATATTAGGTCTGTTCAGCGTAGCTATATTATGTGTTGTTGCTTTTATTGTCCTATTTGTCTACACTAGCACTTATGTTGGCAAAATTTTTGTTGGTCGTGGTATGAAAAAAACCACACCCCTAACAAACATAAATTTCACTGACAAAAGCGCCGGTGTGAACAGTGCTGTGTTGGCGAGAGATGCTCTCCTGTCAACATAGCTATGCTGCTTGTTGGAGGTCATTTAATTATGCTGGCTGGAGAGCTCTCTCCCATGGACATAGCGTGGCTATCCGGGAGACCTTACAGCGGTGTAGTTGCAGCGGTACAGGTGTGCTGCTGTAGGGTCCATAGTGTAGACATAGCCTTAGAAACTATTCATGAAAAACAAATTTATTTAAACACTTTCTAGAAATAATCAGAATTCAGATAATTATTACAAATTAACAACTTGTAAGTAATTTATGTAAATTAGATTTTTATTCAGTTACTGCTTCTACACGGCTGCTCTATGACAAAAATAAGCTTTTATCCACTTTAAATGTTCTAAAAATTTTATTAAAATATCTGTTCTTCCTCAGATTTTCACATTCCATTTTGTGTTCTTTTTTACATCCCATAGTTTCTTGAGGGGTAATCTACTGCAATGTCTTTCTTCCTAAAGATTACAGCAGGCTGCAGACCCTCTGTAGTTTAAACAAAGGCAATACTTTAGCAGCTTTTCTGATTGAAACAAAGCAGGGGGAAAGAAAATGCTCTGACACTGGTACTGGGGTGAGAGGTTGGAGTGTAGGAAGAGCATGAACTTCTCTTTAGACTTTGTTGATGCACATAGCAGAGATAAATGGAGAGCAGTTATTGTCCCACAACAGATGTACTGTGTGTTAAAGCCTTTATCAACTCAACAATCTCCGTATTAATGAAGTGGGATAAAGAATTTGCCCTGTGAAAAGTGACACAAGTCCTACGCTTTTTCCTACAACGTTAATAAATTCCTTACTTGATTTTCTTTTATTGCACTGCCCCTATTATTAGATGCCAAAAAATTAACAGGATTTGGCAGTCTTCTGCTATCATGTGGCAGCCCCCTTCTACGCTCAATTAGATGTGTTTTGGGTTTACATTGTGTATCTCCTTTCTACATGTCTGAGTCAGTGGGTTCCTTTTATCCTGTGCATGCTGAAGCATTGCCAGAAAACTGCAGCTGGGGCCGGAAAGAGCTCTTGAGGCCTGGAGTTTAGGCCCCAGAACAACTCTGACAATAAGGTGCAATAAAACAATAAATAATGTGTCTTTTTCTTCCCATTTAGCATAACTACAGCTAGAACATGGGGCTTATGTAGTAAGGGATTTTAATGTCTTGCCTACCTTGAACAACACTTTAATACTGAGAAATCTAACTGTTGAAGTTTTAGGTCAGGAAGTATCATGCTCTGGTATTGTAAGGGAGCCTAAAATCAGCCTTTTCTCTGGATCATTCATATAGAATAATTTGATTCCTCAGAACACAGCAGGAAATCACTTCTGTGAACTTTGAAACTTTAGAATGAGGAACATAGACTCTCACAGTATTTTTTTTTAAATGAAAAGACATTAAAAGATTTGAGGAAATGGCTTATTTGGAGAAATCACTTAAAGTGATAGGAGAGCCTTAAAAGGTTCAGGTTTGGTTTAGATAAGAACCCAAAGGTTCAAATACTTATCCAAACAGGGATAGAATGAATCCTTGATTCAGATTGGATTAATAGTTGAATCCAACCATGTAGTTTGGTTCTTATTTGTTCCAGTCTGTGACAGAGGCCTAGTCACTGGTCACGGACATTGCTGCAGTACAGAGAAGGCTGAAAGCTTAATTGGAGCCAGTCAGCCTGTTTCTAGTGGAGATTACTACTCAGTGGGTGGCTAAAGAAGTGTCCTGTGACATACAGGGGCGTGTCCAGGATTGTGATGGGATTTACAGGCCTCTCACTAAGACTACAGGAGTGATGCAGCAGTACTGCATCAAGAAGGCCCCACCCCTTAGCAGCTGTAGAGCATACTCCAAATGGAGGACTGGCTTAAAATGGGACTCTGTAACTCAAGCAGGGGGGAGTGTGAAGGAGAGGCTGTCTGCAGAAAGGAAGCCAGTTATCTTCTGGAACAGTGAAATCCACAGGGGAAGGGCCTTCTTTGACTGGGCTATGGCCAGGCACTGGATTCCTTTTTCCCTCCCCTTCCCTGTGATGAGGGGAATCATTGAGCACTAAGAAGAGAGCTGGGAAGCCCCAAATGATTATCTGAACTGTTGAGACTGCTTGAGGAACCCTGGGAGGGAAGCAGAGTGCTGTGGCCACACCCCAAACTCTTGGGAGATAGGAAGTGGCCCAGGAGAGGCTGGTCTAGAGGAGCTGGGATGCTCTTCACCCCTTTCTCTTGGCCCTGGACCAGGACACAGTGAAGAGGGAATGCTTGGGTCCCCCATCCTTCCCTCTACCCCTTGTTTGCCCAGGGAAATCAGTAGAAGGGCAGACTAACTTGGCTGCTGGCTCTCAGATTGCTCAACAATACTTCCCTGGGACATTGGGGACTATTGAGCTGTGGCAAGCCCACTAGGCCTGCTGGTCCCTAAATTAATCCAACTCCCGGGATCTTAACTTTCTCAGTTGAGGCTTGAGAGGTGACCTCTCTGGGTGCAATGCAGGAGATGCTGTGCTGGCTGGTGGAGCCTGACAGTAGAGAAATATCATCAAAAATTTAGAGCAGCTAGGTGGAACAGTGGGATATATTTCCAGGCTTTTGTGCAAAAATTATCTGACTAGCCAATTGGTAGTTGAAGCCAGATAGACAGGACATAGAGGCCCTAATGGACTCAATTATTCTCAGTTTACCCAGAATCTCCCTGAGGCTATAAGAGTTTGGGTCAGAAGGCATCAGCTGGAATTGCTAGACGCTGCTGTAAAACTAATGGAGGTGTATGTGGAAGCGAACTTTTCATGGAAAGAGCTTTCCCCGCTCCCTATTTGTGGGGGAAAGAAGAGTGAGGAACCTCATTCATCGAAGCCTAGGTAGGGATGCAAGAGGTTAACAAGGGTGCCCTAGTGCCTGCTCAGTTGTTTGTTACCAGTGTGCTGGCAAAGGACATATAATGAAAGACTGTCCATAAATGGACTGGGTTTGTGGAGTTCTGTGAGTGGACAGGTGTAAAATGTGGGCCTGGGATAAAGTAGGCTGGAGAACCTCAAGAGATGTGGTGGATTCGGCAGTTATATCTTCCCTTGTATAGAGTACCTTAGTTAGATGGCAGTAGCAACAGAAAGGGGTGACAATAACAATCCACTGTATACATGGAGGGGAAAGAATACTTCCCCCATGGTGTAGCCATTCCATTGGAAGTGGAAGGAAAGTTTAAGTTGCAGAGAGTGGGTGTGGTAAAGTTGTGCCCTTTGCAGTGATGACAGGAACTTATTTTGCTCCATTTCCCTTATGTAAAAATGCAGAGGGCACAGAGACACCCAGTGGTGGGGTCTGCTTAAAGTAATCTCAAGAGCAGAGCCTCCAGGTAATCCTCCAGGTGCACTGTTTAAAGACCCTAGACATATTGCAACAAGCTTGAAGTTGACATGCTGGAGGACTTGGGGAAGGAGGGAAGAAATTCTCGAGTGGGGGTGGGAAGTGGATCTGGGAGTGAAAGATCAGACACAGCTAGCAGAGAAGAGGCTTGGCCAACTGCCCAAAGGAACAAGCTATTGGCAAGGCCCAGGATGAAAGGTGTACCGAGGAGAGCGAGAAGGGTCCTGATAATGAGGTCCTGGGGGTTGAACTTACCTGTGGCAAGATAAGTCAGGGGAAGAGGAGGGATCCGAATACTGAGGCATTGGATGGGCAATTTATTCAAATAGTTACAAGCCAGAGGCAAGAGAAACCAGAGCTAAGGTCTGTGAGGAGTGACTGGTGAGAACGACTTGTCTTCTGGTCCCTACTGGAAGCAAAGAGGCACACAAAAATGAAAAAATAAGTTTCAAATGTCAAAAAGATTTGGTTTTGGTTCACATGCCATTTCTGAGGGAAAGTCTAAGGTGGGAGGGTTTTTTAAATTTTATTTTAAATGGCTTGCTCTTCCCCAACCTATGTCTCTTGAGGGTATATACACCTCTTTCCACCTGCACAAATTCAATTGCTAACAATACTTACAGCCATGTCACCCATTGACTAGTATGTTTGGACCAAATGTACCAGATACACCTGACCCTCCCCTGAGTTTGCATCTTTTTAAAGCAAAATTTGAATATATTTTCTTATAGGCTTCATGTAGAGAAATACAGAGCCATTGATGAACAAAACCTAAACTCAAAATTGGTGTTATAATATGAAATATGATAACTCGGAATATTCAAATTTTATCTAGATCCTCCCATTATTTGAATAACCAATAAATCCTATTCCATACATATTACATCCTAGCCAGGCTATGTACTGTGGAAATTAATGTTTCAGATCTATTTTTGAGATGTTAGTGTCCTAGAAGCTCAATTTTACACAGCTGTGGGTATACCATCATGATAGGGTTTTAGTGGGTAGGAACACAACAAAATTATTTTTTTCCTTAATACCTATGTCTCTCTCAATCATCCTGGTTAACATGGAATATACAGAACTCCCCAAGGCTTATGGTCCCTTACAAACAATGTCTTCCCTATACTTCTGTGATGGCCAAGAAATTTTAAATGTTGGCAGTGAAAGTAGATTGTTTTATTTGAGGGCCAAACCCTACGAGGTCTTGAGAGCTCTCAACTCTGACCACAGTTAATGGAATGAGGGAACTCTGCTTCATGCAGGATCGGTTCCAGAGTAATTGCTCTGGAAACTCTCTGAAAAGATAACCTACAAGAGATAGAGGTACAGATCCTAATCTCAATTACATCAGTATAAATCTAGACTCCTTTAACTTCATTTTTACAACACCATAACTGAAATCAGAATCTGTCCCACAAACTGCAAATATTTGAAAGCATATGGTCTTTGTTGTTGTTTTTGTTTGTTTGTTTTTGGTTTGGTTTTTTTTACAGCTAGGACACAAGATGGGTAACTTAAGTTTCTAGGGGTATGTCTACACTACAAAATTAGTTCGATTTAATAGAAGTCGATTTTTTAGAAATCGATTTGATACAGTTATTTGTGTGTCTCCCCACTAAGCGCATTAAGTCGTCGGTGTGCGTCCACAGTACCAAGGCTAGCGTCGACTTTCGGAGTGTTGCACTGTGGTAGCTATCCCACAGTTCCCGCAGTCTCCACCCCCCGTTGGAATTCTAGGTTGTGCTCCCAATACCTGAAGGGGCAAAAACATTGTCACGGGTGGTTCTGGGTACATGTTGTCAGGCCCCTCTCTCCCTCCGTGAAAGCAACGGGAAAAAATCATTTCTCACCTGTTTTCCTGGGTTACCTATGCAGATGACATACCACAGCAAGCATGGAGCCCGCTCAGCTCACTGTCACCGTACGTCTCCTGGGTGCTGCTGGCAGACGCGGTACTGCAGTGCTACACAGCAGCAGCTCCTTGCCTTTGCAAGTTGGCAAAGACGGTTACTAGTCATACTGTACTGTCTGCTGCTGTCATGGCTGCTCCTGGCCGGCTTCTGTAAGGTCAGTCGGGGGCGCTTGGGCAGACATGGGCTCCTGGCCAGCCTCGGTGAAGTCGGTTGGGGATGCCTGGACAAAAATGGGAATGACTCCCCAGGTCATTCTCTTCTTTAAGTTTTGTCTAAAGGGAGAGTCGGTCCTGCTTAGAATATCAGGCAAACCTACTAAAGAACCACAGATGCCAACAGCAGCTCTGGGTCAGAGCCCCAGACATCCTACAGAAATGATGAGCTGCATGCCATTCTAGGGGATGCCCCTACAACATCCCCACCTGTTGCTTCCCTCCTCCCCCACCCCTCCTGGGCTACCTTGGCAGTTATCCTCCCATTTGTGCGATGAAGTAATAAAGAATGCATGAATTTGAAACAATACTGACTTTGTATAGACTAACAGAAGTTTTGCAGCATGAGCTGTGAATACCCACTTCTTGACAGGTGTGTATATATAAGCAAGCAAGAAGCAAGCTAGAGATAACGAGGTTAGATCAATCAGGGAGGATGGGGCCCTGTTCCAGCAGCTGAGGTGTGAAAGCCAAGGGAGGAGAAACTGGTTCTGTAATTGGCAAGCCATTCACTTTACTGACTTTATTGCCTCTGCAAGCAGAGATCAAAGGCGGGAGGGGAGGGCAGTTGGCTTACAAGGAAGTAGAGTGAACCACCATTCTGCACTTGCTCAGCCTATAGTTGAACTGCTCCTTACTATTGTTCAGGCTTCATGAGCCATGGGAGCAAGGGGTAGGTTGGGGTAGGTGCAACTGCATGGGGCTGATGACTGGGAGAGCAGCCTGAGGCAGAAGCCTCCAGCTGGCATGATATTCCAGGCAGGACTGAATCTCCATTACACAAAACTTAAAGATAGAATGACCTGAAGTCATTCCCATTTTTGTCCAGGCGCCCCAGACCGACCTCACCGAGGCTGGCCAGGAGCACCCATGTCTGCCCAGGTGCCCCCAACTGACCTCACCGAGGCCAGCCAGGCGCACCCATGGGATGACAATGAAGGCTACCAGTCATACTGTACCATCTGCCATCCGCAAGGCAAGGGGATGCTGCTGTGTAGTGCTGCAGTACTGCATCTGCCAGCAGCATCCAGTAGACATATGGTGACAGTGAAAAAAGGTGAGAAATGATTTTTTCCACTTGCTTTCACAGAGGGAAGGGGCGGGGGGGTCTGATGACATATACCCAGAACCACCCGCGACAATGTTTTTGACCCATCAGGCATTGGGAGCTCAACCCAGAATTCAAATGGTTGGTGGAGACTGCGGGAACTGTGGGATAGCTACAGTCATCAGTTGCCCCTCCCTCCGTGAGAGCAACTGCAGACAATTGTTTCGCGCCTTTTTTCCATGCAGACGCCGTAGCATGGCAAGCATGGAGTCCGTTCAGCTCACCACAGCAGTTATGAGCATTGTAAACACCTTGTGCATTATTGTGCAGTTTATGCAGAACCAGAAGCTGAAAAACCAGACGAGGAGGAGACGGCAGCGCAGTGATGAGAGTGATGAGGACATGGACACAGACTTCTCTCAAAGTGCGGGCCCCAGCAATATGGAGATCATGGTGTTAATGAGGCAGGTTCATGCCGTGGAACACCGATTCTGGGCCTGGGAAACAAGCACAGACTGGTGGGATCGCATAGTGTTGCAGGTGTGGGATGATTCCCAGTGGCTCTGAAACTTTCGCATGCATAAGAGCACTTTCATGGAACTTTGTGACCTGCTTTCCCCTGCCCTGAACCGCAAGAATACCAAGATGAGAGCAGCCCTCACAGTTCACAAGCGAGTGGCGATAGCCCTCTGGAAGCTTGCAACACCAGATAGCTATGGGTCAGTTGGGAATCAATTTGGAGTGGGCAAATCTACTGTGGGGGTTGCTGTCATGCAAGTAACCAACTCAATCACTGAGCTGCTGCTATCAAAGGTAGTGACTCTGGAAAATGTGCAGGTCATAGTAGATTGCTTTGCTGCAATGGGATTCCCTAAATGGTGGGGCGATAGACAGAACCCATATCCCAATCTTGGGACCGGACCACCAAAGCAGCCAGTACATGAACTGTAAGGGCTACTTTGCAATGGTGCTGCAGGCACTGGTGGATCACAAGGGACGTTTCACCAACATCAACGTGGGATGGCTGGGAAAGGTTCATGCTGCTCGTGTCTTCAGGAACTCTGGTCTGTTTAAACGGGTGCAGGAAGGGATTTACTTCCCAGACCAGAAAATAACTGTTGGGGATGTTGAAATGCCTATAGTTATCCTTGGGGACGTAGCCTACCCCTTAATGCCCTGGCTCATGAAGCTGTACACAGGCACCCTGGACAGTAGTAAGGAGCTGTTCAACTATAGGCTGAGCAAGTGCAGAATGGTGGTAGAATGTGCATTTAGACGTTTGAAGGGGTGCATTTAGACGTTTACTGACTCGTTCAGACCTCAGCGAAACCAATATCCCCATTGTTATTGCTGCTTTCTGTGTGCTCCACAATCTCTGTGAGAGTAATGGAGAGATGTTTATGGTGGGGTGGGAGGTTGAGGCAAATTGCCTGGCCGCTGATTATGTGCAGCCAGACACCAGGGCGATTAGAAGAGCACATCAGCAAGTGCTGCACATCAGAGAAGCTTTGAAAACCAGTTTCATGACTGGCCAGGGTACCGTGTGACAGTTCTATTTGTCCTTGATGAAAACCCACCCCCTTAGTTGACTCTAATTCCCTGCAAGCCCTCCCTCCTTCGATCACAGCTTGGAAATAAAGTCACTATCATTTAAAAACCATATATTCTTTATTAATTGATTATAAAAATAGGAAGATAACTCACAAGGTAGCCCAGGTGGGGTGTGGGAGGAGGGAAGGAAAAGGCCACTTCACTTCAATACTTGTTGCATGACAGCCTTCTGTCCACTAGGGTGGAGTGGTTGGGTGCCTGGAGCCTCCCCCCACTATGTTCTTGGGCATCTCGGTGAGGAGGTGGCTACGGAACTTGGGGAGGAGGGAGGGCGGTTAAACAGGGGCTGCAGCCGCAGTCTCTCCAGCTGACATTCCTGAACCTCCACCAGACGCTGGATTTGTTCCTGCAATAGCCCCAGTGTTGCATCCTTCCTCCTCTGATCTTCCTGTGCCCGACTCTCCTGACGTTCACTGGCTGCTTTCCTGTCCTGTGCTGTTGTGTCCCTCCACACTTTCTACTGAGCTCTTTCAGTGCGGGATGCCTGCATAAGCTCAGAGAACACTTCATCGCACATGTGTTGTTGTTTTTTTGCTGCCTTATCTGAGATAGCCTTTGGGACGGAGGAGGGAGGCTTGAAACATTTGCAGCTGCAGGAGGAAAAAAAGGGAGAAAAGTATTTTAAAAGATACTTTCTTTCATGGTCAACAACACTATTCACATTACATAGCACATGTGATTTCAGTACAAGGTAATTTTTTGCATTTTATATTGAGTGCCTGCAGCTTTGGTGGTAGAGATCAAACAGGCCGGGCAACAGAATTAGGCTTGCAGGCGGCCATAGTAAGCCATAGTCTTTTGGCTTCTGCAACCTTCATAACAGCAGCACCCTCCTTTCCCATACCAAGCAAAGCCCGATGAGTTGTCCATTTAGGGCTGCGGGTTTTGTGTTAATGTGCAGCAGCAGAAACCAAACTAACCCCCCACCCCAAACCTTTTCTCTGTGATGATCGCTTTAATCCATCCCCAACTGTGTGGCTGGTATCAGGGAAGATCCCTGCTAGCCAAATGTGAACAGCTCAGTGCCAATTCCCCACTTCCCCCTCCCCACCCCCCGCTTGTCTAACTGCGGGGAGAATTTCTTTTCAGCCACAGGCAAACAGCCCAGTAGGAACAGCCACCTACGAATGTCCCCTTAATTAAATCCCCATATTTCAACCAGGTTACCATGAACGATATCACTCTCCTGAGGAGATAAAGAACAGATGTTGCTTTAATGCCTGCAAACATTGGGACCATACGCTGCCAGGCTTTGTCATGCAATGATACCAGACTACCTCCTACTGGCCTGGTAAAATGTCCTACCATGGAGGATGGAATAAGGCTGCTCTCCCCAGAAATATTTTGCAAAGGCTTTCAGAGTACCTCCAGGAGAGCTTCATGGAGACGTCCCTGGAGGATTCCCGCTCCATCCCCAGACACGTTAACAGACTTTTCCAGTAGCTGTAATGGCCACGAATGCATCCCAAGTCCCCCAGGGCAAATTAATCATTAAAAAACGCTTGCTTTTAAACCATGTTTCCTATTTACAAAGGTACACTCACCAGAGGTCCCTTCTACGGCTTCATGGTCCGGGATACCGCCTTGGGAGGGTTGGGAGGGTATTTCAGTCAGGGTGAGAAAAAGATCCTGGCTGTCGGGGAAAATGGTGTGCTGTGTGCTCTTCTCAATCTTGTCCTTCTCCTCCTCCTCCATCTTTCCCATCCGCAAAATCCTCAGGCATAGTGACTGAGAGTACCCCATCATCAGCGTCCACGGACAGGGGTGGGGTAGTGGTGGTGGCCCCCCCTAGAATTGCCTGCAGCTCAGCATAGAAGCGGCATGTCTGTGGCTCTGTCCCGGAGCGTCCGTTTGATTCTTTGGCTTTCTGGTGCGCTTGTCTGAGTTCCTTAAGTTTCACGCAGCACTGTGTTGAGTCCCTGTTGTGGCGTCTGTCCATCATGGCCTTGGAGATTTTCTCAAATGTTTTGGCATTCTGTCTTTTGGAAATCAGTTCTAATGGCATGGTTTCGTCTCCCCATACAGCGATCAGATCCAGTACCTCCCGTACGGTCCATGCTGGAGCTCTTTTTCGATTCTGGGACTGCATGGTTACCTGTGCTGATGAGCTCTGCATGGTCACCTGTGCTGATCAGCTCTCCACACTGGGCAAACAGGAAATGAAATTCAAAAGTTCATGGGGCTTTTCCTGTCTACCTGGCCAGTGCATCCGAGTTCAGATTGCTGTCCAGAGCGGTCACAATGGTGCACCATGGGATAGCTCCTGGAGGCCAATACCGTTGAACTGAGTCCACACTAACCCTAATTCGAACCAGCAATGTCAATTTCAGCGCTACTCCCCTCGTCGGGGAGGAGTACAGAAATTAATTTTAAGAGCCCTTTATGTTGACAAAAATGGCTTTGTTGTGTGGACAGGTGCAGGGTTAATTCGATTTAACACTGCTAAATTCGACCTAAACTCATAGTGTAGACCAGGTCTAGGAAACAGAAGCTGGAAGAGATGCTGTATCATAGTCTACTTAGACTGTAAAAAGAACAGGAGTACTTGTGGCACCTTAGAGACTAACATGTATTTGAGCATAAGTTTTCATGGGCTACAGCTCACTTCATCGAATGATTAGAATGGAACATACAGTAAGAAGATATTAATACATACAGAGAACATGAAAAGGTGGAAGTACCCATACCAACTGTAAGAGGCTAATTAATTAAGAGAAGCTATTACCAGCAGGGGAGAAAAACTTTTGAAGTGATAATCAAGATGGCCCATTTTGGACAGTTGACACAAAGGTCTGTATGTATAAATATCTTCTTATTGTATGTTCCATTCTATGCATCCGATGAAGTGAGCTGTAGCCCACGAAAGCTTATGCTGAAATAAATTTGTTAGTCTCTAAGGTGCCACAAGTACTCCTGTTCTTTTTGCTGATACAGACTAACATGGCTGCTACCCTGAAACCTGTACTTAGACTGTAAAATCTTTGGGGCAGGGACTGTCTTTTTTGTTCTGTGTTTGTACAAGTGCCTTGCATGGGCAGCAGGTATCGTAGGCGTGGGGGAGGGTGTGCCTCCCCAAACAGCCTGGCATGGCCCTGCCCATGCTTTGCCCTCAGTTCCTGGCACTCTGCCCTGGCCCAGGCTGGCTGGGGCTGGGGCTGGAGCTGGCTGGCCTGCCTCCCACAGGGACTCGGGGCGGCTGGCACTGGATCACCCGCTTGGACCGTGCCGCCCAGCCTCCTGGCACACCGGGGCTGTTAGCACTGTGACCACACAGCCTGGTGCTGGGGCTGTGGGCTGTGACAGGGGTGCTTTGGGCTCCTGTGGGGGAGGGGGACACGTGGAGATTGGGAGGGCCTCAAGCACAAGGCCGGGGGCTAGCCTCCCCCAACAGCCAGGTCACCGGCCACCCATGGAGTCTTGTACAATGGGGTCCTGATTGATGACTGATGCTCCTATGCACTAAAATGATACAAATAATAATAATTTGCTCATGCTACACATCTCATGAAATCATCTTAGGAAAAAGGATCACTGCATCCCTACGAAAGAGATGAAAGCCTTCAGTATTTTACTTGTGCCACTAAAAATTGTTGGGTTTGCTCATGTGTTTAAAATTACAGTATGGTATTTGAAAGTGTACAAAATCGATAGTCCTAGAAAATATACAAATATACTTTTTTACAGTTGTGGTCCTGACAGTCCCTGCCCCAGAGATTTTACAATCTAAGTAGACTGTGATACAGCATCTCTTCCAGCTTCTGTTTCCTAGAAACTTAAAGTTACCCATCTTGTGTCCTAGGTGTAAAAAAACAAAACAAAAAAAAAAACATTGCTGAGTACAGTGCTTATTGCAATAAGTAGCCCGAGTGAGTTTATGAAGTTACTTGAAGTCCAGGGGATTATTCATTATGGCAAATGCTTGCAGGATCAGGCCCTGTATTTGTTGTTTTAAGGGGAGAGCATTACCTTGACTGGAATCAGAGAAGATTATTACTAAGATCATATTTCAAAGGGATCACTTCAAAACAAGTAGCGGTAAGGTATAAAGACAAGAGTAAAGTATGTAGATTAAACCTTTGATCCACTATGCAGGTGAAAGACTGTTGAGGTTTAGTATAAGTAAGTTACTAAATACTAGGATCATATGACAAGATTTTGAAAGTACTTAATTTTTATTAAGTCAGCACTGAGGGAAAACACAAAGACAAAATCTAGTTTGCTGACCCATAGCACCTAGGGCCTGATTTTTTTTTTTTAACAACCTCCAATTTAGCAGGTGCTAATGCTAAGGCCTGACTCTTCATAGTCTTGCACCTAGCACAGTCACTTTCACTTATGCAAAGTGGGTGTGAATTTCTATCAAATTAGAATGGTAGCATTTTATACATTCTTTGAAGTGATGTAGATATAAAAGGTGGAAAGGCAGTGCAGAATGGACAGCATAGCTAATTGATATGCCCACAAATCCATTAAACCTCTGAATGCTATTTACATTCATAATTAATTGCACCTTTAAAACTGGAGGCAAGTTTGGAGCTCCTGTAAAGATGGTGGTTGTAAATATAAGAATCTATATGACTAGGTATTCTATGTGCATCATAGACATTTTTGAGACCCAGAATGTCAATTTTTAAACAAAAATGCAACCAAGATATTTGTCATCTTGCTAATTGCCTGCAAAATCTCAAGTTTAAAAAGTTTCAAACTGAAGCTGCTTTAGCCTTCAAAAACAGAAGGAAAAGGATTTTTTTATTGAACTCTTCTAACTTAAAAACAGATTGATTTAATTGGAAAGAGAAATTATTAGCTGAAATCTAGTTTGGCTTCTTTGTTGCTCAAAGATTTGCTCTTAGATGTGTTTTGCATTGCACTGTGCTCCATTAAATAACCTTGTCATCAAGAGATAACTCCTCTCTTTAGTGCACTAGTGGTTTGTTTTAATGGAGTAATTAAATGAAATTTAGTGCACTGTAGTAAAGAGCCATGGTGTTGCACAGTTACCTTTTATACACTGGTGATAAAGAGGATTCAGTGTATTTCAGGAATAAGCAGAAAAAGCCCCATG
The DNA here is from genome assembly GCF_016161935.1 of Mauremys reevesii. Lineage (NCBI taxonomy): Eukaryota > Metazoa > Chordata > Testudines > Geoemydidae > Mauremys > Mauremys reevesii. Next base: position 305,399,766 of record NC_052623.1, read on the forward strand.
AAAATAACCACTGGATTTCAGTAAGTGCCAAAAGTCCTAACAAATGTGGGATTTTCCAATTCTAACAGTCCTGGTTATTTTCAAATTGACTGCCAGAGAATGAGCCACCAAGTCACATAGAAAAAGTAGCATTAAGAAGGAGAGAAGAGAAAACAATGTATATTTTCCTATTCCCCTGTGGAAATTCCTTAAGTGCAGTTCCACACAGAGTGGGCTGTGTGGGAATATGATTTGCGTGCTGGAGTGAAGAGAGGTGCAAACGGGAAGCAGCCACTGTTCATGGTCCCTGTGCATATCTGTGTGGAAGTTAATGCATTTCTAGCAAAAAGAATGCATAACAATAAAAAGATTCATGGATTAACATGGACTTGTAAGTTTTGTAGTGAAATCAACACTAGCCTGCTGATACTTTACTGAATAAATGCAATGTCTGACCTGAAAGAGTTCATACTCTTCTGAGGTGAAATATCATTAATCTATTTAATGTTTAAAATACAAATAATTTCCTCTTGAAGTACTTTCAGTAAAATTTTTGTTCGTCTTGCTAAGATTTACTGTGGCTAGAAGTTTAAGTATAAAAAGAACATTTGTGTATTGGTAAGAGCTGTGAAAAAATCATGGTAAACCTCTGTCTAATTAAACATAACTTGAGTGGGTATTCACCCACGAAAGCTCATGCTGCAAAACTTTTGTTAGTCTATAAGGTGCCACAGGATTCTTTGCTGCTTCTACAGAACCAGACTAACACGGCTACCCCTCTGATACTTGATTGTAAAAGTCAGGAAACAGACAACAAAATGGTACAATTGGCTGCTAATTCAAGTACATTTTAATAGATAGTAGGTGATCTGCAGTATGTCTAACCCTATTATCTGAGTGCATATCAAAGGACCTTCAAGGAACCCAAGTAGAAGAGCAAACCTAAACAATATCAGGAAATTGAAGGGCTGGTGTTTAATTATCAGATTTTCCATCAACTTAAATTAAACAGACTCCAAAAATGCACGGCCAAAAAAAGTAGATTCTTTTTGTTTAGATAATATTTCATGATAGAAACTTCCTATCTAGGTCACAAAACATCTTTCATTTCTTTGTTGAATGGCTTTGCTCTGAGATTCAGTGTTTAGAGACTAATGTGAAACACATTGAGGGCAAAACCTACATTTCTTTAGTGTGAGTAGGAGTTATATAGGCATTTAGATAGGATGGGACTCTGAATTAAAACAAACAGAGTGTATCCCATGTCGTTTCCTTGATTTATTCAGACCCTATTATTGTTTCATGTTGTCACTTAGAAAGGTTAATTGCATGGCTGGTGAAGTGGAAAATTTAAATTGAATGCTACCAAGATATGTGACATTAATAGTACAGTGATCACACTAAAATGCTTTCCAATTTTACCTTGTATTCTATTACTTCAGTATATGAAGTAATTTCCTTATGCTTAGCACAGGGAATACTTTAGCAATACTGCAGGTACTGAGCTAACATTTAGATATCAAAGACAACCGAAGCATTTTAACTGTGCTCACTGATAATTAATTACAACATCCTCCAGTATGTATTTCTCTGAGCTGTGGCTTCTAATGTGAGACTGCGCTACCTGGTAAATAACAACAACGGGCGTTACTTTTTCCATGAGTGAGGGGATTTTGGCTCAGGCAGGAGCTAGTCTGGCATGATGGGAGAAGTTCTAGCCCCCAGCCAATTTCAGCCCTGCTCGTGGAAAAGCCTGTTCTGATTGGCTGGCTGCATCCCCCAATTGCCTGCCTTCTGGAGAAGAGCAGCCAATCTGAGCTGCTGTAGGAAGCAGGCTGAGCTCTCCCCCTCTCTTCAGCACCCCAACCCAATTCTCACAGGAGGGGAGGAGGAAACAGAAAGTGCACCATGGCCCTGCTTCCCCTTTCCCTCTAAGGAGCCTCCCGTTGCTCACCTACTTCTCTCTCATCCCCTTTCCTTCTAGTAACAAATGCCTGGGAAGGGGCAAGAGGGTGAAGAGAACCCTTGGCGCTGCTCACCTGTCCTAGGAGAGGGAGAAGGGACCCCACTGCAACTTTCTCCCCACCCCAGGTCAGGGAGAGCGAGTGAAGAACCCCTGGATCTGCAGGAGCAGAGGTGAGTTGGGAGGTAAGGGGCCAGAACTGATGCAGGCATAGAATTGACCTGGGGTCTGGGAGGGCAGAACTGATAGGAAGCTGGGGGCTGGGCAAATGTCGGGGTGGGGGACAGACAGAATTAATTGCTTGGCAAGGGATGGGCAGATGGCAGGGTGAGACCTCCTGCAGGAGGGGCCCAAATCATTTAAATAAATTGGGGAGTGTTGGCAAAGCTGATTGTCTCACACACTGGGGGAGTTCAAAAAACATGGGCAGGGGGAGTTCAAAAAACATAGTATAGGCTTTTTTAAAAAAATGATGTTTTTGGGGTAAATTTCATAATTTTGAGGGGGGTCTGACTTATGATTTTTGAATCTTTGTGCTGGCAATATTGCAGCAACCTAGGAATGTGGCAATCACATCTTTATAAAAATTCCTTTATAGAGGAGAAACTTAAAGGAGAGTTAGCTAAATAAATTTGTTAGTCTTTAAGGTGCCACAAGTACTCCTGTTCTTTTTGCAGATACAGACTAACACGGCTGCTACTCTGAAACCTAGAAGCAGAGATTTGCGATCCTGATCAGCAGGAGAAGGCTTTGCTCCAGCATTCCATGGGGAGTTGGAAATGTCAGCATTTTAGACTACACTGTAGTAGATGAAGAATTACAGATTGGGAGCAGAAACCTGCAGAGCAGGGAAGGTAAGCAGAGGCCAGAGGGCGGAGGCCACACTTCAAGAGTAAGAAGGGGTTAGGAGACTTGATATCTGTCTTGCCTCAGGGAGTCCTGCTACAGCAAAATGATGCCTGCAATCGCTTCCTATCTTCACCCCAAAGATCAACAAAAGGCAAGCCCAAGATGGAGCCCAACCAAATCCTCTCAAATTACGGTATTGCAGAGTGGTTTTTTAGATATTGTAATCGCTGTTACATTTGAATAGTATAGGTGTATTTTCTTTGTATGATTGGGCCTGCTCCTACGCCCACTGAAATCAATGGGAGTTTTGCCCCCTTTAATTCAGTGGGAGCAGGATCAAACTGGTGAAGGTAGGTTATTGCAGTTTTGTGCTAGGTTTTTCAGTCAGTAATGGTGAGCACTGGAGCTACGTAAATCTTATTTTTGTTTTGTGATCTTGTTAAACTGAAAATTTCTGTTTACATATGCTGTAGTGATGCCTCGTTATCCCCTTCTCCAGGCCAGGTTCCTGGCTAGGCTTCATCTCCTCTGACACATTCTCCTCTTCTTGGCCCTGCCACATAACAGGAGACGTTGTCTAGGGAACAAGAACGAGGAGCACTTGTGTCACCTTAGAGACTAACAAATTTATTTAAGCATAAGCTTTCATGGGCTAAAACCCACTTCATAGGATGCATGCAAAGGAAAATACAGTAGGAAAATATATATACAAAGAGAACATGAAAAAATGGGTGTTGCCATACCACCTATAACGAGTGTAATCAGGTAAGGTGGGCTATTGTCAGCAGGAGAAAAAAAAACTTAGTGATAATCAGGATGGCCCATTTCCAACAATTGACAAGAAGGTGTGAGTTACAGTTGGGGGAATAGTTTTACTTTTGTGTAATGACCCGTCCACTCCCAGTCTTTATTCAAGCCTAATTAATTCCAATTCAGCAGTTTCTCATTGGAGTCTGTTTTTGAAGTTTTTTTTGTTGTAGTATTGCCACTTTTACACAACTTATAAAGAAGAATGGGGCAATGAGACACCAGAACTACAGTTCCCATGATGCACTACAGTGGCATTTCTGCATCTCACTTTTTTCATTTGTGGCAGAAAACAAAACACTTTTCAGTTTTTGAGTGTTAATATTTTGGATGAAAAGTTGACATTTCCCTTGGAAAGCACACTTTTTGTGAATTAATTTGTTTTGTTGGAAACCCAATTTTCTGTTGAAAACCAGTTTGGGCTAAAATTTTCAAATAGTGGTATTATGCCCCACTTAAACCCACTTAGGTTAAACCTGAGCGATTCATAGGTCTTTTGCCAGCCCACTGCTGGGTTATAAATTTCACCCCAAGTGAGCACAGACTCCTCTACTCACTCACATAATCTTTCATTATCTTTGTTGCACTTGTCCTTTCTCTCACTCACAATTAGCCTCACTAATAGTGGTGCCTCCTCAGAATGTGGAGGACAAATGGGGGATACAGCTCAACATATGCAGGGCCACATCATCCCTCACTGTTGGCCTCCCTTCTGCCAAACTGGGTCATCTGCGCATCATAAGAGGTTTTAGGAAAGTCCTGGCCCCACTGAAGACAATGGCAAAACTCCCATTGGCATAAATGGATTTTGGATTTCACCATTCGTGTTACCCTATAGATACAGGATATAACGAGGATTAATTTGCCAGCCCTAAAGTGAGGATTTGGTCTTAAATGTGTCTATATTAAAAATAAATAATAATACTAGAGGAGAAAACCTTCATCATAGTGACAATATTTTTTGCCCATGCTCTTTAACTGAGCTGGCAGTTTAAAGAGGCAGCTTATTTTGATTTCAATAAATAACATGGAATTCACTTCTAGCCACTTTTATTAATAACAAAAATGAGTAATTCACAGACAGTAAACACGAAATCTACTGAACTTCTAACACTGCAACAGAACAACCTGAAATACTAGAACCGTAGAAACATATGTTAGCAGACAAAGTCACATTCATTAAGATAACTTCTTGTACTGCCTAAATATAAATATATATGATATTCATCCATATGGCAATACAAATGTAATTGCTATTTTTTGTTAAATTAAAAGAACACACACACACACACACACACACACACAGTAACTTAAATAACTAAACAGATAGACATGCCCATTTATAGTAACTGGAATTTGTGTCAGACTTTGTGTTTAAAGACGGCAGGGAACTGTTCCATCATTTCCATGCATCTTTATCTCCAATCCTATTTTTAGCTAGTAGTTGTTCTGAGTTCATTTCATTTTCATGGACATACTTGCAGTACACTCAACACCCCCATGCTGTTGATATGTTGAAAATAGGAAAGCTTTAATTCAGTTCAGTGCCATTTCTACAGTATTAACCCTTTGGGAAATACCATCTGATTATAATCCTAAATGGCTGGATTCTGATGGCCTTGCTAATGCTAAATGATCCATTACTCTGCGAGTAACTGTGTCTCACTGATTTTGAAATCAACAGAATTACCCATGGAGTAAGGGACTATTGAATGTGAGCAAGGGTAGCGGAATGTGTGCCAAGGGGCACAGGACTTAAAGTGGACCTGTGCAGAAAGGATGAAAACTTTTCACTAAATTTCATGCAAACATTTCTTGCCATTTCATCTTAGGTTATTTTGTGCCTCATGAATTTCCCTCTTCCTTAAAATTTTGGCAAAATGATCATGGGGGAAAAAACACTTTCTCCCATGTTTTTCATGCAAAATCACCTTTATATGAAAAGGAATAGGTGTTATTGGAAAAGCTGAGTCTGAAAAAGTATTACAAGGGAATACAAGGGAATTTAACAAGGACAAATCATAGCTGTTTTCTACTTTGCATCAGAGGTATAGAATCTGTCTACTGAAACCAGTTTCCTGAAAGTTACTACCCTTCTTTATTCTCTCACTCATACAGTCTCAGAACTGATTGGTTTGTCCAGTAATTCAGTGTTTCAGGGGACAGTTTTCCCTTGCAAATGTTAATAAGTAGTCAAGGGTCGTTAAAGGCACTTGGTGTCTTATTGGATGTGGCCTAATGTGATTCTTTATTAGAATTCAAATACTCTGAAACAGATCAGGTGTGACACTGTATGGAATCTGGGGGACACTTTAGGATATTATGAATACCAATATTGTAAAAGGGCAATGAGTTGTGCCAGGTATGCTGTGTGAGGTATCTGCAAAAATGTTATAATTTGTTTAATCTTGTTTATATGTTTGTATCACCTTTGTTTTATGAGTTATAGCTATGTAGGATATTTCCAAACTTGGGCTGTGTTTCTGGGTGACACCTCCAGACAGATTGGCATCAGCACTAGGTCTGCTTGATGGCCCATCAAGGGACCTCAACTGTACAATGAACCCATTGAAAGGGCCAGGGACTATACCTTATGACTCAGCAAGGCAGGCAGGGACATGCCTATGGGGAGAATTCTAAGGCCTTTCAATGCCATGTGCTATGAGTTTGTGTTTGAAACAAAGGAAGTACCAGGCACATGGCAAAAGGACAGCACAAGGGCAGCTGCATCATCTTCATTTTGTCTTCAGTCCTGCTTCTTGTCTTCATTCTTGCTTCTTATCTTTGGAGTAACCTTTCTACAAACAAAGCTCTGAACAAAGTACTAAATGACCCATCCAACTGTGGATGTGTTCCAGAGAGACTTTCAAGCCAGCAAACTCACCAATACTGCTAGGAACCTGATATATGGCCTTTGAAGTCTTTGTATGTATCTGACTGTTTTACCATTTAACATCTCTTCTTGTTCTTTCATTTTTCTTTACAATAAACCTTTCATTTTAGACACTGAAGGATTGGCTGGCAGTGTGGTATTTTGGGTAAGATCCAAACCTATACTGATCTGGTAGTGTGGTTGACCCTTTGGGGTCAGAAGAACACTTTGTATATGTGAGCAGAGTGTTTTTTTGTTGTTGTTTTTTTAAAAAATACTTCTCGCTGGACCTACATGCTGATTGGGAGCCAGAGATCTGGAATGTAATAAAGGGAGCTGTGTGATTTCCTTTTTGCTTTTTGATAACCAGTGTGGGGGATCAGAAGCACAGTTTGTGACTGGTTGGGGAGTTTAACTTTAATGTTACCCACCAGTCTTGGGCGTATCTGCTCTCCCTTTTGCAGCCTGCCCTGATGTTGGCATTTCCAGTGCGGGCTGCCCCAGACACACCACATCAAATGGTCAAGGACCTGATGCAGAGCTGGGTTTAAGCCGATTCACCTGATTCCCCGGAATTGGGCCCCATGCCAAAGAGGGTCCCGCGCCCGTGCCTAAGGGGGCCCTGCTCCGGGGGTCTTCGGCGGCATTTTGGTGGCGGGGGGTCCTTTGGTGCCGTGGAAAACCCAGAGCAGACCCCCTGCCGCCGAAGTGCCACCGAAGCCCCGGACTGCCACCGAGTATTCCAATCGGACTCCACAGGTCATAAAGCCGGCCCTGACCTGATGTAATAGAATATCAAAGGAGAGTGGCCTACAAGAGTTCAGGCTTGAAACAGAGATACATTTCTCAGAGCTCATGGAACACCCTCCAAATACTGATCTACCAAGCCTGTGTAACTCCTGTTCTTTTAAATCCCTTCCAAAAGCCTCACTTCTTCCACAACAACTACAAGAAATTAATTAGTGATACTAATAATTGATCAGATGAAGGCATGAGCAGAAGTTTTGCAATGGTCTTACCTGTTTTTCCTATCTACTCTGTTTCTGCCTTATATTAGACTGTAAGCTGTATTGGTGAGGCACAGCCTGTCTTTTGTGCCCTGCTGTACCGGGCTGAGCACATTCGTGACACTTAACAAATAGTATTATGATGCAACAACAAAACAGATTGGTGATCTTGCAAAAGAAAGGGATTGAGCATGCAAAACTGAATGTCACTAATTCTGTGAAGTTCAGTCATCTCTGTGAAATGAAACAGTTTTCTAACAGTACTAACTTCCATTTTCTAGAAGTTAGTACTGTTAGACTAAGGGAATGCTACAGTAACTAGGCGGTTATATGCCTGGCTAGGAGTAAAGAGATTAGAGTGTGATTTCTGGTAGAACAGAAATGATTTTCCTTAGTGAAGGGGCGGTATGTGTTTCCTTGAACATTTAGAAGTTTAATGATGTGAGGCTCAGGAATTTACAATGCTGCAAAAATTATCTAGTTTCTTGGTAGTAATTACACTGAAAACTCATAAGAACAGCCATACTGGGTCACACCAATGGTCCATCTAGCCCAGTATCCTGTCTTCTGATGGTGGCCAATGCCAGGTGCTTGAGAGGGAATAAACAGAACAGGCAATCATCTAGTGATCCATCCCTTGTCATCTACTTTCAGCTTCTACACAAGATAAGTCTACTAACTGGAGAAAAGGCTCTGCTCTAGCTTCTGATTTGCCTTGTACATGCTGATGTAATGGACCAGGTTCTCAGCTGTGCCAGCTCCAGTCATCACAGAAGAAATGAGAGCCATTTCAAAGCCAGTGCTGTGCAAGTGGAGCCAGGAGCTGCTCTAAATTTGGCCAGCTTCCAAGGAGCTACATACCAGCAGGGATAGCTAGAGCAAAACAAGCTTCCAACGTGTCTCTTACTGTGGGGCGTGATGTGACTCCAACCATGTGATCAACCTTGTCTTGAAATTCGACAATTTAAATACTCTGTGAAAACAGCATTAATTTTTCAGAGCACCCAGATAATGCCAAAAAAAGTATCCAACTTCATCCAAAGTTTTCAGAAGAATTTGTCATGCTGACTACTCAACAAACCACCCTGAATTAAAAACAACAACCCGAACACCCCTCCAAACCATTCCAAACCTATTTTAGTTCATTTCAGCTGAGTAATTTTTTTGCACATTATATTTGAAATAGCGGTGCCTTCAATCATTTGTTACTTTTTAAATGCCTTGTCCTAAAGAGGTAAACAAAAAATTATATTCTCTTTTACTGCAGTTTATTTCTTGTAAAGGTGATAAGAATGGCAACCCTGGAATAAAGTCTGTTTATCCATAGAACAAGTACAACACAGGCAGTGACAGGCCATACTTCTCCATATTGTCCCACCAATAAGCCTCAATCCTGGCTTGAAGGAGATATCTCTAGGAGTGAAAGGACAGTTCAAGCCCCATGCCCATTCAGTCATTGGTCTCTCTAAAGAGACTGCCAAAAAAGTTGCCAATTAGTGCTAATTGTAGTGGAAGTTTTTGTGATGCAGACCCTTGTCCACTGAGAATTGGATTAAGACCATCAAACTCATTTCCTATGCTGCTGATACACTGAAATTACTAAAGCTTTTATTCAGGTCACTACCACTTTGACAGTGTTAGCCCTTTGGAAATATTGTCTGATTATACATAAGGAGAGTAGAGTTTGAACTCTCAATCTTTGGTTACTGTACATTATCTTGAAGTGTTAAATTTATTTCTGTTTTCTTTTAGTTGATTGAGTTTTCCCAACCACACTGCATTACAAAGTACAAACTTCAAGGGGCTTAAAGTCTGCTGGCTCTTTTGTGGTTTGTAACAGTACATAAATGTAAGAGATTCCCAATTTTAGACAGATGTTTTTGGATCTAGTTGCATTTCTACTCTCCATTATTATGGTACCCTTTGATCTGGAACATTCCTCTTCTGTGATCAAATGTAAAATGAATTCAAAATCATTCCTATTCATCTCATGTGAGCAAAACGTGTGAACCATTTACTTAGCTGCACTCCTCTTTACGATAAGCATTGTCTTTTTCATTGGTTCTTGGTAGGATTTTCTTTTTCTTCTTCTTCTTTTTTTTTTTTTTACATGAACCAGCTCCTTTATATGTTCTTACAAAAGACACTGGTGGGATGTCACTTCACATTTGTCAAGAACAAACAACACAATCTTTTTAACAAGTGATGTCTTACAATGTCCTGCAGGGGATTTTTGCAAACTGACATTAATTAGCCCAGGAAAAAGATAAGTAATTAAACCACCAAAAACTGCTTTCAGATAATCTGAAAACTCTGACTCATCCTCAGAAAACCAGATATTAGGAATCTGAAACCGTGTAACATCCTAAACACACCTCTGTATGCCTAGGTATTGCAACAGACATGGAAGATTATCCACAGTTTGGTAGCGTTGCTTAAATAGTTGGGCACAATAGGGTATGTTTAAACGGGAGTTTCAGCATTATCGGTTTATTTGTTTTCATATGTTTGAATCACATTTTTAACACAACAGAAAGCATTTCCTGCCACCTTTTTTTTTTTTTTTTTGCAGTAGCATATGGAAAAGGGAAGTAGATAAACAAAATGTCCTCTTCTTCCCTTTGGACAACTCATATTCAGCTCTCATATTTAAACAGTAATTTAAAATTTTGGATCTGTTGCTGGACTATAATGGTTTCTTTGGTGTTTATATGAATAAGTAAACAGTGTTTGTAAAGGGTTTTGAAGATGAAAGCATTTTATCAGTGATATTTATTTATTATGATTATATCATAGAATCATAGAATATCAGGATTGGAAGGGACCTCAGGAGGTCATCTAGTCCAACCCCCTGCTCAAAGCAGGAGCAATTCCCAACTAAATCATCCCAGCCAGGGCTTTGTCAAGCCTGACCTTAAAAACCTCTAAGGAAGGAGATTCCACCACCTCCCTAGGTAACCCATTCCAGTGCTTCACCATCCTCCTAGTTATATAGATACATATTTGCAAGTGATTTTGAAACTGTCCCTACACCTTTACACCAATATATTTAAAAGTGAGATACTCTCATGGACCCCAATCCTACAGATACATAAGAGTGTATACCTTTCTCATAGGAATATTCTCATTGACTTCAAGGTTAATGAACTAAAAACTTGGTATAATTTAACATTTCTGTATGTATTACAAATGTCCTAATAATTACATGATTATTATTTTAAACATGTTGTTCAAAGCAAGTCTGTATGATACATAATTGGCTGTTCTAACTAAATGAATCTGTACAGTTTTTGTCCATAATCACCATTTTTGTAGCACTTCCCTGGCTGTGCCTGTCTTCTATCTTTTGCTATGCAAGTGCTAAAGACAAATTTATAAAACCCTTGCTGTCCATGGCTATTTGATCTTAATTTTGATAAAATATGTAGAAAGGGGACTAAAACACATTTATGAACTGACTTTTAAAACATTAATGAAAAAGAAGGTTATAGGAGCTCCAAAAGAGGATCAGCCTAGGTCTGCCTAAGAGCACAGGTGAGTGGGACTAGGACTCGTGAAGCAGTGAAATGCAAGGAGCAGGAGCCAATCAAAATGGCTGGACTTGTGCTTCCCCAAGTGCAAGGGCTGATCCAGTGTAGTGCCACTACCAGCGTTAGCTTCCTCAGAGGTGGTGAGGCTATTTTCTGCCCTACTCCTTCCTCCACAGTTGACAGAGCTAGGGCAGGAAGTGTATGCTGCATCTTGTGAAAAGGTGGCACAGTGCTTCCAGGAGCTCCTGGTGCGGGTGCGTGTGTCTGCACTACAGCTGCATCTATAGGCTGCAATTGAGCCAGTCCTGAACTGGTAGATTCTTTTGTTTTTGCAGGATTTAAATGTACCAAATGTTCTCTATTTTTAAATTTCTTATTCATAATAAAAGACTTCAGTTTCCTCTTAAAGTTACATTTTTACAGCTAAGTTATAAAACCATAACGAGAGAGATTTAAATAGAAATGTTGGTAATCTTGGTAGCTGTAATACTGTTACCGACTAGTTTGTTTAACAGAGCTGTTAAAGTTTTAGAGTTCTTTTGATTCACAAATTATCTTTTATGCCATGATCAGTTGCAATTCATTATCCAGTGAGTCACATGAAACATCTCCCAGAGAAACATGTTTGATACTGTAATGTACAGTAAGGTTGAAAAGACAGGCAAGGTTTGAAAAATTCTGTGGAAAGGACATAGACATCAATAAATGCTAAGGATGAAATGCATTCTAATGTAGAAAATGTGTGAAAGGCCCTCTTAATCTCTTTAGCCCTTTTAAAGCCCATTTAGAGGGTGCTAACAGGCAGGCTGCATTGTCAAGGAAAACAGGAATTTCTTTCCGACCTCTGAGAAAGCAGGAAGAACCTGGAGGAACCTACACAGAACTTGGAGAGAGGAGCAGAGATTGCAGGAGGAAAGAGTTTGGAGGAGGCACCAGGAAGTCAGTATGAGTGTTACACAAACATTAATGAATTAAACTAGCAATTTAGGTGATGTAGGAAAGTCTTATCAGTATGCCATTTTATAGATGGGGAACTGAGGAAAAGGAAGATATAATGTCTTGCGGAAGATCACACAAGAAATCTGGGTCTGTCTTCTATTCCAGCTCTTGACTTCCACTTCTGGTACCTTCACCACAAGACCATCTTTCTTCCCACATATTAAGAGATTATGTAGTACATAGGATCTTGCATAGGCCCTCTGCACTAGAGTGAATTTCCCCCTTATATTTTAACCTTCTTCAGGTGAAGACTGTGTCTGAGCCTTGAGCTCACTGTTGGGACTTGACAAATAAATAATAAGGAAACTACCATTCTGTGTTTAACCTACATAACTGAAACAAACATAAACTGGGTGCTGAAGGACACAGTCTGTGTCTTGAACATGTGTCTGAAGAAAAATCTTCAATTTGCTGAGTCAGTAGGAGAGGTCCTAAATATTTTCCCCTTGCTCCTAGTCCTTAATAATAGCAGATTACTATTCTGGCAGGCACAATGAAGATGGAGCCAAGTCTCCACCCGTTCCCTGCTTTTCTCTGGTCACTCCATGCCCACCTACATGGGGGTGGGGAAAGTACTGGTCTGCCCACCATGCCTGGAGTAGAGATTCAGAAGAGGCTGGCCAAAAGCATAGTGAAGTCTTACTTCTTCTTTCTCTTGTGCAACCATATAGGCCTAGATGCAAACTGACCCTGAGCCATCTTGGTGTTATGGGCAAAGGGTCATAAAAACAGTAAGACTGTATTATTTTACAATTCATATGTTTCTAAAAGAGATGTTTAAAAAAGTAAGAGGCATATTATAGTGTTGGGTGGTAATGCTATCTATTATTAAGGTTACCTGACACTTCCCATTATAAGACCCTGTTTTCAGTTGTTTATAACTTTGCCAAACTTTAACCATTTGGGATGAAATGTTACATGTCAGATGTCTGCCTCAGGCTGGTTTGTTTTTGGAAAGCTTTACAAAATACAGTAAAGTGGAGGTAAGTAAGAGGATGTTACAGATGGGACTACTGAGGCACCAGGAGATAAAATGATTTGTATAAGGTCACACAGGAAATTTGAGGCATAGCAAAAAGTGTGGTATGGTATGAAGATGTTATTGGCAGTTGTTTGAGATGGCTTTCATAACTCCTGTGTTGCTTCCCTGCATGTGAGCAATGTGCTTATCCCAAATACATGCTGATAAACTCTGATTCCACACCATCTTTTTTTCCTCTATATATTTTATTGTAAGGCATCACCTTTTAATCAGTTATTATTGAAGAATGACATTTCATAGTGGGAATATTTTCCATAAATGCTTTTTATTTTATTGATCAGCTGATTACAAATTCTTTGCTGATTACACTTTAAAAACTTCAAGATCTTTGTAGGGTGCTATTTTTGATTGGACTTTTTTTTTAATGTTATGGTAGAACCTCAGAGTTATGAACACCAGGGTGATGAACTGACCAGTCAACAACACACCTCATTTGGAACTGGAAGTTTGTAATCAGGCAGCAACAAAGACACTCCCCTCCACCCCCAAAAGCAAATACAGTACAGTACTGTGTTAAACATAAACTACTAAATAAAAAGGTGAACGTTTTTAAAAAAAAAAGATTTGACAAGCTAAAGAAACACTGTGCTTGTTTCATTTAAATTAAGATGGCTAAAACCAGCATTTTTCTTCTGCATAGTAAAATTTCAAAGCTGTATTAAGTCAACGTTCAGTCATACATTTTTGAAACCATAGGGTTTTGGTCAGAGTTATGAACATTTCAGAGTTACAAACAACCTCCATTTTCGAGCTGTTCATAACTCTGAGATTCTACTGAATTTATTGTCTCTGGGTGGCAGTGAAGGGGCTGATGTAGTAGGATTTTCTTCCACACTGGGTATTTGTGTGCAGCTTTGTGGTGTCCACTACGTCAAACACTTTGAATTCCAAATTGTTATAGGTCTTAGATAATAATACGTCAATGCAGATTATCTTCCAACTGTAACATTCCAGTCCTCCACAAACTTTCTGAGCTCCATTTTTTCTTACAATATTTCTGACATACATACTGTCCTGCAAGTTTTGGCCAAATAATCCAGTGCCATTTGAAATTATTTAAATTTCATGCATGCACCATACAACACTCTGCATATATATGGTATCTGAAAATAATCTTAACTGATATTTAGCATCTGAGAAGGTGTGTACTTCTTGGCTGGCTTCTTAGGTCACTGAATTTTTCAACAATGAAATCAGATGTCTAAACGATACATTCAGTTACATGGAAATGAATTCTGCATTTTGATTACCATTAGGCCCAGAAGAAATGAATACACAAAGGCTATTTTTCAGCTGTGGAAAAAGATTGCTAATAGTCTTGTTCTGCCAAGAACCGTCAGTCACAAGGGCATGCAACATTACTGTTTGCTGCTCTGTAGGGCCACAGTTACATTTACTGTGCATAACAATAAAGTGTTATGCTCGTTTAGGGGAATTTCATCCAAAATAGCGGGGGCCACATAAGGCTTATAGTTCCATTACATAACGGGTAAGGGAAAGAACTGTGCAGCAGCAAGCATACAAGGAGTCTCTGCACAAGCTTCTTTGGTGCTCATTGCTACATCAAAATTAGTTTGTTGCATCATTTTCTTTCTAATGCAGGATATTTTACTCTTCCCTTTCTTCGTTTCTGGAAGGCAGAAAGAAGCTCAGTAGTTTTGAAGTTGCCAGTGCAACCAGATGGTGACCCACACAAGAGGAGGAGGAGCAAAATGTGTACAACTTGTTCAGAAATGTCATTATCATCCAGGGCTATCAAATTTTGCTGGGCACACCCGAGAGGCCTCCTAGAGGTGCCCATCAGAAACTCTCCTTAGTCCTGCCTGAAGTGTTCTTCACAAGATTTATCCTTAAGCAGAAACCTGAATCCCTCTACTGAATGCAAAGATACTGCATCAGTGCCATCCATGTCACTACAGATCTAGCTTCTGCCTAGGTCCAGTAGATCTGCTTCACAGGTTGTCTTGAGTGGTCTGAGTTATCTGCACTGACTCTGAGGTTTTGAAAGTGCCTTTATTGCCTTAGGCTCAGTAGTAAACCAGTTTGGTGGTACCGAGCTTTGGTTCATGTGGAGGCAATGACACTCCAGGAGATCACTGAATGTAAGAAGTACTGTGAGAGACCTGCACCAAAGTTGCCAACTCCAGGAAGCTACATAATGAATCTCAGTGATTGGATATTGTCTCTGCTGACAATGAAGTTCCCAATGTATGCTCATGGAAACAGTCAAGTGCAAGTGGACTCTTGAGTTGACCACAATGGTAGCGATACCACATATACATAGCTCAGAGAAAGCTTCATCAACATTTTTCAGAGTATCCTCTTCAGTGAAAATGCCCTTTGTACCAATACCAAAGCCTGAAACCTGGAAAGCACAAGTTGCATAGAGATCCTCAGAGCATGTGTATCAAGAGTGTTGTCTTTGAAACCGGCATTCCATGGCCTTGTCTACACTAGACCTTTTTTTGAAAATCTTGGCCTTCCTCTTCATCTTTGTCTTCCTTCTTGTTGTTATAATGTACAGACTGCCTCAGAGTAGCTAGTGTATTCTTTTCTCTCCATATTAATAAGCATTATGTCCAAGTATTGTGAGAAGAATGTATCACATGTTGGCCTTGACTAATATCAAGCTGTTTATGGACAAAATTAATAGTCATTTATCAATGAAATGTTGCATTACTAACAGCCATTATATACCAGCTCATTTTACCTGGCTGTTTCAGTTGAAATAACAAGCATCACAACATGTTTGCAGTTGGTGCTGCAAAATTACAAATGTCAATTAATATTGGGGTTATATGATGTAAAATGTTGCAACAACTTTTGTATAATGAATTATTTTTGCCACATGTCACCATACACTTCCCTGATGCCAGGAGTGGGTAACCAGCATAGCCTTCTAGTCACATGTATTCGTGCTGTGGTTTATTGGTGATGTGTGCTTTTTCTTCTGATTCTGGTACACAGTTGATCTATGCTCCTGTATCAACTTTGAATTTTATGGGTGTTTTAGCTTTCCCTGTCGGTAATGTGGTGATTGCTTCAGCCATATCAGTCACTGCTGATTGTCGTGATACCAGAAACAGTTTAGTGTCTTGTTCAGCATCAGTCTCTGATTCATATCTTTCCATGAGTGTATGTCTCTCTCCCTTTGAGGACTCAAAATTACCCAACTGGTACAAAGTGAGGTAAAATGTTTTCCCTTTCTACACTTGATACACATTTTTCCTTGTGCGTGGGATGTCTGTTTTCGTATGCTTCCAGTCACATTTACAGCAGGTGGGCCCGTTTACTGTTTTTGTCTGCCCACTTTTTCTGAGCTCCCATTTCCAAAGGGCTCAAAACCAGAGATGCCCAGCATAGGGGAAAATGTGTGAAACAACCTCATTATGTTCTCTGCTGCTCAATTCCATGCATTCTTGCCACTATTGTAATGCATTTACTTCCCAACTGGCGTTTTTCAGTATCTTAGTTTGGAAGCCCCGTGGACTCATGCTATTTTCCGTATCTTCTATAGGACTTCAGTTAATTTTTCCTACATCTCTTTGGAGTTTGACACCTAATAAAATTCTGTCTTTTAACATGTCATCTCCATCTGCAAAGGCAGTCTTTCATTATGAGTTGCAGCAGTATTAACCATTCATCTATTGTCTGTATTGGGCCCAAATTGTTCTTATAAGACTTTCTTTTTAACTGGATCATTTTTATATGGAGTACAAGAAGCCTCGTACACTTATAAATAATTTGTAGGGTTAGAGTTGTTTGGGATGATTTTTTCTTTTAGTTTCCCATGCCTATATATATGCACTTGATATATATGTGTGTATGTGTCTTCATATTAAGTGTATTTTTAGTGATCTGGGTATACGCCATGCACGACCCATAGTGATATGTAGGGGCATAAGATAACCTACTGTATAGAAAACTTTACCTGTATACACCTAAGTGCTTCAAGAAACCAACCACTCTGCAGTGCAGTACTGCTACTGGACTGGTGAGTACCTGTATATTATTTTATATTTTATTCATTTTATTGTATTATAATTATTTGAAAATTTGTATTCCATTGGTAAGTATAACTCTTAGCTAACCGGAATTTTTGACAAACCGGCACCCCTAATTCCCCCAACATGCTGGGTAACAAAGCTTTTACTGTATATGGGAACACTTACAGTCTTTTTTGAGTTGTTGATGATCTGTCTGCTTCATGTCCAGCAAACTCCATCAACATCAGCTTCTTTTTGTCTGGTCCAGTTTTCAGAAACATTTCTTACTTCGAAGTTCATTGGAGGTATATTTCTTACTGTACTAACAGATGCCTTTCCAAGTTACTTCTGAAGGCATGTCTTGTCCCTACATTATATTATAAAGTGAATTGCATTCAGCCAGAGGCTTCTCAAATATAATTTCTTTATATAGCTGTTGGTAGA
This sequence comes from Mauremys reevesii, assembly GCF_016161935.1. Lineage (NCBI taxonomy): Eukaryota > Metazoa > Chordata > Testudines > Geoemydidae > Mauremys > Mauremys reevesii. The sequence continues at coordinate 305,417,244 of NC_052623.1, forward strand.
GGAATACCTGACTTCCTGAGTTCACTTTCTGCTGATGTTTTCTGTCATGAGCCTTAAAGTGACAAGAACTCTTTCAGCATGCTGGTTGTTGAGGTCATTAACTTTGTGTTTCATGCAATACAATACACCTGGGCTGATCCATTTGATTTTTCTGCTGCCACAGCTAAGTCACTGAGGAGCCTTTCGTATTGGCATGACATTATGGGAGCAGCAGAGGAGAAAACATATCAAAGGATCTTCTGATCAATGATTTAAAACAATGTTGGAATATATCTGTCAGATGCCTGTGCCTACACATATGCCCTAATCTGGATTTTTTTTACTGTTACTGTGCTTAAATAAATGGACTTCCAGAGTTCTTACTTGTTTGTCATGGCTGATCTTTATTTTTAATAGCTAGTTAACACATGCAGTAGTTTTTAGCTTCTCAGAATCTCTCTTTAGTTTTCCCTCCTGTTGTAGAGGCAGCTGCTCTGATAACTGACCTCAGATATATTTACCATCTTGACCTTTAGCACCAGAAATTGAATGACAGAGCCTACCTCCAAAATTAGTTCATTCTTTCAGCAGCTATACTCGAGGATTCATGCAAGGATAGGGGGCAACTGGTCCATTTCAACTCTCTCACTTGTAGAAGAACGGGTTAAGAAATATGTAAAAGTCACTTTATAGGAATTACTTGTAGGTGTCTTAATGCCTTGCAGTACCCTCTCAATCTCAGTCTCCCCCAAAATGGGGAAAAGAATGTAACCTTACAATCTAACAGAAACTTGGCAGGATATCTGGCTTAATTTGAAAGAGACTTCAAGTTCTTTATCTTTGCTATTCTCCCAAAACAAGGTATTAAACAGGTACTAACGGACACAAGAACATTTGTTTAAGGCTAGTTTGACAACACACAGTGAAAGTTGGAGATGCAGACAGCTACATGAGACTCTTTCGCACATCCTTCATACCTGTCAAAAATGCATGTATCTGGACAGGTTGGACACTATATTCAGTACTCTCTCTCTCTCTCTCTCAGAAACTAAGTGTCACTATCTTTCCTTCTCCACGCTTTGTGCATATTAAGGGTGCTGGATGAGTTGGTATTACCAATTAACATTAAGAAATGGACTGAAGTAACTATTTTCGTGGCCAAAAGAGTTATTTTGAGAATGAAAAACTTCAATTCCTCCCTCATGCACAGACTGATTTAGTGAGCTTTCTACTACCGCATTAGTCTAATGGGACTGCTTGGAAAAAATGTGAAGATGTCTGATCACACGTGAAACTTTTGCAATTTAGTACATATTCGTCTCCAATAATCATAGGTTATTTTCTCACTTATTTATCTATTTAGTCACTTTAATAATTGATTCCCTGCCTCAGCTAATGATATCTGAGAAATGATTAAATTATTAGGTGAAACTATTTCACCGATACAAATAAACTGATATTCAGAAGAGAGAAAGTAGGACATTGCAATTCTTCATTGTTTAGCAAGCATGCCAGTTCGATTAGACTTTGATATTTTTCAGCTGTCACAGAACCACTTTGGGATTACAAGAGATGTTTTGCTACATTACAACCATTAAAATCAGTGTTTTGAATCTTGTTAAAGCACATTCTTGTTCCTACTGCATACCTGAAATAACTTCTAATACATTTAGAGAGGGTGTAAGAGTGTACTCTCTCAGACTGGAAGTACAAACTAATATAGCCCTCTAAAGAATGTCAGGCTGCATACTTAACTCTCTCTTCACTTTAACACCATTTCTGAAGTCCATGCATACTACAGTAGGTGTTGTAATAACAAGGTGTTAATAATATATTTAAAGTCGTTTTTAACAAAGATATATTGGTCTTATGTTGAGAAAGAAACAGTTAACTGTAACAGAATTTTATTATGAGGGTTACATTGTATTTTAAGCATATGACTGGAGATCTGGATCTTTTTCATGGCTCTGCCACAGATTTCCTAAGTGACCTTTGCAAGTCACTTAATCATGATATGTTTCAGTTTCTTCCTTCTGTAAAACCAGGATAATACCAGCTACCTAATCGGAATATTGTGAGAATTTAATCATTGTTCATAAAGCACTTTGAAATCTGCAGCTGGAAGTAACTTTACATTTATATAGCATTATTTTAATTAGTAATTGTATTTATTATCATGGGATACTATGGTCATAATTGTGGTGATATTTTCTTTTTAAGTCTTTCTTTTCAATGGCTTTTGTCAGTTACCTTTCATGCTTATCTTAGCCCAGAAATGATTTTTTTTAAGTTTGATGAAAATCCTTTAAGGGTATTTAAAAAACAGTCTTGTTTGGCTTTTAGCACATATGTACTGTAATCCTCAACATGAAATGCTGCTTTGTTAAATCTTTAAAAAATAATTTAAGATACAAAGAGGTTCATTTGTCTGCTTTACATACCCAATATATTATATTCTTTACCTAAGAGGGTGCCAAATTTAATGATCAAGTACACACATCTGAATAGTTTCCCAGACTCAGCATTCATGACCTCCCTGAACCCTCCCATCACTCTGGAAAGCCATTTGTCCACTACAGATGCTTTGAATGCCCTCTAGTTTTAAGATAGTGTTAGAAAGGATCAGCAGGTTTGGTGCCTTGTTCATTGAGCCCTGACACGCCTCTGAATATTAGAGTTTGCATGTTCTTGGAGAGCAGGACACTGTCTCAAAGCGTGCACATTGTGAAAAGAATATGTTGTGATATAATGTTTGCACCTAGCACCTTTTTGATTTTCCCCCCTTTTTCTTATTTTCCTCACAAACTAAATGCAGTATTTTGTATTAATGCAATATCAGAACCGAGATTCTGATTGTACAAAATCAGTAAAATTGAGCTTCTGATATCTATGGCATCTATAACTTAGCATATATGGTATAGTATATGTTTAAAGAATTAAAGATAACTCACCATACACAGAAATACAAAATGCTGCATCCTGTATATTCTGGAGATCAACTTACTGCTGTTGTGGCAAACAGTGGCTCCAGTCCTCTTCTACACTGACTGCTTTGCACCACTCTTCCAGTGCAAAGCAACTGGAAGGCTGCTGGATCCAGAGCCTCAAAATTTTCCTGGCAAGAGGAATCTGTGAATGCCACAGAACCAACATAGCAACACTATATCACTCCTACTGCAGATTCTTGGCTTAGGGAGCATGGCTGATGGAAAGAAGGCATGGCTGGAGCAATCCCTGGCTGCCAGAACAACCCCATGAGAGTCACAGGCAGCTTGGCATAACTTACAGTGATCCTGAGGCTGCTCTAAGTTGTGCCGGGGACAAATGCTCCCCCCAGGCAGTCCCCAAGTAATGAAAGTAGCTTAATGTCACTTTTGCCTCCCATCTCCATGTCTTGTGCCAAGTATAGCTCAGGTGGAACAAAGAATCTGGTCCCATATGTGATGGGTTGGACCCTGCCCTTTTGGGGTGCTACTGGGTGTGCTGGGGTCCCACTGAGCCCACCTGTATCACCAGCCTGGGTTTCCCTCACTCTGTGCTGCTGTGATCAGCTCTCAAGCCCCTTTCCAGCACACAGTAGGGACACACCCAGCTGTAGCATCACACAGAGTCTGCGATCAGCTCTCTGTGGGAGGACTCAGCTAGGGGAATGGCCAGCTCTCCTGTGCACACACCCTCTGGAGTGTAAACCCAGAATTATATTGTCTTATGCTGGATAGAAATCCATATAGTGTAAGCTCATGAAATTCAATCCCTCCCTCAATGTGGAGGGAGATATACATGGCTCTTTGTGCCCTCCCCCGCACCCCCAGTTATGAATTGCACAAACTGGATTTTGGTATAAACAAGAAATAAGTTTATTAACTACAAAGGGTAAATTTTAAGTGATTATAAGGGATAGCAAACAGAACAAAGCAGATTACTGAGCACATAAAACAAAACACGCAAACTAAGCTTAATTCACTAAAGAAACAGGTTACACATAGTAATTTCTCACCCTAAATGTTGTTTGAGGCAGGCTTCAGAGTTTCTGCAGCTCAGAATTCCAGTTATTTCTCTTTACAGGCTAGACCTATCTTTCTTTGTTTCTTCAGGTGTTTTTAGCAGTCTTCCTTCTTGGTCAGGGAGGCAATGGAGAAGAGCCCTGATTGACTCGCTTCCCAGCCTTAAGTAGGATTTATATAAGGTGGAAATCCTTTGTTTCCAATGGAAAAATACCAGCAGTGTCCAAGGTGGTACTCCGAACCAGGTGACATCATCACATGACCTTGCAGTGTCAAAACTACATCTCAGGAAGGTGGGAGATTAGTATCTTCAATGTCATATTGTCTTCTTAAATAGCCCATCCAGGCTGATTGACTACTGTCTGGCGGGCGTTCCCCCAAGTACACACACAGTTGTAATTGTTACATAGTCAATATTCCTAACTTCAGATACAGAAATGGTACATGTATACAAATAGGATAATCTTATTCAGTAAAACATAATCTTTCCAATGATACCTCACATTACTCATCTTGCATAACATATATCTTAGTCATGCCATATTCATATCATAACAATATTTCTATGAAGAATATGGGGTGTAGAATCACACCGTAACATTAAATGTTTTGATTTTTGTGTCATTAAAATCTCATCTTAAAATTTGCCTCACTGTAGGGCCAAATGCCACTGTTGGAGGCACATGCACAGTCTCACTGAAGTCACTGGGAATTGTACACATGAATTCAAGGGCACAATTGACCCAGAGTTTTTCTCTACTTATGTGAATGGGACTATGCCAGTTTACTTCAAGGGGAATCTGGCCCAGTAATTTGAAAAAAAAAAACAAAACCAAAAAAAAACCCTTCTATGTGAGCATTTGGATCGTATCCATTCAAAAGTTTGAATTAGTGACTCATAGATACTTTTTCAGATTTATATTTAGCGTATCCAGCTTTACACTGGCTTAAATGAAATCAGAATCTGGCCTGACTCCTTTTTGTAAGGAACCCAGTATTCTGCCAGTGTAACATGGGGGAAGCAATTTAACAAGCTCACTTCTCAGGACTATTGAATTTTACTGCTGTAAATCAAATGAGAAGCTTACATAGGGACAGGTGGAGATAATATTTGAACAGAAATCTGAATCCCAGTTGAATCCAGCACAGACATGGATAAATCTGCTGCTAAGGCTTACTAGTTTCTATGTCTATGGGCTTTTTGAGATGTGTGAGGATTTTCTTACTGTGAATATTTTTTTTCTTTTGCATGGGCTGAACTTGCTGTCTCCATATGAAGAACTACAGTAATATCAGATCTTACTGCTGAGATCATTAACATGGACCTTCTTTGTTCTCACTTCTACCTAGGCTGCCAGTGGAAGAGAACTTAAGTTAAAGTACATAGGAATGAGTAGCTGAAGAATGATATTAATAGGCAGGCCCTGTCCTGACACTGCTTTACAGTTTGTCTGTTATGAGAGGGGGTCAAAGAATTGTCTCTTGGATTGAGGGGAGGAGCAGAGACAGAATTCAGGCTCTAATATTCTCCTCTATTGCACAGTGCAGAGGGGAACAAGACTACAAAGATATCAGAAAATTATACACTGGGCCATGTCACTTTGACGCAAACATCTAAATGATGATAGCGCTGTATGTCTGTCTTAGCACCCATTAATATGGAATGTAGCACTCATTAATGTGGAATGTAAGGGCCCATTTTTGAAAGTTATTTAGGTGGAAATAGGCACCTAATGGGAGTTTCCAAAGCTCCTGGGCAACTAACTTCCATTGATTTCAGTGGAAGTTTTGAAATCCCACTAGGTGTCTATCTTCATCTTTAGGCCCCTAAATACTGGACCTAAGTGCCGCCCAACATCTGACAAAGCCTGGGTTCATTTCTGCAGCTGGAACACAGCAGGCTAAAGGTGGCTCAGACTTTTGTCTAAACTTATTGTACTTTTCAATCATTAGGAGACAGCCAACTTTTTAGTTGCTTCTTATTGAAAACCTTTATGCTGCTTTATATCAATGTTTGACACTGAGAACAACTGCTAAGTCATGGCTCACCAACCAACTTGCATATTTTGTTCCAAAATGTGTGTATTTTTGAGATCTCCAGAGTGATGTCTTAATGACGTGTTCTTTAATTTGCATTTTAGATCATTCTCTTTTTGCTATAGAAAAAAAAATGTCCTTGTGTTAAAAAGGGAAAGAGTGCTTGGTAATAAGGCAACATTGGCTTCTTTTTCTGCACTGGGGTTATGTAGTTCACAAGTTGATAAATGTTGTAATGTAATCAGATCCTATCAGAACTAGAGATAGCCCACTGTGGTCCCGACCAGATAGTATCTATGATTTTCACATGAGTAGTCCATACATTTCCTTATGAAATATATTATTGAAGGTGATTCATAGCACTGGCATTGGAAAAAAAGTGTGACCCTTTCTTCACCCCAGCAGGTTTCTGAGGAGTCATCTTTAGATTGTAAACCCTTAGGGAAAGAGATTTGTTTCTCTTCTGTGTTTGTGCTGTGCCCACCACAATGGGATCCCATGTCAATTCAGGACTGTGGGTGGTTGTGTTGTAAGTAAGGTTAGTAGCACCATCTATTTTTAAGGTTGCCTGATGCTTCCTTTTATAGGACACTGTTTTCAGGTGCTTATAACTTTGGCAAACTTTTAACTGTTTGGGTTGATATTTTCCACATTGCACGTCTACCTTAGGTTGAAGTGTTTGGTAAAATTTCAGCCAAAGTGGTTCAAAAGCCATTTCTGAGAATGAGGCTAAGGCAAAATACATTGTTTTGCCCACGTTAAAAACATTCTGGTGACAGGAAACCTAAATTCTGACATTTCCTAACTTTTTAGTGCTTGATGTTGCAACTTTATTAAAGTTCTTTAAATGAGTGTGTGTGTGTGTGTGTAATATAAATATTTACTTCTACTAATTAAAGTCTTTGAAAATAGGACATCAGTGAATTCGAAGATGTGTAATGAGAGATGTGAAAGGATGCCATGTCATACCTACCTTTAATAAAGAACAGAGGGGAAAAGAAAAAAGCAGTAAGAGGATCAATTGCACCATGGTATTGATTTTAGGTTGGGCTCATTACTATTGATATGATATACAAGTACCAATTTTAGAACCTGGATAATGAGCATTGTCTGTGGTGAGGGAATAGGTAAAATTATTTTCTCATCCAATGAAGAATCCAGTTATCTCTGGAGAAGGCTGATTTGTCCTCCATTAAGCTAGATGAATGCTATTGCTCTTAAAGATAATGTGTGCTAACTGTGGTGGTTTGTTTCTATCTTAGATCTTGTAATCGCTCTGGAGAGAAGGTAAGCATATGAAATTACAATAAGGAAGGTTGGGAAATGGACAAAAAATCATGTAAAATAGTTTATATGACCAGATAATTAAGTTACCCCAACCTCCCCTATAGTGGAAGATAAGCACTGGGCTCAAACATGCTCCCCATTGAAGTTAATAGGGGTTTTGCCACTGACTTTAATGGAAAAAAGGTTGGTCCCAATGTCTCTTCCATTTCTTTTATAATAAAATGCATTAAGCAAGTGATAAAGACAAGTGATAAAATAACAGAATGTTGTAAATGATACATGGCAATATGTTTACATTGGTTTTAGATATATATTTAATAGCATGAAAACTGGCCTTTTTTGTAATATTTTAAATATGTATTTTCACAAATATTTTAAATTTTTTTGTGCTATACAAAAGTATACTGTGTATATATGTGCATTTTCCCATGCGGCTCTCACTCCTGATCTCATTGAAACTTGGCTTGCAGGGGATCAGGAGGAGACCCATAGCCCTCTTCTCCTCTTTTGAAGGCTACTGCTGCTGTTGGCATGAGCTTTGAGCAGCAGTCTTTGCTCTCCCTGAGCACAAGAAATGGGACTGTATCTAGTCCCTTTGTAGAGACACATTGTTGTGGAAGATGAGCCCGGTTCTCCCATAGTCTACCTCTTACTATATAAGGGTCTGATTCAGTGACAGCATATTTGCAGCCAACTCTAAATATACAGCTTCACAAAACATAATACACAATTTACACCTCCGATTAGGGAAATCGGGAGAATAAATGTCTCATCCAGAATACAGTATGTTTTTCTATTTCAATATTAAGTTAAATTTTCATTCATTGACAAGTAATACCAGTTTTTTTCTCTTGTGCATGTGTAAATCTTTTTTATAGTATTGCTTAGCACTGTTAGATGTTCATAAAAAGTGCTTTAATTATATTTACTAGTTATAAATTTAAAAATAGCGTGTATACTTTTACCATTATTGTAGTGCAGCAAGTTACCTTGCGCATTATAAACCTGCTTTATTGTCAATCAAAAAGACCACAAATAATTCTTTTTAAACAAGTCATGTATTTTAATAATAAACCACTTGCTGACATTTCTCATAATTTAGCTTTGGAGGTTATGTTTGTGAAAGAGTGTAAAATTATGCTCTGGCAGTTCTCCAGAACATTTAATTGCCTCTTGCCAATACTTTATTTTAGTGTAAAAGAAGTGACAGGTTGCTGTGTCTGTAACAGTGGTTAATTTTTAACTTCAAAAACTTTCCTGTGATCTTAAAAGCTTATAATTTGTTCATAGGCACAAGCTCGTACAAGCACTCTGCAGCATCTGTATGTAATTTTAGCAAACAGATACAGTGGAAGCCTGTAGTCTCTCCAAAAATCGTTTAATTAGATGTGAAAACTGGGTTAAGCTCTTACATTAACTTTAACAGCTGTAAACACAACACCAAATGTTCACGTATTGGACCTAATACTACATCATGCTGTGTGCCTCCTGTAGGGTGTGGAGCACCTTCAATCCCTGATGAAGACAATGTAATCTGAGAATATGCTCAGCATCTTGCAGGATCAGACTCAAAATATCTAGAGTGACTATCTGGCCCCACTGAAGTCAATTGCAAAAGTCCCATTGAGTGAAATGGGACCAGGATTTCACTGCTGAAATGTGCAAATGTATAGTTTATGGCTGTGGGATATTAGAGGGTTGTTATCAAGTCAAAACAAAGGGGCCAATCTTTCAGGCCCCTGCTCAGGGATAGTTACATTTTCCATTGTTTCCACATACAATCCTCAGTGGGGATGCCTTGTGAGGAAAGGATGAATGATCAGGCCCTTAATTTAAACACAAAAACAAACAGAAGACCTCATCTGTGTTACCAATAACACCATAGAACAATAGCTGAACGAAATTTTAAAATTCTCAAGTGTTTTTCACCTTTTTTATTTTCACATGTTTGCCCTTTTATTCAGCTTGGACAGTGAAACTAACCTGGTTAGTTTAAATTCCAATTACATCCTTACATAATATTTTGTACTTTATAGTCCGTTTCAGGTTGATTTCAGCACTGCAAGGTACTGTTTATTTTTTTAAAAACGAGAACATTTTTGTTAATATTAGGTTTTGGGAAATCTTTTTTAAAACTCCCCCCTCTTTCACAATACCAAAGTAACCAACAAAAACAATCCCCTACACTTGTACCTAAAATGGCTATGTTCCTTTAAATTGCTTTTCAATTTTATTTTTCTAAAGGATTATAGTTCTTTCCTTTTCAATCACATTAATGTTTAGGGAATTCTTTTTCAAACATAAAACACTAGATTTGATAAGATTTCTAGTAGAAGTAAATTTAGGATAATGATTGTATTTTGCATTATAGAAGAAATAGGATTATTCTTTAAACACTGTGGGTAAAATTGGAACACAGGCACTATAACTACTTTATTCAAGTAGTGATTTCTGATCTTATTTGTATTAAAATAAAAAAAGTGTAACAGTGAAAAACACTAGTGCTTTTAGAATTTATTTCAAAATGAACTCAATTCTGCTCTCAGTGGCATTAGTAGTGGAAATTCCCACTGACTTTAACGAGAGCAAGATTAAACCCACCATGTTTCCTTTCATAGGGTTAGACCATGCTTGTTAGACATAATCCATAGTGAGTAGTGGTGAAACTCTGCAGTGTGCTGGAAGGCACGGATTTTTTTCCAGAGCTATCTGGCATGCAGGGGAGTGTGCTTACTGTCACACCCATTTCTCCATGCTGCCCCTTGAGCCACTGCAGAGGGTGAAGTAGCTGTGGCTACATCTCCTCTCCATCTCCTTTGGTGTTCAGGGTACCATTAGGGGAGCTGAAAGAGAAAGTTCCTTGCACTCCTCTCATCGCAGTGACTGAAGTCCCGCCTGGCTTGTACACAGGTAGGGGGAAAGGCTCTGTGCACCCTTCTCCCATTGGACACTCATCATAGGGGCCAGTCACAATCTGGTCCATAATCATTCTTGCTTCAGACTGTTTAATGCAGGGCAGTTTTTGCTTCATTTTCAGTTCCTTCCTTCCTACCATTCATAATTCCACTGCTCTCATTAAAATGCTTTTTAGCATCCACTAATGGGAGTGGGCTTGAAGAACTACAGGTCAGGTTTTGAAATACCCAACAGTGTACACATAGCCAGTAACATAGCAGTAGCAATTGAGATACACCTCCCTCTGCTGATAAGCATGAAAAGGAGAGGAGATAAAAGTGAGTAGTAAAAAGACAGACATTTAGTTTCAACATTCAGCTGGGGATGAGCTGCAGAAGGATATGGCCTGCAGCTCTCTTTTATGTGATGCAGCTCCCTTTGGCGATTTGAATGTCTGCATTCCGTAAAAATACAATAATGCCTAAGGGCTTGGCTACACTTACAAGTTGCAGCGCTGGGAGTTACAGCACTGGTCATGCAGCTGTGTAGGGCCAGCGCTGGAGTGTGGCCACACTGACAGCTACCAGCTCTGCAGTGTGGCCACACTTGCAGCACTTTCCAGCGCTGTATTGAGAGGTGCATTGTGGGCAGCTATCCCACAGAGCACCTCGTCCCATTTTGGCGCTGAGTATTGTGGGAAGGGGAAGGAAGTGTGCGGGTCATTCCGCTTCCTGTGTGCCAACGCCCCGTGGTGCATCGCTTCACATCCCAGCATTCACTCTTTCCGGCAACGTTTGGCGCCATTGTGAGTGTCTTTCTGTTTTACTCTCTGTGTGAATCGCGATTTCTGTGGCAAATGGAGCCCGAGCTGCTGAGGACTGTGCTGATGAGTGTCGCCAGCACAACACGTTTGGCTGTCAAGCTATTCCTTCAGCTCCAAAGTGACAGTGAGGAGTCTGACGATGATATCGATATCCATTCTCCTGCCGCGTGTGACACTAAAGTGCTTGTGGCATTCACGGAAATGCTCAGCACCGCTGAACACCGCTTTTGGGCTCGGGAAACAAGCACTGAGTGGTGGGATCACATCGTCATGGAAGTCTGGGATGACGAGCAGTGGCTGCAGAACTTTTGTATGAGAAAAGCCACTTTCATGGGACTGTGTGCTGAGCTCGCCCCCACTCTGCAGCGCAAGGACACAAGATTGAGAGCTGCCCTGACGGTGGAAAAGCGGGTGGCTATTGCAATCTGGAAGCTGGCAACTCCAGACAGCTACCGGTCGGTCGGGAACCAGTTTGGAGTGGGAAAGTCGACCGTTGGAATCGTTTTGATGCAAGTTTGCAAGGCAATTAATCGCATCCTGCTAAGAAAGACCATGACTCTGGGGAGCGTGCAGGACATTGTGGATGGCTTTGCACAAATGGGTTTCCCTAACTGTGGAGGGGCGATAGATGGGACGCATATTCCTATTCTGGCCCCCCCCCACCTGGCATCAGAGTACGTTAATCGTAAGGGGTATTTCTCTATGGTTCTCCAGGCGCTTGTGGATCACCGTGGGCGTTTCATTGACATTTACACAGGCTGGCCTGGAAAGGTGCATGATGCACGCATCTTTCGGAACAGTGGCCTGTTCAGGAAGATGCAGGCAGGGACTTTTTTCCCAGACAGGAAGATCACAGTAGGGGACGTTGAAATGCCCATTGTGATCCTTGGAGACCCCGCTTACCCGTTACTGCCTTGGCTCATGAAACCCTATACAGGGAAGCTTGACAGGAGCAAGGACCGGTTCAACTACAGGCTGAGCCGGTGCCGAATGACTGTGGAGTGTGCTTTTGGCCGTTTAAAGGCACACTGGCGTTCCTTGTATGGGAAGCTAGACTTGGGGGAAAGCAGCATCCCCGCGGTTATATCCGCTTGCTGTACCCTCCATAATATTTGTGAAGGGAAGGGTGAAACATTCAGTCAGGCATGGACCACCGAGGTTCAAGTCCTGGAGGCTGAATATGCACAGCCAGAGAGCAGGGCTAATAGAGAGGCCCAGCACAGGGCTTCAAGGATTAGGGATGCCTTGAGGGAAGAATTTGAGGCTGAAAGCCAACAGTAATGTTTGCTGCCTTGCATGGGAGTGAATTGCACTGTTTACACTGTTATTCTATTATCCATAATAATAAATGATTTGCAGTGCCTCTTTCTTTACTGGGCTAAGGTATCTTTCACTATCTGCTATAATAAAGACTGTTTTCAAAGCCAATAATTGTTTTATTGAAAAGAAAAAAACTTCCTTGACAGACAGACAAACACACAACATTTCATGAACACAAGAGGGCAGGGGTGTGGGTTGGTGAACTGTACAGTCACAAGTTTGCATATGTCCTGTCTGGAGTGCTGTTTAATGAATCCTGCACTTCAGGGTGCATATACTGCATGGTGATGGGGGTTGAGTGCAGAGGTTAAGGGTGGTGGTAGGTATCAGGGCTGGTTGGGGAACGTACAGGTGTTGGAGGCAGCTGGTGGTGGTAAGAACCTGAATGCTGGGGAAAGGTGGTTTGAGCTGACATTGGGGGACAAGGCAAAAAGCTTTGGGCTGGGGGGGGTGGGGGAGTAGCACGGTAGTGCTCTGCTTGCATGGCAACAAGTGACTCGATAGAGTCCGCTTGGCGCGACAGGATGCTTAGCAGCCGCTCTGTGCTTTTCCTCTTGGCCACTGCATTTCTCTTGCGGATCCTGCTTTCCTTCTCTCTCCACTCCTTCAATTCCTTACTCTCTCTAGCAGAGTGATGAAGAACAGTTTTCAGCATGTCCTCTTTGCTCTTTCGGGGATTTTTTCTCAAATTTTGAAGCCTTTGTGCTGTGGAACATCTGCTCAGTCCAGTAGTCAAGGTCACTGTAGAAACCCAGAAATGACAACATTTAACAGGGGCAGCATTGTATCCACTATCTCCAGACATGAATTGTTACACTGAGGGAGTTCTCACTTTAGCATTCTTTTACCACACGCATAACACGACAGAAGCCACGAAATGGTGAGTGAGGGGTGCTTATAGAGGGAGAAATGGGGCTTGATTGATAGAGGGGAGCTGGTTGCTTCGGGTAATCTGGAGTGATAGAGGGGTTGAGTGAAGATGCAGCTGCAGGGGTGATCTTCACTATCTCCCTATCTCTTCACTAAAGAGTCTCCCAACATTTTTCACAGGAGTTAATCCTGGAAGATGTCTCCCTGCTACGAGTCACTAGGGAACAGCGGGAGGCTCTTTTAGAGCAATGTGGATTCCGCCCGGGACCCTATGCGGCTTGCCTGTGTTCAGAAATGGTCCCCCCACCACTCGCAGCACAGTGGCGCGGACGTGTCAGCGTGACTGGGACAAGGAACACAGTGGCTCTGCCTATAAACCTGCGCAGGCATATTGCCCACGCTCTGGATGAAACTTTTGCTGAGATAACTGAAGCAGATTACCGCGACGTGATAGACCACATCAACGGGCTATTCCACATCTACTAGTCTGGCATGCATGCAGCCATAACCCCCCTTCCTCTCCAGAAACATTTCCACCCAGAAAATAAAAGCCGCTTACCGGTAACCCGCTCCTCTGCTTGTCCTTCTGCAACTGCTGGCTGCTGCGATTGGGTACTTTCCTCCTGGCTTGAGAAGAGCTCCTGGCTGCATGCCTCCTGGAAATCTGGGGTGTCTTCCCCCATCCCAGGAGCTTCACTCGCGGTTTCCTCCCTCCCCCGCCGCCGCCTCCGCCTCCTCCTCCTCCTGTCCCCCAGCCTGCTCAGAAGTGTCCATCGTTGTCCTGGGATTGGCAGTGGGGTCACCCCCAAGTATCGCGTCCATCTCCCTGTAAAAACGGCAGGTCGTGGGGGAAGCTCCGGATCAGCGATTGCCCTCGTGGGCTTTGTAATAGGCACTCCGCAGCTCTTTAACTTTCACCCTGCATTGTAGTGCATCCCGATCATGGCCCCTATCCAGCATGGACCTTGATACCTGCTCAAAGATATCGTAATTCCTATGGCTGGAGCGCAGCTGTGCCTGCACAGATTCCTCCCCCCAAACACTGATGAGGTCCATCAGCTCGCCATTGCTCCATGCTGGGGCTCGTTTGCCGTGTGGAGGCATGGTCACCTGGAAAGATTAACTGATTGCACTCCACACACACCTGGCTGCAGCAAACAGGAAGGAGATTTTTAAAATTCCCGGGGCATTTAAAGGGCGGGTCACCTGAGGCAAGAGCAGTAGAGTGCAAACTGATGAGCAGAGTGGCTGAACAGGAATTCTGGGATAACTCCTTATTCCCTGGAGGACAATTAAAGCACTGGTGAGTGTCCACACCTGCTGAGCAGCGCTGGATCACCAGCGCTGCACTCCTTATACCCCTGCCGGGATGGGTTTTCAGCCAGCGCTGCAACCAGGGAGTTGCAGCGCTGGTTGTGCCCTCAAAGTGTGGACGGGGTGTAATTGCAGCGCTGGAAAGCCTCCACCAGCGCTGCAACTTGTAAGTGTAGCCAAGCCCTTAGTAAAACATGGAAACTACTCAAAAACCCTGTGAAAGAGATGTAGCTAATGTGTCTCTGTTCTATGGAACTGAGTGTAATATATTTTCAGCTACGTATGTGTCACATTTGGAGGACAATTTTGAATAGTACACAAAATGTGGTTTGTGGAAATATATGTGTTTGTTAACTGTGCTGTGATGCATAACTTGTAGATGCCATCTGACTACAGATGTGTCATTGTGATATCCAGGCTTGGGAGAATTCACTGTTTTATTTGAAGACAACTAAATGTTCCATACATTAGGTCATCTTTTTTAGGAACTTGATATAACTCAATGCAAGTGATCTTGTAAACAAGGCAGCTATGTGCAACCATAGGTATTATTAGCCCTATTTTACACATGAGGAAACTGAGACAGAGAGCTGAAGTGATTTGCCTACGGCTATGGAGAAAGTTAATGGTCAAAGCAGAATTAGCACTTGGGAGGTCTGCTTGACTCCCAGCTTTATGAATGCAGTGTTGTTGTAGCTGTGTCAGTCCCAGGATATTAGAGAAACAAGGTGGGTGAGGTACTATCTTTTATTGGTCCAACTTCTGGTGGTGAGAGAGACAAGCTTTTGAGCTTACACAGAGCTCTTCTTCAGGTCTGGGAAAGGTACCTGAAGAAGAGGTCTATGTAGCTCAAAAGCTTGTCTCTCTCACCAAAAGAAGTTGGTCCAATAAAAGATATTAGCTCACCCATCTTTTCTCCCAAACTTATGCTCATTCCTTTGGGCTACAGTGTCTCCAGTGCAATAGCATGTTTCTCTGTTGCTGGTGTTAACTTCTCTGGAAGAGTTTTATTATTTGGTGTATGAGCCTTATTAATGATCAGCACCTGCACAATACATGATGCTGCTGTGTGACACCTTGCATGTCTGATGATGATTAGGCTGCTTCTACTTGCTCCTCCTGCTACTTTCAGAGTTCAAAAATGAATTTCTGGGTCTTTGTACAACATAATTTTTCCACAACAAATTTCAAACATAAATGTCTGGAAACAAAGACGGTGGACCATATTCTCAGACTTCAATGGAGCTACACTCATTTACACTAGCTGAGAATCTGAACTGACATGACTAAAACTGGTTTGGTCCTAAAAAGATTTGGTTATATATTTACTCTTCTCTTCTTACTGCCTATGCAGAGCACAAGTATTCCTGTGTTTTTCTGTGATACACTAGCTCAAAGCACACACAAGCAGTAAGGAAGTATCATGGATGGAGAATCAGTATTCACCTCTATAAGAGGGAAAAATGAAAGACATTCTGAGGAGTGAAACTTCCTCTCATCTTTTGAGAATTCTACTTTACATGAGCCTGAAAGAAGGACTGCAAAGTCCTTCAGCAACAAATTGATTCGTGAATAATAACAGGTCCTGCAGTCACATTTCTCTGTCTTTTGAAAACAATTTCTTTAAGGTTTTACTCTGAAAAAGATCTAACATATCCGAAAGCTGAAGGCAGCAAACATCAATGCTCATCTTGTATAATGCCCATATATTCCATTTAAATAGATTTGATTCTAAATTATTTAGAATCAAAATTTAACAAATATTATTATAAGTACAAATTATAATTTCCTGTGCCTTGTCCACTCTTTCAGGCATGGCATCCTACTATTCTCTTGCTTCGCCCACAATCATTGCTGTGCTTTCTTTCACCCTTTATGCATGGAATTCTTCCTTATCCAGAAAGGCACTACTCTTTCTTCTGTCACATTTTGTCCTCAAGACACAGTTCAACCATGGCTTCTACAAGGAGGGTAGACTCCTAATTGTGCTATATAGAGGGGCAGTTGGGGATGATAATTATTTTTAAAAACAACAACAATACTATTTATCTTTCCAACTCTCCACCCCTCTTATGATTGGGAGATCTTCAGGGCACGGCTGTGTCTTACTGTACGTGGGCAGCACCTAGTACTTTGTGGGCGCTTCTGTAATACTAATGCTTAACTAATACTAACTTAAATAAAACTGACTTAAAATTGCTTTAAATTATTACTATTATATATACAATAAAAACAGGAAAAGAACTTTTCCTCCTCACTCAGTTGAGGCCAGCATCCAAGGGAGCAGGCAGATTCTCCTCCACCACTGTTGCCTGCTACTTCAGCGCCCACCCCTTTCTTCCTCAGGCACTGCTCTGTCTTGCCAGATCCTAGTGGTGCTGTTCAGCACCCCTCCTTCCTGTGACGCCTTCACCCAGGCTCTCCAGCAGCTCTCTGCTTTCTGAATGGTGGCCTCTCAGGACATAGGCATAGCTTGACTTCTGTATTATGGAGGCAGCTCTGGTCAGGCCAATGGAGCTGCACATTGGGGGGACAAATTTTGTGTCTGCCTAGTCTTGCAATGCTCCCCTCAACTACGCCCATGTCTCAGGATGCAACACAGATATACCTCTGGATGCTGGTTTTCCGGGTGATACCAGAGAGTATCTGTTCCAGCATGAGAGTTCTCTCTCGTCATTGCTAGGTAGCAATGCAGGCATTCAGAAGGATGGATAAGCAAATCCTTGACTCTGTACTGCCCCTATGGTACAGAGGCCTCTCCCACTGCTTCTGGTAGAGGTGGTTGCACATCACTCCACCCCTCTTTGCTACTGCTGCTCATTTTTCAAATGTATTTTATTTAAAAAATGTCCTCCAGCTCATCTGAAGCAACCACACTACTTTCCTCTCATTCCCCAAATTGCAATCCACAAAGAGGTTTCAGCATGCCAGCAGGAGCATTTTCAGGGTAGATACTCTTTTGAGTTATTTATTTTCACAAATATTCACAGATCTTTCACTTTGCACAAACAGCAATTTACTTGTCAGAATATTTGCCAATATCAATCGAAAGGAATTCCAAATACAAAGAAAGTGCACACATCAGTTTTGTGTACAAAAGTGTTTGCAAAGAATTGTTTCCTGTATTTGCTGAGCTCTATCCTTTAGTTAAAGGCAGAGAAAGTGCTCCCCACTCATGCTTGGACTTCTGCCCTTTTCTCTTTGACATGAACTGCCAAAGACTCCTTGCCTCTCTTTTTACCCCTGCCCTGATGTCATTCCACTGTATTTGGCATCCTGTCAGGTCACTGGGGTAAACTCTAAAACAAGTTATCTTCTGTGTAATCTCCTGCCAGATTATTTTCCTGGCAAGGGACCTGGCTGGATAAGTGCCATATAGTGCCCTTTTATTTTTTTAACACCTTCTTTATAAGGAAGTTATTTTCTAATTCTCTAAATTTAGGACACCTCTGCCTTACTTGAACATGAAGCTTTCCTAGTAGCAGCCCTTTTGTCTTCTGTTCCCTCCATTTTGTTTTGTGATTTCCAGTTTTTATAACTAGGGAATGAGTTTGAGTGAAACTGGAGGGCTATGACCAAGATGTGCTTTGTTATTGTGTTTATAGTTATTGAGTCTTGTACATGTGAGGAACATTTCCTATTGTTTAATGATCAGAAAACAGTTAGCAGAGTTCTTCTTTTGGGACTAAGATTTAGTGTATCAGGAAGGGATCAATTCTGTTGCAACAGGGGTTCTTTCCAATGGGTTCCAGTTCAGGTTATTTTACTATTTACTTTAAATGAATTAGCAAACTAAAGTTGCTCTTTGACTGTCTTACGATCTGTTAGTCTTAGCTAGCTAACATTTTTCATCCATAAGAAATTGCAGTAAAGCTAAATATAACTATGTTTAGTGTTCCTCTACCCTGCAGTCTACTGCCAGTAAATTACAACCTAGAAATATTGGGACAAATTCAGTTATACTCTTGCAAGCCCATTGAATTCAATAGGGATGTATGTGTGAAACTGACTGCAGAATTTGTCCCTATATGTTTTTTAAAGGTTGAGGTGGATTATATTTTTTTCCAAAGAGGAACAAGATACAGTAATAATGGTAGTATATATCCATTGTGGGTTAGATTCTAATTTCAGATGCATGGTGTGCTTGCTATATTTCTGAGACTTTTTTTACTGTGCTTGAAGTACCATGTAGCCCACTACGAAATGCAACACAAAAGCAGATTGTTCAGGATATTCAATAATGCATGCTATGTTTCTCCGATTAGAATGTTATAGTTTAATCTGAATTAAGAATTATCATGTATTATAAAATGATCTCAAATTAGAGAACCTGATACTCTATGGCATGCACTTTGCGGCATGCAGTCATTGCAGGTGCAAAATGTTACCAAATCAGTATTTTGCACTCAGTTTGCACAGATGTAAATAATTTCACAAGGTACAAGCACTGTAGTGTCAGGCACAGAAAATTCATTATGAGAACTCTGTAAGTGCTCTATATCATTGTGCACACATGTATTTGCTACAGAGTAGTGCACAATGTAATGTTTTAGAGACATCAGTTTTTAAAAACATCATTATTGGAGGTAAATGCATTAAACGTAAAAGACTTTTTACAGCCCATTAAATCCATTTGTCTACAAGAAAATGTATTGATCTCTGGCA
This sequence comes from Mauremys reevesii, assembly GCF_016161935.1. Taxonomy (NCBI): domain Eukaryota; kingdom Metazoa; phylum Chordata; order Testudines; family Geoemydidae; genus Mauremys; species Mauremys reevesii. Next base: position 305,436,438 of record NC_052623.1, read on the forward strand.
TTTTAAATGAACTGCAACAGATGTGGTAGAAAAGCCCTAAAATAATATAGCTCATATGAAATAAAATTAGAGATTAGAAAAGGGAAATAATTAAAAACATTCCCCTATCTCAGTGAAGAAAGATATAAGTAATTACCTAATTTTAAGGGAAAATTTGCTCTCATGTCTGCATTGATGTCAACAGGAGAACTGCTTGTAGGAGGAGCAGAGTAACCAGTGTTTAGTTAATTCATGATGATATGACAGCAGAAAGAGCTTCAGGCAGAGAATCTGCACAGGCAGCTCCCCGATCAGAAGGTGTGAAGGATAGTGGAGTAATGGAGGACCTCAACCTGAAGGAAGGGTTAAGATAGTGTTAGATATATAACCTACTGTAGTTATATATGATGCTCAGATGAAATGAGTGAAACATCTACATTAATGATTCCCTCTCCCCAACAATTTCAGTCATAGCAAGGGAGTGGATCATGGGTGCATGACACTTTATGTAGTAAGTAAAAACATGTCCTTGACCCAAACAGTTTAAAATCTAAACTGATATCCAGACGTCAAAA